>NC_140590.1:1000759116-1002196616 GCF_964204655.1 Triturus cristatus
TAACCCCTCCCAAAATTTGTCGTAAAAAATGCATGTCAGGGAGCCAGTTAAAAAGCCAGTCAAAGAAACCCTGATCTATGTGTTCTCTAATTTCTGCAGTCAAGTCGTGGAGTTCATTAATATGGGACTGGATATCTTTAGAATGGTCAGACAAATTAAAACAGCATAGACCTTCAAATTCAGAGCATTCATGCCCGTATTTTAACAGCAAATAATCGATGGCCGCACGATTTTGCAAAATAGCTCTACGTTCACCTTGGGAATCTAACAATAAATCTGACAAAACAGTAGAAGTTTGGTTAATCGACTTGACCATCCAGCAGGCCATCTTGCCTATTGTTTTAGCATTATAAACGGCTAACGCAGGAACACCAATAATAGAAAAAGCTAAACCAAGATATTCTGATCTGGAAAAAAGATGAACAGAGGAATCACAGTCGTCATGTAAGGACATTGAGTCACGAACAATACGGGAATGTGAAGGAGGATGTGAAGAAAACATCAGCAAACTTAATCTAGTGATGGCACACGGGCCACCAGAAATATTCGCAGGAATATAGGGCCAAGATGAATTCCCGCATGAAAAGAGCCATCCAGCTGGTAACAACATTGAACGATAATGGCTAGTGGCTACAACTAAACTGTTGCAAGTCATATTGTTCTTCACTGAAAAACATGAATTAGGAAGTCTTTTTGTACAAAGCAAACGTTGATGAAATGAAAAAGTAGTAGCGGCTTGGAGTTTCAACCGCAGACATTCAGAGATGGCCTTAGGATTGCAGGTCATCATAAAGCAAAGGTCACCAGGGGTAATATTAAAAGTAGTAATTCTGGAATTAATAAGGACATCCTGGTCTGGAAGAAGAGTACATGAGGGACAAAATTCATGGGCCAAGAAGTCGCCCAAAATGACATTAGGTCGGGCATAGGACACATTAAATACATGATGAAGGGTTTCAGTAGATGCAGGGACAGCAACCAAACAGGTCGATAAGATGTCAGTAACCGATTTCATGGGGGTAAGGCAAAAATGCGGAGAGTTCGTCACTCGCTTCGCGAGTGTGATCCAAAAATTGGAGGACTTCTGCCACGCGGATCGCGTGGCTCTTGTTATCCCATCACTCGGCGTCGGTAGATGCTCTCCTCTCCCGGCGTAGCAAGCCAAAAGGAGTCCAACGACGACACATCCTGCAGCAGCAGTCCAAAGAATGATCTAAAAGAATACAAACACAGGCCTTAATCATTCTCGTAAATAACATTTGTCAGCAGGGACAGCTTCCCAGCCATCTTTCCCTGGCTTCATCACCAGAACGGTGTTGTCATGACCGGTCGCAATAACATCAGCCTGTTCAGGAGGATTTTTAGGCGATTGCACCCATATTTTAGCTCCAGGAAGATCAGACGATCCGAAGCCTTTTTGTCCACGCACAGTTAGCAACGTTGGGGCAGAGCCTTTTTTGATCTCACCACTGAAGACAGGCATAATCAATAGCTGAGCAACACGGTCAGACTTTTTGATAAACAAATCCATCTCACTGCTATTAAGCAAGAGAACCTTAATCTCTCCCTGATAATCACTGTCGATCACACCACCAAGGACTTGAACACCTTTCAGGGCCAGGCCAGATCTAGGGGCAATTAATCCAAAACTACCGGCAGGTATAGAGACACCTATGCCAGTTTCAACAATTATTCGATCTTTTCCTGGGAAGTGTACATCATTTAAAGCATGCAGGTCGAGGCCTGCGGAACCTGAGGTTGCTCTACATGGAGCCAAAGCACCGGGGGTAATTTCCCAATATGTGACAGTGGTAGCAACAGAATTAGGTTTCGCATCAACATGTGGAGGAAACAAACGCATCAAAGGAGATTCAGCATGCAACAAAGGACGGTTATTCAGAATTAATAAAGCTTGAAGTAGGACATCTCTCCACTGGCTGTAACGGTCATCAGTCAACTTGCGCAACTGTTCTTTCAACAAGCCATTCATTCTCTCAATCAGTCCTGAAGCTTGTGGATAATATGGAATGTGAAATACCCAGTCGATATTGTTTTCCATACAGAATTCCTGCACCAATCTTCCACGAAAGTGGGATGCATTGTCTGATTGAATTTGGAATGGGACACCATAATATAGAATAATCAGCTCCAGGGTTTTAATCGTATTCACTTGGGTAGCATTCTTGCAAGGAAAAGCGACCAAAAGGCCACTATAAGTATCAACTACTGTACAAATGTATTGACAATTTCTGCTCATGGGGAGCGGACCAATATAATCAATCTGCCAAATTTGGGCGGGCAATTTACCTCGATATAAGTGACCTCGAACAATTTGAGGCACCTCCTTCTTTCTAGAGTGTTGGCAAATGGGACAATGTAGAATGGCATCTTTAATTAAAGAAAAGGGAATATGAATTCCTCTATCAACAGCCCACCTGTTAGTGGCTTTCTCTCCAAAATGTCCTGCCTTCTGATGGGCCCATTTCGCCAATCCCGCCAAATCAGAATCTTGCATGTCAACCACTGCCTCAGAAATTTTAGACTGTCCATCTGCAATGTTATGGAAAAATTTGTCAAGGGAATCGATTGGAGTATGAGCATCCACGTGAAAGATTGTTACAGTACTGTGCGGAAGCAGTTCCCAAATTTCTTGCCACAATTCTTTACCCCATAATTCCTTGGAGTGCAATTCCCAATTGTGCGAGTGCCATGTAGGCAACCACACCGCTAGTCCATTTGCAGTGGACCAAGAATCAGTGAAAATATGACATGTACCTGGTAACTCCTGTTTCAAAACTTGGTAAACCGCATAGAGTTCAGCATATTGACTACTCTTACCGTCTCCAGTTGTGCTCAATAATTTCTGTGTAATCGGATTGTAGGACACTGCTTTCCAATGTCTCTTGTCACCAATGAATTTCGCAGAACCATCCGTAAACCACACATGTTTTCTATCCTCCACGGACAGATCATCAAATGATTTACCCCACTTCACGGGAGACTCCTGCACTACGGGAACCGAACACTCACTTTCAGCCTCATTGGAGGGCGCCTGCGCCACTCGCTCATGTAAAACCGCCACACCTTTCGGACCCACACGTGCCCTGTCCTGAATGTACCATTTCCATTTAATCACACTAGCCTCCTGAGCATGTCCAATTCGATGGGACTTCGGTGAACTCAAAACCCATTGCATGATGGGAATTTCAGGCCTCAAAATCACAGCATGGCCTAAAGTCAATTGCTCGGTATCCACCAGAGCCCAGTAACAAGCAAGCAACTGTTTTTCAAAAGGTGAGTAACGCTCACCAGCCTCTGGCAATTTTTTGGTCCAAAAACCTAATGGCACTTTTTGTCTGCCCTGCTTTTGCCATAAACTCCAATTGGCATACAGACCTTCCACGGACACATTCAAATCAACATCACCGTCACTCACAGGCCACAAATCCAAAGCATACTGAATAGCTTCTTTAGCCAAATTAAAAGCAGTCTGTTGAGGTTCACCCCACTCAAACGCATTCTTTTTACGAGTGACTCGGTACAGTGGAGCCAAGATTTGACTCAAATGGGGAATATGTTGGCGCCAGAATCCAAACAACCCAATGAAGGACTGCGCCTCTTTCCTATTTCTGGGAACAGCAAAATCAAGGATTTTACGTTTAACTTGTGGGATCACCTCTCTGTGACCCTCATGCCAATTGATTCCTAAAAATTTTACAGCTTGAGATGGAGTTTGTAATTTGTCAGGATTTATTTCCCAACCCTTTGCTCGCAAACAGTCAATAATCTGATCCAAATGAGACTGTACCTGGTCTTGCGTATCACCTTGAATCAAAATGTCGTCAATATAATGACAAATTTGAACTTGTGTATTCGTGGGCACTTCAGACAAATGTTCCGCCACCAGCCGGTGACAGATCGTAGGACTATGTACATAGCCTTGAGGAAGACTCCGGAACGTCATTTGACGTCCATTCCATGTAAAACTGAATTGTTCCTGGCATTCGGGGGCAATTGGAATCGAAAAGAATGCATTAGCAATATCGATAGAAGCATACCATGTACCTGGATGCTTTTGAATTCTCTCAATCAATGTAACAATGTCAGGCACTGCCACAGTCAATTTAGGAGTATGTTTGTTCAATTCTCGATAATCAACAGTCATGCGCCAAGAGTTGTCACTTTTGCGCACGGGCCAAACAGGATTATTCCAAGCAGATGTGACCGGAGTAATGACTCCTGCGTCAACCAAATCCTGAATCGTAGCTGTAATTTCTTCATGACCACCTGGGATGCGATATTGTTTTTGAGAAATCACTTTCGTCGCTAAAGGGATCTTAATAGGTGGCATGCGTAAACGGCCAACCCGTACGGGTCTGGTCGAAATGTACTGTCTAGTACCGAACTGATAGTAACCATCATTCAAATGCAAAGTCATACCTTTCAAAATGTCAATTCCAATAATATATTCCAAAAGTGGCACAACCAACACAGAGTATTCTCTACGAGGAATCCTACCAATTGTAATCTCAAGTGCAGTTTGAACTGCGGGTGTTTCTTTGCCACCCAGGCCGGTAATTGTGAAAGACTGTCCATGAAATTTCCTTGACTTACCATGAATTAAAGTGGCCTCCGCCCCAGTATCAACTAACGCTCGGGCCCTTTGGATATTACGATGTTTCCAAAAAATCTCAATATCTACATATGGTCTGTAATCTCTGTGGGCCCACCTGCGTACCGGAGCTTGACCTATTTCCTAGTCATTTTTCCTGCGTTCCGTCAACCAAGACAGATCAGGGTAGATGTTTTCAGTTTTCTTCGGTATCAGGATTTGTTGTTCATATCCGTCTCCAGTACGAAACGGATTAGTATCATGTTCAAAAAGTTGTAAATTACGGTCAGAGAGTCTATTACGATCCTCCCTCCTTCGTATATCAGGGGAATAACGCCTTGCATCTCTATGTCTGCTAGAACCACGATCATCCCTTCCCCTTTCACGATCATCCTCTCTCCCCCTCCCATCACTACGACGGGGGGAACCACCACGTTCTTGGCGCCGGTCATCACGGCGATCAGAATCCACACGTCGTCTCTCATCACCACTGTCATCCGAACCACGATCATAATCATTCTTTCGCACACGACGGGCACCTTCCTTCCGATCCAAACCACGCTTACGAAACATATCCCATAGGATATTATTAGGTTCACCATCGATCTCTTCCCTTTTGACACCATCAGCAATGAGAGCAAGAAACATGTCACGTCTAGAGAACTTATAGTCCCCTCCAGTACGACCCTCAGGTCGGGATTGTCTTTCAGGTTTAAACCATTCACCCAGCTCACCAAGCTGACGAACAGACTCAAGCACAGCAGACAAAGGATTGCCAGTTTGATTAATCAACAATGTCATCATGACCTGCTTGTAAGCAACAGGAGAAGTACGTATAATGCGGTTACGCACGGAAGATGTTAACAAACCATCCAATAACCTGTCAGCAGTACTAAGGAAGATACAAGTTTTCATGACTTCTTCCTTTAGACGTTGCGACGCATCGCGCAGAGTGTACCACGGCTTGTCGTCAGAGGGCCAATCAGACTCTGTTGGATATTTATGATTACAGCCATCAGACGCAAGCTGGAGCAAAGAAGTTTGGACATTACCATTAAAATTCCGAAAATGGTCCTGAATAGTAGAATCAGAACTCAAAGAGCAAAATCGTAAGCAATCAACAGCATCGAGCAGAATACCGGAAGCGCCAAGCTCATAAAGACGCACCATCCAGGTAAGCAAGGCCTCACCAGGCCGTTGTTTAAATCGTTGCAGGATGTCACTAATCTCCTGCTGAGTAAAATCTTCAATACAGTCAAGAGGGATACCACCCGGATTACCAGGGGCTTGTTGTAATTTCCGTCGAAAGATCGGATGAGCAGAAACTGCGGGAAGAGCTTCCGAGGAAGCCCGCATCTTAGATTTAACAGAACAATCAGGGCAAGCTACGTCATCCGCACGGGAAGAACGAGCACGGTCAGAATCGGGAGTCAAATCAATGCATGAAGCAGATTTACAATCACGTCCGGAGCGAGAAGACTCGCGCTTGTCACCCTCCTCTGCCGAGGAGTCAGAAGTATGAGAATCCCAGATATTACCGTCCCACTCATCGGGGTTCCAATCCATTCCAGCTTTCGCTACAAGCATACGCACTTTGCGGGACGACACGCGCCCACGACGATGTTTGTATTTATATCGTGCAATACGGACCGCAGCTCTTTCGGCAATGGTCTGATATGTTTCAAGTTTGTCGGCAAGCAGTTTATTTTGACAACGTAAAAGAGTATGCGCATTTTGCAACTCAACACACCGTCCTTCCGTATCTTTAAATTGTTTCTGTAGTTGAACAAACTTCTCATGCAAAATTCTGTATGCATTAAGAATAATCCATCCTCTGCGTCCTAAAATAGGAAGCTCATCGCCTTTCACTATTGGCGCTTTCTGTAGGCATGAAATCACATCGGCAGGCTCCGCCTGCTCCAAGCATGAAGACCAATTTTCACTCAAACCAGTAGAATCAGCCCACTCACGGGCTAAAGCCTCATAAGGCGTAGACTCCCAGCCGGGAATCTGAATCGGTAATTTGAAAACCGACGGAGATTTTTTCGGAAACATATTAACACACAAAAAATTATATACACAATTATAAACAAAATTTTATACGTACAAGCCGAGCGCAAACCAACGAGATCAAAACAAAACAATGCACACAGGCTTCGTAAACAGTTCGTGACGCCAGATGTAATGGCTGGATTTTCTGTTTAGATGGGATCAGCCCCCAGGGGCCCCTGTGACCCAGCCAAAACGTACTCACCTTCCCTTCTTAGATCGTATTTACAATGGGTAGATATAAAGATGAATATACAGGTCGCACCTAAGAATGGGGAATGACAATATACATATATGGATTTTCTACAATATCTTATTCACATCAGTTGGCCTCGCGGTCGCCCTGACCCAGACCGTTCTACCCTAGGGCAGATCTGACACGCAATCCGGCGTGTCTACACACGGGCCTGCAGAACCCAATGCTCCCTTTTCCAAATCGTTCGCGATCCTGCGAAACTTACACGGCGGTATCCCTCCCGCCGCTCTCATTTACACACGGGCTGCAATCCGGCAGCCCTACACGCTGGTAATCCTCCCCAGCGCTCTCATTAACGCCGCATATCAACGACGACCACATTCCTATGAAACATTATTAGGATGATATCTTAGCAATCTACTTAGGATAAAACTAAAATAATAACTTTGGATATGGATTCAGATTATATAGTGTACTCCGTGCTTACGACATCAAAGGTCCACTCACTCCCTCTTTATTTGATAACTATTCGTCTGATCGGGATTTCTCATCCGTTCGTCTAAACAGTGCTCAACTAGGAGCATCATTTACCAAGATTGGACACAAGAACCAGGTACACGATAATTCTATATGAATTAGGGCATTTATTAACCATAAACATAAATCACATTACTATGCAGCATTACATTTGCACAAGAAATAAAAGAGAAAGATTAGGGTGCACGCACTATAAGAATCGGTCGGACTTCACCTGGTTAATGGGAAATCGGGACTCGGCAGTCATCTAGGCTCCTGTCTCGTCTCTGGGTCCTGGCTCGCCTTGCAGTCACCCTCAGCCGTCACAAGTACACGTCTGCACTGATAGGCTCAAACTCGTCTGCTCTCCCTCAGGACCTCGGAACCTTGCTGTTAATTAGCTACCATCTCTCTCTCTCTCTGGGTTAGTGCGCTCCGCGCCACTTCTCGTTCAGTCTATCTTCAGAGAGTTTCGGTCTTAAATCTTTCTCCGACTTCAAAGATGGCGACTTGTCCACCATGAAAATGAATAATGGCAGAGATGCTAACGGCTAGATGCCGCCTACGGACTGACTGACTGAAAGACTAACACCTTTGCTAATATCAAAAGCCCGTTCCTTCATGGAAATTCACGGCCAGTAACCTGCCGCCCACCAAATTCTTGTACCTCCCCGTACCAAGGACACTTTCCCAGCTGGCCAGCCTGAAGTTGTGTCTTCGGAGTGGAGAAAAATACATTCCTTCGATAAGGGTCAGCCTGAACCGGTTCTCTCCAAGCGAACAACAGCTTAAAACTAAAACATCACTTTTAACCTAGAAAGCCTTCTCGAGCTACCAGGCAGAAAGCAAAATGGAGTCTGTCTCGCTTAAGGCCTACGGAGCCCATAATATGCATAGCTCCATGAGAAACAGATCGGCATGTTAGCAAATGAGTAAATCATGACTAATACTTATATATCTAACCCCTCACTTAAATTCATAAGCCTTACTCTAAGAGAAATGGCACGAAAATGCCCTTATATCTGTAAGACAAGGTCCCTGTTTATCGGCCTAATCCCTATGCTATGGGGGTGATAGGCTGGAGTCACTCTCCATCATTCTCCTTCTCCAGAGAGCTGGCAAAAAGACAGCCATAACAGGACCGTAGTCCTCCAGTGTCTCTGATCTTTCATGTCCTTGGGACTGTAATCCTCCAGTGTCTCTGATCTTTTCTGTCTTTGGGACCGTAGTCCTCCAGTGTCTCTGATTTATGTCCTTGGGCCCGTAATCCTCCAGTGACTCTGATCTTTATGTCCTTGGGACCGTAGTCCTCCCGTGTCTCTGATCTTTTATGTCCTTGGGACCGTAGTACTCCAGTGTCTCTGATCTTTTATGTCCTTGGGACCATGGTCCTCCAGTGTCTCTGATCTTTTATGTCCTTGGGACCGTAGTTCTCCAGTGTCTCTGATCTTTTATGTCCTTAGGACCGTAGTCCTCCGGTGTCTTTGATCTTTTATGTCTTTGGGACCGTAGTCCTCCAGTGTCTCTGATCTTTATGTTCTTTGGCTCATAGTTCTCCAGCGTCTCTGAACTTTTATGTCCTGAGGACCGTAGTCCTCCAGTGTCTCTGATCTTTTATGTCCTTGGGCCCGTAGTCCTCCAGTGTCTCTGATATTTTATGTTCTTGGGCCCAGAGTCCTCCAGTGTCTCTGATCTTTTATGTCCTTGGGACCGTAGTCCTCCAGTGTCTCTGATCTTTTATGTCCTTGGGACCATGGTCCTCCAGTGTCTCTGATCTTTTATGTCCTTGGGCCCAGAGTCCTCCAGTGTCTCTGATCTTTTATGTCCTTGGGACCATGTTCCTCTAGTGTCTCTGACCTTTTGGAGTTAATTTCCTAGCTTCTGTGACGTAATCTTTAAATCCCTGTGTCAGCAACACAATGCAAATGTGTTGTAGTGTCAGCCACCAGGTGGTTGCCTCTGTGTCCCTATGTGTCTCTATGTCTCACTGTCATTATTCCTAAGACTGTGTTAGATTGTTTTTCAGGGTTTATATTTCGTGCATTAATAATGGCGATTAACATGTCTTTTCATGATCGATTCTGTTTGCAGAGGCTGAATTAACAGGATTACAGTTAAAACAAATTTTATATGCTGCATAGATGTGTGTTTATTGATGTGTTCTAGTTATGCCACATTTTCCTGTCAATTGCATTTTAGACAAGATGGATGCCATGCCATCACTGTCACTCAGTCCTGCTTCCCCCCATGTGCAACTTTTCCCCACAGACTCCTCAGAGCACAGTCAAGATAATATGTAATAGTTTGTTTCCACTGCTATGATTACATTGCTTTTATCAAAGTCCCTTCCACTGCTGTTTCTTTATGAATACTAGTCCATTCATTCACTGAAAATTCCATTGTTTACATGTTCCTTATTAGTTAGAACATCTCCAGATGGTATGAGCATAGAGGGTGGTAAATACATGGGAAAGTGCTAATGTGTTAAGTTAATGATGTTTTATTTTCTTTGTCTTCTGATTTTTTAAAGAAATTATACTTGTATTAAACTATGATGATTTCATAAGTTTTTTCTAATTTATTATGTGAGAGTTGTATAGGAGAACCCTTTGACTTCAGTACGGTTTCTCTTGAGGGGTGGAAGAGCGTCGCCTTACCTATTGCGAGCGCAGCAGTAAACACAGATTCATAAAATGGACATTACCATTTTATTATTCTGTACGTGTCACTGGACCACGCTATGAAGCGCAAGTGTGAGGGTGGGGGCAGGGCAGATTCCTGTGGATTGCAGGATGACTCATGACTGTTGCCAGCCAGGACCGCCTTTAGGGCGGTGACCGGTACGACTGCGCTGAGTGCTGAACTGGAAGATTGCGGGGTGCTGGTTTTGCAATAATGTATGATTTAAAAGCACCTGCTGCGGAGTTATTTTGCTGTACAGATTTCAGATAGCAATAAAAATGTCACAGTAACTCTTGTGTTTAATGTTTCAGGGAGAGATCAGAGTTTTGTCTAGTGACAGTTGTTACTCACCATAAAGTAGTGCAGAAGGTTAATATGTCTGCTGCAAAGAACAGATCTGTATTTTATGTGGATAGCTGAGTGGATTAGTAAAGCCAGCCTTTACGAGTGCTTTAAAACAAATTAAATGTATTTGAGAGGGGGGCTATGGGGAGATGAGGGGGCACTTTTGCTGAGTAGTAGTGAGGGAATCCGAGTAGGAGTTCATATGGTTGGAGGCTCCAAAAAAGATTGCCGCAACGGGTGCCACCAGAGCTAAAGCTGGCCCTGCTGCTAGCCCAGTGCTCAATGCACATGTCAAATTGGCTGGCTGTGTACTGCCGGCCTATTCGACATGCGCATTTCAGACACAGTAATCCAAGCAAACAGCTGGGGGATTGCTGGCACAAGCCCCCAGCCTCAAAATGAACAGTGGATTAGACTGCTCCAACCAATACTGAAAACAGCATGAGAGCAGCTCCAGGATTCATTGGATTCGCATACAGGAAGTGAATCAACTTCCTTCCTTCCCTTTCCTGCCTGCTCGTCTATCCCGGAGACACTGGATGGGACGGAGTGCATTCAGCATCTTGGACAAGGTGAGTTTTTCAGCATCGCGCTGCGTTCCACCAATATTTACAGAAATTAGTTTCATGTCAAACAAGAACTTTGTTTTATGTTTTTCCTTGTTGTCCGTGTAACTAATTGCTCATCACACTTAATTAGCAAGCTGCATTGAAAGCCAGCATGCATGGATTGGGAATAAATTGAATTAGAAATATGTCTGTCTTGCGAAAATCCGCCTGATATTTATATTATCTAATAGTTTTGTTTTTTTCACTTCTGCCCGCATCAGTCAAACTTGAGATAATACTATGCAAGACTGGTGGGCCATTACACGTTATTGGGTGATAGCAAAGTGTGTGTGACACAGTAGCGGCTCCTCCGCTAAGGCGAATGAGCATCGCCACACTGCTTCAAAGCAGTGAAAGAAAGAACATATACAATGATAATACCTCAAGGTTATTATCATTGTATGTTTTCCCACTGTGCAGCTTGCGGGCGGGTGGGGCTGCTCTGCTCTCAGAGCAGGGGAGGAGTGATTTGCCCACTTCAAGTGCGCAATGACTGTTTGGCCAGCTGTCGTGTACCCGCTGGTTTCCTCTCCTCAGGATGACGCTGATGCTGTAAAGGGTCCACCTCCCATCTGCCCCTAGTCCGGCGGATGTGTAACACACACGGACGGAGGAGGCAGGTGAGCGAGGGAAGGGAGGATAGGGACGGCTGGGAGGGAGATCTGAAATGAAACAAACACACTATGAGCGATAGCCTGCTCTGTCAATCCCCCGGGTTCCCATATGTGGGTGGCTCGCTTACCTGACGTCTCCTCCCGCCTTGTGGTTGGGAAGTGGTATCAATCTCCTCTTTGAAGGAAATGAAGAGAGGTGGGCAAAAGGAAGGGCGTTGCGCCTGGCTAGGCCTCTCCCCACGGGGAGTCCAGGAGGTCCCGCTAGGTGGTGCAACCCCAACGGGGAATGCTGGTGAGGAAATCCTCTGCGTAAGTTCGGAGAGGATCGTAGGAGTTCGCTTGAAGTTGCCTCGAGTACGAGGCGGTCTTATTCAGGTATCTCGTTGGCGCTGCTACTTCCAGGCTCAGGAATCCTCGAGCCGAGGAGCGCGATACCTCTGGATTGCTGAGGCCCGGAAAGTCCTGGGCGGAGCGGGTACGCTGCCACTCTATGCTCCCAGGTGAAGCCCAGAGCAGAGGAGCGAAACCCCCACAAGGAGTAGCCCGAAATTCCGAGGGCGCAGGGTTGCACTTCGCGCTGCCACTCAACACTCGCGGTGAAGCCGGGAGCTGAGGAGCGCGATCACAGGAGGAGCCGCACGAAGCTCCGAGGGTCGGGGATGAAGGGGTCGAGCCACCGCTCTCTACTCGCGGAGGAGCCGGGAGTGGAGAAGCGCGACTGCGCAGCCGAAGCAGCCGTTGTTTTTTTCCTCTGGACTCAAAACGGGTGAGGCTTTCAGGAAAGCCGCTGCGGAGACACGGGTCTTCAGGGTACGCCGATTTCTCGCCGAACAGGACTTCTGCACGAACCAACACAGAACGGGATACATCCGGGAATATTCGGCGCCCTCTTGCGGGTGTGTCCGGCTATATGCCTAATGGCCGCGTGACCCATCACGTGATGCGGGGTTAGCCGGGGGGGTCTGGGAATTGTAGTCCAGGGTCGGGATTGGTTGTCCTGTATCCGTCCCGGGGGTCAAAGGACCCGGCACTCAGCGCCTTACCGGGAGCGAAGCATGACACCAGCCCTCTGGAGTCATTCAAAACATTCATGCGCACTTCGCATGTTATCCATTTAGGCTGCCTTACAGCCTGTGTGGAGAACATGCCCAGGCCCCCTTTCCCTGGCTGAGCACTGATCCACGGCGCTCAGATCAATCACAACGCTGCATTGCACCATTGTGATTGGCTTAGGGGAGGGACCCTGGCTGCTTCCTGTTTCGGCCTAGGAGAGGAGAGACTGAGATGACGTGCGGAAGAGCGGCGAGAAAGTAAGTACTTTTTTTCAGTTTTTTTTCCTCACCCCCCCTGCCCCGCCTCACCAAACCCGATCTGTGCCGGCCGCTACTGGTGCGATACGCTTTTATAGTCCTGGGCCACACAGACACCATGATGAAAAGGCCGCCTAACAAAACACAGCACTAAAATCTAACTTATTGCTTTGCTCAAGGTCAGGCCACAGCAAACATTCACCTGACAGGCCCAAGTACACTCCAGAGATTACAGCTTGCTTTCCTGCTCTGATCTTGCTGAAGGAAATACAACTATTGTTTTTGGCAGTGATGTTTCCTGTGGAAATGAAAAGACTGAAGGGATAATCTGAATCATAAAATTAGATTGATCCTGAAAGATTCATCTGGCTCCTGCCTCTGAATTAATAGTTGTCAGATACAAACAAGAGTTGCACGGTAGACAAAGCATGCCATTACGGCCGAGAAGTACTGGAGGCGCAGAGGACAAATGGATAAGATATACGATGGGTGGAAGGGCAGGGGAAGAATTTGAGGATCTGTGTATACAATGGCGCCATTCTTTTAAGCATGCTTCTAAATGGCCATAAGCAGTGGTCGAAGTGGGGGGGGGGGGGGGAGTTCTGAACAGGGCCAGACTGGCAGCCCTGGCAATTTTGTCGGCCTGGGTCCCGCCCCCCGGAGGGGAGACAAGCATGAAGCACTGCTGCTTATAATACCGTCCCCAGCACCGCTGCTTTTGTTGCAGGGGGCTGATATTGCAGCATCAATGCAAAACCGGCCCCAGTAACAAAACCAGCCCACACATTTCCATCCTCCCAGGTAAATGCCCGCTACAGCCAGTCTGGCCCTGGATCTGAAGAGCACGACATGCCCATAAGACAACCGTAGTGGAATTGATATTACCAAAAATGTAAATGCTTCAGCTGAAGAGTACAGCAAGGAGTCTCCTGTGCTATGAAACCGCACAAGGGTAAGACAGCTAAACAAGTCTTCTTGCCAGGGTGCCTGCTTCCCTGAAAGAAATATAAATGTGCGCAACTGGTTAATCTGCAAATTGAAAGACTGCTAGGTTGCTGGTATTAGCTTTAATTGATGGAATCATTTAATTCTTCCTGAAGAGACACATGCATTCTTTTTGAGAGGTATTGTATGGGAGCTACCAGCTAAACTGTGAAGTTTATGCTCTTAAAAGACAGGTATACAAAGAATTGCTTCCTGATGACACACATTTTCGAGTGGTATTGTAAGGGAGCTACCAGCTAAGCTATGAAGAGTGTGCTTTTAAAAGACAATTAAAAAACATTGTGTGCAATCTGCAAAAATCTATATTTTGAAAACACTTTATCTTAAACCTTTTTGCGCATTTCGTAGCAGTCTATATTATACTGTGTGAAATGCAAGTTTAAAATAATGACTTACATGTTCACAGTGCTTTCTGTCACAGACTGGGACTTTGTAGCCTTAAACATACCCAAGTCACTATTCTCCACTGCACCAACTAGGATTAAATTCTGTGTCTCTCTGGTAACATAAACAGACCTCTGCAGTGCATTAACTAATAGAGATTTCATGATGTACGATAGTGCATTTCCCACTGATTAACATAATGTGCATTTCATTTTCATGTAAGCTCTGAATTATTCTATATGAAGTTACCTGAAATGTAAGACCGAAAAAAGTTTCAGATTTTTTTTTAGCTACACCTTTGACCACACCCCCACGCTCACTCACCCACCCACAGCATCACAGTCCCATACTTTTTAGGTCTTGCCTAGCGTTGCAGCGCGCATGCGTTGCTCGCTCTGCGAGGCTTCTTGTAATCAAACCAATTTCAGAACTGGAGTCAAGGCTCCGCCCCTTCTTTCCATTGGCTTGAGTCATCGTGCATGCTAAACCCTGGCTTTCCATTGTCAGTGAGGCTTTTTAGTCCCTCCTTGTTACCTCCCTGTCTCCTTTTGGCCCCGCCCACCCGGACTGGATCTTTTACTTGCGGCAGTACACAGAGTCTTTTAATTACTGGGTAGGCACTTTTTTATCACCATTTGTGTATGGTCGCTTTTAGTTTCATGGCGAGGGATGGCTTTTTATGTATGCGGCTCGCTGTATTTACCTTAAAGTATTTTTTTCATATATATAAAGCGTCCCATGCCGCGCTGTCACTTAAATATGCTCCCCTTCCCCTGCTGCACGCACAACGCGCAAAGCAAACACCGTGTTATTTCAAGAAATCTGCCAGTGCCATTGTTGTTATTGTCCCAGGATCTGTGTCCGAAGGACAGAGCAGCCTGTGTGTGTTTGGAGGTGGTGGGACCGTGCTCTGACAGTGTGTCTCATTTAGGTTAGTCTCTTCCTGCCCCACTGTATCAACTTTCTCTTTAGACCTCCTTCTATTCCTGGCCTCTCAATTTAATTGCCTGTTGCATGGCCCGTCCTCTAACTATCCAGGAATGTTCTCTTCTCTCTATATCCCTCCCTCTATGGCCCTGCCCTCACTCTTCCTAGCCCCCCCTTCTCTTTTTCTGACCCTTGCCCCCGTCTCTCTCTCCAGCTCTCATGTTGTCACCCCTCTCTTCCCCGGGCTCGCCTCTTCCCGTGCGCCTTCCCAGGGGTTCTCTGTTTTCCCCAATGGCTCCGCCCTCTGCCCTCGACTCTCACTCTTGGCTGTAGGCACTGAGCCCCCGGAGTGCCTCGCCATGGCTGCAGAGCTGGAATAAGTGAAACGGGCCGTGGAGAAGCACCTTCCGGAGCAGGAGCTGCGGGAGGTGAAGAGGATCCTGTATGTGGCAGGGAGCAGGTGAGGGGCAGTCCTGGGACAGGGAGCAGTCCCGGGAGCATACACCGCGCTTTATCTTTTAAACATGATCCCTCCCCTCCCTGCTTCACGTCCGGCTGCCGCACTTTATGCTTGGTAGGACTTTTGAATTAGTTGATTTCTCTTTAAGGGACTACACGCCTTTCTTTAGTTTTGCACAGCGCTGCACTCCTGCACACGCTACGCTGCTTCACGGCCGGCCGCCGTGCTTCATACTTGCTAACACTTTTAAATTAGTTCGTTTAAGCAACTGTTTGCCTTAGTTTTGCATGGCACGGCACTCCTGCAAGCGATATGCCCTGGTGAGCAAAGCATGCCGTGCTTTATCAACAAAACATGGCGACCGCACAGTTTTATTTTGTTTTATATTCGGCCACTACTAGTTATCCCGCTTACTAACCAACCCTCCCTATTTTCCGGACTCAAGCACAGCGACCAATAATAGACGCTGCACTTTCTCTTTTAAACACACTCCCTCCCTGCTTTACGGCCGCCGCGCTTCATGCTTGGTAAAAGTTTGAAATGTGATGCTTTATCTTTAAGCAACCAGAACCTCCAACTTTTAATTGCTAGCACAGTCTAAGTACGAACTGCCATGCATTTTTTTTTAAAACACATCCTCTCCGCTTTACGGCCATGCTTGGTGAGTGGTGAAAATGATGTGCATGGCACTGATCGGTATTACCTGCAGATTCAGCAAATACATGGGGAACAATTTGCTGTAGAAATGTTATCACACACTGCCCCACATTTAATGCGATGGCATGCGCCTTTGTTTTGCATGGCGCGGTACTCATGCATGCTCTCTAGGGTACGGATCTTACTCCAGTCCTGCTCAGTCACTGCCTGTAGACTAGCAAATGCAACAACTTCAAAAAGTGAGATCAGTGCTTACACAGCCACACCCATATGCTCTATGTACCAAGGTCTTCTTGTCGCCTCCTTGTCCGTCTGTGGGTTAATATATATATATGCCATATATTTTACATCAAATGATTGACAAAGGATTGTATTAGATTATGTGACGAATTTTATTCATTGCTTGCGTTATTTGCACATATATTTGGCAAATTGACTATATGAAATGTATTTACATTATAACAGCATAATTTGCACGGCGTAATTTGCACATATTGCAATTGCTTTATTTTGCACATATTTATCAGCATAGTTTGCACATATTCTAGCATCGATTTTTCACATGTGTCTTGTGTTAAGGAATGGCCTTTGTTTCTGTCTATTATACCAAGCTAGCATCTCAAAATAAGTTTTCGCATTCATGCCGTATATTTTTCTATTTAATATTTGCTTAGCTGACAGTCATGTGTTTTAGATCCTCACATTTGATATTTTAAAAATAAATCGTTTTTTGAATAGAAGAAAGACTGAACCATGCTGCTGTACTTAGGCACTTAGTAGTTTGTCTATGTCTATTACCCCACGTGGTGCACACAAAGCAGATTTAAAAAAATGGCAATTCAGGCATTGACTATCTGTGAGCAAGGGCAACCGCCCGAAACGCGTCAGATTTTGTGCATCTCCGTCAAATAAACAACATCTTGCTTTATTCCTGGGGTGTCTCTGTTCGCCAAGTAGGAGGTTCAGCATCATCGTGGTTGTTGAATATATATATATATATGTATATATATATATATATATATATATATATATATATATATATATATATATATATATATAAATCACTGCTGCAGTTTCAGGAAGGTGCATATCTCCCTCGTGTTTCTTAAGTTAAAAACACTTTGCAATGGCAAAACCGAACCACTTGACTTTATTAAACTGTTAAGAGCAAATAATGTTGGGTGTTCCGCTGCAGCTTTAATGGCGAGGGATCAAACACTAGCACACAGGTACTCAGTCTGAGGACTGCACAGCCGGTAGGAAGAGTGTTTAAAAAACAGTAATTGGACACAAGAATTAACACACACTGATTTGTGATTTCAAAAGCTGTGTCAAAAGGAACACATTGCACTAAATATTGCGCTCCAGTTTCCAAGGTGCTGCGATGCATCACACAGCCCTTATCAGAATTACTTCTGTAATGTGTAACCTGTAAGGGAAGTCACTCGATTTTAGTGACGAGGGGGCAGTTTGTCTATGTCTATTACCCCACGTGGTGCACACAAAGCAGATTTTAAAAAATGGCAATTCAGGCATTGACTATCTGTGAGCAAGGGCAACCGCCCGAAACGCGTCCGATTTTGTGCATCTCCGTCAAATAAACAACATCTTGCCTTATTCCTGGGATTCGTGGTGTCTCTGTTCGCCAAGTAGGAGGTTCAGCGTCATCGTGGTTGTTGAATTGGTAATACGGACGGTGGTTACGTCCGTGACGAATCCACTCCCCTGAAGTTGGCCGCCACGTTTAACCAGCATTTTTCGAGTTTCTTCAACGAAGTTTCAGCGGTGGCCCCTGAACGCAGCCTGAGCAGAACGCCCGCAGCGAAGGGAGGCAGCAGCGTGCTCTAGATATCGGCACGATAACGTTTCCTGTCTGCGGTGAGTCATAAGGCGTACGGCGTCAGTGGGGAGGACTATACGGCACCAGCGGGATTCCCACAGCATATGGGTATATCTTCGCTGTTTAATTTTCAAACTAACATCGAACTGAGTTTTGCACTAATCATGTCAGCCGAGGCACTTCGTGACAGGGAGGCAGCCGCAGATGCTCTGTTTTCCAATCTTCCAAGTGTCATTAACAAAGGGGCATCAGCATCAACAATACAAGACAGCACTGCCAGCACAAATGAAAGTCAAATTAAAAATCTACTCAAACGCTTGGAGAAATGCATGCGCTCCGAAGTCACCAAATGGTGGGAGCACAAATCATTGTCTAAGTCTATCAAGGAAGGGCGAGTACCAAGGGGGCTACGCATTCTGCTAGCCCCTAGTTATGAAAACCCTAACCCGGAAATGTTGAAGGAATGGGGACAAAGTAATCTGGCAGCATCAACCAATTTGGTAAAAATTCTAGTAAAATATGCGGAAGTTGACAGACTGGCTCTGACTAAGCAGATTGATGAAATAAATGAAATGCTCTGCAAATTTGAACCTAATGATTCTATCACCAAATCCAAAAAAGAAATACAGGAACGGTTGGTGAAACAAGAGGATAAGATTAAAGCGCGCAAAGTGTACAAATTCGCTCGAGACAAGGAGGACTATGAGCAGGGTCGTATCTACACTTTTGCGCGCAAATTTGACAACATCAAAAAATCCAAATTAAACCAATCAACAACCGTCATGTCTGCTCACAGGGAAGCATTGGCAAGCGCCAACATTCAATCTGCCATTGTAGACAGTGATATTGATTCCATAACGAGCATGATATCTTCAGATGAAGGCAGTACCAGCAGCCTAGCAACAGAAGACAGGTCGAAAATACTGGACCTTGGTGAAGAAATTGATTTTTTAGTGTACGACCGTTTGCAAACCCTGAGACCACGCAATCAAAAGAAAAAAGAGCAAGAATCAACAAAAGACGGAGAGAACGTCGCAAAAAGCGCAAATTCCTACAGAAAACCAAAACGGCAATATTGGCGCAAAAATCAATAAAAGATAATACTATAGTAAATCTTTCGTCTATTACCCTTTCCGAGGCGGAAAAGCAGCTCCTCAGTCTCGGTTTTTCTTTTTGTCCTGTCAGTGACTTTAACTACACCAGTACACGTGTAGATGTCTTTTGTTATATTCGCAAACTGAAACTACAAAAAATTTTCAGTATTAAAGAAGGTCTCAAAGAACGAGAACAAGTTACCAGCATCCAGCCTAGCACAGAATTAACAGCAGCAGATGCTAGATTATTTCTCACCATGCACCAACTTCAAAGCGATACGGTTGAACCCGGGGAGGCCTCATCAACGCAACAAGAACTCAATGTCGCCACTATTTTACAAACAGGAGCACATATCACCCCTTTCAAGCCAAAGTCCACTTTCATGCCTAATATGCCCAGGGACGCTATAGATACCTTCCATGAGGTGATTGTGGAGGATCTAAAAAAACTGCACTACAAAATCAAACACAGGAGACGATATAAAAGTGAACATGAAAAAGAATATGCAGCATTAATTAAACGACTGAGCAATGACCATCATATTATTGTCACCACTTCGGATAAAGGGGGAAATATTGTCATTTGGCCTCAAGAGGAATATATTGCAGAGGCACACAAACAGCGCAGTGATCCCCTTTGCTATGCAAAAACCACACACAAGGAATACAATGCAGCCAAAGACAATATCAAAAAAATCCTTTTCAGATGGAAGAGAGAAGGAATGATATCGGCTGAAGAATTCAAGTTCCTACATGTTGAAAATCCTGTACTACCGAGGTTATATTTAATCCCCAAAGTGCACAAAAATACATCACCTGTCCCTGGAAGGCCCATTATATCGGCCATGCAAGGAGTTGCAGAACATATCACCCAATATATTGATTACTTCTTACAGGACATAGTTACTGGTTTGCCCACTTACATCAAAGACACTGGGGATTTTTTGAAAAAAATAAAAAATTTAGTTTGGACTCCGGATTTGATATTCATCACTCTGGATATTGAATCCCTTTATACCAGTATAGAACACCATACGGGATTGAAGGCATTGGAGTACTTCTTAAGCAGAAGACCGATACAATGTTATGGTCATAACAAAATGCTTATAGAACTAGTAACTTGGTGTCTTGACAATAATTATTTTTTATTTGGCAATAACTTGTACCTACAAAAGAGAGGAGTTGCGATGGGGGCCTGCTTTTCTCCCAGCCACTCGTGCTTGCACGTAGGCTGGTGGGAGGAGCAGGTCCTCAAGCACACACACAGTTCTGCTTACCATGGTTATGTTCTTACATGGCTGCGTTATATTGATGACGTTTTTATTGTATGGAGAGGGGACCAACAAAGTGCAATTGAATTTGTTAAAAATATAAATATTGATGAGCAAAATTTAAAATTTACATCTAATATCAACAAACAACAAGTAGATTTTTTGGATGTAAAATTTTACATACACAAAGGGCAAATAGCCACTACTTTGCACAGAAAAAGCACTGCTGGAAACACTACTCTACATGCCAGCAGTGCCCACCCTAGACACGTCATCAACAATATCCCATACGGAGAGCTTCTAAGACTCAAACGTATCTGCAGCACCGAGGAGGATTTGTCACACTGCACTACACAGGCACTTAATAGGTTTAAAGCCAGAGGTTACAAAGACACCATTCTTAAACAGGCCATGGCAAAAATAAAAACTAAACCTAGAGAGGCATTACTAGATACCAATCCCCCACCCACACAAGCAACAGATTCAGTAGCTAACGATATGTCAAGGAAAATCAGATCCATCTTGACACACAGCTGGCCAATACTTTTGACTGATGGAGTTTTGGCCCCCAGATTACCTACAGCTCCCATTATTACCTACAGAAAGGGACCTTCTATGAGGGCCCAAATTACGAAATGCTTTCCGGAATTGAGCAAAGACTTAATGTAGTTGCAGCCCCGGCCGGGGTTTGTCAAATGTTCCAGCTGCAGGGCCTGCAAGTTCGGAACAAATACCACGCAATATGCTACCCCCTTCAGCCCAGACATGATTAAAATTAGGGGTACTTACAACTGCAAGACTGAATATGCAGTTTATGTTCTGACATGCACCTGCGGCTTAAAATACGTGGGCAGCACTAAGCTTCAGGTGCATGTCAGAATTCTCCAACATCTTCGAGCTATCGTTAACAACGACACTTCATACCCTGTGACCAGGCATTTTAAAACAGTCCACAATAACAACTTACAATGCCTCAGGTATTACGTGATCGGAGCAATTCCGAAATTACAAAGAGGTGGGGACAGGGACAAATTGTTAAGAAAGCTGGAATCAAAATTAATTTTAGAATTGGACAGTAAGTTCCCCAACGGGTTGAACACTACGGAGGATCTGTATCGTTTTTTTATAAAATGATACTGAGCAATAAATTACAGACATGACACTATTAGTAGCATTTTTATACGAAGCTGCTTCCCTGTGACATTGCCAATTTTTGCTAAAAAATGTTTTTTATTCTATTCTTAGAATTTGGTATTGATACAGTAGATATCAGTGGCACACTTTTTGGGTAAAAAAGTTTTTCACTCATTTTATTAAGTTTTTCACGTTTGATGTATTTTAAAACGATTCAGACATGGTTAATTAAGACATGGTCCAGCCATTTCAAAATTCAATATTTTCTATGTTGGGATCAACATTTATAAATAGCATTTCATATTTCGAAGGCACACACAAGACTTATGAGCATTCATGCCATATATTTTACATCAAATGATTGACAAAGGATTGTATTAGATTATGTGACGAATTTTATTCATTGCTTGCGTTATTTGCACATATATTTGGCAAATTGACTATATGAAATGTATTTACATTATAACAGCATAATTTGCACGGCATAGTTTGCACATATTCTAGCATCGATTTTTCACATGTGTCTTGTGTTAAGGAATGGCCTTTGTTTCTGTCTATTATACCAAGCTAGCATCTCAAAATAAGTTTTCGCATTCATGCCGTATATTTTTCTATTTAATATTTGCTTAGCTGACAGTCATGTGTTTTAGATCCTTCCTGCACAAAAACAATCTCCCCATGGCGCAGGCATCCTTGCACCACGGTGCAAGGGTGTCTGCGCCGGCGCTTGGCAGCTGTTTGTGTGCCAGTGCAGGGGAGAGCACAGGAATGCGACATATTCTTGTAAATATGTCGCATTCCTGTGCTCTGAAAGTGCCGCAGCGTGGTGCAGCCAAAGGGCTTGCGGTGCCACGCTGCGGCACTTTCTTGTAGCTCTGCCCCAGGGTTTTTAGTCGGACCGCTACACTTTAATAAGATGCGGTGAATCTGAAAGGTTCAGTACTCTCTTAACTTAATGTTCAGGAAAGACGTGTATCCAATCTTTCACCCTGCTGGGGAGACAGGGCTAAGGCCTGCACACGGGTTTCTTTATATCTGCGGACTGATTTTATAAATAAACTTCCATGAAAAAATAAGCCACCCACAAGTGTTTGGGCTTTTTAAACAAATTCCATGGGGAGGGCTCCACTTGACCCTTCAATTGGCAGTTGGACTCAAAGGTTTTGTTAACTCCATCACACTCATCAGAAATGTTTACGCCCTACCACTTTCAGAAGTCACCAGTCGCCACTGCTTGACTTTGTGAGTGAGCCAAAAGACCTTTCTGTTCTACTAGGGCTATTGTCTAACTTCTTTTTGATTATAGTTGCTCATTTTGAACTTATAATAATTCTGATTTTGCATACTCTGCATACTTTGCATTAGAGAGCATTTATGGCATTCCCCTCTGTTCCAGTGTCAGTATCTCAGTACAAGTATTCTAGTTTCAGTTCCCCACTGTCACTCCCCACATTTCTCTCTGGCAGATTTGATGTTACTGTTTTGCCATTCTGCTTGCAAATATAGCACTCATACACCTGAAGGCTGCATAAAGTGACAAAGAGAAATGGATCGGGGTAGGGTAAGAAAGATAAAGTGAGAAGTTGTGAAATTCCATTTTTGTTTACGGAAGAATGGCACTTGCTCAAAGAAGGTAGCGCTGGCAAGAAGCATATATACAGTTCATTGATGTTTTCAAAAAGTGTGTGCACAATGCAACAAAGACAAAGTGACCAGGCTAACACTCTTCACATGCAGAAACAGCACCGTTTTCTTTCTGTTGCGGTTTAAAATAAATTATGGAAAAAAGCCAGAAAGGGCGTTTCCAACTTTTCTTAGGGCAGATGAGAGTTAGTATTTTATCTCACATACTGACTTTCATCTAGGTTAAATATGTTTGCAAAGGAACATTGGCGCCAAGAGCGTTTGGGGGATGGGAACAGACATTAATAAGGAAGGATGGGCCCTGCTTGGCCCTGTGTCTGCAGCCATGAATATCACTATACGAAATAGGTTTATTAGTACCAAAGGATGTAAGTACTTCACAAGTAATAAGTCCACAATGTTCTCTTTACTGGGAACCTAGTACCCCATCGTTGCACTCAATTGGCTCTTTGTAGTGAAGCAGAACAGTAAGGAAAGGTGGTGTCTTCTAGCAATGCCAATTTGCTGGCAACCAACAACAACACTCAATAAAATATTGTCCAGTTGTTGTTTTCTTTTAAAAAAGGTAACATACTTTTATTACACTCACTATGCTAAGTACTTGGCATTAAGTTGCAAATATATACATTCAAGAAGATGGATGTACCTTTGGTGACACCCTCAGATTACACCCTAGTGGGTCCGAGGCCATAAAATCACAACCCCCCACCTCTAACAGAGGGAAGATCACAATTTAAGGGGTACCAGTATATACAAGGCAAACCTACTGGCTTTGTAAGGGTGTCACCACATTAATGACAATAACAACATATTGTACTTTGGCAAGTAACACCACTGAAATTAAGGGGAACAATATCAGCATTGAAAAGCATTGATTATAAGTATAAACATTGCACTGTTCATCATCTGTATCATCAATAAAGCATTTATATTCAGAACAACCTCAAACCTGTGTGTGAGAATCTCTACTCTGAACAGGCTACAAAATGCAGTCACAGGACATACTGCTATGGATCCCTGTGCTTCAAAGCCAAATGAATTTAATCAATTGTAAACCTTGGCAACGCTCCCTGAGACTTAGGGAGATGTGTGGTGCAGTGAGTAAGAGATGAGGCGCAGCAGCTAGGACAGCTGACTCCGACCACGTGGTTCACGGTTCGATCCCCAGCACTGGTGGCAGCTCAGCTTGGCATCATGTGGCTCTGGGCAATAGCTCACTTAATCTCCCCGATGGTCCCCAGTGTATTGAAACCCTAAGTGGTTATATGTATGCACTTTAAATATGGATTATTATTATTAGGGTGACTTTTACAGGGACACTTCTGGTGGACTGTTTCTCTCCCTGCTGTCTTCAACAACACTCTGTGGAAATGCTGGTTGTGCCAATGTACATTTTGTGGCACCACAAGCAAAGAAAGGTAAGTAAATCAGGCCCTTCGTGGGGCATTATGGGATGTTCCAGCTCGGATTCCATGAATATTATATCCGCAGCTCGTGTTTCTCTCTTTTGTATCAGTGGCTACGTGTTACAGCATTCTTTTTTCCTTTTTTTATATTCTGGGTGCCTGTGTCCACTGGGCACCTGATTGCGGCAGACGTTGGGGGCATAGCTGGGAGCATACTCCTGCGCTACCCTGCTCCTTGCCCAGCTGACATGATCCAATCCTGGCTCTGGAGCTGACATGTGCATTTATCTTCCGGCATCCTTGCTGGTAAGTTGATACCTTGCTGCATTTTGGACTTGGCCCTTTTTGCAAGGTCATCCCTGAACATCGTGCCTTCCTCCTAGCCTTTTTCTGACCAGGTGTTGGTGGTTTTAGAACTCTGGGCACTTTAGCACTGCTGCCAGTGTAAAGTGTATGTGCTGTCTGTGGTCAACATGGTAAGATTGGTCTACACCTGTTTGGCGTATTTAATTTACCTGTCAGTCCCTTCTAAAGTGGTATCTCAGATACCCAGGGCCAGTAAATTAAATGCCACTGGTGAGCTTGCAGCGCTGATTGCGCCCCCCCATTAAAGTAGCCTTTCAAACCTGTCTCAGGCCTCTGCCATTGCAGGGCATGTGCGTGCAGTTTTACTGCCGCTGTGACGTGGCACGCAAAGTGGTTACCACGTCTGTGACCCCCCTTTTACTGCATGTCAGTCCCCCCTACGGTAGGCCTTGCTAGCCCTATGGGCAGGGTGCCTTGTAGGTAAAAGGAAGGACATGTACCTTAAGTGTGTGACCTGTCCTGGTAGTGACAAACAGCCATTTTGGTTTCTCACTGCTGTGAGGCTACCCTCTCAGCGGAATGCATTGGGGATTCCCTGGTAAGTGTTTCAGTGGTAATTCCTGATATGAGGGGAGCAGTGTGGTCAAGTTTAGTATGTTTGGAATAGTGATAATAAATACTGCGGGATGGTGTGCGCAGATTTAGGATCACTATTTTAGAAATGCCACTTTTAGAAGTTAACACAAGAAGATGATGGACGGAGCTCTGAAACTTTTCAGACACTCACCCCCAGTCACAGATCTGGGTTAAATCCATCATCATTCTGTAGCTCACTTTGCCACCTCAGTTCTGACCCAGCTATACGCAAATCAGTCTTGACCCTGTGCCTCATTGGAACAGTCCAGCCCGAACTGCCAAGCCAGGTCTTCTCTGAACCAGAAACAAGCATCCTGAGACCGGTTTCTGGGTAACACCCTTCATCAGCCAGGCTAGCTTGAATCCTGATGAGGGCAGTTAGCCCGAAACCGGTCCCAGGATGCTTGTTTCTGGTCCAGGGAAGACATAGCTTGGCAGTTCGGGCTGGACTGTTCCCATGAGGCACAGGGTCAAAACTGATTTGCATATAGCTGTGTCTGAACTGGGGTGTCGAAGTGAGCTAAAGAACGATGATGGATTCAACCCAGATCTTTGACTGGGGGTGAGTGTCTGAAAAGTTTCAGCGTTCCATCCATCATCTCTTTGTGTTTACTTTTAGAAGTTGGCATTTCTGTGTGCTATGTGTCTTTGTCTGCCTGATGTGTATTGCATGTCTGGCTCTGGGGTGACAGGGGCTGGAGAAGTGTGTGGCTCCAGAGGGACTGGGTGAGTCAGCACTAGGCTGAATGGGCAGATCTGCATTTGGAGTAGTGGGAGGAGTAGCCCCTGACCCTGAAT
Source organism: Triturus cristatus (assembly GCF_964204655.1). Taxonomy (NCBI): domain Eukaryota; kingdom Metazoa; phylum Chordata; class Amphibia; order Caudata; family Salamandridae; genus Triturus; species Triturus cristatus. The sequence continues at coordinate 1,000,785,611 of NC_140590.1, forward strand.
AGGTCTGTGCCTGCCTTGTTCAATGCTGGCTCCGCCCCCCCCCCTGTGGTTTGTCTGAAGACAGAGCCCAACCCAACATAGGAGGGTGTGAGCACTGTAAACAAAGAGCTTCAGTACCTCCCAGAACCAGTTGGGACTGTTTCCCCAAGCCCTGTGCCAGGGCAGAACACAGACAAATATGGTATATATATTGGGGCTGTGACCCCATGTAAAGTGTGCTGTTTTGGGTGCTTGGTTGTACCTGCAGGGCCCCAGGAGGAACCGCCATGAGGGACTGCCCCTCTGCAGAAGGGCCCTGTGAGCTGGCCTGCTTGGGCCCAGCCTTGGCCCTCTAAAACTCTTGGATTCTAGCACTTCGTGAGTGCTACATCTTTACTGCTGGAGCCCCAGAGAGGGGTACTCCAACCTTGCCAGAGGACGAGAGGAGGGCCACAGGGGTCTTGAGGCCGGCAGCGCTGTGCGGCCGAGTATTCCGAAGGGAAATCTGCGTGGGGATTCCCCTGTGCCCTAGAAACGGAGCAGGAGCCCACCCCGCATTTTTGTGTTGCTGAGAGGCCGCCGTATCACAAGTGGCGTCCCGGAAGAAACGTGGCCAAAGAGGAAGCCAGGCGGCTTTGCCTTGTTGGGGGTGTGGCTTAAAACCACCAAAGCAGAAGGAGACTACGCTCCAAATCCAGAGGGCCCCTGCAAGGGCCGGAAGACAGGCAGTGAAAGGGCTGGTAGTGGGTGGGGCTCTGCTCAATTAACCGAGAGCCCCACATATTGCTGCGGGAGAGTGAGGCCAGGCGGGAAAGTGAGGCCCGTGTCTGAAGGGACGGAGCCTCGTGGGCTCGGCCAGTGGTCACGGAGAGGAACTGGAGCCTTGTGGGCTCCCGGCCGAAGTCCTGCAGTTCCCGTAAGGAGTCTGAGAAGGCCCCGGGGAGTGGGGTCTGCGCGAGGCACTGTCGTTGCCATTGCTTTCTCTTTCCCAGCTGCACCGCAGGAGCGTGGGCAGCTGCAACGAGGGGGCACTTTTTGTTTAGAAGTCCCGGAGTGGTGCTTCAGAGGCCCAGTGGTGCCAAGGCTGATTTTCTCAGCTGTACCGCGAGAGCGTGGGCAGTTGCAACGATGGGGGCAGGCTATTTCTAATAGTGAGGGGTGAAATACACCCCCCCTAGCCCCCTGTGCATCACACACATCATTCTGCTGCATTGGCAGCCAGCGGGCCTGGTGGAAGGACCTATGATTAGCAAGCCCTGACTTTTGTGACAAAGGGCAGTTGGGACAGCCTAGACGGACCTCAAGGAAGGCCAGTTGGCCTGAGGTCATTTTTGGGGTGTCTGTAGGGCGCAAGGCCCTAACAGGATGCATAATGGGTTTATGCCTGAGGTGATGTATGCACCTAGGGAGTGTTACTACGGTGCACTTCTAAATGTGATTTATGCCTAATGTGTTTAAGCATAATATGTTTCCGCTAAGTACAGTATTTTACCAGTAGTCACTGGTTGTTCTCATTACTTACCTTTTCTTATGGTTTTGACAGTGGCAGGATTGGCCCTGTCCTGTATATAATCCCCTGTGAAGTATTGCCTAGTGCCAGGTGGCACAGTGTACATTTGTGATTATGGTTCTAATGTGTTTATGATAATACAAAGGCTATTTTTTATATAACCTTGTGTGTAGTTTCTTTTGTGGTGTGCCTTATGTGTCGCTGCTGTGTGTGTGTGTGTTGCGCAAACGCTTTACACATTGCCTCTGGGATAAGCCTGATTGCTCGTGCCAAGCTACCAATTGGGTGAGCAGGGGTTATCTTCAGTGTGTAACTCCCTTGCCCTGACTAGAGTGGTGGTTTCTACCTGGCTTAGGCGCAAGCCCTAGCCAACCAGAAATCCAATTCCTAACACTGCACCTCCCCTATTCTCCCCAAGCATGGGAAATTGGAGGCAGTACAGTGGGAGTGTGGAGGTGCAGTGGTGCTCAGCTTTTCGCCTTCTCCTGTCCCAGGGGATGGGATATCTGGGGTGTTGGGTCCCGGGTTAGAGGGACCCCATGGCTGCAATTTGGCTCTGGTAGGACCCCCACATGCACACCTCATCTCAGCCCAATGAAATCAACATGGGTGACCTGGCCCACCCCAGGTGTATTTAAAGTGATAGCAGTGGAGTGCCACACATTCGGTTTTTGTGTTTATTTACAAGGACAATCTTTAAAACAGCATGTAGCTTTGGCCCCATAGGGAGTATTTGGGTCATCTGTGGCTTCGTTTTCTCATGCTGGCCAGCCATAGCGATCATGAGAACTTCCTGCAGACTTCCTGGCTTCTGAAGGGGAGCTTATTTATGAGGAGCTGAATTTTGTGACTCCCTGCACCTGATGTCCTCTGCTTGCATCCTGGTGCTATCCTGTTGCTGGTGGTGGCATCTTGCTCAGCCCCTCCACAACCAGCCAACAAAACACCCTCCCTGCCACACTCCACAGGCCGCAGAGCCTCCTGGCTTCTTGAAGGTCACCCAGGTGGCAGTGGAGTTAAGTGCCTGGCCTTAGAAGTCCTATTAGAACCATCCACTGCCCCCCAGCAGGTCCCTTCCCCAACTGTTCCTCAGAGGGCATTAGAGAGCCCGCGCCACTGGCATTGGAGAGACACATCCTAGTCCTGGGGGTGAGCTGAAGTCCATCCTAGCAGAGATGACATTGCTTCTCGTTCCAGCTGGGGATCCTTTCACCATTACTGCTCCCAGGTTCAGGGTCTTCTTGACTGTCTCTCCCTTGTGCAGGGGTTTTTAAATGGGGGTGGAAAGTGTTAGGGGCCTGGCCTCCTTGGCCAAACGTAGGATGCTACATCATCCCTCCACCATTGTCCCAACCCTTCAGCACAGCATTCTTGGAAAATCCAAAATGGCAACTTCAAGTTGTCTACGGTAACAACTCGTCTGAGAGCCTCAGCTATGCCCCTGGTAGACACAACTACCTGATCCCCTACCCACCAAAACTTCAAAGGTGATCCCTCTCCTGTGTTGGCTCCAGAGGTCTGAGCTTCCGCCTTTGTTTCAGTGGGGCTGGACTATCCAAGCACAGGTGCAGTGTGACAAGATAATTATCATATTCAGATTTCTTCCCCACCTCTTTCCTTCCGCAGGAACTGGGTGAAAGACTGTTAACTTCCCTTTTGTGTGGGGAGCCTTTCATCCCTCTGCGGAGCAGAGTAATTAAGTTGGCCCAGTGGGGGAGGACCAAAGCCTGGAATCTGATCATGAGCTGGGCCAGACAAATATGACAAATCTTTTAATGCCATATGGTGTGTATGTGGAATGTTGGGGACTGGAAATTCATACTTGGTTTGCATGTTTTATCCCAGATTGATACCTCCCAGCCTCCGTAGTGCAAAACTGTACTTTAGAGCAGATTCTGCCAATAATGTGTACACAGTGAAAACATCACAGACTTCAGTAAATACTATGGGCCTACAGTATGGATGCACACTAACATAATAAGGTCTACCAATCCTTGAAGAGTTCCTTTTGTGACAGGCTATCTGTGCGCTGCTCACAACAGTAGTCTAACATGCACAGCCTCCACACATATGCACACACACATGTGCACATGTATTTATCTGTAACCAGCCCAGAGTCTCTTAGCTCAACTGTGCAGAAGCTGCCTATCTTAAAGCAGACATTGCTGGTTAACTTGCTTGGTCCAATTACTGTGAATTTACTGAGTGTTAGACTCAGGTAGTGAGACTCACTCACAATAAAAGTTGAAAAACATGGTAGTCAATTGCAAAAACATTCTGGGGAACTACACGGACGGAACACATTTGTTACAATCACCAATATCCCCAATAAAGTACTAATGCCAGTAGCACAATGCCACTAGTAATATTACAATCACAATTATTAACATCATTATAACCACCCCCAATAAAAATGCATCACCACAATTCCAAAACCACCATCACCAACACCCTTCTTGCACCATTAATACCATCACCAATACCACTAATACCACCAAATGAAATACCACCATCCAACATCACCACCAATTTCGCAACCACAAATATCACCACTAATACCACTACCAATACTTCCTCCATAAACACCACTACCACCACCACCCCTACTACCAAGCATTGAAAAAAGCCGATAGGTCTTGCTTTGGTATCGTTTTACAATGAGACGCATTTCTATATGCCTGTGTTTACACGCATTGTCATATTACATCCCAAACTATTTGCCAGTGCTTGTTTATTTCAGACACTGTGCCATATATCCCAACTGCTGTTTCATTTGTATAGTAGTTGAACTATTTCATGGCACCTCAGAAAGCAACATGTCTTACATGTTTGTTTTAACCCTCTATGCAGTATAGTTCTCCACAGAAATGCAGGTGGCCCAATATACAAAGCCATTTAAAGTCTTAAATATAGATTTGCACAGGTTAAGGGCTTCCATTATGCTTGACTGGTTTCCACAAAAGGATACCTGGTAGGGATACATTATTTTATTACTGTGTAGGTAGAATTACATATTCGAAAACTGCACACAAGGGTTTGAAGGTAAAAGGATGAAGGTGGTTTGCCTTATAAGTGAACAAACACAAACGTGTGAGTTTGTGGACATTCACAAACTCCTGTCTGCCCCTTCCCCACTCTGTAACTGGTCAGAGATGTACTTCAGCAAAGGGATAGAGCACCCCGTCTCAAGGTGGAAAGGGGCAAGGATCATCCTTGAATGTGATAGAAGTGAAAGGGAAGGGGTTCCTCCACTGGGAACATGTTCTACCATGGGGAATGACAAAAAAGAAAAACAAATGTGCACTATGTACATTATGCATTGAGGAAACAGCATCCTTTGGGAATAAATGCCAAGACTCAGTAGTATGCCTGGAAACCTGCGACACGTGCATCTTTTCAAACAAGCTATTGTTGAGTGTGGTGAAGTGGAGAAAATCTTAAATCTGCACCCATGAGTAATAGCATGTGTACCAGGTGAGATTTCTGATCCCCTTTGTGAAACAGGCCCAATGTTTTCAAAACACTGGGGCAGCACTCACCCAGTATGAAGTAACGGCACTTCTTTTTTTCTCCCCTTGAATACAGGAACTTTTCCTTGGAGAAGGAGTGTACGGGTACTCATAGGGGGCCTGGCTTCGAAGCAAGTGGTGTGTTGCTCATAAATTTCTGCCTCAGCCTGAGGCGTAACACAGTGTGGGAGGGGGGTGGGGCATTCTCCAGGGGACCCCCTCAGCACTGTACTCTGGCCGGAGCTCCTGATTGAGTCCGGAGAGGGCCCCTCCAAGTACCTTGCTAGGGGGCCCCCACAAGTTTCGTTATGCTAGTGGCGTCAGCATCAGCTTCTGCACGTCCTGCATCGGTTTAAACTTGGCTTTCAAATTGTAGACGCAGAGATCTACGTGTGCTCCTGTGGAAGGTATCAGTGGAGGGTGTGGCTGCATGGTGTTATCTTTATCTCAGAGAGTGGGGGTAGAAAGATGACCTAATGGGCAGGGTTGTGGGATGCAGTGTTCAGGGCAGTGCAGCTTGTTTAACAAGTCTGTTGTTTTAAAGGCCTGCAATTCTCCATCTATCTGCAATTTAAATTAAAGGCATTTGTGTGAAAGGAAATCCCTGCTCTCTACACCAATTTCCCCTATTAACCTCAAAGAAAAACTACATAAGAGGCAAAAAAAATGTTTTTCTAATGTTTTACAAGTGGCAACCTCTTACTTCAGATGGAAAACCAGACCTAAACCAATTGTGACAAGAGGTTCTATGGAAGGTATGAAACTTTCATACAGTTTTGGATTTTAGCTGCAAACCTTTGCATTTCTGGAATTTGTAGTTTCCTTGTCTCATTCTACGCAAGAGATTAAAAAACATCCCTGCATACAAAGCATGTATTGCAAACATCAGGGATGAATTGAAAATGTCACATAGCATGGTGCCGCTTGGGACTACCAGCCGCTGCTCACATATTTTGAGTCCACACACCATCATGCATATAAACAAACATCAACGATGACCTTTCTTTTGGCTTTTTTATGGTGAATATGGAATCTTTCAGGCATTGCTTCTGTCACAGGCTCTATGTGTTCACTCAGGCTGTCCATGAGTCCTTCTATCCCTGGCATCTTTTTAAATAGGGGATAAGATCCATCCAGGAAGAGTATGCATCCTCCACACTAGATGCTCTGCTGATGCCTGAAGTGGAAATATTATGCAGGAATCTAGACTTCAATCAATCAATAATTACAAAACGATCTGCAAGTTATTGATTCCTTAGTGTGCCATTTATTATTAAACGTTTCTTATAGCACTGTAAACTTCTTAGGTGATTTGGAGCCGCCTAAGTATCTCTGGTCCAATGAGACACACCCGTGGCTGCCTCTGAAATATTTTCGATTGTGAGTGTGCACATAACATAAAATGCAACTACACAAATGAACGTTTAGGTCTGGCAAAAAGGTTTCTTTTGCGAGGTCGAAATTGCAGTTTAGCACAGCACTACTTGCTGCAGTGGCAGGCCTGACGCATGTTTTAAAGTGCTACTTTGGTGGGTCGCACAATGAGTGCTGCATGGCCAACTAGTAGCATTTCATTTACTGGTCCTGAATACATGGAATACCATTTACAAGGAACTTACAAGTAAATTAAATGTGCCACTTAGGTGTAAGCCAAGTTTACCATATTTTAGGGAGAGAGCACAAGCACTTAAGCACTCTAGCACTGGTTAGCAGTGGTAAAGTGCGCAGAGTCCTAAAGCTACCAACATCGAATTCAGCAAAACAGGAGGGAGTGAAAGCAAAAAGTTTTGGGGACCACTCCGCAAGGCTTTCAGGTCTAACAGTTCACATTCCAAGTGGTGTCTACCATCTTGGAACCATAAACTAAAAGTACATAAAATGGTGCTACCATCATTCTATACGTATATGCACGTACATGCGTGGTGATGCATGTACATCCATCCCGAACGATACAACTGCCAGCCGCGTCATGAGCCATACGTGTGTGTTTGTGTCATTGCATCAATCATTGTTTTTTTGCTAATGTTGCACTGCATTGGCAAAAACCATTTCTCTTTGCCAATGCTAAGAAGCATTGGCAAAAGTCATTGACAATCCTAAAAGGTCAAAAAGGGGAGACCTATTGCCTTTGCCAATACCTGGCAAAGGCAATAGGTCTTTTATTCAAATATGGCTACCAGTTTTTGATTATCAAAACACAAGCTCTCCTTTTTTGCCAGAAAGTTTTTGTTCTTCCGAGAATAATGATTTTGCTTTGAAGTATAAGTAAATACTTAATCAACGTCATAATTATTGTGAAAGACACCGTGCCTTTAATTCTTAATGCGTTGTCAAAGCCAAACTTGAAGGTTTTGTGTTTAAAGGTTGCACAGGTTGTATTAAGAAGGGAGAACGTTCTGCGTGTGCTTCCATTTTAAAGTGAAAATCAAGTATGAATCAGTGAATTAATTTTCTTGTATGATGCGCACTGCAAACAGTATTTTGTCAGATGGTAGCACTGAAGCACATGGATCTTGACTGCTTTGTTCTGGCTCATAAAGGAAGGTAAAGTGTGGGTTTGAACCCTGGTTTTGAAAGCGTTCTTCTTCTCTGCTGATCTTTCTTTTGGGGCATTATTTTGTATTCTTTAAATTACATATGTTATTTTCTCTAGTTAAGGTACGGGAGGATTAACGTCATTCAGTAGTAACTGTAGTTCATGGGTTGTCGTAGGGCATACATCCTATTTTGACCTTTTTAGGTGTGGGCCTGGCTAAAGCAGCGCATGCGCTGCCCTGCCATGTAGAGGCTTTTTGGAATCGATACGATTCCAGAAGTCGTGTCGTGGCTCCACCTACAATTGTGATTGGTGCCCGTCGTTTTGCGTCATGGATGATGTAAAACACAGTGTAATGATTGCACCGGAGGCAATCATTACACTGAGGGTTGCCACCCTGTCCCCTTTTGGCCCCGCCCACCGGGATTTGATCTTTTACTCGTGGCAGGAGACAGTGTGTCCTAATTAGCCGCTAGGCACTTTTTTTGTATTACCGCGTTTGCCTCCAACAATGGTTGACGCGCTTTTCATTTCTCTGTTCTCTGCACTTTTCATTTCTCTGTGCTTTTGCAGTTTTAAGAAAAATGTGTCTCAAGATTTCTTCAGTTTCTTCTCTTTTTTTTTTTAAAGAAGTTTACTAACAATAAGGTTCAGTGTCCTTTTAAGTTTTTTTCAATGAACTACCCTTTCCGTTCAAGAGTTAGGGGAGATGAGAGAAACCTTACGCTGCTCTTTGCGCGGATATTTCTGCAACAATATGGGTTTTTTTCAGCAGTTAAAACGCATGCATAATTTCCTTAAAGTCGACCAGCTGGACCCCTTCAAGTCGACACCCTGTCAATGGAAGTTCGATAAATTCGTGGGAACCCACATGCTGTGACGCCTCGTTTTATGGGGGTAACTTAATGTCTGAACTGGACCTGAAGTGTTGCTGTAGTTAATGTTCTTAACTGGGGGACTGCGCGCTTTGCAACTTGAAGGCACTATGCTGTGCAGTTTCAAGTTGTGCAGTTTCAGGTTATTTGCAGCCCTGGTTCGGTTGCACCCCCAAGAAGCTGCAGCTGGCTCCTTTCACTACTGTTTGCAGTCTTTCAGCCCTACCTCCCTTCTGGGAAGGAGGGTTTGTTTGTTGTTTTTCATTTCCTTTCTGGGGGGTGCACACTATTAGAGCTCGCTCCGTCCCCCTTTCCTCTTTTTGGCGGGATTTAAAGCTTACCAGACACAGAACACTCCCCACCAGACACAGGTCACTGCTCACCAGGTACGGGACTTGCCTCACCTGACACAGGTCACTGCTCACCAGACAAAGGACCCCACTCATTAGACAAAGAACATCCCTCACCAGACTCAAGACTCTTCTCACCAGGCACAGGACACCACTCTTTATACACAGAACACCCCTCAGCAGACTAAAGTCATCACTCACCAGACGCAGGACTGCGCTTACTAGACACAGGACACCACTCACCAGACAGAGGAGCACAAGACACAGAACACCCCTCACCACACACAGGACTGTGCTCATCAGACACAGGACACCCCTCATCAGACACAGGACTGTGCTCATCAGACACAGGACACCCCTCACCAGACACAGGACTGTGCTCATCAGACACAGGACACCCCTCACCAGACACAGGACTGTGCTCATCAGACACAGGACACCCCTCCCCAGATGCAGGACTACTCACTCTCTACTACTCTCTACTACTCACTCTCTACTACTCTCTACTACTCTCTACTCTCTACTACTCACTCTCTACTACTCACTCTACTACTCTCCCACTCTCTACTATTCACTCTCTACTCTCTACTACTCTCTCTCTACTCACTCTCTACTACTCTCTACTACTCTCTACTACTCACTCTCTACTACTCACTCTCTACTACTCTCTCTCTACTACTCTCTACTACTCACTCTTTTCTACTCTCTACTACTCTACTCTCTACTCACTCTCTACTACTCTCTACTACTCTACTCTCTACTCACTCTCTACTACTCTCTACTACTCACTCTCTACTACTGACTCTACTACTCTCTACTACTCACTCTCTACTACTCTCTACTCTCTACTACTCACTCTCTACTACTCTCTACTCTACTACTCACTCGCTACTACTCTCTACTCTCTACTACTCACTCTCTACTCACTCTCTACTACTCACTCTCTACTACTCTCTACTCTCTACTACTCACTCTCTACTATTCTCTACTGTACTACTCACTCTCTACTACTCTCTACTCTCTACTACTCACTCTCTCCTCACACTCTACTACTCTCTACTCCCTACTCTCTACTCTCTACTACTCACTCTCTACTATTCGCTCTCTACTACTCTCTACTACTCACTCTCTACTAATCACTCTCTAATGGCGAGGCGGCAGGCAGCAGCAATCAAAGAAGAACGGGCGTCCCTACTACTTACTCTCTACTACTCACTCTCTACTACTCACTCTCTACTACTCACTACTACTCTCTACTCACTCTCTACTACTCTCTACTACTCACTCTCTACTACTCACTCTCTACTACTCTTTACTACTCACTCTCTACTACTCTCTACTACTCACTCTTTACTACTCTCTAATACTCTCTACTCTCTACTCACTCTCTACTACTCTCTACTACTCACTCTCTACTACTCACTCTACTACTCTCTACTACTCACTCTCTATTACTCTCTCTCTACTACTCACTCTCTACTACTCACTCTCTACTATTCACTCTCTACTACTCTCTACTCTCTACTACTCACTCTCTGCTACTCACTCTACTACTCTCCCACTCTCTGCTACTCACTCTCTACTACTCTACTACTACTCTCTCTCTACTCACTCTCTACTCTCTACTACTCACTCTCTACTACTCTCTACTCTACTACTCACTCGCTACTACTTTCTACTACTCACTCTCTACTCACTCTCTAATACTCTCTACGCTACTACTCACTCTCTACTACTCTTTACTCTCTACTACTCACTCTCTACTACTCTCTACTCTACTACTCACTAGCTACCACTCTCTACTACTCACTCTCTACTCACTCTCTACTACTCACTCTTTACTACTCTCTACTCGTTAGTACTCACTCTCTCCTCACTCTCTACTACTCTCTACTCCCTACTGTCTACTCTCTACTACTCACTCTCTACTATTCGCTGTCTACTACTCTCTACTACTCACTCTCTACTACTCACTCTCTACTACTCACTCTCTAATGGCGAGGCGCCAGGCAGCAGCAATCAAAGACGAATGGGCATCCCTACTACTTACTCTCTACAACTCACTCTCTACTACTCTCTACTCTCTACTATTCACTCTCTACTACTCACTCTCTACTACTCACTACTACTCTCTACTTACTCTCTACTATCTCCTACTCACTCTCTACTACTCTCTACTACTCTCTCTCTACCACTCACTCTCTGCTACTCACTTTCTACTACTCACTCTCAACTATTCTCTCTACTACTCTCTACTACTCTCTCTCTACTACTCACTCTCTACTACTCTCTACTACTCTCTACTCTCTACTCACTCTCTACTACTCTCCACTACTCACTCTACTACTCTCTACTCTCTACTAGTCACTCTCTACTAGTCACTCTCTACTACTCACTCTCTACTACTCTCTACTCACTCTCTACTACTCTCTACTACTCACTCTCTACTACTCTCTACTACTCTCTACTCACTCTCTGCTACTCACTCTCTACTCACTCTCTACTACTCACTCTCTACTACTCACTCTCTACTACTCTCTACTACTCACTCTCTACTACTCTCTACTACTCTCTACTACTCACTCTCTACTACTCTCTACTACTCACTCTCTACTACTCACTCTCTACTCTCTACCTCTCTACCTCTCTACCTCTCTCTACCTCTCTACCTCTCTCTACCTCTCTCTCCTCCTCTCGCTCTACCTCTCTACCTACTACTACCTCTCTCTACCTCTCAACACGCACACATATGCACATTATCTACTGGCGGTCGCCAGTAGATAGTTATAGTTAGGACCGTGTTTCCATAGGAAATCCGCAACATTCTATTTGGAATAACTTTGGCGCCGGTTGACGAATCCTCGCAAAATTTTCAAAATAGGTGGGGCGCTCCGCTCCGCTCCTACCCTGAAAGTCTCGGGGGGATTCGTCAAGCGGGGGCTGAGAAAAAAGGGGGGTCCCAAAACGCGTTTTCCCCATGCATTTTCCCATAGGACCTTTAGTCCGAGCTACAGCCCGAACGGCTGAACAGAATTACTTGAAATTTGGCAGAGAGGTAGTCCTCAGGTCAGAGATGTGCCTTTTGCAGGTCTGGTGTAAATCTGTTCAGTAGGTCCTGAGAAAATAGCATTTAAATCAATATATATATCTGTAAGCGCGCTCCGTGCGATTACGGTAAGCTTACCGTACGCGTACGGTGCCGTGCGCGAGCTCAATTCTGATTGGTGGTTACATGACTGTAAACATTCGAATCGGTCGAAATCAGAAAGTGTTGGCCGCCATTTTCTGTCTCTCGCACTGAAAAACAAAGGTGGATAACGTGAAAAGGGGGCAACGAAGAGAGTTGCAGACCCCCTAGCGTTTGTCAGGGGGTCCACGAAGGACCAAAAAGTACGAAAAATACATTTAATAATTTTTAAAAAAAATCGCGGAGTGCGCGTACGGTAAGCTTACCGTACGCGCACGGCAAAAAAAATAAAAAAAAATAAAAACGAAATAACAATCACATATATTAAATAAATTGAAGGACCCGCAAGGGAGAAAAAAAAATTGTTACTGTGTAAAAAAATGCGAGGCGCGCATGGTATGAACTGCGCAACGTGGACGCTCGGTGCGCGAAGCGCACCTTGCGCGCAGGGTGTGCGCACGGTGAAAAATCAGAAAAAAAAATAAAAAATAAATACATAACTTAGCATTTAAAAAACCGTACAAATTCACTGAAAAAAACATAGGTTTCACACACGTTATAGTTAGGAATTAGCATTTAAAAAACCTTGCAAATTCACTTAAAAAACCATAGGTTTCACACATGTTATAGTTAGCTGTACATTTCACTCGTAAAAAAACAATGAAATTCCACGTTATAGTTAGATCAGGTAACTATAACTTGCGCGACCGCAATCCACAATGTGTCATTTCAGATGCCATCATTGATGTGATGAGTGATGTCACTGACCATGTCATGAGTGATGTAATATGTGACGTCATCAGCAGTTTATTGTGGGCGCGCAAGTTATAGTTACCTGATCTAACTATAACGTGGAATTTCATTGGTTTTTTACGAGTGAAATGTACAGCTAACTATAACATGTGTGAAACCTATGGTTTTTTAAGTGAATATATATATATATAGATAGATATATATATTCACTGAAAAAAACATAGGTTTCAGGTGTGTTATAGTTAGTTGGACATTTCTCTCGTACAAAACCATTGAAATTCCCCCGTTATAGTTTAGCTAACTATAACTCGCGCGCCCGCAATGCACTGCTGATGACGTCACATATTACATCACTCATGACATGGTCAGTGACATCACTCATGACATCACTGATGGCATCTCAAATGACATCACTGATGACATCATCCACTGAATGTGTGTTTTTCTGAAAATCAAATATATTTTATATATGTATATCTCAAGGTCGATGGAAGAATAAATGGGTATATAAGTGTCTAAATGGATTAATTTTTTGAGGGAAAATTGATTCAATAACTGATTGATTAAGTGTCTCTTAGTGAATACATGGGTTAGCTAGTAATCTTTAAATATGTAAATATCTGTATCAGTCTCTAACTTTGTGTATAAGTGGCTGCATGGGTTGTTGAGTAGCTACATGAGTGTTTTCTAGGTTATTAGTTAGTTTTTTGAGTATCAGTATGAGTGTCTGAGTGTCTGTATGGTTCGGTGGGGGGTATTACAGAGTGCATAGATGCATGAATGAGTGACTCACTATTTGTATGTGTTGAAGACAGTATGTGTGCAGCACTGTATGGATGGATGAGTGTGTGTATGAGTGTGTTAGTGAGTGAATAACTGTCTCAATAGTGTCTTTATGAGTAACTACATGTTTTAAACTAGTATCTGTGAGTATTGGTGTATATCAGTGAGTATATGTGAGAGTGAGAGATTGGAAGAGGTCCTGTATAAATTAGTCTGTGTTTCTATAGGTGATTGTTTAAGAGAGTAAGTATGTGTAAGTTTCTGTAGCAGTAAGTGTGGTGGTGTGTGTATAACTGTATAAATGCAATTTAATGGATGTTTGATACTTTGTTTGCATGTGTGACTATGTGTCTGAGTAACTCTATGGATGAGTGTCACTGAGTGTCACTGTGTAACAGGATGTATAGGTGTATAAGTACATATGATGAGTGAGTACATGTATGAGTGACTGTATAGGACTGTTGGTGAATGAGTGGATATGTGTGTAGATCTTGGAATTACTGAATTGGTGTGTTGTAAGTGGTATTGCTATGTCCATTCATTTGAAAATGTTAGTTTCTATTTTTGAGTGTGTGTATCAAATGTTCTATTATGGTGAGAGGAGGTCTGCCACTCTATCACAAGGATGATGTCATCAGTGATGTCATTTGAGATGTCATCAGTGATGTCACTGACCATGTCATGAGTGATGTAATATGTGACATCATCAGCAGTGCATTGCGGGCGCGCGAGTTATAGTTAGCTGAACTAACTATAACGGGGGAATTCCAATGGTTTTGTACGAGAGAAATGTCCAACTAACTATAACGCACCTGAAACCTATGTTTTTTTTAGTGAATTTCAAAGGTTTTGTAAATGACAATTTTTAATTGTATTAATTGTTATATTGATTTTTTTATACTGATTTCCTACATTTTTTTAAACCATTTATTTTTAGATATTTTATTTTTTCAATTACATTCTAAATACATTATACATTACATTACAAAATATACTTTCTCAGAATGAATTACTTTAGTTTAAATACTTTGCAAATAGGCAATAGACTTTTAAGTACATTAGTTACAGTTGTTGCAATGGGCAACACAATTTCAAACACAATGCACCATTGAGCTCAATGTGAATTTCTAGTTAAATGCAATTAGTTACTTTATGTATTACTTTTCTAACCACAGGACTGGATCCTAGATTCAGTCCTTGGACATCTCCTGTAAACAGTTGCGTAAAAGCGTTTTGGTTACAGTAGTGATTTTTAAGGAATATTATTAAATTTTAAAAGTTGACACTTAGAAATTTTTTCACATAGAATCACCAATGTTATCCTATGGCAGGAAATTCACTTAGCAGGTAAGTAGTGTTATCGTCACTTTTTCTTACTCAGTAGTGGATCCTAGATCCAGCACTGGTGCCTCTCCTGTAAACAGTTGAAAGAATGCGTTTAAGTCATACAGGCGATTTTTAAGGGATATTTTTAGTTTGTGAAAATAGACACTTGGAAACTTTTCTGCTGAAAACCAGACAATGGATTCCTATGGAAGGAAATACAAGTTATGGGTAAGTACGGTTAGAATTACTTTTCAGGGTCAGTGCTGGGCTAAAAGATGCAGTACTGAGGTCTCTCCTGATAACAGGTGAGTACATCGGAATTCATAGTTCTGCTGATTTTATAGGAATATTTTAAAGTTCCAAAACTCCACACTTAAAAGAATTTTCAAGTGAAACCAGTCAATGTTACCATATGGAAGGAAATTGACTTAGCCGGTAAGTAGTGTGATCGTCACATTTTCTTACTCAGTGGTGGATCCTGTAAACAGTTGAAAGAATGCGTTTAAGTCATACAGGCGATTTTTAAGGAATATTTTTAGTTTGTGAAAATAGACACTTCGAAACTTTTCTGCTGAAAACCAGACAATGGATTCCTATGGAAGGAAATACAAGTTACTGGTAAGTACGGTTAGAATTACTTTTCAGGGTCAGTGCTGGGCTAAAAGATGCAGCACCGGGTTCTCTCCTGATAACAGGTGAGTAAATTGGAATTCGTTCTTCGGATGATTTTAGGTGAATATTTTAGAGTTCCAAAACTCCACACTTAGAAGAATTTCCAACTGAAACCAGTCAATGTTAGCCTATGGAAGGAAATTCAAATTACTGGTAAGTATGGTTAGAATTACTTTTCAGGATCAGTACTGGGCTCAAAGATGCAGCACTGAGGTCTCTCCTGATAACAGGTGAGTAAATCGGAATTCGTAGTACATCCAGTAAGCGCCACAGAGCTGCGTAGAAGAGAGATGTCAAAAGGGGCACAGCCTGCACCACCTCTCTGCAACGCAGCGCAGGGGCGCTTCCTGGAAGCACCTGGTGGGCTACTTGGCCCCCATGGTCCCTCAGGTTTGAAGTGGAATTTTTTCCCCAACTTAAAACGCGCCACAGGGCGTGATTGCACACAACCTGTCAGGCCCCGTCCCCTCCCTTCACCACTGTGTAAACGCGCCCTGTCACCGTTCTGAGTTGAGAGATTAAGTTCCCTTCAATCCTAAGGCTCCCTAGGGTCAAACTAGCCCACTAGGTACCTCCAGCAAGCGCCACAGAGCTGCGTTGCAGAGAAGTGTAAAAAGGGGCGTGGCCTCTGAACACCTGTCTGCAACGCAGCTCCCTGGCGCATACTGGAGATACCTGTTGGGCTATTTGGCCCTCAGGGACCCTCAGTATCGAAAGAGAATTAATTCCCTAACTTAAAACGCGCCACAGGGCGCGTTTGCACAGTGGTGAAGGAAAGGGGCGTGGCCTGAGGTGATATGTCTTCAAACACACCCTGTGGCGCGTTTTAAGTTAGAGAATTAATTCCTCCTCAATCCTGTGGGTCCCTGGGGGCCAACTAGCCCACCAGGTACCGCCATTATGCGCCAGGAGGCTGCGTTGCAGAGAGGTGCTTAGAGGCCACGCCCCTTTTTACAACACTCTGCAACGCAGCTCCGTGGCGCTTACTGGAGGTACCTGGTGGGCTAGTTGACCCCCAGGGACCCTCAGTATTGACAAGGAATTAATTGCCCAACTGAAACCGGGCCCCCGTGGCGTGTTTTAAGTTGAGGGATTAACTCCCCTTGAATACTGAGAGTCCCTGGGGTGCAACTAGCCCACCAGCTACCTCCAGTAAGCGCCACAGAGCTGCGTTGCAGAGGTGTAAAAAGGGGCGTGGCCTCAGAACACTTCTCTGCAATGCAGTTCCCTGGTGCATACTGGAGGTACCTGGTGGGCTAGTTGGCCCCCAGGGACCCCAGTATTCAAGGGGAATTTGTTCTCCCTCTGCAAATGCACCAGGGGGCGCGTTTGCAGAGTGGTGCAAGAAGGGGGCGTGGCCTCCGGCTCGATCCCGCTTTTCTATTCTATTTTTTTCTTTAAGAAGGGGGTTTTTCACGTTTGTTTTTTAGGTTTCTTGTGCCTCGGTCCTACCGAGGCACAAGATGGCTGCCAACACTTCCTGACCGCCAGTAGATTATATATATATATATATATTACTTCGATTCCAATTCGGTGACAATACTCCGCCGAACAAAACAGGACACAGACCCAAAGTAAGTGCTCAATTTGTTTGTTTACTCCTTCATCGCCATTTACGTAGCCACATCACATGATTTGAAAGCCATGGAAATAGAAACAGTAAAATTGCCAGAATAGAGCCTCAAAACCAACTTGCGACTAAAATGTAAATAAAATACACATTTTGATATCAAACCTTCTGTTGCTCATATATATATATTATCTACTGGCGGTCGCCAGTAGATAGTTATAGTTAGGACCGAGTTCCCATAGGAAATCTGAAAATTCTATTTTGAATAACTTTGGCGCCGGTTGACTTATCTTCGTGAAATTTTCAAAACTAATGGAGCGCTCCGCTCAGCTCCTACCCTGAAAGTCTCGGGGTGATTCGTCAAGCGGGGGCTGAGAAAAAAGGGGGGTCCCAAAATGCGTTTTCCCCATGCATTTTCCCATAGGACCTTTAGTCGAGGGTACAGCCCGAACGGCTGAACAGAATTAGTTGAAATTTGGCAAAGAGGTAGTCCTCAGGTCAGGCATGTGCCTTTTACTTAAATGGTGTAAATCCGTTCAATAGTTCCTGAGAAAATCAAAAGTAAAATCACATATATATCTGGGCGGAGCCTAACCACACATCTCATCGTGAGATCTGATTGGCTGTCAGCACTTCATCCAAGAAGTGTTGGCAGCCATCATGGGACCAATATACATGATAGCACCTCATTAAAAAGCATTGCAGTTAATAGAAGGTTTTAAGACTTTAGTTACATTATAAATCATTTGTTGATGGTACCATACTCATTTTAGGAATTGTGGTGTGTTCTAAGGTGATTTCACCATGTGAAAAAGCCTTCTGCTGTGATATCATGAATCATGTTTGAGAGAAAACTATTTTCTCATGCTTTTCCCACAGAGGTTTGGAAGGTGATCTATAAGCTAATTGAGAGCATATTTTCTGTAAATTCACATTATCTTTCTCAGTCATGTGAGAATGAAGTCTGACATTCTCAGTAAAACATGTACATCCAACAAGGGCAGAGACTGTCAGTTGATTCCTTTGTGTTCTACTGCAGCTTCCCAGAGTGTTCTAAAGAACAACTAGAGCGCTAACAGTCCTACTTATGACAAACGTATGGCACACCTGAAGCCATCTTGGTTGGAATAAAGTGGTAATTCTTAAAACATTTAATTTAAAAAGGAACAAAATGAGGGGGTTCATTTTGCCATAGAAAGTATGATTAGTGCTGCAGAAAGAAAAATTAGGGCACATTTTGAGTGACTTCTAAAATCCTCTTCTATTTCATTAAAAAATTCTGACATGCAGACTGAAACATGCACTTTCAATACCAGCAGCAGACTTCCCTGGTGAGCAGTAGCTTTACTACAGTGATCTAATAAGCAACTAGAGTGCTAACATTCTGAATTTATGGCAAATTTGTGACACATCTGAATGCATTCTTGAAGGAATCAAAGTAAAAAACTAAAAGTATTTCCTACTGAGGAGACTGTAGTAAATGAGGAAATTAGGAAACATCATAACAAATAAGTCTCCCAAAATAGCCACCAGAGACAAAAGAGCCCAAATGTAGCCCAAATATCACCCAGATGTAGCCCAAGTATAGCCCAATGACAGAATGTCCCAGAGTGTTTTAACGAACAACTAGAGCGCTTACTGTCTTACTTATGACAAAAGTATGGCACACCTGAAGCCATCTTGATTGGAATAAACTGGTAACACTTAAAACATTAAAGTTAAAAAGGAACACAATGAGGGGGTTCATTTTGCCATAGAAATTATGATTAGTGCTGAAGAAAGAAAAATTAGGGCACATTTTGACTTCTCAAATCCTCTTCTATTTCATAAACAAATTCTGACATGCAGACTGAAACATGCACTTTGAATACCAGCAGCAGACTTCCCTGGTGAGTAGTAGTTTTACTACAGTGATCTAGTGAGCAACTAGAGTGCTAACATTCAGAATTTATGGCAAATGTGTGACACATCTGAATGCCTTCTTGATGGAACCAAAATAAAAAACTGAAAGTATTCCTACTGAGGAGACTGCAGTAAATGGGGAAATTAGGAAACTTCATAACAAATAAATCTCCCAAGATGGCCACCAGAGACAAAAGAGCCCAAATGTAGCCCAAATATCACCCAGATGTAGCCCAAGTATAGCCTAATGACAGAATGTCCCAGAGTGTTCTTAAGAACAACTAGAGCGCTTACTGTCTTACTTATGACAAAAGTATGGCACACCTGAAGCCATCTTGATTGGAATAAACTGGTAACACTTAAAACATTAAAGTTAAAAAGGAACACAATGAGGGGGTTCATTTTGCCATAGAAATTATGATTAGTGCTGAAGAAAGAAACATTAGGGCACATTTTGAGTGACTTCTCAAATCCTCTTCTATTTCATTAAAAATTTCCGATATGCAGACTGAAACATGCACTTTTAATACCAGCAGCAGACTTCCGTGGTGAGCAGTAGCTTTACTACAGTGATCTAATAAGCAACTAGAGTGCTAACATTCAGAATTTATGGTAAATGTGTGACATATCTGAATACCTTCTTGATGGAATCAAAGCAAAAAACTGAAAGCATTTCCTACTGAGGAGACTGCAGTAAATGAGGAAATTAGGAAACTTTGTAACAAATAAATCTCCCAAGATGGCCACCAGACACAAAAGAGCCTAAATGCAGCACAAATATCACCCAGATGTAGCCCACATGTAGCCCAATGACAGAAGTGTGCAAAACACTTATTTTTTGTGTATTTGCAGTTTTATATAGTGCAGACTTGTCAGGTATTGGAATGCTTTACATGAGCATTGGTTACATCACACAAGATCAAATTCCTTTTGGTTGTAGACATGGGGAGATTAAGTGATTTGACCACAATCACAGAATGTTGAGCTGAAGCAGAAACTCCAACCTGGTTCCCCAGTTGCAAAGTCTGCAGCTCTGGAAGTAACACCACATCCTCTCGCCAAGGTGCAACATTTAATCAAGTGGTCAACTGGATAAAAAAACATAAAGATTACAAATAATTTAAAAGTTCTTTGTCGCTATTTGAAAACTCAAAAAATATGTCCTCATTTTAGTTTTTTAGAGCTCTAATCATAATTTTGATGCAAATAAGACCCTCTCATATATTTGTAATTTCTAAAGGAAATACTCTAGGTATTACAGTTTTGATTACATCAAGATGACGTCAGGCGTTCCAAACTTTTGTAATAAATATAGAATGTTAGCAATCTAGTTGTTCATTGGGATACTGTTGAGAGGCAGAGGCCAGGGGTACGACTCTGAAAATTGAAGGCAGGTAGGAGAGTGCAGAGGCAACAATTTGATCACACTGAGCAGGCAGGAAGGGCAGTGACAGCACAACAGACTATGGAGGGCAGTGGAAAGGGGGGCAGGGGCAACAAACCAACAATACAGGACTGGCAAGAGAGGCTGTGGCAATATAATAGACCATTGTGGGCAGAAGGAAGAGGCAATGGTAATACAACCATACATGCCAACAGACCCGTTTCAGCCAGGAAATGTCCAATGTTTTTAAGCTCAAATGGGCTTTATTTGATCTGTCTCCTGTCTACAATCTCCTCTTTTTCAATGTAACTCAAAGGGGAAAATCAATACCCCAGTTTTTTTTCAAAATCTCCCTCTTACCAAGTTCAAAATGTTCGCAAGTATGGTACATTGAATCATGGTAGGCAGGAGGAATTGGGGTAGGGACATGGACTCGGATAACTGAGGACAGGAGGGACATGGAGAGGTGCACCAAACTGACCCTACAGGGCAGGCATCAGGGTTTGCAGCAGCACAATACACCACACAGCGCATGCGGGATGGGAGTGCAGCACAACAATCCATAGAAAGCAAGAGGGAGGGGACAGGATCATGCACATGGACAACAGAGAACAGATGGGAAAGAGGCAATGGTAGCTAGCTGACCATAATGAACAGACAGGAGAGAAAGCTGCAGCATAACAGACCATAAAGGGCAGGAGGGACGGATCAGGGGCATTACAATGGAACAGACAAGCCAGGAGTGAGGGAATAGGGGGTCTGCACATGGAAACAGAGGGCTGGGGGCTAGGTGGCAGGGCAGGAGCAGCAAGATGACCATGGAGGTCAGGCAGGATGGGCACTAGAAACAAGACACACCATGGAGAGCAACAATGAGACTATGGTGGCATACACACAGACCATGGAGGGAAGGTGGGAGGGGGTCAGGGGCAGCTAGCTGACCACACAGGGAAGGTGGGAGGGGCCATGGCAGCACAGAAGACCATGCATGGCAAGCGGGAGGGTTAGTGGCAGCACAATGGCTATGATGGGCAAGAAGGAGGGTGCAGGGGCATGCACAAAGGACCATGGAGGATAGAAGGGAGGGTCAGGACCTGGGCACAGACAAGAGAGTTCAGGGGAAGGGGCCTCACAACAGACCGCGCGGGGCAGGCAGGAGGAGCAGTTGCAGCACAACAGATCAGAGAGGGCAGAAGGGTGTGGCAGTAAAATGGACCATGGAGGACAGGAGGAAGGGGATAGGGGCATGGCATGTGGACAGGCAGGGTGGAGGTGGCAGGGACAGGTTACTGGCATCTGACAATGCTAGGCAGGTGGGAGGGGAGTGGCAGCTCAACAGAACACTCAGAGTAGATAGGAGTGGCAGGTCCATGGAACATAGTGGGCAAAAAGGATGGTGCAGGGGCATGAACAAAGACATCGGAGGGCAGGGGGAAGGAGAATAGGGGCAGCAAGCTAAGCACAGAGGCTAAGCAGGAGGTCAATGATGGGCCATAGAATTGGGCAAGGGAGGGCAGGAGGAGTGGACTGGTACATCATGCTAAATGGAGGGCAGTGGAAGCACATCAGACCATGCATGGCAGGAGGGAGGAGGCTAGTCCATGGATTCAGACAACAGAGGATAGGGAGGAGGTGGATGGGGCAGCAAGCTAACTGTTCAGAGAAGGTGGGTATTAGGGACTTTATTGTTTTTAAAATGTGTGTCTGTGCAAACTACTTAAAATATGAACAAGTATGCAGCATAATCTCACTTTTATTCAGGAAGAAGAGGACGTTTGTGACTGTGACTCCGGGCTCACTTGGCAGAAACACCCCCTGACCCTCCACCCCCATCGCAAAATGTAATGCCCGTGAAAAGGGTAGGTGGACGCAGTGTTATATAGAGCATAGTCCTGAGAGCACGATTGAAAATGAAAACTAGATGTAGTATATGGTATAAACTATGCACCAAAAAGTGTGATATAAGATGAACCGGGGCGTGAAATATAATATGCAATACATTGTGCGCAATGACAGATTCATTGGAGAGCGTGAGATAGCACAGGCACTAGCGCGTGCTATGCGATATGCGCCTTGGAGTGTAATATGCACAGGGCAGTGTTGTGTAACATAACTAGTCTCTAAAGGTGTAATATAAAATATGTGCTGGGGAGTGTAACGTTGCATATGCACTGTGACAAAGATATGGATCCCAGATTGTAATATGTATGGCATAGCGCTGTGCGTTATAACATACACATCGAGGAAGGCACGTTAGATGGGGCAATATAACCCGTGCTTTGGCAAGTGTGGCATGACATATTCACGGGGTGGTGGTACAGTGCACATGGGCTAGAGAGTGTCATAGCATACGCACTAGCTGGTGGAATACAACACAGAGGTGTGAGGCAATTGGCGGGCACTGGTGGGTGTAACACAGCATTGGGCTCAGCCAGGAGCACGCTGTGACTCTCAAGTGAGGTTCGTCTCCTTTCCAGAGAGTAAAATAAAAAGTATTACACATCTGGCGGTGGATGTGTTTTTTATTAACCGTGAGGGGGGTTTCTTGCATAGTTTGGTCAAATTTTTGTCAAATCCCCTTTGAATGGCTTGGTGTGCGTGTATATTAAATGTGCCCGTCAATAGCTACCCATGTTTGTATAAATAAACAACAAGGGTGTCTGCTTGGAGAGTACCCACCGGCGGGGGCGCCGGGATTAGGCACGGTAGGGCGTCAGACACGTCAGAGCTTCACTAGCGGTGTAAATACATTCCATGTGGATTCATTCTATGCATAGTCACCTTTTAATGAATATCATGCAATCGTCATGGTGATAGGTACATATGGTTTGTCCAGCATGTCCTAGGTGTTTCTATAAATATATATATTTTTAAAATAATAAAAAACAAAGGCCGGCCCCGGGGGATGGGGTCCCCGGAGCCATAAGTGGCCTGAGGAGGGGGGCAACGCAGCCCCCTCCTAAAGAATTTAAATTAAAAAAAGGCCATGACCCGGGGGTTGGGGTCCCCGGGGCCGATTAAGGCCTTGGGAGGGCCAAATGTATTTTTTTCAACAAAAAAAATTAGGGTGCAGGCCCTGGGGGATGGGGTCCCGAGGGCTAGTAAATTAGAAAAAGAAGGGGGGCCACACAGCGCTCCTTCTTAAAAAATAAAATAAATAAAAGACCGGCATTGTGCTGGAGGCCACGCCCCCTCCTTGCAGCACTCTGCAAACACGCCCCCTGGCCAGTTGTAAGTTGGGGAATTAATTCCCCTTCAATACTGAGGGTCCCTGAGGGCCAACTAGCCCAACAGGTATCTCCAGTGTGCGCCAGGGAGCTGCGTTGCAGGCAGGTGTTCTGAGGCCACGCCCCTTTTTACACCTCTATGCAACACAGCTCTGTGGCGCTTACTGGAGGTACCTAGTGGGCTAGTTTGACCCTAGGGACCCTTAGGATTCAAGGGAACTGAGGGGCATATGTATCAACATCACCATTTGCGATTCTCAAATAGCGATTTTTAAGGAATCGCTATTTGAGAATTGCAAAACGGGATGTATTTAAAAAATTGCAAACTTTTTGCGATTTCTTAAAATTCCTTAATTGCGATTAGCAAATTGCGAAATCGCAATTAAGGAATACCTGCCCATTCATTTCTATGGGCCAGGAGACCCATAGGAATGAATGGGAAGTAATTCTCAAATAGCGAATCGCAATTTGCTAATCGCTATTTGAGAATAATTTCAAAGGTGCAAGGGTGTCAAGATGACACCCTGATACACCCCTGAAATTAGCATGTGTGGTCATATGGCGCACACACATGCCCTAAGGGCATGTATGTGCGTCACGTGGCACTTTGTAAAATTACAAAACATGCATTTTTAAAAGAAATCGCAAATTAACACCAACTAGTAGTTGGTGGTAATTTGCGATTTCTTAAGGATTAATCGCAATCCTTTGGTGAGTGTTACATTTCATTTAAGAAATCGCAATTTGCGATTTCTTAAATGCCTACGCAAACTTAAGAAATCGCTAAATTAGCGATTCCTTAAATTTGCGTTGGGATGTGGCTCATACATCCCGTTTTGCGAATTTTTAATCGCAAACGCTGTATTTTGCGAATCGCAGCGTTTGCGACTAAAAATTTGCTTGATACATATGCCCCTGAATCTCTCAACTTAGAACAGCCACAGGACGCGTTTACACAGTGGTGAAGGGAGGGGACGGGGCCTGAGGTGACGTGTGCAAACACGCCCTGTGGCGCGTTTTAAATTGGGGAAATAATTCCCTTTCAATCCTGAGGGACCCTGGGGGCCAACTAGCCCACCAGGTGCTTCCAGTAAGTGCCACTGCTCTGCGTTGCCGAGAGGTGGTGCAGGCCGTGCCCCTTTTTACACCTCTCTGCAATGGCGCTTACTGGACGTACCTAGTGGGCTATTTTGCCCCTAGGGATCCTCAGGATTCAAGGGGACTTAATCTCCCAACTTAAAAAAGGGCCACAGGGCGTGTTTACACAGTGGGGAAGGAAGGGGACGGGGCCTGAGTTAACGTGTGCAAACAAGCCCTGTGGCGCATTTTAAGTTGGGGAAATAATTCCCCTTCAATCCTGAGGACCCCTGGGGGCTAACTAGCCCACCAGGTGCTTCCAGTAAGCGCCACTGAGCTGCGTTGCAGAGAGGTGGTCCAGGCCGTGCCACTTTTTACATCTCTCTGCAACGCAGCTCTATGGCGCTTACTGGAGGCACCTAGTGGGCTAGTTGGACCCTAGGGACCCTCAGGATTCAAATGAACGTAATCTCCCAACTAAAAACGGCCACAGGGCGTGTTTACACAGTGGTGAAGGGAGGGGACGGGGCCTGAGTTAACATGTGCAAACAAGCCCTGTGGCGCGTTTTAAGTTGGGGAAATAATTCCCCTTCAATCCTGAGGGACCCTGGGGGCCAACTAGCCCACCAGGTGCTTCCAGTAAGCACCACTCTGCTGCGTTGCAGAGAGGTGGTCTAGGCCGTGCCCCTTTTTACATCTCTCTGCAACGCAGCTCTATGGCGCTTACTGGAGGCACCTAGTGGTCTAGTTGGACCCTAGGGACCCTCAGGATTCAAGGGGACTTAATCTCCCAATTTAAAACGGCCACAGGGCGTGTTTACACAGTGGGGAAGTGAGGGGACGGGGCCTGAGGTGACGTGTGCAAACACGCCCTGTGGCACGTTTTAAGAGGTAGTTTTAATCCCCTGCCCTATTATATACTAGGGGCTTACAGAGGAGGTCATGCTGATCACAGGGGGACCCCAACGCATAGTGTTCCCTAGTGTATGTAGGTGTTTTCACTGTATTCTGAGTGTCTTTTAACATAGCACTGGCTCTAGGACTGGTTAGTCAAACTCGGTTACCACCAGTATCCGTCTGAAAAAGTTGAGGGTACAGGATGATTTTGCAACAAGGCTTCTTTCTGCTCTTCTGTTTGTTCTTTCTGCACGTTATCCTTCTTCCTGCACTTTTCTTCGTCTTTGAGGACTTCTGTTGCTTCTTTCTGCATTACTTTTTTTTCTTTCTGTGCGTTTTTTCTTCTTTCTTCACATGTCCTATCTCTGTAGGCATAGTTAGAAATTAGCATTTAAAAAACCTTTGAAATTCACTGAAAAAACCATAGGTTTCAGGCACGTTATAGTTAGGAATTAGCATTTAAAAAACCTTAGAAATTCACTGAAAAAACCATAGGTTTCAGGGGCGTTATAGTTAGCTGGACTTTTCACTCGTCCAAAACCATTGAAATTCCCCCGTTATAGTTAGTTCAGCTAACTATAACTCGCGCGCCCGCAATGCACTGCTGATGACGTCACATATTACATCACTCATGACATGGTCAGTTACATCACTCATGACATCACTGATGACATCTCAAATGACATCACTAATGACATCACTGATGACATCATCCTTGTGATAGAGTGGCAGACCTCCTCTTCCCCTAATATAACCATTGATACACACATTCAAAAATAGAAACTACAATGTTCAAAACAATGGACATACCAATACCAGTTACAACAACCTATTCAGTAATTCTAAGATCCACATACACATCCATTCATTCACCAACAGTCCTATACAGTCACTCATACATGTACTCACTCATCATATGTACTCACACACCTATACATCCTGTTACACAACGCCACTCATCCATAGAGTTACTCACACACATAGTCACTCATGCTAATAAAGAATCAAACATCCATTTACTTGCATATACAGTTATACACACACCACCACACTTACTTCTACAGAAACTTATACATACTTAGTATTTTAAACAATCACTTATAGAAACACATACTTATTCATACAGGAACTCTTTCAATCTCTCACTCTCACATATACTCACTTATATACACCAATAGTCACATATACTAGTTTAAAACATATGTAGTTACTCATAAAGACACTATTGAGACAGTCTATCACTCACTAACGCACCCATGCACACACTCATACACCCATACAGTCCTGCACACATGCTGTCTTCAACACATACAAACAGTGAGTCACTCATTCATGCACCTATGCACTACGTAATACCCCCCACCGAACCATACAGACACTCAGACACTCATACTGATACTCAAAAAACCAACTAATAACCTATATAGACACTCATGTAGCTACTCACCAACCCATGCAGCCACTTATACACAAAGTGAGAGACTGATACAGATATTTACACATTTAAACATTACTCACTAAGCCATGTATTCACTAAGATGCACTTTTTTTTTTTAATCTGTTTATTCAGGGTAGCAAATCAATGACATTACAGTTATGGACCTATAGAGCCTCAGCAAAAGCAGGCAAGTTCTGAACCAATCAGTCACTGTAAATCAGCATGTAAACAATTATTGTTTTTCGTTTACCCCCAAATCTACTTTTACGTAACCATAACCAGAACAACCAATGGTACAAACGGAAAGCAGTAGAGATAAAACATATTACTCTAGCAATTGAGGAGCAAAACCTTCGAAGGAAGCATCACATATGCAGTAGTTGTATACAGCAGCAGAAATCACACTTATAGATCGGACCACGGCACAGCGTAATAGGCGCGGGCTTACGCCCTGTAGTATACGGACTCCGGGACTAGCTATTCGCGGCATGCCACCCCTCAGACGACGGGGCCCTGCCTCAATACCACCACCCACAGCCGGCTACATCAAACTGCAAAATTGCCCCGAGTACAGCAGCACGGGCGAGCACCTCCCCTCAATCAACAGTGTCAACCCATATCGTCAGAGACCTCTCCAGACATCGAACGCGTAGAGCTGGGGGAGCCAGCCCTCTCCCGGGTCCACTGCAGAAAGGGCTCCCAGATGTCCCTGGGCCGGGAAGCAACTGGCATCGTTTCCCAAAAGCGTTCAAGTTGTGTGTTACCATATGTTACATCCGTCACCCACTCCGTAAATTTGGGCAGGGATCTACGACCCCAGCGCACCGCCACCTGTCTCTTAGCATAGAGGAGCAATAGCGCATATAATTTCCTAGTCTTTGGTGGAGTATCTTTAACATAACCTAGCAGCCCTCGGTGTGGAGACGGCGTATCGGCTCTAAGTAGAATTTGATTAATAGCAGTGAAGATGTTTAACCAGTATTCCTCTAGCCGCGGGCAGCTCCACGCCACGTGCATAAAAGAAGCATTTTCGGCCCCACATTTCCAGCATGTATCATCCTCCCTGAGACCCATGCGGTGTAGCGATCGTGGTGTACGATAGTACCTGTGTAAAAACTTAAAATGCACCAGGCGCAACCTATAATTAGGCGATAGTTCCTTTAGTTGCCCACAGCAGAAGGCCCACTGTTCTTCAGACAAAGGGGCCTCCAACTCCTCATTCCATGCATGCAGGGAGGGAGGCACAACGACAGGGGACTGTTCCTGCATACAGTTGTATAACCTGGACACAAGTTTTTTGGGAGATGCTTTTGAGAGTAAGTTTTGTAATGCCTGGAGTTGTGGGGGCTCGTCCGGAAACTGAGGCCACAGTGCTTTACAGGATTCTTTAATCTTATGGAGAATAAAAAGGTCAGCGAAGGACTCAGGTGGGTCAACCTCTCCAACCGCAGGAGCCCTGAAGGTGCCAATGGGGTAAATGTCGGCGAAAGTATGCAGGGGCTTCCCTCTAATCACGACGTCCCCTCCTCTGTCCTGCAGGCAGGGCAACAATGGATTGCCCCGCAGGGGAATGGCTGGCGCATAAAGAAGAGGGAGTTTTGCCCTCCTCTGCAATTCCCGCCACGTCCATCTGAGCAGGGCCACCGTGTCCACATCTTTAGAGGGACGTGGCGATTTCCGTACAACGCCACACTGAGGGGCAAGGGAGCCGCAACCGCCAACTCCACCGCAACATGCGGCTGATAAGGAGTGGGAAAAACCCAGAAGTGCAGAAATTGTGCTTGCGCACACAGCGAGTATAGTGTCATATCCGGGGCCCCCAGTCCGCCCTGCCTCAACGAGAGTGTAAGCAGTGCCCAGGATGATCTCGCCTGGCCCCCAGCCCAAACCAGCATCAACAGCAGTGACCGCACCCGAGCGTGGAAATATGCAGTCAGGGGCAACGGGAGATTTACGAATAGGTATAAAAAGTTTGGAAGGACCACCATTTTTGCAACCAAAGACAGGGGGAGCTTGTTCCAAATTTCGATCTTCCCTTCCAGCCAGTCCACCGCCCTACCATAATTCAGAGTCCACAAATCGCTCAGGTTTCGGCTGATCCAGACCCCCAGGTACTTGACTGAGTCAGTTTTCCAGCGTAGGGGATAGTCTGACATCACCTCCGATGTGGCATCCGTCAAAGGGAACGCGACAGACTTGGACCAGTTGATAGATACCCCTGCCAGGCCCTCGAAGCGGACGAACTCCCTCAGCAGTGGGTTCAAGTTCTCAGCGGGGTTAGTTACATACAGTGTGACATCATCCGCATACAGGGAAATCAGCAGACTGCGAGAGCTGAAGCCAGTGCCCCTTGCTGTGTGGTGCTGCCGGACCCGAGCCGCGAGAGGTTCCATGGCAATAGCAAATAGTAGTGGGGACAAAGGGCACCCCTGTCTGGTCCCGCGGGAGATGTCGAATGGCTGGGAAATCAGCCCATTCACCCGCACTCGCGCCCTGGGAGCGGCGTATAGTAGCCTTATCAAGTTTATAAAGAGGGGGCTAAAGCCCATCCTGCCAAGAATCCTAAACAGGTAGGGCCATTCCAGTGAATCAAACGCTTTCGTGGCGTCCAAGAAAATGACCGCCACCTGTATGGAAGGGTGTAAATAGTGTAAGACTGAAAAGATCGTTCTTAGGTTGTGCGATGTGGCTCGGCTAGGGATAAACCCCGATTGATCGGGTAGCGCCACCATCGGCAACAAGGGCTGAAGCCTGTCTGCGATTAGTTTAGCGTAGATTTTAACATCTACGTTAATGAGGGATAGTGGACGGTACGAATCCAGCAGCTGGCAATCTTTGTCCGGCTTTAGCAGCGTTATTATTAGTGCCTCGCGCATCGAGTCGGGCAGGGAGCCAGTCTCCAGGGCCTCAGCAAAGACAGAGTGGAGTCTGGGGGCCAGTTCTCCGACATAGGTCTTGTAAAAGACTGTCGACAGACCATCTGGGCCAGGGGCCTTGTGCGCGGGCATACTTTTTATCACCTGTGCGATATCCCGGGCAGTGAATGGGACATTCATATACCGACGGTGGAGGTCATTAAACCAGACGATGGCGATCGAATCTAGGAAGGCGTCCAGGGATGCCGGAGCAGTGGTCTGTCTGGAGGTATAGAGGGTCGAATAAAACTTTGCAAAAGTAGTAAGAACTGCTTTGTGCCCCAGCATGAGCGCCCCCTCACTATTTTTTATGGAAGGTATAAAGTTGGATTGTGCGCTCGGAGATATGAGCCGCGCTAGGGTTCTACTAGGTCTATCCCCCTCTCCATATCTGCGGGCCTCCGCTTGCTTGCCCAGGAATTTCACCTCTCGCTGCGCCTCCTCGCTGAACTCCAGCAACTTAGCCTTCATCTGTACCGCCAGCTCGGGTGAAGGGTCAGTGCAGAACCGCACGTCCAACTCCCTTAATTCCCCCTCCAATTTGCTGAGAGTACCACGGATTGCTTTTAGGACACCTGCCTGTCTAGATGCACTGGCCGCGGATCACCGCCTTAAATGCGTCCCATAGGACGGCCTCAGTAGTCACTGACCCCGTGTTGTTGTCGAAATATTTCACGATTTCCGCCCTAATTTCCTCAGTAAAAGCAGAGTCGGTAAGCGCATGAGGGGGCAAACGCCAGGAGAACGCAAGAGCAGGGGCATCAGGTACTTTTGCCACCAACAGGCAAGGGGCATGATCTGAGAGCGACCTGGCCTGAATGTCCACCCCCTCCACCCAGGATGCCACATCCGGCGAGACCAGCCAGTAATCCAGGCGGGACCAACCCACATGCTGACTCGTTATGCACGTCCCCACGGTATCAGTTGGGTGCCTTGATCTCCATACATCTGATAGCAACCCCTCCTCCATGATATCCAAGACGGCCTGACGAGCTCTAGTGTGTGTGGGCCCTCCTGCACCTCTACGATCCAACGCATCAGCAAGTACAACATTACAATCTCCACCCAGGATGATTGTGGAACAATCCATTAACATGATCTGTGCCCATAGCGCTCTGAAGAAGTCGGGGTCATCCACGTTAGGTCCGTAAACGGCCGCCAACACCAGCTCCCTCCCCTGGAGCACGCCATGTGTAATAACGTAGCACCCCTCTTTGTCTAATAGAGTGTGGTGTTCCTTCCAGTCCAGCCCATTGCGTATGAGGATCGCCACCCCTCTAGCATAATTAGAATAAATGGCGGAATACACCCGTGCCCAACGCAAGTGTTTCAGTCTGGGTGAAGGAGTGGAGTTGACGTGCGTCTCCTGTAGAAAGCATATATCCACCTTATGTCGAGAGAGATACCCATGCATTAGCCGAGCCTTTTTATATTCCCTGAGTCCTCTAATGTTCCACGTTAATAACCTAACGCCTACCATCCCGCTGTCCGTTCCGCGTCATATCCACCCTGTCGCTGTGTCGCATAATGTATAGCATCCCTAGTGTACATCCTGTGCAAAGAATAGCGCAGTTCCCTGTTAATCTGTGAGAGAACACATCCATCGTACCAATACATAAATAATATTAAACGTCTCAACTCCCCCCCACCCCCCGCCCTCACCAACCCCCCAATCAGGTTGTGACAAATCCCCACCATAGACACGTAAAACGTGTTGGCAACTTAAACACAAAAACAATGGGAGACACCCCATGGGGCGTGGTGCTCCAAGCGTACCCCCCTGTTTGCACAGGATGGCTGCACTATAACAGTCCCTTCACAACACCAGCGTCGACCACCTCACCCAGTTCACAGCCCACACCCCGGAGGGACAGTACGATGTAAGTTCATCCCAGCAACAAAGCGCAAATACCAGGGGCAGTTACCCCGCGCCCTCCCATAAACTAAAAACAGGGCCGCAAGAGCAACTGTGGGTGGGAAGAGGCTGGTAATGAACTAACAGTGGAAGATGCCCTATGAGGATATGACATGCCGCACATTCTCAACTGGGTCAGTCATTGTCACTCAGACGTCCGTCTTCCACCTCCACACGTGGCGACGTCCGTCTCGCTCCAGCACCACCAAGATGTTTAGCAAACTTCAACGCCGCCTTGGCATCCATGAAGTGATGTGTGGTACCCTCGTGCGTCACCCTCAGCTTCGCTGGATATAACAATGCATATTGGACGTTAGCCTGAAGTAGCAGTTTTTTAGCAGGTAAAAATTCCTTCCGGGCGGCCTGCACCGAGGGAGTGAAGTCAGGGTAAAAGGAGATGTTATTACCTTTGTGCGTGATTTTACCCTTTTCACGAGCCAGGCGTAAGATGAGGTCTCTGTCCTGGAAATTCAGGATCTTAACTAGAATGGGGCGCGGTGCCGCCCCCACTGGCGGTTTTTTCCCAAGCGATCTGTGCGCCCTTTCAACAGCGAACACCGGGGAAAGCGCGGGGTCAAAGATTTCGTGGAGCATTTCAGACACGTACACTTCCATTCTGCCAGTGTTCGTCGTCTCCGGGATGCCCGTAATGCGGATGTTGGATCTTCGAGACCGTGCTTCTAAATCATCTGTTTTGGCCCGGAGGAACTCCAGTTCTTTTTCTACAGACGTAAGTTGTTTCTTGGTGTCTTGCTGGAACTCGCAGCATTCTGTATGCTTGGTCTCCAGGCAGTCCAGCCTGGTTTCGTGCGAGTCCACTTGCTGTTTGACAGACTCCAGCTGTGAGGACATGGCGTCGAGTTTGGCATCAATGCTCTTGAGGCTCGATCGAACCTCCATCATCAGTGCCCGGTAATCGCCATCCGACCCTGCCCCCTGCGGGGAAGACTCCACCGACTCCAGGTCCGCCGCTTGTTGTTTAGCCTGGCGCTTGTGGTCGAAAGTGAGCTTAGACTGTTTCGCATCATTTTTCCCCCCCATTTCGACGGCCCAGGCTCGTTCACGTATGGGGAGGTCGCCTCAAGCACAGCCACGCAGCAATGCCAGGAATTTGCTTATCCAGTCGGTAGTGCCAAAGGCAGCGGCTGGGACCCCAGGGGTCCAACTCCCACTTCTCACGGTCGCTGCCCTGTCGTCACCAGGCCACCAGGGGCACAGCGTGGAGCCACAGGCGTCACCGGAGTCGGCGATGAGGGTATTGCAGCAGCGAAGTTCTCACACAAGCAGGTACCAATCGCCAGCGGGGCCGCCGCAGACGCCCCAACGCTGAGTGTCTTAGGGTCGGCTACGTGTAGAGCCACCTTCTCTCGGCCTCCACACCCCTGCAAGCTCGTGGATTCAGGTACAATGCTGCCGCACCCCCGCCGGTCGACCTCCCCATAGGTACCGACGCCCCAGCGCCGCCGCTCCCCGGTGCTTCAACTCACAGTGGTGTCCTCAGCCGGGCAGCCTGCAGCTTGTAGATGTGTCTGTCACGCCCCCCGCGGCCAGCACCGGGATTCTGTACAGCGCAGCCCACGAGCCACGCGCTCGAACCTCCGCACTCTGGATGGGGCCAGGGGTGTCACCTCACCATCCAAGCCCAAGCCGGGCGTCCACAAGGTTCAGTCCCAAGTCCACATAGAGCCGGTACCAGGGTCGTGTGTCACACCAATTGCGCACCCGGCGCGAGCCTCAGCAGAGCACCATCAGCACAGCTATTGCTTGCAGTGCACAGTTCCGACACCCACCAGGAGCGCTTAATATGGGCGTTGCAGTCACTTGGCGCCCCGTAGTCTCACCCACATCTGCGTCGCGTCGCAGGGCCAGCCGCCAGCCAAGGGGGGCGAGCCGCATCCACGCAACTTTCTCCCTTCACCCGTCCGAGGGCTGCAGATCGCGCGCGGGGGCCCCCCCGGCAGCAGCCGCCCTCACGAGCTCACCTCCGGTGGTCACCGACTCCCTCCGCAGTGTGGTCGCTTCGACGTGGGGTCGCCTCTAGGCCAGCTCGGGCGGATCTCTACCGCAGCAAGCCGCCATCTCATCGCCAACGGTGCACACAAGATGGCGTCCGCGTCGTCCGGGTCTCTTCTACCCTGGCTAGATGTATGCAGCCGCGCTCGCGGCTCTCCCAGTCTGGAAGGCAGAGATCAATGATTCAGCCCCAGCGCATAATAGTTCCAACGGTTCCGTTCTCTTCCAACCCACGTTTATGGCTCAGCCTGAAGTCTGCGGCGCTATGATTCTCTGCCGGCCTGGTCAACCCCGGACCACAGTATCCGTTCCCGCCCGCCTCCGGCAGCCATGGAGGCGGGCTTCCGCTGCAGTATTCACTCGGGAAGGGCGTCCGGGTTCACAGCTCGGTTCTCTGTCCTCCGGCAGCCACCAGAGTCCGAGTGGTGAGGCACTGGGGCTCCCGCTTCCAACTGGTGTGCGAATCGAGGCGCTGATTGCGTCCAGAGCAGGATTTTGACAGGATTAATAAGTGCAGCCGGCGGAGCTCACTCACAGAGCGGCCATCTCGCTGTCCGGTTGGCCACGCCCCCCCACTAAGATACACTTAATCAGTCAGTTATACAATCAATTTTTCAAAAACAATTCATCCATTTAGACACTTATATACCCATTTATTCTTCCATCGACTTTGAGATATACATATATAAAACATATGTAATTTTCAGAAAAACACACATTCACTGGATGATGTCATCAGTGATGTCATTTGAGATGTCATCAGTGATGTCATGAGTGATGTCACTGACCATGTCATGAGTGATGTAATATGTGACGTCATCAGCAGTGCATTGCGGGCGCGCGAGTTATAGTTAGCTGAACTAACTATAACGGGGGAATTTCAATGGTTTTGTACGAGTGAAAAGTCCCGCTAACTATAACGCCCCTGAAACCTATGGTTTTTTCAGTGAATATATATATGTATATGTGCATATATGTGCATATGCATTTATATATGTGTATATATATACATACATACATATATAAACATATATATACATCTGCATATCTATATAAATACAAATATAAAT
This sequence comes from Triturus cristatus, assembly GCF_964204655.1. Taxonomy (NCBI): domain Eukaryota; kingdom Metazoa; phylum Chordata; class Amphibia; order Caudata; family Salamandridae; genus Triturus; species Triturus cristatus. The sequence goes on from NC_140590.1 coordinate 1,000,820,499, forward strand.
GCATGCATACATATACTTATACATATATGCATATATCTACTACTCACTCTCTACTCACTCTCTACTACTCTCTACTCCCTACTCTTTACTCTCTACTACTCACTCTCTACTACTCACTCTCTAATGGCGAGGCGGCAGGCAGCAGCAATCAAAGAAGAACGGGTGTTCCTACTACTTACTCTCTACTACTCACTCTCTACTACTCTCTACTCTCTACTACTCACTCTCTACTACTCACTACTACTCTCTACTCTCTAATCACTCTCTACTACTATCTACTACTCACTCTCTACTACTCTCTACTACTCTCTCTCTACCACTCACTCTCTACTACTCACTTTCTACTACTCTCTACTACTCTCTCTCTACTACTCACTATCTACTACTCTCTACTACTCTCTCTCTACTACTCACTATCTACTACTCTCTACTCTCTACTCACTCTCTACTACTCACTCTACTACTCTCTACTCTCTAGTACTCACTCTCTACTACTCACTCTCTACTACTCTCTACTACTCTCTACTACTCTCTCTCTAATACTCTCTACTACTCACTCTCTACTACTCTCTACTACTCTCTCTCTACTACTCACTATCTACTACTCTCTACTCACTCTCTACTACTCACTCTACTACTCTCTACTCTCTAGTACTCACTCTCTACTACTCACTCTCTACTACTCTCTACTACTCTCTACTACTCTCTCTCTACTACTCTCTACTACTCACTCTCTACTACTCTCTACTCACTCTCTACTACTCACTCTTTACTACTCACTCTCTACTACTCTCTACTCACTCTCTACTACTCACTCTCTACTACTCTCTACTACTCACTCTCTACTGCTCTCTTCTACTCACTCTCTACTCTCTACTACTCACTCTCTACTGCTCTCTTCTACTCACTCTCTACTCTCTACTACTCACTCTCTACTCTCTACCTCTCTACCTCTCTCTACCTCTCTACCTCTCTCTCTACCTCTCTACCTCTCTACCTCTACCTCTCTACCTCTCTACCTACCACTACCTCTCTACGCGCACACATATGCACATATATATATGTATATATATATATATGCATCTGCATTTATATATATGTGTATATATATACATACATACATATATAAACATATATATATAAATACAAATATAAATGCATGCATACATATACATATATGCATATATGCATGTAATTTACATGAAAGTTTGAAAAACACTAATAAAAGCAGAGCTAAAAAGCCACCTAATTACAAACAGAATTGCTTTAACTTAAACGAGGGCGAGACCTATTGCATTTTCAATGCATGTTTTCTTTACGATGTGCTTTTGTTTGTTGCACTCATGTGTGATATGTGCGTTTCTTCCTTCAGGAACATTTTCTTAAACGTTTTCATACATATTCTTGCAAATGTCCAAAGTGCAAGTTGAGATCAGTATTTCAGAATATTAACACATAAATGCTATTGGTGGTGATGTATAGAAGTCTATAACAATGTTTGATACTGTTTGTACAATTTCATACATCCGCTGGTTGAAACATGTTTAGTCAGAAGCCTTGCTTGCGTTTGAAGTAATAATTATTTGATTACACGACCCAGAGCTGGAAAACATGCATTAAGGATCTCACGAGCAGGAAAGTGCATTCTTAATAATATACGTAAAATAAGGGCAGCTTGGAATGAGGCGGTGGGCTCAGCACACAGAGTTCAGACATGTTGTTGGACGTGGCCCTTCTAGCAGGTTCACCCCTGAACTTTTTGCTTTTATTGGTGACTTGGTGATAGTGATTTTTGGTTTCTGCGCACTTTCCCTGTGTCCCAGAGTAAAGTGCGTGCGCCCTCCGAGTGCATGTGGTGAGATAGGCCTGCCCTCCCATAGGAATGCATGGGGAATGTATGTGTCCCTGGTAGTTCCTGATGCGTGGGGTGTGCATGGTCGAATCTGGTATGTACAGATTCGTGTGATGAAATGCTGCGCGATGATGTGTGCGGCGTGCATGTAGCTAGTGTGGAAGTGCCACTTCTAGAAGTAGGCACTTCTGTGTGCAATGTGAAATGAGTGCCTTGTCTGGTGATTGGCTGGCTGAGGTCAGGTGACGGGCTAGGGAATCCCCAGAGTCAGGAGGAGTCACCCAGTGGTGAATAGGGAGATCAGCAGCTAGATGGGTGGGAGGAGTACACCTGGGTCCTGAATAGGGCTGGGCTTTCCCCACACAATGCTGGCTCCGCTCCCTGTGGTGCGACTGATGACCCTGGCCTGTGCTGTGAATAGGGAGAGGGGCTGAGCAAAACAAAGTGCTCAGGAACCAGTTGTATCTGGTTCGCCCCTTCCCTGCACCCTTGAGACAAAGGGATTTGGTGTATAAAAGAGGGGCTGTGACCCCATGAAAAGGTTCTGTACTTGAATCTGCCAGGGGCGTGCTGCTGCTGGGGCCCAGGGAAAGGCTTGCCTCCCTGGGCCCTGCCCAGCCCCTGGATGCCCTGGACGCTGGAGGAATTCTGGGACCATTCTTTGCCATTGCCCCTTACTTCCTAAAGACCTCTTTGCTGGGAGCTTTTTGCTCCATTTCTTTATGCCTCCAGGACTTTACAGAGACTTCATGCAGCCGTTTCTGCGCACTAGGAGCGCTTTTAACTTAATTCCCCCCGAGAGAAGAGCCTGAGGGCTGAGCAGCGCGGCGCTGCAGCCCTGGCTGAGGGAATCCCCCGCGTAGGGATTCCCCCCCTCCTTCTGAGCCTTGCGGGTGCCCACCCCGCTTATTTCGCATTTCGACGGCGGGTGCCCACCCCGCATCCTTGTGAGTTCGCGGGTGCCCACCCCGCTCTGTATTTTATTTTTATTGCCCGAGATCTCTGCTGCCGTCCGCGGCCCACCTGGTTGTGGGCGGGGCCGCGGGACGGAAGCGGAAGTACCGCCATTTTGAGAGGAGGAGGTCCCGGAGCCTCGCAGGCTCCACCAGAGAAGTCCCGGTCCCGAGATGGGGGACCGGGCGAATACCGGCGCATCGAGGGACGGGGCTCTCATGAGGTGAGAGAGCCCCGCCATGACCGCAAGTGCAGGAAGTCCCGGTCCCAGAAGAGGGACCGGGCGAAGAGAGAGCCGGTGAGTGGTGCTGCCTGTGGCGAAGGGGGGGGACCGAGGCACCAGTGCCTCCTGCCAGAGCGGCCCCCACATGGCAGAGGGCCACTCCATCGGGGGCATTAGTTACTTTCTGAGCCGGCGTGCTCCAACACGGGGCACAGATGTATATCTTTAGAGCCTGTGCGTAGGCTCCAACGATGTGGGAATAATTGGTTTTGAGCCACGAGACTCCAACGAGGCGGGCATGGTCCGTATTGTACTTTTAGAGCCCCGGGTGGCTCTAGCGATGTGGGGGCAGAATTGTCTTGAGCCAGAGAGGCTCCAACCCAGCATTGTTTGCCCAGAGAGCGCCAGTGCCCTCCACAGTACTTTGGGGCAAGCCCCTTCTCTATATTTGTGCACCATTATTTTAGGAGCCCGTGCGCTCCATGGGGACATGTCATTTTCGAGCCTAGGTGGCTCCAACGTTCTGGATATTGTTTCAGGGGCTAGTGAGAGCCCCTGCCTACTATGTGCCTTCCCCAGCTGCGCAGCACTTAGTGCCAGCTGCAGCGTTTAGGCCCTGTGCTTGTCCCCAGCTGCCCAGCAAGTAGTGGGCAGCTGCTACGTTTAGGTTCTGGTGCGACCTGGACCCTAATGTGATTGAGGTGTTATTGCAATTCATGCTGATGTGATTTTAGTGCTAGGAAATGTACTGTGTAGTATGTTTTGCGCACCCTGTGTTCATGCTTATGGTGCTAGGAAATGTACTGTGTATAGTATGTTTGGCGCACCCTGTGTCTTATACCTCTAAATGTGGTTAGTTCTGCCTAGGAGGTTGTTTTACCTGTTTAGGTTGATGTTAGGGAGATTGTACTTCCCTGTGCGATGTGCGCCCCTAGTATAGTTATACTTAGGTGGTTAGGTCTAATGCGTTAGACTAATGAGAAATTGCATAATGTGATTTATGCCCCTGTGATAGATGCAGGATAGGTTTTATACCTGATGCTAGTGTGATGACGCTGAGGTCATTATTGCGCCAGTAGTTACTGGTTGTGTTCTACAGTGCTAATTTGTGTTATGTTCTACATGTACACTTGGTGATTTGTGCTAATTCTGACAGTGGCCCATGTGGCCCTGTCCCGTGTAAATAGTCCCTTGTAAAATTCTGCCCAGTGCCAGTTGGCACAGTGTAAATTGTGTGAATATTATCTAATGTGTTTGGTATAATACAAAGGCTATTTTTATATAATACCTTGTGTGGAGTTTCCTTTGTGGTGTGCCTTGGGTGTTGTTGCTGGGTGCGCGCGCAAACGCTTTACACATTGCCTCCGGGATAAGCCTGACTGCTCGTGCCAAGCTACCAAGGGGGTGAGCAGGGGTTATCTTTGGCGTGTAACTCCCCAGCCCTGACTAGAGTGGTGGTTTCTGCCTGGCTTTGGGGCAAGCCCTAGCCAACCAGAAATCCCATTTCTAACATTGGTGATCAGCGGTGGGATTTGGACTTGCGTTTGCGCTGTACCGCAGCAACAACTGGCCGCACTACAAAACTCTGCATTTAGATAATCACATGGTATAGGGATTATTGTTCTAAGTTTGTTTTTAAATGTCATTTCTGTGGAAATGTGTTTCTGGATTCACCAGTAAGGGTGGGATCCAGTGGTGGCAGCAGATATGTGTCCAGTGCATTTATTCCCATTCCCAGTTCCCGGGGTAGTGGTACCTGTGTCACGTGGTGGTCAGGTTGAGAAATCAGGGGCGGTAGAAACTGTCTTACCGGTCTTGGGAGGGGTTTGGGAATGAATGTGTAATGCGCTGGATGAATGTGAACGTCCCATTCCCAGTTCCCAGAGTAATAGTACCTGTGTCACGTGTTGGTCAGGTTGAGAAATCAGGGGAGGTAGAAACTATCTTACTAGTCTGGGGGGTGTGTGTCTGGATGAATGGTGTGAGTTCTCTGAAATAAGGAGCTTGCTGAATACTTTGGTGTGAGTTCTCTGAAATAAGGAGCTTGCTGGTTGATTGGGTGTGAGTTCTCTGGGATAGGGAGCTTGCATTGGGGAGTGATTCCAAAAGTAGTGGCTGAGGTGTCTTCCAGCCCAGCGTGGTGGAAGAGGTTCAGAGTAGCCCAGCTAGGTCTCGGTGTAGGGGCTCACGTCCTGTCTCTACGGAGAAGGAGTGGGTGGGACTGCGTGTCTCCAGGTGCCCGAAACCCAGTCTCAGGGCCTGGATGGTTTCTTTAGGGAACATCAGGTCGGGGGCCTAGGCTGTACCAATAGGTCATTTGAGGAGGATCTCCCAGTGTCTAGAGGACGTGGAGTGTCTGTAATCAGAGCTCCAGTAGTCCTGGTGTCTGGCGGTACCGCTCCAGTTGGGAGGGTGCAGAAGTCCAGAGGGAGGGGTGAGAGGGGGAGTGATTCCCCAGTGGGAACCAGTTGGTCAGGGACCAGCCGGGAGGGCTGAGTCGCCACTGAGCGACCGTGGTGTCGCCACTTCTGTCCTGGGGGGTCTGCACACACTGTCAGATGGACAGGAGGTCGCGAGATCAGCGCCAGGCAGACTGTCACACGACCCATTAGGTATGTGTCACCCTCGTTAAGTCCTGGTTCGCCAGGCATCTGACCAAAGGGTACGTCCCTCGGTTGGGGAGTCAGTAGTCGGTGTTTCCGGATCTGGACGTAAGGGCAGCTGTAGTCCTGAGGGCAGGTGCGGCTCATCTTAAGGGAAGAGACCCTGCTCTACAGTGGAAGGGGGTGCAGAGGGAGGGAGTCCTCGCCTCTGACCCCTTGGATCCCAGGTGGTAGACCAGTTGATGGAGAGAGGTCCTGAACTGGTGGGAGAGTTGTGTTCTGGTGGGTGCTTCCCTGGGAGGGTGCGGAACCCCAGAAGTAGAGGTAGGGTGGGGCATTCTTGCCCGTGACCTCTGGTCAGCCTGAGGGTGTGGACCCTAGGTTGAAGGATCAGTGGTAGTTGGGAACTACACTGAGAGGGAGAGTGGAGAATGGCTTGTATGCCAGGGGTTACTACCCCCCACTCTGGGATTGGCAAGGACCAGTGGTATCTGGGTGGTCTAGGGCCTGGTCCTGGCAGTGGACAACTAGGTAGTACCAGTGGGGTAGCCTAGTTGGGCCTGAGTTTTTTCCGGTTGTTTTTTTTCGGATGGAACCATGTTGATTGAGAATGGCGTAGTACCGGAGAGTGTCCCTGCAGTGCGGGCCTGCGTCCGTGTTCTATCGCCCCAAGCAGGGAAGACCATCACGGTGGTGATTGGTCTGCCCTGCGTTTTGGCTGGAAGGGGGTTGTGTTGGACTTGGCCCTTCTGGCAGGTTCACCCCTGAACTTTTTGCTTTTATTGTTGACTTGGTGATAGTGATTTTTGGTTTCTGTGCACTTTCCCTGTGTCCCAGAGTAAAGTGCGTGCGCCCTCTGAGTGCATGTGGTGAGATAGGCCTGCCCTCCCATAGGAATGCATGGGGAATGTATGTGTCCCTGGTAGTTCCTGATGCGTGGGGTGTGCAGGGTCGAGTCTGGTATGTACAGATTTGTGTGATGAAATGCTGCGTGATGATGTGTGCGGCGTGCATGTAGCTAGTGTGGAAGTGCCACTTCTAGAAGTAGGCACTTCTGTGTGCAGTGTGAAATGAGTGCCTTGTCTGGTGATTGGCTGGCTGAGGTCAGGTGACGGGCTAGGGAATCCCCAGAGTCAGGAGGAGTCACCCAGTGGTGAATAGGGAGATCAGCAGCTAAATGGGTGGGAGGAGTACACCTGGGTCCTGAATAGGGCTGGGCTTTCCCCACACAATGCTGGCTCCGCCCCGTGTGGTGCGACTGATGACCCTGGCCTGTGCTGTGAATAGGGAGAGGGGCTGAGCAAAACAAAGTGCTCAGGAACCAGTTGTATCTGGTTCGCCCCTTCCCTGCACCCTTGAGACAAAGGGATTTGGTGTATAAAAGAGGGGCTGTGACCCCATGAAAAGGTTCTCGTTCTGTACTTGAATCTGCCAGGGGCGTGCTGCTGCTGGGGCCCAAGGGAAGGCTTGCCTCCCTGGGCCCTTCCCAGCCCCTGGATGCCCTGGACGCGGAGGACTTCTGGGACCATTCTTTGCCATTGCGTCTTACTTCCTAAAGACCTCTTTGCTGGGAGCTTTTTGCTCCATTTCTTTGTGCCTCCAGGACTTTACAGAGACTTCATGCAGCCGTTTCTGCGCACTAGGAGCGCTTTTAACCTAATTCCCCCCGAGAGAAGAGCCTGAGGGCTGAGCAGCGCGGCGCTGCAGCCCTGGCTGAGGGAATCCCCAGCGTAGGGATTCCCCCCTCCTTCTGAGCCTTGCGGGTGCCCACCCCGCTTATTTCGCATTTCGACGGCGGGTGCCCACCCCGCATCCTGGTGAGCTCGCGGGTGCCCACCCCGCTCTGTATTTTATTTTTATTGCCCGAGATCTCTGCTGCCGTCCGCGGCCCGCCTGGTTGTGGGCGGGGCCGCGGGACGGAAGCGGAAGTACCGCCATTTTGAGAGGAGGAGGTCCCGGAGCCTCGCAGGCTCCACCAGAGAAGTCCCGGTCCCGAGATGGGGGACCGGGCGAATACCGGCGCATCGAGGGACGGGGCTCTCATGAGGTGAGAGAGCCCCGCCATGACCGCAAGTGCAGGAAGTCCCGGTCCCAGAAGAGGGACCGGGCGAAGAGAGAGCCGGTGAGTGGTGTTGCCTGTGGCGAAGGGGGGGACCGAGGCACCAGTGCCTTCTGCCAGAGCGGCCCCCACATGTCAGAGGGCCGCTCCATCGGGGGCATTAGTTACTTTCTGAGCCGGCGTGCTCCAACACGGGGCACAGATGTATATCTTTAGAGCCTGTGCGTATGATCCAACGATGTGGGAATAATTGGTTTTGAGCCACGAGGCTCCAATGAGGCGGGCATGGTCCGTATTGTATTTTTAGAGCCCCGGGTGGCTCTAGCGATGTGGGGGGCAGAATTGTCTTGAGCCAGAGAGGCTCCAACCCAGCATTGTTTGCCCAGAGAGCGCCAGTGCGCTCCACAGTACTTTGGGGCAAGCCCCTTTTCTATATTTGCGCACCATTATTTTAGGAGCCCGTGCGCTCCATGGGGACATGTCATTTTCGAGCCTAGGTGGCTCCAACGTTCTGGATATTGTTTCAGGGGCTAGGGAGAGCCCCTGCCTACTATGTGCCTTCTCCAGCTGCGCAGCACTTAGTGCCAGCTGCAGCGTTTAGGCCCTGTGCTTGTCCCCAGCTGCCCAGCAAGTAGTGGGCAGCTGCTACGTTTAGGTTCTGGTGCGACCTGGACCCTAATGTGATTGAGGTGTTATTGCGATTCATGCTGATGTGATTTTAGTGCTAGGAAATGTACTGTGTAGTATGTTTTGCGCACCCTGTGTTCATGCTTATGGTGCTAGGAAATGTACTGTGTATAGTATGTTTGGCGCACCATGTGTCTTATACCTCTAAATGTGGTTAGTTCTGCCTAGGAGGTTGTTTTACCTGTTTAGGTTGATGTTAGGGAGATTGTACTTCCCTATGCGATGTGCGCCCCTAGTATAGTTATACTTAGGTGGTTAGGTCTAATGCGTTAGACTAATGAGAAATTGCATAATGTGATTTATGCCCCTGTGATAGATGCAGGATAGGTTTTATACCTGATGCTAGTGTGATGACGCTGAGGTCATTATTGCGCCAGTAGTTACTGGTTGTGTTCTACAGTGCTAATTTGTGTTATGTTCTACATGTACACTTGGTGATTTGTGCTAATTCTGACAGTGGCCCATGTGGCCCTGTCCCGTGTAAATAGTCCCTTGTAAAATTCTGCCCAGTGCCAGTTGGCACAGTGTAAATTGTGTGAATATTATCTAATGTGTTTGGTATAATACAAAGGCTATTTTTATATAATACCTTGTGTGGAGTTTCCTTTGTGGTGGGCCTTGGGTGTTGTTGCTGGGTGCGAGCGCAAACGCTTTACACATTGCCTCCGGGATAAGCCTGACTGCTCGTGCCAAGCTACCAAGGGGGTGAGCAGGGGTTATCTTTGGCGTGTAACTCCCCAGCCCTGACTAAAGTGGTGGTTTCTGCCTGGCTTTGGCGCAAGCCCTAGCCAACCAGAAATCCCATTTCTAACACATGTGTTTAAGGTTCGATGGTGCTTGATGAATATGTCGTCAATGCAAGCACCAGCTAAACGGAAGTTCATCACACACTTCTAAATATTCTGTCCAGGGTTTCTCCCAATGTGCCCGGTGTGGTTCAACTGAGGCTGGGAGCTTCAGCCGACCCCAGTTTGCACGTGTGGGTTCCTGGTACACTACCTCCTTCTCCTTCTACACCTGAGAATGCTTTTCTTTTTTACCAGAGGATAGCAGTCTCGTGATCAGAGTTTTTGTTCGTGTCTTTCCAGGAGGTTGGGCGTAATTTTGAACTCCAACGTTGCCTGTTTACCGGCCAGAGAAGTCTGTCACTGACACTGCGATAATATAGTCGTAGGGTCAGTGTGCACAACCTCAGTGTGTGAAGCCCGATGAAGGAGTCACCGCACTCACCCTCAGCTTTTTTTTGGGCTTATTTTTAAATATTTTGATTCAATCGAGAAAAAAACAACGAATTAAGACTGTAAATACTCGTTCAGTGTCCCGGAATGTCTTTGCATAGCACTAAAATCTGATCTCTGAAGGCCTCTTTGGGTACAAAAATCTATAGCTCATTACATGTGTTGCAGCTGTGCCCTGAGCTGCACTGGTATTGATTTTAAAGGGCTGGGCACTGAACGCATCTGCAGGATGACAAGTCCAGCATGAAAATAGCTACAAGCCACTCGTCCGTCACTCCAGATGAGCCATTTTAAAATGAAGGCTGAAAATGTACATCCCAGGGCCTGTGAATTCAAGTCGCCAAAGTACCATTTTCACCATTTATGCCAAAAATGTGAATACTTTGTTATTGCATTTGTATTAAGGTTGATTCTAAACCCATCTATGGAGCGATAGAGCTTTATCCAAGGGATAAGGAACAACTGTAGACATAAAAAGTGAAAGAAATCCCTCTGAGCCCACGGAACAAAATTTTTAAATGTCTCACAAAAAATAGTATGGATCTTTGTAAAAGAAGAGCAAATTTGCCAATCAAAGAGCAAATAATACAAAAGGATTCAAACTATTACACAGTATGATCAGTTGCAGCCAATCTCTGGTAACAAACTTCAGTTTCAGTGTAATATTTCCGACCTTAAATTATTTGATTTAGAATCTACTCTGTTTTTTTTCCTTATTCAATAGCTGTGAGATAGATTTATAGATCGACAAATCGCCCGATAGGTAGACGAACGAACAGGCGGGCAGAATGATAGAGGGATAGATGGATAGACAGATAGATAGATAGATAGATAGATAGATAGATAGATAGATAGATAGATAGATAGATAGATAGATAGATAGATAGATAGATAGATAGATAGATAGATAGATAGATAGATAGATAGATAGATAGATAGATAGATAGATAGATAGATAGATAGATAGATAGATAGATAGATATGCAAGCATCTGCAATGCAATAGGTCTCTCTTTAAAGAGAGTTTAAGCTATTGGCAATGCAATAGCTTAAACTCTTGCTAATGCGAGACCTATTGCATTGCAAATTTTTGTTTTTTTCCTAGTGCCCCTGCGGCGCTTCCACATTCATGTAGACCGCGCCCATTTCTTTAGACAAGCCGTGCCTAAAGAAAGAGGCGTGTCCGACATTAAAGTGAAACCGTGGCATAGGGGCTTTGACACAAAAAAGCATCTGTTTGTCAATGTGACAAACAGATGGTTTTTTTTTGGTAATACCACCTATGCTGTGCTTTCACATTAATGTCGGCTGCATACCTTTCTTTAGACACAGTTTGTGTAAAGAAAGGGGCGCGGCCTCTATGAATGTGAGCGAGCCGCATTGACGCTAGTAAAAAAAAAAACTAAATAAGTAAGCGCGGCTGCTAAATGTGGACCGTGCTGCTAAGATAAATAAATAAAAAAATGCGGCCCCTAAAGTTCAAGCAGACCGCCATTAGTAAACAATTTAATAAAAGCAGGCAGCGTGTTGTGAGGTAGTGGGTTGAATAGGGAAAGAGCATTAAATAAAATAGTGCTCATGACTTATAAAGCAGACCATGTAACAACACCAGTAAAAGGTCCAGTCCTAATGGGAGGTAACAAATGCAGACAAGGCGGTACCAAGGCGGGACTAACAAGCCTAATAACGACTCGGAAGACAGCATTTACAAAGGACAATGACACAAGCCAATCAAAAATATGGGCAGGGCTTCAAAGCCATACTCACCCACTGAATGCCTCACAGTAGTGCATGCACTGCACAGGTTTGACCTAAGAAGGCCACAATGAAAGGTGGATTTCCCAGTATTAACTACAGATAAGGACCCAGGCGCACCAGCGTCTGAGAGGCTGCGTGCTTGAGAAGGCCTCTGTTTGACAAAGAGAAGAGTGAGAGTAGGAATAAACTGAGGATTGGCTGTGACAGTTTTTGTCTCAGCGAGGGTTGAGTGTCACACAGCATTATTAAGCACCTCCAATTCATTGAAGGACAAATGGGCACTGTAGTGGCTTGCAAGTTAGCAATGAGAGTTTTTGTCTCAGCGAAGGACGAGGGTTGAGTGTCACACAGCATTATTAAGCACCTCCAATTCATAGAAGGACAAATGGGCACTGTAGTAGCTTGCAAGTTAGCAATGACGGAACCCTTTTGGCTCCTTACAGACTCCGTAGAGCTGTGATGTTAGTGTTAGAGTGAAGTGCAATAAAAACTGATTTAGAATGTTGGGTTCGCAGTTACATGCATACGGATAAAGACATGTAATGCTAAGCTCAGTCTATGGTGGAATCATTGGCTGGTACCCAAGCTGGGGAGGACGCTACAAATGGTGCCAATATAGGGGATTAGTAACCCGAAGACAAACAGTGCTTTCTCAAAGAGTTTGCTGTGGTCCAAGCAAACTGGTCGTTCATGCCATGTGTGCCATCGACGAAGTATGGAATTGATGCTTAATGCTTGTGAAGCACCTCTAGTCGCTGTGAAGCAGTTGAAGATAACAAAAGCATTGCAGAGAATGTACACGCCATTAGCCGAGAACCTGCTGGTCAAGCCATACATAAGGGTACTGCGCTCAGTGGCGTAGCAAGGGAGGGGCAGTCTTACATGAGTTTGCCGCAGGGGCGGCAAACGTAAAAATCAGTAGCAACCCCCCACTCTTCAGCGCAGTGCCACAGGCAGCAAAGGCACGGACTGCCACGGGTGGCAAAGTGCCTAGCTACACCACTGACTGTGCTGCTGCACAAGTTAAGGTCATATGTTATATGGAGTGTTACTGACAGAGACAAATACACACAGATCCAGAAAAGAAGCACCAAGGACTGCAGTAGTCACGTACGAATAAAATACATAAAGCACTGGCTGACGAAACAATTGTCAAGAAATCATACTATCATTGCACTTACCAGAGCCCCGATAAGTGGAGCTCTATACCTCAGTACCGGGCGAGGAGACCCAAGAAGAAGCACAAGGGTTGCGCTTACTCAGCTGTCCAATACATGAAGTGACACACCACCAAAGCTGCCAGGTGGAAGCTCAGAACAACTACAGAGGTCTCCAGAAAGTAAAGGACTCCAATGGAGACCAATAAGGAGATCACAGTACCACAGACTGTCCATGACAAACCGTAGGCCGAAACATTGAAGGGTCTCAGAGATGGTGCAGATGACGCAGGTCCTAGTGGACAGTCAACAATTTCTGAATGAGCTCCACTCTCAATTTGAACCACTCCCATACATAGTTACAGTGCTGCCACCTTCCTGAAACCACTACCACCACCTTTTGATACTGCCAAAAACAAAAAAAATTGTTGATAGACAGATTGTGTTGATAGAGACTTTTGATGATTTCATTGATGCACTTGAAGATACTGATAACAAAAAGTTTATCAAATACCTCAAAAATCTTGCTGGTCATGGTGTAAAAGAAGTCATAAAGAAAATGCTGCAAACTGGCGAAGAAGTCACATACCGTCATATTACAGAAGCTTTGAAACTCAACTTTAATCCAATGGCCAATGTTGATTACGAAAGATACACTTTCAGTCAAGAGTGCCAGAAAGTTGGTGAAACCACTGATGAATTTGTGGAGATACTTGACACACTCATCAAACACTGTAAGTTCAACCATTAATGAAGAAAGTATATGTCTTAGAGTTATTGATGGATGCTTGTCAGATTCATTCAGATGACGAATGCTGAGAGAAACTCTTAGTCTGGAGAGAGTGTAAATGGCTGCCAGATCTGAAGAGCATGCTGATTGACAAGCTGCTGACATGGATGCCGGAGGAATCCAGAATGAATCAGTTATGAGTGTGAAAAGTAAGCCAAGGCAAAAGACTGAAGGACACAAAGCAATCTCTACCCATAAAAAGAAGTTGTGTTTTAGATGTGGATTTTTGTTACCACACAAAGATAAATGTCCTGCCATTGGACAGATATGTAAAGGCTGTGGGAAGAAGAACAATGTTGTGACAGTTTGCAAAGCCAAGGATAAAGCACATGCATCATGGCACTAGGAAAAAATGGCCACCGGAACATTCCAGAAGCACCTTTCAACGCCCACCCACAAAGCCAAGCGGTGACATCAGTTAAGACAAATCAACACTGAACGAAGTCGATTATCATCTAAATTATCATCAAATAGTTCTATACCAGTATCAAGTGAAAGTGAAGAAGATGGTTGTGCCACGTCAATATCAACTTCAGAACTGCGTACGTATGTGGAACTGGATGCATATAAAGAAAAGTGTCAGTCAAAGAAAAACCAACATGCCAAAGCACCAAAGTCATTCCAACATTGCCCAGAAATTACACTGAAAGTAAATGGTTGTTCGATACCTTTCATCATCAACAGTGATGCCTCGATTAAAATTATGCCTGAGGACTAATATACTGAATTGTCTCCATTACTGCAACTTATGTCATCGAAAAGGAAAGTGTAAGTCAAGGTTCATTAGTAGCGATGATGAAACACAAGAAAACAAAGATGCATCCATGTGCTTCAAGGTACAGCTTCAAGTGCCTGTCTACTCAGTTTCAGCACAGCTGCTGAAATGGGACTGATTTGCTTAAACTACAACATGAATGCTCACCACAATATAGTAAGTCAATTTCCTTCATTGTTTTCATGGTTTAGGAAAGCTTAAGACAATGAAAGTAAAGCTGCATACTAATGAGGACGACCGTCCAGCTGCTCACAGACATAGGCGAGTTGGTTTTCAATTACAAGACGCTGTTGAAAAATAATTTGAATTGTTACTTTAGCATGATATCATTGAGCGTTCTACTAGTCCCACGCCATGGGTTTCTCCCATAGTGGTAGTACCCAAAAAGGAAAGTGAAGGAGCTGTACGCATATGCATTGACATGCATCAGGCAAACAAGGCTATTGAGTGAGAACATCATTCAGGTCCACACATTACTGACATGATAACACAATTAAATGGTGCAAAGTTCTTCTCTCGCCTTGATTTGAAAATGTTTATTAGCAGTTGGAACTCAAAGAGAATTGCAGGTACTTTACAACTTTTCTACACATGTTGGTCTGCTACAATACAAAAGACTAAGGGCCTAATTTAGATCTTGGGTGGACGGGTTACTATGTAGCAATGGTGATGGATATTCCGTCCGCCGAAATATAAATCCCACAGGATATAATGGAATTCATATTTCGGGAATTGGATATCTGTCACCGTTGTGAAGGAGTAACCTAACCGCCGAGATCTAAACCAGGCCCTAAGTTTTGGTGTGTCTTCGGCTGCAGAACATTTTCAAGACATCATTTGATGTATCGCACAGCCTGTCATGAATGCATTCTATTATGGTGATGAGATATTGGTTTTCGTACCTACACAAAAAGATCATGCAGTGGTGGCTGGTGACATTTGTAAGTGGTGCGGCGTAAACCGCTTTGAATTCTAAAGCAAATTTGGAAAAGCAAGAAGGTGTATAATGCAGTTATGAACATGTAGTCTTGAAATATTTAAACTTATTAAAAAATCCCCCATAAGGTCTGGTGGGCCGGTTTTTACTGTTAATGCCAATGATATTATGACAAACATTCCCTGCAACAATCAAAAATGCATGCACTTTCTCCTACCTTGGAAAACACTACCCCATATGCTTTAAATGGAAATATGGAAGTGCAGATACCAGCTAATGAGAGTACCCGTTTGCTCCTGAGAAGTGGTGGTACCATCTCGTTAAATGTATTGCAGCAGTGATGAGAAGTGTAGGTATTCTTCCTTTCAAACTAATGAAGTGCAGGTAGTTGGTACCAGATATTCTTGCCCATTTAAAGAACTAACTGCCCTGATTTACAAATGATGCCTCCCGTTTTTAGGTCGCGCTTGGTCAGCGCACACGCTGCTCTGCGAGCCATACTGTATTCAGGTATGGACTTGAAGCTCCACCCAGTTTCCACCCATTTTTTCAATTGGCTCCTGTGATTGTCCTTTCTAAATGGTTGCTGTTGATTCATGAATGGGCTTAGTTAGTAGTCCATCCTTAGTATCGCCTTTTCTACATTTGTAACCTCACATGAGGACAGGCCCTTTTACTTGTGTTGTTACTCGGTATGTTTTTATTTAGTGTGTGAGCACAATTTGTTGGGAATGATTTTCTCCATTTCCACCCACGACATGCTTTCCTGCAATGCAATATGGCACCCGCTTTTATATTTTTATTAGTAATGGTAGAGCGTCATATTTATAAAATGCGTGGCTCACCCAATTTGCACCTTTTCATTGAAATTGGGGTTTTTTTGGCAGCGCGGTCCGTTTTTACTATAGTGGCCACGCTCCTTTCTTTATTTTATTTACCAGCACGGTCCGCGTTAACTATAGCGGCCATGCTCCATTCTTTTTATAGGAGTACTAGCCAATGACTGCCGTACGCCTGGAGTCGGGAGGCGCGCATTTTGCACATAAAGGTGTGTGGCCGCCATTGGCTAGTATCCGTACTATACAGGGAAGTCATTGAGCCTTTTCATCGACCGCTTTACATAAGCACCAGTTTCATTGCACAAGGTAACATTCTTTTTTGTGTCCGCCTGCCCATGACTCATCTCCCCAATATCCCGGATCTCCCGTGCTGTGCCCAACACCGTCTCACCCCTCCCACTTGTCCGCACCCACCACCCTTCCGAGGTGGAGACCTCTTCCCGCTGTATGTTGATTTCCTCCTCCTCTTTTTTTTTTTTTTTTGTTGCTGCTTTATACAAAGCGATCTTGACCGCTTTACAAGAGCACTGGTTTAATTACACACGGCAACATTCTTTATTTTGTCAGATTGCCCATAAATCATCTCCCATGCCGTGCCGAACACCATCTCACACCTCTCTGTTGCCCGCCCTACCACCTCTTTCTGCTCTGTATTGATTTCCCCCCTCCCCTTTATTTTCCTGTGCAGTGCCCAACTAAATTTAGCCGGTAAGTACTTGGAGAATAATTGCGCGAGAAACTGGATTCCCACGGCCACAATTGCATTCTTCTGTTGCTACAGCAGTAAAATAGTTGACTCCTTTGATGATTTTGCATATGTGCTTCTGCTGCACTATGATTAGAGGCATCTGTGAGCTTGAGTTGTGTTGACCCAAACTTGCTGCAAGTTGTGAAGGAAATTATCTGGAGAGCTTTCAAAATGCGAGCTTTGTGTGTACCATTGGGATGCTAAATGCCTTAACCAGAAACATTCATTTAAATTAGCTATAATACTTTAAGTTACACTAGTATTTTTTATGTATTTGCCATATTCTGATTCGAGTGAGGTTCTTTTGTCTGTTTGATTGCCTGATTTCTGCAACACCCACAGTATTTTAGTGTAGTCTTATTGTGATGTTTTTAACGTTATGTGTGCCAATGCATGTTGATATATACATTTAATATAGCTTGTGCAAATAAGGCTTTGATGGGTATTCTTCAATTTGTTTCTATCTTGTTTACATCTAGATATCGTTTGAATATTCCTTAAATCCGTCTCCTCATCTCTTAGCATCACATAGTATTCATAGTTACAGTACAAAACAAAAGAAGCCAGCACATTTTCCATTACTCACTGCCTGACATTATTTAATAAAAAGATTGAAAAGAGGGTTTAGTGACTATGTGCTAAATGTAACTCCTTTGCATCAGATACTTTGATATGGCAGCGGTTAGGTAAGGGTAATGAAGACATAGGACAGCTTGTCACAAAAGTAGCATCCCATAAATAAAATATCAGATTCCCTTTCTAATAACACAGGTAGACATAAAGGCGAAATATAGCCCTTAAGGTGTTTCCACAGTTAGTTAAGTGGTTGTCCCTGTTTATATCTTTAAAGCACCACTGCTTTGTGCTTAGTTTTTAAAGCAATGGACATTGAAACAGGTCCCTTTAGTCATGTTGTAAACTTTTTAGGCAAAAACACTCAATACATTTCTAAATAATAAGTGTAAAGCGTTAAGGTAATGAGTGTTTGCTATTTCCAGGATGTTGTTACTTTTTTTTTTTTAGCCAGCATATTACTCTTGTCTCCCCTCCCCCATAACCTATTTCCCATGTTCTGGGTCTCCAGCGCCACAAGGCCATACGAATGGCAATAGAGCTAAGCAAATTTCATCACTCCCCTGTATATAAAAAAAGTAAAAAACATTGTCATTTTCAACAGCAACAGCTCTAACTTCAACAAATGCAAAACCGATTGCATTGCAAATGCTTGTTGATACTTCCACTGCACTCCAAATAAAACACATGGGTAAAGTACATTGTCATTTACAATGCCAATAGCTCTAACTCTCTCAAATGCGAGACCTATTGCGTTGCAAATGCTTGTTCTTAAACTATTTGGTTCAGTAATAGGACCACTTTATTTTGGTACCCAGCTCTGGGCTTTTTTTCTGCCCAGGTCCAACCCTGCGTGCTGCAATTATTCTTAGGGAGCTAAAGAAGTGAGAAGCACCCACGACAAGCAGCCATCATGACTCCAAGCTCTAAATTGTGACTCCATGTTAGAGGGGATCAATTTCCTGAAGTTCCCATAAGTTGGAATGTGATTTAATGGAATGAAGACAAGGCTCCTTTTGTGCCCACAGCACTCCTGCCAGCAGAAATGCTACATCCACAACTTGTGGGATAAACGTGGGACGCTAGTGGGCCCAAAGGGGCCGAGGACGATGGGAGAGAGCATTTTTCTATGGGCAGGTCACCAGGAGAAATTAAGTTTAATATTTACATCAGGTAGCCTAGGACCGTCATCTACTGTCATGCACATTTATTTCCGTAAACAAAGCAGGACGGATGCTTGTCACTAAGTAAATGCTGTCAACTTAAACAGCATTTGATTGCCCACGAGGAGCAGCCCTAGTGATTCATTTTGAAAAATGAGTGTACGCTTAATAGGTTGATGCTCAAGGCTGTGATGCAATGATAAAATACCGGGAGAAGGTGAAAGCTGGAATCCAACACTATGAACAATGGTGATGTCCACGCTCCAATTCTACAGACATCAATGATAGAAACTGAACTGGCACCATTCAAAGAGAAAACAAACTTCAGTTCATCATCTTTCTGAAAAAGTACAACCCTCCATTGAGGGATAAACACCTCTGCCTTTTACTTGATCAAAACATACTTTTGGTTTTGTATGTCAAAGTAAAAATCTGAATTTTGCTTTGATGACAAATCAGAGCAAGGCCCTGAAACCATACATGCCACCCCCCCGATTGCGGCAGGAGTCTATTGATTTCAAGGCTAGTGTCACGATTATGTTAGTAAACAGCATAAGAGGCGTGCCTGGATAGGTTAGGGCAGGTGAACCATGCGACCCTCAGGAAACTGGGGGACTGTGGCTGTTGTTCCCCGTGTTCTCTAATATTACGCAGGTAGGGAACGACCTCAAGTGAGCACGTAGGGCTGGTCCGAGAAAGGCACCCTTCCAACCTGACATGCACACTTTAATTCAAGCATCTGCTTTCCTCCTTAGCCTGTAGTCACTTAAACCTCGCCCACGCCGTCACAGAAAGGAACCAATGGGTGAGAAAAGAGGACACCAGCTGTGACACAGCCAGGAATGAAAACATTAATTTGATAGTTAATAGGGGTACCAGTCCAGATACAGGGGGACAACGCGCCAGTGCCCTAATAGAGGGGCAGCCCCGAGAGCACGATAAAGCTCTCACCCAAGTTTGTCATTTACTTGCTGATACAGGTTTGACTTTGAATCCAGATAAATGTGAGTTCTTCAAGACAAAGTTAAAATTCTTTGGCCATAACTTTTCTGATGGGGGTGTGAAATGCTGACCCCCCCCCATGAGATGTTTCTATGGTGCATTCTTTTCTTGGCATGGCCAGATACTGTTCCAAATATATTCAAGACTTTGCCACTGTAAGTGCTCCATTGAGAGAATAGGTGAAAAATAATGTTTCATTTCATTAGTCACATGAGTGTGAGAAGAGTTTGAAGAAATTCAAACAAGTCATTGAGAAGTTACTGAAATGGCATATTTTAATTCGAAACTTCATACAGAGGTTGTTGTCCATGCTAGTCCATATAGGTTAGGCACTACCCTTCACAGGACAGTGGACACCCGAATGCTCGAAGGCATATTGTGGCATATCCAAGTAAGTGTTTGCCCCAAACAGAACGTGCTTATTCACAACTAGAAGCAGAAAGTTTAGCTGTGGTATGAGCTTGTGAACATTTCCATGTATTCCTGTTCAGAAAGCTTTCCACGTTAGTAACTGATCATCAAGCTTTACTAGCAATATTTGGCAATACAAAGGCCAAAATGCCTCCATGCATTGAATGATGGGGACTAAGATTAGAAGAGTACAATTATAACATTGTGCATCATCTAGGGAAGGATCAGAATCCTGCTGACAACTTTTCCAGAGTGCCTATACAAGGTCATGGTACTCCATCCAAGACGGCTGAAGCCTATATCATTTTCATTTGTAAAATCAAACACACCAGCTGCCATTTAGTAGCCCAGATTATCACTGCCACGAGCCATGATAGTGATATGCTAAAGTTGAAAAATATAATTACATATCAGTCATGAAACCAGCACCCTCGACCTCTCATCAGTGATGGTGAATATCAAAAATACAAAAATGTCACAGATGATCTGACCATAACTCAGAAAGGGGTTATATTGCCAGGGTCGAGAATCCCGATTCCAGAGTGTCGGCAGCAGAAAATGATTGAAGTGGCTCACGAAGGACATTGTGGAAGCGTTGCAACAAAATGAGCTCTCCGAGAATTAGTCCGTATCTCGATGAGCGGTTTGAAAAGGTATTAAAGGTCTGTCATCTATGCAATTGCCTTTCCACAAAAGTGACTCAGCCCATCTTTTTTTTTTTTTAATTCTTTTTTTATTAAACCAATTCGACAATCAGACAGCATATATTCATTGGCAGGCGTAGTGAGTTACAATCGGCCACAAAGTTTACATCTCAATACATATTTCCAACGGAGTTACATGGTAATTAGGGGGTTACATGAGCCTCATCCGCGGCTAGTCTGCTTGGTGGGGGGGACACATCACCTCTGTAGTGGTTCCAAGATCCCCACACTTTACTCCACTTTCCGGGACAACCCCTGGCCACAAACACCGCCTTTTCCCTCCACATGCACCAGTCCAAATCTTCCTTCCATTTCCCCAGACCGGGTGGCTGTACCGCTCCCCACAATTGCGCGATGTTACGCTTCGCTATTATAAACGCCAGCGTAGCTCACTGTGTAGTGCACACGTTGAGGTCCGTAGGCTCCCAGACATTGAGCAGGCACCTACGCGCCTCTGGGTGGATGTCAACCCCTAGCGACTCAGCCCATCTTAATCATGTCAGAACTCTCAAACCATGTCTGGGAGAGAGTAGCCATTGAATTTTTTGGAAGACTTTATAAAAGACATCACTTGATGGTGATTGTGGACGAATACTAACTAATTCCCTAAATTAAGGATCTGTTGCAAGCCACTCACCTGTAATCCTAGGCAGTTCCGATGGTGTGACGCTTTGCCTCTGAATCCCTCTTAAGAATATCCTCGGTAGCAGGTGTGTGGTCTGCACTGGCAGTGGTCCCCAAGGGGAAGGGGGGGTTAGGATTAAATAGAGAGTGAAAAATTAAGATGCTATGGTAGTTCTCTGCATCTGCGACTCCGGGTGCTTGAGGAACTGTCACTGGCTCGCTAGTCAGCGCCAGATTATATAAATATCTGTGAATGGTAAATAACATCATCTAAGGTTTGATATAATAACACTGATAGCAGATATCAAGTACACTTGTCATTTCAATTGTTCATACCCAACTGGCTTCTCTGCCATATATCTCTACCAATTACTCTTTTCTTACTCAGGATTTACTTTCATTAGATTGTTGCTTCACAAGCCTAGGAAGTTCTACTCAATGAGTGTAAACAACATGAATTTCCATTATTCCTTTTGTAGTGGGCACTGTACATATATCTAAAAATGCACACATGCAAGAATAGTTTGTCTTGGTTCGTATCCCAAAAAACAAATGAGTCACTCAAGTCTTGCAGTTTTTAAAAAGCTTTGAGTTATTTTCTCAAGGTAGAGTCCTGCCAAAAATTGTGGTGCTCAAGTTCTTGTCTTTATTGTAATGCACACTAAATAATGCTGCTTTACCTTGTTTGTCTTTGTTCTCTGGAGTTTTGCTGTACATGGAACCAGAAAACCTGTAATAACTTATTCTATTTCTTTGTCTTTTCTCTAGGGATTGCTGATGCAGATTTTGAGCAGTGGAGCGGGACAGGATTTTGGAGCGAAACCAGGAAGAGCGTCGGGACCTCAGCGTCAGGATGGGAGTGAAGTCGGAACCTCAGTGTTGGGACCAGATGAGTGGAGATCGACATGGCTAAGTGGGGAACATGGGCGGGCTTTAAATAGAGGTTAGTCTGTGTTTCTCTACACAAGTGGAGAGTGGAACAGTTGGAGCGGATGTATGACACAATCACGCATGCTTTTACAAAGCATGCCATTACAACGCTGGCAATACAATGAATGCGTTGTTACCACGCATTCCATTACCCTGCAAGTGGTTACAACGACTTGCCTTAGGGAAGTGCTAGACTTTGGAATAGTATATATTAGTATTCCAACTCCAGTCTGTGCAACAGTAGGGAATGTGTTGGATTTAAAATCCAACAACACGTTCCCTAATGTCATGTTATGTTATTAAAATTCATACAGCGCACAAATACCAAACGGTGTCTTGGCGCTAACAGTCCGGAAGCAAGCTAGTGCAGTATTCATTAAATAGCCAGGTCTTAAGGGCTTTACGAAAGGATGTTAAGGATGGAAGATTTCTGATGGAGAAAGGGAGGGTCTTCCAGTGTTTCCTAGCACCCGCAGTTCAATTAGCCTTGCGGAATCTCTGAGAGAGCATTCATTTTGCCCCTTCAGACCTAAGACATCTATTTGGGGAGTTCCAATTCAATGACCATCTCAAAAACTGAGGAACGGTGCCATGTAATGCCTTATATGTGACACATAAGGCATTAAACTTAATGCAACACTTGTCTGGAAGCCAATGCAGTCTCCGAAGATGCTCACCTACTGATTAAAACTTGGGGATCCCCAGCAGGAGCCTTGCAGCACCATTCTGGATCATCTGCAATCTGTGTAAATGCTTGTCAGGCATTCTGAGATAAAGCCCATTGCAATAGTCCAGTTTAGCCATGACTAAGGAAGTAACCACTATTTTCCTGCTGTCTACTGGAATCAAAGGTAGAATTTTCTTGATCACCTTGAGAAGAAAAATCTAGCTGATGAGACTGCTTCGACTTGAGCTTCAAAGTTTAGTTTCTCATCTATAATCACTCCCCGATTTTTTGCTTTGGTGACCAGGATGGGTACTGCTCCCAATTTGTCCAGCCACCAAATATGTGACCAGCTAGGGGAGTAATTCCCGAACAGGATAACCTCAGTTTTTCCTCAATTAAGTTTGAGGCAGTGCGAACTCATCCATGAGTCGACTGCCAGCATGCAATCTCTAAATCTTTTTACCAGCGGCATGACATTTTTACAGATGGACACGATAATTGGAGTGTCGTCCGCGTAAGATGTTAAAGCCACCCCGAAGGATCTGATTAATGCGGCCAGTTCAGATACATATACATTGAAAAGTGTAGGGCTCATTGAAGAGCTCTGTGGGACCCCAAATGGGAGAGTGAAAGACGGGAATCATGATTGCCCAAGGCAACTGATTGTATCCTGTTGGATAGAAAAGAGGAGATCAAAGCTAATGCGTTATCCATAATGGCCAATGAGTTTAGATGGGTAAGTAACAGTTTATGGGCAACCGTGTCAAACGCTGGTGACAGGTCGAGCAAAATAAGGGCCACAGAACTACCTTCATTTAAGACTAGTCTGATTTCATCAGTGGCTTTTATCAGGGGAGTCTCAGTGCTGTGTTCTGCCCTGAAACCAAATTGGCATTCATCCAAAAAGTTGTATTCATGTAAATATCGTGTAAGTTGATTATTCATAACTTTTTCCACCAGTTTGGCTGGAACTGGAAGACGTGAAATGGGCCTGTAATTATTAGGATCAGCTTAATCAAGATTTGATTTTTTCGAAAGAGGCTGAATCGATGTCCTCTTCCAGATGGAAGGAAAGACACCCTCCATAAACAAGGAGTTATAAATTGAGGTTAGACTGAGGCCGAGGATCTCAAGAACTTGTTTAAAAATTGTAGGGCGAAAAGGATCATGGGGAGAGCCCTATCTGGCCTGTAAAATATGGGTGGTTACCTTGTCCACAGTTACTAATCTAAATTCATTGGAGAATGGAGCATTAGGGGATCGCGGGATTACTAAATCACGAATTTCAGATCTTGTCCCAATGTCAAAGGTAATATACAATTACAAAAGTTGAGCAGAGCAGAGTTTGAATTTATCCACTCTATTGGTTGGCACGAACCCCAGGCCCTTTTCCAGTGCTTCCTTTTGGGGTTTGGTAAGGGTCAATCCCGTTAGGTTGACCACTAATTGTCCTTTCTGCTGGTTGACAGTTGGCTCAATGCTGCTGTCATGCTCCTCGTGGATACCCTCGCCCGCTCCTCTGGATCGTTCTTCCACTGGACCTGGTTGCTCCTCAGATTCCTTCCTCGTGGTGGTCCTTGGAGTACTCCTAAAAAAGGAGGTGGTCCATAATAGTTGTAATCCTGCGGGACGGGGTTCCAATGTTGGAACGGTCCTCCCATCGGTGGTGGGCCAAAAGGGTACTGGGTGTAGATTGGTGGTCCTTGGTAGCCTCCCCATCCTCTTCATCTTTGTTTGTAGGGTCTTAGTTGTTGTGCTCTTCCTCTTTGGTTCCTCGGGTTGTTCCCTCTACTTGAATAGGAATCATTGGATGCTGTATCGGAGAGATCACTGTCCATCTCTTGGTCACTGCCAGTTCTCTTGTGGACGTAGTCATCCCGTATGTAGGGGTAGATCCGTTCGTGACTGAAGGCTGCAGTATCTTTTTTCAGTTTTTATATTTGCTTTGTTTCAGTGAGATTTCATACTCACTCATTTCTTGGTTACATACGGGATGACTACGTCCACAAGAGAACTGGCAGTGACCAAGAGATGGACAGTGATCTCTCCGATACAGCATCCAATGATTCCTATTCAAGGTGATACTAACCACCTTGGGCAGTAAATTTTTCATCGTGCGCATTGGCCGCTCCACTTGGGAACCGAAGGTTGTCTTTTGACACCAATTTAATACCGCTACCACGTTCTTTTCGAAGACGCACTTCCGGAAGTCCGCAACCCACACAGGTTAGCGCTCTAGTTTCAGCGTTAGCTCACAACCGGAAATACCACTGCGTCACACCCCCGGTTGCTTGGCTGACAGGATCCAGGTGAAGCCGTTTCCCGGTTTTCACCAATTACTGCCCGCATAAATAGAGTGCCTGCAGCATTCTCCCGCAGCACAGCGGAACCGCGGGATGGAGCTACATTGAGCTAGGGACTTTCACAGGGCACGTAAGTACGTCATAGCCGTCTCAGGGACCAGACACTTCTTTTACTTCCAGTATAACCGGAAGGTAAAGGACTCTCTTTCTTTCTCCCGCCAGTATCGAGTGACCTCGTCCTATCCAC
Organism: Triturus cristatus; assembly: GCF_964204655.1. Classification (NCBI taxonomy): domain Eukaryota; kingdom Metazoa; phylum Chordata; class Amphibia; order Caudata; family Salamandridae; genus Triturus; species Triturus cristatus. The sequence goes on from NC_140590.1 coordinate 1,000,845,742, forward strand.
CCGTTCTTGAGGTTCATGAGGCATTGCTTTCTCATATATATGTGTGTATCAGACTATACGCCATTTTTTCCTATTTTTTCCAATTTGCTCATCAATTGAGAGTATTACGATAGAGTGTGTGTTTTCTGTTTTTTGTGTGTGTGTCTTGTATTGTCTCCTTTTTCCCTAACAGGTCACTACACCTCTTCTGCGTTAAAGGATTATGGTTATACAACACTAAATGTCACATTGTGGCGAACTGCTTATTTTTGCAGGTACTACCTGTTTCGTTTCCTGGGGACACTCAGTTATCATATTTTCCTTTTTCTTTCTTTCAGACACTGATTAAGGCATACCATTAGGTATTGTATATAAATGCTTTATTGACTGCATTTTCACAAACATTACTGGTCTCTATTTAGAGTAAACATAGTAAATATAGGAGGGATCTTTTTCTTGTTCTGACGAAGATGCCTTGCCGCATCGAAACATGTTGACTCATTAGGAGTATCCACACATTACGCAGGACATCTCCGCACCACCTTTTTAAGAGCACCAGCCTCCCTTGACCTATTAAAGTTTGTATGTCTAAGAGGCCAGGTCCTTTTTATAATTCACCCACCTACATGCACCCCAGACCCTCCCTCTGGCATCACATATAGCGCTGCATCATCAGTGCTCCCGCGTAGTCGCAGGTTGTAGCACGCCCTATCCCGCAGCGGGGCGGGAAGACCCCTATGATGAAGCATGACACCAAGGGCCATTTTGGTGTGTGAGGGGTATTTAAACAAACACAGTGTGCGTCCATCCACTGTAGGATACACACCTTCCACTACCCATGATATCTGACCCCAGTTTCCTCCCCCCCCCCGACGTAGATTCCTTTGTTTTGTAACTGATTCTATGTGGAGGACGTATCCACCTCCAGTGCCCATGTAGGGCGTTACCTCTGCACTCCCCAATCTTGTTATTTATAGTCCCACGGACCCACCAGACATCCCCTTGCAGGTGGGTGCAGTCACTGACTGCACCTGCCAGCAAGAGGATCTCTAATTCCCTATAAAAGTGCAGGCGGTTTGCCACCTGCACTGTGAAACATGGAGCGGCTGATTCAAAGCCGCTCCATATTTCACTCGAATGTGCTGCCCCCCAGGGCAACACGAGTTTGCGGCTGCCCAGGGTAAAGTGAATTCTATGTAATGGGGCGCACTTTCTCTATTTGCGCCCGGTGCACCTGTTGTAAGGTGCATCAGGTGCAAACAGGGAAAGTGCGCCCTAATACATAATATGTCCTATTGTGACATATTTGTCAGCACAATATTATCCATTTGAACATTTACTACCAAGGTAAAAATTGTGGACATGTACAAGTAAACACAAATGTGGACTATTTCCTCAAACATTGGTGTGGCAAAGGGAGAATGAAGGGTTATTGGAAGGACAATGACATTCCAGCGACACCTCTACAAAACCTTGGGTCAGCCTGCAGGAATGGAAAATCACAAATCAAACAGCCACTACTCGGGGGAGGAGCCTAGCGCGCAACCAAGATGGCCGCGTAGGCTTGTGGCTCCCGAGGGCCTCCGCAACCTCCCACGTCTATCCTGTCATAATCCTGGTTTTCTCGATGGGCTTCTGTTTATGATCTTGCGCTAAGGTGCCACTCGTTTTCCAAATCGAAATTGGACTCCGAGAACCGGTTTTGTGGCGATCTGAAGTTTGCGGCCTTCTTCGGCCTTGGTCCCGAACTCGAGTTGGTGAAGTGCCCGGGTGCGAAGTGAACAACAGCGGCATGCCAGGCTGGGCCAGCTCCGGACCCCGTGCTTTCACTTTCGGTTTCGAGTTGATCTGCGGAAACTGACGTCGGGACATTGGGTGAGCAGCGCTAAGGACGGAGTGCATAGCCTGATTCTTGAACTGTAAACGGGCCTATTTCAGTTGGTGGCCCTGATCTCCTGGCCTTCCTCCGGGTGCTGGAGGGTGCTGACCTTGGTGGTCGCCGACGATGACGACGAGAGTGGACGGCGATAAGCTGAAACCCAAGTCTACCCGGAGGGGAGCCTATTCCCAGGCCAACAATATGGACCGCTATGCGCAGCCAAAGGGATCCCCTAGTGGATCACGTAAATCGCCTGAGCCGCCCAAGGAGGCCTCTGGCGCATCATCCGAATTGACTCTGTTGGATGTCATGGGGGCCATTGAGGAGATGAAGGCGACGGTGAACCAGCAATTTGATACCTTGGCTAATAAATTGGACTCGGTGTTGATTGATGTCACTTTGGTCAGAGCGGACCTGTCCAAAACTAATGACCGGGTCGACTCATTGACTCAAGCGGCGTCGAGCCTAACGGTGGATGTGGCCGCTTTGCAGACGACGGTGCGGAGGTTGCAGCTCGCCAGTGACCTGACTGATCGTCGCCTTGAGGACTCCGAAAGCAGGGCCAGGCGGAATAACGTCCGTATTATCGGGGTGCCCGAACGGTCGGAGGAGTCTGCTGTGGATCTTTTTGTGCAGGATCTAGTGGTGACTCATCTAGCACCCAAAGGGCTGAGCAAGTTCTTCGCTGTTGAACGGGCCCACAGGATTCCAGGGGGTGCGTCGAAGGTGGGTGCCCCCCCGCGGCCTATCATTGCCCGACTTTTTAATTTTCGGGATAGAGACGCTATCCTTCAGGCATCGAGGGTGGCTGGGCCAGTAAAATTTGAGAACTCTAATGTTAGCTTTTACCCAGACTTCACGCAAGCGGTTCAAAAGCAACGGATGGGATTCTCGGCCATCAAACGGCGCTTGAGAGACATGGAGTTGAAGTATGCGATGCTATTCCCGGCTAAGCTGCGGGTCGAGTTAGATGGTTGCTCACACTTCTTCGACCGGCCGGAGGCAGTGGGAGAGTGGCTGGATGCCCTACCCAGGAGTCGAGGTCGGGAAGGTCGGATGGCGGAGAGCGGAGAGGGTTTGACGGAGTAGGAATGGAACTGTGATCCTCTCGATGGACTGGACTGGTAACGTTTTGCACCTGTGGCTGCACTGGACTCCAGTTTGTAACTCTTTCCCCGTGGTATTTGGAGGTTGCGGGGGGCTTGCTGGGGCCCTTTCCTCCTTCTGGGGTTTTTCTTGTCCTTTTTGTAGTGAGTTTCATATTGGGGCGACAGGCACACTGCATGTTGGGGGGGCTGTTCGGGCTCACGCAGGGGTGCAGGGAGGGGGGAGTTCTGTTGGGGTTGATGGGGTGGGGTTGGGGTTTGTTTTTTTTTTTCACAAGGCGGGGTAATGTTTTTTGTTGTGCTATTATGATGGTGCTCTCCGGGAGGGGGATAGTTTGTGCTGGGAGGGATGGGGGGTAAGGGGTTGAGACTTCTTTCATGGAATGTGAACGGGCTGGGGGACAGGATAAAGCGGGGGGTAGTCCTGCAGTTCTTGAAACGTATTTCGCCTGACATCGTGTTTCTGCAGGAAACGCACCTCATAGGGAACTCTTTCCATGCCATGAACAGACGAGGATATCGCCTTCTGGCCCATTCTGGTTTCACCTCTGGCTCGAGGGGAGTGGGCATTTTAGTCAGGACCTCTCTCCCGTTGGTGGTGGATGAGGTGCTCCATGACGACAGAGGGCGGTACACTGCGTTGGTGGGGAGGTGGGAAGGTAAGCTGATTTCGCTGGTCTCGGTTTACGTGCCGCCGGGCCTGCAGACGGCCACCTTTGCTGATTTGGGGCGCCTGCTACTTGAGCTTCCGGGGGGGGTTTTGGTCTTGGGGGGGGATTTTAACGCGGTGGTTTCCGGAGTTGAGGATCGACAACCCCCTAGGGACCTCCCTCGGGCCCAGAACTGGCTGGGGGGCTTTCTGGATACCCTGGGACTGATAGACTGCTGGCGGTTGAAACACCCTGGACAAGCGCAATATACCTTCCACTCTGGGGCCCACGGTAGTCTTTCGAGGCTTGATTATATGCTCGTGCCTGCGGCCCAAGCTGGGATGATCGGGGAAGTGCGACACTTGGCACGCGGTATATCTGATCACTCCCCTCTTTTGCTACACCTAGATATCGCCTTGGGGGCAGAGGGGAGGGTGGCGCCGATCAACCCCTGGTACCTACGAAACCCCACGATCCGTGCAGACCTGGTTAAGTCCCTGGAACACTATTTTAATGACAACGTGGGGTCGGTGTCTTCCGCCATCTCCCTTTGGGAGGCCTTTAAGACGGTGCTCCGGGGCCAGGCTCTGTCTCTCATTTCCCATACCAAAAAATGCGCGGCGCAGGAGGTTGTTCGGCTAGAAAATGAGATCACCGAGTTGGAGATTGATTTGGAGCAAGGTGTTACGGATGACAGACTGCATGTGCTGGCACTTAAGCAGGCCGACTACAAGGCGCTGATTACCGAATCTGCTAGGAGTATGAGCAGGGAGCAACAGGGGCGTCTGTACGATATGGGGGATAAGGCCGGGAAGTTGATTGCCTGGTTGGATAAGAAGGAGAGAGCGAGTCGAGTGGTGCTGGATGTTGAGAGGGTGGATGGTGTGCGTGTGACAGACCCCGGTGATATTGTTGATTGCTTTGCGGAGTATTTTCACTGGGTTTATTCTCCGGTCTCAGAGCGATCGGAGGAAGACTCTCAACTACTGCTTCGAGACATTGCTCTGCCATCACTATCTGATGAGGATAAATTATTGATGGATGCGGCCCCGTCGCCGGATGAGATTGCTTTGGCCATTCGCTCTATTGCCTCTGGTAAGGCCATGGGTCCTAATGGCCTTCCCATCAAATTATATAAGTTGCGCCCAGATAAGATTGCGCCGTATCTCCGGGACATGTTCCTCGAGGCTCAGGCGGCGGGTTCCCTCCCTCCTGACCAACGTCTTGCTACTATTGTTGTTATCCATAAGGAAGGGAAGCCGCGGGATCGGTGTACTTCTTACAGGCCTATCTCTTTGTTAAACGCGGAGCCCAAAATCCTTGCCAAGGTACTGGCCAATCACCTGATCCGGGTTGTGGGCGACCTGATTCATCAAGATCAATCCGGTTTTATACCCCATCGCAATACCGCTTTGAACCTGCGGCGATTGCATGGCGTTCTCGCTAGAGCGCCATTCATCCGTGAGCCAGCCATTTTGGCGTCCCTGGACGCTACCATGGCGTTTGACACCTTGGAATGGCCGTATATTTGGGCAGCATTGGCGAAGTTTGGGTTTGGCCCGGGGTTTATCGGTTGGGTGAAATTGCTTTATGATAACCCACTGGCACAGGTGGTGGTCAACGGACGGGTGTCGGCTCCCTTTGTTTTGGGTAGGGGCACCCGACAGGGATGTCCGCTGTCGCCTCTTCTCTTTGCGCTTTGTTTGGAGCCCCTTGCGGAGTGGCTGCGGTGGCACCCCTCGATGCGTGGCCTTAGATGGACACCGGAATACGAGGATCGTGTCTCCCTATATGCGGACGATATCCTCTTGTATCTTGCATCTCCGCGCAAATCGCTTATTGTATTGGTGGATGTGTTGAGCTCCTTTGGTCGTAACTCCGGATTGGTCATTAACTGGGCTAAGTCTTGTGTGTACGTTCTCTCCGGGGAGGCCCCCCTCCTTCCACGGGGGTGCCCTATCCAGGTTGCGCAGTCGGGGTTCAAGTATTTGGGAATCTTTATAACCCTGGACCCGGTGGCCCGGTATGAACGGAATCTTCTCCCCCCCCTTCAGCGCCTCAGGGCGGATGTGGCGGGTTGGCGGGTGCTGCCGCTCTCGCCGCTCGGCCGGGCGGCGTTGTTCAAAATGATGTCGCTGCCGCGCTTTTTGTACGCCCTGCAGAACACTATGGACGTAGTGCCGGCCCGCTACTTTCGGGAGGTGGAGTGTCTTCAGCGTCGATTGTTTTGGGATGGGCAGCCGCGGATTGCTCTTGCTAAACTAACCCTACCGTGGTATGATGGGGGGGTCGCTCTCCCTGACATTAAACGATATTATTGGGCCTCCCAGTTGGCTGCTATCAATCACGGGATGTATGGGCCTGCTTTGAACCCGGCTTTTGAGATGGACAAATTGTTATTGCCAAGCGGGGATTATAATCGAGCACTATACTCGGAGTCCCTTGATGCGCGGGTGACTGGCCCGACGCGGGTCGCGGTGCAGGTGTGGCATGCAGCAAATGCGGCGATGGGGTGGAGGGATCGCTTGACTCGGGCAACGCCATTGTACGCTTCCCAGCGTTTGGGTTATCTGTGTACTACGAAAGGCTTTGAGAAATGGGATATGATTGGTATCAGCAAGGTAGGGGATCTCTGGACGAAAGGTAAATTTAAGACGTTCGACATGCTGAAAACTGAATATCAGTTGAACGATAGGGAGGGAATACTTTCGGTATGCCCAGGTTCATCATGCCTTGTGTTCCGTGTTCCCGGACGTGGCGGCTATTCCAGAGTATTCCCCGTTGGAAGACAGAGTATTGGACGGCTATGTGCCGGATAGCACCATTTCGCTGATTTATAAGAAGCTTATCAATGATCGAATGGGTTTGCTGACCTCATTGCGGGAGACATGGATTGCCGACGGTTTGGAACTTGACGACGAGGACTGGGTGTCAGCGGTGGCCTCCCCGAAAGAGGTGGCTATCCCGGCCCGCTTGCGTTTCGTCCAGCTTAAGATACTTCATAGAGTTTACGTCACGGGGCCTGGTTTGATGCGTATGGGGTATTCGGTGGATGGTCTGTGTAAGCGAGGCTGTGGACTACTGGGGACTTTCCTCCAAATCCTGTGGGAGTGTCCGGAGGTGACTCGGTTTTGGTGTAGAGTGCATGCGGTGTTAGAAGAAGTCACGCATGTTGCCTTGTTGACGGTGGCACGGAGATGTTTGCTGAATGTCTGGGAGCCGACTGATTACAATGTGATGCAGACGCAGTGGGTGACTCTGGGCTATATGGTAGCGAAGCGTGACATTGCGCAATTGTGGGGCTCCCAGAGGCCACCAACGGTCTCAGCGTGGAAGGAACACATGGACTGGTGTATGTTCAGAGAGAAAACGGTGTATGTGGCGAGAGGCAAGCCTGGGAAGTGGATGAAGGTGTGGGGTCCCTGGAACTCCTATCGTGGAGGTATTTGGGCCCCGCCCCAGACGCGTGAGATGGATGCTGCTCTGTCTCCCTAGCCTGCGCATTCCTATATGCTCCTGCGACATGCGACTTTGGTTTCTTCTGCCTGGCCCCCCCCCCTCTGTCTCCTTGGGTTTGTTTACTCCTTTGATCGGGGAGCACATGTTATTGCCATTAACCCCCTTTGCCTTGTGTGTGTGATGTTTTCTCGTTTTTTTTCAAAATACAAAACCTTTCTTTGCTTGTTTATGGACTGCGGCTGCGGCCGGCTGCGTTGATTAGCACTCCAGTAGCTCTTTTGTTGCTTCATCGATGTGAATGTTAAGCTGTGCCTAGGTTTACACTGTGCATTAGCGGCCGGCCTGTTGGTTGTAGGCCCATATTTGTATGTCTCTGAAACTGTAATAAAGGTTTTTAAAAAAAAACAAAAAAACAGCCACTACTCACACAGTACAAGCCATACAAGTTCAAAAGAATGCCTACCTACCTTTTAAGTAACTCACACACCACACATAGCAACTTATAGGAACTGCTTTGGAATACCACACATCCAAATAATACAATGAATCACAGTACCAGGTAAACTGGAAAAAACATGGACCGTCATGGCGAAGCAAATCACCAGTTGGCAAACAACCAAAACTACAACAGCAGCAAATCCACATTACAAAAAGCTAAACAAATTATTCAAGTATATGTGCAAACAAAAAAACTAAAAACTGTCACAAACTTGAATCTCTCATGTAAAGAACAACAAAAGGCATGTAGAAACCATTATGTCAGTCTTATGGGAAACCCTTGTTTTGTTATGTCTTGTTTTGTTGCAAAACTTAGTTGTTTTGGGAATTTGCTGAGTCCTCATCAATTTTTTTAAAAACAAAACAACATTTGGTACTGGTAAAAAAGTTTTCGTGTTTTCAGAAAACCCTCACATTAGCATAATACTCCCTGGCACTCATTGGAACTGCTTTGTGTAAGGAGGTGTTCCTTGTGAAAGTGTTGCATACCATAACTCGAAGTGAAGTGGGCTGATACATTAACCCTTATTGCATGCTGAAGTGGGAGGAAGAAAAATGTGAATGACACGAACCACAGACTAATGGAGCAAGCACTGCAGGGCGCATAGAGACATTACTGACGTGCTTTCCATGATACATACCCAACAATACATGGAAGCACAGGATGCAAAGATCAAATGGGGGGAGGGCAGGGGGGGTAATAGATCACTTGTGGCACATCGCACCTTAGGTGTAATAAAACAAGTGACCAGGCATACACAGCTCCGCACCAAAATAGAGCTGGCCAAAGGATCAAATAAATGTCCACAATGATAATGTCAATGTTTGTTCACCATACTTGATTCTAAGGAACAAATATCCGAAGAGGAGAGACAGGACATAGAGACATACCAAAGTGCCAAACTCTTTGGTATGTCTGAGGGAGAAGAGCAGTGGAGACAACACTTCCCACCACAAATGTTCCTGGAGAGGTTGGCAGAATGTGATTCTTGCCTCTCCTGGCCATTTAAAGTTATTGGATGCACTCTGCTTCCTGGTCATTGGGTCATTCCTGAGGACTGGCGGATAGGGGCTGGCATTACGCAGCCAAACCAGTATAGATGCTTGCACCATGTTATACGAAGCGTCAGCAACCGAGTGCACCAGCACATCACCATGCCACAGTCACAGCGAGACAGGCAATGGGTGGAACAACACTTTATGACAATGCTAATTCACCGAGGGTGCTTAGATTCACTGACTGCACACACATTGCACTTCAGCCACTCCACACCTTCACATGAATCCGCACAGCTGGCTCTCCGTCAATGTGCAAACTGTCTGTGGTGCCAGGGGACTGTCCACACATGAGTATGCCAATTTTTCTGGTGCAACACTTAACAGTTTCCTCTTTCACCTGTCTGTGATTACAGTTCTATTTGTGGAGCACATATTTATTATTTGTTTAGTGTACACAGACAAAAAAAAGCAAAAGTGTCCCAAGGGACAACAATAAAACAAATATGTGATATGAAGATGAACATCTCTAAGGTCAATAGTATGTCTTTTGCTAAAATAAGGGCGAGCCAAGGTGAATGATGTGCCAGGGTGAATGATGTGCCAGGGTGAATGATGTGCCAAGGTGAATGATGTGCCAGGGTGAATGATGTGCCAGGGTGAATGATGTGCCAGGGTGAATGATGTGCCAAGGTGAATGATGTGCCAAGGTGAATGATGTGTCAAGGTGAATGATGTGCCATGGTGAATGATGTGCCAAGGTGAATGATGTGCCAGGGTGAATGATGTGCCAAGGTGAATGATGTGCCAAGGTGAATGGTGGGCCAAGGTGAATGATGTGCCAGGGTGAATGATGTGCCAAGGTGAATGATGTGCCAAGGTGAATGGTGTGCCAAGGCGAATGATGTGCCAAGGTGAATGATGTGCCAAGGTGAATGGTGTGCCAAGGCGAATGATGTGCCAAGGTGAATAATGTGCCAGGGTGAATGATGTGCCAGGGTGAATGGTGTGCCAAGGTGAATGATGTGCCAAGGTGAATGGTGTGCCAAGGTGAATGATGTGCCAAGGTGAATGGTGTGCCAAGGTGAATGATGTGCCAGGGTGAATGATGTGCCAAGGTGAATGATGTGCCAAGGTGAATGGTGTGCCAAGGTGAATGATGTGCCAAGGTGAATGATGTGCCAAGGTGAATGGTGTGCCAAGGTGAATGATGTGCCAGGGTGAATGATGTGCCAAGGTGAATGATGTGCCAAGGTGAATGGTGTGCCAAGGTGAATGATGTGCCAAGGTGAATGATGTGCCAAGGCCAATGGTGTGCCAAGGTGAATGGTGTGCCAAGGTGAATGATGTGCCAGGGTGAATGGTGTGGAGGAGAAAGAGGAGGTGGTTGCTGCTCTGTTGCATGTTGGGGATTTTGACTCGAGTGGCCGCTCATTGAGTAACAGAAACACACATGAGCTGAGTATGTACACTTGCAGCATTTCATGATGGTTATTGGCACACATCACAACACTGCACCTTTCCCATCTCCTTCCTAAATGTTGAGCTGTGTTTAGGAGCTATCGCTATGCAGCTATGTTAGTTTACAGAGAATTGTTGATTTATTATTTCTCTTCACAGATAAGTCTGCATCCATGCTCTGTGTCTGTGTCTCTTAACTCTCTTCAGGCATCCCACCACTGAGCCTCAGCTAAGGAACAACAGACCACACCCACAGACCTGAAGCATTACATGGCTCACATTTGGTATCCTCAGATCGCTAGTCAGATGCCTCCCTCCCACAGTAGGTGCTACTACACTCCCCTGAGCTAGCGTGTTCCCTGTAATGTTTTGCACAATATTGCTTTAAATCGGGGTATACACACGGCTTTGACCCTCCATTCCGACCCAATCAATGACCAATGCTCTGTAAGTTGAGACTTGCATGTTTTAAGCAAGTCCTGATTTTATTACCCGACCACATATCTGGTTGTCACACCAGAAAGGATATACAGTACTGAGTCAATGATGAAATGTGGAGTCCAACTTAATGTACACACGACTTCCTGAAACGCCATTGTCTCTTCACATTAATGCAGCTTTTGGACATGGCAATTTAACATCGCCACTTGCTTGAATGAAACATGCATGTATACGGTCACAGACGTTTGCAGACATGCTGCACACAGTAAATTGATAAGGGAGATACATATTTTAGCCTCTTGCCAATTTGGAACTGTTCCCCATTTTGCTCGAACAATCACGTCTCCCGATTCCATTTCCATTGCATTTTTCACTGATTTAATTGGTACCTAAAGTGACCTACTGGTCCATGAACAAGTGCAGTGGGCCATCCCCACATTTCTGTCACACTCTTATAACTGTCATCCATATTCTACAACGCGTAATGTGCAACATAAGTGTGTAACGTAAAATTAGGTCAACTCCACATACCTGGACGTGAACAATGTAAGAGTGCAAAACTGACCATTCTTGAGCCATCCAGTCAGCAAAAAAGTACATTTGTCTCCATCTCACTACTGTGCAGTCTTGACAGCCTCCCAAAATGGATGCACAGGATTGGATAACGCAGTGCTTAATTTGAGCCAGTGGTTTTCAGTGCTCAGCACCGGTACCTAATTGTCAACAATTTTCACTTATGACAGCTGCCACATGGTAGCGCTGTTTGTGTAATTTAGAGATGAGCAGCAAAACAGTCTTAATAATTAAAAAGAACTAATACATGTCACCCACACCATTCGTATTGCTTTGAGGCCCTCAGTATGAACTGTCACACTTGTAGCAGTTTGATTTGATTTGTAAATTTATAAAGCGCGCGATTGCCCATGGGCGTCTTGGCGCTAGGAGGATGCAGAGATGAATGTTAGTAGTTGTGTAGGTACCGACATTGACAGCGCTGGCAGTGACAATGGGTGGTGCAAGCTGCGGTGGCCTCCTGACGAGAACACTGGGACTTATTTTTTTTTTACAAATTGAGCTCAGGCGTAGCGACTACCACCGTCAATGGAGCATTGTATCTGGCTCCGCTCCCGCAGATGCTGTGCATGAAAGTAAAACATGTGTTAGTCAATGATCCTTAAGTAGTGTGACGATAGCAACATTTTCACCTTAACATATGTGATACCGTTGCTTGGTCACTGCTCATGGGACAGTAGACATTTGTTGTAACACAGACAACATGCTGGTCACATTAACAGTCATCTAAGGCGTGGCGAGTGACTGTTGTATTAGAGTTATAAGGTCCATTTCATTGCGTTCCTGCCACTGCTACTGGTGATCACCATGAGGTGTGTCTCAGGAAGTGCTGGGGGCCATGGGGTGTAAGGATTGTCAGAATCATGGACTTGGAAGATGCAGCAGCTGTTGGAGACAAGATGGCGGCACACATCTCATGGCAAAGAACGCGACTTGACCCACACATGACGTAATGTTCAGAGCTTTGCCAGGAAGGGCTTGGACTCTTGGAGATCGCCAATGCGATAACCTAATGCTGTAGGATCTCCACCCTCTTTGTAGTGTCAAGGGCCAGGCTGCAGAAGGAACCACGACACGTAATGCTCTGGGTTGACTGAACACAAATGGCATCTCAAGATGGTCAAAATAAGGGACTCAGAAGAAGATGCAGAGGGGAGGCTCCCTGGACCACCACAAAGGGAGCCGTGGATAGTCTGTTGGACCATGTCTGCCGCACTGTGATCCAGTAAGGTGAGCTCAACCCAGGCGATGAGGGTGCAGCTGGAGCTCGGAGAGCAAGGGCAACCTCCCCTGGAATCAATATATAAGGTGGAGCCCAAGGTCCTGCGGACACATGCCAGGGGTGTTAGATGGATCACCACCAGCTTAAGATAACAACAGCCACAGAACACATAGGGACAGGAGCGCTTATTTGCAGATTGACAAGTTGGGGAGTCCCTGTAGCGTCAACCCCGTTCATCAGATGTGTGACATACAATGTTGAACACATTAGCCTCACACAGTCACCTGTGCTCAGTCTAATTAGCAAATGTGGTAGTAGGTAAACTGACATGACGTTTTACCAAGAATTTGAAAAAATATGTGAGAGTGACAGTACAGATCAGGGTTATCAATGATAAATTGTGAGGTAAGGGGGCATCTAAGGGACTGTACAATCATACATATAGGGATTTTTACACCATAGTAGTGTGCAATCAATTCTTATAAGTAGTAGGCATCTCAACCTGATAAACATACACAGAAGCTCCTTTCTTCCCAGTGAGATTCAGTGTGTTTTTGACCATATTCAGGCACTTAATTGTGAACACGGTTACTTATGACAATTTGCTACGTTGTGGTCCTGTCTGTCCAATTTAGAGATTAGCACAACAACAGTTCATTATAAATATATATTGAAATGACTAATACCTGCCATTCATATAGCTTTGGGGGCCTGGAAAAGTCTGCATTGTTACACTTGTAGCAGTGTGACGGATAGTAGTTGTGTTGGTAGTGTCACTGGCAGCGCTGGCAGGTGCAAGGGGTGTAACAATCTGCAGTGGTTCCCTGATGAGGGCCCTGGCGCTTATTTTATTTACAAATTAAGCACTGCCTGAGCATTCTCACTTTGGAAGCCAAGATCTCTCTGACATATCGGATTGATGTTCATGCACGGGGCCCAGGCACTGTTTGTGTCAGCCTGTAGGGCCGGAATGACAGATGTCAATGACTTAAATGTGTTTGGGACACTATACTAGCTGACATCAACAATAAATTGGATGTTTATGCTAAGGAGCTACACATTCGGAAAATCTGTAAATTCAATAGAGAATACAATAGACTACAAATTAGACAAAGTTTATACTGGGGCGGAGGTGTATGCCTAGAGGAGAAATTTCAACAAGCAGAATACTGTATCCTCTGAAGAAAGTGTTGCTCCCATCAGTGATACCTGGGCTAATCACCCACCAGTAACTGAGATGCTGCCTAGAGGTGAACCAACTATTGCTACCAGTGATCCATCCACTTACAAGGTTTCTTTGTTAGAGACAATTCCAGCAGAAAACATTCCGCCCACGCAGCCATCAGCAACACTCCAGGGAGCAGCAAAACCCGCAGAGGGCACAGATTCCACAAAACTGTCCAGATCCTCCAGGTGTCAAACGAAACAAGCATTGGCATAGCCAATAGGTCTCGCCTTTGGGACCTTATAAGTGTTTAGCCATGCAACAGTTGCATAACTAAACACTTATAAGGTCCCATAAGCGAGACCTATTGGCTATGCCAATGCTTGTTTTAACTGCTGCAATTTATTGAAGCCTCACGGAGAACATCAAAGCGGCCGTGCGGCCGCAAAAGTGATCGCGATCAAACATCAAAGCAGCCGTGCAGCCGCTAAAGTGAAAGTAATAACGGGAAAGCGCGACGCGCGCGCCCGCGCACATGCACTGTATGTCTAGGCTGGCCTGGTAGCACTTTTTGGAGCCCTCACAAAATGTCTCGCCAGACCAGCACATGCGCTGGGTCAGGCGAGACCTAAAAACGACATTAGTGATTAATATCTCTAGCACTATCCTGACACCTTCACAGACAGCCGTGCTAAATAAAGGGACATCCTTTGTCCCGACTTTTCACACCAGTCCTTTGGACACGGAGATAGCGATCTACAGATTAATCAGGAAATTGCGTCTTTGATTTTTTTAGAAAGTTTGGATTCTACTCACATGAGTCAGGAAGAACCTAAATATCGAGAATTTAAACCGAAGAGTACTTTTGTGTCTCCAGTTTCCCACAAAACCATTGATTTATTCAAGATCCTTGTCAAGAAAGACCTTCAAAAAATATCAACCCTCACAGGCAAACATAGTAACATGTACAAACAAGAGAAGGCCGCTTTAAAAGCCCTCACTAAAAACCATGCATTAGCTTTTTCAACAGCTGATAAAGGGGGAGCACTAGTTGTGATGGACCGTCAGTTTTACGAGAGGAAAGTTGACGAACACTTGCAGGATGATCTTACTTACTTGCCATTATTTGAAGACCCCACAACTGTGTTCCAGAAGACTCGTTTTTCATTACACTCATGTGCCATAGACATGGAATGGATCAATGAGAACACCAAACGGTTTCTATACACAGAACATCCCAAAAGACCTTTGTTAGATATGTTACCGAAAATTCACAAAAACCTCAACGACCCTCCGTTTAGACCAACTGTGACAGGTTGTGGGGCAGTCCACGAACCACTCGGACAATATCTTGATTTTTTTCTACAACCAATGGTACAGGCTAGTCCATCTTAATTTCAGGACACAATTCATCTATTGAGTTTACTTGCACTCCATTTGGTCCCAGACGAGCAGACCTGGCTATGCATGGTGGAAATGGTAGCTTTGTACACTTCGATCCCTCACAACGAAGGTATAGAGACCATTATATAGTCATTGTTGAGAGTGGAAGAACTGAAAGCCAGCAAAGTTTTTTTTCTTGAGATGCTAAACTTCTATTTGTACCATAGTTACTTTCAGTGAAAGGACACATTTTTTCTCCAAACTAATGGGACATCCATGGGATTTTCAGAGGCACCTAGCTACTCTAATCTGTTCATGCTCAAATTCGAGACTGAACACATTCTGTCCGACAACAGTTGGTCACAGAGGCTTATTTTATATTGTCGCTGTATTGATGATGCCCTTCTAATTTGGAAGGGAGATTTACTAGATTTGGAGAACAACCTGGATGACCTGAACCGGAAGAATCCCAGGATTCAATTTACATATAGTGTTCAGCCACAGAAGATCAACTATCTGGATGTGGAAATCATCATAGTAGGGACACAGATTTGCACTGAGGTTTTCAAAAGCTTACAGATAGGAATAATGCACTTCTATATAGCAGTTTCCATCTTCCGACTCTCAAGCAACATTTGCCATTTTCGCAGCTGACCAGAATAAAACGGATCACCTCAGATGCTGATAGTTGTGCTAGTGCAATGGATTAAAATCAAAAGTGATTCTTGGAACGTGGTTATCCCCCAGAAGTTGTTGATCATGCAGTTCAAAGTATACAATCTTTAGTGAGATCATCTTTATTAAAGAAACAACATAAGGAGACTCAATCTCGACAGGTTTTTGTGTCTACATTCTCTACTAAATCATCCCTGATCAAAAAAATCATTTTGAAACGATGGGAGCTGGTCCAGACAGAACCTGATTTAGGAGATTTATCCGCTCAGCCACCTTTATTTGCATACAGAAGATCACGCAATTTGCGAGAATTGTTGACTAGACAAAGTACAGTTGGGGAGACGGCGCACAAAGGGATGACATTTTTTTACAATTGCACTCACCGTAACAATGTGTAGGAAGGCAGGACCGTCTTTCATCCTTGGACTGGGAAGATGATCAATCTGAACTGCACAGCAGATTGTAATACTCAAGGGGTGATTTATGTGATCAAGTGTCCATGCGGTCTACTATATGTGGGAAAAACTGAAAGAAAATTCAGGACAAGAATGACGAAACACAAAAGCTGTATTAGAACAAAGTCGTTAAACTCTCCACTGGCTACTCACTGGAGTGAGCATCATCATACAAGTGCCCAAATGCGTTTCACAATATTGGAGATAGTCCAACAACAGGTGGACATGGATTACAATAAGAGATTGTTACAGCGTGAAGCATCCTGGATACGGTTTTTAGACACTTTAACTCCGAAAGGTCTCAATGACAAGATAGAATTTGCATGCTTTTTATAATCTGCCATCATCAGTAATCATCTTAGTTCCCCTATCATCACTAGGCAGGTCCATGTAGTAGTGGCTACCAGCAGGGTTCCTGTTCATCATTGGTTTTATTGCTCTTAACTTTTCTCTCAAATTTATTTCTGTCTATATATCATGATTTTTCACACATTTTGGGGTTTGACCATGTTTTTTCTGTGTTTTGATTGATCACATTGTTAATTAGGAGACTATTGTTTCCCAAAACATATATATATATATGTTTTCTTGAACATCTATATACATCATGACCACAGCATGGAATTATTCTTGTCCTCATGAACACTTATTCATATTGCGATTGCAGGATTGAACAGCTCGCTGTTCACATTTACATATGTCAGGTTTTTTTTGAGAATTACTGTGATCGCTGTATTGAACTGTCCATTTTTTCACTGTTTATTTATTATTGTGGTGTTTTGTTTTTTGTATTCATATATCCTGACAAGACATGTCAAAGGTTTTTGTGTTTCTTCCAGGTATTATCACTGGTGTTTATCATTGGAACTTTCCTTTTCTTTTCTTTCTTCAATCTGACTTTATTCACTCGCGAGTTGAAAGCATTGCCGATGGGCTGTTGCTTCAGTCCTCTTTTTATATCTTTACACGCTTGTTTGCGCAATAAATACACTCCACGCTGTATGTTAGCGTAAAAGGGCATTTAATAGGACAAGGTTGACAACACAAACTTAAACCAAAAACATCATTAACTTATAACGCTTCTAAACAATCCCACACCTCAAACCTTTCATCCACCATCCATTCCCAGATTCCGTTACTCTCTTCCCGTTTCATTCTGCGACCTCTTCCCTCACTCCATTCACTTCTTCACTTATCTTTCAACCTCCTCGCCATCATCTCCAGCCGTCGCACTCTTGCATCCCCCACCCCCATCATGCACCTGTATCCCCCTCCCCGGAGGGGTGAGTATGCCCGTCATTGACTCCCCACCCCTCCAAAGTCCTGCTAACACATCCTAGCAACCTGTCCTAAACTGGCACACTACAACCAGGGCGTAAAAACCTCAGTCCCCAACTCCTGAAATTTGCAGGGTGGGCGGGTTAACCAAAATTCCCAACACCCTTCCCCAATGGCACTGGGATGCAGGAAGAGGCTGAAACCTCCTCTCCTGCCCCCTATAACCCTTCGGCCTAAACCCCACCCCTAACCCCACCCCTTGACCTCACTACACCTTGTCCTTCCTCCCAATGCGCAAACATCACGGGGGAAGACTGGTCTGTCGACCTTACTTCCCCCGGGTGCTGGCATCGCGCAATAAATACACTCCACGCTGTATGCTAGCGTAAAAGGCCATCTATTAGGACAAAGTTGACAACACATACTTTAACCTAAAACTTCATTAACTTATAACGCTTCTAAACAATCCCACACCTCAAAACTTTCATCCACCATCCATTCCCACATTCCGTTACTCTCTTCCCGTTTCATTCTGCGACCTCCTCTCTCATTCCATTCACTTCCTCACTTATCTTTCAACCTCCTCTCCATCATCTCCAGCCGTCGCACTCTTGCATCCCGCACCCCCATCATGCACCTGTATCCCCCTCCCCGGAGGGGTGAGTATGCCCGTCATTGACTACCCACCGCTCCAAAGTCCTGGCAACCAGGGAACCCCCGTAGGGCGGTTACCTGCCCCACCTTTCTCGCAGTGCACCTTTTGCCCCCTAGTCCCTTCAACACCAAATGGATTCGTTCAACAGCTTACTAATGACATCCCTCATCTCCATCATATAATAAGCGTTGCCCATCTGCGAAAGGTGCACCCCATCATCGTGAAACAGCAAAGGCTCTTCCAGCCGCAAGCCCACATGTGCTATCACTTTGATGTCCTTTGTGCCACAAAAAACTCTCATAGCCCTGCTTAGTTTCCTTCAAAGTTTCTCTACCGCGGCCATCTTCAGGGCCCCTCTCCAGACTCTGCGTGACACGAATTCAGTCCAAACAATGCACGTGCCTGAAAGATTGCTTTTCATGACTTCCAAGTCCTGTTGCATCAGATGTAAAAGAGCCAAACTCAACTGTCTGATTAAGTCATTCTCACCCAGGTGCAGGAGCAACATATCTGGACAGCCTCTCTGAGATATCTTTTTTGTCAGCCAGAGCAGCACTCTCCAGCGCATCACTCCTTTCCCCCACCAATGCACCTCATGATGGCTGCTTCTCAGGCCCAGGTTACGAACGTATACCTGCCGATCAGAGTATTTTGCTGCCCAATGCACAAACGAATGTCAAGAATCCAGGTAACCGTCTGGGTTCCTGGGCGTTCGCAGCACCTGGGCCTCCACCGCCCTATCTGCCGTATCCTGTCCCAGGACCACCCTAGGAGCGCCGCCACCACGCCAATGAGAAAGGAATGCGTCCCAAACCTAGTTGGGTCCCTACGTACCCGCTTCAAAGCCATTCGCAACACCGCCAACAACTGGAAAGCCGTCAAACGCTCCTGAGATGCATGGCAAAAAAATTCGCCGGAGGCGCCTCTGGCACCCCATAGGAAACTTTGCCATTCCTGCACCGGACAAGCCCCTGAACTGCCACTTTCACTCAACCATACCCATTTCCCCCTACCCGCCTGCTCTATTTTCGAACGACCCAACCAGATGCCTAGACGCACCCCATCCATGCGCACATCCTCATACAATCTCCCAGGCCTTCCCCTTGCACCCACCAGCTCCGAAAACCTAAAAGCCCCAAAGAACATCCACACCATGCAGAGGCGAAACACTGATACCTCGTAGCCGTCATAACAACAGTGGGGCAGCTCGGCCAACAAACTCTGCAACAAATCAAAAGTAATAGCCTCCCTAGGTGCCAACTCTACTCCCTTACCCCGCCCCCGCCCCCAGCCCCTCAGCATCCTACTCAGTAACTCATCTTTGGCAGGATCGAAACCCATGTACAACTTGCTGTAAAAAGAAATCCCTGCCAGTTTACCCGCAATCGTCGTTGGAGACAAACCTTGCCATGTCTCACTGGTCCATCCTAGAAATGCGCCAAACTCAGCCCACTCCAACCTGTAGCTGCGCCTCATAGAATCTGTGTAGTGAAGTATGATGGTATGTAGGACATCAGACAAGGATACTTCAAGACGTGTGTTTATTAGCCAGAGCTGCTGCAGTCAGAGTTACAGTAACATCTGGAATCTCTGAGCTACAAGCTCACACAGTACATTCTACATTCAAATGCTATGGATTGTTCAACCAGGCCCACTACTCTCACTCGCCCCAGGCCCAGATCCATCCGGCAGCTCGGTCTTGCAAGTATCCGCTCCCGGAGCCAGACGTCTCAAATGATGCCACTGCGAACGAGACAATGCATCCTCAATGCATTTGCTGGTACCTGGAACATGTTGCGCGTGGAAGATTACATTTAGACACAGGCATTGCAGCATAAAACTTTGCAACAAGCGCAAACACCTCGCCTTCTGGTTATTCACCAATTCAACAATTGTCATGTTATCGACATGGAAAAGCACCGACCTGTTCCTAAATTCCTGGCCCCAAACAGCCAAAGCCACTAACAAGGGAAAAAATCCAAAAAGGTTATGCTCTTCCCCTGCCGCAACCAGTGACCTGGCCATTGTTCCGAGCACCAACGCCCGTCCCAGGAGACCCCGAAACTGAAAGCCCCTGTAGCGTCAGAAAGCAGTTGCACCTGCCAAATAGTTCTGTCGTCCACAAAATCCATTGACACACCATTAAAGTCCGCCAGAAAACTCTGCCACGCCCTCAGGTCCGCCCTTACTCCCATGGAAATCCTGACTCTGTGGTGGGGAAGCTGCACCCCAGACATAGCCATGCCCAGTCGGCTACAAAATGTTCTCCCAGCTCTCACCACCCGACAAGCAGAATCCAGAAACCCCATGAGCTGTTGCACCTTCCATAAGTCAATCTTCTTCTCCCCAATCACCTGTAGAAGGAAACCTTGCATTTCTGTCACCTTCCTCGCGGGCAACCTGGCCACCCACAGAACAGAGTTCAACTCAATGATCAAGAACATCAGAACGCAGCTGGGTCCCGCTGTTTTCTCTGGTGCCAGGGGAACCCCAAACTTCTGCGCCAAAGCCAGGAACCGTCCAAGCGCCCTCCCACACTCGCTAGACTGGCCCCTCCCGACGAACAGAAATTCATCCAGGTAGTGTGACACTTCCTGATGACCACTACTCCTCGTGAATGTCCACTGCAGAAATGTGCTGAAGGTCTCAAACAGCGCACAAGAAATCGTGCACCCCATGGGCAAAACCTTGTAGACAAAATTGGCCCCCTCAAACTGCATCCCCAGCAACGAAAAATCCGCGGAGTGTATGGGAAGGAGGTGAAAGGCTGATTTCACATCACATTTTGCCATCTCCGCCCCCCGCCCACACACCAGCACTAGGCGTATTGCATCCTCCACAGAAGCATGCAGTACCCTTGAGTCCTCCTCGGAAATTAAGTCGTCAACTGACCTCCCTTCAGGCCAGGACCGATGGTGAATCAATCTAAACTCTCCTGGCTCTTTCTTAGGGACTACCCCAAGGGGTGGGATAATCAAATCTTCCATAGGCCAATATTCAAATGGGCCTGCAATCCTTCCTTCCGCCACTTCTTTTCTAAACTTAACTGCAACTACTCCTGGCAAATCCTTGGCTTACCTCAAATTGTCCGCCCACCTCGGTTCCCGGGGACCTTGGTAACCCACCCGATAACCTTCCGTAAATCCCCATTGAATCTGCAACGCGACCTCTCTATCTGGGTACATTGAGAGCCACGGACCCATGGCCTCAACCCTAACTGGGGTAGGAGCCCTTTGGCCCAGACTGTCCTCTGCCATTCATTGCCCGCCACTGCTCAGAGGGCGTGACCAACGTAAAACACTGTGTGAGCGGGTGGCCTCCCCCACATTTTGAGCACTTGTGCTTGAACTTGCAGGGCTATCTGGCGCATCAGTCACTTCCTTGTCCGGACATGGACAGGACCGAGCCCACGAGTCATTGTTGCAAGCCCTGCGCTGGTCTGGCGTACGGCAGGCCAGACCACTCCGCTTACGTTCCGAGAGGGGGCCCTCATTGCTACCCATCGCAGGCATACTCGCTGGTGGTGTGCAGGTCACTGGTCTTGTCATCAGCACGTCACAGCCACTCCCTGAGGGCAGGTTTGCACACACACCACACCCATCCGGCACAGGCGTCACTGGCCATGTGACTCCGCCAACATAAGGGGCCGACGACGTCACATTCCCCTCTTCCAGTGGTGACTGGATGACGGCCGCTCCACGCTTCTCATTCATAAAGGGCCCATGAGTTGTTGCGCACAGGGTTGGGGGCATCTGAGGCCTTGCAGCCGGCACGGGCCCACCGCCACGTGGCGCTGACTGGGCTTGCACAGGGTTAGTGGCACCCTAGGCCTTGCAGCTGGCACAAGCACACCGCTACGGGACGGGACGGTGACTTTGGGTGCACTGAGTCAGTGGCACCTTAAGCTGCTGAGCGGGTGTTAAGCCTGCGATGATGCCACGTCCCGGCAGGCCGGACAGGTCAGGTTTTGTGTGCCCTGCTGGACCGCAGTGTAGGACAGAGCCAGCGGGCAGTGCAGGCCTACCACCACGTGGCGTCGCTTCTGGGATCCCAGAGTTAGTGGCACCCATTGGGCTGAGCGGGTGTGCAGCCTGCGATGGTGCCGGGTGCACTGGTATGTCCTCTGCCATGGAGTAATCAAGACCCAGCACCAAACGTGAGACCTGTTGGCCTGCGGAGCGTGGCTGCATGGTGTGGAGGGTGCCATGTCCGCGTGCCCCGGGCTTGTGGCTTGCAGCAGCACATGGTGGGACCTCCTGTCTACACACCAGTGGCGGAAGGTGAGCAGTAAGGCCTGGGTGTGCATGGGCGGGCATGCTCCGATGGGTGGCGGGAGGGGCTGGGGTGCCTCTGCCTGGGTGTGCATGGGCGGGCAGGTGATGTTGTCTTGTGCAGGTGTGTGTACTGTGCCAGTCATGTATCTGGACTCTGTTTCAGCTGGCGGTAATGACTCAGATGTGTGACCTGGTGAACTGCGATACATACCTGCACGTGGTTGGAGACACACCGGTGGCAGCAGGTGAGTAGTGTGGCCTGGGTGCGCAGGGGCGGCACTGTCTCTCTCCCCCCTCTCTTCTTCTCTCTCTCTCTCTCCCCCTCTTCCTCTCTCTCACCCTCTCTTCTTCTCTCTCCCCCTCTCTTCTTCTTCTCTCTCTCTCTCTCCCCTTCTCTTATTCTCTCTCCCCTCTCTTCCTCTCTCCCCTCTCTTCCTCTCTCACCTCTCTCTCGCTTCTTCTCTCTCTCTCCCCCTCTTCTTCTCTCTCTCCCCCTCTCCCCTTCTCTCTCTCTCTCCCCCTCTCTTCTTCTCTCTCTCTTTCTCTCTCTCCTTCTCTTACTCTCTCTCTCCTCTCTTCTTCTCTCTCTCCCCCTCTCTTCTTCTCTCTCTCTCTCTCTCTCTCTCTCTTCTTCTCTCTCTCTCTCTCTCTCTCTCCCCCTCTCTTCCTCTCTCTCCCCTTCGATCTCTCTCTGTCCTTTGATGTGCGTAGGACACACCGCATCATGATTTTTGTCTTGCAGGCTGGGACCTACGGATTGTCCTGAGGGGAGCGGCCATGTGTCTTCATTTCATTGTTCATTTTAATAAAGTTTCATTTGTTGCTTCGAAAGTGAATGTGTGCTGCTCTTTTCGGCACATGCATGTCACCAGTTGTGATTGTGCGACGTCAGGCGGATTATTTTGTGCATGTTTAGGTGTGGCTGATGTGGCATGTCTTTGGTCGGGGGTGCCAGAGAGGGGTGGGCGGGGGGGGGGTGTTGCGGGCCTGGGTGTGGTGTCGGAGGGTGCTGTGGCCCTCTTGGGTGTCTGGGCCTCATGATGGGTGGCTCCTTGGCTTCTGTTGCCCTTTGGGTGTGGCCCTGGGCTGGCCTCCCTTTTGTGGTGCAGGCTGCTGTCCAACTTTGCACCAGGTCAGAGCAGGTGTAGATTTCCTGGTGCTAACGCCTGTTGAAAAACAGGCGTTGAACCCCTGTTGAAAAAAGCGAAACTTGACCAAGCGTGTCTGAAGAACTATAGACCGATCTCCCTCCTACCCTATCCAATAAAAATTCTGGAACGAGTGGTTAGTAAAACACTCTCCCAGTTTCTAGAAAGAAATGCCATCTTGGATAGGGTACAATTTGGTTTTCGCCCTGGCCATGGGACGGAGAGTGCTCTGGTGACCGTTATGGGCGATCTGTGAATGCGAACAGACAGGGGACAGTCGGCCATATTGGTTCTTCTCGACCTGTCTGCCGCATTCGATACGGTAATCCATGGGATTCTTTTGTCCAGGCTTGAAGAGGTGGGAGTGACGGGCCCCGCTCTTAAGTGGTGTTCTTCTTATCTATCCAACAGACAACAAGCAATAGCCCTTCCTCATTTTCGCTCTAGGTTCTCTAATATACTGCATGGTGTCCCACAGGGATCGGCAAAAAGCCCTATCCTTTTTAATGTTTTCATGAGTCTCCTACCTGAAATTATAAGATCTCATAATGTCAACTTAGTAAACTATGCAGATGACACCCAGCTTATCCTGTCCTTAGAAGGTGAGCAATCAGTCTCTCTAATAGATTTTCATGCTTGTCTGCAGGACATAGCGACTTGGCTCAGGGAGAATTCTCTTCAATTTAATTGTGAGAAAACAGAGATCTTATACTGCGCAGCAGAAAGAATTCCCCCTACACTTCCATCTGACTTCTGGCCAACTGCTGCTGGTGCCCCATTGGCTCCCAGGCACGCTGTGCGCAATCTGGGAGTCATGTTTGATAACAAATTGACATTAGAGAAATTTGCCAACAAGACAGTTGGGAGTTGTTTCGGGCTGATCAGAGCTTTTAGAAAAATCTTTCTGATGTTTTCACTGGAGGCCAGGACACTGATAGTCCGGAGTACTATCCTTGGCAGACTGGAGTACTGCAATGCTCTGCTTTTGGAGTCCCCGCGGTATCTGATTGAGAGATTGCAGAGAATACAGACCATGGCCGCAAAGATAGCACTGGGACGATCTTGTCGTTCCTCTGCCTCTCTGGCACTCTCTGACCTACATTGGCTGCCAATTTTGCAGAGAATACAATTTAAGGCTCTATGAATTTTGTTCAAGGCCCTACATGGATACGGACCTAAGTCCCTGCAGGAAAAACTTACTTGGTATGCTCCCCCTCAGTTGCTTCGTTCGTCTTCAGCAAATCTGGTGAGGGTGCATAGAGTTAAGAAAGCTAAATCAGGAGGTCGGGCTTTCTGTACGGCAGCCCCCCGCCTCTGGAATAAACTTCCACTGGATATTCGACAGACAGATAACATTCTGCAGTTCAGAAAAAGGATAAAAACCTGGCTCTATCCCCGGGCCTGCTCTCTAGTTCCCTGCTAATTCCGCCTGGCAGGGGCCATAGTGCTTTCCACTTTCAGTTTACATCTTAACATAGCGCCAGGTTACCCATAGGGTGTCAGCTGCGCTCTATAAGCAATTGTAATAATAATAATAATATTAACGCCCCTTATCGACGGTTTTGTGTTTTTATCGCCGATGTGGCTGGTTGTTGAGAATGTTGTGCTGTGATGTTGTTGCGGATTTTGGCACGGGAACGCCCACACTGCATCTCATAAGCGATAGTTGCGCAGGTCCTCTGTGGGAATGTTTTTTGTGGCTGCTATCGCGGGTAAACTGGTGCTGTGGGATGTTTACACCGGCTTGTGAAAGGGGAGGTATTTTTATCGCAACTTTGGATGCGATAAAGTGCCGTTGACTCGGCGATAGTTTCTTGTGAATATGCCCCTAGGTATTTTGGTTCTTTTTTCTATCTTTTACTCATTTCTTGTTTATTTGTTTTCTATCTTTGTCTTGAACCTTATTAATTGGATGTTTATCACGCCACAAGACCTTTTAGTTTTGGTATTTTTGGAGACTCACCATATGGATCTGAGTCAAACATTTTGAGTCATACATTTTGCCCATGTATCTGTCTACAATTTCTGAAACTGATTTTGATGATGGTGAAGCGAATTAGCCACATATGTTACAGTTGTTGTCTTTTCACCTGTTGGGTTGTTTTGCATGGTATTTAGATCGACATGAATCAGGTTTACATTAAGACGATCGGTGCTTTTGTTTGATTCGTAGATTCCCCTGACACAGGGCTCCCTGGAAGCCCGAAATGCATTGGGATGTACCTAGAATATCATGAGCATCTGTGAATTCTGCTTTATGAGTCAAGAATTTGGGGGCATATCATCAAGTACCGGCGATAATTATCGCTAAGCGCACTTAGCACTAGGATAATTATCGCCGGCTAGCGTGGATTTTTATCACTGAGATAGCGTGCTATTAGCAACACTTATCTCAAAAGTGATAAAAATCCTAGCGCTAACTGCCATACGTGAGATTATCGCTGGAAATCCAGCGATAATCTCATAAAGTTTGGTGATAGCTTGCTGATAGGGCAAGGCAGACTCAGCCATGATATCCACCTTCCATTGGATATCATGGCTAAGTCAGTCCTGAAGCAGGCGTAAGGAAAGTAGCGATAACAGAGGTAATCGCTACTTTTCTTGCCGCTATGCTTCTTAGCTTAGCGACATTTCTCCCGTTATTCTGGGGAGGAACGCCCACTTTGCATCTCATTAGAGATGCAAAGTTGGGCGTTAAGGGAAAGGGCGAAGAAGCATGGATTCACGCGTTAGTGTGTCCTTGCTAATAGGTCGTTAAAATTATCAAAAGCATCAATAATTTTTTAAAGCCTCGATGATATGCCCCCTGGTCTTTGAAATTGAATCAATTGGATTCATACTTCTTTTTTGTATCGAGATTTTTGTATACTACTGAATTACTGTCCATTGAGAAATGCAGTCAAAAAATGTTTTGAATTTTTTTTGGGAGTATATGTATACATGCGAATATCTTGAACACCCTTTGTTAGCCTCATCGTGGGCTTCAGAAGTGCATATTGTGTCCAGAGCATCTGGGCAGGTTATTTGTCATGACTTAAATGTGGACATCAGGGACGCGCAATGGGCGTTCCTGTACCGCACGTGACTGCTCTGTGGCCCGCAGAGGCGTAGGAATGTTACTCTACGGAAACTCGACTGACAGATATGAACATTTCATAGCTCTACCTCGAGCAGGTGAGCATCGCAGGGTGTGTGGGTGTTTTATCTGTTCCGATATCTAGTAGCTATTGTAGACCATTAATTAAGCCATTAATAAAGGTGAGGTGTAGTGAGTGGCATCTATAGAGTTCAAAAATGCAGGCGGCCCCTCAGCTCTTCACAGGGCAGCGGTGCCTGGTGGCGGGAAACGTAAGGTTTAGCATGAGTGACGGAGTGAGTGAGTGAGTGAGTGAGTGAGGTGACGGCGTAAGAGGCGTCTTCTTCTCTCTTGCTGTGTCCATTGATGCCTCAGTTACGCCAACCAATGGGGCAGCGCCCAAAGAATGCTGATGCAGGTTGGCAGGCCCCCATTCTTTCTTTTGGGTTCAGCTCCCTAACAATTGATTGGCCACTGCCATTGCTGATGCCAACTAGTCATTTTCTCTAACTTTCTCGTTGCCTGTCTCTTGCGCTTCTTTTGTGGACCACTGGTTTTCCAGTGTCACATTGCAGCAATCAGATGGTGTCAAAACGCTGCTGACACAGCAGTGAGGTTTGGCTGGAGGGCCAGGCTATAGACATGTCCCTCACTGTTCTAGACAGTCTCACCAGCCACAGATGGATGGGTCGGGATGGTGGCCACAGGTTGAAATGTTTGCTCAAAATCAAGTCAAAGCACCTGGTTTCCAGAGGCGTAACACAGGCCCCCGCAGTGCGGGGGGGGGGGCCTGCGCTACAAGGGGCCCCCTCAGCACAGCACTTCGGCCAAAGACCTCCTGATAGAGCCCGAGGGGACCCCTCCAAGTACCTTGCAGGGGGGCCCCCTCAATTATCGTTACGCCACTGCTGGTTTCCCTCCTTACTCAAACTCTACGTCCCTAGTTGTAGACACCCTAGCCTCGGACAGTAAACCAAGTTTTATAAATACTAAAGGGTCTTGCAAGCAACATCTTCCAATTGTGGGTCACAAGCTCCGGGTTCGTGATACAGTCACGTAAAATAGTCCAGGATCTAATACACTTCCTTCATATACATCTCTACACAAAATCATACACATTCATAGTATTTCTGCGGGTAATTCGAAACTGAGAGTCAAATTACCATACTTGTGCCATTTTGGTACTTTTGTCTCAGGGTGATGCCAGAGGTGGATTTGGAACCACAATCACTGCAGGTAAAACATTTCCTACAAATTTCACATTGCGTCATATCAGTGAGCATAGCAAGAAACCAGTTTTCTTCAGACATTAAAAGGCTTTTCCAGCAAGGAAATTTTTTGAAAATATGAAGTCAAATGGTCACAATTTTCAGCTCTAATGACAGTTTTCTGGACTGGGGTCCTAAGGGGAATGCCAAATGACCCATATGGCCAGTCTGGCATTTTCTGATGCTAGTGCTCCGGCCCATTTTAGTATCTCGCAATTATCTACTAGAACCCACTCTGGTCGGATGGACTTTTTACTTGCCCAATAGCGTAGAGGGAATAAACACAATTATCAAACTTACTGTCCACAAATTGCCATAATCAAGGACGCGAAACTTAATCTCTTGGCTCTCTGGTTTTTATTATCAGCATAAAGATTTGGAGATACAAAGTCCTCAGTACGAGGCACAACAAGTACATAGGCACTAACACAAATGCTACTCTACGAAGAATCCGCATACGGCTAAAAATAACTAAAAGTACGATCTCTAAAAGCATGAGGTAGAAAACCACCAAGCAAATGTCGATACTAGGGACACTGAACCATACCATCTCTGTCCCTACTCTGCACTAGATGACATCCCTACTTAGCAATCCCATGAGACCCTCAATCGAATAAAAGGTGTCAGAGTGAAACTTCCTAAGAAGTCTACACTTAGAGAGCTTGGTCTAAGTTGCCCCCTCTATCTCTTCGCCTAGCCTTCCTCTGCCCTGGGCTGCTCTGATCTGCCTCCACCCTCGGGGCGCTGTCCCTAATACAGAACCCCAAATCTCAGAACACGCCCTTTGCGCCTCCTCTTCTGCTGGGTCGACTTTCAGTAATTTTCCACAGAGCGCTGTCCAGTTCCATCGTCCATCGCTTGGCCTTGAGTCCCAGACGCCATCCGCACTAGGAGTTACGATTGGCACATTCCAATGCACTCCCATGTCTGGCTTTTACTACATAAGTCAAATTGTGAACAAAGAGCTTCTCTACTAACGAGCAACTGTCCTTGCACCTGGGGTGAGATCATGCAAGGCAGACATACTTCACATCTTTTAACTTGCAATTTACTACAGCCTAAAACCTCTACTGGAATAAATCCTTTTTGGCCTATTGCCCTTGGCTAACATAAGAAAATACCAGGCCTTTCGCCTCAACGATATATGCGAATTCTGGCCACTACTTCGGTTACACAAGCAGGTCTAAATCACAGTATTGACATTTACGTCTTTCTTTCATGTGTGGTCAAACTAAACAGTCTACAGACACGAATTCTAAGTTACACATTTAACATCACATTGTTCAAAGGACTAAGCTCTATGTATTGCTTCAATATATACACAATATGCTTGTACATAGCTAACACTTCTATTGAAATCGACATAGGTTATACCATTCTTAATACATTGCACACAAAAATACCTGAGTACACATTTGATTATATGCGGGTGCCGACTAACAGTGAATATAACGCACCCCTACGATTTTCAACCTTCTAAGCGCTACATCAGTTCCCCCCTTTGATGACATCTGTCATCACACCATTACAATCCCCTCTTTCTGAACTGATTTAAACCGTACTAGTCATGGCTCCGCCATGTCGAATTCCCTCCATTCTTTTAAGACTCTCATATTGCTGCTCCTGGAGCTTCGCCACCCTCTTCTCGTTTGCCCTAAGAGCTCTCTCAACCTTGCCTCCTTGATACCACTTCCATGCTTTCACGCATCCCCACAAACAAATCACGCAAACTACAGCAATGATAATTGGCTTCAGCATTGATCCAAGAAATCCTCTTCCCAAATTCGCAAACCACGTTCCCACTCTTCCAAATCCTTTTCCAATCTTCTCCCATACATTCTCCTCCGTCAAGTCCATAATCTCCTTGTGAATAGTTGTGATGTTATCTATGTACTTCCCTATCTCCTTCGTGTTGTCTGGAATATATGTGCAGCATTCTTGAACCTTCAATAATTTGCAGACTCCGCCTTCCTTGGCTAATAACACGTCTAATGCAAGGCGATTCTGCATAACCATATTTCGTATCGACAACATCTCTCCAGCCACCAACAACAGCGACCTCGCCGTGTTCATAGACAACTCATCAACTACAGTCGCCAACCTCCTGATCTTCACGTCATTCAACACCACACCCATACTAGGTATCATTGCTCCGTATATGTCCCCAATCACTGCACCTGCGTTTGCAGCCCTCCGTCTTCTAGAATGTCACTTCGTCTCTAACAACTCCAAGTCCTCTGTGTGATAAATCTTCGGGAATATGATAGCCAAATAGCATATGCCATACCAATTCGCGGGTAGCCTGACATAAGCATTCTTCCCACAGACATAATACACTGTCGGAATCACTTCTACTGGACCTTGCATAAAGCCCTTAACAGAAGCGTCTAAAGTGAAAGTCTGTGAACAGGTACTATGTCCTACTGCGATCTTCTCCGTGGCCGATTGAGGCCGCCCAATGCACAAATTCCCTCTTTGCACTTCATCTAACGCTATTGGTCCATAACTTCCTTTTGACCTGTGAGCCCTCTCCTCCTCTGTCCAATCGACTGGACTATCTCCGGTGTGTCGTGTCTGGGTCAACTTTCTATACCTGTCCTCTACTTGATCAATGAATTTCTTCTCCGTCTCAGATAACGCATATGTCAGGTTATTCCTGTGAGCATGCGCCGTATCCAACTTCACAGTCGGTCTAAAATACTTCAGGAGTCTGTCCTCTTTCTTATAATAATCGTATTTGTTCAAATGCTTTATTGCTGGAACTTCAGGAAGTACTGTGTCAAAATTTGAAAAGAAATACTCGAACTGCCTCCTGTCATAAAATAGACTGAGCAATAAACTACAAGAAATCCCATATGTCAATGGG
Source organism: Triturus cristatus (assembly GCF_964204655.1). Classification (NCBI taxonomy): domain Eukaryota; kingdom Metazoa; phylum Chordata; class Amphibia; order Caudata; family Salamandridae; genus Triturus; species Triturus cristatus. Next base: position 1,000,876,249 of record NC_140590.1, read on the forward strand.
AGATGATGATATTTGATACCTTCATCCACTGAAGCAGGCAACTGCATACACACATAGCAATCCTTCACATCCATCGCATCAACATACTCATACAGCAGCTTTGCATACGCGTTAAGCTTAAAATCACCCCTCGACAAATCCATGTGGAGTCTGCGATCATCCCTCAACTTCGATATTCCCTGCTCTCTGATACTGACACCTCTCTGTTCTGGGGTAATAGGTGTGGGTGCTCCCTGAACCTTTCCCTCTTGCCTGTGAGCCACCATGTACGAACTTATCACTACTGCAAATATGGTGACTATCACAACTCCTATCAATGTGCCTATTATCAATTTAGCCCTACGATGTGGGTTTGCAGGATCTGCCATCTTCGGAATATACTCAGTGTCCAATACAGTCTCTGGAAAGGTAAGTCTCTTTCTCATTAATGTCTCTTTCGTGAACTTAGGCAAACCTCCCTAACTTCTCTTCGTTCTATAACGGAAAAATCCCTAAATTTGTTCTTCTTCCGCTCGGGTCTAGGTTATCTTCTTCTCTGCTTGCAACCCTCTCAAATCAATCCAACATAACCGCTGGTCCCAACAGCTCCAGGACTCCCTGCAATATTTCGAGCTTAAGAATGATCAGTTCTTGTGGGTCTGGCACAGTCGTGAACGTCGGGAACTCCAAATTGTCCAAGATCATACCTCGAATGACACTCAGGAAGGGTGGACTCGGAATATGAATTGTCAGAATTCCTTCGATCTCCAATCCCGGAACTTTCAACAACACTTCCACTCTCTGGAGCGGGACACTGTTGACCAATGTCATCGACCTCAATCTTCCCGTGCTCGGTAACCCTGGCATCAGTCACTTGATATGCCCACTCTGGTGAAGCGTACTTCCGACTTGGCACTTTTGTTCTCCTTGATCTTCTCACACCTTGAGGATTCTCCTCGTCGCCTGATTCTTCTTCTGGCTCCTCCGAAACTGGTGCAAGATCTGTGTCCGGTACCGCCCTCAGGTTTACCCGGTTCTGTCTTGCGGGCCAAACCCTTTCTGCTTCGGTGGCACCTCCGGTCTTCCCTTCGATACCCTGTGCACTGATCTCCTCCTCTTCGGCAGAACTCGATTCCGTACTGCCCACTGCACCTCTTGCTCCTTCGCCTGTTTCTGGGTCAGTACTTCTTTCACGTCCTTCCCCAACTCGATTCAGTGCACCATCAGCCGCTTCAGCAACCCTTACAGCTTGACTGGCCCTCTCAGGTGATTCTATCGGCTCAGCTGGGCTTTCGTTCTCGAGAGGGGCTGTATCTTCTAAGGGTGCTGGAACTCTACGGGTATGGGAAGCATGCACCCAGTTCGGTAAACCTCCACACTTAACTGCTGTGTTCGTGATAAAGATCACTTGAAATGGGCCGCGCCACCTTGCATCCAAGCAACTCTTCCTCACGTGCTTGCGGACTAGGACCCAGTCACCTGGACACAGGTCGTGGCACAAGTCACTCGCAGCTGGAACCGTTGCTGTCTGCACCTGCTGAGACACAGAATGGACCACGTCAGCAAGGCCTTTAAAATAGTCCAGGATCATATCATCAGTGATATTTATCAGAGCAGTAGCAGGTATTGCAGGCAAACGCATCGCTCTTCCCATGAGGATTTCATGGGGTGACAACCCAGTCCTTCTATCAGGCACACTTCGAAGGCTCATGAGGACCAAGGGTAAGGCATCAGGCCATTTCAAAGACGTAGACGAACACACTTTCGCCATTCAAGCCTTCAGAGTTCCATTCACCTGCTCCACTATCCCTGAAGCTTCGGGCCTATAGCTACAATGTAACCTCTGATCTACATTTAAGGCAGCACAAAGCAACTTCATAACTTCGCTGTGGAAGTGAGTTCCTCTGTCCGATTCAAAGGACGTCGGGAACCCGTACCTTGGAATGAGTTCTCTCAAGAGTAGTTTTGCTACCGTGAGTGTGTCACATCTGCGTGTAGGGTATGCCTCCACCCACCTGGAAAAGACACATACTATCACTAATATGTACCTCAACCCATTACACTTCGGCATTTCGACAAAATCCAGCTGCATCCTATTAAAAGGTCCCCCTGACCTCCCTATGTGACTCAATGTCACAGCTGTCCTCTTCCCTACATTCATCTGTTGGCAAGTGACACACCTCTGGCACACGGTTTCAGCCACTGACCGAAACTTCGGGTTATACCAAGTCTGACGAAACACTCTCATCATTGCGTCTCTCCCAAGGTGCACAGCACCATGTATCAACCTCGCCATGGGGTTCAACAAACTCTCCGGCAACACTGCTCGTCCATCACTCGAAACCCATATATCCACCTCTCCTTTCTCACATCCAGCTCGTATCCAACTGTCTCGCTCCTGATCAGAAACTCCTTCCTGAAGCTGTTTCAGTTCCTCCCAAGAGTCTGCCATTGCTAACATTTGATCATACACCAATTCCTTCTCAGTTTCTTCAATGTGAGTCCCCGTAAAATTGCATCCCTGCTCTGCACAAAACCGAGCTACTTCATCAGCATAGTTGTTACCCAATGAAACAAAATCATTCCCCTTCGTATGTGCAGCACATTTAACAACGGCAATTTCATCAGGGCCTTGCAATGCTTCAAGCAATTTTCGTACGTGGTCACCATTTCTTATGGGTGAACCTGACGACGTCATAAACCCTCTCTGGGACCATAGCTGTCCGAAGTCATGAACCACACCAAACCCATACTGGCTGTCCGTGTAAATCGTTACACGGATCTTCTCAGCTGCCAAACAGGCACGAGTCAAAGCAATGAGCTCGGCCACCTGCGCGGAGTGTACTCCTTCTAGACAAGCGGCTTCAATCACACCCGTGATGGTGCATACAGCAAACGCTGCTCTCAATCGACCGACACTGTCTCTTAAACATGAACCGTCCACAAAGAAAATCTCATCTGAAACTGGGAGTGGTTCATCGACAATGTCAGGTCTCAGTTTGGTGCATAGTTCCGTAACGTCGAGACAATCATGGTCCTCACAATCTTCATTATCATCTACTTTGGGTACAGGTAACAGTGTAGCAGGATTTAAAACAGCACACCTCTTCAATGTCACATTATCAGCTGCAAGGATAACTTGCTCATACCGAGTCAGCCTATTATTCGTGAGGTGCTGTGTTTTAGTCCTAGTCATCAACAATTCAACAGAATGTGGCACATGTACAGTAAGAGGATGACCCATCACAATGCTCTCACATCTCTCGATGCTGACACCTGTTGCTGCAACGGATCTGAGACATCCGGGCAACGCAGAAGCTACTGGATCTAAAGTAGCTGAGAAATAGGCAACTGGTCTACGGACACCTCCATGATTCTGAGTTAACACTGCTAATGCGCAACCTTCTCTTTCGCAGCAGAATAATGCAAATGCCTTGTTGTAATCCGGCATTCCCAACGCAGGAGCGCTACATAAGGCTTCTCTCAGCCTCAGAAATGATTTCAAACAGTCGTCGTCCCATGGTACCGGATCACTTACATCCTTTCGCGTCAGCCGCTGTAAAGGCTTCGCTTCAAAGGAAAAGTTTGGGATCCACTGGCGGCAATAGCCCACCATTCCCAAAAACATTCTAACTTCCCTCTGGGTCGAGGGAACTGGCATTCTTAGGATCGCATCAATGCGATCTGGAGACACCTTCCTTTTACCCTTTTCGATTCTGTGCCCCAAATACTGTACCTCAGGTAAACAGTATTGCAACTTGCTTGGAGACACCTTGTGACCATTTTCTCCCAAGAAGTTCAGCAACGCAATGGTATCAGTCCTGCAAGCGTCTTCTGTCTCTGACGCGACAAGCAGGTCGTCAATGTATTGCACCAAAACAGAACTTCGCGGCAACACAAGACTTTAGAGATTCTTCTTTAAGAGCTGATTAAAAATCGATGGGCTCTCCGTATACCCCTGTGGGATACGACACCACGTTAATATACGATTCTCTAGCCTAAATGCAAAAAGAAATCTGCTCTCTTCGTGTAGGGGAATCGAAAAAAATGCTTGACACAAGTCAATCACCGGGAACCATCCAGCTTCACTTGGGATCTGAAACAGTATCACAGATGGATTCGGTACCACTGGACAACATGGGACGACTATGTCGTTTATTTTCCGCAGGTCTTGCACTATTCTGAACTTTCCACTTGGTTTCTGCAGTCCCATAATGGGCGAGTTACATGGACTACCCATGATCTCCACCAGTATTCCCTGTCTAATCATGGACTCGATCACAGGTTTAATCCCTGCAATCGTTTCAGGGGATAATTTATACTGAGGAGTTCTCGGGAATTCCGCGTTTGGCTTAACCTGTATCTTCACTGGTTCCACTCCCCTGACTAAGCCAATCTCCTCTCCACTTAGGTCCCACACGTCAGCCGATACTGACTCCCTCAAATCCTGTGGAAGCTCCTCCACCGTCAAAGCAGGGTACACTTCCACGCACACCCGCTGATTTGCAACCTGAAAGGTCGCATCCTCATCTCTTGTCTGCACCTCGACTCCTTTCGGGGTACAGTAAATTGTGCAATTGAGCTTGCACAATAAGTCTCTCCCCAACAAACAAACAGGACTAGAATCGCACACCACGAACTGATGTCGATCCCTAAAGTTTCCTATCCTGACTGGAATCGGTTCTGTCAAAGGGCTAACTAGCCTTTTGTTCGCTACTCCAACCACTTGTATGCTTTCTCCAGAAAGGGCTACCCCCGGAACTACTGCTGATCTTATAGTTGACCTGGTAGCCCCCGTATCTACCAAAAAGGTAGTAGGGTGTCCATCAAGTTCTGCTTCCACAAAGGGTCCTCTCTGATCCACCTCTAGAATGGCCCTAAGTATGCAATCATCATCCTGGCCTAAACTTAACTGGGCCAGCAAATCCACATCTTTCTCCTCGCTTACTTCAAACATGGGCATCTGTAAATAAGTTCGAGCTCCCTGCTGTATGTTCTGTATTCTGGGTGGCTGGGGAACCTGCACTTGCGAGATGCCGGTCCCCCCTTGCATCATTCTCGGTACAGTCACCGTCTGTACCTGTTCCGCCCCAGGGACCTGACCCATTCCTCCCTCCATCTGTGGCTGATTATAGGGGTTCAAGGGACACTCGCGCCTCCAGTGCCCCACCTGATGACACTGGTGACAAGCTGTCGTCTTTTTCAATATTGCTACATCTATGCCTGTCCTAGGGTCTACGGGCCTCGGCCTTCCTTGACCCTGCACGTTCTGATTCCCTGTCTGATAGTTTCCCTGTCTCCTCACCACTGGACCCCCATTCTGCGGTCCCTGAGCAGCTTGCATCTGAATGAGCAATAGGTTATCCTTCATCTTCTTGTGTTTCGACTCAATCTCATCCGTGCAGTACCTGGCGTACCGCAAGATTTCATCTACGGGCTTATTCTGCCAACAAATTAAGTGCTGCTGTATCATGAGACTAACCTCGGGCTTCAAACCCAACACGAACTTAGACACAAACTGTCCCATATCCTTCGTTTCCAGCTCATCTAGGCCACTGTACTGCTTAAAAGCCTTCAAAAGTCTCTCATAAAACTCATGTACTGTCTCCTTAGGCTCCTGCACCGTCCTGTCTATTTTCACCCAATCAATGTCTTGGGGTGAAACCTTCGATTTCAACCAGGTAATTACTTTCTCATACAGCCTCATCACCGCAGGCGACGGACCATTTGTAATCATATTCCTCTCAGGCTCATAGTTCGGCCAATCAACAGCAATTTTACATGCGTTCCACAGATCCCCTGGAACCACAATATCAAATAAGGTGTTCAGGTCTATCCACAATACCTTCGAAATCTTAACAAAACGCTCAACTTGCTTGTACCACTCTGCAGGCTTCTCCCTGAGCCTGGGAAAATCATTCGTAAATGATGCCAAATACCCCTGCTCCATGGTACATGCACATACCCTCCATTCGCCACTTCCCTCAGGGGAAAGGTCTTTGCTAGTAACAACCCTTCAGCCGGTGTCCCTCCTTCTGCTCCCCTAGAGGTCTTTTTCTTAGACCATTTCTCTTCCCATTTATCCAGCGTCAGCCATGGCCGCATGGCTAGGACCAGTTCTCTGGCATGTGACCTCAATCCAACAACCCTCTTCTCCTCCAACTCTCGTTCAGTATAATGCATCCTATGACTTCCTTGCAACACCCTAGTCCGGGATAGATCCACATCATATTCCTTCGCCGATCCCCTCAATTTCTCGTGTGCCATTCGTGCTTTCCGCGTCACATCTTTCGCCACGAAAAACAGCTCATCTGGATTGTAAGATACTATCCTCTCAAGAGGTAGACTTCCATATATAATTTCATCTACCTCTGCCTTGAGCCTTACTATGTCTATCATCCCTGCCTTCAAGGCTCCTTTCAACACCTGACAACTTGCTCCACGTCCCTCATCATATTCGCATTCCGGTTCCTTCCCTCTCCTCTCTTCTGGTGTTTCTATGGGAGCAGAACAACTCTTAAAGCCGTCTTGAGCTTTCCCCGCTTGGCCCATATTCCAGCTCAGGTGCCTCTCTGGCGGTACCCATGACCTTAAATCTGATCTCGACTCCATCAGAGTCCTCGGCCTCTCCGATCTCTGGTCCTCTTCGCCCCTAGATGTATCTGACACCGCTGCTAATGGTGTACTCCATTGGACAGGGCTTGGAGGTCGGGCCGTTGCCCCTTCCAACCCACTTTCCCCGCTTTCTCTCCTCGTTCTTTCTGCCACTCGTTCTGACCTCTCTCTTTCCTCTGATTCCGGACTGTATATCGACACAATCGGTCCAATGGTGACCGGTACCCTCAATGCATCCGGTAACCTCATCTCTCTTTCAATCCTCCCACTAGCCTCAGACTGACCCTGTGAACTCGCTGTTTCAAACGAAACCAACCCTTCTACTCGGGTCTCAGGTTGGATCGTTACCCTTCTAGTTTCTCCCCTCTCACCCCACCTATCATCCTCTCCGTCTGGATTATAAGGAGGTGGTCTCTCGTCTAACAGTCTTTGCAATACCCCATCATCGGAGTCACTCTCCTCTTCCTGTGCTTTCACATGCCTTATCCCCGTCGAGTCTATCAGCAAGGGATACAATTTCTCTTCCTCAATTGTCTGCACTCTCCATCTTTTCTCCGCTGCGTCCCACTTGGCATCCTGAAATGCTCTAATCGACTTCCTCATCCTCTCCTGACTTCTTCCCTTTTCCTTATCATGCGCTGCTCTAATCCACGCATGTAATGCTTCGAACTGCGCCGGTCTTGGCAAGGGTCTTAAGGACCCCATCACCGTCTTCAGTTGGTACAGCACTGCTAGTCTAAATGAGCCATACCTCGGGAAAGCTAATTCCCCTTCACCTTGTGTAATCTTGTGCCAATTCTCAATCCAAACTATAGTATGTAATCCCACATTCTTTGCCATGTAATGTGCTGGGGTGTCCTCGGGAGGGGCTTCTTCTCCCTCTCGCACAACCACATGTTTATCGCCTCTACACAATTCTCGCAAAACCCTGAGACACTTCATGATGCGCGAATTCGATCAAACGCTCTGTTTACTTCTTATTCTTAAATCCTCCAATAACAGCGCGACTCACACCAACCGGCCTATCACAGCGCGACACCCTCTGACGTCACCTTCCTCCGTTCGCAGCAGTTCCCTTCCCCAAACACGTTTCACGCTTGCTCTCGTCCCATTCATACACTGAAATAACCAATTAAGTTACTTCTCTGGCTGTCCGTCCACAGCCTCTGACTGTTCGTCCACAGTCTCTCGACCTTGTTGACCTCGTTTGGCGCCCGTCTGCCCACGTCCGGCCAGACAGATCGCCACTGATAGGTTACTAACACTCCGATCCGCACACAGCAGCCCACGACCAGCGTTAAGTTGCCATACACACACACGTTCGCTCCCCCTATCTCGGTCCAGGTGATCGATGGTACCTCACGATCTCCTTTGAGTGGTCAACAAAAATCTATCTCAGGTGTCTTCTACACCACAATTCCCGGGCTGCGCGCGCTCACAGCCTGATCTCACAATCACACGACATACACATCAACTCCGCAAGACATCACACAACAAATCAACACCGCAATCTACAACATCTCATTTTCATACTCACTCCTGGAACTGCTGCTTTCGGCCGCGCTGCTACTCGCCGTCGATGCTCATCCGCTGCCGTCTGCTGCTCGCCATCTGATGATTCAGCATCACTTATCGTCTCTTGGGCCTCGAGGATCACTTATCCTTATCTAATCTAATCGTCCCTCGCTATCGGAAGTAACCATCCGTTTCTGCTACCAACTGCTCCGGCCCATTTTAGTATCTCGCAATTATCTACTAGAACCCACTCTGGTCGGATGGACTTTTTACTTGCCCAATAGCGTAGAGGGAATAAACACAATTATCAAACTTACTGTCCACAAATTGCCATAATCAAGGACGCGAAACTTAATCTCTTGGCTCTCTGGTTTTTATTATCAGCATAAAGATTTGGAGATACAAAGTCCTCAGTACGAGGCACAACAAGTACATAGGCACTAACACAAATGCTACTCTACGAAGAATCCGCATACGGCTAAAAATAACTAAAAGTACGATCTCTAAAAGCATGAGGTAGAAAACCACCAAGCAAATGTCGATACTAGGGACACTGAACCATACCATCTCTGTCCCTACTCTGCACTAGATGACATCCCTACTTAGCAATCCCATGAGACCCTCAATCGAATAAAAGGTGTCAGAGTGAAACTTCCTAAGAAGTCTACACTTAGAGAGCTTGGTCTAAGTTGCCCCCTCTATCTCTTCGCCTAGCCTTCCTCTGCCCTGGGCTGCTCTGATCTGCCTCCACCCTCGGGGCGCTGTCCCTAATACAGAACCCCAAATCTCAGAACACGCCCTTTGCGCCTCCTCTTCTGCTGGGTCGACTTTCAGTAATTTTCCACAGAGCGCTGTCCAGTTCCATCGTCCATCGCTTGGCCTTGAGTCCCAGACGCCATCCGCACTAGGAGTTACGATTGGCACATTCCAATGCACTCCCATGTCTGGCTTTTACTACATAAGTCAAATTGTGAACAAAGAGCTTCTCTACTAACGAGCAACTGTCCTTGCACCTGGGGTGAGATCATGCAAGGCAGACATACTTCACATCTTTTAACTTGCAATTTACTACAGCCTAAAACCTCTACTGGAATAAATCCTTTTTGGCCTATTGCCCTTGGCTAACATAAGAAAATACCAGGCCTTTCGCCTCAACGATATATGCGAATTCTGGCCACTACTTCGGTTACACAAGCAGGTCTAAATCACAGTATTGACATTTACGTCTTTCTTTCATGTGTGGTCAAACTAAACAGTCTACAGACACGAATTCTAAGTTACACATTTAACATCACATTGTTCAAAGGACTAAGCTCTATGTATTGCTTCAATATATACACAATATGCTTGTACATAGCTAACACTTCTATTGAAATCGACATAGGTTATACCATTCTTAATACATTGCACACAAAAATACCTGAGTACACATTTGATTATATGCGGGTGCCGACTAACAGTGAATATAACGCACCCCTACGATTTTCAACCTTCTAAGCGCTACATCACTAGCAATTTAGAAACGCAATGCACAGCAGCATGATTATCTGTCACAGAATAAAAGGGTTTCATAGACAGGGTGCACATGACCATTCCATTACAAAAAGCACCATGCATATTTCTGTGAAAAGCTCACCACCTCCAGTAGCACGCCACACACCCACAGCTAGGCCACCATTAGACTGGAGATGCAGACATGCAAAAAAAGAAAAAAACAAGGCAACAGGCATTCTCCATGTATGCACCCAGGCTCTGGAACAATGTACCCACATTCATTAGAACAGCCTCAATCCTGTTTCAATTTAGGAAAGAGCTGATGACGCACCTCTTTAAAGGACCCTACACACAACATAGTAAAAGTCCAGTTTCACTCTCTAAATCCAGCTACCACTCCAATCACTGTGACTGTAGTCTTGCATTTTGACCCTGTTCAGCACGCATGCTTCTCGGCTAGGATTACAGCAGTGGCGGCTAACATTGATTTAGAGTGGTAGGGCCGGTGGAGGAGGTGCAGGGGGAGCATGCGGGGGGGGGGGGAGTTTAATAATAATTTAAAAAATGTACCTGCTGCTGCCAGCTGCCTCGTGCTCCTCTTTTTCCACTTTCAGGTCCCTGCAGTCCCTGTACCAGCACCAAAGACTCCCCATCCAATCCCCACGCTGCTCTCAAGCATTAGAGCATCGTGGGGATTGGCCTGAGCAGGCTGCATTAGTGCTCATTGAGGCACAGGGAGTCTGTGCTGTTTCTCTAACCCAGCTGTGCAGACCTACAGTGGTCCTTTGTCTTACTTCAAACAATAAATAAAAATACTTATTTTCCCACTTTATTTTTGTGGTTTTACCAGTACTCAGAACGTTTTACATAAAGGTTGCAGTAATAGTCAGTGAGTTAAGGCTTGTGTGTGTAACTGTCATGTGCCCAGAGGCTCCACCCCACCCTCAATGTCTGCAGGGAATTAGACAAACAAAACCATGATCCTCACTCTGAGGTGTGAAAAATTCCTAATGCCTGAACCTCAACAAGGGGTGCATCTCCTGGAGATCACACAGCTTTACTCCAATAAGACTACATTGTTTCTCCCAGAGGGTTCTCCCCATGGGAGTCCATCTGCTCATATTTGGTACTGTCGACACTACTGGCAGAATGGGGGTTGTCATGAAGCACCAGGCTGTTTAACTCCTTGCACAGAGGAATGACGCACATAAGCAGATGAAAGGTTCGGGCTGGGACATCCAAACTTGCAATATATCCCTATGTTCCATTAGGCCAATGTTATGTTATGTTATGTTAGTTTATTTTTATAATGCGCACAGCTACCCAAAAAGGGTTTCCCAGCGCAAAGCTAAAAAGGGAACTCAGAAAAGGATAGCACAACAATTTAGGCAAATTATTGATTAAATAGCCACGTCTTTAACGGTTTACGAAATTTAAATACACAGATTCCTTGCGCATCGACAACGGGAGAGAATTCCAAAGACGTGGGCCCAGATATGAAAAAGAGCGACCGCCCACTCTTTCAAGCTTGATCCGAGAAATCTCAAAAAATTCCTGGACATAAGAGCGCAGCAAACGAGCCGGTTGGTAAAGATGTACCAGGTTTAGCAAATATTTAGGTGCCAATCCATTTTTGATTTTAAACATAAAGCTCAGGGCCTTGAACTTTGTGCGATTTTCCATCCTGAGCCAATGCAAGTCTCTCACAGCCTTAGAGACAGAGGACATTCTAGGAATTTGGCAAAGCAGTCGAGCAGCAGCATTTTGCACCGTTTGAAGCTTGCGCATCACATCCCTGTTGATGCCCAGATAGAGAATGTTTCCATAACCCAGGCGTGAGATTACTGATGCCTGGACTACAGTCCTTTGGGCATCAGCAGGGAGCATCCAAATTATTTTTCTTAACCATTTAAGAATGGTAAAGCATGTGGCAGCAGTTTTTACTACATGTTGTCTCATTCACAATTTATTGTCAATGATAAAACCAAGATTACGGACGTGAGAGGAGGGTACAGGTAGGGGTCCCATTTCAACAGGCCAGTGTTGGGTACCCCAGAGGTTTGCATTTTTTCCAAAAATAAGAACCTCCGTTTTTTCCCCGTTAAGTTTTAACAATTTAGATTGCATCCAGGTTGCAAATTTGCGCAAGCCCTTCTGCAGAGTAGATGGTCCAGAACTACTTTCAGTCGTTAAGGAAAAAATGATCTGTGTATCATCGGCATAAGAAAACAATGACAGACCCGCTTCTTCTGCAATTGCTGCCAAAGGTTGTACATAAATATTAAAGAGAAGTGGGCTCAGAACAGAACCCTGTGGTACCCCATACGGTGAAGAGAAAACATTAGAGGAGGCCCTGGAGGAAAAAACTTGAAAAGTACGATTAGATAAAAAAGAGGACAGCCACCCTAGCTGATCCCGAGATGCCTTACGATTGTAACGACTTAATTAATACGGTATGAGAAACCGTATCAAATGCGGCACTTAGGTCCATCAAAATCAGTGCCACTGTTTTGCCTGCATCTAGGCGTTGACGTAACATTTCAGTTACGCCCAACAAAGTAGTCTCAGTTGAGAAACCTGCTCTAAATCCAGATTGTGCAGGATGTAAAAAGTTAGAGGATTCAACAATCAGAGACAGTTGAGAATTTACATGTTTTTCTAGAATTTTTGAAAAAACTGGAAGAAGAGAGATAGGCCTAAAATTTGCGGGTTGGGAGGGATCCAAATTGGCCTTTTTTAACAAAGGAAGGACCATTGCGTGTTTCCAAATAGGCGGCATTACTGCCTCCACAAGAGAGGCATTAAGTAGTCCCATAACAACATTCAAAGATGGCTGTTCAAATTGCAAAAGCATAGCAGCCGGAAGGGGATCAGCCGGGGAACCCGATTTAATACTAGCTACAATTTTTAAAAAAGAACTTATATTAAGTGGTTCCCATTTTTCCAGTTTTATCAGTGGGACAGCCCCAGCAGTGGGATCAACAACCAACGTAGTCGAAGTTAAAGAAGCTAAATTACTACTTTCTAGTGTCAAATATATTTGTTCCACCTTGTTTATAAAAAAGTTAGCGGGAGTATTACATTGCTTTCCATCCAAAATAGGAGATGAAGGTTGTGTATCTGAGCCCGCAAGCTTTGTAACCATCGTAAACAAAGTACGAGGGCAATTCTGCGCGCTTGAAATAGTAAGGGCAACATGTTCTGTTCGAGCTATTTTGCATAAATTGTGATATTTTTTCAATGCACTTTTATAGGTGCATTTAGCTTTGAGGGAATAGTTCTTACGCCATCGTCTTTCCATGGCTTTACATTTACTTTTTTCAGCTTTTAACCCCTTGCATGCCCGCCCCTTTCCCCGCCCAGTGCCGCGCTTTGTATTAGCGGGCGGAGTTCATGACGAGCTGGACTCGTCATGGGCACAGCGCCACCGCAGCCCATGACGAGTCCAGCTCGTCATGGGCACTGAAGGGGTTAATGGCTCTGTGAACCAGGGAACCGGAGGGCGGTGATTTTTCGGCTTCGTTATAGACAGAGGAAGACAGACATTAGCTGCCTCAGTAATCCAATTATACAACCTCTCCACCGAGGCAGAAGATATAGAATCAAACAGAGGGACACTATTAGACAATGTTAAATTCCCGTATCCCATACGCCATAAATGGGTTTACTTTTGCAACCTTGGGTAATTATTGTCCAATCACTTACAGTATAGGTCTCTGTTATCCTGTGATAATCACTGTGATTGGTTCATAACATCCTTGATGATACAAGTATTGATGTTAATAATACCTGAAATGGTGATATTAAGACATCAGAGGTTTCAATGTGGTTGCTAACAGTCCACAAACACACAGCCTGGTTTAATGCTACAAATCAGGCTTAATTAATGATATACATTAGGGCAAGATGCCATTTCTATCGTCCTCTTGAAACTAATTTTCCAACCTGGGCTATGCAAACAAATGTTTGTATTTGTTTTGATTTCAGTTAATCTTGTTTTTTATGGGAGTGGGTAGTTTGTGCATTCCCCTCTAAAGATTACTCCATCATCTTCTCTAGCATTAACACTACCTGCCAGATCTACTGCAAGTGACTAACATCACCACACACCTTTAGCAAGCATCCACATACCACTAGCGGCTCTCAACATTTTGAACAGGTGCAGCACCAAGGCTGGGTCGACACAGCACCTGGTGTGCGTGCATTCGAAACCTTTTTAAAGAGGTAAGCACCTGTGTGCCTACATAGAGCGTGGTTACTTAATCTACGGCTGGGCTGCTCAGAATAAAAATGATCTACAATTTAACAGCTACTTCTCAATATGTGGAAAAGTTGGGACTTTCACGATGCTGACATGGAAAATCACCTAAATGAGGATGGTGTCAGAACTTACATATTCATTCACTCACCTACCTATAGATTCCCCTTAGTGAGCACCCGCTCCAGAGATCTGTTTCCAGCCTGCAAGTCACACATGCCTGCACTGTACATGTTCTATGAGCAATGAAAGCTGGTACCAGCCTGCGCTGCTACATCTGTTCTGCGGGGAATGGAAGAGTACACTTGCTGCCTTCTGTGAGAGTGTGACGCTTGCTTTCCTACGGCCATGCTGTGCCTATGCTGTAAGGAAACAAAACCTGCTCTGCCGCTGCCTGATTTGTACGCGTCCTGTGATGGGGAAAGCTTACACCACAGCTTACCCCTATATTTGCGCTCTAAAGAAGGGAAGCTTGCACTATTTCTGCCCAAGATGTATCTGTTCTGTGGGGAAGGGGACTTCAAACTGCTGAACAAAGGTTTTCCCACTGCTTATGATAAGAAAAGGATATGGAGAATCAATCAATAAATCAATCAAACATTTGTAGAGCGCACTAATCACCCGTGAAGGTCTCATGGTGCTGGGGGGGGGGGTGAGGGGGGTTCAGCTATTGCTCGAACAGCCAGGTCTTGAGAAGTCTCCTGAAGGTCAGCAGGTCCTGGGTCTGTCGCAGCTGTGTTGGGAGGGTGTTCCATGTCTTGGTGGCGAGGTAGGAGAAGGATCTGCCACCGGTAAATGCACTTGAAAATCATGCCCTATGAACAGGTACTTTTCCACAGTATTTGATGTTTGAGATGCCTGTAGTCCTGAGGAAGTACCTATCTCCATAGGGGCAATATTTTGAGCGTCAAAACATGTTTACGGAAAAGAGATGTAGGTTCCATTGCTCTGCCCTCAGTTTTTAATATTTTGGCAGGGAGACACCAGTTAAAATTTTGTTAGCTCACCACATACAATTTGTTTATAGGTCTGAAAGTTTAGCAGAAGGGGAGCACACATGTAAACATAAGGGCTACAACCGTATTAAAACTAGGGAACCTATAAATGTGAGACTATAAAACTAGTGAACAGTAGTACCCTTGGATGATTACAGTGCTACATGTGGAGCCCACCCTGTATGAGAACACAAATGCAAGGTAGTTTTGTCAGAGGTTTGGTTGTTTCTTCCAGGTGTGTTGTGCTTCATGTATATTTCTGTTTGTTTACAGAGAGTGTACAACTGTCTGTTAACTCCTCTCAGTCCCTCTTTAGTTTGTTAACTACCGCTATTCTAGCTGTCCTGTATATGTGAGAAAACTGTGTGGAGTTCCTCCTACTACTGCCAGCTGTCCTTTACTTATTCTTTGTGTTAGGAAAAGTTGTTCTGCTACTCTTCATGTTGTACATTTTTTGTGCTGTGGTATAAAACTTGCACTACACTAAAGGCAAAACAATTTGTAATCCAATGCTCAGATTAATGCTTGGCATGTATGAAAGAGTGAACCCATACAAAATATATGGGAAGCCTATCCTCTTGGTTTTATGTGTGACACAAGCAGATTTTGAAATGGACTGGATGACTTTGTAAAATTTGGCTCCATGACACGTGGATCCAAGTCCTGTATAACACCTTCTGTCAGTTCTGCACTTTACCCAACTGGGTATTCTGGGGCTTTGAACTCATAAAGAATTAGTTAAATCAAAAATACAAGTCGCACAATACAATGAGGTATAGGCCGAAAAGTGAGGAATGGTTGATAGTACACTTGACAAACTTGTGAAATGCAAACAAAATTTTGCTCCTGACTCTCTACCTTTTTTCTTGAAGGTTAAACAGCCCATTAAGTAAAAGGACAGAGATAGCCTTTCGGATGCAAATAGAAACATCTTACTGATAATGAGCTAACATTATCACTCTTTCGAGGAAAACAAGCATTGCCAAAGCCGATAGGTCTTGCACATGCAAGATCTATTGACGTTGTCAGTGTTTTTAAGCCAGGTTGTACAGCATCATGCTTCTGTGCAGCATGGCTGAGTGAAACAAAAATTCTATAACGTGGTCAACGCTGGCCGCGTTATAGCGCTTTTTGCTTTCAATCATGCTGCACAGCAGCAGCACTGTTGTAAAACATGGCAAAAAACATCATCAAAGTCACAGGATCTTGCTTAGGCAAGCCCTGTTGGCT
This sequence comes from Triturus cristatus, assembly GCF_964204655.1. NCBI lineage: Eukaryota > Metazoa > Chordata > Amphibia > Caudata > Salamandridae > Triturus > Triturus cristatus. The sequence goes on from NC_140590.1 coordinate 1,000,892,335, forward strand.
TTGCCAATGCTTGCTACACAAGTTATCAGTGTCTAGGCAAATATTTCACATCGTTAATAACAGTTTTATACCCAATTACAGCAATAAAAAATGTAATGGAGGCCAGTCAAGCTCTACAAAGAGTATTTCACTGCATGGCAACACGTGTCATCGTGGCTTTCATGGCGTAACGATAGCCCCTGCAGCCCCTGTGGTGCAGGGGGGGCCCGAGCCCCAGGGGCCTCCCTCCGGTACTGTGCTCCTGGCCTGCAAGCTCCTAACTGGATCTGGAGTGTGGGGGGGCCCTCCTTGTACTTTGCAGGGGGGCCCCCTCAAGTTTTGGTTCGCCACTGAGCGGGTTTAGTATCTTGGATCAGTCTGAGCTGTTAAAATCTGCAAAATATGTATTAAAAAACGCATTATGTGGCAAATGCAGCAAATCCATAATTATGTTGTAAACACCACTGCTGCTAAAATGTGCAATTCCAGTGGCTCTGCTCTTAGCCAACGGCCTAAATATGGAAAATACAAGCAAATGTGACTATTTCTCTTACATTTCTCAGCTTTACTCCATGCTCGAGTGGAGGCACAAATTTGCCATGATGGGATTGGTTCACCCTCTGAGCGTCTCGCCCATCCCACCAACGCTTTCCACATAGACCTCCCTGTTAATCCACACTCTACCTAACTTGCACAACAAAAGAAGTAGCCTCTTTCCTGGCCATGTCAAGGATACGAAGTGATACAGCAATGTTACGCTACAAATGTTGTCCCTGTATGGTACCTCATGGTATGGTCTGTCGAGGCGCTGAAGCAGTTGTGGATGGGTGCCACTCTACTAAACTGGTACCAAGTGTTACTGATTAGATGAATCATTTTGTCATACTTGGTACCAGGCTTAACAGGTCACATCGCCTGAGGTGCCAAATAGAACTGCACCACCTGTGCCGCTGGGCAACCAAGAGTTCTGTCAGTGGTCAGCAATCAACCACTGACCTAGGGTTCTTGGGTCAACCTGGCCTTTGGTGTCTGGCTTATTCACTTCCAGGGTGCACCATTGGGCAACAGCCGCCTGTTACAGTCGCACCCACACAATGGGGCATTGATACATTGTGGATTGGCATAAGTTTCCGCGAAGCCAACAAGGCGGGTTTTGCATTGTTGTATATGAATGAGTAACTCCACAACAATGAATGTTATGCCCTTACACCCTTTACCACAGCACTGTTTAGAGAAAGGCCTACTATGTTCATCGTGTGCTCTCTTAGCATTTTTAATCACAGTGTATTCTCTATGTGAAGACTTCACAACCTTGTGAAGTGCGACATTTGTTAATAACCGAGCAGGTAGGAGCTATGGTGGAGGGAGGGGAAAGCTCCAATTAAGAGCAAACCTTTTAATCCTGGGAGTACTCTTGGGTGTATTACATGTGGAAAAGGGTGAATGTGTGTGAAGGAGGCAGGACTCATGTATGGATGGAGCACTGTGGGATGAACAAGCTGGAGCCAGGAAGCCTGCTGGAGGGGACGGGCCTGAGATAGGGCGGGTGGCCTCAATGGATTTGATGAGGTGTGGATTGGTGCCTGGCGATGAATAGATGTATGAATGGATAGATGGATTCAACGGGGAGTGTGTAGGTGTCACAGGATGAATAGATGGACAGTCTAGGTGTGGTTGATCGATGAGTTTGTGTGGTCTGGTTTGGCTAGATGGATGAATGAATTGATTGGTTGGGTTAGGCTGGGATGGATGGACTGATCTTATGCAGGGGGTAAATAGGTGAAGAATCAATGGTGAGTGATGGTTAGTGGATGGATTTTCATATGCGTAGATGGAGAAATGAACAAATTGATGTGTGAATAGATGAATTGCTAGATGACTAAATGGAGTGAACTAATGCGTTGGTTGGGTTGGATTGGGTTGGATTGAGTTAGAATAGATAGATGAATGCGAAGCGGGCTGGGTGATGAATGGATGGGTGATGGGCTTTGGATGGATTTTAGTGGGTTGGTATGATGGGCTGGTGGATGGATTGGATGGACGGATGGATAAATGGTAATGTGGATGGGTGAACTGATGGAATACTGGATTGACTGTTCAGGGCAAACTGTGAAAGTTCTCCTCCCTCACATGCATGGCTGCTATTTCTGTACATTCTAAGGGGCATATCAGCAACAACCGGTGATAATTATTGCTAAACGCACTTAGCGCTAGGATAATTATCGCCGGCTAGCGTGGATTTTTGTCGCTGAGATAGCATGCTATTAGCAACGCTTATCTCAAAAGCGATAAAAATCCTAGCACTAACTGCCAAACGTGTGATTATCGCTTGAAACCCAGCGATAATCCCACGAAGTTTGGCGATAGCTTGCTGATAGGGCCTCACATACTTAGCCATGATCTCCACCTTCCGTAGGATATCTTGGATAAGTCAGTTTCAAAGCAGGCGTAAGGAAAGTAGCAATAACAGAGATTATCGCTACTTTTCTTGTCGCTATGCTGCTTTGCGTGAGGCTTGATAATAGGAGAAATGTCGCTTAGCAACATTTCTCCCGTTATCCTGGGGAGGAACGCCCACTTTGCATCTCATTAGAGATGCAAAGATGGGTGTTAAGGGAAATGGAGATAAGGCAAGGTTTCACGCGATAGCGTGACCTTGCAGATAAGGCGATAAAATTATCGCCGCTTTTCATCCGAAAACGCACGCAAAAGCGGCGATAATTTTTTAACGCCTGCTTGCTGATAGTTGTAATGCAATATTGAAACACTGCTGTCATTGCATTCATTGTAAAGTGTACACGTCAACGTTTGTCAGTACTTTATATAAAGACAACGTCCTAATTACTTACATCTATTATGAAGAGCTCCAGAAAAAGGGCATTTTATAATCTCCCTGTAGTTTCCAACCTTAATTAGCAATCGTCTCAGGCGAGAGCGGCCCCCCCATGAGATGTGCCGGACCATGGTTGGAGTGCGGCTGGTCTTGGTTTGTGTAATAAGTCTCTGCACGTCTTGTAAGGGTGTGAGCGCTGCCTCCATGAACTGCACAAAGGAGTCACCCCAGGACGACGAAGTTCAGAACCCAACAAACACATAGGTACATGGAGGGAAGCGGAGATGTGTGTACTCCTTCTAGCTTTGTGATGCTAAAAATGTCCAACCACATTTAAAAGGTAATATAGGCATATTTACACAAACACATAAACCATCCATTAAAAATAAAATGCAAAACTCATAAGAACCCCTCCTGCATCCAGTATATATGCTCCTCTTCACTCGCTCAAAAGAAGCTTCAACAGAGGTACCAGTTGTTTTCGTAATGAAGTGGACGTTGCCGTGTTACGTGGAGAGTCCTGCAGTTTATTGTGCACATGGTTGTAAAAGTGAATGGACAGAAGAAGTGACGATACAACCAGAGCTGGCGACTTTGGAAATGGGGAACCAGGTTCGAGTGTCAGCGTCCACTCAACATCCCGTGATTCTGTGCAAGTCACCAATTCTCCCCATACCTTAAATATAAATATGACCTGTGTTATGTAACTGGTGCTCATTTAAAGTGCTTGCGCTAAATACAACAGTAATAAAAAAAAAAAATGCTACTAATATTCCATATTACTTTGATGTCGGGGAGACTTAAAAAAATACCCTCAATCCTAGCGTGAGTAGCTAATGGGCAACAATAAAACAATTGTTCAGTACTTGGCCCATGCTCCATATAAGGAAGGAAACGCATGAAGAAGAAGAACATGAAACTGAACTAATGACCAATGAGAAGCAGGGCAATGAGAGTGACAATGAAGCTAACCAATGATAAGAAATGGGCAGGGTTAAAACCCCTTTCTAGAGCTTTTTTTCGTAGCAAGTGATAGCGCTTGCGCACGGTCTCATGCAGTGCTTAATGTGTAATACAATAAGTGCCGGGGCTCCTGTCAGGCGGTCACTAAAGCTGGCACCACATACTGACAAACAATTAACCAATACACTCCTAAACATCTGCTGTTGTGGTCATCTGTAAATTACACACCATGCGTCAGACTGTCTTATGTACCATTGTTGACAATTAGGTGCCGGTGCAGAGCACCGGAAACCACCTGCTCAAATTAAGCACTGGTCAGGCAATTCCTAAAAGCGGGATACTGAAAGTGTATAAGTGTGTAATCTAGGGAGAGCCTACTCAGCATACAGAGGTTAACAAACCTGCAGGACGTCTGAAGCAGCAGCAGCTTTGAAAGCCCGGGGTGGAGATTACACACTGGTGAGGCATGCAGAGCCCTAAACCCTGGTTGGTTGATTCTGCATTTGGGTCCCGTCACTCCGCCTATAAAGTCAGCCCTGAAGAATTGGGGGTAATACTGCGAAACACGTGTCGGCTGTTTATTCGTTGTCCAATGGGCGGTTCATTATTAATTGTGCATGATAGGCCTATTTGATTGGCAGAAGCTGGAGGTTTCAGTTGAATCGATTGTTAACAGGAGCATGGACTAGGAATGTTTAAGAATTTGAAGTTCCACAAAACATTGGATGCTCAACGTTTCATAAATGTGTTAGTACGAACAAGTGAAGAACACTATAACGGAACACATGGTATTATAAACTTATATGGGCTCAATTCATTTTTCTTCAAGGTTGGTATCTTTCGATCCAGTCCGAAATAAAATGTATTTTAATTAATTCTAATATTTATAATATATAAATTGTATATTGATTTGTGTTGAACCCACCACACTTTATCCAGTGTCAGCACAGTCCGCTAAAGTTAAAGAAAGGGCCGTTCTTTGCCGGTTGTGACACCAATCGTGTGGAGTTATACATCTTATGAACTCTAGAGGGCAACCTTTAATCACATACTCAACTTCTCTTGCAATGCTACTTGTTCCAGCTATTCTCTTACTGGAAATCACGTGACCTCCTAGAAGGAAACACTTGGACCGAGGCGTTTCTTTGGCAGCCAGGGACATGTAGTTGAAGCGAAAAAACATGTTTAAGGTCAAGCACGGGCAACATCAACCAAAGTGTGTACATCACGGGACTGCGAGGAGAAAGCACACAAAAAATAAAAAAAACTTATACATGGAGCAGCTTCAGCTAAATCAGTAAACGTGGAAAACACACTGCTTGATTATATTGTGTCAGAGAGCTGTTAAAATAACTTATTGTAATCCAGATAAAGCAAATCTGTTATACACACAGTCAATATATAACCACGAAATGTATCACACTAAGAAGCAGATTTACAAGCCCCTTGCAACCCTTTTGCGCTTCTGTTGCATCACTTTTGTGACGCAACGGCGGTGTGAACAATGCAGGCAATTTACAACGTGACGCATCTAGGGAGATACGTCACGTTGTGAAGCCCTTCGTCAGGTATAATGTATGCAGGGTTGGCGTTCCCACGCAGGAAAGTCTTGTAAAAGCTACAAGATTTCACTGCACCACTTCTAGGAGGCCACTGCGTCAAAACCATACGCCTGCTTTAAGCAGGCATAAGGAGTGACGCAGTACAATAATTATAGGCCTCAACATGCATTGGTGGTGTTGCGTCTTGCTTGTGACATGACTCCAGCAATGCGTTACTTTTGGGCCAACAGATGCGACAGAATTTCTGACGCATCTGTCAATCCTTGTGCCATGGTGCGCTGTATTGTAAATACGGCGCATCCATGGTGGTGCAAGAGTATCGCAGGCTGGGGCAGGTAAACTGATGCATCTCTACAGATGCATCAGTTTCTTGTCAATCTGCCTCTAAGTTCTGTGAAGAAGGCACATTGTAAAATGGAAAACACCCCAAAAAAAAAAACTCTACGTGATGGTACAAACTGCACGAAATTAGTAGGAACAGGACCAAACTTTAACAGGCATGATTGTCAGAATTCTGAAGTGTGAAACCAACATTGAAGCAGCCAAACCATAAATGCAGGTAGTGCTGGCAGAGGCAAAGTAAAGTCTGTCCCAGTTTATGATACCAGGATCAATGTCCAAGGAATGTAAGAGGCCACAGGGTGGTCCAGCTCTACCAAATTGGCATCATCTGACTCTTGCCACCCATGCAATATCCAATGTGCCAAGTGCGACCACTGGCAACAAGCACATTTGGGACATTTAGTACCATATGAGAAGTTGGCTCACTGCTGACATTGGTAGATTGTTATCTGCAGCGCATGCACCAGCACACGACCCAGTCTAACTACACTTCTATAAGCATCATACTTTCAGTACAATGTGGGAGAGGGGTGCTTGGGCATCGCTTATCCATGTCACCATAATCATGCCGCGGACAAACCCATAACAGATGTGGTGTTTGAAAAATACCCAGGAGGGCATGTATTTGAAAAACACAACATTATCAATCACTCCTAAATGGTCTGGATTGGCTTTAGGAATATATAATTCTGTTTCAATATCATATTGCGCCAACCCTGATGTGCACATGCCCCTTTAATCATGCCCTTCCTACACATAGTTACCAGAGTCCCACATGGGTACAGCAAACATATGATGTCTTCTCCCCCACATAAAACAGAGAACCAACCACCAGCCCTCAATGAATCCTGCCCACCTAAGGAACAATGGTGACACCAACTACCATGATGAGATAACGTTGCTGGTGTGAGATTTGCTGTGAGTGTAAAATATCTACTTGATGTACTTGCAAATTGTGGAGAGTGATGCTGTTCAGGAGATATATATATATATTTATATTACAGCTCCAACTCTCCTCCTCACTCCGACTTTCATCAAGAAAGAAAGCACTCGACGAGGCGGCTACGTGAGGCCGTGGCTGCGGCCTGGTACTTCCGGTACAGAGTGTGCTGGGGCGCGGTGCCCCGGGTGACTCGAGGGCTGGTTCCGCGGGGCCCTTCGATCGGCCTGACCCCTCTGAAGCCCCAATGGAGACAGAGGCTGCAGGGCTGTACACACCCGGTGCTGCCGGCGGACTTTTGGGCCTGGAGGTGTGGCCGGATTGAGGCCGGTGGCGGCAGAGCTCCGACAAGGAGGGCGACGGAGGTGGCGCTGTGGGTCCCGGTCGTCGCTCTGAGTGGTGGGATCTCGGGGCGAGCCCACTCCTGGCCCCGGGTGCCGGCGATCCCCAAGTTGAAGGAATGGCGACCCAGGTAGGCATGGGGACAAGAGCGGTCGCGGTGGCGGCCTAGTCTGCCGGGGAAGAGGCAACGTGGGATGCAGCGTCTCCAGCGGGGCAGAGACGTGTCTCGAGTGACTCTGCGGCCCCCCCGTGACACCTCAGAGACCCATACAGAGTACGGGCGTGATCCGTACTGCAATCAAGGCAAAGAGACGGCGGAGTGCTGAGGCGGACGACCTGACCCCCGCGCCACCGGTAAGGGGTGCGCTCAAGTGGTGGATTGCAGGACCTACCAGGGAGTGGGGTGCCAGGTCACACAGGGAGCCCTCGGACTCCCGCTTTGGCGGATGAGCGAGACTTGACCGCTGGGGCTATCCTTCGGACGACCGGCTGCGGGAGCCGGGGTGCGGCCTTACTGAGTGGCGGGACCCGAGGGCCTCTCTACGAACCCTGACGCCGGGCCTCCACGTGCAGGGGCGCCTGGCTGGAGAGCGACTATCCGGCCACGGTCAAGCAGTAACGGGGAAGGCAGTGACCGGCCCTGGCAGTGGTCCGCCCCGGGATTTTGGGCGCCCTGGCGACTGGGGTGCAGCCTGCGAAAACCGACAGGCCGGGTGGAGGTTACCCACAGCAGGCGGCGGGGATTAGCGGCGGCGCCCCATAGCTGTGGCGTGCCCACTGAAGGGCGATCATGCCGTCCGGGCGGGGCACCAAAAACACGATGCAGGCCAAGCTGGAGAAATTCACATGGCACCAGCAACAGGGCGGTGATCGGGCTGGCTGCGGCACCGGCCTTAGACGGTGGGAGTGACTCGACGAATAAAGACCTCCTGGAAGCCATCAAAGGCGTCAAGTCGTCCCTTGAACATCGGATCGATACTGTGGCCACCAATGTTGGTCTGATTCGCGAGGATGTCAGAAAGATCGCCGACCGGGTGGGGGCAGTGGAAGCGGTCACCAAAGAACTGTCGAACGACACCAGCCTCCTTAAGATTGAAATCACTGACCTGCGAACATCCCACGAGGTACTTGCTCAGCAGCTGGACGACTATGAAGGCAGGATGCGCCGGAATAATGTACGAATTATCGGTGTGCCGGAGCGGGCGGAGGGGCAAGCAGCGGACCTCTTTGTCGAAGACCTGGTCCTCACTCATTTACAGCCTAGGGGTCTCTCCAAGTGTTTCTCCATTGAAAGAGCCCATTGAGTGCCGGAGGGTCGCCCTAGGCCGGGGGCCCCTCCCAGACCAATTCTGGCCCGAGTGTTCAACTACCGTGATCGGGACATTATTCTTAAAACGGCGAGGGCGGCTCCACCCATCACCGTGGAAAACACGTTCTTTCCGGACTTTACCCTACGGGTTCAGAAACAAAGACGCAGTTTCCTGGAGGTGAAAAAGGCCCTTCGCGAACATGATGTTAAGTACGCCATGATGTTCCCGGCCAAGCTGCGAGTGGAGGCCGAGGGCAAATCGTTGTCTTTCATGCGCCCGGACGATGCTCGGGACTGGCTGGACGGTTGGCGCACTGTAGACAAACGTAAGAAAAAGGGTCCTTCGGCGGCGGATGCGGCCGACGATTGGCACCAGCAGAGACGCTCTCCGGCACTTTTGGATTCTGGGGCCCCCGGCCCAGTGGGTGATCATTGACTCTGGACGATGGTAAGAAGGTATAGGACCTCCCATGGCCACACAGTATCCCCCCCTGTAGATATCAAGAGGCGGACTGCTATCCTCACGGAGACAGTACATAATGTATAGATGACACTTCGGTTGGGAGTGAGTTACATCCTCTGCTCTGTTGCTAGCATGGTCCCCCATTGTAGGCTTCGGAGGGTCGTGAGCCGAGCTCATACTAATATTGGTGGCCTCCCCTCAACTGTGTGTTTACTGATGGGAATGTTTGATGGAGGGATGTGGGGGAGTTCGAGTCCAGCAAGTAGCTACGGGGTCGAGGAGGGCTCTGGCGGTTCGAGCAATGCTCAAACAGTATTCTGCGACTTGTTGTGAGTAGGGTGGGGGGAGGGGAGGGGTTTTCTGTAAGTTGTCATTTGTTATGATGGGAGTGGGGCAGCACACGTTTCCTCGAAAGGTTTATGGGGGGGCGACAGGCACTCTGCATGTTGGGGGAGGCGGGCGGTTGTAGTCCCGTTTTGCAGGGGAGCAGGGAGGGTTGGGTAGTTTATTGGATTGAGTTGGTTGGGGGGATGTTATTTATTGTTTTTTTGCAGCAGTCCGACACGGTAACTTTTGTCAATGCACGGCACGGGCTAGTCTCCTCTTGATTTCTGATCTCCTCTCAGTTGTCTTTGGACTGGGCGCGGGCGGCGGGTGGCGGTACTGAGAGTGCTGGCTCTGAGACCCCTGTACATTGATCACCCCGACTACTCCTGCATGTTGCTGTCCAGATCTAATGGCTATGGCTCAGAGGCTTAGTCTAATGACCTGGAACGTTAATGGGCTGGGCGATAAAATTAAACGGAGCATAGTGCAACAATATATACACCGAAAGCGCGTAGATGTGGTGCTGGTCCAAGAAACTCATCTCATAGGTAACTCCTGCCAGGCCCTAGACCGGAAGGGGTATCGCATGGTTGCGCACTCCGGATTTACCTCGGGATCCAGGGAGGTGGGGATCCTCCTGAGAAAGGGCTGCCCCTATGTGATCCACGCCACTCACACCGAGCCTCAGGGTAGGTATGTGGTTTGCTCCGGTAGCTGGGAAGGGAGGGCCCTTAACCTAATTTCAGTATATGCGCCACCTGGCCTACAACGCCAGACCCTGGCGGACGTAGGGACAATCCTAATGACCCTTCCGGAGGGTGCGGTGGTTTTGGGCGGTGATTTTAACCTAACTATGGACGAGACCCTGGACCGCACTCCGCCCTGTAGGGGCGATCCGAGGGGCTCGCAACTGAGTAATTTTGCGGATGCATTCGGCCTGGTAGATATTTGGAGGTGGTCACACCCCAGAGACACGTTTTTCATTTTCCATTCTGGAGTGCACGGCAGTCACTCGCGGCTTGATTATCTGTTCACTCAAGCGCAGTGTATCCAATACTTCACAGACTCCTCTGGCTTAGCTAGGGGTATATCTGATCACTCCCCGGTAGTATCTTTCTTTGGAACGACTATACTGCGACAACCTGGTCCCATCCGGATTCAGCCGTGGCTGCTGAAAATCCCGCATATCAGAGACTCTTTGCGACGCGACACGGATTATTACTTTGATGAAAATGCGGGATCGGTGGACTTGGCGGTAACATTATGGGGAGCGTACGGGGCGGTTATCAAGGGACGAGCACTGTCCCTGATGGTGGGACATAAAAATGAACGTAGGAGACGGGTTAGCGAGCTGTAGACGGAGATATTGCAACTCGAGCAGGAGACGTCACGCACCCCAGCGCAGGGGACCCAACACTTACTAGACGTTAAGAGACGGGACTATAAACAATTGCTCTGTGAGGAGGCCAGCAGACGGTCCCTCGCCACCAGACACAGAATTTATGAAATGGGGGAACGTACGGGTAAACTGTTGGCTTGGATAGAGCGTAAAGAGTTGGCGGCGCGATGGGTGGGGGCGATCAAAGGACCCGATGGGGTACTGATCACTGACCCTCAAAACATTGCCAAACTCTTTGCAGAGCACTATGGGCAAATATACACCCCGCCACAGAGCTCGCAGGCATGTTGGGCGGCAGACCTCCTGGCTACCATAGAAATGCGATGTCTCTCCCAGCAAGACCGAGAGGCTCTGGAGTCGGACATCTCGCTCGAAGAAATTCAGACGGCCATCCGGGATACCCGCTCCGGCAAAGCCATGGGTCCCAATGGAATCCCGATAGAATTCGTGAAATCTATGACTCTGAGGCCGGCGCCCCACCTGCTCAACTTGTACAAGGAATGCTATGAGACCGGTACTCTCCCGGCCGAAATCCGTGAAGCCACAATAGTGGTAATCCGCAAACCTGGTAAGCCAGCAGATGAATGTGCATCATACAGGCCTATCTCCTTGATCACAGTGGAGGCCAAAATCCTGCCTAAGCTGCTGGCCAACCGACTACTTCCGTATCTCACGGACCTGATCCACCCGGACCAGTCGGGTTTCATGCCTGGCCGAAATACCCCGCGTAATCTGCATCGTGTCCACGGGGCCCTGGGTCGGACGTAAACACTCCAAGAGGAGGCTCTATTGCTTGCCCTCGATGCCAAGATGGCATTCGATACGGTGGCGTGGGATTACCTCTTCGCCGTCCTTGCCCGTGTGGGGTTAGGGCCTCGGCTGATAGGATGGATTCGACTGCTCTATACCCTGCCCACGGCTCATGTATCAGTCAATAATCACCGTTCGACATCCTTCTCCCTCGGCCGTGGCACGAGGCAGGGCTGCCCCCTGTCGCCGCTCCTTTTTGCCTTGGTACTTGAGCCACTCACGGTCTGGATCCGGAACGACTCAGAAATCAGGGGCCTTAAATGGACAGCGGATTATGAAGATCGCATCTCTTTATATGCGGACGATATTCTGTTATACCTGGCCTCCCCGGCACGTTCGATCCGTCGAGCACTACATATTTTCCATATCTTTGGGGCCCACTCTGGATACCAGATCAACTGGTCCAAATCCCAGATGTATCCCCTCTGGGGTGACCTGCCGCTTAGCCCTCGGGGATATAATATACCGGTAGCGCTACTGGGTTTTCAATATCTGGGTATTTTCATAACAGCGGACTCAGCATTATTCTATGAGCGAAATTTGGGGGGCCCATTACAACGGTTCAAATCCGACGTGATCCACTGGAAAACACTGCCCCTTACCCTCCTGGGAAGGGCAGCCCTTTTTAAAATGCTAGCTCTCCCCCGTTTTCTTTATGCCCTTCAGAACACACCCGTACCGGTCCCTGAGTCCTATTTCTTAAAGATCGACGCAGCGCTGCGTGGGTTGTTGTGGGAGGCCGGGCCACCGCGCATCGCAATGCAAAAACTGACTATGGGCTGGTATGACGGTGGGATTGGACTGCCGGATTTACGCCTTTATTACCAAGCGACGCAATTGATTGCGATTAACCAGTGGGTGTTCGGGTCACATGACGACCCAAGCTTCCAGATGGACCGCTGGCTCATGGGGAAGGGAGGGTACAACCGAGCGATGTACTCCAACCCTAAGAAACTAGGCTTGACTGGCCCCACGGCCAGAACGGTGGAAATTTGGCATCTACTCCAGAGGCGTATGGGATGGTGCGGATGGCTGACTAAGGCCACCCCACTCTGGGAACCTGACTGTCAGGGCCGGCTGAGCTCCTGCGTAGGATTCGATAAATGGGATCTTATTGGCATCTCTAGGTTGGGGGACGTGTGGGGTGAAGGTAAGAAGGCGACCTTCGCAGAGCTTCAACTTAAGTACCAACTTGCACCCTCTGAGCACTTTCGCTATCTACAAATAAGCCATGCTATTGACCGCGCCCTACCCGCTGGTACTCCCCTTCCAGATTACTCGCCTTTGGAAGACAGATTGTTGCTAGATCCTATGGACCGTAGGGCTATCTCCTTAACATATAAAAAGTTAATTAATAATCGCACTGACACAATGCAGAAGGTACGGGCAAGGTGGGAAACAGAGGTGGGCGACTTGTCTGACGAAGAATGGAGGGATGCGCTGGCCTCCCCTCGGGAGGTGGCGATACCAATGCGGCTCCGGCTGGTTCAGCTCATAGTTCTGCATCGAGTGTACTTTGATGCAACCCTGCTGTGTAAATTAGGTAGGCGTACCGATGAGCTCTGCCTGCGAAATTGTCAGCAAGTAGGCACATTTACACATATCTTGTGGGCCTGCCCCCCGTACACCACTTTTGGATAGAAGTCACTCGGCAGATGGCGAGGGCCATCGGGAAGGTGGTCGCCCCCTCCCCACAGCTGTGCCTCCTAAATGTGTGGGATGCTACGGACCTTACCCCGGCAGAGCAGGAGTGGGCGACGTTGGGTTGGGCCATAGCTAAAAGAAATATTGGCCAGAAGTGGGGGGTAGCTACTGTGCCATCGCTGCGCGCATGGGCCAATGATATGGATCTATCGATGGTGGCGGAGAAAACAGTCTATAAGGGTCGAGGCTGCCCCAAAAAATGGGATCACAAATGGGGACGATGGAATAAGTATCGGGGGGACATTTGCATTTCTCCCACAATAGAACTCCGACGAGAGAGACAGGCCATACTGGACAATCTGGAAGTGGGTGCATTGACCTGAATGCTTGGAGAAACCTTGCCGAGGTACCGTGTGAAGGGACCCCCATGGTCCTAAACTGTTCCGGGGATCACCTCTCTAATGTGTCGCTGCTTGCTGAGTCTCTGCCCTAAATGCCCTTGATGTACTGCTTATTGTCTCAAATGCCCAACGTGTATTACGTTTATGAAGGTGCTATGTATGTGTCACGATTGCTGTATTGCTGCATATCTCGTTGTTAATAAATAGAGATTTAAAAAAAAAAAAGAAAGAAAGCACTCATGGGGGATCGTTTCCGTTAGTTTATTTGGCAGAAACTTTGCACGTATACACAAACAGACGTGTTTCGGTAACAACCTTCCTCTATGTTTACCGAAGCGCCGGAAAGTCATGGTTTTCAACATTTCTCTTCCTGCATAAGCATAGAAGAGGGACTATCACAACATCGCGAAGACCCTCGCAACCCATACAGCCTACTCGCGCCATCTTGGAATGTCTAAATATATGTAAAGACATTTCAAAAGGCAGTGATTGTCCATCATAATCTCATGGTCTGATCGCAAAACGTACTCCTTTTCGCGAAGAATTCAAACTCATTCGCCAATCGTGGCAAAGAGGGGGCAGAGGCAAGCCCCCGGAACAAGCGGGAAGAGGACAGGGAGGCTGCAAAAGGCAATCTATCCCCACCAGCTACACGGAGCAAGACGTCTTACAACAACAAGAGAACTTACAACAAGAAACGCTAAAGAGGGGTGATAATCTTACCATCATCAATTTGACGGACAAACAACTGACAAAGACTGAGGAATCAGTGCTCAAGTTGGGACTTACATTCTGTCCTCAGAAGGGTATGGAATTTACACAGACACGAATAGATCTGTTTAAATTCATGCGCAAATTAAAGTTACATAAATATTTTAAAATCAAGCCACAGGCAATGAAATCAAAGAGTAGAGAATGCGTCCAACAAGAAACGGATGTCCTGTTAGGTAATAATTTGAATGCAATCATGGCACTGGAGGAATTAAGAACTGAAGTTGAAGATAATGCTCTGACATCTCTAAGCCGGTCCCAGCAACTATCTGTAACAGGCATTAAACAAAGTGGCGGCTTAACTCCATACAAGCCGGTTTCACAGTTTTTGCCTCAGATGGCACCAGATGCCATTGAAATATTTACGGACTCTGTCACCAAGGATGTGGTGCAGTTACGACGCAAACAAAAGTTCATGGATGGCAAGACAGAAAAGAAGGGGAATTTTTCTTTCAAACAATAGATGGCCCTTAAGAATTTGAGCGAGGATATAGGAATTGTGTGTAAACCTTCAGATAAGGGGGGAAACATTGTCCTCCAGACCAGACAAAATTATGACAGGGAGGCAATGCGTCAACTCTCTAATGAGCATACATATATTGCAATTACTGCAAATGAATATCATAAGAGTACTGTGGATTACCATTCTCTTATCACGAAGTGGCATAAAAAAGGACTATTGGCTATGGATGAATTTCTATTTTTGAGACGACTGAATCCGACTATCCCGACCTTCTACCATTTGCCGCAGGTGCACAATAATAAGTTGACACCGCCGGAGAGACCTATCGTGGCATCGCAAGGGAGTCTCACTAAAAACATGACGATTTATGTGGATTGTTTTCTTTTACCTCATGTGAAAACTCTTAAATCGTACATTAGAGACACCAAAGATTTGCTAGGTCACATTGCATCACTGCGATGGGAGGAAGGTTATAAATTGATGGCTTTGGATATTACCAGCTTATATACTTCAATAGCACATCAAGATGGCC
Organism: Triturus cristatus; assembly: GCF_964204655.1. Lineage (NCBI taxonomy): Eukaryota > Metazoa > Chordata > Amphibia > Caudata > Salamandridae > Triturus > Triturus cristatus. The sequence goes on from NC_140590.1 coordinate 1,000,907,415, forward strand.
TAGTGGCCATGCAATATTTTTTGAACAAACGTCCGCTGAAGTATACTGAACACAGTGTATTAGTATTGGACTTTGCCAAATTCTGTCTGACTAATAACATTTTTCTTTTTCAGACACAGATGTACAGGCAGACCTCAGGTACGGCCATGGGCACCTGCTTCGCCCCCAGCTACGCTAACTCGTTTGTGGGCTGGTGGGAGGAGCAGGTGGCCTGGGCGAGGCCAACAAAGAGTGGACCAATCGGGTGGTCAGCTGGTACCGTTTCATCGATGTCTTGTTCATCGTATGGAACGGATCACTGGAAACAGCTAGCGTTTACATTAGGGTCATTAATATGAATGAGGTGAATCTTGAGTTCACTGGAGAGGTGAATGCGGTAGCAGTGAACTATTTAGATCTAAACATCTTTGTGGAGGAAGGTCAGCTGAGAAACAAAACTTTACCGGAAAGCAACTGCAGGGTATTCTGTCCTGCATGCCTCAAGTAGTCACCCCATCAATTTGGTGATGGGGAATTGCTCAGGATGAAGAGGAATAGTTCGGATGATAGGGAGTTTCAGTTGGCAGCAAGGGACAGTATCAAACGTTTCAAAATACTGGGCTATAACCAGCAAGTCCTAGATGAAGCCTTTGGGAGAGTTAATGCTACAAAAAGGGAAGATCTTTGAGGAATAAAGACATACAGAGCACAGACAATAGAACTAGTGAGGGCAAATTTCGGCTTATCACTACCTTTTCCAGGAATGCAAGGGATTTGAAAAGAATCATGAAGAAAAACTGGCACATATTGCAGACGGACAACATAATAGGGGAGGATCTTCCTTCTAATCCCCTCATTACATTTAGGAGATCAAGGTCATTGAAAAATGACCTAGTTTGTAGTCATTTAACGGATGCCCCGAGATCTGCCTTTGGGTCTATGCAAGGGTTTTTCCCATGCTGGAAATGCAAAGCCTGCAAGGGAAGTAAGAGGGTCCTTGCTTATGACATACCTACGGTAGGCATTCGTAAAAATATATGGAACTTTCTGACCTGCACTACACCCTACACAGTATACTGTCTTATTTGCCCATGCGGCTTACGTTATGTAGGCAGCACAATTCATCCTACTAAAATCAGGATATTGGAACACATGCGGGCAATAGTGAAGGGGGATGAAGCATACCCTGTTGCGTGCCATTTTGATAAAGTACATCATCGCAACAGGGATTTGTTGAGTTATTTTTGCCTTGACCATGTGCCTATTAGTCCTAGAGGTGGAGATAGGATCTTAAGACTACGTAGGCTGGAGTCACTGTATATAATCGATCTCCAGACGAAGGCACCGCTAGGCCTAAATAGTAGTGAAGAACTTGCCATACACCTCTGGGAGTGAGACATCTGATGAACTAGTCTGACTTAAATTTCAAATATCATGTATGTATATAAATTCACCGAGATGAAGTTATTGTGCAGAGAGGTTGTGTGTATATATGACCATTTGTGTATTTCTCCCTGTCTCTTTTCTCTTTGTATTTCATCTCTTTTTCATCTCTTCTCCTGTTTTTCTCTTTGCTTTGTTGATTTCTGATTTTGACTATGATCTGGATTTTTGGTTTCTTGGATACATAGCAGAATGAGCCCATTTGTATATAGTTGTAAATATTAAGACATATGTAGAAAGGCTGCCTTTAGTCATGGAGATAATATAGTGCTGATTTTTGACAAATAGTGACATTTCCTTCCAGGATGTTGCCCATACAGGGTGAGATGTATTTATTTAATAATGAATTTTGGCAAAGCGCCGGAGTACGAACATTACCTATTGCGAGGTGTGATAGATGATTGTTGTCTGTACTCGATGTGGCAGGTCATTTACTTTATTGTTGGTATTATGACGGACAATCACTGCCTTCTGAACTGTTTTTACATACATTTAGACATTCCAAGATGGCACGAGTAGGCTGTATGGGTTGCGAGGGTCTTCGCGATGTTGCGATAGTCCCTCTTCTATGCTTTTGCAGGAAGAGAAATGTTGAAAATCATGACTTTCCGGCGCTTCGGTAAACATAGAAAGGTTGATACCGAAACGCCTCTGTTTGTGTATACGTGCGAAGTTTCCTCCAAATAAACGGAAACGATCCCCCGTGAGTGCTTTCTTTCTTGATGAAAGTCGGAGTGAGGAGGAGAGTTGGAGCTGTAATTGTTATGCGGGAGCACCCCCGCATTTAGAAGCACCCGCCTGCGAGTGCACCACGTTGGTGCTTTGGAGCGGTAATATATTTTATCCCAAAACTGCCTCTGACTCAAGGACGTCACTCCACAACAAGGTATGTTTCCAAACCCTTTATTTCAGGAAACCGCACATAGCGGCTGCAATTCAATCTCCGACGCGTTTCGGAGCCGCAGGCTCCTTCTTCATGGGGCGGTGCTTAAGCAATGGGCAGTTTGACCACAGGTGTATTTATCCATAAAGTGCATGCACTCACCAGTGAGGCATGCAAGGACCTGTGGTCCGATTCTTCCCCTTTGGTGGAGTCCGTCCATTTTGCCCACAATAACTGATGCATTAATGTTCATTTCTACAGCCCTCCAGTTGGCCCCAGGCGCTGTGTGCAGTTTCCACTTTAGCCTCCTCGTGCTGCTTGTAAGCTCGTACAAAACCAGCTTGATATATATCCTCCCAAAAGCAGTTCTCCTTCGTCGGCCTTAGGCAGCGCTCAGCATGAGTGCAATCCCCCGTGGCAGAACCAAGCCGCTCAATATTAGCACACAATCCTCCCGTCAAGAGGGAAAAACAGGCCACACTCCCGCAGATTTAGCAATTTTTTTATTTTTTCTCTCCTTTTTAAATCATTAACAGGGATACAGGTGAGATGACCTATGCGTTTCGGTATTTCCAGATACCTTGTTCACGATCAACCGACCGCTTGTCAACGCCAGTTAGATATATTTAAAAATTTTATTACATCATTTCCTGTTGGGTGTTACAAGCATCCCTATGTATTATGGGAGATGTCGTTTGTTATTTTTATATTACTGTGATAGTGATTTACAAACATTATTTTTTAAGTTCAGTGTCACACAGAGATTTTTTTTTTATATTTAATTATTGAAAGTCATTGATCAAAGAGTCAATCCGCTTTCTTTTGGTGATTTATCATGAACTGGTTTCACCTTCCATTAAACTCTCCATTCAAGTATGGATCCTGATGTTATTCATATCCCTCCAGTGGGTATAGATTGCCATTGATGTTTCACTCTATTTGACCAGTGTTCCAAATTTTTGTTTTTGGGATTTTCAACAAACTTCCATCTTTTTTCTTTATGATATATTTTCAAGAGAAGTTTATTCATGAGATCATAAGTGGATGTATAGTTCTTCCGATTGATTCAGGCCATGAGGTGTTAAGGTACGAAAGTTCAGGATATGGCGTGATTCTTTTTGGCGCAAGATTTTCTCCCGGTTGCCACACATTAATTTTTTGGTACTGTTTCAACACCGTAAAATTTCATTTGTTTCCAATCACTCTGATGATGCTGCTCCATATGCTTTGCCACTGCGTTTGTTCTATCCTTATTAGTTGTGGCCCTCACATGTTCCATTATTCGCTTTTTCAGCTCACAAATGGTACTACCAACATACTTCAGTGAGCATGGGCATTCATTTACATACACAGTGTAATGTGTTTTGCACGTGATAAGTTCTGAAATTTCCCACATTTTGTTGTTAGCCATTTTAATTTTCTTTGTTTGTTTGACTATTTGACATACCTTACAGGAATTACATTTTGCGAAACCTTTTGCTTTTCGCCACGAGACTTCCTTTTTCTTTCCTTTAAAATGGCTATGAATTAGGAGATCCTTTAGTTTTTGTGCTCGCGTAAAAGTGATAGTTGGGTGTTTCCCTACTATTTTACTCACAATATTGCCTAGTTGTAAGATTTTCCAGTTTCTTCTCAAGATCTTTGTTATTTCTTTGCTTTCTTGTGAGTAATCAGTTATCAGTCTGATTGGTTCTGAATCTCCTGTATTTTCCTTTTGTTTTTGAGTGAGACATTCTTCTCTTGATTTGTCTTGTCCCAAAATCTTTATATTATGCCAGAGTTATACTTTCTTCTTTTGAAAATTTCTGCAGTTGCAGCACTATGTTTCTGCCATTCATTCTCCTCACTGCAAATTCTTCAAATTCTGAGGAATTCCCCACATGGAATGCTAGAGATGAGTGACTACTGATGAAAGCTGGTTGCTTCTAGGGTGGCATTAGTTGCTGTACTTTTTCGGTGTAGCGTCGTATGGATTTGATTTTCCTTGATATAAATTTCCATATCTAGGAATACAACTCGTTCACTACTTATTTTATAGGTGAATTTTAGATTTGTGTCGCTGTTGTTGATGTTTTCAAAGTATTCCTGAAATTCCGATGTAGTGCCATCCCAGATAATGAGTAAATCATCTATGAATCTAATCCAACTGATGATTTTATTAATTGCATAATCATTTGCTGTGTTCCATGCCACTTCTTTCTCCCACCATCCCATCGCTAGGCAGGCATAGCTGGGACTGAATGAAAATCCCATCGCGGTCCCGTTATTTTGGCGATACACTTCTTCGCCGAATAGAAAGATGTTTTTAGCTAGGCAAATTGAGATCATTTCTAAGAGCATCTGTTATGATCACTGAAATGGATATTTCTATCCTGTAGGAAAAATTCACATACTTTAAAGCCCATGTCATTCCCTATATTGGTATAAAGGAATATGGCATTCATTGTTATTAGTTGGTATGTCCCTTGCCATGGTGTATTTTTCAATATTCTCAATAGATCACTTGTATCCTTTATGTAGGAGCTGAGTTGAATCACATATGGCATCAAGAAGTGATCAATGTAATTCGCGATGGGCTCTAACAGCGACCCCTTAGCAGACAGGATTGGTCGACCCGGTGTTTTTTTCTAGTCCTTATGTAGCTTTGGAAGGAAATAAATTGTCGCTGTTACTGGATGGGTTACCGTTAGATTTTTTCGTTCTTCATCATTAATTAGATTTTTTAATTTCCATTCTAGAAGTTTATCTTCCAGATCTCTTTTAATTTCTAATGTTGGGTTGTTTTTCATCTTTTCATAGTATGTGGTGTCTCTTAGTTGGCGATGTGCCTCCGTAACATAGGCTGGCTGATCGATCCCAAATAACTATGTTTCCGCCCTTGTCTGCTATCTTGACCGAAGGATTGTGTGTATATATATTCACTGAAAAAAACATAGGTTTCAGGGGCGTTATAGTTAGCTGGACATTTCCCTCGTACAAAACCCTAGAAATACCCCTGTTATAGTTAGTTCAGCTGACTATAACTCGCACCCCTGCAATGCACTGCTGATGGCGTCACATATTACATCATGACATGGTCAGTGACATCACTGATGACATCACTGATGACGTCTCAAATGACATCACTGATGACATCACTGATGACATCATCCAGTGACTGTGTGTTTCTGTAAAGTTTAAATATGTTTTATTTATATAGGGAAAGGCCTATGGAAGAATGAGTGGGTGTATAAGTGTGTGAATGGATGATTTAGTAGATGCGTGACTGACTCTATAAGTGAGTGATTAAATCTATGTAACTGTGGACTAGTGACTAAACTGTGTGAATGTCTGTATCTGTCTGTCTGTTGGTGTGTAAGCAGCTGCATGGGTTTGTGAACAGGTACATGAGTGTCTATATGGGTTATTGATTGGTTGTCTGAGTATCTGTATGGGTGCCTGAGTGTTTGTGTGGGTGGAGTGTGTGTGACTCTGTGCATAGATGTGTGAGTGGGTGATTCAGTAGGTGCATGGTTTTAAGAGTGCATCTGTGATGGACTGTATGGGTGGGTGAGTGTATGTTTGGTTGTGTTAGTGAGTGAATATATATTTCATTAGTACATGTGTAATTTACTACATATGTGAACGGCAGTATATATGTATGTTGGAGTACAGAAATAACTATAACTGAGAGTGTGTGATCGTGTGAGTGGCTGTATGGATGAGTGTATGCTTGTATCATTGATTGTATAAGACCATAAGAATTTGCTAGTATTTGTATGAGTAATTGAGCTTGTACGTGTATAATTGTATAGGTGAGTAAATGGCAGTGTGATTAATTACTTGCATGACTGAGTATATGTGTGAGTAACTCTATGGATGAGTAGAGGTGTGGGAGTGTCTATATAGGTGTATGAGTGCATATGATAGTCCTGAGTGACCATAAGTATGAGTGACTGTACGGGTGACTGAGTGGATGAGTGTTTAGACCTAAGAGTCTGTGATGGGGTATGTACTTATTGGTGTAGGAGTGTCTATGGTTTTGAGAGTGGCAGTATGTAATTTAGAGTGGGTGTATCAAAGGTTATATTAGAGTGTGACAAGAAGCATCAAATGATCACATGAATGACATCATCAGTGATGTCATCAGTGATGTCATTTGAGATATCATCAGTGATGTCATCAGTGATGTCACTGACCATGTCATGAGTGATGTAATATGTGACGTCATCAGCAGTGCATTGCGGGGGCGCGAGTTATAGTTAGCTGAAATAACTATAACGGGGGAATTTCTAGGGTTTTGTACGAGGGAAATGTCCAGCTAACTATAACGCCCCTGAAACCTATGGTTTTTTCAGTGAATGCATTAGTAGCGTATGGTGAATGTATGAATGAATGAATAGTAGCGTATGGTGAATGTATGTATGGTGAATGTATGAATGAATGAATGAATTAAATTACATTTATATAGCGCAAAGCTACCCGGAGGCCTCCTAGCGCTGGCGGATACGGAGGGCACAGAAGAGGAGAAATATCACTGAAATGCTGAAAGAAACAGGTGGGTTTTGAGCAGTTTACGGAAGATCGATAGGTTAGGTTCACCTCGGAGCGTGTGCGGGAGAGTGTTCCAGAGGTTGGAGGCATTAAAAGAGAAGGAGCGTCCACCCCACCTAGATCTTCGAACTTTCAGGGGCGTGGCGAGGAAAGCGGTGCTAGAGCGCAGAGTCCTGGTAGGTTGATAGGGCACGACCAAGGATTGAATAATGTGGGGGCCGTATTTCCAGATAGCTTTGTGAGTTAGACACATGGCTTTAAACTGGATCCTGGCTCGGATAGGCAGCCAATGCAGATTTATTAAGGCAGGCTTAGCTGATTGTCTCCGGGGGATCTGTAATAGGTGACACGCTGCGCAGTTTTGGATCACTTGAAGCCTATGTAGGGTGGATTGAGGGGCGCCAAGGTAGAGTGCGTTCCCGTAATCCAGGCGGGATAGGATCAGGGCTTGGACCATGATTCTCCTGGCTTGAAAAGGGAGCAGGGGGAGAATCTTCCTGAGCATATGCAACAGTCCGAAACATGTGGCCGAGAGCTTAGTGGTCTGATGATTAAAACAGAGGGAGCTGTCGAGCCATACGCCAAGACTTTTGATTTGTTGCTTAGGAGTGGGCATAGGTCCAAGACAGGATGGCCAGGTAAATGAGGAGGAGGGTGATGGAGTTTTACCCAGGAACATAAGTTCGGTCTTCTCCCCATTTAGTTTGAGGTGAGAATGGCTCATCCATTGGGCTACTGCCTCTAGGCAGGGACCTAGGACGCCTGGTGAACCCTCAGGGTGGTTAAGTGCCACCACCAGTTGGGTATCATCTGCGTAGGTGATTATTTTGATGCCGAAGGGAAGAACTATCTCGGCTAGTGGGGCCATATAGGAATTAAAAAGGGTGGGGCTCAAGGAGGATCCCTGCGGGACCCCACAATTAAGAGGCCACTGCTTAGATGTGGATGTCCCCTCAAAAACTTGATAGAAGCGATCCTTTAGGAACGACTGGATCCAAGTGAGTGCCATCTTTCCTACCCCCATGTCAGCCAGTCGCTCAAGTAAGATGTTGTGGTTAACAGTGTCGAAGGCGGCACTGAGGTCTAGTAGGATGATAGCCGCCGCACCGCCCTGATCCAGAAGTCTTCTGGCTTCTTCCGTGACTGCGAGCAGGGCCGTCTCGGTACCTAACTGAGGGCGGACACCTGTTTGGGAAACGTGAAGTAGATTGTTGGATTCATGATAGTGGACTAAAGTAGAATTGATGTGTCGTTCAATTAATTTACTCAGCCACGGGAGGAGAGAGATGGGGCGATAGTTGGCCAAATTAGAGCGGTCCAGATTAGGTTTTTTTTAGGAGAGCTCTGACCTGTGTGCATTTCCAGGCCTGAGGCACTATACCAGTGATGATGGAAGAGTTAAGTATGTCAATGATGACTGGGCCTATAGTGCGGTAGACCAGAGAAAGGTGTTGAGGGGGGGCAGGGTCTGTAGGTGAGCCAGACGTTACCCTGGTAAAAAGATTATCCAGGCCTTTTTCGTCGAGTAAAGGGAATTCTTCAAGAGAGTTCTTTGTTTTGGCTCTGGTGCTAGAGTCGGAAAGATCCGGCGCATAAGGAGAGAATGACAGACATATCGATTGAATTTTCTGGTGAAAGTATTCAGCTAGCTTGTTGCAGTGCTGGGAGGCGTCCTCCACCTTGGGGGGTTCCTGGGGGAGGGAGGACAGGGATTTGACAATACGAAATATTTATTTGGGAGCAGAGGCGGCGGCATTGATCTTATCCTCATAGAAGTCTATTTGCGTTGTTTTAATCTCTGCTTTATAGGACCTTAGAGCTTCTTTATACTCAGTTTTCCTAATTTCCTCGTAGTTCAACCTCCATCTCCTTTCTAGTTGTCTACAGGACTGTTTAAATTTCCTTAAATTAGGAGTGTACCAGGGGGCAGATTACTCCCTGCACTTCTTATGGGCCGGTAATTTTGGCAGGAGCGTGTCCAGAGAGTTAAGGATCCACGAGTTGAATTTATTATTTGCCAGTTCAGGGTTAGGGTCATGGGGGGGTATGTTGGTGATAAGAGTAGTAGCCCATTGACTGGCAGAGAGGTTCGACCATTTTCTCTCCAGAGTGACAGTGGACTGCAGAACGGGATTAGGGGAACTGGTCTCCCAGGTCATGGGGACTAGTAAATGATCGGTCCAAGGGAGAGGAATAGGTGCGTCCACCGATAGTTTCTGAGCATTACTAAAAACTGTATGAGTGCAGAACTATGAGTGAGTGCTGCAGCATCACACAGTAACCTCTTTAACTGCAGTGTGCTGTAGTACTTCCGAAGCACAGGGATGCAACATATGTACATAAATATGTTGCAAATCTATGCTTCTCTCTGCACGGCTGCTTAAACTGCAGCCATATGGCGACACAGGCACCCTTGCACCATGGTGCAAGGATATCTGTGTCATGTGGTGTTTGTTTTTGTGCAGGAAGACACACCTTCCTGCACAAAAACAATCAGTAAACGCATTTTTCAATGTATGCTGAACATTTCAGCATGCATTGAAGGTTAAAAAATGCGGAGAAATGAAAACAATTCTCCGTGTTGTGCTTTGCTACACCAATTGGAGAATGGTGCAGCATTCACACTCATGTCGAGATTTATTATTTTTGATAAATCTGGAGATGTGTCTTCTTCTATAACGATTCTGTGCAATCACGCACAACAACACTTATAGAACACCCTTTCAACGCAAAGTGGTGTGTATGATGAGGTCGTATTTACATTGAAAAAAATAAGGTACACAGAGTGCTTTTTCCTGTATTTGTAAATATAAAAGAGTGTCTTGCGGTATAACTATGTTACAAAAAGTAACATATTTCTGCTTGGAAAATTACTTGTAAATGATAGGAGGTAAGCACCGATGTTTGTCTGCAAAGATGCTCAAAGAAGAATGATTGAAATGATTACAGACCTTCAATACGTAGAATGGGAAATATCATGAACCACTCAAATCTGTTTTTTTGGAGGTCATATGATATCCTATGACAGAGAGATTCCAAAACTACATAGGTATAAACAGGGAGTTTTGAAAAACATATTAAACCTTTGTACCTTCTTGCAGATGTGCCCTTTGTCCATATTAATACTTAGTTAAACTTACCTTCACAGTATTAGAAATAAAAAATGGTACACATTTTTTTCAGTTTTTTTTGTAATGTAAATTGTAGTAAATTGCTTATTTTAGAATTAGGATCTGTGAAATAAAAGAAAAGATAGTTATAACATGTAATAATACATTTTTAACAACACAGCATAATTTAAACAAAATAATTTTTTTGCCTTTTTTGCTGTTCTCAGAATATATTGAATTTCACTAGAAATAGTGATTTCAATTGTACTCATCACATAAGAGCGGGCAAAAAAAACAATCAAAAAGATTGTTTAAAAAAAAAAACAACATGCTACTCTCAGTAAAATACCAGAAAATACAAATCACACATATATGAAATGCTTATGGCTAACAAAATTTTATAACTTTAACTTATAAAAACTGTAAATGTTGTCGCTTTAAAATATTCACCGAGTCAATGAGCACGAAAAAGTCCATAATTCAAACATATACCTTTCCTTGAGGCCAAATGGTATTCTTCCACTCCTTTTTATGTAAATTGTCCAATGGTAATCCTATTAAATTATAATAATAGATTCCTCAGAGAGTGAATTATCTTCCTAAAACTTTGGCTTCAAAAATATTAGGTAGGAATTTGGTAATTCACTAGGCAAACTTTGTTTGAAAACCAACTGGGCATCATTAAAAGTGTCCAGCCTTTGTCACATTTTAGATAGGCAGTGTAATGTCCAGATGTTGTGGAAGGACCATCATGGAAAATTATTGCAATTGCTACAAAAGTCCTCCCTGATATTGATAGTTGTGTTGCTACAAATTGCTTTATTAAAGTATTCAATTTTCCTCCATCAGCTGTACAACGTTGCATCATTAAAAGTATATATTGTCCATATTTTTTTAAAAATAATGTGGATAATGTGAGAAGTTGGCCTGATATATGATGTCACTAGTTCTAGTGTACACCCTGTATCAGTCCAAACAACCCTTATGGTGATTGGTTGTAAAGTCAACCTTATAGACCAGCTATCCTAGTGGTAGCATGGACAAGAGCAGTCTTAGGCTAAACTCTGTATGGCATGTGAAGCCAGCTGTTATACCATTTGCAACCCCTTGAATACCAATTGAAAGGACACCACAACAGATATATTATGAAAATAGAATGTATTGATTCTAGTCAAATCACCCTCAGCACTGTTTATGAAATTCGAGGTAAGTACAACACAGTCTTATTTAAGCATACATAAGTCACACAGGTAAGTAATACAGTTAGGCCCTAGGGGCCACGCAAACCATATACTAAGTAAGTGGTATAAGATCCACTGTCACGTACACAGGATAGGCCTAGGCCTAGGGAATCGCTGGGGCGACACTATCCTATCAGTTGCTAGGCAGTGGGAGGCCCACGGGATTCAGGTGCAGAGTGGAAACACTCACGCGTAATGCGTTAAAGTCGATAGAAATAGAAGTATTTAGTAATTAAGAGTTTTAGGACACTTCGGAAGGAACTAGGAGTTAGAGACTTGGAAACTAGACACTTGGATAGTCAATACCCTTGTGAGCACCGGAGTACTCAAGTTACCTAGCCCACGGGCTGCGGGTGCATAGGTGTGAACTTGCGTCGGGTTTCGTCGTCGACTCCTATGGATGCCTGAAGAAAGTTGCTGACAGGCAGTCAGTGAAGAGTGTCCGGTGGATTCCAAGGATGGAATCAGGGAGAAGGGTACCTGCAAGCAGAGGGTACAGAGTCTAGGTCACCAGCCAGGAGCCGGGAAGGAACCAGGAAGGAACCAGGCGATGTCGTGAAGATGCAGGTGAAGAGGTGAAGCTTGTCGCATCAGCCACGGGTACCAGGAGGCGTCGAGGATGACCAGAACCAGGAGGCGAGCTGTCCCACGAAGGCTCTTGCTGTCGGCGGTGTCGATGTCGAGTTAGGACCCAACAAGCCTTGGCAAGCGTAACCCACGCAGGATGGAGGACTTGCTTCTGTCGCAGACCAGGAAGGTCTGGGGTGCTTCCCTTTCACAGGGAAGCGGGTGCCAGTCTGGAGGAGCCGGACCAGCAAGGTAAAATTGAAGGTTCGTCGTCATAGAGGTCACTAGCCAACGGGCCAGCAACCGGACAACACGTCGAGCAACTCAGGTGCAGAAGGGCCCCACGCAGAACACGTGAAGTGTGGGAAGCTGATCTTCTTTGCAGATGGTGCTCGGGATTGGGGCTTCTCAATTCCCCAAGCACAGCCTCGAGGAAGCCTCAGAAGTCATGTTAGTCAGTTACTAGCCACTTTTCACAAGTCGCCGGTCCCACGTCCCTCGTCGCCTCCACTGGTCTCAGGTTTGCTGTAGGTGTGGATCTGGTTCAGAAGTGTCTGGAAGTCACGGCGCTGGTCAGTCTCTGCAGTCGTCCCTCGTAGGATCAGTCGCAAAGCAAGCAGTGGTCGCTGGATGGTGCCTGGTTGCCCAGGGTGGTCACTCCTTGGCCACAAGGGAGATTCTTCAGTCTTCTTCCGTAGTAGAATGTCGAAGATCCAGAGTTTCTGTTCAAGATGCAGGTTCAGGATAATCTAAAGTCCTAGGGACTCAGCTCCCACTCTTATACTAATCTGGGGGGCTGGGTTACCTGCTAGGTCCCTCCTATGGGTGGGACCAGGGAGGGGGGTGGTTACACCCCCTTCCCTTTGTCCAGTTTCGTGCCAGGACTGGGGCTGGAGTGCCCCAGCACCGGTTTGAACTGGACTATGCATGGGACACCTTGTGTGCCCCAGGCAGTGTCTCGTTTCATTCATCCCTCCCTGCCCCAATACACTAAGGCCTGTCTAGGGTGGTGCTAGCACCTCCCAAGGCAGGAAACCTATTGTCCAAGCCTCCCTCGCTGGAAGGTCTCCCAGAAGCAGGAGGTCAGACTCGTGTCTGTGGCAGCAGCGTCCATTTTGTGATGCTGGGGCTCTGGTTAACTTTAACCGGGTAGTAGGTCTTCAACATGTCTTCTCCCTCTAGAAGGGAGGAATACTATCCTCACCGCCAGAAATGGTGTGGGGGTAGTATTCCAAAGTGTTAGACACCTTACACGACATGTTTTGATAAAGCCAAACCATAGTTACCATAACCGCGAGGATTATAAGGCACTTTAAGAGTATATGGTAGGCGATATCATAGAACAGCTATAAGGACATGGTTCTGAAAGCTGCAGACAGGCTCAGCTCATGCTAGAGCACCATCTCACATGTTACCAAGCACTCTGCCTTCAGGATTGTTAAGGCCTGCCATAGGAGTGACTGATAGGTTACCCATGTGTCTATATATAAGGTAGGTATAGGAATACTACACCTAAGCAAGGGGTGAGTACACGACCTTGCCCCAGCTGAGTGTTCAGCCAGTTGTGTCATAATGGAAGGCCAGCCAGGGGTGGCATAATACATGCTGCAGCCCCTGGTAGGCCTAGGGTACACCTATGCTCTGGGTACCTAAGGTACACTGTACAGGGTCCAAAAAGGTGATCCTTACCAATTGGGTTATGCACCTAAAGTGCATAGTGAATTTAGAGGGCTGTGGGTCTGATTAGCAGGCCCACAGCCACATCTAAGTCGAAAACCAATGAAGCAAAAGCAAAAAGTGGGGGTGAACATAGAAAGCAGACCCTACTCTCCTACAGATAACATTTCTGATTTACATTGGCTACACTCCATGTTTTGATTTGCACCTTTAACTAATTTATTGAAAGACACTGATTTAGAGTCCGGTAATGTTAAATATAGAAATCTTTCAGTGTCTACATTAGTGCTAGATGTATCCATGCAATTTTCACAATGATGTTCCCATTTGTAACAAAGGCCAAAAATATTTTCTATTTCTACACCTTCATTTTCTAAAATGGTAAGCATATACATTAAAAATTCCTGAGCATCTTGTTGGATATTTTGCGTAAATTGTGTAGAACCAGAACACACATCCAAAAGATTACGAACATCTGAAACAGTTTGCATTTTGCTTGTATCTGTGGTCAATTTTTCATAAACAGAATGCAACAAGGAACAAATTATTTTTTCCCGATTCTGCATAATTTGTTCTATCAAACCTTCAAGATAAAAAACAACATTGACCACTACATTAGCATAGCAGTTGACACCTGAACTATTTTCAAACTGATTACCAACAATCTCTTCAATAGTGTCCTTTTTCTTTTTACTTGCTATCACAACATTATCTTGTTCTTTTCCCTTCTCTACACCTTCAGTACAGATATTCTCAAACCTTCTTTTTTGACCAACCACACGCTTTTCAAATACAGGATATTGACCTAAATTGGGAGCATACACCCTTCTTAACCTATTATACTCTTTTACACAGTTTGCATCTGCAGTAACCTTTGTGTCATCAAAATCAATCAAAAACAAACCAGATAATGTTCTGACTCGCGACAAAGCAACATATGCCATACCCTCTTTAAACACAGTAGATCCAATGTTCACCAGTGCACTGTCTACACTTAATCCTTGAGATTTATGAATAGTCACTGCATATGCCAGATAAAATGGAAATTGTTTCCTACAGACATATACATTTTTAACAAGCAAAAAACGAACCGAACAACGACCAATTTCTTTAACTTCTTCAATCTGATCAAATTTAATTTTTAAAAATTCAATTCCTTCTTTTTTCTGATAATTAACAAAATCCACCACTTTACCCATTGCTCCATTAACTAAACCTTTTTCTACATCCAAATTAGAAAATTATTTCTAAACCAGCCGTTTTAGAAATCTTTTTTCTAAAGAATCCAGTTTTGTTTTCAATTATCCTGTCAAAATAATAATGATTCCTTCATGCTCTATTTTATCGATGGCTTCCAGTTTTATAATTTCTTCATTTTCCAGTTTCAATAGTTCTTCGTTGGATATAGAACACTCGCGCAGTGTTGGCATTAAGCAGATCACTGATTTATTTTCTACAATTTTCATGTACACTTTCTCTGGAACTACATTTTCATTTGGAAACAAATTGGAAAGTAATCGACTCTGCAAAGCTTGTTTGCCATGTTCTGTCAGAAGTCCAATTCTTATGTCTTGAAGAATACTTCCATATTCAGCATCATTTGCCTGTCGCATATTTTTTGTCATTTCTTTGTATTCAAAATATGTCCAAATGTTCATGTTACCAACACTACTGAGAGACTTTCTAGTATCTTCATGTGCAAGTGTTTTAAATACCGGTTATCCTTTTACCGGAGTCAGTTGCAGTAGATCTCCAAAAACTATGACGTGTTTTCCTCCAAATAAAACGTCATACTCTGTTTCAAGAATTTGCTGCATTCTTAAATGCACAAAGGCAAGCATCAAGTTTGAGACCATGCTTACCTCATCAATAATGAGAAGTTTCATTTTCTTCAGGACTCTTGAAACTTCACAACAAGCTTCTCCAGGTAGCTTGTGGTATTCCAATTTGTTTTCATGCTCTACTGGTAGCATTAGTAAACGATGTAAAGTAATTCCTTTAATGTTATGTGCTGCCAACCCAGTTGGAGCAGTGACAACACAAGACAAATGCGACTCAGTTGTTCTCTGCCGATAACTTGTAATTACTTTAATCAAGAAACTTTTTCCTGTTCCAGCTTGACCACTCACATACATTCGGATAGGTTGAAATGATGTACATGAGCACCCTTTCTTTTCATGAAGTAATCCATGGTCAATCTGCTCTTTCACTTGCTGATATATTTGTTTCTGTTCAACATTTAGTTGCTCTTCCAAGTTTCCTAACTGTATTGCATCTTCTTGAGCTTGACACATTGCTGTTTCCACCTCATTCATGGCAATTGCTGCTTCGTTTTCAACAATTGGTTGTCCTAGTGGATCTTGACTCAGTGCAGCAGAACTTTGACTGTCTTGAGAACTGTCTCTAGCAATCTCAGCTGCAATTGTAGCTTCTTGATCAATTTCATCATTCAACATTTTCACATAATTTGCAAAAGCACTGCATTGTATACTATCTTTACAAACATTAAATTAATCTTCATAGCTCTGAAAATCTCCAAGTAATTCCAGTTCTGAACACCATGTTTTGAACATTTGTAAAAGGGCTAAATAGTAAAATTCCCTTGTATCAGCAGTGTCACAACTCAGTTTCCTGTGATTAATAAAATGTCCTTTCCTTTGTTTCACCAAACATCCTTCGGAACCAATCACTGCATATTTTCCATCATTGATGTTCTCTGTAGTATTCCGTTTAAAAGTGTAGTTTTGCAGCACTTCATAGAGACACATGTTCTCAAGATGATGACTTCTGTTTGGGTAATATGTGTCCAACATATTCGTTTTCAAAATATCTGTACTTTCTGGTTATTTTTCTGCTAAATATTCAATTTCTTGAACAGATTTCAGTACCCGATTTCGCATTGCTGCAAGACCTAGACTAACCCAAATGATTCTTCTACTTTTGGAGTATAGATTTGCAGATGATAACCAATCTGAGCATTCGTATGCTCCAATTTCACGATGCGATAACATCTTCAAACTGAAACTGTATAATTTCTTACTTGGAGTCTTCTCGTGAGAAATCTCTTCCCACATTTCTTTCAATTCCGTCTTTTCTGATTTAGTAATGTAGGACGTTACTTATCGAGCAACAGCAATGGAATTGTCAGCAACATACTGAATATCCACGTTAGTGTTCCATATGTATAAAATAACTGGATTGTAGTCATTTCTGCATTTTGACTCTTCGCTTCTTCTTAAGTTGTAGGTATTTTTTGGAGACTTTCTTGTGATGGTATGTCGCATAGCTGACATAAAACTGTTCACTCTTCCTTTAGATAATACAGGACGTGGAAATCCAAAACGACATTTGGTATAGAACTTATCCTTTGATTTGCACTTTCGTCGACAGTATTTTCCATACCTATGGCTTTGGAATCGTAAGACTTGTTGTTTTAAGTTTTTATCTTCTCTGCTATTGGGTACGGCACATGTGGCATAATCTTCAATGAAAGACAAAACAGTATCATCTGAATCTGTTCCAAATTTGGGGGCGTCCTTGATCCATAACAATATATGTATATGAGGAGCACCTCTTGCTTGATACTCCATTCTCCAAAAGAAATCCCCAACTTCTCCAAGAGGAGGATTTTTTTTATTGCAGATGAAAGACATCATAGCTTCAAATCTATGATTGAAATATCTGCATACATTAACAAGATCCAAAGAGCACAATTCTCCAGGTGTCTTGTATTCAATATTTTTTATATTGGAATTTGCCTCTCGAAGAAATTCAAGTAAATCATCCCAAGCATACTCAGCACAGCTTAGTGAAACAAACCATGTAGGAGTTCCTAAGTTCCGTAGCATACATTTCAGTTCTCCATGACGACGGTACCAATATTCATTAGTCCCACGCTGACATGCCAACAGATTAATCAACTGAGATTCTAAATGATCATCTCTCTGATGCACTTTATCCTTAAAATCCTTTCCAGTTACATTTTGCAGATGCAGTCCAGTTTTTAAAATGTGATTTGCTGCATATGAAAGTCCAGACAAGTCACTTTCAAACAGAAGATGAAACATATAAGTGATACATTGTCGAAATCTTGGATCTTCTGCATATAATCTTGTTGTCCGATATTCAGATGCAGGAATCTTCACAGGACATTCATCATATCGTCCACCTTTTCCTGTTGGAAACAACTGCGGGAAACAACGAGCTTCCAAGCTCTCTTCCCATACACTCATGGGACTTCCTCTTGCTTTTTTATTTGGAACAACTCAATCGTATTCCCCATCACCTCTTTGGAATGAAGTGGATGTACACTGTAATGTTCATAGATTTCTTCACATCTGGACATGTCCACTTTTTCAATTTGTCCACTTAATGTTTCAGTATCTTCTGCTAAATCTATTTCTTCTTCTCCTACAAACACATTTCTATAGTACTCATTATTTTTTATCAGATACAATGATGCCTTTTGCACTTTTCTAACATCCACTAACTCTTGCCAGATTTTCTTATTCTTAGTAGGAACATCATTAACTAGAATGACTAGTGGTTCATTTTCTGCATGGTGTACACCAATAGTTTCAATGTTTTTCTTTAAATCTAACGGTAAATACACAACTCTTCCTTTCAATCCTCTTTGTAACTCTGATTGAGGTAATTTACCTGTTTTAGGCTCCATACGAACAATAGCCTGAAACGGGTGCACACATTGAATGAGAATAGAGTCATACGTATTTAAATCTATCAGCTCTGGAGGAATAGCAATCAACTCTAGATTATTATGAACAGCTCTAGAAGGCATTTTATTCTCATCTAATTTGTTATAACAATATTTGCAAATATGCTGCTCAGATCCCAAATCAAAACAATCCTCTACCAACAAATAAGTTGCAAATTCCTTCCACTTATCATTATTTTCTATTTCACTTTTTAACCCTTTCGCTCCGGCGGGAATTCCGCCGCAGCGCTGGGGGGGGGGGGTTTGGGGGCAGCGCGGTGGCGCGGTGCTCATGACGGGACCACTCCGTCATGAGCCGCGGTTGAGCTGTGTTCATGACGGAGTGGTTCCGTCATGACTCCGCCCACTGCGCTAATCGCCCGCACAGGCGAGGAATTAGCGCCGCGTGGGCGACGCGGCCGCCAACGGCCGCAGCATGACGGAACCACTCCGTCATGAGCACACGGCGACCGTGGCTCATGACGGAGTGGTTCCGTCATGAGTGGGGAAGGGGTTAAATACAGATTGACACTCCTAGGCTGATTTTTATAGTGACTTCGCCGACAACAAATACAAGAAACATTTGGTCTTTCACCTGAAATTACCTTAAACTTTGTGATTTGATCTTCAACATTTTGTTCTACTAATGTGTCAGTTTCTGCACTCTCTTGCTGAAGACCAAAGTAACAAAACTAAATATCATCACAAACCTTTTTCATATCTGATACTGACCCACGCAAAAGAGCACTGTTCAATTCATTTAACTTTAGTGCTGGACTTTTTGCATAATACAATCTTCTCACTAACTTCCGCATTTGAGTATGATGTACTGCCAACATCCTGAAATGGTGAAAAACACTTTGACAAACTTTCCTAGAAAGACAAGCCAGAGAATGACCTTGCAAACCAGTATTCTTTCTTGCGCTGCAAGGGTCTAGTCCTTGCAACACCTTAATCTTTTGTTTAACACTTTTTTTACTATATGCTTGTAAAAAACTACATAATTTATCAATAGATTCTTGTCGTACACTACAAATACTACTGCAATCCCAAGTGTACACAGGGTGTTTAGGACGTCTCCCTAGAACTTCATCAGCTATCACTTCTTCTACATTTCTTTCAACCATTTTCTCTTTCTCAATTGGACAACCATCTCTAACCTCATAACCTCGACCACTGGTGTCAACTGCATGCAATACATTTTTGCTCTGTAAATAACTCTCTTCATTAAAGAAAGGCTCTGAACTGGAACTGTGTTTCAATTCTCCCAAAAAAAATCACAAAAATTTGTTCTATTAATTACTCTTTTCCTCCTACTTTTGGCCTTCATTAAATGGATTGGTTTATCTAGTGATCGAATTCTGTTTAATACTAAAATAAATAGTTTCCTTTTTACTTCAAAAGCGTTTTCAACAATGGTTTCAATATGCTTCTTCTTTTTATAAAATAGAGCTCTCTTTTTATATTTCTTCACATCTTTCAGCAAATTATGTACTACTCTCTTGTAAAATATTGTTTTGCGTATTTCCTTATACTGATTTTGCCTTCTTTTACCACACTCCGTCTCCTTTGACTGTCCAATTGCTTTTTTGCTTTTCCTATTATTTTGAATATTTTTTCTAGTTGAAGCATTCTCACAGGTTTCAGTATTCTGTACATTCTGTCTGATCTTACAAACATTTTTTTAATAAATTGCTTTGTGATCTTACCAGAAGATTTTTTCTTTTTAGCCACATTATGTTGTTCATTGAATACTTGTGGTTGATTTTTCTTCAAATAACTCTCCTTTCTCTGTTCTTTTCTTTTTCTTTTTTTTCTGGCATGCTTTCTCTATTTTAATGGTGAAAAAAAGCATCTGTCAAAAATAATCACAAATAAATGTATATTAATAACTTTAAAATGTATAATTTTCTATTACTATACAAACACATTTTCTATAAATACTGACTAAGAAATTATAGCCCTGAAGCACAAGTGTGACGATGGTTAAAACACTACATGCATAGTGCAAACTACTTTGAAGCAGTTCATGCCCTAAAGCCTGCCTCACTGAAAGACTACATGCTTACTGACTGAATGATTACAGTACTATAAGGAGAGACATTGGGTGAGTGACACAGTGTTTGCTATAAGTGTATGGATACTGACTGGGATATTGATAGTGTGAAAGACAAGTGTGTAGGTGATTACAGACCTACATGCATAGTGGATAGGCGGTTGAATCAATCCATGTGCTAAGGCCTGCCTCACTCCAATAGTACTTAAATACTGACTGAATGTTTTGAGTATTGCAAGGAGAGTGCCTGGATGAATTTATAAGTATTTGTTTTTTGGCACAATAAATACATTAGTACATGGTTCTGAATGAATCACTGGAGAAGTATAAGGGCAGTGACAGGGTGTTTGCAGGAACTGTATGAATACTGACTGGGGTATTGAAGGTGTGAAAGACAAGTGTGTATGTGGCTAGAGACCTGCATGCATAGTGGATAGACGTTTGAAACAGTCCATGGAGTAACACCTGGATCACTGCAAAACTACCTGGGTACTCACTGAATCATTTGAGTACTGCAAGGAGAGTGCCTGGATGAATCTTTTAAGTTTTTAGGTTTTGGCGCAGTGAATAGATTAGTACATGGTGCTGGATGAGTCACTGGAAGTGTGCAATTGAAGTGACAGGGTGTTTATTGGAGTTTATAGATACTTACTGGGAAATTGAAGGTCTGAAAGACAATTGTGTTGGTAGTTAGAGGCCTCCATGCATAGTGGAAACACGTTTGAATCAATCCATGTGCTAAGGCCTGCCTCACTCCATTAGTACTTGGGTACTGCCCGAATGATTAGACTATTGCAAGAACAGTGCCTGGGTGAATTTATAAGTGTTTCAGTTTTGGCGCAGTGAATGCATTACTACATGGTGCTGAATAAGTCACTGAAAGAGTGCAAGGGGAGTGACAGGGTGTTTGCTGGAAGTACATGGATACTGACTGGGGAATTCAAGCTGTTAAAGACAAGTGTATAGTAGGTTAGAAGCCTGCATGCATACTGGATAGACCTTTGAAGCAGTCCATGTGGTAAAGCATGGTTCACTGCATGAGTACCTGCATAGTGACTGAATCATAAAACTACTGCTAGGAGACTGCCAGGGTGAAACTTTTAAGTTTTTCGTTTTTTTGCGCAGTGAATAGATTAGTACATGGTACTGAATCAGTCACTGGAGGAGTGCAAGATGAGTGACAGGGTGTTTATTAAAGTATATAGATGCTGACTAGTTAATTGAAGAACTGAAAGACAAGTGTGTAGGTGACTAGAGGCCTCCATGCATAGTGCATAGACGTTTAAACAGTCCATGAGCTAAGACCTCGGACACTGCATGATTACCTGGGTACTGACTGAATCATTACACTAATGTAAGGAGAGTGACTGGGTTAATCTTTTTAAGTTTTTGTGTTTTGGTGCAGTGAATAGATTACTACATAGTGCCAGATGAGTCACTAGAGGTGTGAAAGTGGACTAAAAGAGTGTTTACTGGAGTTTATAGATACTGACTAGTTAATTGAAGAAGTGAAAGACAAGTGTGTAGGTGACTAGAGGCCTGCATGCATACTGGACAGACATTTAAAGGACTCCATGGGCTAAGGCGTGGGTCACTACTTGAGTACCTGGGTACTGACTGAATCATTATAGTACTGCAAGAAGAGTGCCTGGATGAATCTTTTAAGTTTTGGGGTTTTGGCGCAGTGAATAGATTAGTACATGGTGCTGGATGAGTCACTGGAGGTGTGCAAGGGGAGTGACAGAGTGTTTATTGGACTATATAGATACTGACTGGGCAATTGAAGGTGTGAAAGACAATTGTGTAGGTGGTTAGAGGCCTGCATGCATAGTGGATAGACATTTGAAGTAGTCCATGTGCTAAGGCCGGGTTCACTACATAAGTACCTGGGTACTGACTGAATCATTAGACTACTACAAGGAGAGTGCCTCGTGAATTTATAAGTGGTTGGGTTTTGATGCAGACAATGGATTAGTACATGGAGCTGAATGGGTCACTGGAGAAGTGTAAGGAGAGTGACAGGGTGTTTGCAGGAACTGTATGAATACTGACTGGGATATTGAAGGTGTGAAAGACAAGTGTGTAGGTGGTTAGAGGTCTGCATGCATACTGGACAGACGTTTGAAGCAGTCCATGACCTAAGGCCTACGTCACTGCATGAGTACCTGAGTACTGACTGAATCATAAGAGTACTGCAAGGAGAGTGCCTGGATGAATCTTTTAAGTTTTTGCATTTTGGCGCAGTGAATAGATTAGTACATGGTGCTGGATGAATCACTGGAGGTGTGCAAGGGGAGTGACAGGGTGTTTATTGGAGTATATAGATGCTGACTGGGCAATTGAAGGTTTGAAAAATAATTGTGTAGGTGGTTAGAGTCCTGCATGCATAGTGGATAGACGTTTAAAGTAGTCCATGTGCTAAGTCCAGGTTCACTACATAAGTACCTGGGTACTGACTGAATCATTAGAGTACTGCAAGGAGAGTGCCTCGGTGAATTTATAAGTGGTTGGGTTTTAGTGCAGTCAATGGATTAGTACATGGTGCTGAATGGATCAGTAGAGGAGTGCAAGGCCAGTGACAGGGTGTTTCCTGGAAGTGTATGGATATTGACTGGGAAATTGAAGGTGTGAAAGACAACTGTGTAGATGGTTAGAGGACTGCATGCATAGTGGATAGGTGTTTGAACCATTGCATGTGCTAAGGCCTGCCTCACTCCGTTACTACTTGGTATATTAACTGAATGTTTACAGTATTGCAAGGACAGTTCCTGGGTGAATACATAAGCAATGACTGCCTTCTAATTCTACCAAAACTTGAGAACAGGAAAGGTTTTTAAGAAGTTATGTGTATGCAAAGATACGAAGTACCCAAATGCTTCTCTCACACTGGTTCCCAAATGCACACAGACTCACAGTTTGATTCTAGACAACCAACACTATCCCTTGGACTTTACCAAAACTCATCCACTATTCTGGGAGGGGGTAAGGAGACTGCACACAATCTACATATTTCAGTACTGCACTTTAGTGTCAAAGCCTGACTCATTTTATGAATGCATAAGCAATGACTGGCTTCTAATGGTACTAAAACTTGACAACATGACAGATTTTAAAACAGTTATCTGTCAGCAAATACACGATGTTACCAAATGCTTCTCTCACAATGGTTACCCAAATGCACACAGACTCACAGTGTGATTCTAGACAAGCAACACTATCCCCTATACTTTACCAAAACACATTCACTACTCTGGAAGGGGTAACGGGACTGCACACAATCTACATATTTCAGTACTGCACTTTAGTGTCAAACCCTGACTCATTTTATGAATGCATAAGCAATAACTGGCTTCTAACACTACTAAAACTTGACAACATGACAGGTTTTAAAACAGTTATCTGTCTGCAAATACACAATATAACCAAATGCTTCTCTCACAATGGTTGGCCAAATGCACACAGACTCACAGTGTGATTCTAGACAAGCAACACTATCCCTTGGACTTTACCAAAACACAGTCACTACTCTGGAAGGAGTAAGGGGACTGCACACAATCTACATATTTCAGTACTGTACTTTAGTGTCAAAGCCTGACTCATGTTATCAATGCATAAGCAAAGACTGGCTTCTAATGCTACTAAAACTTGAGAACATGACAGCTTTTAAAACAGTTATCTGTCAGCAAATACATGATGTTACCAAATGCTTCTCTCACAATGCTTACCCAAATGCACACAGACTCACAGTGTGATTCTAGACAAGCAACACTATCCCTAGGAGTTTACCAAAACTCATTCACTACTGTGGAAGGAGTAAGGGGACTGCACACAATCTACATATTTCAATATTGTACTTTAGTGTCAAAGCCTGACTTATTTTATCAATGCATAAGCAAAGACTGGCTTCTAATGCTACTAAAACTTGACAACATGACAGCTTTTAAAACAGTTATCTGTCAGCAAATACATGATGTTACCAAATGCTTCTCTCACAATGGTTACCCAAATGCACACAGACTCACAGTGTGATTCTAGACAAGCAACACTATCCCTAGGAGTTTACCAAAACTCATTCACTACTGTGGAAGGGGTAAGGGGACTGCACACAATCTACATATTTCAGTAATGCACTTTAGTGTCAAAGCCTGACTCATTTTATCAATGTATAAGCAAAGACTGGCATCTAATCCTACTAAAACTTGACAACATGATAGGTTTTAAAACAGGTATCTGTCAGCAAATACACAATGTTACTAAATGCTTCTCTCACAATGGTTACCCCAATGCACACAGACTCACAGTGTGATTCTAGACAAGCAACACTATCCCTTGGACTTTACCAAAACACATTCACTACTCTGGAAGGAGTAAGGGGACTGCACACAATCTACATGTTTCAGTACTGTACTTTAGTGTCAAAGCCTGACTCATTTTATGAATGCATAAGCAAACACTGACTTCTAATGCTACTAAAACTTGACAACATAACAGCTTTTAAAACAGTTATCTGTCAGCAAATACATGATGTTACCAAATGCTTCTCTCACAATGGTTACCCAAATGCACACAGACTCACAGTGTGATTCTAGACAAGCAACACCATCCCTAGGAGTTTACCAAAACTCATTCACTACTGTGGAAGGAGTAAGGGGACTGCACACAATCTACATATTTCAGTACAGCACTTTAGTGTCAAAGCCTGACTCATTTTATGAATGCATAAGCAATGACTGGCTTCTAATGGTACTAAAACTTGACAACACGACAGGATTTAAAACACTTATCTGTCAGAAAATACACAATGTTACCAAATGCTTCTCTCACAATTCTTACCCAAATGCACACAGACTCACAGTGTGATTCTAGACAAGCAACACTATCCCTAGGACTTTACCAAAAGTCATTCACTACTCTGGAAGGGGTAAGGTGACTGCACACATTCTACATATTTCAATACTGCACACTACTATGAAAGCCTGACTCATTTTGCAATTGCATAAGCAATGACTGGCCTCTAACGCTACTCAAACTTGACAACAAACCAAATTTTAAAGCAGTAATCTGCAAGCAAATACATGATGTTACCAAATGCTTTTCTCACAATAATTGCCCAAATGCACACAGACTCACAGTGCGATTGTAGACAGCCAACTATCCCTTGTACAAAATACATTCACTAGTCTACAAGATGTAAAGTGACACACATTGCAGAAAACAAAGGCATTCACAAAGACCTAGGTTTGCCAAATGTAGACATTAAATGGATTGGACAGAGAGGGTTAAAGTGGCACCAATTGATGCCAAAATCCTTTATGCACCTCCAACATCCTGACCTCATAATAGTGCACTGTGGTGGCAATGACCTAGGCACTTTGACTGGGGTAGGTCTGGAAATGCTTATGAAGGACACCTTCATAATTGATTTCACTTTTTCCCAAAACTGCCTTTGTGTATTCTAACATATGCCAAAGGCAGAAATGGAACTGGTCCAATCATTTTTGTCCACAGATTGAGAAAGCTAGGAAACATGTGAATAAATCTGTTTCTGCTTTTCTCCGAGACTATAGAATGGGGTCCATTTACAATAACAATCTGCGCTTTCATATGCAAGAGATGTATAGGAGAGATGGAGTACACTTTACTGACAAAGGAAACAGAGTCTTCCTCAACATCTTTAGACTCTGTATAGGTACTTACTTATAATTACCAAAAACTCTCAATGAACACAACGGCTCTTTTTAGAGCCACTCAAGAACAAAACACTTAAGCTTGATGTTTATCTCCCAAAAATCTCAGTTTTTTTTCCTTGGATTCGCGCACTCAATGCGTTAGGAACCGCGCACCCTACGCGAGAGAAATCGCGCACCCAACGCGTTAGGATGCGTGACTCCTAATTTTACCGTAAAAAGAAAATAGCCCCTATCACTAATTTTTATTATCCCCGGGGACCCCATCCCCCGGGGCTTATAAAAACACATTGGGGACCGTGGGGTAGCCCCAACGCCCCCACGGTCCCAGCCGGCTCCCCGCGTCCTTCGGGAGCCGGCATTGCTTTTCCACATGGGGAGCTGATGACATGCAGCTCCCCTTGTGCAAAACCAATATGTTTGGATTTTGAAAGAGAGAGCAGGTTTCCCTGCTCTCTCTTTCAAAATCCAAACGAAGTTTGCTATGGGAGGGCGGGAGACTCCCACCCTCTCATAGCAAACAACAGTTTCCCGGGGGTGGGCACCCCAGGACACTGTAGGAGCTGGACCTGGGGGTAGACGGTCCCCAGGGCCCTCGAGGGCTCCAGGAGGGGGGCCACGCAGCCCCCCTCCCTCAATAAATAAAGCCCCGGGGGGTGGTGGTCCCCGGGGCTTGGGGGGCTGTTCAGCCCCCCCACCCTATTTATTTTCTAGCCCCGGGGGTAGCGGTCCCCGGGGCTGGGGGGCCCCCTGGGCCCCCGCTTTAATTTAATTTCAATTTTGCCCCTGGGATTTGCGCCCCCTGGGGGCTAATTATTAAGGAAGCGCGAAAGCCCGCACTTCGATTTTTTATTTTTACGGCCGGATCCGTGCAACCTGCGCACATTTTGCCGTTTAAAAAAAAAAAAGGGAGCCCTGGGGGGTCCTTCTGGGACCCCTAAGCAACATTAGAGGTTCAGACTATTTCTACCCTGCCCCCTTTACATCTTTCACACACATATTTCCCTTACTTGCTCAGCCTCACTTCTACCGAGGCACAAAATGGCTGCCAAACAGTTCCTGGTTTCGAATGTTGACAGACACTTGACAGCCAATTAACATTCAGCGCGTGATCGGGAGGGTGCGCGCACTTGCGCATAGGGTGCGCGGAGGATATATATGTACTTTTAACTCTAATTTTCAGGAACTACTGAACGGATTTACACCATTTAAGCAAAAGGCACGGTTCTGAACTGAGGACTACCTCTTTGCCAAATTTGGTGTAATTCCGTTCAGCAGTTCGGGCTGTAGCTGCGTCAAAAGGTCCTATGGGAAATTGCATGGGGAAAACGCGTTTTGGGACCCCCCTTTTTTCTCGGCCCCCGCTTGACAAATCACCCTGAAACTTTCAGGATAGGAGCGGACCGGAGCTGGCCAAAAGTTTTGAACATTTCGGGAAGATTCGTCAACCGGCGCCAGACTTATTGGGAATAGAATGTTGCGGATTTCCTATGGAAAATAGGTCCTAACTATAACTACCTATTGGCGACTGCCAGTAGGTAATATATGTGTCTATATATATATATATATATATATATATATATATATATATATATATATTCAGTGAAAAAACCATAGGTTTCACACACGTTATAGTTAGCTGGACATTTCACTCGTAAAAAACCAATGAAATTTCCCCGTTATAGTTACTTCAGCTAACTATAACTCACGCGCCCGCAATGCACTACTGATGACGTCACATATTACATCACTCATGACATGGTCACTGACATCACTCATGACATCACTCATGACATCTCAAATGACATCACTGATGACATCACTGATGACATCATCCAGTGAATGTGTGTTTTTCTGAAAATTAAATATGTTTTATATATGTGTATCTCAAGGTCAATGGAAGAATAAATGGGTATATAAGTGTCTAAATGGATGATTTGTTTTTGAAAAATGTATTGTGTTACTGACTGATTAAGTGTTTCATAGTGAATACATGGCTTACTGAGTAATGTTTAAATATGAAATATCTGTATCAGTCTCTCACTTTGTGTATAAGTGGCTGCATGGGTTGGTGATTAGCTTCATGGGTGTCTATATAGGTTATTAGTTGTTTTTTTGAGTATCAGTCTGAGTGTCTGTATGGTTCGGTGGGGGGTATTACGTAGTGCATAGGTGCATGAATGAGTGATTCACTCTTTCTATGTGTTGAAGACAGCATGTGTGCAGGACTGTATGGGTGGATGAGTGTGTGTATGGGTGTGTTAGTGAGTGAATGACTGTCTCAATAGTGTCTTTATGAGTAACTACATATCTATTAAACTAGTATATGTGACTATTGGTGTATATAAGTGAGTATATGTGAGAGTGAGAGATTGAAAGAGTTCCTGTATGAATAAGTATGTGTTTCTATAAGTGATTGTTTTAAAGACTAAGTATGTGTAAGTTTCTGTAGAAGTAAGTGTGGTGGTGTGTGTATAACTGTATATGAAAGTAAATGTATGTTTGATTCTTTATTAGCATGAGTGACTATGTGTGTGAGTAACTCTATGGATGAGTGGCATTGTGTAACAGGATGTATAGGTGTATGAGTACATATGATGAGTGAGTACATGTATGAGTGACTGTATAGGACTGTTGGTGAATGAGTGGATGTGTATGTGGATCTTAGAATTACTGAAGAGGTTGTTGTAACTGGTATTGGTATGTCCATTGTTTTGAAAATTTTAGTCTCTGTTTTTGAATGTGTGTATCAAAGGTTATATTAGGGTGAGAGGAGGTCTGCCACTCTGCCACAAGGATGATGTCATCAGTGATGTCATTTGAGATGTCATCAGTGATGTCATGAGTGATGTCAGTGACCATGTCATGAGTGATGTAATATGTGACGTCATCAGTAGTGCATTGCGGGCGCGCGAGTTATAGTTAGCTGAAGTAACTATAACGGGGAAATTTCATTGGTTTTTTACGAGTGAAATGTCCAGCTAACTATAACGTGTGTGAAACCTATGGTTTTTTCACTGAATTTGCAAGGTTTTTTAAATGCTAATTCCTAACTATAACATGTGTGAAACCTATGGTTTTTTCAGTGAATTTGCAAGGTTTTTTAAATGCTAATCCCTAACTATAACATGTGTGAAACCTATGGTTTTTTCAGTGAATTTGCAAGGTTTTTTAAATGCTAATTTCTAATTATAACGTGTGTGAAACCCATGGTTTTTTCAGTGAATTTGTATGGTTTTTTAAATGCTAATTCTTACCTATAACATATGTGATTCCCATATTTTTTTTTATTGATTTTGTATGATTTTTTTATTATAAATTCTTATCTTAAATGTGTTTTTTTTTTTTAAAAACCCAGTTTTTATTAAACTTTTTATTTTCTTAAAACACTATGTTTTTTAAAAAAAAATATGCAATATATCAAGTTTTCTCTTTTTTTTTTACCAAACAGGTAAGATATATCAGTATAACATAGAAAATATATATATATATATATTTTTTTTTATTGCGCGTACGGTAAGCGTACGGTAAGCGTACGGTTTACGCAATGTCTGTAATTTATCTACTCTGATTGCGTATAGTTACGCAATTTGCGTAGCCGCACGTACTGTGCGTGGGGCGCGTAGGCGTGTACGCTACACGCGCACGTTACGCGGAAGTGTTGTAGAGTGACTCTTTTGCGCATGCGCGCGAGCGTGTGTCTTTTTTACGCGCATGCGCACTTTTACCGTAAGCGCACCGTAAGCGTAACGTAAGCGTAACGTACGCGCACGGTGGGTCATGTGATCATGAAACACAACTTTTGATTGGTTGAAACTACTTTCAGTTCTAGAACTCTCCTACACCACACCCATTCCCCTCATTTCTGCTTGTGATCCCTTAGGAGAAGGAGCTGACTTGTCTTTGTGATACGATGGCAGAACAGCACTCTTCTGCTGAGAGTGAGGCTAGCAGCACCACCATCAGGCAGAGAAAGAGGAAACAGAAGAGCTCTTTCATATGGGAGTATTTCAGTTTTCCAGAGGGTGAGAAAAAAGTCAATGCTGCCTTGGTGACTTGCAAGCTGTGCCAGCGTGTACTTTCGCGAGGTAATCCCAACAAGAAGTATTCCTTTGGGAATCACACTATGTTGAGACACCTTGAGGATGTGCATCCTAGGACACATGCACGACATACTAGAGGCAACCCTTCAGTAAGTCGAGCAAGCACATCCACAGCAGCTCAGCCGAGTCCTTCTTCGGAAGCTCAGCAGAGCCCTTCATCTGTGGGGGCACAATCACCTTTTTCTGATCCTCTGGAAATGAACCCTCGGTTTGGTAGGGTTACTATGCGGTGTTCATTTTGCCATGATCTAATTGTTCATAGGGAGACCAGTGTTTCCCTCATTAACAACAGAATAGATCAGCACAAATGTCCAACCAGCTAATGTTCCCATACTTCCTTTCCTCTGTCCCTGCATGAACACAACGGCTCTTTTAAGAGCCAACCTTACCTCTCAACTTTTTTTTATTTTTTCTTTAAAACTTTTTTTTTTTTTTTTTTACCGTATGCGTACGGTAAGCGTATTTTTTTTTTTTTTTTTTTAAAACACTAAAGATCAATTACC
Organism: Triturus cristatus; assembly: GCF_964204655.1. Taxonomy (NCBI): domain Eukaryota; kingdom Metazoa; phylum Chordata; class Amphibia; order Caudata; family Salamandridae; genus Triturus; species Triturus cristatus. Next base: position 1,000,937,911 of record NC_140590.1, read on the forward strand.
ACATCTCAAGATCCTTGAGGAATTAATAATTAAATAATAAAAATCTTTTTGAGATAAAGTGGAAGAAAGAGACCTTCTAATTTCTCAGTTACCTGTCCCACCCAACAATTTAATTTTTAATTAAAATGTAATTGAAATTACTTGAAAAAATGGTTGTTTTTTTTTGAAAATTTTCTTTCACAATCTGAAAAAAAAGAAAAAAGTATTAATATTTAATAAATCAATATATTACACAGTACACGTATTTACATATTTTTCCCCAAAAATGTTTTGCCTTTTTTTTGCTGTTTTCAGAATATATTGCATTTCACTATAAATTGTGAAAGCAATTGCATTCATCATTTAACAACGGGCAAAAAAAAAATAACAATCTCAAAGATTGTATAAAAAAAGCCCAGAATCTCTTTTAACTTAAACATAACATTATAGAAATGCATAATATTCTAAAAAAATATCAACTAATATCAATACTTATTTCTTTAAAATACCGTCTGACATTTTTGTTTCAGAAGTATAATCACAAAAATATATCTCAAATAACTCCACAATACATCTGGTTCCATTTCCTTTAGGCCAAATAGTAATTTTAAAATTCTTTTTTGATTAAATTTCCAATGGTAATCCAATAAAATTCAAAAGTTTAAATTGTACAGATCTCACCGATTCTCTTTAACATTTTGGTTTCCGAAAGATTAAATAATAATTAAATAAGTTCACAATACAATTGTTTACTTTTCCTCATGGCCAAATAGTAATTTTAAAAATCTTTTTTGAATAAATTTCCAATGGCAATCCAATAACATTCCAAAATTTAAATTGTGCAGATGTTACCGATTTTGTCTAAATTTTTGGTTTTCCAAAGTTTCATTAAAAATTTAAAAAGTCCACATTACAATTGGTTACCTTTCCATTAGGCCAAATGATAATTTGAAAAATCATTTTTTTTTTAAATTCCAATGGTAATCCAATAAAATGGTAAAATTGTTTTGTACACATCTTGCCAAGTCTCTCTAAAATTTAGGTTTCAGGAAGATTAGATAGGAATTTGCTAAATCAAAAGGCAAACGTTGCTTGAAAATCAATTGGGAATCATTACACAGTGTCCAGCCTTTTTCACATTTAAGATAAACTGTGTAATGTCCAGAAGTAACAGTAGGTCCTTCATGGAAAATTATTGCAACTGTTACAAAAGTTTTTCCTGAAATTGATAATTGCTGTCCTGTAAACTTCTTTATTAAAGTATCTAATTTTGAACCATCAGCTTTACATCGTTGCATCATTAAAATTACATATTGTCCGTATTCCTTTAAAATTAACGTTGAAAACATTTCAGATTTACACTCACTGCATTCCATGCTATGATTAGCATCTTTAACTAATTTAGCAAAAGTGACTGTTTTACTTTCTGGCAATGTTAAATAAATAAACCTTTCAGAATCAACATTAGAGCCACATATATTGTAACAGTTTTCACAACTATGTTCCCATTTATAAGAGAGACCAAATAAATTTTCAATAGGAACCCCTTCTTCTTCCAGTACCTGAAGAAAAAACATCAAGAATTCCTGTGCGTCTTGCTGTACATTTTGAGAAAACTGTGTTCGTCCTGAACATACATCTAAAAGTTTTCTAATTTCAGTAGCACTTTCTATTTGAGTTTTATCATTACTCAGCTTTTGAAAAAGGAGACTCAACTCAGAACAGAATCTTTTTCCCTGATTTACTATTATCTGCTCTTGCACACTTTCCAGATAAAATGCAACATTCAGCACTACATTAGCGTAGCAGTTGACACCAGAGCTATTTTCAAAATGACATCCTACACCCTGTTCTTCATTTTCCTTTTTCTTTTTGCTTGCAATTACATCACTCCTCTTTTTTTTCCTCCTCTCTACATCTTCATTACAGATATTCTCATTTCTCCTTTTACGAGAAACTACACGTTTCTCCAACACAGGATACTGACCTAAATGAGAAGCATAGGTTCTTCTTAATCTATTATACTCCTTTACACAATTTGTATCAGCACTAACTTTTGAGTCATCAAAGTCTATCATGAATAAACCAGATAATGTTTTCACTCGTGACAAAGCTACATAAGCCATACCTTCTTTGAACACAGTTGAACCAATGTTCACAAAAGCACAATCTACAGTCAATCCTTGAGACTTGTGAATAGTTACAGCATATGCTAGTGAAAACGGAAACTGCTTCCTACGTACATATAAGTCTTTCACAAGCATGAAACGAACTGAACAACGACAAATGTCTTTAACTTCTACTATCTGATCAAATTTTATTTTTAAACATTCAATTCCATCTTTTTTCTGATAATTAATAAAACCCACAACTCTTCCCATAGCTCCATTAACTAAACCTTTTTCAACATCCAAATTTCTCCTTAAAAATACTCTACAGTTCATGCAAACATATAGATTTTTTTCTAATCCAGCTGTTTTGGAAATGTTCTTCTCTAGTGAATCCAATTTATTTTTCAGTGTGCCTGTTAATGTGATAGTAATTCTTCCATCCTCAATTTTGTCCACTGCTTCCAATTTCCTGATATCTTCCTTTTCCAATTTTAAAAGCTCCTCATTGAATATTGAGCATTCACGTAGAGTTGGCATTAAGCAGATGACACTTTTCTTTTCTGCAATGTTCTTGTATATCTTCTCTGCAACTATTTCTTCCTTTGGAAATAAATTATGTAGCAGCCGACTCTGTAATGCTTTTTTGCCAACTTCTGTGAGTAGTCCAATTCTGATATCTTTCAGAATACTTCCATATTCTTCATCGTTTGCTTGCCTCATATTAGTAGTTAGTTCCTTGTACTCAAAGAAGGACCAAATGTTTGCATTACCGATGCTTCCCAATGACTTCTTTGTGTCTTCATGTGTCACAGTATTAAACACTGGTTGTCCTTTAACTGGAGTAAGTTGTAGAAGATCCCCAAAAACTATGACATGTTTTCCACCAAATAACACGTCATAGTCTGTCCTTAGAATTTGCTGCATTCTTAAATGCACAAAGGCAAGCATTAAGTTAGATACCATGCTCACCTCATCAATAATGAGAACTTGCATCTTCTTCAATACTCTTGAAACTTCCAAGCATGCTTCTCCAGTTAGCTTGTTGTATTGTATTTTGTTCTCATGCTCCACTGGTAACATTAGCAAGCGATGTAAGGTAATTCCTTTTATGTTATAGGCTGCTAACCCAGTTGGAGCAGTAACCACACAAGACAAAGTAGAATCCGTTTTTTGCTGTAGGTAGCTTCTGATGACTTTTATTAGGAAACTTTTTCCAGTTCCAGCTTGTCCGCTTACATACATCCTGATTGGATGAAATGATGTGCATGAGCACTCTTTTTTTTCATGTAGAAATCCGTGATCAATTTTGTTTCTGATCTCTTCATAAATTTGTTGCTGCTCTTCATTCAGTTGTCTTTCCAAATTTTGTAAGTCTATAAATTCTTCTTGAGCTTAATTCATAGCCGTTTCAACTTCATTCATGGCTATTGATGCTTCATTTTCAACGATTGGTTGTCCTAGGGGATCTTGACTGAGTGTTCCTGAACTTTGGCTGTCTTGAGAACTGTCTCTAGCTACTTCTGCTGCAATTGTAGTTTCCTGTTCAATTTCTTCATTTAACATTTGCAGATAAGTTGTGAATGTACTGCATTGTATGCTGTCTTTGCAAGCATTAAATGAATCTTCATAGCTTTGAAATTCTCCCAGTAGTTCATCCTCTGTACTCCATGGTTTAAACAGCTGTAAAAGAGCCAAGTAGTAAAATTCCTTTTTGTCAGTAGTGTCGCAACTCAGCTTCCTGTGATTTATCAAACTTCCTTTTGTTTGCTTCACCAAACATCCTTCCTCACCAATGACTTTATATTTTCCATTGTTGATGTCTTCTGCGGCTTTCCGTGAATAAATGTAGTTCTGCAGCACTTCATAGAGACATATGTTCTCCAGATGATGACTTCTTTTTGGATAATATGTGTCCAACATGTTTGATTTCAAAATATCTGTACTTTCTGGGTCATTCTCAGCCAAATATTCAATTTCTCCAACAGATTTCAGTACCCGATTTCTCATTGCTGCAAGGCCTAAACTTACCCAAATTATTCTTCTTGATTTCGAGTAGAGACTTGCAGAAGATAACCTATCTGAACATTCGTAGGATCCAATTTCTCGATGCGATAACATCTTTAAACTGAAACTGTACAGCTTCTTACTGACAGTCTTCTCGTGAGAAATCTCTTCCCACATTTCTTTCAATTCAGTTTTTTCAGATTTAGTAATGTAAGACGTTACATATCGAGCAACAGCAATGGAATTGTCAGCTACATACTGTATATCCATGTTAGCATTCCACATGGATAAAATGACTGGGTTGTAGTCATTTATATTTTTTGATTCTTCTTTTCTTTTTAGGTTGTAGGTATTCTTAGGTGATTTTCTTGTAATAGTATGTCTCACAGATGACATAAAACTGTTTACTCTTCCATTTGAAAGAACAGGTCTAGGAAATCCAAATCGACATTTAGTGTAGTATTTTTCTTTGCTCTTGTATTTCCGTCGACAGTATTTTCCACACCGATGACTTTGGAAACGTAAAACTTGCTCCTTTAACTTTTTCTCTTCTGTGCTTTTTGGTATAGCACATGTTGCATATTCTTCAATGTAAGATAACACTGCTTCATCAGTATCTGTTCCAAACTTTGGGGCATCCTTGATCCACAACAGCATATGAATATGAGGAGCACCTCTTGCCTGGTACTCTTTTCTCCAAAAGAAATCCACTACTTCTCCAAGAGGTGGATTTTTTTTATTGCAGATGAAGGACATCATAGCCTCAAATCTATGATTGAAATATCTGCAAACATTAACCGGATCCAATGAGCACAGTTCTCCTGCTGTCTTGTATTCAATGTTTTTAATGTTTGAATTTGCCTCTCGTAGAAAATCCAGTAAATCATCCCAAGCGTACTCGGCACAGCTTAGGGTAAGGAACCATGTTGGTGTTCCTAAATTCCGTAACATGCATTTTAATTCACCATGGCGTCGGTACCAATATTCATTTGTCCCACGCTGACAAGCCATCAGATTGATCAGTTGTGTTTCCAAATGATCATCTCGGTGCTGCACTTTCTCCATAAAATCCTTAGCAGACACATTTTGTAAATGTACTCCACTTTTTAAAATGTGATTTACTGCATATGATAATGCAGACAAGTCGCTTTCAAATAAAAGATGGAACAAATAAGGAATACTTTGTCGAAATCTGGGATCTTCTGCATATAGTCTTGTAATCCGATACTCAGAAGCTGGAATCTGTTCTGGACGTTCATCGTATCGTCCTCCTTTTCCTTTAGGAAACAGCTGGGGAAAACATCGAGCTTCCAAGCTCTCCTCCCATACACTCACGGGAGTTCCTTTTGCTTTCTTCATCTGAAACAGATCAATATTGTCTCCCATAGCTTCTTTTGAATGTAGAGGATGTATGCTAAAATGTTCATAAATTTCTTCTTCCTTTGACTTGTCCACTTTTTCAATTTGTCCAGTTGGTGTTTCTGTGTCTTCTTGTAAATCTTCTTCTTCTTCTTCTATATAAATTGATTCATACCATTTGTTATTCCTTTTCAAATACAAATTTGCTCTTTGTACTTTCCGTACATCTACCAGCTCCTGCCAAATCTTCTTATTCTTTGTAGGTACACCATTAACCAGAATAACTAATGGTTCAGTTTCCAAAGTATCTGCATCAATAGTTTCCATATTTTTTTTCAAATCCAAGGGCAAATACACCACTCTACCTTTTAAACCTCTCAGTAAATCTGAAGGAGGTAATTTACCAGTTTTGGGCTCCATACGTACTATGGTCTGGAACGGATGAACACATTGAATAAGTATAGACTCATATGTATTTAATTCAGAAAGTTCGGCAGGAATAACATCCAATTCTAAATTATTATGTACAGCTCTGGTCGGCATTCTATTTTCCTCTAACTTGTTGTAACAGTATTTACAAATACGCTGATCTTCACCCAATTCAAAACAATTTTCTAGAAATATATATGTGACAAAATCTTTCCACTTATAATTATCTTCATTTTCACTCTTTCTGTAGAGATCAACATTCCTAGTTTGTTTTCTATAATGAGTTCTGCGGCAACAAATACAAGTAATATTTGGTCTTTCATTAGAGATTTTTTCAAATTTTGTTGTGATCATTAAATGTCTTACTTACAGAGGGTTCTACATTCTCTTCCACTTCTTCCTCATTTACTGTGTCCTTTTCTGCACTGTTTTGTTCAGGACCAAAGTAACAAAACTGAATTTCATCAACAACCTTCTCTACATCTGATACCGATCCACGGAACAGAGCCCTATTCAATTCATCTAACTTTATTGCTGGACTTTTAGCAAAATACAACCGTCTCACAAACTTTCTCATTTCAGTATGATGAACAGCCAGCATCCTAAAATGATGGAAAACACTATTACACACTTTTCTAGATAGACAAGCCAGAGAATGACCCTGCAAACCAGTATTCTCTCTCACTCTGCATGGATCTAGACTTTGAAGCACCTTAATCTTCTGTTTTACACTTTTTTTTACTATATTCTCTTAGAAACTCACGAAATTTATCAATAGATTCCTGACGCACAGTGCAAATACTACTACAATTCCAAGTGTACACTGGGGCTTTAGGACGTCTCCCCATAGCCTCATCCGCCATCACTTGTACCTCATCTCTTGGAACCATTATTTCCTTCTCCATTATGCAACCATTTTTCACTTCATAAGCACGACCTCTGGTGTCAACTGCATGCAGCAAACTATTACTTTGAAAATAACTCTCTTCATTAAAAAAAGGTTCACTACTTGAACTATGCATCCATTTTCCTAAAAACACTTTACAAAAGTTTGTTCTGTTCACTACTCTTTTCCTTTTGCTTTGTGATTTCAGTACATTAACCATTTTATCTAATGTACAAATCCTATTCAAAATTAAAATGAATAGTTTCCTTTTTCATTCTAATGCCTTTGCTGCAATGGCTTCAATTTCTTTTTTTCTATTGTAATATTTTGCCTTTTGCTTATATTTCTTCACATCCTTTATCAAATTGGACATAACTCTTCTCTGAAACATTTTTCTACGTATCTCTTTAAACGCTGTTTTTCTGTTTAAGTTAATCTTTGTTGTTGCAGAAGGTATATTTGCATTAACTAAATTCTAAATTTTTCCTGTTTTTTTCTATTGAAAACATTCTTTCCACTACAGACATTTTGTACATTTTTCCTTTTTTTGAAGATGTTCTTTAAAAAATCTTTTGTCTGCTTACCAGAAGACTTGTTCTTTTTCCCAACATGAGCATCTCCAACTAACTTAGGTCCTCCAGTTGTCTTCAAATATAGGTTTTTTTTGTGGTCTTTCTTTAGTCTGGATTTTGTAGGCATCTTAAATTTTGTTCACTGCTCTTCAGCAATACCTGAAAAAAACTAAAAAAAAATTCCTTTATTTTATTTAAATATATTACTTTTTATTATTTTTATGATCTTTTCAAATCTTAAAATACTATGTACCCCTTTCCTACAAGTGAAAATCACAATAACACCATCACAAATTAAATATCTAAAAACAATTCCTGTGTGCACACAGAGTCATGGTTTGAAATTAGGCAGAAAACGAAATTTCTTTGCCAATTGCAAAGCATACTTTCTACTACTTTTTTGGCAAGTGATAAGTACTTTTACAGTCCGACACATTTTAAATCCACTTTTCAGATTCTGAAAACATCACATGTCCAAACTGCTTTTTCAGACCAGCACCATGTGTAACCTGGGTGACTGACTACACTCCAGCAAGGGCAACCAGCCTTAGTGTTGCTGAATGTATTTGCATTACTGACTGAAACCTCAAACCCCACTCGGTTGTGAATACTGTGCATGATTCCACAGGATAAGCAGCTGGGTGTGTGCTAAGAGTCTGCTTCTGCATACAAAAAAATGGCTCCCCCTTTCCATCTAATGCAAATGTAAAATCACCAGAGCAATACGCAATAAATCTCTGCCTGTAATTCCTATTTGCACACAGAGTCATATTTTCACATTAGTCACAAAACGAAATTTCTTTGCCAATTTGAAAGCACACTTACTACTCTTTTTTTTGGCAAGTGATAAACACTTTTACAGACTGACACATTATGAATCCACTTTTCAGATTCTGATAAAAGCACATGTCCAAACTGCTTTTTTCAGACCAGCACCATGTGTAACCTGGGTGACTGACTACACTCCAGCAAGGGCAACCAGCCTTAGTGATGCTGAATGTATTTGCATTACTGACTGAAACCTCAAACCCCACTCGGTTGTGAATACTGTGCATGATTCCACAGGATAAGCAGCTGGGTGTGTGCTAAGAGTCTGCTTCTGCATACAAAAAAATGGCTCCCCCTTTCCATCTAATGCAAATGTAAAATCACCAGAGCAATACGCAATAAATCTCTGCCTGTAATTCCTATTTGCACACAGAGTCATGTTTTCACATTAGTCACAAAACGAAATTTCTTTGCCAATTTGAAAGCACACTTACTACTCTTTTTTTTGGCAAGTGATAAACACTTTTACAGACTGACACATTATGAATCCACTTTTCAGATTCTGATAAAAGCACATGTCCAAACTGCTTTTTTCAGACCAGCACCATGTGTAACCTGGGTGACTGACTACACTCCAGCAAGGGCAACCAGCCTTAGTGATGCTGAATGTATTTGCATTACTGACTGAAACCTCAAACCCCACTCGGTTGTGAATACTGTGCATGATTCCACAGGATAAGCAGCTGGGTGTGTGCTAAGAGTCTGCTTCTGCATAAAAAAAAATGGCTCCCCCTTTCCATCTAATGCAAATGTAAAATCACCAGAGCAATACGCAATAAATCTCTGCCTGTAATTCCTATTTGCACACAGAGTCATGTTTTCACATTAGTCACAAAACGAAATTTCTTTGCCAATTTGAAAGCACACTTACTACTCTTTTTTTTGGCAAGTGATAAACACTTTTACAGACTGACACATTATGAATCCACTTTTCAGATTCTGATAAAAGCACATGTCCAAACTGCTTTTTTCAGACCAGCACCATGTGTAACCTGGGTGACTGACTACACTCCAGCAAGGGCAACCAGCCTTAGTGTTGCTGAATGTATTTGCATTACTGACTGAAACCTCAAACCCCACTCGGTTGTGAATACTGTGCATGATTCCACAGGATAAGCAGCTGGGTGTGTGCTAAGAGTCTGCTTCTGCATACAAAAAAATGGCTCCCCCTTTCCATCTAATGCAAATGTAAAATCACCAGAGCAATACGCAATAAATCTCTGCCTGTAATTCCTATTTGCACACAGAGTCATGTTTTCACATTAGTCACAAAACGAAATTTCTTTGCCAATTTGAAAGCACACTTACTACTCTTTTTTTTGGCAAGTGATAAACACTTTTACAGACTGACACATTATGAATCCACTTTTCAGATTCTGATAAAAGCACATGTCCAAACTGCTTTTTTCAGACCAGCACCATGTGTAACCTGGGTGACTGACTACACTCCAGCAAGGGCAACCAGCCTTAGTAATGCTGAATGTATTTGCATTACTGACTGAAACCTCAAACCCCACTCGGTTGTAAATACTATGCATGATTCCACAGGATAAGCAGCTGGCTGTGTGCTAAGAGTCTGCTTCTGCATACAAAAAAATGGCTCCCCCTTTCCATCTAATGCAAATGTAAAATCACCAGAGCAATACGCAATAAATCTCTGCCTGTAATTCCTATTTGCACACAGAGTCATGTTTTCACACTAGTCACAAAACGAAATTTCTTTGCCAATTTGAAAGCACACTTACTACTCTTTTTTTTGGCAAGTGATAAACACTTTTACAGACTGACACATTATGAATCCACTTACTTTTCAGATTCTGATAAAAGCACATGTCCAAACTGCTTTTTTCAGACCAGCACCATGTGTAACCTGGGTGACTGACTACACTCCAGCAAGGGCAACCAGCCTTAGTGATGCTGAATGTATTTGCATTACTGACTGAAACCTCAAACCCCACTCGGTTGTGAATACTGTGCATGATTCCACAAGATAAGCAGCTGGCTGTGTGCTAAGAGTCTGCTTCTGCATACAAAAAAATGGCTCCCCCTTTCCATCTAATGCAAATGTAAAATCACCAGAGCAATACGCAATAAATCTCTGCCTGTAATTCCTATTTGCACACAGAGTCATGTTTTCACATTAGTCACAAAACGAAATTTCTTTGCCAATTTGAAAGCACACTTACTACTCTTTTTTTTGGCAAGTGATAAACACTTTTACAGACTGACACATTATGAATCCACTTTTCAGATTCTGATAAAAGCACATGTCCAAACTGCTTTTTTCAGACCAGCACCATGTGTAACCTGGGTGACTGACTACACTCCAGCAAGGGCAACCAGCCTTAGTGATGCTGAATGTATTTGCATTACTGACTGAAACCTCAAACCCCACTCGGTTGTAAATACTGTGCATGATTCCACAGGATAAGCAGCTGGCTGTGTGCTAAGAGTCTGCTTCTGCATACAAAAAAACCTCCCCCTTTCCATCTAATGCAAATGTAAAATCACCAGAGCAATACGCAATAAATCTCTGCCTGTAATTCCTATTTGCACACAGAGTCATGTTTTCACAATAGTCACAAAACGAAATTTCTTTGCCAATTTGAAAGCACACTTACTACTCTTTTTTTTGGCAAGTGATAAACACTTTTACAGACTGACACATTATGAATCCACTTTTCAGATTCTGATAAAAGCACATGTCCAAACTGCTTTTTTCAGACCAGCACCATGTGTAACCTGGGTGACTGACTACACTCCAGCAAGAGCAACCAGCCTTAGTGATGCTGAATGTATTTGCATTACTGACTGAAACCTCAAGCCCCACTCGGTTGTAAATACTGTGCATGATTCCACAGGATAAGCAGCTGGCTGTGTGCTAAGAGTCTGCTTCTGCATACAAAAAAATGGCTCCCCCTTTACATCTAATGCAAATGTAAAATCACCAGAGCAATACGCAATAAATCTCTGCCTGTAATTCCTATTTGCACACAGAGTCATGTTTTCACAATAGTCACAAAACGAAATTTCTTTGCCAATTTGAAAGCACACTTACTACTCTTTTTTTTGGCAAGTGATAAACACTTTTACAGACTGACACATTATGAATCCACTTTTCAGATTCTGATAAAAGCATATGTCCAAACTGCTTTTTCAGACCAGCACCATGTGTAACCTGGGTGACTGACTACACTCCAGCAAGGGCAACCAGCCTTAGTGATGCTGAATGTATTTGCATTACTGACTGAAACCTCAAACCCCACTCGGTTGTGAATACTATGCATGATTCCACAGGATAACCAGCTGGCTGTGTGCTAAGAGTCTGCTTCTGCATAAAAAAAAACCTCCCCCTTTCCATCTAATGCAAATGTAAAATCACCAGAGCAATACCAAACAGCTTTCTGAGACCAGCAACATGTGTAACCTGGGTGACTCACTACACTCCAGCGAGGGCAACCAGCCTCACTGATGCTGAATGTATTTGTATTACTGAGTGCAACCTCAAACCCTTAAAGTATTCCTTATTTTTACCAGTACACCTTAAATTTTCGTGAAAACTTAGTCCATATTATTTTACATGTTCCTCACATTTAAATTTCTCCCAAAACAGAAAATAATAAACACAACTTCAACAAAAGGAATTCCAATTCTATTATTCATTTCTTAATTTACCATATACATCCCCTCTCAAACTCTAAACTCACCTTTAAAATTAGTTAGTTGTGAAAGAAATGTGGCACTCAAACAGCAGATTATCAGAGCCAGGATCTCTCTTCTGTACACCTCTCTCCTCTAAGCAGAACCAGATAATGGCAAACTTTCCCTCTCTTTTTCCACACATATACATGTTAATTTAAAATCTCAGTGCTTCCCCCTTTTTTTCAAATGTAATCACACATTTCTATTGGTTGAAAACCAACCCTTTTCCAAAAGTACCCTTCCCCCAACTTGACTTCTGCCTAGTACCCTTCCCCCAACTTGACTTCTGCCTGCTACCATAGCAACAGCTCTTGAAACACTGCTGTGTAGAGTCAGGTCAGAAGTTCACCAAACAATGTTTCATTTCCAAAGAGCAGGAGTGCTTGACTTTTCAAACCTAACAGCAAATCCATAGTACTGTTCTTTGGTAACACATTTTTCTGTACCAATACAAAACATGCTTCTATAAATTTACACATACAGCCTAGTTTTTATTCTAGAATGGTATGAAACAGCCAATCAGTTTAAAAAAAAAATATATATATGTATGCCTCCATTTCCAAACTGTCTTTCATTTCTTTTTACCATTCTACTGAATTACACCTCCTGAGTGCATCCAGTTCTCCTTTGAAGATGTTCACAGTGTGGATTGTAGGGCACAGCTATGTCTTCTGGAGTGAAAAGTATGCAGAGAAAACAGATATGGTGAGAGACCTTGCTTTGCCAAATGTAGACATTAAATGGATTGGTCAGAGAGGGTTAAAGTGGCACCAATTGATGCCATTGGTGAAATCCTTCATGCAAATCCAACACCCTGACCTCATAATAGTGCACTGTGGTGGCAATGACCTAGTCACTTTGACTGGGGTAGGTCTGGAAATGCTTATGAAGGAGACCTTTGCACAACTGTTTTCACTTTTCCCTAAAACTGCCTTTGTGTTTTCTAACATATGCCAAAGGCAAAAATGGAACTGGTCCAATCATTTCTGTCCACAGATTGACAAAGCAAGAAAGCACGTCAACAAATCTGTTTCTGCTTTCCTCCGAGACTATGGTATGGGTTCCATTTACCACAACAACTTGCGTTACGACATGCAAGACATTTATAGAGGAGATGGTGTACACTTCACTGATGAAGGGAACAGAGTCTTCCTCTTGAACCTTAGACTCTGCATCGGTACTTACTTGTAGGTACCACTAAAAAATCACTTCATAAACACAACGGCTCTTTTTAGAGCCCCCTAATATCTAAACACTTAAATCTGAATTTTATTTCTTTTTTTATTTTTTTTTTCTACCGTACGGTACGGTAAGCTCACCGTAAGCTTACCGTACGCGTACCCCGCGATTTTTTTTAAAATTAATAAATGTTTTTTTTGTACTTTTCTGTCCTTCTTTGACCCCCTTTCAAATGTTAGGGGGTCTGTAACTCTCCTCCTTGCCCCCTTTTCAAGTTATCACCCTTTTTTTTTCTGTGTGAAACACACAAAATGGCGGCCGCCGCTTCCTGGTTTCGACCGATTCGAATGTTTACTAAGATCTGACAGCCAATCAGAATCGCGCTCGCGCACGTCACCGTACGCGTACGGTAAGCTTACCATAAGCGCACGGTAAGCGCACCGTAAGCTGCCACAGATATATATATTGATTTAAATGCTATTTTCTCAGGAACTACTGAACAGATTTACACCAGACCTACAAAAGGCACTTCCTTGACCTGAGAACTACCTCTCTGCCAAATTTCAAGTAACTCTGTTCAGCCGTTCGGGCTGTAGCTGTGTCTAAAGGTCCTACGGAAAAATGCATGGGAAAAACGCGTTTTGGGACCCCCCTTTTATCTCAGCCCCCGCTTGACGAATCCCCCCGAGACTTTCAGGGTAGGAGCGGAGCGTAGCGCCCCACCTATTTTGAAAAATTCGCTAGGATTCGTCAACCGGCGCCAAAGTTATTCAAAATAGAATGTTGGGGTTTTCCTATGGAAACAGGGTCCTAACTATGACTACCTACTGGCGACCGCCAGTAGGTAATATATATACGCTATATAAAAAAAAAGAAAATTATCCACATTTTCCCCACCCCGTGTGCAAATGGTGCCCTTAGTGCACCATTTGTGCATGGCATATTTATAAATGGAAAGTACAAATGAATAACTTTCACAACGAAGCGCATAATATGTCCCCCATGTGCGCACGGTGCGCGAAGCGCATCGTGCGTACATGGCCTATCCCGCGTAACGTGGGCACGCGGTGCGCGCAGACCACCGCGTGACCACCGTGCGTGCACGGCACTAACTGCGTAAAGTGGGCGCGCGGTGCGCGAAGCGCACCGCGTGCTCACTGTGCGCGCACGTGCGCGAAGCGCACCGTGCGCGCACGGAACGAACTGCGTTAACTGGGCGCGCACGCCACGAATGGCGTAAAGTAATCAGCATCAGCAACGTCATCAGCAGAGGATTGCGGTCGCGTGAGTTATAGTTGCCTGCACTAACTATAACGGGGGAATTTCATTGGTTTTTTACGAGTGAAATGTCCAGCTAACTACAACATGTGTGAAACCTATGGTTTTTTAAGTGAATTTGCAAGGTTTTTTAAATGCTAATTCGTAACTATAACGTGTGTGAAACCTATGGTTTTTTCAGTGAATATATATATATTTTACCAACTCAAAGCTGTAATACTGTGCCTGGAGTGGTAATTGGCTTTTGTAATTTTACAGCTCGGCAAGGACAGCACTGTGCTAGTCCTATGCTTAAAGACTTTGCTGTACAAATGGCAAAAGACTTTGTTCTTTTCTATCTCGGCGTGGATGGCACTGTGCTAATCCTATGCTTAAAGATTTTGATAGAAAAACAGACATTTGAGGTGAGCAGATCTAGAGTGTCGCTGGTGTTGAGAGTGCTCCATACAGGAGCTGCTTTCCACCTAAACTTGAGAACTACCCAGAGTTCTCTGCTTTTTTTTTTTTGCATAATTTATTCGTCACTCTATGCCTGAAAGGGTATTTCTTTGACTTATACTGGGTGCTCCCTTGTGTCTGGACAAAGCTATACCTCTCTGAAGAGCTCTAATTAGAGCGAAACACTGTGTCAGGGGTTGCTTTTACTCATTTCAGGTTGGCGTGATTGGTATTTTACAAACTCAAAGCTGTAATACTGTGCCTGGAGTGGTAATTGGCTTTTGTAATTTTACAGCTCGGCAAGGACAGCACTGTGCTAGTCCTATGCTTAAAGACTTTGCTGTACAAATGGCAAAAGACTTTGTTCTTTTCTATCTCGGCGTGGATGGCACTGTGCTAATCCTATGCTTAAAGATTTTGATAGAAAAACAGACATTTGAGGTGAGCAGATCTAGAGTGTCGCTGGTGTTGAGAGTGCTCCATACAGGAGCTGCTTTCCACCTAAACTTGAGAACTACCCAGAGTTCTCTGCTTTTTTTTTGCATAATTTATTCGTCACTCTATGCCTGAAAGGGTATTTCTTTGACTTATACTGGGTGCTCCCTTGTGTCTGGACAAAGCTATACCTCTCTGAAGAGCTCTAATTAGAGCGAAACACTGTGTCAGGGGTTGCTTTTACTCATTTCAGGTTGGCTTGATTGGTATTTTACCAACTCAAAGCTGTAATATTGTGCCTGGAGTGGTAATTGGCTTTTGTAATTTTACAGCTCGGCAAGGACAGCACTGTGCTAGTCCTATGCTTAAAGACTTTACTGTACAAATGGCAAAAGACTTTGTTCTTTTCTATCTCGGCGTGGATGGCACTGTGCTAATCCTATGCTTAAAGATTTTGATAGAAAAACAGACATTTGAGGTGAGCAGATCTAGAGTGTCGCTGGTGTTGAGAGTGCTCCATACAGGAGCTGCTTTCCACCTAAACTTGAGAACTACCCAGAGTTCTCTGCTTTTTTTTTGCATAATTTATTCGTCACTCTATGCCTGAAAGGGTATTTCTTTGACTTATACTGGGTGCTCCCTTGTGTCTGGACAAAGCTATACCTCTCTGAAGAGCTCTAATTAGAGCGAAACACTGTGTCAGGGGTTGCTTTTACTCATTTAAGGTTGGCTTGATTGGTATTTTACCAACTCAAAGCTGTAATACTGTGCCTGGAGTGGTAATTGGCTTTTGTAATTTTACAGCTCGGCAAGGACAGCACTGTGCTAGTCCTATGCTTAAAGACTTTGCTGTACAAATGGCAAAAGACTTTGTTCTTTTCTATCTCGGCGTGGATGGCACTGTGCTAATCCTATGCTTAAAGATTTTGATAGAAAAACAGACATTTGAGGTGAGCAGATCTAGAGTGTCGCTGGTGTTGAGAGTGCTCCATACAGGAGCTGCTTTCCACCTAAACTTGAGAACTACCCAGAGTTTTCTGCTTTTTTTTTTGCATAATTTATTCGTCACTCTATGCCTGAAAGGGTATTTCTTTGACTTATACTGGGTGCTCCCTTGTGTCTGGACAAAGCTATACCTCTCTGAAGAGCTCTAATTAGAGCGAAACACTGTGTCAGGGGTTGCTTTTACTCATTTCAGGTTGGCTTGATTGGTATTTTACCAACTCAAAGCTGTAATACTGTGCCTGGAGTGGTAATTGGCTTTTGTAATTTTACAGCTCGGCAAGGACAGCACTGTGCTAGTCCTATGCTTAAAGACTTTGCTGTACAAATGGCAAAAGACTTTGTTCTTTTCTATCTCGGCGTGGATGGCACTGTGCTAATCCTATGCTTAAAGATTTTGATAGAAAAACAGACATTTGAGGTGAGCAGATCTAGAGTGTCGCTGGTGTTGAGAGTGCTCCATACAGGAGCTGCTTTCCACCTAAACTTGAGAACTACCCAGAGTTCTCTGCTTTTTTTTTTTGCATAATTTATTCGTCACTCTATGCCTGAAAGGGTATTTCTTTGACTTATACTGGGTGCTCCCTTGTGTCTGGACAAAGCTATATCTCTCTGAAGAGCTCTAATTAGAGCGAAACACTGTGTCAGGGGTTGCTTTTACTCATTTCAGGTTGGCTTGATTGGTATTTTACCAACTCAAAGCTGTAATACTGTGCCTGGAGTGGTAATTGGCTTTTGTAATTTTACAGCTCGGCAAGGACAGCACTGTGCTAGTCCTATGCTTAAAGACTTTGCTGTACAAATGGCAAAAGACTTTGTTCTTTTCTATCTCGGCGTGGATGGCACTGTGCTAATCCTATGCTTAAAGATTTTGATAGAAAAACAGACATTTGAGGTGAGCAGATCTAGAGTGTCGCTGGTGTTGAGAGTGCTCCATACAGGAGCTGCTTTCCACCTAAACTTGAGAACTACCCAGAGTTCTCTGCTTTTTTTTTGTGCATAATTTATTCGTCACTCTATGCCTGAAAGGGTATTTCTTTGACTTATACTGGGTGCTCCCTTGTGTCTGGACAAAGCTATATCTCTCTGAAGAGCTCTAATTAGAGCGAAACACTGTGTCAGGGGTTGCTTTTACTCATTTCAGGTTGGCTTGATTGGTATTTTACCAACTCAAAGCTGTAATACTGTGCCTGGAGTGGTAATTGGCTTTTGTAATTTTACAGCTCGGCAAGGACAGCACTGTGCTAGTCCTATGCTTAAAGACTTTGCTGTACAAATGGCAAAAGACTTTGTTCTTTTCTATCTCGGCGTGGATGGCACTGTGCTAATCCTATGCTTAAAGATTTTGATAGAAAAACAGACATTTGAGGTGAGCAGATCTAGAGTGTCGCTGGTGTTGAGAGTGCTCCATACAGGAGCTGCTTTCCACCTAAACTTGAGAACTACCCAGAGTTCTCTGCTTTTTTTTTGCATAATTTATTCGTCACTCTATGCCTGAAAGGGTATTTCTTTGACTTATACTGGGTGCTCCCTTGTGTCTGGACAAAGCTATACCTCTCTGAAGAGCTCTAATTAGAGCGAAACACTGTGTCAGGGGTTGCTTTTACTCATTTCAGGTTGGCTTGATTGGTATTTTACCAACTCAAAGCTGTAATACTGTGCCTGGAGTGGTAATTGGCTTTTGTAATTTTACAGCTCGGCAAGGACAGCACTGTGCTAGTCCTATGCTTAAAGACTTTGCTGTACAAATGGCAAAAGACTTTGTTCTTTTCTATCTCGGCGTGGATGGCACTGTGCTAATCCTATGCTTAAAGATTTTGATAGAAAAACAGACATTTGAGGTGAGCAGATCTAGAGTGTCGCTGGTGTTGAGAGTGCCCCATACAGGAGCTGCTTTCCACCTAAACTTGAGAACTACCCAGAGTTCTCTGCTTTTTTTTTTGCATAATTTATTCGTCACTCTATGCCTGAAAGGGTATTTCTTTGATATATATATATATATATATATATATATTCACTGTAACAAAGCGTTCTACCTAAGCTTCCTTGTGCACACAAAAAAACTCTGCAGATGATAACGAAACCAGAAGTACCTTCATCCTATAAAGGATGCAAGTCACAAGAAGCGGTCAACAGCTTTTTCTTATTTCAATTGTTTGAATTCCAGTATTTTTTAAATTGAAACATGTTTTTATAAGAATCCTAGCAAACACAAGAGGACGGTGTTGGTCCTGATACAGAAATCTAAAGATTGTCCTGAAATCTAATTAACCTGATGCTGGAAATGGCAAGAAGTAACCAAGAGACTGACCTAGGGTCTGAGATGGTTTGTGATAGTTTTATCTACCATTGAAATTATTGTGGTAGATTTGTAACAAAGCTCTGAGTAAAACGTGCAGAGCTTCACATAGCACCTTGGCAGCAAGGTGATGAAAGCTCAAAAGCCTGTGTAACATGCAATGCTTATAAGTTAACGAGCAATGCACAAAGCAATTGTTTTAAAGGGAAAGGTTTGATCAGGGTTCACGGGTACAGTAAATGTCAGTGGCCCTATAGACATCCAAAGCAGGACAGCCTTTACAAGCCAGGAGGAGGACTCACTATCATTTACAAGGACTCCATCAAATGCACAACACCCACAGAGAACACCAACCCATTTATGGAACACCTACGCAAGTTGAAAATCTCAGAAAACATCACCCTGAATGGAACTATCTTCTACCAACCACCCGTCTCAAGAGTCACCTTTACCAACCTCATCACCGACTTCGTTGCTCCGCTCACCATCGACTCCAGAGCCGACATTTTCCTTGGTGACCTAAACTTTCACTTAGAACAGCAAAACGACCCATGACCCACAGCCCTCCTCGAAAGCTTGCGAAATGTCGGACTCACCCAGCTTGTCTCATAACCAACATACACCACATAACACACACTGAACCCCATCTTCACCACAAGTGACAGCATCAAATACAACTCCACCACACTGCTCACAAGGACAAACCACTCCATAATCCACTTAAAAATAAAGACATCTCAATTCAACACCCCTACCAGGTTCAGCATTCCAAGCTGGGGCAAAATCACAGAAGCAGACTGACTCAGCGCCCTCAGCATGGATCAACCTAGCCCCACAGACAACCTCGACAAGGACATCGACAACTTTAACAACTAGATCAAGAGCTGCGCAGGCTCCCTTCAACCATCAAACCCAACAAGCATAATAGATCAAACAAGTTGGTCAGCTGGTACACAGAAGACATCCAAGCACCAATCAACACTGTAAACAGCTAGAAAGGAAATGGAGAGCCAGACACAACACCACCAACAAAACTACCTACAAGGCTGTCCTCAGATGTTATCACCAGCAAATAAGAGACACCAAGAAAAAAGTGCATAAAAACCATATCGAAGGAAGCTTAAGCTGCTGCAAGGAGATCTTATTGATTGTCAAGGATGTCACCTTGCCCCAGCCACTGCCAACACCATCACTCCCTTCCAGCAGCTCTGTGACAATCTATAAAACTTATTCCACAGCAAAATCGCAAACAACTACAGGAACTTCGCACACCAACCCAACCCTGGAGATCTCATCGCTAACCTATCGACCACCAACCAAGAAGGCCACCTGACTGAATAGACAACCCTCACTAGAAATGACACAGCAGAAATCATGCGCGCAACCCACTCAGGGGCCCTAATGGACCCATGCCCCCATCACATCTACAACCTGGGATCAAGACCACACTGACCCACATCATCAACAACACCTCCATCATGTCCGCAACTTTCCCAGATAAATTGAAGCTTGTAGAAATCAATGCCCTCTTTAAGATAGCCAACCTGAATCAACTGAGCAACTTATGATACATGTCCCTGTTCCCCGATCCAGCCAAAGTTATTGAGAGCGCCATCAACAAGCAGCTCACAACCCACCTTGAACTTCACCATCTTCTAGACAACACTCAACTGGGATTCAGAAAGAAATACAGCGTGCCCACTGACGATATTCAATTTATCCTAAAGTGAGGAGAAACAGCGGCCCACATGCTGCTTGACCTTTACACGACCTTCAACACTGTCTCCCCCAACTTCCTTGTCAGAAAACTCCACAAGATTGGCGTTCCAGGATCTGCTCTCAAGTGGATCTGTTACTTCCTCACAGGAAAAACCCAGAAGGTCAGGCTGCCACCCTTCACATCTGGGACAAAAAAAACTAGTATGTGTCCCGCAGGGATTGTCCCTCAGCACCACACTTTTCAACATATACATGACACCGCTCCCTAGCATCATCCAATAACAAGACATCACCCTCATTTCCAACACAAATGACACCCAACTCATCCGCCCACTGACGGACAAGACAGCCATCACTAGCACCAACTTCACCAACTGCATGACCATGGTAGCAGACTGGATGCAAAACAACTGCCTGAAGCTTAACTCCGACAAGACGGAAGTACTGGTCTTTGGCAACAAGACCTCCTTATGGGACTCCACCTGGTGGCAGTCAGATCTAGGACCAACGCCCACACCACAGACCACACAAGAAATCTAGGGATAATCCTAGATGACAAGTTCAATAGGATGGCTCAAGTCAATGCAGTGTGCACCTCCTGCTTCTCTCATCATCCATCAGCAGGCTAGACCACAGCAACACTCTCTATGCTGAAATCTCCAAACAAATCCTACACAGACTCCAGACCATCCAGAGCACCCCTGCAAGACTCATACTCGACCTTCCACACCACACTCATATCTCTATGCACCTCAGAAAGCTTCACTGGCTCCCCATTCACAAGTACAGACAATTCAAACTTCTCAAGCACACACACAAAGCCATACACAACATAGGACCAGAATACACTTTTGACAACCCATCAGACACTCTCATTCACACATACTCCTTGCATCTGGAAAAGCAAAACTGGAGGTGACTCGCTCTACATCACACCCAAGACATGGAATACCTACCTCAACACATCAGAACCTCTTCCTCAGTTCTTGAATTCGTCAAGAAATTGAAGACCTGGCTCTTCGTACAAGCACCTTGGGGACTACACACCTGCTCAAGCGCCTGGATACCCTCTCGGGTGATTAGTGCGATATACAAAGCATAGCATAACATAAAATAACAATGCATGAGTTCGGCCTGCAGGATCAGAAAAAAAGGAAGGGTGATTTAATGCTTTCCGAGGTTAGTGAAGACTATTTTAAAAATGAAGGTTGGGTCAAAAATAAAGATCACAATATCTGGAAAAACCCATAGAAAACAGAGGGACTGATAAAAGAGACTCTAGCTCGCATGTGTGTTTTGCTGTAAACCTACAGATAGAAATTTAGAGAAAGGAACATTAGAGAAATCAAGTTCAGGAGCTTGAAAAGAGGATTCTGTAAAGGCTGATGAACTAAAGGGAGGACATGGGGATGGATTAAAGACATGGTTAGAGGACCTCGAAGGGACAATTCCTTTAGGAGATCAGCAGCATTGGGCCTCAAAGCCTCTGTGCTGCCCAATGATTTATTGCCAACTATCGTAACTTCAAAGTTACGATTGCTAACAAACTTTTGAAACCCTATTGATTAGTAGAATCTCTTTAACATCCCAGGGCTGAAGGTGATTAAGTATAAATCACCACTGAATAGATTTAAAGTGGTGGTCATATGCCAGCACTGCCGATCTCCACCTGGACTATTGAACAGAATACAGTAAGTGGAGAGCCCAATGTGTTGCGTACGTACATCTCATGAGCCGCTCCGTTAATCTCACCCTGAGAAGAGTATATTTAGGAGAACTAGAAACAGAAATGGGAATGGAACAAAGGAAAGCACCAATTCCTTTAATGCTGACATTTGATTGGCTAGGTAGAATCTTCATTCAAGTCAGAAACTCAGAGAAATTCTCTTCCCCTTTAAATGACCAGGGAAAGTCTTCGGAAATCATTTAGGAGGTGTTGCAGCCAAAGTTCCTCATGCCTACATTATCCTTTTTTCAGAAACCACTCAATCTTGCAGTGTATTGGATCTGTAGACAAAACACTTTTCCTATTTCTAGACAGGCTTGAAATTATGGAGTTGTCTTAATAGGGCACACTTCCTTTTCTACTTTTTCAAGATCATAAAGCGAGATAGAAATTAATTGGCTTTCTTCATCTTTAGGGTTTTCCATTCCCTATAAATAAGATGTATAATGTGATGGTCCTCCGTGGTCCTGGCATTAAAGCCTCTTTGAATATGCCTGAACAGCTCTCTGTGGGATGAATTCTTCTTAGGAAGAAGCAATCCCAAAATGTCCACTGTTATTAAATTTAAAACCTCACTCAGATTATTTTTTCTGACAGTATTTACTCTTAGGGGCATATTTACTATCAAGTCACGCAGCTGCGCTGTGTGAGAGGGAAAGTGCAGGAATTACACCATATATAATAAGATATGATGCATTCCTTTCTCTCCCTGCGCTGGCACACTGAGTGCAGGCAAGCACCAATGCAGGCACCCTTGCGCTGTGGTGAGGGGTGTCTGGGTTACAGTAGGGTTGTTCTTTTGCAGGAAGAGACACCTTCTAGCAGAAAAAAATGCTCTGAGGCTTTTTTTCTTCTTCTATGTGTGTTGCAGAATGCAACACATGTAGAATGTGGAAAAAACGTGGAGCAATTAGCATACTTCTCATTATGCCTCACCTGGGAAGGTGCAGAATTTTGACCCATTTCCAGGTTTACTAGTCTTCGTAAATGTGGGAATGCACCAAAGACAGGATGGATGTGTGGGAACACCCACGCTCTGTCCATGGAACACTTTCTCAGTGCGAAGTAATTCAAGACAGTGACTTGCGCTGCCTTGCGTTACTCCAGATTTACTATGGCACGCAGAGCCACGCCTCGTGGCATAGTAAATCTGACTTACGGGCGTGCATTGCCTTGCACGCCGTAACGATGACACAAACCCATAGTAAATCTGGGCCTTAACCTCTTCAGTGCCACGCCCTTTCCCCCTCCTGTGCCGGGCATTACATTAGCGGGCGGGGTTCATGAAGAGATAGTCTCGTCATGGGCACAGCGCAACCGTGCTCCATGACGAGACCATCTCGTCATGGGCACTGAAGAGGTTAATGTACTTCTCAGGAGTATAGTTCTGCAAGGAAATAAAGGCAAGGATGTCCTGGATGAAGTAGAATTTCCAGGTTTGTCATGGGACCTCTGTTTCTTTTTGTGTAGAATATTTAGAGATGAGCTGGGGTGGTGTTCACCAGCAGCTCCAGAGACCGTGGGCTAGAGATGTGATGCAATACCTGAGGGAGACCTTTAGTGAACAACATGGCCTTGAGGAAGACTTCACTCCTTCCTGATGGTGTAAGGATTTGGAGGCTCATTTAGAGGCCCCTTGTGCCGCCAGTGCGTCACTTTCTAGCTCATAAAAAGTGATGCACCTACAGTGCAAGGGGGTTGTAAATAAGCTCCTTAGTGTTTACCACTGATGCCTCCTTTTAGAGCTCCCCAAAAGGGTCCTCTAGCAAACCATGGAGGAAGAGGGTCAAAATAACTGGTGCCCAGTGCCAAGATCTAGAACTTCAGCAGGTTCCAGGCTGTAACTTCGCAGGTTCCAAGCTGTCTCCAAAGAAGAAGGATATACAAAACAGGATTATAATGGGATAAACAGAAGAATAATGATTCCTCCCAAGGACGTAGAGGAAAGATTTCAGAAAAATTGGTTAGTCTGAAGTTCTAAACCAGCAAAGATATATTCCTTTGGGAGGTTGAGCAACTCACTGAGACTCCCCAGACATACTGCCCGTGACTAAGACATGGCTTATGGATGATTCCATGCCTAACATATTAGCAGCACTATCGGGAAACCATTATCTCCTGAATGCCAATAGATCTACTGGGAAAAAAGGTGGCAGAGTGGCATCCGCCATAAAAAAGCACCTGATTGTCACTTTTCCTACCTTGATACATATTACCTTAATTGACAATATCACAATCAAATTGGTCTCACCTAACTCCTCGCTGGTGTGCCTACTCCTTTATAGGCCACTAAAGCCTATGTAGGAATTCCCGTAAGGCCTAGCAGATTTCATGTTTTCACTATCTATTGACCATGCTAAAATTCTACTTATTGGAGACATGAATTACTGGGCAAATGAGGAAGCTGAGGGCAACGACTATAAGGACCTGACCGATATGCTACATGCCCTCAACCCCAAACCACATATATGGGTGCCTACACATACTAAAGAACACACGTTGGACCAGGTTTGGTCCATAAAACTTACTATATCCAATCTCTCTATCCATCCGTGCATATGGTCAGACCACTACTGTAGGAAGGTGGATATCTGACTATGGTTACCCCCAACTTTTTGCCTAGTGTCTAGCTGGTTTTTCGACTTAGTTGGCCTGAGATCCTGCCATTCAGGGTCTCAGGCTGTCTGCTCTCTCTTTAAAATGGACTCCATGTACCCTAGGTACATACCCAATTGGTAAGGATCACCTTATTGGACCCTGTACGGTGTACCCTAGGTACCCCGGGCATAGGTGTACCCTAGGCCTCCCAGGGGCTGCAGCATGTATTATGCCACCCCTGGTCTGGCCTTCCAATCAGACACAACTGGCTGATCACTCAGCTGGGGCAAGGTCGTGTAATCACCCCTTGCTTAGCTGTAGTATTCCTATACCTACCTTATATATAGACACATGTGTACCTATCAGCCACTCCTATGGCAGGACTTAACAATCCTGGAGGCAGAGTGCTTGGTAACATGTGAGATGGTGCTCTAGCATGAGCTGAGCCTGTCTGCAGCTTTCGGAACCATGTCCTTATAGCTGTTCTATGATATAGCCTACCATATACTCTTAAAGTGCCTTATAATCTTAAACGGTTATGGTAACTATGGTTTGGCTTTATCAAAACATGTTGTGTAAGGTGTCTAACACTTTGGAATAATACCCCCATACCATTTCTGGTGATGAGGATATTATTCCTCCCTTCTAGAGGGAGAGACATGTTAAAATCCTACTTTGCTGTTTAACTCTCACCAAAGCCTCAGCATCACAAAATGGATGCTGCTGCCACAGACACGAGTCTGACCTCCTGCTGCTGGGAGCCCTCCCAGCCAGGGAGGCCTGGACAATAGGTTTCCTGCTTGGGGAGGTGCTAGCACCTCCCCAGACAGACTTTAGTGTATTGGGGTAGGGAGGGCTGAAAGGAATGAGACATGCCTGGGGCACACAAGGTGCTCCATGCATAGTCCAGTTCAAACCGGTGCTGGGGCACTCCAGCCCTAGCTCTGGCACGAAACTGGACAAAGGAAAGGGGGTGTAGCCACTCCCCTTCCTGGTACCACCCATAGGAGGGACCTTGCAGGTAGCCCAGCCCACTAGCCCAGTATATTAGTAGCTAGTTGGGCCCTGCTAAATTAGATTATCCTGAACCTGCAACTTGAACAGAAACTCTGGACCTTCGACATTCGACGAAAGAAGAAGACTGAAGAATCTCCCTTGTGGCCAAGGACTGGCCACCCTGTGCGAACAGGCACCATCAAGAGACTTACCCTTTGCTTTGCTGAAGTTCTACGAGGGATCGACTGCAGAGCCTGACCAGAGCCTTGACTTCCAGACTTCTCCAACCCTGACCAACATCCACAGCCGAGCTGAGATCCGTGGAGGCGATGAGAGACGCGGAACCGGCTACCTGGGAAAAGTGGCGAGTATCTTCCAGCGCAGCTTCTGAGGCACCCTCGAGGTTGTGCGCCAGGGATTGAGAAGCCCCAACCCCAAGCACCATCTGCACCGAAGATCAGCCCCCCACACTCCACGAGTCCTGCGTGGGGCCCTTCTGCATTTTCCTGCTTGCCGCGTCTGTCCGGTTGCTTGCCCGTTGGCTAGTAACCTTTACGACGACACACCTTCAATTTTCCACTGCTGGTTTGGCTCCTCCAGACTGGCTCCTGCTCCTCTGTAAACGAGAAGCACCCCAGACCTTCCTGGTCTGCACCAGAAGCAAGTCCTCCATTCTTCGTGGGATCCGCTTGCCAAGGCTTGGTGAGTTCTAGTTCGACTTCGACGCCGCCGACAGCACGAGCCTTCGTGGGACAGCTCGCCTCCTGGTCCTGGTTGTCCTCGACGTCTCCTGGTACCCGTGGCTGCTGCGACAAGCTTCACCTCTTCACCTGCAATCTCCCGACATCGCCTGGTTCCTTCCTGGTTCCACGTGGTCACTGGCTAGTGACCCAGACTCTGTCCCTTCTGCTTGCAGGTATCCTTCCTTCTTGATCCCGGCCTTGGGATCCATCGGACACACTTCACTGACTGCCTGTCAGCATCGTTCCTTCAGGCATCCATAGGAGTCGACGACGAAACCCGACACGAGTTCACACCTATGCACCCGCAGCCCGTGGGCTGGGTAACTTGGGTTCTCCGGTGCCCATCAGGGTATTGACTATCCTAGTGTCTAGTTCTCAAGTCTCGACTTCCTAGCTACTCCAGAAGTGCCCTAAAGCTTATTAATTCTAAACTGTACTATTTCTATCGATGATACGCATTACGCGTGAGTGTTTCCACTCTGCACCTGAATCCCGTGGGCCTCCCACTTCCTAACCTTGGGTAGTATAGTGTAGCCCCAGCGATTCCCTAGGCCTAGGCCTATCCTATTTCCGTGACAGTGGTCCTTATACCACTTACTTAGTATATGGTTTGCGTGGCCCCTAAGGCCTAACTGTATTACTTACCTGTGTGACTTAATGTATGCTTGAATAAGACTGTGTTGTACTTACCTCGAATCTCATAAAGAGTGCTGAGGGTTTGACTAGAATAAATACACTTTATTTTATATATATATCTGTTGTGGTGTCCTTTCATTTGGTATTCAAGGGATTATATATGGTATAACAGCTGGCTTCACATGCCATTCAGAGTTTAGCCTAAGACTGCTCTTGTCCATGCTACCACTAGGATAGCTGGTCTATAAGGTTGACTTTACAACCAATCACCATAAGGGTTGTTTCGACTGATATAAGGTGTACACTAGAACTAGTGACATCATACATCAGGCCAACTTCTCACAACTACCTTATAGAGTTCACCCTAGGTGGAATCACTGTACCCAAACCCATCACTCTCCCAAAGACCATGACTAGAAATTGTAATCGCATAATCACGAACTCCATCTGCAACACATTAACATCCAATTTCCTCTCCATGACAGAGAACCTGGACAAATAGAGGAAGAAATTTTAAATAGGAAAAGGACGGCCAGCAATATTCACGCCCCCTTCCAAAAAATCAGTTTCACCCTCCAGCACGAGTCATCAAAATGGTTCTCAGAGGAGCAAAAGATAGCTAAATTAAAAACATGGCAGGCAGAACGGAAATGGCGAAGATCATATTTGCCAGAAAATGAGGAACTCTTAATACAAAGTATGAAAGATTATAAAAAAGCTATCCTGCAAGCTAAAATAGCATTCTTCTCAAACAAAGTGTTGAACTCCAACAATAAAACAAAAGACATTTTCAAATTAGTGGGAGAACTATCTGCCCCTGATTGAGTAACACTACTGGTCATCCCAAAATAGAAATTATGTGATTTTATTTATTTATTCATGCATTTTTATATAGCGCAAACTTTACCTGAAGGTGTCAGAGCGCTTTACAATAGAACCAGTTACATTACATAAGTACTTCAGAGTACATGAATTATACCAGAGATATGAAACAGATAAGCTCTAAACTCACATGAGAATGGTAGTAAGTACATACGTATACTACAGATACTAGTGGTTAGAGTTACATATATACAAGTTGCAAATTAATTAAAGATTACATTTTAAGACATAAATGACCAAGTCCGCACATTATTGTGGGATGGAGGCCACCCCAGAGTAGCACTCCAGACATTACAACGCAGTCCATATAATGGGGAATAGTGTTACCTGATATACGGGCATACTATCAGGCTGCGCACTTCATAGTCCTTAACGAATGGGGACATGCACCCGGAGACCACCCCACATATGCACTAGAGAGACTCCAGTTTCATGTATACGGAGGGGGCGGGATACAAGGTCTTACTACTAGCAACAAGGAGAGTAATTGAAGCCTGGAAAGAAGCAGAACACCAAATGGAATGGGAAAAGAGGTTGACAAGGGCTACTCCCCTATGGGAGGACAGGCGGCTACAGGACATAGCAAAACTGCGAGGATTCAGAGGCTGGGACACTATCAGGACAACTAATCTGGGTGACATTATTAGACATGGAGATCTGATAACCTTCCCAAAACTACAAGAGGACTATAACCTGTCAGATAGGCAATACTACTAGTATATTCAGCTCCGACATGCCTGGATGGCACAGGAACCGACATCGCTGATCTCCACAAGTATGCTCCATTAAAAGGCACGTTGCTTCAGGAGGAGATACATGAAAAGGCAGTCTCCTGAACATAAAAGACTTTAATAAATAATATGGCCGACAATATTCTAGCATTGCAACGTAAATGGGAGACAACAATGGGCAAACTAGAGGATATAGAGTGGAAGATGGCCCTAATGCACCCTAGGGAAGTAGCAATAAAACTTAGGCTACATTTGATCCAGTTCAAAATATTACATAGAGTGTATTATGATAGGGCGAGACTACATGCAATGGGCCGAGCTGAGACACCCGAGTGCCTGCAATGCAAAACCGAGAGGGGCTCCTATATCCACACTCTCTGGGATTGTCAAATAATACGTCGCTACTGGGTGCAGGTGCTACGGGAATTGACCAATATATTTGGGATCCAAATCCCAATGGATCCCAAATACGTCCTGC
This sequence comes from Triturus cristatus, assembly GCF_964204655.1. Taxonomy (NCBI): domain Eukaryota; kingdom Metazoa; phylum Chordata; class Amphibia; order Caudata; family Salamandridae; genus Triturus; species Triturus cristatus. The sequence goes on from NC_140590.1 coordinate 1,000,966,921, forward strand.
TGGGCATCCATTACGATGTCGACCTACCTAGATATAACCTTTTGCCATGCAATTTAGGACTTATAGTAGCAAAATGGGACGTAGCCAGGAACTGGGGAAGAGGAGACCCACCGACTATGAAAGATTGGAGGGCGGGAATGGACATGTACATGGGGACAGAAAAGACAGTATATCAGGCAAGAGGGTGTCCCAAGAAATTTTGGAAGATTTGGCAACCTTGACTGAGATACTATGGGCTAGAGATAGATAATGGAGGCACGGACATAATGTAGCTGATTTCCCGGGAATGTGTAGGTGCAGAGCCCAGAGTCCCAGACCACAAATCTCTTGAGGGAGGTGTGAAACAGCCATTGCGAGGAAGATAACAGCATGAGAGACCTAAGTTAGAGAAATTTAATGTGGTATATTCTATATTTCCATTAATTGTAACCACCACCTACTCCACATGTACGGGAGAAATGGGAGATATGCCTTCTGACTATTGTTTTGTTCTCTTTTGTATTTTTGTTATTTCGAATAAAATAAAAACAGTTTTCAAAAAATAAAAATTAAATTTTTAACAGTATGAGAGACCTAAGTTAGAGAAATTTAGGTGCCGATTCCGATCCGGTAAAAAAATTTCCCATACGAATCGTATCTGTATTTTTTTACGTACGTATCGTACAAGTCCCGTACAAACGGGCAAGTACGATTCGTACGTGGAAAATACATACGAATGACATCGGGAAAAGTCTACGACACGTCCCCGGACAGTTTTATGTACGATTCGTAAAACTGAAGTCCGAGCGCACAAGTACGATCCGTCCCGTCCGTCCGAATATACAAACGCAGGTAATACGCTCCGTCCGAATATACAACCGCATGTAAAACGTCCCGTACGGAGCGAACTGTGTACCACCCCTACCCCGGGCACACCTGGGCGAGGGGTACGAGCCGTATGGCCCCCCCCAGCCTCCCACCCCTCCCGCATACATCCGCACCGTACCCCAGCACCCCCCCATGTCCGCGCCATACCCCAGCACCCCCCCATGTCTGTGCCGTACCCCAGCACCCCCCCATGTCCGCGCTGTACCCCCCATATGTACGGTGCGTACCCCCACCCCCGTATGTACGGTGCGTACCCCCGTATGTACGGTGCGTACCCCACCCCCCGTATGTACGGTGCGTACCCCCAGCGTGTAGCGCTGGGGGTACGCACCATACATACGGGGGTGGGGGTACGCACCGTACATACGGGGGTGGGGGTACACACCGTACATAAAGGGGTGGGGGTACAGCACGGACATGGGGGGGTGCTGGGGTATGGCGCGGACATGGGGGGGTGCTGTGGTACGGCACGGACATAGGGGGGTGCTGGGGTACGGCGCGGACATGGGGGGTGCTTGGGTACGGTGTGGACGTGTAGGGATGGGGGTACGGTGCGTACCGGGCCCCCTTTTCGCCGTGTATTGTGGCGTACTTAGCTTTTCCGGCACTTTTTGGGTCCCGTAAAAATATTGCCATGCGAAGTGCTGTGGGTACGAATCGTACTTGCTGGTAAGTAAAACGCTGCCTGACTCCGTGCGAATGTCACGTACGCGGTGTCCCGGATCGGAATTGTGGGTATATTTTCGCCGGTCGGTGTTTTTTACGAATCGTACGGAAATGGTGTTTCTGTACGAATCGTACTTGCGGGTTTGTAAGGTGGTTTTCCCGGGTACGAGTCGGACGGAGAAAACGCTCCGTCCGACGGTTCGTACCCGGGTTTTACCGGATTGGAATCGACACCTTAATGTGGTATAGTCTATATTTCCACTAATTGTAACCAACACCTACTCCACATGTACGGGAGAAATGGGAGATATGCCTTCTGACTATTGTTTTGTTCTCTTTTGTATTTTTGTTATTTCGAATACAATAAAAACAATAAAAATTACATTTTAAGAAGAGTTGAAGTGATTATGGTTGGACAAATTTATATTTCATATTTACAGAGCAAGATCTTCTCGTCATTGCCGGGGTTTTTGCAGTGCTCGTTTAGCCAGGCCTTCAGGTTGCTGTTGCACTCACGGGTGGTGATCTAGGGCTTGGAGGGATCCCAGAGCTGGTGTGGCCTTAGGGGTAGAAGCCGGGGGGTGGTGGGCGAAGGTGGCGTGCTAGAGCCTGTGGCTGTTCTTGTGCTTGTACTGGGCGTCAACTTTGGGAAGGGGGTAGCTCAGCGCTGTAGGCCATGAAGGCTCCATAGCCGGTGTTGGGGAGTTCGTGAATGGAGGAAAGGTAGCCATTGGTTTGGTGCTGTGGGAGAGAGACTGGAGTAGTGGATGTTGGCCAGTTTGCGTGTGCCCCAAAGTGACCCCCTGAGCAGGGTCGTCTTCCTCAAAGGAACTCACTGCAGCCAGGTTGGGCCCCGCGATCAAAGGGAGGTCGCCAACTTAGTCCTGGTGCTAGGGCTGTGGCCAGGAGGTATTGAGGGTGATGGAGTGGGGGAGGAGCAGCCAACCAATCCACAGGTACCCCCACAGCAGCAGCAAAGGAAGAGGGCACCAGCCCTTTGAAACTCACCGCTGCAGCCACAGGCAGAAGAGGACAGTCCAAGTGCTCTAGGCAGAGCCAAATGTCCGTGCTCCAGCCACCGCCACTGTATATGTGGCGTGTTGTGGGGAGTCTCTCAGGTCAATGGGACCCCCCGAAGTAGTCTGCAAGGGAGAGGGCACCTCCCCCGCAAAAAAGTACCGCTAAGGCCACTGGTGCCATCAGGACAGCCTCCGCGATCAGAGTGGGGCCGCCATCTTGGCTTCGTCACGAGTATAGGAGCTGGGATAATTAAGCAGTCCCCCGGCTCTGCTTAGCACTCCCGGGTTCTTTAATTGCACCGCCGGTGTCTCAGATATATCAGCAAGCCTCGGCCATGGAAGGATAAGAAACCCAAGTCCTCCAAGGCAAAGGTGGATACTCCTGGCACTTCCTCAGATTTGGCTTTAGAGGGTCCAAGTAATTCTTCTTCTAGGAAGTATGTTTCCAGAGAGGATATTGTTCAGATTCTGGACCATGTTAGAGGCAATTTGGGGTTTGAACTGCATCCGACTAGCCGGAGGAGGAGGGTCTCTTTCCACAATATGCCAAACTTCCATTTTGTCCTTACTACTTCACAAGAGGATTAAGGAGTTAATCTTCAGGCACAGGAAGGTGGATCCATCCAATGCCCCCAGGTTCCTCCAGAAGATGTGTGCCCTGATTGAGGATGAGGAGGTGTGCCTGTCTAATGACAAGGTGGACTTCATCCAAGCACTCTTCATTGGCAGGACAGTAATTAAACCAGGAGGTTGTTCGCCTTCAGATGCAAATGGATAGCAAGGTCGACAGTGCGATCAAGAAATCCTTTGCTGGCAGTTCATTGTCCATGAAGGCAGCAACTTATGGTGACCTAAACTCCTTCTTTGTAGATAAAATTAAGAAAATACAAGCTGCCATTCCCCCTAGTAAGTCAGTAACGAAACACCCATCAGAAAATATGAACCTCACTGCCATTTCAATTTTTCCCTACATCAGTAAAGAGCACCTAGCAGAATTAATAATAAAAGTGAAATTCGGCTCCCCCAAAGACGTATGCCACCCCATACAAAAAATATTTTTTATTCCTTCCCAGAGTCATCCTTTCATTTTTTAATTAATCTCTCATGCAAGGCTATGTTCCCCAATCAATCAAAGAAGCCGTAGTAATCCCATTACAAAAAATACCTGGAGAGGACCACAGTTGCTAAAAAATTACAGCTCTATCTTCTGCCTTCCCTACCAATCTAAAATCTTAAAAGCACATGTAGCAAAACACCTCTGCTCTCTTATAGATAGAAGAGACAAATTATCTTGACCACCACCGGGCAGTTGTCCGCCCCTCCCACTCAACCGAATCAGTCATCCTCTCAGTGGTGGAAGACATGAGAAATAGGGCAGATGAAGGCAGCACTCAAGCACTGGTCCTACTGGATCAATCCACAGCGTTTGACACCGTGGATCACAGCATTCTGATTGATCGAGCCGCAGAAGCAGGTTTAAAAGGGCTGACCCTACAATGGATGAAATCTTTCTTGAAGGACCGCACCCAGTCAGTTTGACTCTCCCCCTACTGCTCATCTAAAGTTTGTGCGAACTGCGGAGTACCTCAAGGTTCCTCCCTATCCCCTCAACTCTTCAATCTCTACATTCGTCCCTTGATAAACACTCTTTAGCAGAAGAAGGTAAAAATATATAACTATGCTGATGACATGCAACTTATCTTCACTATTGATGAGAGTTCTTTCAAAATACTATGCTACACATCAGAGACTGGATGAACGGCAACCAGCTAAAACTCAACTCTGATAAAACAGAGATCGTTATAACCAACAAGGTAAACCAGTGGAACCCAGCCTACTGGCTAACAGAGATGGGCCCCTACCTAGCCCCTAGGACTGCTGTAAAAAGCTTAGGCATTCAAATTGACAAAAATGTGTCCATAAAACTTAGGAAAATCAGGATAATTAGGAGATTCTTTTCAAAGGAGGCAAGCATTCAAATCGTCATTGCGTTAATCTTATCTAGAATTGACTACGCAAATGCTCTATATTTGGGACTCCCAAAAAACCTAAATCATAGACTCCAAATGACACAAAACCAAGCAGCAAGAATTATCTTCCAACAACCGAGACACTGCCACATTAAACCATTAATGAGGAAGTCACATTGGCTCCCAGTGACCCAACGAACCATATGTAAAACAGGATGTATCATCTTCAAATCTCTCCACAACAAATGTCCCAAATACATATCTGCTAAAATTAAAAAATATTCACCGAAACGTAACATTAGGTCAGCCCATATGAACCTTCTAATGAGACCTAGATTCAAACGAAAGAGATTGGGAGGGCTACGTGTCTCGGTGCAATGTCCTCAGGTCTGGAACTCACTTCGTACCGAAGTCAGACTAGCAGATAACTACACGTGCTTCAGAAGAATGCAAAAAACTTAGCTATTTTCCCAGGCATATGGCAGCTAAATATCTGAACTGACGACAGCTCCTAACCCAGCACCAAGAGACATTTTGGTGAACGTGCACAATATAAATGGCATAACATAACATAACATGGCATAACATAACATAACATAGACAATGAAAGGTTTCTGACAGCTGTTGCAGTGACGGATGTAAACACTGTTTAAGATACTTGATGAACGGTGGAACGTAGTCAGTGAGCCTTGAGGCCAAGTATAATTGATGATTTTCTGAAATGAGAACTGCATTACTTGAGATGAAGGAGCCTTAGGAAGACAGCATATCTTTTGAATTGATACAAAAATATGCATCTAAAAATGTGCTGTTCTATAGTTTGAGAAATAATGCATGACAGCCCACGGCATTTTACTTTGATGTGTCTTTGTCTCACATTCGTCATTGAAGAACATCTTCTACAGTAATTGAAAATGCCGGTCCTTTCAGCGAAAGTTTATTGATTGGCGCACACAGAACCTTTTCAAGAAAAGTAGTAAGGTGTGATTAAAGGCTTATCTGGCAAATGAGCTCCTGTCCTGAGGCGCTGCTCTCCCCCTGAAATACTGGAGGCCAAATGAGCCCATCCCTCACTTTGCTAGGAGCAACAAAAGTTCCTCTTGTCTGGACTGACAACAACAAGAGCACCATCCCATGTAAGCACCACAGCTCTTCACCACGGGGCCCACACAACACTGCCCTCACACTTCTCCTTGGTCCACCCATATGGCCTGCTCATCTCCATCCCAAAGGACTCTCAGGTTTATAGGCACGTGACCTACACGTAACCACCTCTTGTAAACTAAACTTCTCTAAGCAAAGATCCCTGTAGAGCTCTGCCTATTGTTCTAATCACCTCCACTCCACTAGGCAGTTTAATTCACTCCATTGCATGCAACCACATTCACCGTTATAGGAAGAACAAACGGTTTTTTGTTGAAGTTGTTTAGATATTAGTCAATCTTAGATTACAAAATAGTCATCCAAACACATTCAAACCCCAAAAGAGAGAGCCTGCGATTTTCTGGCATATAGAATGCAAAAAAGGCAATGGTGTAAAGACAGTGGTGCATATCACCTAACAACAAACCTCGTATTTGTCACTGATATTGATCTTCTAGTAGGCGTTTATTTGAATATGTTTGCCATACAATTACCCCCCCCCCCCACCCCCACACACACACCCACACACACCCAACCCAGGCTGTCTGAACTTGAATTAATCTTTCTGATTTGTATATAACCTTTCCAGGTGATGTGGCTGTTATTAAAGATATATGAAAACAAAGATCCTGATTCACAAAAATCCGCCTTGGTTTTCCTGGAATCGTTTACTTGAAGGGTAGTTTTCCACAAACATTTTTATTTGCTATGTGTTTAAGTTGTTATTCATTTATCTTCGGTTGAGACTGAGAGAGGATTAGTGAATTCCTTGTCACTGTTTATTTTAGAGTTGGTATTTTCTGCTAGCGATACTGCAAATGACTAACAGCACCGCCCGGATTTGGCAACCCTCCATAGCTATTTTATAATATAAGATGTTGGGTGAATCCACTGTTTGTCACGGCATTCATGTAATACATATTACGCACATCGGAGGGCGCTCTTCACTTATATATACTGTGCCAACAGTTATATGCCAATAGCTTCAGCTGTTCGTTTAGTAAAAATCACATGACCTACAAGAAGGAAGTGCGGTGGACCAAGCAGTTGTTTAGGGCAGGCGTGGGTGGTGTTTTGGGTGTGCTCAATGCAAAGAAAAAAAAACAATATTCAAAGTCGAGCAAGGGTAACATCAACTAAAGTGGTTACAGTATGGGGTTTGATAGGAAAAGCACAGGAAAACTTAAAGGTCCGAATACAAGTGGGCTAGAAGGAGTGGGGGGAGGTATTTACCACACCGGGTCAACACCACTACAACTGGATGCGGTATTAGTGATTCAAATACCTCCCAGTCCAAATTTTCCACTTGCAAATGAGGCATAACATGTGGAGTTAGTTGGTTTCTAAAGCGACGCATTCTGTATGTTTGCCTTTTTATCTTCTGCTCACCCCATACATTTCAGCAGCTTTCACCTGCTGAAATCGATCAGAGGAAAACAGCGGATGTGTGATAATTAACACATAGGAGTATACAAAAAGAGGCATGACACAATCAGAAGTCTGAAGGAAAACAAAGACCGAACTGCAGTGTATTCAACACACTCGGGGAGATTTACTAAGATTTTTCCCTGTGTTTGCGTCACAAAACTGACGTGACTCAGTGCAAAATCTTTTTTTCTCTATTTACTAGCGCTGGAAATAACTGAAAAGCAATAGTGCATTTGCATTAATTTGCGCCATAGGGGCGCACCAAGGGTGGAGCATGGGCGTTCCCATGCAACCACCCATGGTTTCTCACAATAAACCCAATTTACTAAATACAGAAGATTGGGTTTAGCGTGAGAAAACTGCGCCCTTTTCCAGCAGGTGCAAGAAACCTGGGGGCAGATTTACAAGCCCCTTGCACCACTTTTGCGTCCTTTTTAACATGGGAAAAGTGACGCAAAAGTGGCGCAAGGGGTTGTAAATCTGCCCCCTGGTTTTTCCGACTTTGCATGTGTGCTGCACTTTACAGCACACATACGAAGTGGGAGCATTTCGAAAGTGAGTCTGTGCATAGTATTTTGTAGTGGAAGGGTTACTTCCAGTACAAATCCTATGCTAGACTCGCGGAGACACCCTTGCACCATGTCGCAAAGGTGTCTCCGTGGAGCACGGCAGCTGATTTCAGGGCCAGTACTGCTGAGAGGGGAGGGGAGTGCCTTATTTTAGTAAATAGGGCGCTCTCCTGCTCTCTCCTTTTCACTTGATACCAAAAACAATGGTCCTTGACCAATTAGTTAATACAAGTGAGCCAATTGCTTCACTTAGTCAATTAGTTTTATAATCTTGAGCTCAGAACCCAAAACACTTTTTTAAAGGAAGGAACTCACAATACTCAATATATAATTCAATCCAACAAAGAACAACATCCAACCTTGTTTAGATTATTATACATATTCATTTATTATTGAATAAGGCAGTATAAGGTTGCTCCAAGAGGAACGTGCGTCAAAGGAAAGTGATTAAAGGGTGAGTAGGTGAAGCAAGGAATGGAAACATAGTGGTAAAAGACATTCATTTAGTTTGCAACAATAGGGATCGGTTATAATTCACCGTCCAGAAAACCTGGTCACATTTCTCAATCACAGATACATATTTTTGTATTTCAGAAGACCCAACAGGTGGTCTAGCACAAAGGACTGTATGTGTGTCCCAGGAGAATAGGAAGTAAGCGTCGACGTTTCGACGCTTACTTCCCCATTGCCACGCCTTTCGTTTGCACAAAGAATTGGTCTAAGAAGGTAAAGTAATTTTGAGTCATGGCAATTTTTAGTAGATCCACAATGAATTCAGTAGGGACTTGGTGTGGTGCAGGTCTAGCATTGAGCACCACTTCAATGCACTGGAGGGCAGCCAGTTGTGGGATATTTGTGTAAAGGGCAGTTATGTCCATCGTCACTAGTAGATGGACATTAGGGTCATAAGGGTATTCGTCCAACAGTTGTATCGTTTGCATGGTATCCCTTAAATAGGTTGGGGTATGTTCCGCTATAGATTTTAGAAACACGTCAATGTACTTGCATAGTGGTTCTAAAACTGAACCACAACCGGACACAATTGGCCTACCTGGGGGATTTTGCATCCGTTTGTGTATTTTAGGCAGGGTATATATTGTAGGCAATCTGGGATGTTTGTTGTTTAAAAAATCATGTTCCAACTATTAACGATTAACTATGATGTACGTGGTTTTAGTGGTTGGTTTTAATTAGGACAACATCCTCACATCCACGTGTTTTAACATTCTAGGTGGATGATTAATCTCCTCACCCAGTCAGGTTGCCCCACCCCCCTCCCTTTGGTCCTGATGAAGATCCGCACGGCCAAGGTTCAAATCTCCTAAAGGCCTTCAAGACGGGTCGAAACGTCGACGCTTACTTCCTATTCTCCTGGGACACACATACAGTCCTTTGTGCTAGACCACCTGTTGGGTCTTCTGAAATACAAAAATATGTATCTGTGATTGAGAAATGTGACCAGGTTTTCTGGACGGTGAATTATAACCGATCCCTATTGTTGCAAACTAAATGAATGTCTTTTACCACTATGTTTCCATTCCTTGCTTCACCTACTCACCCTTTAATCACTTTCCTTTGACGCACGTTCCTCTTGGAGCAACCTTATACTGCCTTATTCAATAATAAATGAATATGTATAATAATCTAAACAAGGTTGGATGTTGTTCTTTGTTGGATTGAATTATATATTGAGTATTGTGAGTTCCTTCCTTTAAAAAAGTGTTTTGGGTTCTGAGCTCAAGATTATAAAACTAATTGACTAAGTGAAGCAATTGGCTCACTTGTATTAACTAATTGGTCAAGGACCATTGTTTTTGTATCAAGTCTACACCCAGGTCCCCATACCATGGGTTACCCCATTTCTGTAATGGCTCTCCTTTTCACTTAGCACAGCATTTTCAGCTGCTGCAGTGCGCTATGTGAATTTTTTTTTTAATCTGTCCCCCAGTGTGATCACAAGCCTATCACACTACAATGGGTACCACCTGTGCATAACCTGACCCCTGACCGCCACACACGCAATATGTGATGAGTGACGGGGACTCGAAGGTTAAAACCATAAGTGGGGCAGTCTGTGATATTTGAGAGAGGGCACATTTCTGCCACACACAGCAGTTCAACTACCTCAAATTCTATAGAGCTATATTTTCAAATACCACAAACTGCTCCATAGGTCAGACGGACAGGAAGACGGTGGCATCTCTGTCACTCGGCCCACGCTATCCCCTGGAGCACACCATTGTAGAGGGTCCTATTTGTCCTTGAGTGCCCAGAAACAATTTGTTTACTCTGCCTTGGGAATTTAATGCTCAGATTGTGTCACATTTTTGGCTCCTCTCCTCCATTGAAGGTTTTTGGTTTCACTCCCCTTTCTAGAGAGAAAACAGACTTTCACGCCTTACAGGCATGTATGCAGGAGTGGGGCCGACACAAGGAAGTGTATGGTAATAGGAGGGAACCAAGTCCACATCCCCGTTGACCTGTTTCTTTATGGATTAGGTGAAATTAAATGACACAGAAGAGATCCTTCAGCACCCTTTCCAATATTTGGTATCATTATCAGTCATCGGTATGTGGTCTGCACAGGCCAGAATGTAGTAGACCCCATACAGGTGAGTCTGTCCCACAATGTGGAGGGACATGAGCTGCCCCAGGATTGGCTGTGGGTACCCAACCACTCCAGGTGCTATAGATGAGACTGATAGGGAACTGATAAAGGATAGAATTTGAAGACAGTCACAAATGCACAGCCCTAAAAAAGAAATTAAGAATTGTGGGCCTTGCCAGATTGAGTAGATCATCTAGTGGGGGTATAGGTTTTTGTTCTGAAGAAGAAGAGGTCCAGAAGATTGTGTCCTTGTGTAACAAAACTTGTGCTATGTAAAGCGCTCTGAAACCCGATAGCTTCGGGTCTAGTTTGCGCTATATAAAACTAAAAAAAAAAAAAAAAAAGAGGTCCAGAATTTCCTTACATCTCTCCAGGGCCCATCATCTCCCTGTGGGCATTATAGGCTGACTTCACAGCAACACACATGCACAGTACCCTAAAAGTCTCAACTGCAGAAGAGGGAGTGGGAGGGAGAATATGGCCGTAATAATGATAATTGATGGAATGTTGAGAATGTCACCACCTTTTGGGAGAAGGTGTTCCATGGGGCCACCGGAGACCAAGTAATGTTTCTCCAAACCCCTCTCCAGGCAGGGAAGCGAAATCCTTCCAACCTCAGTGGCCTTCTCAGAAGGATCCAAAAGAAGAAAGTACGCAGATGCCATCAAAACCCCTACACTGATGTAGGCAGGAATGTGCAAAATAGAGGTGGTTGCTCCATCAGTAGAGAAGAAGAATCAAGAAGGACAGATGGAAAGTCTCACTTTCCTGCCTTCAGTCCTGAAGCACACCAGGCCAGACAAATATTGCATTGGAAATCTAGGGGCCCGATTCACAGAACAAACTTAAGACAAAATCCTAAACTTAGTACCATTTTGTTATTCACAGAATGCACTTACTACTTCTGGTATTCACAGAATTAACTTACTACTTTTGCGATTCACAGAATAAACTTACTACTTTTGCTATTCACAGAATGGATTTACGACTCCTAACTTTACGTCCGCACTCGGGCCGGAAATTCCGGCCCGGAGGCGGAGCTTCCGGGCCGGAGGCGGGGCTTCCGGGCCGGAATTTCCAGCCCAAGTGCGGACGTAAAGTTAGGAGTCGTAAATCCATTCTGTGAATAGCAAAAGTAGTAAGTTTATTCTGTGAATCGCAAAAGTAGTAAGTTAATTCTGTGAATACCAGAAGTAGTAAGTGCATTCTGTGAATACCAAAATGGTACAAAGTTTAGGATTTTGTCTTAAGTTTGTTCTGTGAATCGGGCCCTAGAACTTTGGGAGAAGCCAGAGACTTCGGAATTAGGAAGCAACTGAGACGATCAAAGGTGTCTCCTTCTTCTATGAATGAGGGGAAGAGGGTTCTGTGTGCAAAGTGCCCCAACACTGCCCGTCGTGTACTAGTGTCAGAGAAATTCAGTACTCACCACACTCACGTGCTGCAGGGAAACAACAGTTAAGTCTCACGGTGTCAAGCTCTTACGGACTCTGAGGAAGCAAACGCCTCAGAAACCAAGACAGTGAAGAGGTATTTAGACAGAGAATCAGAAACAGAAATATCGTGGACCAAAATATTGTGTCAAGAATATAGTGGACACAAATATTGTGAAGGTTAGTTTCTTTTAGGTAAGCAAAGTTTGACAGTATATAACTCCACATATATGTACCCTGACAATATATATATCTTCAAGATATGTAGATGTGGAGTTAAGAATAGCAAATCTATACTAACCGATTTGCAGTCACCTTCTCAATATTTGATCCTCTATATTTTTGACATGACATTATGTCCGCACGATACTTCTGTTTCCGATATTCTGTCAGTGATCCCAGTTAAGAAGTCATTTAAACCACGCAGAAAGCCACCACCACCAAGGTATGGGTCTGGGGAACACTTCAGCACAGCACTGCACACCTGCAGCTACCAGAAAGCCTGTTAGGGCCCAAGATGTACATCCCAGAGGACATAGAGGGTGAACATCTGATGGTAACCCTGGGCAGCAGCTCTAAATCTACCTTCATGTATGAGTTCATCCACAGAACTAACTTCTGACATCTGCATTAATGAACAACTGAGGAACTTCATGCCGGAAGATATAAATTTGCCCATACATATTTGGGAAACTCCTTCTTATGAGTAAGATTAAACAAAGAGATTTGGGCATTGATTATTTCTTTTCGACAAAATAATCAAAGTTGCAGTACTTTTCCCCTTTGAAGGAGGAGAATGACTAATGTCTCATCAGAAGGAGCTCAACCACTTTGAATCTGTTAGTCAATCTGTACCAGACATTGCTGGCCTTGACTATGCCTGCAGCCTGGACATCTAATCGAAGAATGCATCATTCACTATCTGCTGGGCTTCTACAAGTACAGGAGGATGGACAAAAAACTCTCAGGTGATGAACACCACCTTGTAGTGACTCAAGGAGTCCAAAGTGGAAGACAACCTCGCACTTAAGGAAGTAGTTCCACATGTATGGCATCATCGTCGTCAGAAAAACGTTGGAGAAGTGCAAGAAGAGGCTTCTAAAGGCTGCCTGCATGAGTGAACAATGTCTCAAGTTGCCTATCCAAGATTTGCAACTCTCGGGTTAAATATGCGGGGCACATTGTCTCAGAGAAAGGGATAGCGCTGATCAAGCCAAGGTAGAGGCCCTAAGGACCTGGGTGTACCCCAGTGCCCTTGTTGGGACAGAAAAGTCCCTTGCATGGGAATGGATGTGTACCTGTGAATTGTACAATGCATGGAAGATTCTGGGCTCCATTTTGGGAAACCCAGGGCTAACTGGAGTAACATGAGGGGGTAGAGGAAGCCCCCTAGACCGATTTGTGTACTGCTGCATTCCTGTGAGCTGGTTGGAACACACAGGAGCAAGGGAGAGCCAGGCTCTTCAGTACACGTCAGTCAAACGGTGCTCTTTGATTCAGAGAAGGGTCACTAGAAAGGGGCCTGGACTCATCTTAGGAAGGAGATGGGTTGATAAGAGAATCATAAAGAGTAAGGCTGAGGCCCTGTGTTAACCTTTTGATACGCATATCACTCTGGCTGGCATCCAGGCGTGGTCCACTAGTTACTCCCATGTGCTTTGTTGAGGGACTATTAGGTTTGTAGTCGCTCCTGCTGTGACAGACTGCTTCCTGGTGGAAGGGCAAGGCAGAGAAAGGGGCACTTCAATAAGAAGCAGACTGTTGGACCCGGCCTCGTAGAATGGCCCTCCGTGCCCCCGCACCACCGAAACCTGGTACATACAGCCCAAGCCCCCGGCCCCGCCGAACCTCCCCACCAGGACACACGCACCGACCCGGACATCCCCGTCCCTGGCCTCTCCCCTTTCGGCCACCCCGGGCCCGCGTGCCCACTTCATGCACCAAGATGGCCGCCCGGCCCCAGCGCGACCCGGGCATAGAGGCGCCACTCCGGCTGGAGGACATCCCGCTTCCAGGGGATGAGAGAGGGAGGAGCAGTTTCTATCGCACCTCTGAACTCCCCCGGGACGATGGGTTTCGATCGGCCCTCCGGCCTCCCTGAGGGCTGGCTCCACGCCTGCTGGGTGTCTGGGACTCCTCCCGACCCGGCCCTGAAAGAATCAAAAGACTATAGCAGGAAATCCCGACAAGCGACCCCCAGGTGACAAGACCCCTGCCTGCACAGACTCCGGACATCAAAGAGGGGTCGAACTATAACAAGGGGTGCTCTGGGGCTGTCCGGCAGATTCGACGCTGGAACAACGAGAGCCTGCTGACGTGGTCGCGGCTCCTGGAACTGGAACTCACCTGAGCCCTGCTGAGTGACTCGCGGCTCCCTGAAGATCGTAAGACCTCCGAACTTGTACCTGAGCCCTGCTGAGTGACTCGCGGCTCCCTGAAGATCGTAAGACCTCCGAACTTGTACCTGAGCCCTGCTGAGTGACTCGCGGCTCCCTGAAGATCGTAAGACCTCCGAACTTGTACCTGAGCCCTGCTGAGTGACTCGCGGCTCCCTGAAGATCGTAAGACCTCCGAACTTGTACCTGAGCCCGCTGAGTGACTCGCGGCTTCCACAGACTCCACCGGTCCCGCCGGACCCCACGACAACCAACCTACCCCCCAGCTCGAGGATTGTGAGCTGTGCGCCGGGTACGTCCCTCCTTTGAACCGTTACCAGAGACAGTCCCGCTACCCCCTACCTTTCCGAGACTCTTGAGCCCGTGCTCACCTTGTACATATTTGCAGTGATACCTGTTTGATAAAACTTGTTCTGAGAATACCCAGTGTGGTCCCTCTGTGTCGTGTGGTGCCAGAAGTACGATCCTAGTTGCGAGAGTCCTCCCCCTGGGGAATCTCCCGCCAGTGCCCGGCTACGATACTTTGAGGGTGGGTCTCAGGGTAGTCAGGACCCCCTTTCCGGGCTCCTCTGAGGTCGCCGTCTAACATTGGTGGCAAGCGACGGGATTCGGGCCCATCACCTAGAGATCGTACAGTAAACGACGGACGCACGACCAACAAAGATGGCAGAAGGAAGCGCCACGAGCTCCGCAGAAACCAACGCCAACAGAGTGTTCCAGGTAGAGCATCTGGAAGAATACACACACAAAGAGCTAAAACAATTTTGCAAAGAACTTAAAATCGCTACCACTGGCCTCAACACTAAGGAAGACTTGCAGAAAGCACTGAAAACTTGGGTGGAGACCGGGGCCTCCCGCCCGGAAGGCACGGGGGAGCGCCCCGACGAAGCCGAACCCCCCCAAAGTGAAAGCAGTAGCAATCAGGTGCGAGGCATCGTACCAGACGGGGGCCTATCCCCGGAAGAGCTCGCGGACAGAGAGAGAAGCCGCAGTCATGAACTCGAGTTAGCCAAACTCAAAATCGAGGGCGAATTGAAGTTAGCGGAGAAGAAGCTAGCAGTAGAGCAAATGCGTGTACAAGGCGAACTGGAAGAAAAGAAGCTCCAACGGGAGCACGAAGGAAGAAAGCTCCAACTGGAGCACGAACGGAGCTTAAAGGAACTCGAGCTCAAGGCCCGAAATGAGGACGGGAGGCCCTCGGGGAACCGAGAGACGGCCCCCCCAGCGGAACAGAAGGTCCACATCCCCAAGGATGTGGTCAAAGAATATTATAAAAACAATGACATTCAGCAATGGTTTCGGGCCTACGAGGTCGCCATGACCTCCCATCGGATTCCACAGAAGGACTGGGGGGCGGGGTTGTGGGGACGGTTTCTGAGCGAAGGAAGGGACACCCTGCTCGACCTACCCCTCTCCCTGCAGACCTCCTACAGCCACATGAAAGAGGCTCTCCTCACAAGATATGGCCTCACCCCAGAAATGTACCGCCAACGGTTCCGGGACTGCAGGAAGATCCCGGGCACCACCTGGGTGGAGTATGTAAACTTTTTTAGTCGGGCCTTCGATGGGTGGGTCAAGGGCAGCAAAGTCACCACCCTTGCCGAACTCACTGACCTCATGTTATGGGAACATCTGGCTGCGAACTGCTTCGTAGAGCTACGTCAACATCTGCTGGATAGCAAGCTCACAGATCCCCGGAAGCTGGCCGTGGAGGCCGACCGCTGGACCAACACCCGGGTCTCCCGGGGCATGGTAGGAGAGTACCCCCGAACCAGTCAGGGACCACCCCGCCAGAGAGGGGGAGGGAACCAGGGAGGGCCGAGGGAGTCCCAGCCTAGCCCCCCGAAGACACCACCTCCACCTTTCCCGGCGCCCCCCCCACCAGTAACAGGGCCCCCTGGGAGACGGGGACACCGGGTGACCGTCACATGTTTCCGCTGCCAGAAACCCGGGCACTACGCCAATGACCCAGAGTGCCCCATGGCCACCCAAGTCACCCCTGCGAGACAGATAGCCAACGTGGCCCTAGGGGAGGAGGTTGAGGAAGCCGAGGAGTGGGAACCAGCCGCGATGGCCCTAGTATCCCTGGGAGATAAGGAAATGATCCCTGGTAGCCTCCTACCGTCCAACACACAGAAATATGGGCAGCTCGTCAAGATCAATGGCCACCAGGTAGAGGCCCTGCGGGACACCGGGGCCAGTATCACCGGTGTCCTCAGGCACCTAGTTCCCGAGGAGCAGATCCTCCCCAATGTCTTTTGCCCCGTGATATCTGCAGACAATAGGGAAAGTATGTGTCAGGTGGCCCTGGTGCCATTTGAGTGGGGAGGGGTGATAGGTAAACTCAAGGTGGCCGTAAGAACCTCCCAGCCGGTCGACTGCCTCTTAGGGAACGACCTGGAGAGTTCTCCCTGGAAGCACGTAGAGCGCAAGGCCCACCTAGGAATGATGGGACTCCCCGAGTGGGTGTGTGCCACCACCCGATCTATGACAGCCCGACTCACTCCCCGGAGAGAAATCGAGAGCACCCCGGTCGAAGTAGCCAGCACCGTCCCCGCCGAGGGTCCTCCCGTTCCCCCATCGGAAGGGTCCGTCGCCGGCGACGAACCCGCACCATCCGACCCCGCCCCGGTCCCCGAGTTGGGGGACCTACCCGAGTTGGCCCATTGGCGCCACGAGGGCGGGCCCACCCGAGAAGAATTTTGCCAGGAACAAGCCACCTGTCCTTCCCTGGTCGGGCTGCGGCGCCAGGCCGAGGGCCAAGCCGCAGGTGACCAGACCGGAACGCACCGAATCTATTGGGAGAATAACGTCCTGTATAGTGAGCAGAAATCAGTGGAGCTGGGATCCGGACGGGTACTGGTGGTACCTCTCCGCTTCCGGGATTTCCTCCTGGGCTTAGCCCACGATGTCCCCCTCGCCGGTCACCTGGGTCAGGACAAGACCTACAGCCATTTTTATTGGCCTAAGATGAAAGCAGCGGTAGAGGCCCACTGCAAGTCCTGCCCCACGTGCCAAGCCAGTGGGAAGAGTGGGGGGAAGCGCAAGGCTCCCCTCCAACCCTTCCCGGTCGTCAGTACCCCCTTCGAACGAGTCGGGATCGACATCGTGGGGCCACTGGACCCCCCCACCTCCCAAGGTCACCGTTTCATCTTGGTCCTAGTGGACCACGCCACCCGCTACCCAGAGGCTATTCCCCTACGTACCATTACGGCCCCCGTGGTGGGCCGGGCCCTGATGGGGATCTTCTCCAGGGTGGGTTTCCCCCGCGAGGTCGTGAGCGATCGCGGCACTAATTTTATATCCAGGTATATGACGTCCCTGTGGCAACAATGTGGGGTGTCCTATAAGTTCACCACCCCGTACCATCCCCAAGGGAACGGCCTAGTAGAGAGGTTTAATAGGACTTTGAAAGGGATGATCGCTGGCCTAGAAGAGCCCCTCCGGCGTAAGTGGGACGTCCTGCTCCCCTGCCTCTTGTTCGCTTACCGGGAGGTCCCCCAGAAGTCCTTAGGGTTCAGCCCGTTTGAATTACTCTATGGGCACCCCGTCCGAGGTCCCCTCAGTTTAGTTAAGGAAGGGTGGGAGGCAGCACCCCAGACCACCCCCCGAGATGTGTTCCAATATGTCCTGGCCCTCCGGAACCAGACCAGGAGGTTCCGAGAACTGGCCGAGGCCAACCTGGAGGCGAGTCAAGAAGAAATGAAGCGCTGGTACGACCAGAATGCTACTCTGGTCGAGTTCCAGCCGGGCCAGCAGGTGTGGGTCATGGCCCCCGTGAAGCCTGGCGCTCTCCAGGACCGATGGACTGGGCCCTACAAAGTGGTCGAGAAGAAGAGCCAAGTCACCTACTTGGTGGACGTCCAGTCGCCTCGGGATCCCCTCCGGGTCCTGCACGTGAACCGCCTCAAGCCTCACTTCCAGCGGACAGAACTGAGCCTCCTGCTGGCCACCGATGACGGGGCCGAAGATGAGTCGGATCCCCTCCCGGACCTCCTGTGTATCAGGGAGCAGGATGGCTCCGTGGAAGGAGTGAACCTCTCCCCAGCCCTCACTGCCCAGCAACAAGCGGACTGCCGCCAGCTCCTAAGACAATTTTCTGACCTCTTCTCCCTGACCCCCCGGGTCACCAACTGGTGTGTTCATGATGTGGACATTCAAGCGGAAGTCTCGAAGATGTTGACCCTGGGGGTGATCGAGCCCTCTGACAGTCCCTGGGCCAGCCCCGTGGTCCTGGTCCCGAAGGCAGCGGCCCCCGGTGTCGCCCCCGAGCTCCGATTCTGCGTGGACTACCGGGGGCTCAATGACGTTACCCGAGCCGATGCCCACCCCATTCCACGAGCCGACAAACTCATTGACCGACTAGGGGCAGCCCGGTTCCTCAGCACATTCGACCTCACCTGCGGATACTGGCAGATTGCGCTCACCGAAGGGGCCAAAGAGCGGTCCGCTTTCTCCACCCCCGATGGGCACTACCGCTTCCGCGTAATGCCCTTCGGGATGAAAAATGCCCCGGCCACTTTCCAGCGACTGGTGAATAGAGTCCTGGCCGGGCTAGAACAGTTCAGCGCGGCATACCTGGACGACATCGCTGTCTTCAGTTCAGAGTGGAGTGAGCACCTCCAGCACCTCCGAAGGGTGCTAATCGCCCTGCGCCAGGCAGGCCTCACAGTAAAAGCCAGCAAGTGCCAGATCGGGCAAGGATCCGTGGTCTACTTGGGGCACCAGGTCGGGAGTGGCCAGGTCGCCCCGCTACAGCCAAAGATCGACGCCATCCTGGCCTGGGAACCACCCATCACCCAGACGGAGGTCCGAGCCTTTCTGGGACTCACGGGCTACTACCGAAGATTCATTCGGGGGTATGGCAGCCTTGTCGGCCCTCTCACAGAACTCACGTCTAAAAAACAGCCAAAGAAAGTGCAGTGGACGGCTGCCTGCCAGGAAGCTTTCGATGCCCTAAAAAGGGCCATGTGTACTGCCCCCGTCCTCCAGGCTCCCGACTACGCCAAGGAGTTCATAGTCCAAACCGATGCCTCCGAGCATGGCATTGGGGCCGTCCTGTCCCAAGTAAATGACCAAGGCCTAGACCAGCCCGTCGCCTTCCTCAGTCGGCGGCTGTTGCCCCGAGAACAAAGATGGAGCACCATAGAGCGCGAAGCCTTTGCCGTGGTCTGGGCACTCAAAAAGCTACGACCCTACCTGTTTGGCACCCATTTCAGAGTCCAGACTGACCATCGGCCCTTACGTTGGCTCATGCAGATGCGAGGAGAAAACCCCAAGCTACTGCGGTGGTCAATCTCCCTCCAGGGGATGGATTTCACCGTGGAACACCGCCCTGGTACGGACCACGCCAATGCTGACGGCCTCTCCCGGTTCTTCCGCCTCAGCGAAGAGAACCCCCCAAGCTGATGGGCAGTTCTCTCCGGCTTTCAGCTGGGGGGGACGCGTGTTGGACCCGGCCTCGTAGAATGGCCCTCCGTGCCCCCGCACCACCGAAACCTGGTACATACAGCCCAAGCCCCCGGCCCCGCCGAACCTCCCCACCAGGACACACGCACCGACCCGGACATCCCCGTCCCTGGCCTCTCCCCTTTCGGCCACCCCGGGCCCGCGTGCCCACTTCATGCACCAAGATGGCCGCCCGGCCCCAGCGCGACCCGGGCATAGAGGCGCCACTCCGGCTGGAGGACATCCCGCTTCCAGGGGATGAGAGAGGGAGGAGCAGTTTCTATCGCACCTCTGAACTCCCCCGGGACGATGGGTTTCGATCGGCCCTCCGGCCTCCCTGAGGGCTGGCTCCACGCCTGCTGGGTGTCTGGGACTCCTCCCGACCCGGCCCTGAAAGAATCAAAAGACTATAGCAGGAAATCCCGACAAGCGACCCCCAGGTGACAAGACCCCTGCCTGCACAGACTCCGGACATCAAAGAGGGGTCGAACTATAACAAGGGGTGCTCTGGGGCTGTCCGGCAGATTCGACGCTGGAACAACGAGAGCCTGCTGACGTGGTCGCGGCTCCTGGAACTGGAACTCACCTGAGCCCTGCTGAGTGACTCGCGGCTCCCTGAAGATCGTAAGACCTCCGAACTTGTACCTGAGCCCTGCTGAGTGACTCGCGGCTCCCTGAAGATCGTAAGACCTCCGAACTTGTACCTGAGCCCTGCTGAGTGACTCGCGGCTCCCTGAAGATCGTAAGACCTCTGAACTTGTACCTGAGCCCTGCTGAGTGACTCGCGGCTCCCTGAAGATCGTAAGACCTCCGAACTTGTACCTGAGCCCGCTGAGTGACTCGCGGCTTCCACAGACTCCACCGGTCCCGCCGGACCCCACGACAACCAACCTACCCCCCAGCTCGAGGATTGTGAGCTGTGCGCCGGGTACGTCCCTCCTTTGAACCGTTACCAGAGACAGTCCCGCTACCCCCTACCTTTCCGAGACTCTTGAGCCCGTGCTCACCTTGTACATATTTGCAGTGATACCTGTTTGATAAAACTTGTTCTGAGAATACCCAGTGTGGTCCCTCTGTGTCGTGTGGTGCCAGAAGTACGATCCTAGTTGCGAGAGTCCTCCCCCTGGGGAATCTCCCGCCAGTGCCCGGCTACGATACTTTGAGGGTGGGTCTCAGGGTAGTCAGGACCCCCTTTCCGGGCTCCTCTGAGGTCGCCGTCTAACACAGACGCTCAACATAAATTTCAAAGACTCAAATCACATTTGGTGTCTGGAAATGGACTATAGGAAGCAGATCTCAATGCTGCCAAAGTGTAAAATGTCAAGCAGCCAGTCAGCCTGTGTAAGGAGGAGAAGCTCGGGCAAGACATCTGCCTGTGACCAGGACTGGAAGCCAAGGTCTGCAAGTCTCCCAGCTGGGTGAGGGGACATCACCTAGAGACTCCAAGACCACTTGCCCCTAGAGCCTGGACCATCAGTACCTGCCTGCTTGCCAAGACCAAATTGCCCGTGAGCCCTGTGAGGAAGAGCAGAGCGCTAGTGGGAGCAAGGTTCAGTGTGAAATCCTGTTGATTAAATCCCTGTAGCAAGGTGTGAGAAGGCGACTGCTGCACCGATTGGGTCATTGCCTGTGTGCAGGGAAAATTTGGTGACCACTGTATGCCAAAGGTTGGCTGCGTAAAGTGAGCCAGGACCATTTCTGCACCGATTGAGTCATTGCCAGCGTGCAGGTTTTCAGTCAGCAACCCCATATGCCAACTGGGTCCATTGTGTACAGTGCTGCCAGTCCGATCGGGCTGTTGCCTATGTGTGGAACTAAGTCAGCGACCCTGTGCACCAGGTCCAGTCACCCTGAAGAGTGCTGCTGTGCCAGTTGGGCAATTGCCTGTGTGCAGAGCTAAGTTGGTGACCCCCGTATTCTAGGTGGGTCCGCTCTGAAGATTGCTGCTGCACTGATTGGGCCGTAGCTCATTTACTGAGTGTAGTCGGTGACCCCATATGCCAGAGGGTGCCACTGAGACAAGGCAAGGAGTGTGGTCTGGTCGAGACTGTCATCGTGAGGAGGAGGCCACTGTTGTGACCCGTGCGGGCCCAAACCCTGAGTGAAGACCAGCACCAGGAACGTTGCAGCTCCCCTACCTGTGGGGAGGATCCCTAGGGACTTACCAAGCATCAGAGGAGCTTCAAGGACCTCCCTGGCCGGTGCCTCCACAGGACCATCTGTGAGGAACTCAAGGACGCCCGACCGCTGCCCTTCCTATGCCACTTATGAGGAACTGCAGCTTCAGGGCCCGCAAAGGGCAGGGTTGCTTGGAGATTCCAGCCGCTTCGTTCCTACCAGTGTGGGTAAGACTGATTTACGGGCCAGATGGACGTGGGGTAACTTGCCTCCCATATAGCGCTCCGGAGCTGGAACACTTTTGACTTTATTAATGAATCAGAGTGGAACTCCTGAGACTCTGACTACTAGTGGGTCTTAACATGAATATCGCCTATAGTGAAAAGAGATTACTAGCTACAGCTAGCAAGAGGGGAGTGGGACTCAGGGACCCGCCCATAAAGCACTAAAGCCCTGGCCTCAGGGGGCTGTGTGTATTGTTTGTGAATGTCATATTTTACTTTGTGTTCATATATAAATACTCCTTTTTTTATAAAAGCAAGTATTTTACAGGACAATAATTTAACACTGTTACTGAATGTATTTTGAGTTGTGAGCCTCTATTCACACCCCTCCTTCCGTGTCTACCTTATCCTTGACACGCCTTGAACGGCTCGACCTGCGCTACCACTGAACCACTGAGAGTAAAGTGCTAGAGGGGTACTTGGTCCAGTTAGTCAGCATCCATAGTAGGTTGGGAAATCATGAGTAAAAAGCCTCAACCCCCATGACTGGGTCCAGTAGCTCCTGCTTATCCCGTGGCCCTCTGAACAGAGTACTGACAACACTGCATGACAAAATTCAGGCTCAACTGCAAACCAGGTGAGAAGACTGGCAGAAGTGACAATGAGTTATACTACCACCCTCCTGTGTACATAGACATCTGTTGTCAGAGTGTAAAGTACTAATTGCGAGCAGTGCATGAGAAAATTAAATGTCACTCAATCAATCAGGAGGCTTATAAAGCACAGCTATTTACCCGTAAGGTCTCAAATGTGATGTTTTCTGTCTTAGCTTTGGAAGTTTTGTTGAGCTAGGACACACACCTGTGCTATTAGTTTGCATCAAAGGCAGCATCAAAGATAATACACCACATTATCTATACAATTTTATCTTCCTCAAGACTAGGACAGTTACTCCCCAGTTGCCTAACTATCCAGTCACTGCCAGCATGGCTCGTGGGTGGAGGGGCGGGCGTGGGGAGGCGCGGGGGAGGTTGCTTGGGAGGGTTCAATTTAAAAAAAAAAAAAAATTAAACTTACCTTGAGGCCGGGTCCTGTGTCTTCTCGGCTCCTGCTCTCCTGCCTCAGACAGGAATAGGAAGCAGGCAGCCAGGCTCTCTCCACTAAGCCAATCACAACACTGCATGCAGCGTTGTGACTGGTCGGGACGGCGCCCAGCCAGTAGCTTATGGGGTGGGCATATTCTCCAAGCTGGCTGCATTGCAGCATGCATGGAGAAGGGCAAAGTGCGCATGACTGGTTTGGGCCGACCAAACAGTTTATGCACACTCAGGAGTGGGCACACCACTCCTTCCCCTACCCTACTCAGTGTAGTAATACCTAAAAGGTATTACCCTTTTATGTTTCTGCTTTTGCACTGCGAGAAAGCAGTGGGGCAACGCTCCTCTGCCATAGCGGAGGAGCCGCCCCTGTAACTATCCACCTGTAACTATGCTTTACTGGTAACTCCACTTTTATGGATATGAGGATGTACTTGGAATGCTTCTGCACTCCTGCATAAAACCATAAACAGTTTAACATATTCAGTCACATGCTATATCTTTGTCTATGTAACAGTCTGAAACCAGTGTTGGAAACATACCCAATTGCTGAGGTATAGTTTGTACCAAGTATAGTCCATATGAAGATTTAGGGGGTCGTTTAAAGTTTGGGGGAACAAGAACTGCACCATAAATTGAAACGCCTACTTTGGGATTTTTCACAGACTAAAAAAATAAAAAGATGCAGTGCAGGCCACAACAAAATGGAGCTTGCTGACATTCAGCGCTTTGGCCACACCCGGTTGGTGTGGACCTTTAGATATGGGTGGCGGTTCTCTGCTGGGAGGGGCAGACCCAGCGGGTCACCCGCCAGATTCTAAACAAGCCAATTAGCCTTTACTTAGCTGCCAAATGTGTAATGACATACTAGGCATGCCTTTGTCAGAATATGACAACTGTTTCTTGGCATGCTTTCAGAGTTAGTTCAATTAGTCAGATAACAAAAAGCTTGTTAACAGAAAAGACAATACTGTTTGGTGTAAAAGTGGGACATTTAACCGTGGGGCAAACATCGACACACTCTTGACACCGGTGTTTTCCCCACGGTGACTACCTTTTTTCTTTTTACAGGTGGTTCCCCTTCAGGCACTCCTGTCCCTCCCCATCATGACCGCAGGCATTTCCCCACCCTCAACTGCAGCACTGTTGAATAAGGTGCTGCAGTTCAGGCAGTGAAACTTAGTCGGCACGAACACAAAGGGGTTAATTATTAAGGGAAACATCGCCGCTTTTTCTTTTTCTTTTTATCACCCTATTTGCAAGGACACGCTAACAAGCGTTAGCGCGTGTTTTCTTGCGACTTTGCATGTCAGCGATCAATATCGCTAATGACATGCAAAGTAGTCGTTCCCTAGCTAAACAACATAGAAAGTCCACGCTAACACGGCTTCGCAATATTAGCAAGCCATGCAGCTGACCCGGGAAGCGATTAAAATAACCGCGCTAGTCGCGGTTATCGGAGGTATGTAATGCCTGCTTTGAAAATAACTTAGGCATACTGATAATGGGAGGTGGATTGCCATGTTAGGTCCACACTCTCCTATCAGCAAGCCTCTCATTAGCGCTGTGAAATCTTTGCTGGATTTCATGCGCTATTCCAGTTATTCGCTGGTATTACATCGCCTGTTAGCAAAACGTTGAGGATACGTCACTAACACGGCGATGTGATAATGTGAATCGCGCTAAGCGCGATTTGCGATAAATATCGCATGTCCTTGATTATATGCCCCATAGTCCGTACACAATAGTTCAGCAATTTTGCCTTTTGTTGCATCTTTCCTTTCCAGTCTGTGGTTTAACTAAAGTATCTGCTAGTGAAGAAGGTAGCATGTCCTAGGTTTACTGTTCTTTATCTTTTTCAGGCGAAGAAGACTCACTTGAAGAACAGGGGAAGATGTTGAGTGGGTCAAGGGTTAAAATGACGACCCCTCAGGATTTGTAATCTAAGAACTTGAGGAAATATGTACGCGCTCAGCTTGGGACCAGGAAGTAAGGCTGAGGTGATTTGTTGGGTGAAAGTTAAATACTAAAGTTGCATCCATGGTGGCTGCTTGCAATCCCACACCTATCAAGATCCTGCAAAATCAAACCTGGGCTCATGTCAAAAGTGGATTTTGTGAGGTCTCACTCTGTGCAGGATCTTGAGGCCTTGGCACCGTCAATCATCAAAAGGCTGTCACTACTACAGCTACTATGCATCTGGCTTCTCCAAAATAAACTGTCCTTTTACCTATCTGACCTGAAAATACCCAAAACAAGAGACAGTAGGTGAAGCAGAAGACTGTCACATCGAAAACCCTTCTCACGAAGTCTAAGATCCCTTTGTGCCCAGGTAGACTCTGGTCTGTGGTCTTATATTTTGAATCCTGCTTGACAGATTGTTGATTGTCCGGTGCTCCCTTCTTTGTATCTGCAGACCTCCCATAAGGCCTACTTGGATTGACGGCGTAGGTGCAGTTCTGTACTAAAGGTCTTCGCTGGGATTATGTGGTAACCATAGTTTCCTGGAGTAAGAGTTGACCTATCAGTAAACAGGCTATCGTTCCTCACCATGAACTAGGTGTTATCATCGTATGATGCTCGGACAGCTGGATTATCAAAGGTAGAAACCTCTACCTGAACCTACTATAACTTCTGCAGCATGTACTCCGAAATAGCAGGAAGAGATTGTCCTAAAGAATTGGTTGCAAGCGATCAGCAGAACGTAAGCAAATATCATCAGAAGTATCTTCAGAAGGGGAGTTACAGCCGGTTGGTCAGACGGATCTACACTGAGGAGGCTGGACTTATTTCTATATCCCTATTTCAGGTATTCAGGTAGAGAATAGGGAGAAAACATTTCCAAAGTTGTGGTGTCTGGAGCAGAACCGAAAAAGTTCCTCAAAGAGGAAAAGACTTCTCTGATGAGCCTGAAGAAACAAACGATAGCAAATGCATTCACACTTGGCAGGGATTTTCATTTGAGCAAATATACTTGTACATCCTTACTCATGGGAAGATGAGATTCACAAAAGTATTCCAAGGATTCATTTTAGGAAAAAAACTGTGCCGGCTGTTGTTTTCAAGCAGTACATCTGGAAACCTTTGTTAATTCCAGAAAAAAAGTCCAATATTTACCCCAGACATACGAGTAAGCCTGCCAGAGTACATTTCTGGCAGATCTTTGTGAAAGTGGCTCCTTATCTGGATAGCCAAAAGCTGGCAGAGAGCTGAGGTTTCAATACTAGTGGAGACAAGTTGTAACCAATAGTCTAGGAGAACATTATTTTTATTTCAATTGTAGCTGTCCTCATGAATACCCTCACCACCCTGAGTGCACTTCACATGGTAGCTCTCTTCTAACCCAATACATTAATCACTTCCTCTTCATATAGCAAATCCCAACGCCATGTTACACCACAGACAGGCTCACAATAATTTGTACCAGAGCCAGTGTTGGTTGGATCCTGTATAAAGTGTGAAAGATTAGTCAAACTACATAGACCTTCCCATTATTTCTACATGAAATCCCTTTTTGGGTCTTGGCTTTAGACAGACCTATTGTTTCTAATATATTTAGAGTGGGCTTTGGGATAGCCCTTTGGTCATGATTGGATGGCTTAGTTGTCTGTCTCAGTTGTTAGCTCCTGATTTCACCGTTTTTATTCCTTTTCTTGTGATTGTCCCACCCAGGTGCATGTTGGGCTCACAGAGTTTTTTTTCCCGCACACCTTTTAAGTGGATATGTTTCCTTGCTCTCTCCCCCTGTTTATTCCTGGCTATTTTTCCCCCTCTGCATTTTCTCCTCCCCTGTTGCTCCATGCTCCTGACCCTACTCCCATCCAACCCCCAATACTTCTTGTATTGAACATAAATGTGTTTATTGTTTTTTTCACGAAAGCCCAGCATCTGCAAAGTGCTGCCTGACCACTCACATCCATTTTCGCACTTTGCACACTCTCCTTTTTTTTGTTTATTACATTTCAATGTGCCATTGTAACATGTCCATGCACCGTGTTAAAACAGTAAATTAAACATGGGCGCCTGCATCAAGACGCATGTGCACATGAGTTGCAACACATGCATCACCATGCATGCATTTGCATTAGAGCTGTCCTGGAAAAGATATTATTTAATACAAAAGACATGGTCAAACCGGGACCTATTGGCTTTGCCATGGCTTGTTTCTCCATTGCTGTGCCCCCTTGCTCATCGCAAAATGGGTAATAAATCTCATCATTTTTCTCTAGAGCATAAATACCTTTAAAACATATTTCACACATTTTGTTGCAAGGTTTCTCCTTAACCTTTCTTGTGTGTAAACAAGCTTCTTGCATGTAGAGAAACAGCACGTGATATACCAGCTCGTCCATCACCACTCTACTTTTCATAAAAGGATGACGTTTTTGAAAAATACAAAATGCGGCCTATAAATCACAGTCTTCCCTTTTTAACATAAAATTATACTACTTTTTTGTTTCCGTGTGTAACTATATAAATTGAATTACACACTTTATATACTATAATTTCCTCTTTTTCTCTCCAGTAGAGAAAAGTGAGAATAAAATAATTCCACTTTCTGTAATTGAATCACCCTGATTTTTAAAGGACTCCTCCACAAGTCTGAGATCACTTTCCAAGCCATGGGTCCCATACTGCGCTAGGCCAGGCTTAATGTCTTAAGTACAGACTTCAGCAGGTGGAAAGCCCAGTGGTGCTGAAACAATTTTCAGAGTGGGGGGTTCTGCCATCACTGTTACATCATTTAAGTCATAAGGATTGTAAAAATCCAAGTGTCACACAAAGAGCAAGTATAGCTAATTAGCTAATCCCGTTTAGCAGGAGAGTGGTATGGTTGTAGTATGTAGCGGGGATATATTTCGGCACACACTGTCACAAACATACTACTGAAACAAGGCATGGCAGTGCACTGTCAATTATAGACTGCAAATTTCATTTTGAAATGGCAACAAAATGTGCACTGGCATGCACTTTTACTCATAAAAGTATATAGCACACAAACAATAGAATGTGGAAATCAGGTTTCAGCGAATATTTATAATTTGTGCATCACCAAGTAAACTGTCCTGTTATTTTTTAACCTATTAATATCTTTCTTTCCATCACTCTTCAGAATAACAAAAAACTGTACCTATTTATGCTTTCCTATGTGCTGATATATTTTGAAGTATTTGCACAGCTCATTTACAGATATTTAAATGCTGCGTGGTAGAAAAAAACTGACATCCTAGAGCCTTTCCTTTCACACTCCCTGTACACCAGAAAGATTGTCGGATAGTTCACCTGAGAAAATCCTTTAACTGCACAGTCAGAGAAAGAAAAGTAAACATCAATCTCCACATTAAAAGAATAAGCAACAATTTGTCACAGCCATAGTCTGACATTTGGCCTCTGTCTTTGAACGTACATCAAATGTGACAAGATAAAAACTCAGTTTTAAAGTATCTTTATTGCTCAACCAACTTCTGAACTCCAATATAGTTATTTTTGGGGGTGCTGAAGCACCCACCTCTACTTCCAGCGCCCATGGTAAATTCTGGAAAAAAGGTACGCCAAGTCACCCTCTCTTATACCCACTCTCCTGCTCTCAAACGTTGCCCTAACAAGGGCACGGCATGACTCTTGCTCTGCAGCCCTTTGTAATTAGCCGGTTCTGGACCTCTTCCCTGAAGAGAACCACATCCCTCTTCTACCCCCTTTTCTGACTATTGTAGCACATTTTGCATGTACCCATTTTTGCGATACATACGTTACATGCATGCAAAAGAGCCAGTGCCTAATTATGAGCAAGTGACTCCACACGAAAGGCCCATGTGGCTACTTCAGCACCGTCCAAAGGACTATTGGCATAAATGCTGTCACTGCCAACGTTCAGGCACCTACATTACTCTGAAAATAAGGGAAACACTCACATAGCTACAGAATACTGACCAATTAATCAATCAAGCATTTATAAAGCGCAGCAAATCACCTGTGAGGGTCTCGAGAAGCTGGAGAACTACGTAGTAAGAACGCATTGGTAATTTACAGCTCTTACCTCTCCACTGTGCTAGCATCACTACTGCATTAACTTTTTAATGGAAATGCTTCGGGTCTGTTTTGTAATTGTGAATAACACCTAGATCTCATCTGGCGATCAGCCTGTTATCTTGGATTCCATTGGCCCGATTGCCAGATTAGCCAAAGCCACTGCTTATTTCCCATTAAATCCTATAGAATATTTCAGAAAACTATATATTTTTTAAATGTATCCATTTGCATACCTTCTATTTCAGAAACAAGTATGCTCTCAAACGTCTGTGACCGCAAGCGCTTTAAACTAATGTTTAAGTGAAGGACCCTTCTGGTTCAAACTAAATATATTTTTAGTTCCATCATCATCAGATTACCATTTGGTGATTCACAGGCTAGTCAAAGATTACAGATATAACAACTCAATATATTCTGAATATTTTAAAGCAAATGGCAAATGAAATCCCTGGTCATTCCCAGATGAGGCATTCACAATACCAGCTTTTAATGCTCACACAAGAATCCGGATAAGATCCTATAGTCATTTGTGTGAATGGTCGCACCCCCAACATAAACTTAGGGTATCACATATTTAACACAGTATAGCTTAAGTAATCCAGTCCATGTAATTGTGTATTTATGAGCTACTCTCATTGTAACAATAGCCTGATGTGATGCATATTCATAGGGTACTGTTGCACTCAAGTGGTAATGATCGGCCTATATAATAATATGGTTCTGTTTATGCATTTATGTATTTATTCAGGACTTCAGCAGCTCTCTAAACATCTTGCCATCTGACCAGTTTTTATATTTCATCACTCAGATGTATGGCAGGTATTGATCAGGGGCTAAGCTCAGGGGTACAAATATGTGTCTTGGGAGTGGGGCTTTGTGAGTCTAGACACAAAACCAAAGACAATCAGGACAATTATTGGCAAAGCCTATATCTCTCTGTAGTGAAACCTACCTACATTGGCAATGCTTTTTTGGCTTAGACAGCTGCAGCAATTGTGCACAATGGCACCCATGGCAGCCATCTTGGAATAGATAATAAAAGACTAATAAATGCATTAGGGCCATTGGGGCCATCTTTGAATGCATTTTGATTTATTTGATAAAATCCTATTGAAAAATTACTGCTGTGGATGGGAGAGCATCCGTAGCAGCCATCTTTGGCTAGGATTTCCTAAAATGGAATAAAGACATTCAAAGATGCCGGTGCACATAAACACATACTGGTGGCTATCTTGCAATAGTAAAAAAAACACATGTAAAGATGTTCACCTGCCAATAGCGCAATAGCTCAGCAGGGGCAAAAAAGTGTTTTAAAAACACAAGAGGGCTGGGGGGGGGGGGGGTCAAGAGGGTGCTGGGTGGCAGAAGGAGAGGAAGAGAGGGGCAAAGAGATCAGGGGGAAGAGCGAGAGAGAGCGGGAAAAACAGTCCCTCTCAAGGTCTGATGTCAATAGGTTAAGGATACCTTATTCAATTAAAACATTGTGAGACCAAAATGCTCCTGAGTGGAACAAATACAAAATAATTAGGAAAGCCATCGCACCAGAAGCAAGGAAGGGAGATAGACAGCAAAGCCATCCAACCATGAGCAAGGGGCTGACCCAAAGCCCATTCTAAGTATATGTAATGCATTGGAAACAATATGTCTTGCCAACAGCTAATAATCTTTCTGTAGCCAAGGTCTAAAAAGGAAACAGGCAGATTTTGAGGACAGACCACAGCAAAAGTCAAATTGTACAGGCGAGCAGCCCTTATTCTAGCTTCTACAGGGAAGTTAAGAAACAATGACAAGGATAAAAAAACAACACAAAGGAAGGAGTAGGTTCAGGAAAATGAGGTAGGAAACCCAGTTAAGCCTTCGCATTGGAAGACAGAAACTCACAAATATCTCCTCTCCGTCATTCGCTGCCACTGTGATGGTCCTGAAGTCATTCAGCTCCTAACCAGAAAAGAGAAGCTTAGATAAAGTGTTAAGCTTGAAGAAAGGGTGTGATCCGACGAACCACATAGCTACTGATACTGTCTGCTCACCCCTGCCATGCATGGAAGTGAGCATTATGCTATCACAACCTTGTAGCAGTCAAACACTCCTCGTTGCACATGATCATTGCACAAGATGTTTCTGTTAAGGGCATAAGCGAGGTCCCACTTCAGTGACAAGGAGCCTCTCCCTGCAAGGGCCATGTGTTAAATGAAAACTATTTAACCCTGATTATTACCAGGGGAAGCTACTTTTCTTCAAAGCACACAAACTATGCAAACAGGCAAACAAGAGCATAAAGAGATGAAGCTGCAGTAACAGGCTCATGCATGATGCAATCAAACGAATCACTAAAGAGAGAGGTTGGCTAGGCACTTCCAATGTACAAAAGATCAAAATAGCCTCATTAAAAAGAAGCAACAAGAAATATACCACACCCCTCACACCATCATCAGCCATGCACAACTGTCACAGAGGTTAAATAGTGTTGTATTTTCTCTGGTTCACTAGGACGAAATTCCCAATCATATCTTAGTGCACCATGTTGTAACTGTATGTTATTGTCTATGGCTATTTTGAGCACCTTCTACATCCAGTAGTTTTATTTGTGTTTTTTGGGCGTGGGGGATGTGGCACCTGACCTGGTTGGGGAGTGGGGGCATGTCACCTGAGTCACACACCAAGCTGGCCTGTACTTTGCTGATTCTCAGCCTTGCTCGACATGCCCATTGTCATTCTGCATTTTGATGGCAACCTCAAGCAATACCTGGCCGCCATTGAAACTCGGACAGTTCTTTCGTGGAGATCACGTGATTTCCACCAAGAGACAAGGCGACTCCTGTGAACAGAGCATTGGACACTGAACGCTGAGCATATGTTTATAATTGGTTTTCAGTAGCCGTCTGCACTTGACACGTTTCTGACATCTTCGTGCAAAGTGATCAGCAGCTTGTCCATTGTCACCTGCGCATTCCGATGATATCTTTGTCACTTGATGAGTGATCAGATAATATGAACCCTGGAGAGGCGCCACACCTGAAGAATGGTCAGGAATGCACAAATCACAAAACACATCAGAAACCACACAAAAAAGGCGAGGTGTAGAAATCTAAAAGCAAATTGGACAAAAGATGTCTAAAGAAGGGAGCATGTGTACTCAACTTTCACGCAATGCAGAGAAGCATGCAAATATGCACATCAGTGTGAAAAGTGTGAAAGGGAGAGAGAGCATAAATGATCCATATTTACATAGATATTGAGCATTTCTGCTCTCTACTTGCGCTGGAGCACTGTGTGCAGCCTTGCACCAACGCAGGCACCCATGCACCCTACTGCAAGGGTGTCTGTGCCACACGCAGGATGTTTTTGTGCAGGAAAAACACCTTCCTTCACAAAATAATCCTTAGAGACAAGTGGACACGTGAAAAGAGGAAATAGCAAGGAGAAATAAGGATATTTCTCCACGTTACACATCCCTTGGGAAGGTGTCATACTTTGACGCCTTCCTAGGTTTACAAGTCTATGTAAATCTGGGAATGGGGTAAAATGCAAGGGTGGATGCATTGGAATGCCCATGTTGCACCCAAGGAATGCCTCCCCACTTCAAATGGAATGTAACACAGCACAAATAGCTGCTTTGTGTTACATTTCTTTACAAAGCCACACAAGGGCACACAAATCAGGCCTTGCATGGCTTTGTAAATGTCCCTGAAGCATTTGTGTTGTCCTTGAGCCACTTTGCGTGATGCAAGGACAATGCTATTGATTTCGAAATATGGGTCCAGGATTATAAGGAAATTTTGGATTGCAAGGGAGACTCTCATTTTAGACATATAAAAGGGTTTTCACACACACACACACACACACACACACACACACACACACACATATATATATATATATTTTTTTCCCCCACCAAATGGCCCCAAGGAGAGCGCGCTTTTTCACAGCGGGTCCTGGTTTCGAGGAGGGACCAGTCCCCGTATTAATTGCTTCACCAATTTCTTCTTCACACGGAAGAAAACCGCACACCAGAGATATGCAAGTGATCTTTTTTATTGCAAGAGTGCACTTATCATCACCCAACAACCACCAACGCGTTTCAACCCCCACGGGTCTTGCTCACGGTATGTGAGTCCTTTGTTTGTGTCTCTCTTTATAGGTCTCCCATGTGCTGCCCATTAAGAGGCATTATGGGATATGTAGTTTTTCTCATTTCTTGCTGGTTTTCACATTTTTATATATACATAGTTCTAATATTATGCAGGACTTAGTGATGAAAGTTTTTGTGATTTTAGCGCATTCTCGTTTTATAGTTTATTTTCCGCTCTTCGCATATGTTCATATATTTGCTATTTTTGAATCTCATGCTTTATTGAAACTGTCAATTTTCATTCGGCATTCATTGGTCGTTATTGTGACATATGGTTATGCTGTGATTTTGATGATAGTTCCTATTGTTATATTGTGCCTTTGATAACTATCTAAGGGCACCTTGAATCATCATTGTGATCGTCGTCAGATATAACAATTTTTTGAACTTCAGTAATGGCTAAGTGCCCCCACAGTGTGAGCCAATGTCGCTTCCAGGGTTTGGTCCATAATTGTTATGAGCAGTTTTCACAGGTGGACATGCAGTTCCTCGTCCGCATTCAGGCCATAGGGGGTCTTAGTTTTAAATCGAATTATCATTTTTGATTCAAGTCTCCGCAATTTCAGGGTTCTGTTGCCCACTCTCTCGTTTTTTTGGAATTGTTGCCAGTCCATAATATTTGATGTCCTTCCACGATTTCTCATTGTGAGTTTTCAGATGTTTTGCAATTGCATAGTTGAAATCATTGTTATGAATTGCTCTCAAATGTTCGAGAATGCGCTTCTTTAGGGGGCATATTGTACTCCCTATATAAGTTCACAGTGGCATTCGATGACATATACCACATACGTTGTATCACAAGTTAGTCTTTCCATGATTTTGAAGGGATTCCCCATGAAGTCTTTTACCATTTGTGTGTTCTTCCCTATTTTGCAGGCCTTGCATTTATTGCAGTGTATAAATCCTTTGTGCTTGTCTGTTAGCCAATCAGTTTTTCTGCTAGATGTCATATGGCTTTTGACTAGCTTGTATTTTAATGATAAAGCTTTTCGGTACGAAATATCTGGTGTTTCGTCAATTTTGTCCTTTAGTTCAGGATCCTTTTGAATGACATGCAGTATTTTCTCAGGATGTTAACAATCTGATAGTTTTCCTTACTATATGTTAGAACAAGTCTGATTTTGTTGTCATTATTTTTTGTTTCTTTCCTCAGCAGTGTACTTGCTCTTGTCACGGCTCTTGCTTTGTCCTGACCTTGTTTTACATCCTGATAGCTGTAGCCTCTTTGTAGGAATCGTCTTTCAGTTTCTTGAAATGTTTTTTCGATTATGTCATTATCTGAGCAGTTACGTTTCATCCTTATAAATTCCCCGTAGGGGATACTTTTCTTTAGCTGTCGAGGATGGAAGCTTTTCCCATGTAATATAGAGTTTGTCGCAGTTGGTTTCCTGGAAACTTTTGTTTTCATCTGATTGTGCTCTGTGTATACAGTTATACCTAAAAACTGAATTTCTTTGTTGCTGATGTTATGAGTGAATTGGAGTCCTTCATCATTGTTGTTTAAGATGACCATGTAGTTTTTGAATTCCTCTATACTCCCACTCCAAATGAGAAAAAGGTCATCTATGAAGCGCAGCCAAAGTTCAGTTTTGGCAGTGAATTCTTCATTCTCTTCTCTCCAAGCTATGTGTTTTCCCACCAACCCATGGTCAGGATGGCATAACTTGGAGAGAAAGTGACTCCCATGGCACATCCACAGATCTGAGAGTAGATTTGATTGTCAAAGATGAACACATTGTTTCTCAAGCATAGTGATATCATTTCTTCATGCATTCGTGAGTGTTTTAGTTGATGTACATTCCGTTGTTTTAGGAAGTAACTGATAGCATTTATTCCTACATCGTGACTTATTGATGTGTATAATGATACCACATCGATGGTGGCGAGATAAAATCCTTCTTGCCACTCCATATTCGATAGGATCCTCAGGAAATCTCCCGTATCCTGTATGTAGGAGCTTAAATTCATGACAATGGGATTTAGAAAGAAGTCTACGTATGTGGAGACATTTTCATACAATGCATTGCAACTTGAGATGATTGGTCTGCCTGGAGGATTTATTAGCGTCTTGTGTATTTTTGGCAAAAAATACATTGTAGTCATTACTGGACTTTCATTTTTAAGAAATGTTGCCTCCTCTTCAGATATTAATCCTTCATGGTGCCAGCTTCTGATTCTCGATTCCAAATCCAGCGTTAGATTATTGATTGGATTCACAGATAATTTGGCATAGTTCTTATTGTCCTCTTGTTGTCTTCGGGCTTCACCAATATAGTCCTTTTTGTTTAGGAGGACAATGTTGCCCCCCCTTGTCCGCAGGTTTTATTATTAAATTTGCATTTTCCATTAGATTTTCCAATGCTTGTCTTTCCATTTTGCTAAGATTTTCTTTTTTCTTTGTATTAGTTGTTTTTATGATGGCCTCTAAGTCATTGATCACTAGATCATAAAAGGTATCAATTCTATTCCCTGGACTTAGCATAGGACAGAATTTTGATTTAGCTTTAAGTCCGGTTTTCTGGGTAACATTTGTATTTTTCATTAAATCCTCGAATATCTGGGAATCAGTAATGCTTTCATTATCATTTCCTTGTGCCAAACCAATTGTTATTTTTAGGATTGATAAATCTTCGATGTTAAGATCACTGGACAGCGTTGGTGTGTGTCCTCTTCTTAAATTTGTTTGTCCTGATTTGCTGAAAATCATTAGTAATTCCCAGATATTGGAGGATTTAATGATGAATACAAATGTTACCCAGAAAACCGGACTTAAAGCTAAATCAAAATTCTGTCCTATGCTAAGTCTAGGGACTAGATATAGACATTTGAGATGTAATCAGTGATGTCATCAATGATGTCACTGACTATGTCATGAATGATGTAATATGTGACATCATCAGCATCGCATTGCGGGGGCGCGATTTATAGTTACCTGAACTAACTATAACACCGGAATTTCTATGGTTTTGTATGAGTGAAATGTCCAACTAACTATAACGTTCCTGAAACCTATGGTTTTTTCAGTTAATTTCTATGGTTTTTTAAATGCTAATTTCTAACTATAATGTGCCTGAAACCTATGTTTTTTTCAGTGAATTTCTATGTTTTTTCGAAATGCTAATTTCTAACTATAACGTGCCTGAAACCTATGGTTTTTCCAGTGAGTTTTACAGGATTTTTTAAATGAAAATTTGTAAGTCTAATGTACCTCAATCCTATGTTTTTTTTATTATGTGATCAAGGCCTCTGGTAGGCTGAAACGCGTCATGCAGGCTTGCTGAGATTTAAATAAAATTACTCACTTGCACTTTCAACTGGGTCAGTTATCGTCTGTTCCTGTGCTGTCCTGGAAATATACATCAGGCTCAAGATTTCCCTCGCACAGCAAAGGAATAGACCGAACTTGAGGTAGAAGTGGATTATACGGTGTTTATTGCCGTATATTAGTGAGCAGGACGCGTTTCAGCTTCACACCTTTTTCGTACTGTCATACATATACATATATATATATATATAAAAAAAAATTGTGAATAATTTTTAGTAAGGAAAACTGTATTCATTCTTTAAAAAAAAAAATATTACACAGCAGTCGCGCACCCTACACGATGGCTGCGTGCATTCCGGGACCCATTTTGAAAAGTCGCGCTGGGGTCGCGACTTCGACATAATTTGTAAAGTATGAAATATCTTTACATTAATTAGAAATTAAAGTTTTCCTTTAAGTGTTTCTCCAAATTTATTAGTAGAAGTATTTTTAAAGTATTATTTTCAATATAATTTCGACTAAAAATTATTCGATTATTATTGGATTTGGAGGTTAGGAGGGATGGCCATTTTGATCGATCTGTTTTGCAAGATTTTTTGGTCTAGCTTGAGGATTCTATTCAAAAGGTGAGGAATCAACAGGCAGAAGTATCCATCAGAAAAGTAAGTTACTTACCTTCAGTAACACTTTTTCTGGTGGATACAGTATCTGTCTGTGGATTCCTCACTGTCCCACCCGCCTCCCCGTTGTCCACCTGTTTCTACCAAAAAGATGCTTTTACTGTTTGGCATGAATGTTTTTAATATGTCTTAATCATGTTTATGTTTTAATAGTGAGAAATGCTTGATCTGTTGGTATTTCTTTATGCCATTATTGGTTATGCATTTATATATATATATATAATTTAGAAATCCAATGAAATGAAAATCATTAAACATCATAGCTTTAGAGATGATTTATAGTTAGGAATTAGCATTTAAAAAACCTTTGAAATTCACTGAAAAAACCATAGGTTTCATGCACGTTATAGTTAGGAATTGGCATTTAAAAAACCTTAGAAATTCACTGAAAAAAACATAGGTTTCAGGGGTGTTATAGTTAGCTGGACATTTCCCTCGTACAAAACCCTAGAAATTCCCCCGTTATAGTTAGTTCAGCTAACTATAACTCGCGCCCCCGCAATGCACTGCTGATGACATCACATATTAAATCACTCATGACATGGTCAGTGACATCACTGATGACATCACTGATGACATCTCAAATGACATCACTGATGACATCACTGATGATGTCATTCATGTGATCATTTGATGCTTCTTGTCACACCCTAATATAACCTTTGATACACCCACTCTAAATTACATTCTGCCACTCTCAAAACCATAGACACTCCAACACCAATAAGTACATACCCCATCACTGACTCTTAGGTCTAAACACTCATCCACTCGCTAACTATAACACCCCTGAAACCTATGTTTTTTTCAGTGAATTTCTAAGGTTTTTTACATGCCAATTCCTAACTATAACGTGCATGAAACCTATGGTTTTTTCAGTGAATTTCAAAGTTTTTTTAAATGCTAATTCCTATCTATAACTCATCTCTAAAGCTATGATGTTTAATGATTTTCATTGGATTTCTAAATTTTTCTATTTCAGTGTGTCAATTCCTTTAATTATGTTTTTTTTAAATATTTTTTTTCACCATTTTTTTAACTTATTTTTTCAATTAATTCTTTTAAAAATTAAAAAATATTATTTGTTTTTAATGTTTAAGACATTTTTTTAAAAATATTTTTAAAAATATATATATATTTTTTTTTTCCAAAAACCTTTATTCTTTTAAATCAGTGACACAGCTATTCAGCCGACAACCCGGAGGCACGGCAGCTTTAGAAACACAACACATGTGAGCGTCCACATTTCACTGACAGGAGAATCAAAGGTTCTGTTTTAAATAAACACAAACCCAAACCTAAACACAAGCAAGGCGATAAGTACTGAAAGCACAAAAAGGGTTCCCATCAGGGGGAGTGAGCCCCATTTCGTCCATCAGAAACAGGTCTATAGTAAGGGAAAGGAGGGGAAGTCAGAGACTCAAGAAGACAAACACATACCAGCAAGGAGTACAAAGCCGGAAAGAAAGCTAAGGGGAGAGCTGCTCCTCAGGCGGGTCCGGGTCTGGGGGCAGGCATATGCCCCCTCTGTACTGGTTCCATTGCGCCCATACAGAGTGCCATTTCCGAGGGCGCCCTCGAGCACAATACACTGTCTTCTCCCTGAACATGCTCCAGTCCATGTTTTCCATCCACGCTGTCAATGTAGGAGGCCTAGTAGAGCCCCACAGGCGAGCGATGTCGCGCTTGGCTACCATGTTCCCTAGGGTCACCCACTGAGTCTGTGCCGCGTCGTGGTCAGTAGGACCCCAAACATTCAGGAGACAACACCGCGCCTCCGGCTGCATGACGATGCCTGTCACCTCCCCCATCACATCGTGGATTCGCTTCCAAAACTCCATAATCGCACCGCATTCCCAAATAATATGTAGGAAGGTGCCCACCATACCACAGCCTCTCTTACATAAGCCCTCCTCAGAGAAACCCATATGAACCAGCCTGGGCCCCGTCACGTAGACCCTATGGAGTATTTTAAGCTGCACCAGCCGCAGGCGCGCGGGGATCGCGACCTCTTTGGGAGAAGAAACTGCATACTGCCAATCCTCATCATCTAGTTCGAGGCCATCCCTGGTCCATTGATTGCGCAACCCTAGAAGAAGATCCGCCCGAACATTAATTAGTTTCTTATAAATGAGCGAGATTGTACTCTCTGGCATATGGCCATCCAGGATCCGGTCCTCTAACGGAGAGGACTCAGGCACCTTCTCCCCCTCTACAAGGACTGACCGCAAGGCGTGGCACACTTGAGCGTATCGGAAGAACTCCGTGCTCCCTAGCTCATATTCCTTCTGCAGCTCCTCGAATGACTTTACACTACCCTTAACCAAAAGGTCTCCAACCCTGGATATACCGATCAGGTCCCATTTCTCAAACCCTTTTGTATGCCAGAGCTTCCCCAGAATATCGGAGTCAAACAGAGGGGTGGCAAGGGTAAGCTTACCCTTCCAGCCCAGTGAATCCGTCGCCACCTTCCATACATGCACGACCACACTGGAGGGCCCCGTAAGGTTTAAGTCCGACGACTTCGAGTACAACGCTCTGTGGTAATTACCCCCACGCAGCAACCATCGGTCCATGGCGTAGCCGGGGCTCAGCGCCGGACCATATACACCATGGTTAATCGCGCTCAACTGAGTGGCCCAATAATAACGTCGAATGTCTGGAAGAGCGATATCCCCGTCGTACCACGGAAGCGTCAACTTAGCAATCGCTATGCGCGGACGCCCTTCCCACAATAGCGCGCGCTGGTGGCTTTCGACCTCACGGAAATAACTGGCCGGGACCAAGTCAAGGGTATTCTGCAGGGCATAGAGGAAACGGGGAAGAGACATCATTTTAAACAGGGCGGCACGGCCAAGGAGGGAAAGTGGCAACCGCCGCCAGCCCGCCACGTCCCGTCGCAGGCGTGCCAAGGGAGGGAGCAAGTTCTTCTCGTATCTTAAAATGGGGTCGGTGGAAATATAGATCCCCAAATACAAAAAGCCCTGCCGGGCTATCTGGATCGAGCAGTTGCGCGGGACAGGCGGGACATCCCCACACAGGACATACAAGTATGACTTCCCCCAATTAATGACAAGACCAGAGTTCCTACCGAAAGAAGTCAAGACGTCGCAAACCACTATCAGAGATTTCTTAGGCGAGGTGAGGTATAGCAGAATATCGTCGGCGTAAAGTGAAATACGGTCTTCGTGGTCAGGCGATCAACGAATCCCACGTATATCCGGGTGCCATCGTATCCACACCGCCAGCGGCTCAAGAGCAAGGGCGAACAACAACGGCAACAGGGGACAGCCCTGCCGGGTGCCTCTCCCGAGCTCGAACGGTGTCGACGCCTGCCCTTTCACCACGACGCTAGCAAGAGGCCCCTCATAGAGCAACCTCACCCAGCCTACAAATCCAGGCCCAAAGCCGAACTTGGCTAGCACAGCCCACAGGTATGCCCACTCCACCGTGTCGAAGGCCATCGTGGCATCGAGGGACGCCACAATAGCCGGCTTTCGCATCGTGCCCGTCCTAGCGATCACTCCATGAAGGCGTCTAAGATTCAGTGCAGTGTTACGGTGCGGGATGAAGCCCGACTGATCCGGGTGGATCAAGTCGCCAAGCACCCGGACCAGGCGGTTAGCAAGGATCTTAGCAAGGATTTTCGGCTCGGCGTTGAGAAGTGATATCGGCCGATAGGAGCCACACTTGTCCCGGGGCTTACCGTCTTTATGTATTACCACAATCGTCGCCAGCCGTTGATCGAGCGGAAGAAACCCATTCACCCGCACCTCCACGAACATGGCGCGCAGGTGAGGAGCCAACTTATCCGGACAAAGCTTATACAGCTCAATCGGCAAACCATTTGGGCCCGAGGCCTTACCGGAGCGCAACGCACGGATAGCACACGCCACTTCGTCTACAGTTATATCTCCATCGAGGTCATCCCTATCAATGGCAGAAAGGCAGGGCAGAGCGATATCACGCAGAAGGTCACACGAGTCCTCAGTCGGCCTATCCGAAACCGAGGTCAATACCGTACGAAAATAGTCCGAGAAACACTGAACTATACCGTCGGGGTCAGTGACAATCTCTCCCCCATCCATCGACAACTCCGGCACCACTCGATTAACACGCTCTTTTTTATCCAACCACGCCAGCAATTTCCCGGCCTTATCACC
The DNA here is from genome assembly GCF_964204655.1 of Triturus cristatus. Lineage (NCBI taxonomy): Eukaryota > Metazoa > Chordata > Amphibia > Caudata > Salamandridae > Triturus > Triturus cristatus. The sequence continues at coordinate 1,001,008,177 of NC_140590.1, forward strand.
AACATCGTACAATCGACCCTGCTGCTCCCTATTGAGGGTCTTGGCAGCGTTCGTCACCAGATCCCTATATTCCAATTGCTTCAAGCTCAAATTATGCAGTGTGGCCGTTGCAACATCCTCTTCCAAGGCCACTTCTAAAGCCGCTATCTCGTCCTCTACTTGTGTCACCTCGGCGTCTCTCCGCCGCTTGGCGGCCACTACCAAGGAAAGGGCCTCCCCTCTCAATACAGTCTTAAAAGCTTCCCACAAGGACACCGCTGTTTCAACTGAACCCTGATTATCTTGAAAATAGTGATCAACTGTCTTCAGCAACGCACTGCGCCGCTTGGGGTCACGAAAGTACCAGGGGTTAATGGGAGCCACCCTGCCCCCCACCACCCGGCCAATATCCAGACGGGCCCACACCGGCGAATGATCAGATATGCCCCGTGCCATGTGCCTAGCCTCAGATACCAATGAGGCGTGCGCAGCCAGAGTGAGCAAGTAATCAATCCGAGAGAGACTCCCGTGGGCCCCGGAATGAAAGGTATATTGTCTCTGAGTGGGGTGCCGTAGCCTCCAACAGTCTACCAGGCCAAAAGTATCTATAAAGTCAGGAAGCCACTTCTGAGCACCCCCGGTGTCCCTGGGCGGGTACCTATCGAGCATTCCAGATCCAACCGCATTGAAGTCTCCTCCCACCACTAACATCCCTTCGGGGAGTTCCAACAAGGCCTTGCCCAGATCAGCAAACGTGGAGGCCTGCAGGGCAGGGGGGACATAAACAGAAACCAATACCAACGTTCTGCCCTCCCACCTCCCCGCCACAGCCACAAAGCGCCCCCTGTCATCAGTGATGGTGGAGTCAACCTCAAATGGTAGGGAAGCTCTAACAAGTATGCCCGCACCCCTGGAGCCCGAGGAGAACCCCGAGTGAGCAATGAATTTATAACCCTTTCTGTTAAGTGCATAACATGTATTCCCTATAAGGTGGGTCTCCTGCAGGAGGACCACATCTGGCGAGGTCCGTTTCAAGAATTGCAGGACTATCCCCCGTTTAATACGATCCCCTAAGCCATTAACATTCCAGCTAATTATGTTTAAGCCCCTATCCCCCATCCCCAAACACAAAGAGACCTCCACCCCCCCGGATAACCACGATCGGACAATACTGACAACAATTGCTAAGCCTTGCGAGAAAAAAACAACCCCCAACAACAACCCCAACATCCCGAATCCCCCCCCCTCCCTGCACCCCTGCGTCAGCTTACAAAGCCCCCCCAACTTGCAGTGTGCCTGTCGCCCTATCAAAAACAAATCTACAAAAAGTACCCCAAGGGAGGAAAGAGCTCCTATCTTCCCCCCGCCGCCCTCCTATTACTGCAGTAGGGTGCGAGTCACTGTCCGGGGCTGAGTCAAAACAGACCGACACCGGAGGTATCACTTCTGTCCATCCCGGTCGCCTTCCGCTCCATCCACGCGGTCCCGGCCGGGCTGTCGCCGAGGGAGCGCATCCAACCAGTCCCCTGCCATGTCCGGTGATTCGAAGAAGAAAGTCCGATCCTCATACACCACACGTAGCCTGGCGGGGAAAAGCATGGCATACTTCAGGTCCATCTCCCTAAGCCGCCGCTTCACCCCCAGGAAACTCTGCCTCTGTTTCTGCACCATCTGGGTGAAGTCAGGATAAAAGCTCACAGAGGCATTCTGAAAAGGCACCGGGCCTGTCACCCTCGATGCTTGCAGGATAGCGTCTCGATCCCGAAAATTAAAGATCCGGGCGACAATCGGCCGCGGGGGGGCTCCCACCTTAGGCCGTCCGCCAGGCACTCGGTGAGCCCGCTCAACCGCAAAAAACTTGCCGAGGCCCTTAGGCGCAAGATGATTCACCACCAAGTCCTCGACGAGTAAATCCACGGAGAGCTCCTCCGAAGTTTACGGGACCCCAATAAGGCGCACATTATTGCGCCGGGCCCGACCTTCAAAGTCTTCGAGCCGGCCGGCGGAGAGGTCATTCGCGGTTCGTAACTTACGAACCTCAGCCTGGAGTTCCGAGACATCGTCCGCGAGGCCAGTAGTCTTGAGGTCCAGGGATTTGACCCGCTCATTGGTTTTGCCCAGGTCCGCGCGAATCAAGTTGACATCAACCAAAATCATGTCCACCTTGTGCGCCAGGGTCTCGAACTGTCGCCCAATCGAAGATTGCATCCCATCTATCGCCCCCTTGATATCCTGCAATGATAACTCCGAGGCTGGGGATGAATCGGCCTTCTGTGCTTCCAGCGACTGTCCCGATCCACCAGGCGACCCCTTCTGCTGGGCATAGCGATCCATATTGTTGGATTGGGTATAGCCTCCCCGCCTGGTAGTCTTAGACTTCGGCTTGTCTGCCTCCGATTTGGTCGACATCTCGAACAGCAGGGCGGTCAGTCGCAAAAGACGTCCCTCACTCAGCTAGAGGAAACAGGGTCAACTAGGACTTCAGCAGCCAGCCAGGGTCGAGTGGAGGTCTTCCAGATAACAGGGGATCGGCACGAAGCACTCCCAACCCAGAGCAAGCAAAGGGCGAGAAAGCGAAAGTGAAAGTGCAGCGGCACCCGTCCGCCAGTTCACACCTCCCAAGGCCGCTGTTGTTCAATTAGTGGCCGGGCATCCTGCCAACGCAAGCCCCTGGCATCCTTCGGAGGTAGGCCGCAATCTTCCGCCATGCACAACTTCGGTCCCCGGTGGGCGATCTTAGCCCGGACAACGTCAATCGCCCCAGCTGTGACTCATCTGCAGGATTCCGTGCATGAAAATCAGGATTTAGGACAGGATGATTGCAGGAGGGCGCGAGGGTCGCGGGAGCTCAAGGCTCACGCGGCCATCTTGGTCAAGCGCTAGGCTCCTCCCTCTAAAATATTTTTTAAACTATATTTTCAATACTTAATTATTAATTTTTTTTAAAAATGTTTTGGGATTCGCGCACCCTATGTGCACCTTTCTCGATTCCTGCACAAAAGCATCCACGTACAGTATGCGTTGGGTACGTATTTTTGTACGCGATTGCTATGCGACCGGTACGCGACTCCAAGCCTATACGCGACACGTACGAAGCACGTTACGCGATGCTTGCGCACTTCCGCGATACGTCATATGTGTGTTTAACACGGTGGGTGCACGAATCCCGCAAATTATTTTAAATGTCAAAAAACATGTATATATGTATTTCATGTGAATATTAATTGAAGACATAATCTAAACTACTCATAAAAGTAATATATTTTTACTTCTAATCCTATATTCCTTTTAAATTCAATTTCGCGGATTCGTGCTCGATGCGTGCTGCCTATGCGCGCGGTGCGCGGATCCCGTGTGACTTGAAAAAAAGAGTTTTAATTGGTTCATTACATTTCCTATTATAACTATTGAAAGACCCCACCCATTTCAATCATTCTTCTTTGACCTTCTTTGGAGGAGCACCTCTCTGCAGAGAATATCCTTTTTTGGACTAAGTTTACACTTAGCTCTAACTTTTTTTTTTAAACAATGGCTTCAGGGCAGCAGGCATCTCCAGGATCTCCTCATTTATCTGAGGATGATTTTTTGGAAGAACCACCATGCCCACCAAGATATTAAACTGTTGTGGAAATTTTTCACTTTTCCTGAGGGGCAAACCAAAACGAATGCCACCTTAGTGACCTGTAAGATCTGCCAGCGAGTGCTCTCCCGTGGGGATCCCAACAAAAAATATTCCTGCGGAACAGCAAGTATGATGAAGCATCTGAGGACCCTCCATCCGGTGAACCTTGCTCGAGAGGAATGCCGAAGAATGCGAGTTCTTCGAGCTCCATCAGATCCATCGCAGCCAAGCACTTCAAGGGTGGATCCATCTGTGCAAAACTTGGACATCCGTCCACAGTTTGCAACCCTAAAAGTGCTCTGCATAAAATGCAACGCTGTACTATGCTATGGAGAGCAGTCGATTAATCATATCTGTCGAAAGCAAGAAAATCATCATTGCTAGTTTTTTTTTTCCCCTGATGTTCATTGTTTTGTTCCTCCAGTTCTGTTTTTTCCTTTTTATTTCAAGAAAAACCAAAAAAAATTAAAAATTGTTAAAAAAAACAAGAAAAAATATATAAAAGAAAAAAGAAGAAAAAAAAAGGTTCTTCTAAGAACTAACTTTCCTGGTTTAAAAAAAGAGCTATATTTGTTTGTTAGTGTGTGAAAGTTTAGATGAATGTATGTGTAGTACGTAATTGACTGCATGAATGCATTAGTAGCGTTTGGTGAATGTGTAAGTGCAGAACTATGAGGAAGTGCTGCAGCATCACACAGTAACCTCTTTAACTGCAGTGTGCTGTAGTACTTCCGAAGCACAGGGATGCAACATATGTACATAAATATGTTGCAAATCTGTGCTTCTCTCTGCACGGCTGCTTAAACTGCAGCCATAAGATGACACAGACACCCTTGCACCATGGGGCAAGGATATCTGTGTCATGTGGTGTTTTTTTTTTTGTGCAGAAAGACACACCTTCCTGCACAAAAATAATCAGAAAACGCATTTTTCTCCTTCAATGTATGCTGAACATTTTAGCATGCATTGAAGGATAAAAAATAAGGAGAAATGAAAACAATTCTCCTTGTTGTGCTTTCCTACACCAGTTGGAGAATGGTGCAGCATTCACACACATGTCGAGATTTATGATTTCTGCTAAATCTAGAGATGTGTCTTGTTCTATGAGTATTCAGTACAATCACGCACAACAACACTTATAGAACACCCTTTCAACGCAAAGTGGTGTGTATGATTAGGTTGTATTTACATGGAGTAGAAAAGGTACACAGAGTGCCTTTTCCTCTCTTTGTAAATATGAAAGAGTGTCTTGCGTAATAACCATGTTACAAAAAGTGACATATTTCTGTTTGGAAAATTGCTTGCGAATGATAGAAGGTAAGCACAGAGTTTTGTCTGCAAAGATGCTCAAAGAAGAATGATTGAAATGATTGCGGTCCTTCAATAGGTACAATGGAAAATATTATGAACCACTCAAATCTGTTTTTTTGGAGGTCACGTGATATCCTATGACAGAGAGATTCCAAATCTACATAGGTATAAACAGAGTGTTTTTAAAAAACGTATTCAAACTTTGTGCCCATTCTTCATATTAATATTTAGTTAAACTTACCTTCACAGTAATAGAAATAAAAATGGTACACATTTTTTTTCAGATGTTTTTTGTAATGTAAATTGGTGTAAATTGCTTATTTTAGAATTAGGATCTGTGAAAGAAAAGAAAAAATAGTTATAACACGTAATAATAAATTTTTAACAACACAGCATAATTTAAACAAAGTAATTTGTGTGCCTTTTTTGCTGTTCTCAGAATATATTGAATTTCACTAGAAATAGTGATTTCAATCGTACTCATCACATAACAGCGGGCAAAAAAAAAACAATCAAAAAGATTGTTTAAAAAAAACCAACATGCTATTCTCAGTAAAATACCAGAAAATACAAATCACACATATATGAAATGCTTATGGCTAACAAAATGTTATAACTTTAACTTATAAAAACTGTAAATGTTGTCGCTTTAAAATATTCACTGAGTCAATGAGCACGAAAAAGTCCATAATTCAAACATATACCTTTCCTTGAGGCCAAATGGTATTTTTGCACTCCTTTTTATGTAAATTGTCCAATGGTAATCCTATTAAATTATAATAATAAATTCCTCAGAGAGTGAATTATCTTCCTAAGACTTTGACTTTAAAAATATTAGGTAGGAATTTGGTAATTCCCTAGGCAAACATTGTTTGAAAACCAACTGGGCATCATTACAAAGTGTCCAGCCTTTGTCACATTTTAGATAGGCAATGTAATGTCCAGACAGGGCACGAGTCGGGGTACCACGCGGGTGGACGGCATCCCCCCACTTATTTTCCAGGGTTTTCCAGGGTGGACGCCGTCCACCCTGCTCAATCAAAACGCCGTCCACCCTTCCCAAATACGCGTGCACAAAGTGAAGACCACAAACTACAATGTATTTCCGGGTGGCTGGCTGAATCCGGAAATTTCTCGGACTGCCGCCAATCATCACGCCCCATGCCCCTGCACCTACCAGGTTCACCGTTGCCAGGGTACCCACCAATAGACGCCGTGATCTTCAACCAATGGGTGGGTGGGTCTGCAACTCGGCAGTCCCGCCCTCCTGCTCCAAGCCCTTTATTTTTCGGGCTTTCCTGCTTTGGCTCCTTTGCTTTTTCGAAGTGACCCGGAACCGGATGTTGACGTGGCTGTTCTGCCTGGCCTTGCCTGCTGCCTGACCTGCCTCCGCCTCCCGCTGCAGACTTCCCTTCACTCGATAGTAAGGGTAGCAATAATGTGAATGGCGGTTGTGTTAGAGTATCAGTTGTAGTATTGTGTAATGGTTAAACAAGTAGTAATGTGTTTGTGTACTGCAGTATATAGTGTAGTGTATGTTTTTGTGTGTTGTAGGCTTCAGGTATCTGTATATTAACGGATGCAGTACACGTGGTGCTGTTTTAATATTGTTTTATTAGAGAATTTGTTTATGTAGAGCACAGCTAGAGAACCATGTTAGATTCACGGCGTTAGCTCACCGACCTGTGATTCTGGGCAAATCAGTTAATATCCCCACGCCTTCCAATAGGCAATGTGTTTGTGTGACTTTTAGACACACAGAGATATTCCACCGTATGCAGCCTCAAAAGGCTTTTCCTGTAAATAGCACGGGAGCTGTACCCCCTGGACCCATCGAGCTAGTGCCACCTATAGCATTGAGTGCCACCTATAGCATTCAGAAGTTACATCTGCGCAGTCACTACCGCTGTGGCACGGTTAGCTTTACAAACGGAGATACCGCAGCCTACACGCTTTATAGGTTACCCACTGACCCAATTCTCAGGTTATTCCCACCCTCTGATTGTCCGCCCACAGTTCCCCTACTTTTTGTTGCCCACTTCGACCACTGGTCTAACATTTGTGTTTGTTTGTAATTTGCAATAAATGTTTACTTCGTCATTGTTGTCAAAGTGCATTAATGTGGATTTGTGTAAACTGGGCATGCTAATATATTAATTACGGTGCCATGCTGAAAGGAAGCCAGCTTGTGAATTACTGCGCCGTTGTGGGAATTGGGTGGATATCTGCATCAGGAAGCATTGTGGGACCTGGGAGCATATGTGCATTAGAGTAATTTCTGGCAAAAATATTTGGACTGCAATAGACACTGAGGATCCACTGTAAATACTAGCATTATACCATACATTTATGTTGACATATGCCTTTATTTAAAGAAATGTCCTCCTGTTTTTTTATTTACATGCTGTCCAGCTGTTGGCCTATAATTTATGAAAGACAGCACGGAGAGTCACTTAAAAGTAGGACAATTTTCTGTATTTATCCACTTTTACAAATAAATGTAGACAGAAAACACATTGTTTTCTGTCTGTATTTATCTGTAAAAAAATTGTGAAAACTGGGAGCCTTACACATAAGCATCCTTTACAAGCGCGTAACATAGCTTGAGGAACTGTATCTTTTGCTTTGCTCTTGACCAATGCTCCTCTGCACATCATGCATGGCCTTTCCAATTGACTTTCCTCTTAGTTCCCTTGTGGAATGGATGTTTCTAAGTATAGGGTTAAAAATGATCACTTTTGAAAGGTCTCCATGCATTCATTAAAGGCAAACTGCTGTGTCGCCAACATCCAAAAGCGCTTTAACCTCTTCAAATATAAAAATTTGGGTGCTCAAGATTGATGGAAATCTATGGAATGCCTCAGAATCGTTTCTAAGGAATGAATGACGGTGACAGCAGGATGCCACCATTCCTTCAACTATGAAAATGCTTACAGTTGCCTAATGTGGAATCTTTTATTTGCACTACAGCTTACAGTATCTTGGGAGCCATCCTATTCAACAGATCTCCCTGCCTTGCATTTGTCCTGCTCACACCTGCAATGGTCCATCCTGCAGCACAGCAGGGCCGCGTTGGGTCCCATGCTCACCCAGGACACAACACAGATCACCAGGAATTCGCACAGCCATCTGCTGCCAGACAGGAAACTTTACCTTCTACCCCTAGCACGGAGGCTGCAACAGTGGTAGCCAAGAGAGGTAACAAGCGCTAATACTCCTTGGCAGAAAATGTTTGGTTCATTTATGACCACAAATCTTTACAATGTAATGTTCATACATGACATGGGAAACGAAATGAGCAATATCACACCGGTAAAATAGAAGATCATCAATTGCTAATTGAGGGAATTTTTCTTTTTTAAAAAGGGCATTTTGTGACTCTCTCTTTTTTTTTTATTGTAATACCACCACAAACCGGGATGAGTGGCTCATTGGGCCACAAACATTTAGCTAGGTGCCAAAAGTAATCCAAAAAATATTTTTGCCAAGCAATTTTTCAATTTTTTATCCTCGCCAACCATCAGTGAATATGAGTGACAAATGTAAACAATAAAACTGACCCAATGCTTTCTGCTTTCAACAGAAACAAGCAAACGCAAATCCAGCATCATGGATTTCTTTGCAAATGCGAATAAGAGATCACGGTTTGATTCTGAAAGTAGCCTAGTACAGCCCAGTGCGTGCTTGAACGATGTACCTGCACAAGATTCGGAGAGTATGATGTCAAGCCAAGGATCGGTTCCACCTTCTCCACTGGAAGACTCTTCAACAAAGATCCGGGATGCGGGCGCCAGTTTTGAAAGGGATACCAGCTTGCCAGAGTGTTGGGACCACAATCAGTGGGCTCAATTTAAAGAAAAGTATCCATGGCTAAGTTGTGAAAATGGCCGCCTTGGCTGCAACATATGCAGTGAGGTTAAGCTACTTGGAGCATCACAGGGTGTGGGTTTGTCTAGAGAATGGGTCACTGGGAGCATTGCTGCATCTGGCCCAACAAAAGCTAGTCAGTTAGGCTCACTGTGGAAAAAAATACATAAGCATAAAATTTCTGTAGGACATTGTAATGCATGTGCTATCCAAGATGCATCCAAGAAGGAGGTACTGCCGTCAACGATCCTGGAGCAGCAGAGGCATTATCATGCTTCAACGGTTAAGGTGTTTCGCACTCTTTGCTTTTGTGCAAAAAATAATCGCCCCTTTTCAGACTTTCCAGGTCTAGTAGCTTTGCAGGTTGCTAATCAGTCAGATATGGGCTCGATTCTACACAGCGAGTTCACTGCAGCACAGATAACTGATTGCATTGCTGAGGAAATGCGGAGAAAGCTTTGCATAGGCATTGTTGAACAGGCTCCAAAAATCTCAGTTTATATTGATGAGTCAACAACCCATTCTTCATTGACTGTTTTAATTATTTATGTTCGTGCTGCATTCAATGGAAAAGAGCCCCTCACCTTTTTCCTTGACTTGCTTGAGTTGCCTAGGGGCGATGCAGAGTGCATTGAGTCCTCACTCTTGAAATGTTTGGAAAAACATGGGTTTTGCAACCAGTTCCTTGCAGACAATTGGATAGGGGTGTGCAGTGATGGTGCCAGTGTAATGCTTGGGAGAAACTCTGGTGTTTTGGAGAGGCTATGTTGTAAATACCCTCGACTTGTAAAATGGCACTGTCTATGCCACCGGCTTGAGCTCAGTGTAGCAGACACGGTTGATACAGTGCCAGGCCTTAAGCACCTTGCATCATTTTTTGAAAAACTGTATGCTGTGTACCACCAGTCTCCCAAAAATCAGCGGGAACTTTCCGCATGTGCAAAAGAGCTAGAGATTGCGATTCTGAAAATTGGGCGAGTATTTTCAAACCGGTGGATTGCTTCTAGCAAAAGGGCAATACGAGCAGTGTGGGAGTCATACCCAGCCCTTCACCAGCATTTTGTTCAGTCCAGCTTAAGTACTTCTCGTGATGCCAAACACCGGTCTACTTTCAGTGGGCTGAATAGAATTCTGACATCTTCCGATTTTGTGCTGAATCTAGCTGGTGTTGCAGATGCGGTTCATGAAATTGGAACACTGTCGGAAGCACTTCAAAGGGATGAGGTAACTCTGCCACGAGCTTACCAGCTCATCAATCGTTCAGTAAGGGCAATTGAAAAGCTTAAGGAGTTTCCAGGGACACACAGGAAGGAGGCTGAAAAAGCTATTGAGAGTGGCTTATTTAGAGGAGTGCCAATCAGCTGTGAGGACTCACGTGGGCAGGTCAAAATAAACCTTCCCCAGTTTTATCAAAATCTGGCAGATAACTTGCGCTCTAGGTTGTATGCACAGTCTGCAAGCAATAGGTCGGCCACATCATCTCGGACAGATGAATTTTTAGCTCTTACATCAGAGATAGATGTTATCAACCCACAGAAATGGCCATATGACATTGAGAGCCCATGGTATGAAGGTGAGGAGAAACTACAAAACCTGTGCAGGAGATTCTGTCTTAATTTCAAAGGCGTATCTGAAGGCTTCAGAGACTATATTGATAATGGTGGTAATGACATTCCAGAGAAACTGCAACCTGTTTTGAGGGCGATAAACACACTTCCTGTGACTTCAAGTGACTGCGAAAGGGGTTTCAGCACAATGAACTTGATAATGTCACCCATACGAAACTGCCTTGGTATCGGACGCCTTTCCTCATTAATGTTCATTAACCTCATGGGTCCTCCTCTGCCTCTTTGGAATCCAGTGCCATTTGTGAACAGGTGGTTGATTGCCCATCGCCATGCAGATGATACTCAATCTAGAAAGGTAGATCCTACAGCCCAGCACAATAAAAGATATGCAGACGCATGGTCGTTTTTAAATTGATAGCTTTCAATGATCTAAGCGGTCTCACAAATTTTCCATGGCCAGACATCCTGTGGCAATATAACATGTCCCATAATGTCTGCAATAACAGATGTACAGAGTATCAAGTTGAAACTGTACAGTGTGCACCTTGCATTTTTTTCTCTCATGGTCCCAGTGTATTATACTTGTCAATAAATTTAAATGTCGTGTTCTCGGTAGCGTAATAAATTTTAAAGTTTTGATAATCACTATTGTAGTTTCTAGTATGTGGTTTTCTTTGGCTTTTCGCAACACAAATTCTGCTTTTGTTCATGGTCCCATGTTTTAGTATGCCTCGCTTACAGCACTTAATGGCTTGACTAATGTAGTTGTACACCAAACTTCATCCACCTTTGGGCTGCTAATTCCTCCATACAGGGACCTTAAGTCACAGGCTTAAGTACCAAGCAGCTTCAATTGTTAAATCTTGCAATATATGCAAATGATGGATCTGCCTCACAAGTGATGTCACTTCCTGTCGTGATGTCACTTCCTGTCGCGATGTCACTTCCTGTTCCTGTCGTGATGTCACTTCCTGTCGTGATGTCACTTCCTGTCGTGATGTCACTTCCGGTCACGCCGCCTAACTTGGAGAGTCCCCCCACTTCTTTTTTTAGGACTTGTGCCCTGTGTCCAGATGTTGTGGAAGGACCAACATGGAAAATTATTGCAATTGCTACAAAAGTCCTTCCTGATATTGATAGTTGTGTTGCTCCAAATTGCTTTATAAAAGTGTCCAATTTTCTTCCATCAGCTGTACAACGTTGCATCATTAAAATTATGTATTGTCCATATTTTTTTTTAAATAATGTGGATGACATTTCTGATTTACATTGGCTACACTCCATGTTTTGATTTGCACCTTTAACTAATTTATTGAAAGACACTGATTTACAGTCTGGTAATGTTAAATACAGAAATCTTTCAGTGTCTACATTAGTGCTAGATGTATACATGCAATTTTCACAATGATGTTCCCATTTGTAAGAAAAGCCAAAAATATTTTATATTTCTACACCTTCATTTTCAAAAATGGTAAGCATATACATTAAAAATTCCTAAGCATCTTGTTGGATATTTTGTGTAAATTGTGTAGAACCAGAACACACATCCAAAAGATTACGAACATCTGAAACAGTTTGTATTTTACTCGTATCTGTTGTCAATTTTTCATAAACAGAATGCAACAGAGAACAAAATCTTTTTTCCAGATTCTGCATAATTTGTTCTTGAAAACCTTCAAGATATAAAACAACATTGACCACTACATTAGCATTGCAGTTGATACCAGAAATATTTTGAAACTGATAACCAACAATCTCTTCAATAGTGTCCTTTTTCTTTTTACTTGCTATCACAACATTATCTTGTTCGTTTCCCTTCTCTACACCTTCACTACAGATATTCTCAAACCTTCTTTTTCGACCAACCACACGCTTTTCAAATACAGGATATTGACCTAAATTGGGTGCATAAGCCCTTCTTAACCTATTATACTCTTTTACACAGTTTGCATTTGCAGTAACCTTTGTCTCATCAAAATCAATCAAAAACAAACCAGATAATGTTGTGACTCGCGACAAAGCAACATATGCCGTACCCTCTTTAAATACGGTAGATCCAATGTTCACCAATGCACTGTCTACACTTAATCCTTGAGATTTATGAATAGTCACTGCATATGCCAGAGAAAATGGAAATTGTTTCCTACGGACATATAAATCTTTAACAAGCAAAAAATGAACTGAACAACAACCAGTTTCTTTAACTTCTTCAATCTGCTCAAATTTAATTTTTAAAAATTAATTCCTTCTTTTTTCTGATAATTAACAAAATCCACCACTTTACCCATTGCTCCATTAACTAAACCTTTTTCTACATCCAAATTACGCCTTAAAATTACCCGACAGTTTCCACATGCATATAGTGTCTTTTCTAAACCAGCTGTTTTAGATTTTTTTTTCTCTAAAGAATCCAGTTTTGCTTTCAACTTTCCCGTCAAAATAATCGTGATTCCTTCATGCTCTATTTTATCGATGGCTTTAATTTTTATAATTTCTTCATTTTCCAGGTTCAATAGTTCTTCGTTGAATATAGAACACTCGCGCAGTGTTGGCATTAAGCAGATCACTGAATTATTTTCTGCAATTTTCATGTACACTTTCTCAGGAACTACATTTTTATTTGGAAGCAAATTGGAAAGTAATCGACTCTCCAAAGCTTGTTTGCCATGTTCTGTCAGAAGTCCAATTCTTATATCTTGAAGAATACTTCCATATTCAGCATCATTTGCCTGTCGCATATTTGTTGTCAGTTCTTTGTATTCAAAATATGTCCAAATGTTCACATTACCAACACTACCAAGAGACTTTCTGGTATCTTCATGTGCAAGTGTTTTAAATACCGGTTGTCCTTTTACCGGCGTCAGTTGCAGTAGATCTCCAAAAACTATGACGTGTTTTCCTCCAAATAAAACGTCATACTCTGTTTTAAGAATTTGCTGCATTCTTAAATGCAAAAAGGCAAGCATCAAGTTTGAGACCATGCTTACCTCATCAATAATGAGAAGTTTCATTTTCTTCAGGACTCTTGAAACTTCACAATAAGCTTCTCCAGATAGCTTGTGGTATTCCAATTTGTTCTCATGCTTTACTGGTAGCATTAGTAAACGATGTAAAGTAATTCCTTTAATGTTATGTGCTGCCAACCCAGTTGGAGCAGTGACAACACAAGACAAATGCGACTCAGTTGTTGTCTGCAGATAACTTGTAATTACTTTAATTAAGAAACTTTTTCCTGTTCTAGCTTGACCACTCACATACATTTGGATAGGTTGAAATGATGTACATGAGCACCCTTTCTTTTCATGAAGTAATCCATGGTCAATCTGCTCTTTCACTTGTTGATATATTTGTTTCTGTTCAACATTTAGGGGCCGATTCCGATCCTGGAAAAATAGTCCCTGTACGAATCGTATCTGGATTTTTTACCGTACGAATCGCACAAGTCCCGTACAAACTGGCAAGTATGATTCGTATGTGAAAAAGTCCATACGAATCGCATTGGGTAAATTCCCCGACACGTCCTCGGGTCGGAAAAGGTATCCGACACGTCCCCGGACATTTTTACGTCTGAATCTGAAAACTGAAGTCCGAGCGCGCAAGTACGATTCGTACCGTCCGTCCGATTGTACAACCGTATGGTAAAAAGACCGTCCGGAGCGAACTCCTATAGCAACCATGGCGACGTCCAAACAGGTGCCCGGTACGCGCCGAACACCCCCCCAGCCCCCTGTATGTACACGCCGTCCCCCCCAGCCCCCGGTATGAACCCGCCGTCCCCCCCAGCCCCGCGGATGGACGCGCCATACCCCCAGCCCCCCCCGCGGATGTACGCGCCGTACCCCCAGCCCCCCCACAGATGGACGCGCCGTAACCCCAGCCCCCGCGGATGGACCCGCTGTCCCCCCCAGCCCTGCGGATGGATGCGCCGTACCCCCACCCGTGTATGTATGGCAAGTACCCTTACCCGTGTATGTACGGCACGTACCCCCACCTGTGTACGTACGGCATGTACCCCCAGCCCCGTAGGTACGGCACGTACCCCCACCCGTGTATGTATGGCACGTGCCCCCACCCGTGTATGTACGGCACATACCCCCACCCGTGTATGTACGGCACGTACCCCCACCCGTGTATGTACGGCACATACCCCCACCCGTGTATGTACGGCACGTATCCCCCACCCGTGTATGTACGGCACGTACCCCCAGCCCCATAGGTACGGCACGTACCCCCACCCGTGTATGTACGGCACGTACCCCCACCCGTGTATGTACGGCACGTACCCCCAGCCCCGTAGGTACGGCACGTACCCCCACCCGTGTATGTATGGCACGTACCCCCACCCGTGTATGTATGGCATGTACCCCCACCCCCGTAGGTACGGTACGGACCCCCAGCGCTACGTGCTGGGGGTCCGCACCGTACCTACAGGGGTGGGGGTACGTGCCATACATACACGGGTGGGGGGCCGCGCCGTACCTATGGGGGTGGGGGTACGTGCCGTACATACACGGGTGGGGGTACGTGCTGTACATACATGGGTGGGGGTACGTGCCGTACATACACGGGTGGGGGTACGTGCTGTACATACACGGGTGGGGGTACGTGCCGTACATACACGGGTGGGGGTACGTGCCGTACATACATGGGTGGGGGTACGGCGCGTCCATCCGTGGGGCTGGGGGGGACGGCGCGTCCATCTGCGGGGGGGCTGGGGGTATGGCACGTCCATCTGCGGGGGGCTGGGGGTACGGTGCGTACATCCGCGGGGGGGCTGGGGGTACGGCGTGTACATCCGCGGGGGGCTGGGGGTACGGCGCGTCCATCCGCGGGGCTGGGGGGGACGGCGCATCCATCCGCGGGGGGCTGGGGGTACGGCGCATCCATCCGCGGGGGGGCTGGGGGTACGGTGCATACATCCGCGGGGGCCTGGGGGTACGGCGCGTATATCCGCGGGGGGGCTGGGGGTACGGCGCATCCATCTGCGGGGCTGGGGGGGCTGGGGGGGGACGGCGCGTACATACGGGGGCTGGGGGGGGACAGCGCGTACATACGGGGGGCTGGGGGGGAGACGGCACGTACCGGGCCCCCTATTTCGCTCGCATTGCGGCGTCCTTCGCTTTTCCGGCACTTTTTGGGTGCCGTAAAAATATTGCCGTCCGGACTGCTGTCGGTACGAATCGTACTTGCTGGGATGTACAAACATGCCTAACTCCGTCCGGACGTCACGTCCGCGGTGTCCCGGATCACATTCGTATGGATTTTGCTGTCGGGCGGTGTTTTTTCCAACTCGTACGGAAAGGGTGTTTCCGTAAGAATCGTACTTGCAAGTTTGTATGGTGTTTTTACCGGGTACGAGTCGGACGGAGAAAACGCTCCGACCGACGGTTCGTACCCAGTTTTTCCAGGATCGGAATCAGCCCCTTAGTTGTTCTTCCAAGTTTCCTAACTGTATTACATCTTCTTGAGCTTGATACGTTGCTGTTTCCACCTCATTCATAGCAATCGTTGCTTCATTTTCAACAATTGGTTGTCCTAATGGATCTTGACTCAGTGCAGCAGAACTTTGACGGTCTTGAGAACTGTCTCTAGCAATCTCAGCTGCAATTGTAGCTTCTTTTCGTATAAAAGTGTAGTTTTGCAGCACTTCATAGAGACACATGTTCTCAAGATGATGAGTTCTGTTTGGGTAATATGTGTCCAACATATTTGTTTTCAAAATATCTGTACTTTCTGGTTCTTTTTCTGCTAAATATTCAATTTCTTGAACAAATTTCAGTACTCGATTTCACATTGCTGCAAAACCTAGACTCACCCAAATGATTCTTCTACTTTTGGAGTATAGACTTGCAGATGATAACCGATCTGAGCATTCATATGCTCCAATTTCACGATGCGATAACATCTTCAAACTGAAACTGTATAATTTCTTACTTAGAGTCTTCTCGTAAGAAATCTCTTCCCACATTTCTTTCAATTCCGTCTTTTCTGATTTAGTAATGTAGGACGTTACATATCGAGCAACAGCAATGGAATTGTCCGCAACATACTAAATATCCATGTTAGCGTTCCCCATGGATAAAATAATTGGATTGTAGTCATTTAAGTATTTTGACTCTTCGCTTCTTCTTAAGTTGTAGGTATTTTTTGGAGACTTTCTTGTGATGGTATGTCGCATAGCTGACATAAAACTGTTCACTCTTCCTTTGGATAATACAGGACGTGGAAATCCAAAACAACATTTGGTATAGAACTTATCCTTTGACTTGTACTTTCGTCGACAGTATTTTCCACACCTATGGCTTTGGAATCGTAAGACTTGTTGTTTTAAGTTTTTATCTTCTCTGCTATTGGGTACGGCACATGTGGCATAATATTCAATGAAAGACAATACAGTTTCATTTGAATCTGTTCCAAATTTGGCGGCATCCTTGATCCATAATCACATATGTATATGAGGAGGACTTCTTGCTTGATACTCCTTTCTCAAAAATAAATCCACAACTTCTCCAAGAGGAGGATTTTTTTATTGCAGATGAAAGACATCATAGCTTCAAATCTATGATTGAAATATCTGCATACATTAACAGGATCCAAAGAGCACAATTCTCCAGGTGTCTTGCATTCAATATTTTTTCTATTGGAATTTGCCTCTCAAAGAAATTCAAGTAAATCATCCCAAGCATACTCAGCTTAGTGTAACAAACCATGTAGGAGTTCCCAAGTTCCATAGCATACATTTCAGTTCTCCATGACGACGGTACCAATATTCATTAGTCCCACGCTGACATGCCATCAGATTAATCAACTGAGATTCTAAATGATCATCTCTCTGATGCACTTTATCCATAAATTCCTTTGCAGTTACATTTTGCAGATGCATTCTAGTTTTTAAACTGTGATTTACTGCATATGAAAGTCCAGACAAGTCACTTTCAAACAGAAGATGAAACATATAAGGGATAAATTGTCGAAATCTTGGATCTTCTGCATATAATCTTGTTGTCCGATATTCAGATGCAGGAATCTGCACAGGACGTTCATCATATCGTCCACCTTTTCCTGTTGGAAACAACTGCGGGAAACAACGAGCTTCCAAGCTCTCTTCCCATACACTCATGTCACTTCCTCTTGCTTTTTTCATTTGGAACAACTCAATCGTATTCCCCATCACCTCTTTGGAATGAAGGTGATGTACACTGTAATGTTCATAGATTTCTTCACATCTGGACATGTCCACTTTTTCAATTTGTCCACTTAATATTTCAGTATCTTCTGCTAAATCTATTTCTTCTTCTTCTACAAACACATTTCTATAGTACTCATAATTTTTTATCAGATACAATGATGCCTTTTGCACTTTTCTAACATCCACTAACTCTTGCCAGATTTTCTTATTCTTAGTAGGAACACCATTAACTAGAATGACTAGTAGTTCATTTTCTGCATGGTCTACACCAATAGTTTCATTGTTTTTCTTTAAATCTAACGGTACATACACAACTCTTCCTTTCAATCCTCTTTGTAACTCTGATGGAGGTAATTTACCTGTTTTAGGCTCCATACGAACAACAGCCTGAAACGGGTGCACACATTGAATGAGAATAGACTCATACGTATTTAAATCTATCAGCTCTGGAGGAATAGCAACCAACTCTAGATTATTATGAACAGCTCTAGCGGGCATTTTATTCTCATCTAATTTGTTATAACAATATTTGCAAATACGCTGCTCAGATCCCAAATCAAAACAATCCTCTACCAACAAATAAGTTGCAAATTCCTTCCACTTATCATTATTTTCTGTTTCACTTTTTAAATACAGATTAACACTCCTAGTCTGATTTTTATAGTGACTTCGCCGACAACAAATACAAGAAACATTTGGTCTTTCACCTTAAACTTTGTGATTTGATCTTCAACATTTTTGTAATCACGGGTTCTACATTGTCGTCAACATTTTGTTCTACTAATGTGTCAGTCTCTGCACTTTCTTGCTGAGGACCAAAGTAACAAAACTCAATATCATCACAAACCTTCTTCACATATGATACTGACCTACGCAAAAGAGCACTGTTCAACTCATTTAACTTTAGTGCTGAACTTTTTGCATAATACAATCTTCTCACTAACTTCCGCATTTGAGTATGATGTACTGCCAACATCCTGAAATGGTGAAAAACACTTAGAAACACCTAGAAAAACAAGCCAGAGAATGACCTTGCAAACCAGTATTTTTTCTCACTCTGCAAGGGTCTAGTCCTTGCAACATCTTAATCTTTTGTTTAACACTTTTTTTTACTATATGCTCGTAAAAAACTACACAATTTATCAATAGATTCTTGTCGTACACTACAAATACTACTGCAATCCCATGTGTACACAGGGTGTTTAGGACGTCTCCCTAGAACTTCATCAGCTATCACTTCTTCTGCATTTCTTTCAACCATTTTCTCTTTGTCAATTGGACAACCATCTCTAACCTCATAACCTAGAACACTTGGTGTCAACTGCATGCAATAAATTATTGCTCTGTAAATAACTCCTCATTAAAGAAAGGCTCTGAACTGGAACTGTGTTTCCATTCTCCCAAAAAAAATCACAAAAATGTGTTCTATTAATTACTCTTTTCCTCCTACTTTTGGCCTTCATTAAATGGATTGGTTTATCTAGTGATCCAATTCTGTTTAATACTAAAATAAATAGTTTCCTTTTTACTTCAAAAACCTTTTCAACAATGGTTTCCATATGCTTCTTTTTATAAAATAGAGCTCTCTTTTTATATTTCTTCACATCTTTCAG
Organism: Triturus cristatus; assembly: GCF_964204655.1. NCBI lineage: Eukaryota > Metazoa > Chordata > Amphibia > Caudata > Salamandridae > Triturus > Triturus cristatus. The sequence continues at coordinate 1,001,027,326 of NC_140590.1, forward strand.
CAAATTATGTACTACTCTCTTGTAAAATATTTTTTGCGTATTTCCTTATACTGATTTTGCCTTCTTTTACCATACTTCGTCTCCTTTGACTGTCCATTTGCTTTTTTGCTTTTCCTATTATTTTGAATTTTTTTCTAGTTGAAGCATTCTCAGAGGTTTCAGCATTCTGTACATTCTGTCTGGTCCTACAGACATTTTTAATAAATTTGTTTGTGATCTTTCCAGAAGATTTTTTCTTTTTAGCCACATTATGTTGTTCATTCAATACTTGTGGTGGATTTATCTTCAAGTAACTCTCCTTTCTCTGTTCTTTTCTTTTTCTTTTTTTTTCTGGCATGATTTCTCTATTTTATTGGTGAAAAACAGTATCTGTAAAAAATTATCACAAATAAATGTATATTAATAACTTTAAAATGTATACTTTTCTATTACTGTACAAACACATTTTATATAAATACTGACTAAGAAACTATAGCCCTGAAGCACAACTGTGACGATGGTTAAAACATTACATGCATAGTGCATACTACTTTGAAGCAGTTCATACCCTAAAGCCTGCCTCACTCAAAGACTACATGCTTACTGACTGAATGATTACAGTACTATAAGGAGAGACACTGGGTGAGTGACAGGGTGTTTGCTAGAAGTGTATGGATACTGACTGGGATATTGATGGTGTGAAAGACAAGTGTGTAGGTGATTAGAGACCTACATGCATAGTGGATACGTGTTTGAATCAATTCATATGTTAAGGCCTGTCTCACTCCAATAGTACTTGGATACTGACTGAATGTTTTATGTATTGCAAGGAGAGTGCCAGGATGAATTTATAAGTATTTATTTTTTGGCGCAGTAAATACATTAGTACATGGTGCTGAATAAGTCACTGGAGAAGTATAAGGGGAGTGACAGTGTGTTTGCGGGAACTGTAGGAATACTGTCTGTGGTATTGAAGGTGTGAAAGACAAGTGTGTAGGTGGGTAGAGACCTGCATGCATAGTGGATAGACGTTTGAAACAGTCCATGGAGTAACACTTGGATCACTGCAAAACTACCTGAGTACTGACTAAATCATTAGAGTACTATAAACATAGTGACTGGGTGAATCTTTTTAAGTTTTTGGGTTTTGGCGCAGTGAATAGATTAGTACTTAGTGCCAAATGAGTCAGTGGAGGTGAGCAATTGAAGTGACAGAGTGTTTATTGGAATTTATAGATACTGACTGGGAAACTGAAGGTCTGAAAGACAATTGTGTTGGTACTTAGAGGCCTCCATGCATAGTGGAAACACGTTTGAATCAATCCATGTGCTAAGGCCTGTCTCACTCCATTAGTACTTAGGTACTGACTGAATGATTAGACTATTGCAAAAAGAGTGCCTGGGTGAATTTATAAGTGTTTCAGTTTTGGCACAGTGAATGCATTAGTACATGGTGCTGCATAAGTCACTGGAAGAGTGCAAGGGGAGTGACAGGGTGTTTGCTGGAAGTACATGCATACTGACTGGGGAATTCAAGCTGTTAAAGACAAGTGTATAGTAGGTTAGAAGCCTGCATGCATACTGGATAGACCTTTGAAGCAGTCCATGTGGTAATGCATGGTTCACTGCATGAGTACCTGCGTACTGACTGAATCATTAAACTACTGCTAAGAGACTGCCAGGATGAAACTTTTAAGTTTTTCGGTTTTGGCGCAGTGAATAGATTAGTACATGGTACTGGATCAGTCACTGGAGGAGTGCAAGATGAGTGACAGGGTGTTTATTGAAGTATATAGATACTGACTAGTTAATTAAAGAATTCAAAGACAAGTGTGTAGGTGACTAGAGGCCTGCATGCATAGAGGATAGACGTTTAAACAATCCATGAGCTAAGACCTCAGACACTGCATGATTACCTGGGTACTGACTGAATCATTACACTACTGCAAGGAGAGTGCCTGGGTTAATCTTTTTAAGTTTTTGTGTTTTGGTGCAGTGAATAGATTACTACATAGTGCCAGATCAGTCAGTAGAGGTGTGCAAGTGGACTGAAAGAGTGTTTACTGGAGTTTATAGATACTGACTAGTTAATTCAAGAAGTGAAAGACAAGTATGTAGGTGACTAGAGGCCTGCATGCATACTGGACAGACATTTGAAGCACTCCATGGGCTAAGGCATGGGTCACTGCATGAGTACCTGAGTACTGACTGAATCATTAGAGTACTGCAAGGAGAGTGCCTGGATTAATATTTTAAGTTTTGGGGTTTTGGCGCAGTGAATAGATTAGTACATGGTGCTGGATGAATCACTGGAGGTGTGCAAGGGGAGTGACAGGGTGTTTATTGGAGTATATAGATACTGACTGGGCATTTGAAGGTGTGAAAGACAATTGTGTAGGTGATTAGAGGCAAGCATGCATAGTGGATAGACGTTTGAAGTAGTCCATGTGCTAAGTCCGGATTCACTACATAAGTACCTGGGTACAAACTGAATCATTAGTACTACAATGACAGTGCCTCGGTGAATTTATAAATGGTTGGGTTTTGGTGCAGTCAATGGATTAGTACATGGTGCGGAATGAGTCACTAGAGGAGTGCAAGGGGAGTGACAGGATGTTTGCTGGAAGTGTATGGATAATGACTGGGGAATTGCAGGTATGAAAGACAAGTGTATAAATGATTAGAGGACTGCCTGCATAGTGGATAGGGGTTTGAAGCAGTCCATGTGCTAAGGCCTGGTCACTGAATGAGTACTTGGGTACTGACTAAATGATTAGAGTACTGCAAGGAGAGTGACTGGGTGAATTTATAAGTGTTTGGGTTTTGGCGCAGTGAATGGATTAGTACATGCTGCTGAATGGATCAGTAGAGTAGTGCAAGGGCAGTGACAGGGTGTTTCCTGGAAGTGTATGGATAGTGACTGGGGAATTGAAGGTGTGAAAGACAAGTGTGTAGATGGTTAAAGGACTGCATATATAGTGTATAGGCGATTGAATCAATCCATGTGCTACGGCTTGCCTCACTCCATTACTACTTGGATATTAACTGAATGTTTACAGTATTGCAAGGTGAGTTCCTAGGTGAATACATAAGCAATGACTAGCTTCTAATTCTACTAAAACTTGAGAACAGGAAAGGTTTTTAAGCAGTTATATGTATGCAAAGATATGAAGTACCCAAATGCTTCTCTCACAATGCTTCCCAAATGCACACAGACTCACAGTGTGATTCTAGACAAGCAACACTATCCCTTGGACTTTACCAAAACTCATTCACTACTGTGGAAGGGGTAAGGGGACTGCACACAAACTACATATTTCAGTTCTGCACTTTAGTGTCAAAGCCTGACTCATTTTATCAATGCATAAGCAAAGACTGGCTTCTAATGCTACTAAATCTTGACAACATGACAGGTTTTAAAACAGTTATCTGTCAGCTAATACACAATGTTACCAAATGCTTCTCTCACAATGCTTACCCAAATGCACACAGACTCACAGTGTGATTCTAGACAAGCAACACTATCCCTAGGAGTTTAGCAAAACTCATTCACTACTCTGGAAGGAGTAAGGGGACTGCACACAATCTACATATTTCAGTACTGCACTTTACTGTCAAAGCCTGATTCATTTTATCAATGCATAAGCAATGACTGGCTTCTAATGCTACTAAAACTTGACAATGTGACAGGTTTTAAAACAGTTATCTGTCAGCAAATACACAATGTTACCAAATGCTTCTCTCACAATGGTTTGCCAAACGCACACAGACTCACAGTGTGATTCTAGACAAGCAACACTATCCCTTGGACTTTACCAAAACTCATTCACTACTCTGGAAGGGGTAAGGGGAGTGCACACAATCTACATATTTCAGTACTGCACTTTAGTGTCAAAGCCTGACTCATTTTATGAATGCATAAGCAATAACTGGCTTCTAATACTACTAAAACTTGACAACATGACAGGTTTGAAAACAGTTATCTGTCAGCAAATACACAATATAACCAAATGCTTCTCTCACAATGCTTACCCAAATGCACACAGACTCAGAGTGTGATTGTAGATAGCAAACTATCCCTTGTACAAAATACATTTACTAGCCTACAAGATGTAAGGTGACTGCACACATTGCAGAACATTTTTCTACTACACATTAGTACTAAAATGTTTCTCTCAAAATGATTCCTAAATGCACACAGGCTCACTGTGTGATTCTAGACAAACAACACTATCCCTTGCACTATACCAAAACACATTTCTTAATCTACGAATACTACATTTTAGTGTAGAAACATGACTCATTTTGCAAATTCATAAACAATGACTGATTTCTAATTCTACCAAAACATAAAAACAGCACAGTTATCTGTCTGCAAACACATGAAAAACACAAATGCTTATCACAGAATGGTTTCTACATGTACACACACTGTCAATAAGATTGTAGACAAAAAAATTACTCCCTGCACTTTAGCAGGAGAAATACATTAGTCTGATTAAAATCAAAATAGACCACATACATCCCCTCACAATTAAATAACTCACCTTTCAAGTTGTTTTGTAGATTAAGAAGTATATCAGTCACACACCAGATTTTCTTATACAGAATCTCTGCACTGTGCACCTGTCAGCAAAACCAAAGAATGGCAAAGTTTCCCTCTCATTTTGCACACATATACATGTAAACATCAAATCACATTCCTTCCCACATTAATTCAAAAGCAAACACACATTTCTATTGGTTAAACATTTCAACCCTTTCCAAATGACATTAATTTGAACCCTACCCCCAATCTGACTTTTGCCTGTTACCATAGAAACAGGTCATGAAACACTGAACTGAGCACACAGGTCACAAGTTCAGCAAACAATGTTGCTAATCAAAACAGCAAGTGTGCTTGACTTTTCAACATATCAGCTTATCATATATAATGTTCCTTTCAATCAGTTTTTGTTAACCAATAAGAATCATGTGTTTAAAAAACAGAAACATGCACCCAAGTTTTCAGTGTAGAAGGTTGTCAAACAACCAATGATTTCTTGTCTTTTTTCAAAACTGCATCTTAGCCACCATTTTAGAAAAATATTACTTTTCAAACTGCCATTTACAGAGGCACTCTGAGTGCATCCAGACCTCCCTTCAAGATGCTTAGAGTGTGGATTGTGGGACACAGCTATATTTTCTGGAGCCAAAGGTATGCAGAAAACAAAGGCATTCACAAAGACCTAGGTTTTCCAAATGTAGACATTAAATGGATTGGACAGAGAGGGTTAAAGTGGCACCAATTGATGCCATTGGTAAAATCCTTTATGCATCTCCAACACCCTGACCTCATAATAGTGCACTGTGATGGCAATGACCTAGGCACTTTGACTGGGGTAGGTCTGGAAATGCTTATGAAGGACACCTTTGCAGAATTGATTTCACTTTTTCCCAAAACTTCCTTTGTGTATTCTAACATATGCCAAAGGCAGAAATGGAACTGGTCCAATCATGTATGTCCACAGATTGAGAAAGCTAGGAAACATGTGAATAAATCTGTTTCTGCTTTTCTCCAAGACTATAGAATGGGGTCCATTTACAATAACAATCTGCGCTTTCACATGCAAGAGATGTATAGGGGAGATGGAGTACACTTTACTGATGAAGGGAAGAGAGTATTCCTCAACAACTTTAGACTCTGTATAGGTACTTACTTATAAGTACCAAAAACTCTCAATGAACACAACGGCTCTTTTTAGAGCCACTCAAGAACAAAACACTTAAGCTTGATGTTTATCTCCAAACAAATTCTGTTTTTTCCCCTTGGAGTCGCGCACCCAACGCGTTAGAAACCGCCCACCCTACGCAAGAGAAATCGTGCACCCAACGTGTTAGGATGCGTGACTCCTAATTTTACCGTAAAAAAAACAATAGCCCCTATCACTAATTTTTATTATCCCGGGGACCCCATCCCCCGGGGTTTATTAAAACACGTTGGGGACCGTGGGGGGAGCCCCAACGCTCCAACGGTCCCAGCCGGCTCCCCGCGTCCTTCGGGAGCCGGCATTGCTTTTCCGCATGGGGAGCTGCTGACATGCAGCTCCACGTGTGGAAAAGCAATATCGTTTGGATTTTGAAAGACAGAGCAGGTTTCCCTGCGCTCTCTTTCAAAATCCAAACAAGTTTGCTATGGGAGGGCGGTAGACTCCCGCCCTCTCATAGCAAACAACAGTGTCCTGGGGGTGGGCACCCCAGGACACTGTAGGAGCCGGCCCTGGGGGGTGGCGGTCCCCAGGGCCCTCAAGGGTTCCAGGAGGGGGGCCACGCAGCCCCCCTCCCTCAAACAATAAAGCCCCGGGGGTGGTGGTCCCCAGGGCTTGGGGGGGCCGTTCAGCGCCCCCTATCTATTTTCTAGACCCAGGGGGTAGCGGCCCTTTAGGCCCCCAATTAATTTTTACAGGTTTGGCCCCCGTGATTTGGCCCCCCGGGGGCTAATTATTAAGGAAGCGCGGAAGCCCGCGCTTCGGGGTATTTTTTTTTTTTCGCCCGGATCCGAGCATCCTGCGCGCATTTTGTTGTTTAAAAAAAAAAAAAAGGGGGATCTCCGGGGGCTCCTTCTGGGACCCCCTAAGCAACACTAGAGGGTCAGAGTATTTCTTTCCTGCCCTCTTTACATCTTTCACACACTTATTTCCCTTACTTAATCAGCCTCGCTTCTACCGAGGCACAAAATGGCTACCAACAGTTCCTGGTTTCGAATGTAGACAGACACTTGACAGCCAATTAGCATTCAGCGTGTGATCGGGAGGGTGCGCGCACGGTTCGCAGAGGGTGCGCTCAGGGTGCACATAGGGTGTGAGGATCCTCCGAGGCCATAGATATTTCTATACATTTAACTCTAATTTTCTCAGGAACTACTCAACGGATTTACACCATTTATGCAAAAGGCACGAGTCTGAACTGACGACTACCTCTTTGCCAAATTTGGTGTACTTCCGTTCAGCAGATCGGGCTGTAGCTGTGTCAACAGGTCCTATGGGAAATTGCATGGGGAAAATGCGTTTTGGGACCCCCTTTTTTCTCAGCCCCCGGTTGACGAATCACCACAAAACTTTCAGGATAGGAGCGGACCGGAGCTGGCCAAAAGTATGGAAAATTTTGCGAAGATTCGTCAACCAGCGCCAGACTTATTGAGAATAGAATGTTGCGGATTTCCTATGGAAAATAGGCCCTAACTATAACTACCTACTGGCGACCGCCAGTAGGTAATATATATATATATATTTTTATATTTAGTATACTATGGATACATGTGAAAATGTGTTGGTCAACCAGTTTACCTCAGTGGCACAGAAAAAATGGGTGGAACTGACGTCAGCACGCTGACAAGGTCCTCTTATGGCTTCTATGATGTCATACGGTGTCGCGAGCTGAGCCATGCTATTATGACATCATCGTCAATGTGGGAGAGCTAGGAAAGAATTTCCGTGGAATGCTGGCACAGGGGATATTCACCTAAGTATTCAGGCTAGGCCTTTGGGAGCAACTGTTTATGTTACCACTCCAGAAACCGAAACCAGTAATCCGAGGGCAGAGACCCTGCAGATGGCACACGAGGTGGGGAGCCCAGTCGTGTGCACCGGCGGGGCAGCGAAGTGATAAGCACCACTACCCACAGAAAAGGTAACGAGGGCACTGAATAACACAGGATCTTCTCTTTGAATCTGGCAGGAACAACAAGGTTAAAATGCCCTAGTTCCAAAATGTAGAATTGGTGCTACAACGGTCTTCAAGAGGACCTGCGATGGATGCTGCTTCTGCCTTCCGTACACTGGAGGCAGCACATGGGTCATGCGGTACGGTCATACTGCGGTTGGACGCACACTCGTTGACCTCTCATGGCACTGCTCCACACTTCGGGGACAATGCTTTCCATTAGCTGTGTTTTCTGATGACGTGTCGCGCCGGCCCCGTCCAACAGCAGAACCCCTTTAGATCCAAACAGACTCTTCCACTCTCTCACCAGAAGTGAAACCAGGCCACGCGGATACTTTCAAAATACAACAGCCGGGAATGCACTTTTCGGTAAAAAAAACACATACCATCCTCCAAATTTATCAAAAAGACGACTCACTGAAGAACAGGGGCCAGCTTCGATCGGTAAACAGCCGTTACAATGAGTTTTTTACTTCGCAATACCATTACAATGCATGCATTACCACGCATGTGTTGTTCATCGCAAAGTCATTACTACGCATTTTCTTAGAACGCATGGTCATTTACCACGCATGCCTTTACAATGAATTTTGTTGTAAAGGTATGTATGGTAAATGACCATGAGTTCTATAAAAATGTAGACGACCCACGTCATTGTAAGGAAACCGAGGCTGTTCGGTTTCCTCACAACGACGTGCACTGCCCCTCAGAGATGACATGAAGCTGGAACCGTGAGGAGTGAGAGGTAAGGGCGATTGGGCATGGGGTGGTGGTTACTTTTCTAGGGTTTAGGGTAGTGCAGTGGTGTTTGAGTAGTGTAGCGGGTCGTGCTGATGGTAGTGTTTTAGGGTTTAGGGTAGTGCAGTGGTGTTTGTGTCGTGTAGGGGGTTGTGCTGGGGGTAATGTTTTAGGGTTTAGGGTAGTGCAGTAGTGTTTGTGTTGTACAGGGGGTCATGCTGGTGATAGTGTGTTAGGGTTTAGGGTAGTGCAGTGATGTTTGTGTAGTGTAGGGGGTCGTGCTTGGGGTAGATTTAGGGTTAAGGGTTGTGCAGTGGTGTTTGTGTAGTATAGGGGTCGTGCTGGAGGTAATGTTTTAGGGTTTAGGGCAGTGCAGTGGTGTGTGTGTAGTGTAGGGGTCGTGCTGGGGTAGTGTTTTAGGGTTTAGGGCAGTGCAGTGGTGTTTATGTAGTGTAGGGGGTCGTGCTGAGGGTAGTGTTTTAGGGTTTAGGGTAGTGCAGTGGTGTTCGGGGAGTGTAGGGGGTCGTGCTGTGGTAGTGTTTGAGGGTTTAGGGTAGTGCAGTGGTGTTTGGGTAGTGTAGGGGTCGTGCTGAGGGTATATTTAGAGTATAGGGTAGTGCAGTGGTGTTTAGGTAATGTAGGGCATAGTGCTGGGGTAGATTTAGGGTTTAGGGTAGTGCAGTGGTGTTTGGGTAGTGTAGGGGTCGTGCTGGGTGTGGTGTTGTAGGGTTTAGGGCACTGCAGTGGTGTTTGGGCAGTCTAGGGGGTCGTGCTGGGGGGGTGTTTTAGGGTTTCGGGCAGTGCAGTGGTGTTCGGGCAGTGTAGGTGGTCATGCTGGAGGTGGTGTTTCAGGGTTTAGGGCAGTGCAGTGGTGTTCGGGCAGTGTAGGGGGTCTTGCTGGGGGTGGTGTTTCAGGGTTTAAGGCAGTGCAGTGGTGTTCGGGCAGTGTAGGGGGTTGTGCTGGGGGTGGTCTTTCAGGGTTTAGGACAGTACAGTGGTGTTCGGGCAGTGTAGGGGGTTGTGCAGGGGTTGGTGTTTTAGGGTTTAGGGCAGTGCAGTGGTGTTCGGGCAGTGTAGGGGGTCGTGCAGAGGGTGGTGTTTCAGGGTTTAGGGCAGTGCAGTGGTGGTCGGGCAGTGCAGTGGTGGTCGGGCAGTGTAGGGGGTCATGCAGGGGGTGGTGTTTCAAGGTTTAGGGCAGTGCAGTGAGGTTCGGACACTGTAGGGGTCTTGCAGGGGCTGGTGTTTCAGGGTTTAGGGCAGTGCAGTGGTGTTCGGGCAGTGTAGGGGGTCTTGCTGAGGGTGGTGTTTCAGGGTTTAGGGCAGTGCAGTGGTGTTCGGGCAGTGTAGGGGTAGTGCGGGGGTGGTGTTTCAGGGTTTAGGGCAGTGCAGTGGTGTTCAGAAAGTGTAGGGGTTGTGCCGGGGGTGGTGTTTCAGGGTTCAGGGCAGTGCAGTGTTGTTCAGGAAGTGTAGTGGGGTAATGCGGGAGGTGGTGTTTCAGGGTTTAGGGCAGTGCAGTGGTGTTCGGGCAGTCTAGGGGGTCGTGCTGGGGGGTGGTGTTTCAGGGTTTAGGGCAGTGCAGTGGTGTCAGGGCAGTGTAGAGGGTCATGCTGGGGGTGGTGTTTCAGGGTTTAGGGCAGTGCAGTGGTGTTCGGGCAGTGTAGAGGGTCGAGCGGGTGGTGTTTCAGGGTTTAGGGCAGTGCAGTGGTGTTCGGGCAGTGTAGGGGGTCATGCAGGGGGTGGTGTTTCAGGGTTTAGGGCAGTGCAGTGGTGTTCGGGAAGTGTAGGGGGTTGTGCAGGGTGTGGTGTTTCAGGGTTTAGGGCAGTGCAGTGGTGTTCGGGCGGTGTAGGGGGTCGTGCAGGGGCTGGTGTTTCAGGGTTTAGTTCAGTGCAGTGGTGTTCGGGCAGTGTAGGGGTCGTGCTGGGGCTGGTGTTTTAGGGTTTAGGGCAGTGCAGTGGTGTTCGGGCAGTTTAGGGGGTCGTGCTGGGGGTGGCGTTTCAGGGTTTAGGGCAGTGCAGTGGTGTTCGGGCAGTGTAGAGGGTCGTGCTGGGGGTGGTGTTTCAGGGTTTAGGGCAGTGCAGTGGTGTTCGGGCAGTGTAGGGGGTCTTGCTGGGGGTGGTGTTTCAGGGTTTAGGGCAGTGGTGTTTGGGCTGTGTAGAGGGTCATGCTGGGGGCCGTGTTTCAGGGTTCAGGGCAGTGCAGTGGTGTTCGGGCAGTATAGGGGGTCGTGCTGGGGGCAGTGTTTCAGGGTTTACAGCAGTGCAGTGGTGTTCGGGCAGTATAGGGGGTCTTGCTGGGGTGGTGTTTCAGGGTTGAGGGCAGTGCAGTGGTGTTCGGGCAGTGTAGGGGGTCATGCAGGGGGTGGTGTTTCAGGGTTTAGGGCAGCGCAGTGGTGTTCGGGCAGTATAGGGGGTCTTGCTGGGGGTGGTGTTTCAGGGTTGAGGGCAGTGCAGTGGTGTTCGGGCAGTGTAAGGGGTCGTGCAGGGGGTGGGGTTTCAGGGTTTAGGGCAATGCAGTGGTGTTCGGGCAGTGTAGGGGGCCCTGCAGGGGATGGTGTTTCAGGGTTTAGGGCAGTGCAGTGGTGTTTGGGCAGTGTAGGGGGTCTTGCTGGCGGCAGTGTTTCAGGATTTTGGGCAGTGCAGTGGTGTTCGGACAGTGTAGGGGGTCTTGCTGGGTGTGGTGTTTCATGGTTTAGGGCAGTGCAGTGGTGTTCGGGCAGTGTAGGTGGTCTTGCTGTGGGTGGTGTTTCATGGTTTAGGTCAGTGCAGTGGTGTTCGGGCAGTGTAGGGGGTCGTGCAGGGGGTGGTGTTTCAGGGTTTAGGGCAGTGCAGTAGTGTTCGGGCAGTGTAGGGAGTCTTGCTTGGGGTGGTGTTTCAGGGTTTAGGGCAGTGCAGTGGTGTTCGGGCAATATAGGGGGTCTTGCTGGGGGTGGTGTTTCAGGGTTGAGGGCAGTGCAGTGGTGTTCGGGCAGTGTAGGGGGTCGTGCAGGGGGTGGTGTTTCAGGGTTTAGGGCAATGCAGTGGTGTTCAGGCAGTGTAGGGGGCCGTGCAGGGGATGGTGTTTCAGGGTTTAGGGCAGTGCAGTCGTCTTCAGGCAGTGTAGGGGGTCGTGCTGGGGCTGGTGTTTCAGGGTTTAGGGCAGAGCAGTAGTGTTCGGGTAGTGTAGAGGGTCATGCTGGGGGCGGTGTTTCAGGGTTTAGGGCAGTGCAGTGGTATTTGGGCAGTGTAGGTGGTCTTGCTGTGGGCGGTGTTTCATGGTTTAGGTCAGTGCAGTGGTGTTCGGGCAGTGTAGAGGGTCGTGCAGGGGGTGGTTTTTCAGGGTTTAGGGCAGTGCAGTGGTGTTCGGGCAGTGTAGGGAGTCTTGCTTGGGGTGGTGTTTCAGGGTTTAGGGCAGTGCAGTGTTGTTCAGGAAGTGTAGTGGGGTAATGCGGGAGGTGGTGTTTCAGGGTTTAGGGCAGTGCAGTGGTGTTCGGGTAGTCTAGGGGGTCGTGCTGGGGGGTGGTGTTTTAGGGTTTAGGGCAGTGCAGTGGTGTCAGGGCAGTGTAGAGGGTCATGCTGGGGGTGGTGTTTCAGGGTTTAGGGCAGTGCAGTGGTGTTCGGGCAGTGTAGAGGGTCGAGCGGGGTGGTGTTTCAGGGTTTAGGGCAGTGCAGTGGTGTTCGGGCAGTGTAGGGGGTCATGCAGGGGGTGGTGTTTCAGGGTTTAGGGCAGTGCAGTGGTGTTCGGGAAGTGTAGGGGTTGTGCAGGGTGTGGTGTTTCAGGGTTTAGGGCAGTGCAGTGGTGTTCGGGCGGTGTAGGGGGTCGTGCAGGGGCTGGTGTTTCAGGGTTTAGTTCAGTGCAGTGGTGTTCGGGCAGTGTAGGGGTCGTGCTGGGGCTGGTGTTTTAGGGTTTAGGGCAGTGCAGTGGTGTTCGGGCAGTTTAGGGGGTCGTGCTGGGGCTGGTATTTCAGGGTTTAGGGCAGTGGTGTTCGGGTAGTGTAGGGGGTCGTGCTGGGGGTGGCGTTTCAGGGTTTAGGGCAGTGCAGTGGTGTTCAAGCAGTGTAGAGGGTCGTGCTGGGGGTGGTGTTTCAGGGTTTAGGGCAGTGCAGTGGTGTTCGGGCAGTGTAGGGGGTCTTGCTGGGGGTGGTGTTTCAGGGTTTAGGGCAGTGGTGTTTGGGCTGTGTAGAGGGTCATGCTGGGGGCCGTGTTTCAGGGTTCAGGGCAGTGCAGTGGTGTTCGGGCAGTATAGGGGGTCGTGCTGGGGGCAGTGTTTCAGGGTTTACAGCAGTGCAGTGGTGTTCGGGCAGTGTAGGGGGTCGGGCTGGGGGCGGTGTTTCAGGGTTTAGGGCCTTGCAGTGATTTTCGGGCAGTGTAGAGGGTCGTGCAGGGGGTGGTGTTTCAGGGTTTAGGGCAGTGCAGTGGTGTTCGGGCAGTGTAGGGAGTCTTGCTTGGGGTGGTGTTTCAGGGTTTAGGGCAGTGCAGTGGTGTTCGGGCAGTATAGGGGGTCTTGCTGGGGTGGTGTTTCAGGGTTGAGGGCAGTGCAGTGGTGTTCGGGCAGTGTAGGGGGTCATGCAGGGGGGGGTGTTTCAGGGTTTAGGGCAGCGCAGTGGTGTTCGGGCAGTATAGGGGGTCTTGCTGGGGGTGGTGTTTCAGGGTTGAGGGCAGTGCAGTGGTGTTCGGGCAGTGTAAGGGGTCGTGCAGGGGGTGGGGTTTCAGGGTTTAGGGCAATGCAGTGGTGTTCGGGCAGTGTAGGGGGCCCTGCAGGGGATGGTGTTTCAGGGTTTAGGGCAGTGCAGTGGTGTTTGGGCAGTGTAGGGGGTCTTGCTGGCGGCGGTGTTTCAGGATTTTGGGCAGTGCAGTGGTGTTCGGACAGTGTAGGGGGTCTTGCTGGGTGTGGTGTTCCATGGTTTAGGGCAGTGCAGTGGTGTTCGGGCAGTGTAGGTGGTCTTGCTGTGGGTGGTGTTTCATGGTTTAGGTCAGTGCAGTGGTGTTCGGGCAGTGTAGGGGGTCGTGCAGGGGGTGGTGTTTCAGGGTTTAGGGCAGTGCAGTAGTGTTCGGGCAGTGTAGGGAGTCTTGCTTGGGGTGGTGTTTCAGGGTTTAGGGCAGTGCAGTGGTGTTCGGGCAATATAGGGGGTCTTGCTGGGGGTGGTGTTTCAGGGTTGAGGGCAGTGCAGTGGTGTTCGGGCAGTGTAGGGGGTCGTGCAGGGGGTGGTGTTTCAGGGTTTAGGGCAATGCAGTGGTGTTCGGGCAGTGTAGGGGGCCGTGCAGGGGATGGTGTTTCAGGGTTTAGGGCAGTGCAGTCGTCTTCAGGCAGTGTAGGGGGTCGTGCTGGGGCTGGTGTTTCAGGGTTTAGGGCAGAGCAGTAGTGTTCGGGTAGTGTAGAGGGTCATGCTAGGGGCGGTGTTTCAGGGTTTAGGGCAGTGCAGTGGTATTTGGGCAGTGTAGGTGGTCCTGCTGTGGGCGGTGTTTCATGGTTTAGGTCAGTGCAGTGGTGTTCGGGCAGTGTAGAGGGTCGTGCAGGGGGTGGTGTTTCAGGGTTTAGGGCAGTGCAGTGGTGTTCGGGCAGTGTAGGGAGTCTTGATTGGGGTGGTGTTTCAGGGTTTAGGGCAGAGCAGTGGTGTTCGGGCAGTATAGGGGGTCTTGCTGGGGTGGTGTTTCAGGGTTGAGGGCAGTGCAGTGGTGTTCAGGCTGTGTAGGGGGTCGTGCTGGGGCTGGTGTTTCAGGGTTTAGGGCAGAGCAGTAGTGTTCGGGTAGTTTAGAGGGTCATGCTGGGGGTGTTCTTTAGGGTTTAGGGCAGTGCAGTGGTGTTGGGGCAGTGTAGGGGTTGTGCAGGGGGTGGTGTTTCTGGGTTTAGGGCAGTGCAGTGGTGTTCGGGCAGTGTTGGGGTTGTGCGGGGGGTGGTGTTTCAGGGTTTAGGGTAGTGCAGTGGTGTTCGGGCAGTGTAGGGAGTCATGGTGGGGTAGTGTTTCAGGGTTTAGGGCAGTGAAGTGGTGTTCGGGCAGGATAGGTTGCTTGCTGGGGGTGGTGTTTCAGGGTTGAGGGCAGTGCAGTGGTGTTCGGGCACTGTAGGGGGTTGTGCGGGAGGTGGTGTTTCAGGGTTAAGGGCAGTGCAGTGGTGTTCAGGCAGTGTAGGGGGTCATGCTGGGGGCAGTGTTTCAGGGTTTACAGCAGTACAGTGGTGTTCGGGCAGTGAAGGGGGTCGGGCTGGGGGCGGTGTTTCAGGGTTTAGGGCAGTGCAGTATTGTTCGGGCAGGGTAGGGGGTCATGCTGGGGGCGGTCTTTCAGGGTTTAGGGCAGTGCAGTGGTGTTCGGGCAGTGTAGGTGGTCTTGCTGTGGGCGGTGTTTCAGGGCTTAGGTCAGTGCAGTGGTATTCGGGCAGTGTAGGGGATCGTGCAGGGGGTGGTGTTTCAGGGTTTAGGGCAGTGCAGTGGTGTTCGGGCAGTATAGGGGGTCTTGCTGGGGGTGGTGTTTCAGGGTTGAGGGCAGCGCAGTGGTGTTTGGACAGTGTAGGGGGTCGTGCAGGGGGTGGTGTTTCAGGGTTTAGGGCAATGCAGTGGTGTTCAGGCAGTGTAGGGGGCCGTGCAGGGAATGGTGTTTCAGGGTTTAGGGCAGTGCAGTGGTATTCGGGCAGTGTAAGGGGTTGTGCTGGGGCTGCTGTTTCAGGGTTTAGGGCAGTGTAGTGGTGTTCGGGCACTGTAGGGGGTCGTGCTTGGGCTGGTGTTTCAGGGTTTAGGGCAGTGGTGTTTGGGCAGTGTAGGGGGTCTTGCTGGGGGTGGTGTTTCAGGGTTTAGGGCAGTGTAGTGGTGTTCGGGCACTGTAGGGGGTCTTGCCGGGGTTGGTGTTTCAGGGTTTAGGGCAGTGGTGTTCGGGCAGTGTAGGGAGTCTTGCTGGGGGTGTTGTTTCAGGGTTTAGGGCAGAGCAGTGGTGTTCGGGCAGTGTAGGGGTCATGCGGGGTTGTGTTTCAGAGTTTAGGGTAGTGCAGTGGTGTTCAGGCAATGTAGGGAGTCATGGTGGGGTAGTGTTTCAGGGTTTAGGGCAGTGCAGTGGTGTTCGGGCAGTATAGGGGGTCTTGCTGGGGGTGGTGTTTCAGGGTTGAGGGCAGTGCAGTGGTGTTCGGGCAGTGTAGGGGGTTGTGCGGGAGGTGGTGTTTCAGGGTTTAGGGCAGTGCAGTGGTGTTCGGGCAGTGTAGGGGGTTGTGCGGGGGTGGTGTTTCAGGGTTTAGGGCAGTGCAGTGGTGTTCGATCAGTGTAGCGGGGTCGTGCGGGGGTGGTGTTTCAGGGTTTAGGGCAGTGCAGTGGTGTTTTCGCAGTGTAGGGGGTCGTGCGGGGGGTGGTGTTTCAGGGTTTAGGGCAGTGCAGTGGTGTTCGGGCAGTGTAGGGTGTTGTTCGGGGGGTGGTGTTTCAGGGTTTAGGGCAGTGCAGTGGTTTTCGATCAGTGTAGCGGGGTTGTGCGGGGGTGGTGTTTCTGGGTTTAGGGCAGTGCAGTGGTGTTCGCAGAGTGTAGGGGGTCGTGCGGGGGGTGGTGTTTCAGGGTTTAGGGCAGTGCAGTGGTGTTCGCGCAGTGTAGGGGGTCATGCGGGGGTGGTGCTTCAGGGTTTAGGGCAGTGCAGTGGTGTTCGCGCAGTGTAGGGGGTCGTGCGGGGTGGTGTTTCAGGGTTTAGGGCAGTGCAATTGTGTTCGGTAGTGTAGGGGGTCGTGCAGGGGGTGGTGTTTCAGGGTTTAGGGCAGTGCAGTGGTGTTCGGGAAGTGTAGGGAGTCTTGCTTGGGGTGGTGTTTCAGGGTTTAGGGCAGTGCAGTGGTGTTCGGGCAGTATAGGGGGTCTTGCTGGGGGTGGTGTTTCAGGGTTGAGGGCAGCGCAGTGGTGTTTGGACAGTGTAGGGGGTCGTGCAGGGGGTGGTGTTTCAGGGTTTAGGGCAATGCAGTGGTGTTCAGGCAGTGTAGGGGGCCGTGCAGGGGATGGTGTTTCAGGGTTTAGGGCAGTGCAGTGGTATTCAGGCAGTGTAACGGGTCGTGCTGGGGCTGCTGTTTCAGGGTTTAGGGCAGTGTAGTGGTGTTCGGGCACTGTAGGGGGTCGTGCTTGGGCTGGTGTTTCAGGGTTTAGGGCAGTGGTGTTTGGGCAGTGTAGGGGGTCTTGCTGGGGGTGGTGTTTCAGGGTTTAGGGCAGTGTAGTGGTGTTCGGGCACTGTAGGGGGTCTTGCCGGGGTTGGTGTTTCAGGGTTTAGGGCAGTGGTGTTCGGGCAGTGTAGGGAGTCTTGCTGGGGGTGTTGTTTCAGGGTTTAGGGCAGAGCAGTGGTGTTCGGGCAGTGTAGGGGTCATGCGGGGTTGTGTTTCAGAGTTTAGGGTAGTGCAGTGGTGTTCGGGCAGTGTAGGGAGTCATGGTGGGGTAGTGTTTCAGGGTTTAGGGCAGTGCAGTGGTGTTCGGGCAGTATAGGGGGTCTTGCTGGGGGTGGTGTTTCAGGGTTGAGGGCAGTGCAGTGGTGTTCGGGCAGTGTAGGGGGTTGTGCGGGAGGTGGTGTTTCAGGGTTTAGGGCAGTGCAGTGGTGTTCGGGCAGTGTAGGGGGTTGTGCGGGGGTGGTGTTTCAGGGTTTAGGGCAGTGCAGTGGTGTTCGATCAGTGTAGCGGGGTCGTGCGGGGGTGGTGTTTCAGGGTTTAGGGCAGTGCAGTGGTGTTTTCGCAGTGTAGGGGGTCGTGCGGGGGGTGGTGTTTCAGGGTTTAGGGCAGTGCAGTGGTGTTCGGGCAGTGTAGGGTGTTGTTCGGGGGGTGGTGTTTCAGGGTTTAGGGCAGTGCAGTGGTTTTCGATCAGTGTAGCGGGGTTGTGCGGGGGTGGTGTTTCTGGGTTTAGGGCAGTGCAGTGGTGTTCGCAGAGTGTAGGGGGTCGTGCGGGGGGTGGTGTTTCAGGGTTTAGGGCAGTGCAGTGGTGTTCGCGCAGTGTAGGGGTTCATGCGGGGGTGGTGCTTCAGGGTTTAGGGCAGTTGAATTGTGTTCGGTAGTGTAGGGGGTCGTGCGGGGGTAGTGTTTCAGGGTTTAGGGCAGTGCAGTGGTGTTCGGGCAGTGTAGGGGGTCGTGCGGGGGGTGGTTTTTCAGGGTTTAGGGCAGCGTAGTGGTGTTCAGGCAGTATAGGGAGTCATGGTGGGGTAGTGTTCCAGGGTTTAGGGCAGTGCAGTGATGTTCGGGCAGTATAGGGGGTCTTGCTGGGGGTGGTGTTTCAGGGTTGAGGGCAGTGCAGTGGTGTTCGGGCAGTTTAGGGGGTTGTGCGGGAGGTGGTGTTTCAGGGTTTAGGGCAGTGCAGTGGTGTTCGGGCAGTGTAGGGGGTTGTGCGGGGGTGGTGTTTCAGGGTTTAGGGCAGTGCAGTGGTGTTTGCGCAGTGTAGGGGGTCATGCGGGGGGTGGTGTGTCAGGGTTCAGGGCAGTGCAGTGGTGTTCGGGCAGTGTAGGGTGTTGTTCTGGGGTGGTGTTTCAGGGTTTAGGGCAGTGCAGTTGTTTTCGATCAGTGTAGCGGGGTTGTGCGGGGGTGGTGTTTCTGGGTTTAGGGCAGTGCAGTGGTGTTCGCAGAGTGTAGGGGGTCGTGCGGGGGGTAGTGTTTCAGGGTTTAGGGCAGTGCAGTGGTGTTCGCGCTGTGTAGGGGGTCGTGCGGGGGGTGGTGTTTCAAGGTTTAGGGCAGTGCAGTGGTGTTTGTGCAGTGTAGGGGGTCGTGCAGGGGGTGGGGTTTCAGGGTTTAGGGCAGTGCAATTGTGTTCGGTAGTGTAGGGGGTCGTGCGCGGGTAGTGTTTCAGGGTTTAGGGCAGTGCAGTGGTGTTCGGGCAGTGAAGGGGGTCGTGCGGGGGTGGTGTTTCAGGGTTTAGGGCAGTGTAGTGGTGTTCGGGCAGTGTAGGTGGTCGTGCTGGGGCTGGTGTTTCAGGGTTTAGGGCAGTGCAGTGGTGTTCGGGCAGTGTAGGGGGTCGTGTTGGGGCTGGTGTTTCAGGGTTTAGGGCAGTGGTGTTCGGGCAGTGCAGGAGGTCTTGCTGGGGGTGGTGTTTCAGGGTTTAGGGCAGTGTAGTGGTGTTCGCGCAGTGTAGGGGGTCTTGCTGGGGTTGGTGTTTCAGGGTTTAGGGCAGAGCAGTGGTGTTCGGGTAGTGTAGAGGGTCATGCAGGGGGTGTTATTTCAGGGTTTAGGGCAGTGCAGTGGTGTTCGGGCAGTGTAGGGGGCCGTGCAGGGGATGGTGTTTCAGGGTTTAGGGCAGTGCAGTGGTGTTCAGGCAGTGTAGGGGGTCATGCTGGGGATGGTGTTTCAGGGTTTAGGGCAGTGCAGTGGTGTTTGGGCAGTGTAGGGGGTCTTGCTGGCGGCGGTGTTTCAGGATTTAGGGCAGTGCAGTGGTGTTCGGGCAGTGTAGGGGGTCTTGCTGGGTGCAGTATTTCAGGGTTTAGGGCAGTCCAGTGGTGTTCGGGCAGTGTAGGTGGTCTTGCTGTGGGCGGTGTTTCATGGTTTAGGTCAGTGCAGTGGTGTTCGGGCAGTGTAGGGAGTCGTGCAGGGGGTGGTGTTTCAGGGTTTAGGGCAGTGCCTTGGTGTTCGGGCACTGGAGGGAGTCTTGCTTGGGGTGGTGTTTCAGGGTTTAGGGCAGTGCAGTGGCGTTCGGGCAGTATAGGGGTTCTTGCTGGGGGTGGTGTTTCAGGGTTGAGGGCAGTGAAGTGGTGTTCGGGCAGTGTAGGGGGTCGTGCAGGGGGTGGTGTTTCAGGGTTTAGGGCAATGCAGTGGTGTTCGGGCAGTGTAGGGGGCCGTGCAGGGGATGGTGTTTCAGGGTTTAGGGCAGTGCAGTGGTCTTCAGGCAGTGTAGGGGGTCGTGCTGGGGCTGGTGTTTCAGGGTTTAGGGAAGTGTAGTGGTGTTCGGGCACTGTAGAGGGTCTTGCTGGGGTTGGTGTTTCAGGGTTTAGGGCAGTGGTGTTCGGGCAGTGTAGGGAGTCTTGCTGGGGGTGTTGTTTCAGGGTTTAGGGCAGAGCAGTAGTGTTCGTGTAGTGTAGAGGGTCATGCTGGGGGTGTTCTTTCAGGGTTTAGGGCATTGCAGTGGTGTTCGGGCAGTGTAGGGGTCATGCGGGGGTGGTGTTTCAGGGTTTAGGGTAGTGCAGTGGTGTTCGGGCAGTGTAGGGAGTCATGGTGGGGTAGTGTTTCAGGGTTTAGGGCAGTGCAGTGGTGTTCGGGCAGTATAGGTGGCTTGCTGGGGGTGGTGTTTCAGGGTTGAGGGCAGTGCAGTGGTGTTTGGGCACTGTAGGGGGTTGTGCGGGAGGTGGTGTTTCAGGGTTTAGGGCAGTGCAGTGGTGTTCAGGCAGTGTAGGGGGTCGTGCTGGGGGCAGTGTTTCAGGGTTTACAGCAGTGCAGTGGTGTTCAGGCAGTGAAGGGGGTTGGGCTGGGGGCGGTGTTTCAGGGTTTAGGGCAGTGCAGTGATGTTCGGGCAGTGTAGGGGGTCGTGCTGGGGGCGGTCTTTTAGGGTTTAGGGCAGTGCAGTGGTGTTCGGGCAGTGTAGGGGGTCTTGCTGGGGGCGGTGTTTCAGGATTTAGGGCAGTGCAGTGGTGTTCGGGAAGTGTAGGGGGTCTTGCTGGGTGTGGTGTTTCAGGGTTTAGGGCAGTGCAGTGGTGTTCGGGCAGTGTAGGTGGTCTTGCTGTGGGCAGTGTTTCAGGGTTTAGGTCAGTGCATTGGTATTCGGGCAGTGTAGGGGGTCGTGCAGGGGGTGGTGTTTCACGGTTTAGGGCAGTGCAGTGGTGTTCGGGCAGTGTAGGGAGTCTTGCTTGGGGTGGTGTTTCAGGGTTTAGGGCAGTGCAGTGGTGTTCGTGCAGTATAGGGGGTCTTGCCGGGGGTGGTGTTTCAGGGTTGAGGGCAGTGCAGTGGTGTTTGGGCAGTGTAGGGGGTCGTGCAGGGGGTGGTGTTTCAGGGTTTAGGGCAACGCAGTGGTGTTCGGGCAGTGTAGGGGGTCGTGCTGGGGCTGCTGTTTCAGGGTTTAGGGCAGTGTAGTGGTGTTCGGGCAGTGTAGGGGGTCGTGCTTGGGCTGGTGTTTCAGGGTTTAGGGCAGTGGTGTTTGGGCAGTGTAGGGGGTCTTGCTGGGGGTGGTGTTTCAGGGTTTAGGGCAGTGTAGTGGTGTTCGGGCACTGTAGGGGGTCTTGCCGGGGTTGGTGTTTCAGGGTTTAGGGCAGTGGTGTTCGGGCAGTGTAGGGAGTCTTGCTGGGGGTGTTGTTTCAGGGTTTAGGGCAGAGCAGTAGTGTTCAGGTAGTGTAGAGGGTCATGCTGGGGGTGTTGTTTCTGGGTTTAGGGCAGTGCAGTGGTGTTCGATCAGTGTAGCGGGGTCGTGCGGGGGTGGTGTTTTAGGGTTTAGGGCAGTGCAGTGGTGTTTGCGCACTGTAGGGGGTCGTGCGGGGGGTGGTGTTTCAGGGTTTAGGGCAGTGCAGTGGTGTTCGGGCAGTGTAGGGTGTTGTTCGGGGGGTGGTGTTTCAGGGTTTAGGGCAGTGCAGTGGTTTTTGATCAGTGTAGCGGGGTAGTGCGAGGGTGGTGTTTCTGGGTTTAGGGCAGTGCAGTGGTGTTTGCAGAGTGTAGGGGGTCGTGCGGGGGGTGGTGTTTCAGGGTTTAGGGCAGTGCAGTGGTGTTCGCGCAGTGTAGGGGGTCGTGCGGGGGTGGTGTTTCAGGGTATAGGGCAGTGCAGTGGTGTTCGGTAGTGTAGGGGGTCGTGCGGGGGTAGTGTTTCAGGGTTTAGGGCAGTGCAGTGGTGTTCGGGCAGTGTAGGGGGTCGTGCGGGGGGTGGTGTTTCAGGGTTTAGGGCAGTGCAGTGGTGTTCGGGCAGTGTAGGTGGTCGTGCTGGGGCTGGTGTTTCAGGGTTTAGGGCAGTGCAGTGGTGTTCGGGCAGTGTAGGGGGTCGTGCTGGGGCTGGTGTTTCAGGTTTTAGGGCAGTGGTGTTCGGGCAGTGTAGGAGGTCTTGCTGGGGATGGTGTTTCAGGATTTAGGGCAGTGTAGTGGTGTTCGGGCAGTGTAGGGGGTCTTGCTGGGTTTGGTGTTTCAGGGTTTAGGGCAGAGCAGTGGTGTTCGGGTAGTGTAGAGGGTTGTGCTGGGGGTGTTATTTCAGGGTTTAGGGCAGTGCAGTGGTGTTCGGGCAGTGTAGGGGGTCGTGCAGGGGGTGGTGTTTCAGGGTTTAGGGCAATGCAGTGGTGTTCGGGCAGTGTAGGGGGCCATGCAGGGGATGGTGTTTCAGGGTTTAGGGCAGTGCAGTGGTGTTCAGGCAGTGTAGGGGGTCGTGCTGGGGCTGGTGTTTCAGGGTTTAGGGCACTGCAGTGGTGTTCGGGCAGTGTAGGGGGCCGTGCAGGGGATGGTGTTTCAGGGTTTAGGGCAGTGCAGTGGTGTTTGGGCAGTGTAGGGGGTCTTGCTGGCGGCGGTGTTTCAGGATTTAGGGCAGTGCAGTGGTGTTCGGGCAGTGTAGGGGGTCTTGCTGGGTGTGGTGTTTCAGGGTTTAGGGCAGTGCAGTGGTGTTCGGGCAGTGTAGGTGGTCTTGCTGTGGGCGGTGTTTCATGGTTTAGGTCAGTGCAGTGGTGTTCGGGCAGTGTAGGGGGTCGTGCAGGGGGTGGTGTTTCAGGGTTTAGGGCAGTGCAGTGGTGTTCGGGCAGTGTAAGGAGTCTTGCTTGGGGTGGTGTTTCAGGGTTTAGGGCAGTGCAGTGGTGTTAGGGCAGTATAGGGGTTCTTGCTGGGGGTGGTGTTTCAGGGTTGAGGGCAGTGCAGTGGTGTTCGGGCAGTGTAGGGTGTCGTGCAGGGGGTGGTGTTTCAGGGTTTAGGGCAATGCAGTGGTGTTCGGGCAGTGTAGGGGGTCGTGCAGGGGATGGTGTTTCAGGGTTTAGGGCAGTGCAGTGGTCTTCAGGGAGGGTAGGGGGTCGTGCTGGGGCTGGCGTTTCAGGGTTTAGGGAAGTGCAGGGGTGTTCGGGCAGTGTAGGGGGTTGTGCTGGGGGTGGTGATTCAGGGTTTAGGGCAGTGTAGTGGTGTTCGGGCACTGTAGGGGGTCTTGCTGGGGTTGGTGTTTCAGGGTTTAGGGCAGTGGTGTTCGGGCAGTGTAGGGAGTCTTACTGGGGGTGTTGTTTCAGGGTTTAGGGCAGAGCAGTAGTGTTCGGGTAGTGTAGAGGGTCATGCTGGGGGTGTTCTTTCAGGGTTTAGGGCATTGCAGGGGTGTTGTGGCAGTGTAGGGGTCGTGCTGGGGGGGGGGTGTTTCAGGGTTTAGGGTAGTGCAGTGGTGTTCGGGCAGTGTAGGGAGTCATGGTGGGGTAGTGTTTCAGGGTTTAGGGCAGTGCAGTGGTGTTCGGGCAGTGTAGGGGTCGTGCGGGGGGGTGTTTCAGGGTTTAGGGTAGTGCAGTGGTGTTCGGGCAGTATAGGGAGTCATGGTGGGGTAGTGTTTCAGGGTTTAGGGCAGTGCAGTGGTGTTCGGGCAGTATAGGTGGCTTGCTGGGGGTGGTGTTTCAGGGTTGAGGGCAGTGAAGTGGTGTTCGGGCACTGTAGGGAGTTGTGCGGGAGGTGGTGTTTCAGGGTTTAGGGCAGTGCAGTGGTGTTCAGGCAGTGTAGGGGGTCGTGCTGGGGGCAGTGTTTCAGGGTTTACAGCAGTGCAGTGGTGTTCGGGCAGTGAAGGGGGTCAGGCTGGGGGCAGTGTTTCAGGGTTTAGGGCAGTGCAGTGATGTTCGGGCAGTGTAGGGCGTCGTGCTGGGGGCGGTCTTTCAGGGTTTAGGGCAGTGTAGTGGTGTTCGGGCACTGTAGGGGGTCTTGCTGGGGTTGGTGTTTCAGGGTTTAGGGCAGTGGTGTTCGGGCAGTGTAGGGAGTCTTGCTGGGGGTGTTGTTTCAGGGTTTAGGGCAGAGCAGTAGTGTTCGGTGGTGTAGAGGGTCATGCTGGGGGTGTTCTTTCAGGGTTTAGGGCATTGCAGTGGTGTTGTGGCAGTGTAGAGGTCGTGCTGGGGGTGGTGTTTATGGGTTTAGGGCACTACAGTGGTGTTCGGGCAGTGTAGGGGTCGTGCGGGGGGTGGTGTTTCAGGGTTTAGGGTAGTGCAGTGGTGTTCGGGCAGTGTAGGGAGTCATGGTGGGGTAGTGTTTCAGGGTTTAGGGCAGTGCAGTGGTGTTCAGGCAGTATAGGTGGCTTGCTGGGGGTGGTGTTTCAGGGTTGAGGGCAGTGCAGTGGTGTTCAGGCACTGTAGGGGGTTGTGCGGGAGGTGGTGTTTCAGGGTTTAGGGCAGTGCAGTGGTGTTCAGGCAGTGTAGGGGGTCGTGCTGGGGGCAGTGTTTCAGGGTTTACAGCAGTGCAGTGGTGTTCGGGCAGTGAAGGGGGTTCGGCTGGGGGCGGTGTTTCAGGGTTTAGGGCAGTGCAGTGGTGTTCGGATAGTATAGGGGGTCTTGCTGGGGGTGGTGTTTCAGGGTTGAGGGCAGTGCAGTGGTGTTTGGGCAGTGTAGGGGGTTGTGCGGGAGGTGGTGTTTCAGGGTTTAGGGCAGTGCAGTGGTGTTCAGGCAGTGTAGGGGGTCGTGCTGGGGGCAGTGTTTCAGGGTTTACAGCAGTGCAGTGGTGTTCGGGCAGTGTAGGGAGTCTTGCTTGGGGTGGTGTTTCAGGGTTTAGGGCAGTGCAGTGGTGTTCGGATAGTATAGGGGGTCTTGCTGTGGGTGGTGTTTCAGGGTTGAGGGCAGTGCAGTGGTGTTTGGGCAGTGTAGGGGGTCTTGCTGGGGTTGGTGTTTCAGGGTTTAGGGCAGAGCAGTGGTGTTCGGGTAGTGTAGAGGGTCATGCAGGGGGTGTTATTTCAGGGTTTAGGGCAGTGCAGTGGTGTTCGGGCAGTGTAGGGGGCCATGCAGGGGATGGTGTTTCAGGGTTTAGGGCAGTGCAGTGGTGTTCAGGCAGTGTAGGGGGTCATGCTGGGGCTGGTGTTTCAGGGTTTAGGGCAGTGCAGTGGTGTTTGGGCAGTGTAGGGGGTCTTGCTGGCGGCGGTGTTTCAGGATTTAGGGCAGTGCAGTGGTGTTCGGGCAGTGTAGGGGGTCTTGCTGGGTGCAGTATTTCAGGGTTTAGGGCAGTCCAGTGGTGTTCGGGCAGTGTAGGTGGTCTTGCTGTGGGCGGTGTTTCATGGTTTAGGTCAGTGCAGTGGTGTTCGGGCAGTGTAGGGAGTCGTGCAGGGGGTGGTGTTTCAGGGTTTAGGGCAGTGCCTTGGTGTTCGGGCACTGGAGGGAGTCTTGCTTGGGGTGGTGTTTCAGGGTTTAGGGCAGTGCAGTGGCGTTCGGGCAGTATAGGGGTTCTTGCTGGGGGTGGTGTTTCAGGGTTGAGGGCAGTGAAGTGGTGTTCAGGCAGTGTAGGGGGTCGTGCAGGGGGTGGTGTTTCAGGGTTTAGGGCAATGCAGTGGTGTTCGGGCAGTGTAGGGGGCCGTGCAGGGGATGGTGTTTCAGGGTTTAGGGCAGTGCAGTGGTCTTCAGGCAGTGTAGGGGGTCGTGCTGGGGCTGGTGTTTCAGGGTTTAGGGAAGTGTAGTGGTGTTCGGGCACTGTAGAGGGTCTTGCTGGGGTTGGTGTTTCAGGGTTTAGGGCAGTGGTGTTCGGGCAGTGTAGGGAGTCTTGCTGGGGGTGTTGTTTCAGGGTTTAGGGCAGAGCAGTAGTGTTCGTGTAGTGTAGAGGGTCATGCTGGGGGTGTTCTTTCAGGGTTTAGGGCATTGCAGTGGTGTTCGGGCAGTGTAGGGGTCATGCGGGGGTGGTGTTTCAGGGTTTAGGGTAGTGCAGTGGTGTTCGGGCAGTGTAGGGAGTCATGGTGGGGTAGTGTTTCAGGGTTTAGGGCAGTGCAGTGGTGTTCGGGCAGTATAGGTGGCTTGCTGGGGGTGGTGTTTCAGGGTTGAGGGCAGTGCAGTGGTGTTTGGGCACTGTAGGGGGTTGTGCGGGAGGTGGTGTTTCAGGGTTTAGGGCAGTGCAGTGGTGTTCAGGCAGTGTAGGGGGTCGTGCTGGGGGCAGTGTTTCAGGGTTTACAGCAGTGCAGTGGTGTTCAGGCAGTGAAGGGGGTTGGGCTGGGGGCGGTGTTTCAGGGTTTAGGGCAGTGCAGTGATGTTCGGGCAGTGTAGGGGGTCGTGCTGGGGGCGGTCTTTCAGGGTTTAGGGCAGTGCAGTGGTGTTCGGGCAGTGTAGGGGGTCTTGCTGGGGGCGGTGTTTCAGGATTTAGGGCAGTGCAGTGGTGTTCGGGAAGTGTAGGGGGTCTTGCTGGGTGTGGTGTTTCAGGGTTTAGGGCAGTGCAGTGGTGTTCGGGCAGTGTAGGTGGTCTTGCTGTGGGCAGTGTTTCAGGGTTTAGGTCAGTGCAGTGGTATTCGGGCAGTGTAGGGGGTCGTGCAGGGGGTGGTGTTTCACGGTTTAGGGCAGTGCAGTGGTGTTCGGGCAGTGTAGGGAGTCTTGCTTGGGGTGGTGTTTCAGGGTTTAGGGCAGTGCAGTGGTGTTCGTGCAGTATAGGGGGTCTTGCTGGGGGTGGTTTTTCAGGGTTGAGGGCAGTGCAGTGGTGTTTGGGCAGTGTAGGGGGTCGTGCAGGGGGTGGTGTTTCAGGGTTTAGGGCAACGCAGTGGTGTTCGGGCAGTGTAGGGGGTCATGCTGGGGCTGCTGTTTCAGGGTTTAGGGCAGTGTAGTGGTGTTCGGGCAGTGTAGGGGGTCGTGCTTGGGCTGGTGTTTCAGGGTTTAGGGCAGTGGTGTTTGGGCAGTGTAGGGGGTCTTGCTGGGGGTGGTGTTTCAGGGTTTAGGGCAGTGTAGTGGTGTTCGGGCACTGTAGGGGGTCTTGCCGGGGTTGGTGTTTCAGGGTTTAGGGCAGTGGTGTTCGGGCAGTGTAGGGAGTCTTGCTGGGGGTGTTGTTTCAGGGTTTAGGGCAGAGCAGTAGTGTTCAGGTAGTGTAGAGGGTCATGCTGGGGGTGTTGTTTCTGGGTTTAGGGCAGTGCAGTGGTGTTCGATCAGTGTAGCGGGGTCGTGCGGGGGTGGTGTTTCAGGGTTTAGGGCAGTGCAGTGGTGTTTGCGCACTGTAGGGGGTCGTGCGGGGGGTGGTGTTTCAGGGTTTAGGGCAGTGCAGTGGTGTTCGGGCAGTGTAGGGTGTTGTTCGGGGGGTGGTGTTTCAGGGTTTAGGGCAGTGCAGTGGTTTTTGATCAGTGTAGCGGGGTAGTGCGAGGGTGGTGTTTCTGGGTTTAGGGCAGTGCAGTGGTGTTTGCAGAGTGTAGGGGGTCGTGCGGGGGGTGGTGTTTCAGGGTTTAGGGCAGTGCAGTGGTGTTCGTGCAGTGTAGGGGGTCGTGCGGGGGTGGTGTTTCAGGGTATAGGGCAGTGCAGTGGTGTTCGGTAGTGTAGGGGGTCGTGCGGGGGTAGTGTTTCAGGGTTTAGGGCAGTGCAGTGGTGTTCGGGCAGTGTAGGGGGTCGTGCGGGGGGTGGTGTTTCAGGGTTTAGGGCAGTGCAGTGCAGTGGTGTTCGGGCAGTGTAGGTGGTCGTGCTGGGGCTGGTGTTTCAGGGTTTAGGGCAGTGCAGTGGTGTTCGGGCAGTGTAGGGGGTCGTGCTGGGGCTGGTGTTTCAGGTTTTAGGGCAGTGGTGTTCGGGCAGTGTAGGAGGTCTTGCTGGGGATGGTGTTTCAGGATTTAGGGCAGTGTAGTGGTGTTTGGGCAGTGTAGGGGGTCTTGCTGGGTTTGGTGTTTCAGGGTTTAGGGCAGAGCAGTGGTGTTCGGGTAGTGTAGAGGGTTGTGCTGGGGGTGTTATTTCAGGGTTTAGGGCAGTGCAGTGGTGTTCGGGCAGTGTAGGGGGTCGTGCAGGGGGTGGTGTTTCAGGGTTTAGGGCAATGCAGTGGTGTTCGGGCAGTGTAGGGGGCCATGCAGGGGATGGTGTTTCAGGGTTTAGGGCAGTGCAGTGGTGTTCAGGCAGTGTAGGGGGTCGTGCTGGGGCTGGTGTTTCAGGGTTTAGGGCACTGCAGTGGTGTTCGGGCAGTGTAGGGGGCCGTGCAGGGGATGGTGTTTCAGGGTTTAGGGCAGTGCAGTGGTGTTTGGGCAGTGTAGGGGGTCTTGCTGGCGGCGGTGTTTCAGGATTTAGGGCAGTGCAGTGGTGTTTGGGCAGTGTAGGGGGTCTTGCTGGGTGTGGTGTTTCAGGGTTTAGGGCAGTGCAGTGGTGTTCGGGCAGTGTAGGTGGTCTTGCTGTGGGCGGTGTTTCATGGTTTAGGTCAGTGCAGTGGTGTTCGGGCAGTGTAGGGGGTCGTGCAGGGGGTGGTGTTTCAGGGTTTAGGGCAGTGCAGTGGTGTTCGGGCAGTGTAAGGAGTCTTGCTTGGGGTGGTGTTTCAGGGTTTAGGGCAGTGCAGTGGTGTTAGGGCAGTATAGGGGTTCTTGCTGGGGGTGGTGTTTCAGGGTTGAGGGCAGTGCAGTGGTGTTCGGGCAGTGTAGGGTGTCGTGCAGGGGGTGGTGTTTCAGGGTTTAGGGCAATGCAGTGGTGTTCGGGCAGTGTAGGGGGCCGTGCAGGGGATGGTGTTTCAGGGTTTAGGGCAGTGCAGTGGTCTTCAGGCAGGGTAGGGGGTCGTGCTGGGGCTGGCGTTTCAGGGTTTAGGGAAGTGCAGTGGTGTTCGGGCAGTGTAGGGGGTCGTGCTGGGGGTGGTGATTCAGGGTTTAGGGCAGTGTAGTGGTGTTCGGGCACTGTAGGGGGTCTTGCTGGGGTTGGTGTTTCAGGGTTTAGGGCAGTGGTGTTCGGGCAGTGTAGGGAGTCTTACTGGGGGTGTTGTTTCAGGGTTTAGGGCAGAGCAGTAGTGTTCGGGTAGTGTAGAGGGTCATGCTGGGGGTGTTCTTTCAGGGTTTAGGGCATTGCAGTGGTGTTGTGGCAGTGTAGGGGTCGTGCTGGGGGGGGTGTTTCAGGGTTTAGGGTAGTGCAGTGGTGTTCGGGCAGTGTAGGGAGTCATGGTGGGGTAGTGTTTCAGGGTTTAGGGCAGTGCAGTGGTGTTCGGGCAGTGTAGGGGTCGTGCGGGGGGGGTGTTTCAGGGTTTAGGGTAGTGCAGTGGTGTTCGGGCAGTGTAGGGAGTCATGGTGGGGTAGTGTTTCAGGGTTTAGGGCAGTGCAGTGGTGTTCGGGCAGTATAGGTGGCTTGCTGGGGGTGGTGTTTCAGGGTTGAGGGCAGTGAAGTGGTGTTCGGGCACTGTAGGGAGTTGTGCGGGAGGTGGTGTTTCAGGGTTTAGGGCAGTGCAGTGGTGTTCAGGCAGTGTAGGGGGTCGTGCTGGGGGCAGTGTTTCAGGGTTTACAGCAGTGCAGTGGTGTTCGGGCAGTGAAGGGGGTCGGGCTGGGGGCAGTGTTTCAGGGTTTAGGGCAGTGCAGTGATGTTCGGGCAGTGTAGGGGGTCGTGCTGGGGGCGGTCTTTCAGGGTTTAGGGCAGTGTAGTGGTGTTCGGGCACTGTAGGGGGTCTTGCTGGGGTTGGTGTTTCAGGGTTTAGGGCAGTGGTGTTCGGGCAGTGTAGGGAGTCTTGCTGGGGGTGTTGTTTCAGGGTTTAGGGCAGAGCAGTAGTGTTCGGTGGTGTAGAGGGTCATGCTGGGGGTGTTCTTTCAGGGTTTAGGGCATTGCAGTGGTGTTGTGGCAGTGTAGAGGTCGTGCTGGGGGTGGTGTTTATGGGTTTAGGGCACTACAGTGGTGTTCGGGCAGTGTAGGGGTCGTGCGGGGGGTGGTGTTTCAGGATTTAGGGTAGTGCAGTGGTGTTCGGGCAGTGTAGGGAGTCATGGTGGGGTAGTGTTTCAGGGTTTAGGGCAGTGCAGTGGTGTTCAGGCAGTATAGGTGGCTTGCTGGGGGTGGTGTTTCAGGGTTGAGGGCAGTGCAGTGGTGTTGAGGCACTGTAGGGGGTTGTGCGGGAGGTGGTGTTTCAGGGTTTAGGGCAGTGCAGTGGTGTTCAGGCAGTGTAGGGGGTCGTGCTGGGGGCAGTGTTTCAGGGTTTACAGCAGTGCAGTGGTGTTCGGGCAGTGAAGGGGGTTCGGCTGGGGGCGGTGTTTCAGGGTTTAGGGCAGTGCAGTGGTGTTCGGATAGTATAGGGGGTCTTGCTGGGGGTGGTGTTTCAGGGTTGAGGGCAGTGCAGTGGTGTTTGGGCAGTGTAGGGGGTTGTGCGGGAGGTGGTGTTTCAGGGTTTAGGCCAGTGCAGTGGTGTTCAGGCAGTGTAGGGGGTCGTGCTGGGGGCAGTGTTTCAGGGTTTACAGCAGTGCAGTGGTGTTCGGGCAGTGTAGGGAGTCTTGCTTGGGGTGGTGTTTCAGGGTTTAGGGCAGTGCAGTGGTGTTCGGATAGTATAGGGGGTCTTGCTGGGGGTGGTGTTTCAGGGTTGAGGGCAGTGCAGTGGTGTTTGGGCAGTGTAGGAGGTCGTGCAGGGGGTGGTGTTTCAGGGTTTAGGGCAATGCAGTGGTGTTCGGGCAGTGTAGGGGGTCGTGCAGGGGATGGTGTTTCAGGGTTTAGGGCAGTGCAGTGGTATTCGGGCAGTGTAAGGGGTCATGCTGGGGCTGCTGTTTCAGGGTTTAGGGCAGTGTAGTGGTGTTCGGGCAGTATAGGGGTTCTTGCTGGGGGTGGTGTTTCAGGGTTGAGGGCAGTCCAGTGGTGTTCGGGCAGTGTAGGGGGTCGTGCAGGGGGTGGTGTTTCAGGGTTTAGGGCAATGCAGTGGTGTTCGGGCAGTGTAGGGGGCCATGCAGGGGATGGTGTTTCAGGGTTTAGGGCAGGGCAGTGGTCTTCAGGCAGGGTAGGGAGTCGTGCTGGGGCTGGTGTTTCAGGGTTTAGGGAAGTGCAGTGGTGTTCGGGCAGTGTAGGGGGTCGTGCTGGGGGTGGTGAAACAGGGTTTAGGGAAGTGTAGTGGTGTTCAGGCACTGTAGGGGGTCTTGCTGGGGTTGGTGTTTCAGGGTTTAGGGCAGTGGTGTTCGGGCAGTGTAGGGAGTATTGCTGGGGGTGTTGTTTCAGGGTTTAGGGCAGAGCAGTGGTGTTCGGGTAGTGTAGAGGGTCATGCTGGGGGTGTTCTTTCAGGGTTTAGGGCATTGCAGTGGTGTTGTGGCAGTGGAGAGGTCGTGCGGGAGTGGTGTTTCAGGGTTTAGGGTAGTGCAGTGGTGTTCGGGCAGTGTAGGGAGTCATGGTGGGGTAGTGTTTCAGGGTTTAGGGCAGTGCAGTGGTGTTCGGGCAGTATAGGTGGCTTGCTGGGGGTGGTGTTTCTGGGTTTAGGGCAGTGCAGTGGTGTTCGGGCAGTGTAGGGGTCGTGCGGGGGTGGTGTTTCAGGGTTTAGGGTAGTGCAGTGGTGTTCGGGCATTGTAGGGAGTCATGGTGGGGTAGTGTTACAGGGTTTAGGGCAGTGCAGTGGTGTTCGGGCAGTATAGGTGGCTTGCTGGGGGTGGTGTTTCAGGGTTGAGGGCAGTGCAGTGGTGTTCGGGCACTGTAGGGGGTTGTGCGGGAGGTGGTGTTTCAGGGTTTAGGGCAGTGCAGTGGTGTTCAGGCAGTGCAGGGGGTCGTGCTGGGGGCAGTGTTTTAGGGTTTACAGCAGTGCAGTGGTGTTCGGGCAGTGAAGGGGGTCGGGCTGGGGGCGGTGTATCAGGGTTTAGGGCAGTGCAGTGATGTTCAGGCAGTGTAGGGGGTCGTGCTGGGGGCGCTCTTTCAGGGTTTAGGGCAGTGCTGTGGTGTTCGGGCAGTGTAGGGGGTCTTGCTGGGGGCGGTGTTTCAGGATTTAGGGCAGTGCAGTGGTGTTCGGGAAGTGTAGGGGGTCTTGCTGGGTGAGGTGTTTCAGGGTTTTGGGCAGTGCAGTGGTGTTTTGGCAGTGTAGGTGGTTTTGCTGTGGGCCGTGTTTCAGGGTTTAGGTCAGTGCAGTGGTATTTGGGCAGTGTAGGGGGTCGTGCAGGGGGTGGTGTTTCAGGGTTTAGGGCAGTGCAGTGGTGTTCGGGCAGTGTAGGGAGTCTTGCTTGGGGTGGTGTTTCAGGGTTTAGGGCAGTGCAGTGGTGTTCGGGCAGTATAGGGGTTCTTGCTGGGGGTGGTGTTTCAGGGTTGAGGGCAGTGCAGTGGTGTTCGGGCAGTGTAGGGGGTCGTGCAGGGGGTGGTGTTTCAGGGTTTAGGGCAATGCAGTGGTGTTCGGGCAGTGTAGGGGGCCGTGCAGGGGATGGTGTTTCAGGGTTTAGGGCAGTGCAGTGGTCTTCAGGCAGGGTAGGGGGTCGTGCTGGGGCTGGTGTTTCAGGGTTTAGGGAAGTGCAGTGGTGTTCGGGCAGTGTAGGGGGTCGTGCTGGGGGTGGTGATTCAGGGTTTAGGGCAGTGTAGTGGTGTTCGGGAACTGTAGGGGGTCTTGCTGGGGTTGGTGTTTCAGGGTTTAGGACAGTGGTGTTCGGGCAGTGTAGGGAGTCTTGCTGGGGGTGTTGTTTCAGGGTTTAGGGCAGAGCAGTAGTGTTCGGGTAGTGTAGAGGGTCATGCTGGGGGTGTTCTTTCAGGGTTTAGGGCATTGCAGTGGTGTTGTGGCACTGTAGGGGTCGTGCGGGAGTGGTGTTTCAGGGTTTAGGGTAGTGCAGTGGTGTTCGGGCAGTGTAAGGAGTCATGGTGGGGTAGTGTTTCAGGGTTTAGGGCAGTGCAGTGGTGTTCGGGCAGTATAGGTGGCTTGCTGGGGGTGGTGTTTCTGGGTTTAGGGCAGTGCAGTGGTGTTCGGGCAGTGTAGGGGTCGTGCGGGGGGTGGTGTTTCAGGGTTTAGGGTAGTGCAGTGGTGTTCCGGCAGTGTAGGGAGTCATGGTGGGGTAGTGTTTCAGGGTTTAGGGCAGTGCGGTGGTGTTCGGGCAGTATAGGTGGCTTGCTGGGGGTGGTGTTTCAGGGTTGAGGGCAGTGCAGTGGTGTTCGGGCACTGTAGGGGGTTGTGCGGGAGGTGGTGTTTCAGGGTTTAGGTCAGTGCAGTGGTATTCAGGCAGTGTAGGGGGTCGTGCTGGGGGCAGTGTTTCAGGGTTTACAGCAGTGCAGTGGTGTTCGGGCATTGAAGGGTGTCGGGCTGGGGGCGGTGTTTCAGGGTTTAGGGCAGTGCAGTGATGTTCGGGCAGTGTAGGGGGTCGTGCTGGGGGCGGTCTTTCAGGGTTTAGGATTGTGCTGTGGTGTTCGGGCAGTGTAGGGGGTCTTGCTGGGGGCGGTGTTTCAGGATTTAGGGCAGTGCAGTGGTGTTCGGGAAGTGTAGGGGATCTTGCTGGGTGAGGTGTTTCAGGGTTTAGGGCAGTGCAGTGGAGTTTGGGCAGTGTAGGTGGTTTTGCTGTGGGCCGTGTTTCAGGGTTTAGGTCAGTGCAGTGGTATTCGGGCAGTGTAGGGGGTCGTGCAGGGGGTGGTGTTTCAGGGTTTAGGGCAGTGCAGTGGTGTTCGGGCAGTGTAGGGAGTCTTGCTTGGGGTGGTGTTTCAGGGTTTAGGGCAGTGCAGTGGTGTTCGGGCAGTATAGGGGGTCTTGCTGGGGGTGGTGTTTCAGGGTTGAGGGCAGTGCAGTGGTGTTTGGGCAGTGTAGGGGGTCGTGCAGGGGGTGGTGTTTCAGGGTTTAGGGCAATGCAGTGGTGTTCGGGCAGTGTAGGGGGTCGTGCAGGGGATGGTGTTTCAGGGTTTAGGGCAGTGCAGTGGTATTCGGGCAGTGTAAGGGGTCGTGCTGAGGCTGGTGTTTCAGGGTTTAGGGCAGTGTAGTGGTGTTCGGGCAGTGTAGGGGGTCGTGCTTGGGCTGGTGTTTCAGGGTTTAGGGCAGTGGTGTTTGGGCAGTGTAGGGGGGTCTTGCTGGGGGTGGTGTTTCAGGGTTTAGGGCAGTGTAGTGGTGTTCGGGCACTGTAGGGGGTCTTGCCGGGGTTGGTATTTCAGGGTTTAGGGCAGTGGTGTTCGGGCAGTGTAGGGAGTCTTGCTGGGGGTGTTGTTTCAGGGTTTAGGGCAGAGCAGTAGTGTTCGGGTAGTGTAGAGGGTCAAGCTGGGGGTGTTGTTTCTGGGTTTAGGGCAGTGCAGTGGTGTTTGGGCAGTGTAGGGGTTATCCGGGGTGGTGTTTCAGGGTTTAGGGTAGTGCAGTGGTGTTCGGGCAGTGTAGGGAGTCATGGTGGGGTAGTGTTTCAGGGTTTAGGGCAGTGCAGTGGTGTTCGGGCAGTATAGGGGGTCTTGCTGGGGGTGGTGTTTCAGGGTTGAGGGCAGTGCAGTGGTGTTCGGGCAGTGTAGGGGGTTGTGCAGGAGGTGGTGTTTCAGGGTTTAGGGCAGTGCAGTGGTGTTCGGGCAGTGTAGGGGGTTGTGCGGGGGTGGTGTTTCAGGGTTTAGGGCAGTGCAGTGGTGTTCGATCAGTGTAGCGGGGTCGTGCGGGGGTGGCGTTTTAGGGTTTAGGGCAGTGCAGTGGTATTTGCGCAGTGTAGGGGGTCGTGCGGGGGGTGGTGTTTCAGGGTTTAGGGCAGTGCAGTGCTGTTCGTGCAGTGTAAGGGTTCGTGCGGGGTGGTGTTTCAGGGTTTAGGGCAGTGCATTTGTGTTCGGTAGTGTAGGGGGTTGTGCGGGGGTAGTGTTTCAGGGTTTAGGGCAGTGCAGTGGTGTTCGGGCAGTGTAGGGGGTCGTGCGGGGGGTGGTGTTTCAGGGTTTAGGGCAGTGCAGTGGTGTTCGGGCAGTGTAGGTGGTCGTGCTGGGGCTGGTGTTTCAGGGTTTAGGGCAGTGCAGTGGTGTTCGGGCAGTGTAGGGGGTCGTGCTGGGGCTGGTGTTTCAGGATTTAGGGCAGTGGTGTTTGGGCAGTGTAGGAGGTCTTGCTGGGGGTGGTGTTTCAGGGTTTAGGGCAGTGTAGTGGTGTTTGGGCAGTGTAGGGGGTCTTGCTGGCGTTGGTGTTTAAGCGTTTATGGCAGAGCAGTGGTGTTCGGGTAGTGTAGAGGGTCGTGCGGGGGTGTTATTTCAGGGTTTAGGGCAGTGCAGTGGTGTTCGGGCAGTGTAGGGGGTCATGCTGGGGGTGGTGTTTCAGGGTTTAGGTCAGTGCAGTGGTGTTCGGGCAGTGTAGGGGGTTGTGTGGGGGGTGGTGTTTCAGGGTTTAGGGCAGTGCAGTGGTGTTCGGGCAGTGTAGGAAGTCATGCTGGGGTAGTGTTTCAGGGTTTAGGGCAGTGCAGTGGTGTTCATGCAGTGTAGGAGCTTGTGCTGTGGTAGTGTTTTAGTGTTTAGGGCAGTGCAGTTGTGTTTGTTTAGTGTGGAGCGCATGCACTGCGTCGCTAGGTGAGACCTAAAAAGCATTGCACCAAGATGGCTGCCAACACTTCCTGGATTGAAGTGTTGGCAGCCAATTAGAGCCAAGCTCGTGCTTGTGTAGTTAGGTCCTGCCCAGATATATAAACAATTTTCCTTTAATATCTCGAAAACTACTGAAAGGATTTACACCATTTCAAAAAAAGGCCGCTTTATGAACCAAGCACTACCTTTTTGCCAAATTTGGTGTAATTCCATGCAGCAGTTTCAGCTGTAACCGTGTCTAAAGTTTCCTATGGGAAATTGATTTTTTGACCTCTATTTTTTGAATTTCTCAGGAAGTACTGAACGGATGTACACCATTTAAAAAAAAAGGTCTCTTTCTGAAACAAGGGCTACCTTTTTGCCAAATGTGGTGTAATTCCGTTCACAGTTTGGGCTGTAGTCGTGTCTAAAGTTTCCTATGGGAAGTAACACGGAGAAAATGCGTTGTGGGACCCCACGTTTTTCCCGGCCCCTGCTTGGCGAATCACCCCGAAACTTTAAGGATAGCAGCTGAATGGAGCGGGGCCAACGTTTTGAAAATTTCGCGAAGATTCATCAACCAGCGCAAAAGTTATTGGGAAAAGAATAAACGCTTTTTGACTAGAAACAAGGTCCTAACTATAACTACCTACTGGCGACTGCCAGTAGGTAATATATATATATATATATATATATATATATCCAGATACCGCTGGTGCAACAGGAAGACGATGCGCATCAGAATCCAAATTCACAAGCGGACACGGACCTTCATTAAAGTGCTAAGTTTATTCGGTTAGGTTGTCGTCATAACGTTTCGGCTCAGCAGAGCCTTGATCACATGACAACGTGAGTTTGAAATACGATCCAATAAGTAGCAGCCAACATGGGTTCAAAGTGCAAGATCATAGACACATGACTTCTGATGTAAAAGAAATAGAAAAAACACTAAATGTGTTATGACAGTAAAATGCAACGTGCAAAACATGGTTTAACCTATAATAATGCCGGATCAGTCCCAATACATGTGCAAATTTCGCTGTTTTTGAAATGTAAAACAATAAATAAATAAATAAATAAATAAGTCAATAAAAACAAACCATCTATTTACAATATTAATTATTTACACAGCGATTCATGGCTTAAATGCCCAGTGTATAGAAATATATTACTACAGCCCATGGGAAATAATTAATTAAGAAGCCGTCCTTGTTCAATGTGGTTGGTGCAAAAAAAAATATATATAGTGGCATAAATGCCTGTTGCACCTGACAATCAAACATAAAGATCATCATATTCACATACAGAACAACAAGGGGTATTGAATAGGCTTGATCCTGGCTTTAAAAATTTTAAGGAAGTAAACATCACCTCTATGTCCAATGTGTCTGATATAGAACTCATGATGTATATCATTGCTAAAATTGGATCCAGTGATAAGTGCCAAAATTGTGCAAAATATAAATAGACAAGGAAAAAAGGGGATAAAGACCAAACTGACCTGCTGTGTCAAGCAACGGGACAAATCAGGACATCAATGGTCTATAAATCATGAGACTACATCGTTA
The DNA here is from genome assembly GCF_964204655.1 of Triturus cristatus. Classification (NCBI taxonomy): domain Eukaryota; kingdom Metazoa; phylum Chordata; class Amphibia; order Caudata; family Salamandridae; genus Triturus; species Triturus cristatus. The sequence goes on from NC_140590.1 coordinate 1,001,063,404, forward strand.
TTGCCCTTGGAAGAATGAGGGAGGAAATTCAAATATAGAAAATGCAATATAATATAAAAACTGGAGTCCAATGTGAAAGGTAAAAAAGTGCAAAGTGACCTACTGTAAATAAATCTCGGGATACATATGTACCTAACCTCTCCAAAATATGGAGTCCAGATTAACATTGTGGAAACCAACAAATGGAGACTCATAACGACAAGGATTACAGTTGAAGGTTAGCATATACTTACAGCTAAAGTGATCTTATCATAGTTCATTTCTGGATGATGGTAAACAAACTCATATCATGGTAAACAAGTATACAAATCCTCCGTTAAATTCAACCCCTTCGGATGTTTAGTATCAAGACGTAGGATGTATTGTGTTTCCAGTTTGCGGAGTCTTGCCTCTCTATTGCCCCCTCTTCTACTTGCAATAACTGCATCGATGACGTAGTAACTGAGTAACCGATTGTCACTTTGATGGAACTCCCTGAAGTGTCTGGCCACTGGGTATGTGTTGTCGTGGTTAGCTATGGCCCTGAGATGCTGGAGGATTCGCTTGTGCACAGCTAGTTTCGTGCTACCTACATAACGCAGTAAGCATGGACAGGATAACACATATACCGCAAATTCTGTTTTACAGGTGAGTAACTTGTTAATCTGATGTTGAATGTTACTAAAGCCATCCTGGTATGATTTCATATTCACCCCTTGGAGGCATGATTTACAAGTTTTACATTTGTAAAATCCTGTGTTAGATTGTAGCCAGGTCGTTTTCTCAATAGTCTCAGGATTGGTGTCAACAAGTATATCCCTCATAGAGGGGGCTCTACTGAATGTAAGAGAAGGATGTACCGGTAAAGAGGCACCTATGACCGAGTCATTGAGTACAATGGGCCAATTGCGATTGATGATTCTGCATAAATCCCTGTGTTGTCTACTGTACCCAGTGATAATTCTAAAGGTGTTGACCGCCTCAATAGAAGTAGCAGCTACATTGGCAACAGTAGTGGTTTGGCTGTGAGTATAGGGACTCAAAAGATCCTCCCTAGAGTGCTGCATAGACTTGATAATCACACTCTCTATGATTTTTTTAGAGTAACCTCTTTACAAAAATCTAGCACTCTCTCTCTCTCTCTCTCTCTCTCTCTCTCTCTCTCTCTCTCTCTCTCTCTCTCTCTCTCTCTCTCTCTCTATATATATATATATATATATATATATATATATATATATATATATATATATATACATATATATATATATATATATCAATACTAGTCGGGTCCTTCCGGGATCCAAGCCCTAGTCAGGTGGTGCGCTGTCCGGCGAACCCAATGCCGGATAATCCAAATACCGGTACAAAGAAGAGAAAACGCACTCTCAAAGGTCAGTCGTTTTTAATTAACAATCGCTACGCGTTTCGACACAACTCGTGTCTTGGTCACACGATTATTGCTAGGTTCCCAAACGTACATATAGGTATACGTAAACACAAAAGAGGTGCTAACATATTGCTCACATTAAGCTGTATATGCGGCCGCCATTTCTAAACAGGTTAAAGCCTCAAGCATTTGAATGAATACGTACATGTTCCCTTGCCAGAGAATTAGCAGTTGGATTATACAACAACTTAATAATCAACATTACTGCACTGTAAATTATAGTAATGCAAGATCATGTTAACAGAAAATCAAATCACTGCAAAATCATGTTAGCAGAAAATTGAGTTACTTTTCCGAGTTTACCATACAACAAGCTGCTGGTGCAAGCTTGAGGGCATTTAAACCAACTTATCGATTGCATGTTGTCTTTCACAAACAATTACTCGTAGACCAGGGTTACTAAGGCCAAGTGAACTATACGTATATACGTCAGGCGGACTAGTGCCGCATTCGTTATTGTTTACGTGTTTGCATGCATATATATTGTTCTCGGACTACGAACTCAATTATTAATTTATCAGAGGACTAGTGCCCCATATTCAAAATACACCCGTAAAAACTGAACGCATGGCTCAAATACCAAATGGCAATTAGTAGCTAAGAGCAGTTAGCACTTCCAAATTACAACCACATGGTGGTTAGCGTAAAACAAAGTCACAACAGTGCATGCCACGAAACAGTGGAAAAAATCGAAAAAATTAATGAAAAAAATGTGCAGTTCTTATCTCAAGGAGAGTGGAGTGTCATCCTCATGAAGAAAAGGGTAGGGAACATGTGCCGTGTCGTTGAGAAGTGAATGGTCCCTTCCTTTCCTCCTGGATGGTAAGAAGAACATAGGTTAAAATTACAAACAGCTCTAACTTATTAAACAATCACATAAATGTACTAACACTTTCCTTGAGCTGGCATACATTAAGAGGATATTCAAGACAAATAAAATCACTGGACATGATTCAAGGTTCAGTTATCGTGCAAATGTGTTGCCAGTTCCTCGTCCAGGTTGTGCCCCCCTGGGAACTTGGTTTCTAACTCCATTATCCGTTTAGATTCTCTTTTTCTCAGGGCTAACTCTCTGTTACCTCCTCTTTTGGAAACATGCACCTGTTCTATGGCAAAGTACTTTAAAAGAGAGTTATTGGACTGGTGCACATCCTGGAAGTGTCGTGCAATGGGATAATTCTGGTCCCTGTTGGTTATGGCTCTCAGGTGTTCCTGTATCCGTTTTTTAACCATACAAGTTGTACTTCCAACATACCAGAGTCTGCACGGACATTCCAGAATATATACTACATAGTTTGTACTACATGTAAGGAACTGTGGGATAGTTTTATTCTGTCTTGATCCCGTAATCTTGAATTCCTTAACCATGTGGCTGAATTTGCAGGCTTTGCACACATGGATAGAAACCTTTGAGATTAAATCGGTTCCTATTAGGTATTTCTGTGATGTCCCCTCTGACCAAAATGTCCTTCAGATTCCTCCCTCTCCTGTATGTTATCAGGGGTCTATCACTGATGGTACCACCAATGATAGAATCTGATTTCAAAATTCTCCAATTGTCAGCCAGCATTTTCTGGACCTGTTTAGATTCGTGATTAAATGTAGTTATCACCCTTGTTGGTATTTCATCTTGGTCCTTCCTGGTGGAGTAATCTAGGGCTTGGGGTCTACTGATTTTACTGATCTTATTTTTGGCATTATTCAATACCCATTCCGGGTACCCTCTCTCCCTGAATCTACCTAGCATGAGACCCAGTTCCTTCTGAAAATCTTCCTCCGTGCTACAATTTCTCCGTGCCCTTAATACCTCCCCGAAGGGGATGCTCCATTTAAGTGGCTCCGGATGAGCACTGTGGGCATGGAGCAAGCTATTCCCGGAGGTTTCCTTCCGGTGTAAGCTTGAAACCATTTTACCATCCTGTATTGTGATGACGGTGTCTAGGAATTAAATTTTATTACTACTTATGTTTGAGGTGAGATGTATGTTGTAGCTGTTGTTATTAAGTTTACTAATGAATTTCCTAGCTTCCTCTTCATTGCCCTTCCAAATGACGAAGAGATCGTCAATGTATCTCAACCACACCACGACTTTACCAAAGTCTGAGTCCATGTCACTATTGGCGCGGAGCTCCTCCTCCCACTTACCCAGGAAGAGGTTCGCAAAACTAGGTGCGAAGCACGTTCCCATGGCTGTGCCGCGGACCTGTTTATATAGTTCACCATTAAATAGGAAGATATTATTGTTCAGACATAGACTCATCATGTCAGCTAACATGTTGGTGTGTTCAAGATAGCAGATGTTTCTTGCCTTGAGAAAGTAAAGGCATGATTCAATGCCCTGGGTGTGGTCAATGATGGTATATAATGAGCTCACATCCAGGGCAATGAGTAGATATTCTTCTGCCCATACGATATCCGAGATTTTATTCAGAAAGTCTTTGGTGTCCCTAATATGTGAGGGTAACTGGGTGACATACTCCCTAAGGAAAAAGTCAACGTATTTGGATACATTCTCGTTGACATTACCTAATGACGATACTATGGGTCTCCCTGGTGGTACCTGTGGATTCTTATGTATTTTGGGGAGTAAATACAAAATAGGTAGTTTGGGGAAATCCTTTTTCAGAAAACAGTATTCCTGCCATGTAATGAGCCCCTCTTTTTGCCAGTTAGCTAGTTTTTCCCATGTGTCGCTTATGCTGCAATTATAAGCATCAGTGGTACATTTACAATAAAAGTTCACATCAGATAATTGTTTCAGCGCTTCATCGATGTACATACGTTTATCTGGCGTTTCGCAAACTATGCCATTTTTTTAATTTAAGTTTCCTTATAAACTTAAAGATATCTTTAAGTTTATAAGGAAACTTAAATTAAAAAAATGGCATAGTTTGCGAAACGCCAGACCACCTGAAAGTGATGATCAAGAATCCGATATCTGGTCTCAACCAAACCTCAATGTTGGTGATGCTGACGTCCTTGAAGCAATGTATGATCTAGTAGATCCTGTATTGGGCACTGAAGGTACTCAGATTGTAGGAGATCTAGAGGGTGTTAATACACATAAGGCAGCTTGCACTTCTTTCAAGCCCAGATCTATTTTCTTCCCGACTCTGCCACATGATTCAATAGACACATTTCATGAAGTGGTGACGAAGGAAATGATAAAACATAAACATAGAATTGGTGCACGCCAGAACTTAGACTCTAATCTTTCCAACCAACAAAGGACCTTTATTCTATCTCTAGCACAAGACAGTAGCATGGTAATTAGACCCTCAGATAAAGGAGGAAATATTGTCTTGTGGGATAAACGTATGTACATCGATGAAGCACTGAAACAATTATCTGATGTGAACTTTTATTGTAAATGTACCACTGATGCTTATAATTGCAGCATAAGCGACACATGGGAAAAACTAGCTAACTGGCAAAAAGAGGGGCTCATTACATGGCAGGAATACTGTTTTCTGAAAAAGGATTTCCCCAAACTACCTATTTTGTATTTACTCCCCAAAATACATAAGGATCCACAGGTACCACCAGGGAGACCCATAGTATCGTCATTAGGTAATGTCAACGAGAATGTATCCAAATACGTTGACTTTTTCCTTAGGGAGTATGTCACCCAGTTACCCTCACATATTAGGGACACCAAAGACTTTCTGAATAAAATCTCGGATATCGTATGGGCAGAAGAATATCTACTCATTGCCCTGGATGTGAGCTCATTATATACCATCATTGACCACACCCAGGGCATTGAATCATGCCTTTACTTTCTCAAGGCAAGAAACATCTGCTATCTTGAACACACCAACATGTTAGCTGACATGATGAGTCTATGTCTGAACAATAATATCTTCCTATTTAATGGTGAACTATATAAACAGGTCCGCGGCACGGCCATGGGAACGTGCTTCGCACCTAGTTTTGCGAACCTCTTCCTGGGTAAGTGGGAGGAGGAGCTCCGCGCCAATAGTGACATGGACTCAGACTTTGGTAAAGTCGTGGTGTGGTTGAGATACATTGACGATCTCTTCGTCATTTGGAAGGGCAATGAAGAGGAAGCTAGGAAATTCATTAGTAAACTTAATAACAACAGCTACAACATACATCTCACCTCAAACATAAGTAGTAATAAAATGTAATTCCTAGACACCGTCATCACAATACAGGATGGTAAAATGGTTTCAAGCTTACACCGGAAGGAAACCTCCGGGAATAGCTTGCTCCATGCCCACAGTGCTCATCCGGAGCCACTTAAATGGAGCATCCCCTTCGGGGAGGTATTAAGGGCACGGAGAAATTGTAGCACGGAGGAAGATTTTCAGAAGGAACTGGGTCTCATGCTAGGTAGATTCAGGGAGAGAGGGTACCCGGAATGGGTATTGAATAATGCCAAAAATAAGATCAGTAAAATCAGTAGACCCCAAGCCCTAGATTACTCCACCAGGAAGGACCAAGATGAAATACCAACAAGGGTGATAACTACATTTAATCACGAATCTAAACAGGTCCAGAAAATGCTGGCTGACAATTGGAGAATTTTGAAATCAGATTCTATCATTGGTGGTACCATCAGTGATAGACCCCTGATAACATACAGAAGAGGGAGGAATCTGAAGGACATTTTGGTCAGAGGGGACATCACAGAAATACCTAATAGGAACCGATTTAATCTCAAAGGTTTCTATCCATGTGGCCATTGCAAAGCCTGCAAATTCAGCCACATGGTTAAGGAATTCAAGATTACGGGATCAAGACAGAATAAAACTATCCCACAGTTCCTTACATGTAGTACAAACTATGTAGTATATATTCTGGAATGTCCGTGCAGACTCTGGTATGTTGGAAGTACAACTTGTATGGTTAAAAAACGGATACAGGAACACCGGAGAGCCATAACCAACAGGGACCAGAATTATCCCATTGCACGACACTTCCAGGATGTGCACCAGTCCAATAACTCTCTTTTAAAGTACTTCGCCATAGAACAGGTGCATGTTTCCAAAAGAGGAGGTAACAGAGAGTTAGCCCTGAGAAAAAGAGAATCTAAATGGATAATGGAGTTAGAAACCAAGTTCCCAGGGGGGCACAACCTGGACGAGGAACTGGCAACACATTTGCACGATAACTGAACCTTGAATCATGTCCAGTGATTTTATTTGTCTTGAATATCCTCCTAATGTATGCCAGCTCAAGTAAAGTGTTAGTACATTTATGTGATTGTTTAATAAGTTAGAGCTGTTTGTAATTTTAACCTATGTTCTTCTTACCATCCAGGAGGAAAGGAAGGGACCATTCACTTCTCAACGACACGGCACAGGTTCCCTACCCTTTTCTTCATGAGGATGACACTCCACTCTCCTTGAGATAAGAACTGCACATTTTTTTCATTAATTTTTTCGATTTTTTCCACTGTTTCGTGGCATGCACTGTTGTGACTTTGTTTTACGCTAACCACCATGTGGTTGTAATTTGGAAGTGCTAACTGCTCTTAGCTACTAATTGCCATTTGGTATTTGAGCCATGCGTTCAGTTTTTACGGGTGTATTTTGAATATGGGGCACTAGTCCTCTGATAAATTAATAATTGAGTTCGTAGTCCGAGGACAATATATATGCATGCAAACACGTAAACAATAACGAATGCGGCACTAGTCCGCCTGACGTATATACGTATAGTTCACTTGGCCTTAGTAACCCTGGTCTACGAGTAATTGTTTGTGAAAGACAACATGCAATCGATAAAGTTGGTTTAAATGCCCTCAAGCTTGCACCAGCAGCTTGTTGTATGGTAAACTCGGAAAAGTAACTCAATTTTCTGCTAACATGATTTTGCAGTGATTTGATTTTCTGTTAACATGATCTTGCATTACTATAATTTACAGTGCAGTAATGTTGATTATTAAGTTGTTGTATAATCCAACTGCTAATTCTCTGGCAAGGGAACATGTACGTATTCATTCAAATGCTTGAGGCTTTAACCTGTTTAGAAATGGCGGCCGCATATACAGCTTAATGTGAGCAATATGTTAGCACCTCTTTTGTGTTTACGTATACCTATATGTACGTTTGGGAACCTAGCAATAATCGTGTGACCAAGACACGAGTTGTGTCGAAACGCGTAGCGATTGTTAATTAAAAACGACTGACCTTTGAGAGTGCGTTTTCTCTTCTTTGTACCGGTATATATATATATATATTTATATATATATAGATCTATTAATCAATTTACTCCTCAGTTTTTATTCAGTACTACAGATTTGTACCCTTATTTCACTCATTTTTATTTTGCAATGGTGTGGTACTGCATCAACAAGATCAAGTCACTAAGCTGATTTATTTGCAGTCTCATGTTTTCTCCTACTGACCTGATGCATTTTCAAGGCTCACAAAAGGTCAATCAAAAGGCATAAGAGAAACAATTGAAGAAGGAGGGCATCACCCCCTGGACCGAGGATTACATAGTTGTAATAAACTGAACATCTAAACAGTAACAGTGGTCTCCACTCAAATATAGTATCAATAAACAATTTTGGTTTGTATGTAGGTTTATGCCTTTCGATCTATGCTACATAGTTGCATAGAGATTGTTATAGCAAACCCCTTAACCAAAGATTCAAAACATGGATAGAAAGATTTCTACTATGTTACACCAATACCCAAATAATGTGACATTACTTGATTATGATGGAAAAATAAATATTCTTATTTCCCAAACATGCTGATTCTGTGTAGCAGACTCCTACACCGTGAAATTAGACTTACATTTAAAAAGAAAACAAGACATGCGCATGTTTTCACTAGAATGGCCTCTCACTGATGAGGGGTCACAAAGTAACATCTTTATCCAAGAGAATTGTTGGTAAAGAATAATAATGGGCTGACAAAACCCACATTATTAGGGGCCTAAAGCCACTAAATTTCAGAAACAAACAGAGCCATACATGAGCGGGCTTCCAGTAATGGTGGCTCCTTTGGCGCTCAACAGCGGTGAAATATGCCATTGAAATAATATATTTGAGGTCAGTAGTATGCATCTTCCATCTCCTGCGTGTAATGTTACAAGCATGTGGTGAGATGACAATAATTCCACATTTGTAAATCGCAAACTTATCACCACTAAGGGGATCCAGGCGCTGGGGGGCCATTGGGGAGATTAATTAATTGGCTATTGCTCAGAGTCATGTAATGCTGAGCTGATCTGCAGCTGGCGCCGGGGATCGAGCCGTGAGCCCTACGCTCCAGAGTCAGCCGCTCTGGCCACTCCGCCGCACCTCTCCCCTGAGTCATTAGCTACACTCAAGAATGTTCTGTGGATTGTGTTGTTTTATCTGCCAGTAATGCGGCTCTGTTTATTCCACATACCTCATATTGTACATGGTTCACAAACTGACAGTTACGCTCTTAGCCTCAGGCCGAGACATCAGTGTGTCACTAATCTCTGCCGCTGCGGTGTTTTATGTCTTACACTTCTGAACTCTACTTTGGAGTAAAAACTTACCTTACTTGACCTCCACTTTGGAGGATTTGGAATTCTGGCAGGAATGGAAAAGCTCAGCACATAATATTGAATTCCTATTGTGTTTTATGGAATAAGTTAAATTCTACGTGTCCCTCATAAATGAAAAAACAATCTTAGAAAGACTATCTGTTTATGCTGGGTAAACCACATGTTAAATGTAATGCGTATTAAATAGTTTACGTAGCCCACTAGCCGATGTAGTGAATGACCCAAATTAAGAATGTATCCTCAATGTACTGGTCACACTTTGTCACATGATCTAGAACACTAACCCCTCTTGGGGCCATCAAGCACCTTAACATACTGGACCAAAAGGGAGAATGTTGCTGCTTGGATGCTACTCATCCCAATATTCAACTACTTTACCTTTTAGATAAAATCAGTGGGTTATTGACTTACCTTCTGTCTGATGTGTTATTTCTGGAACATGGTCTCTGAAACAAAACTTTGTGAGGATTCAAAAGCTTATTTGAAACCCTTTGTACACAACATAGTTACATTTAAGATTAATTGTATAGTACCTCCAGAGTTTAATTTGAGCCAGGTGGTTTCCGATGCTCCGCACCGGCACTTAATTGCCAGCCCCAGCTCTAGGGACAGTCTGCCACATGGTGGCACTGTTTGAGATGTGCACAACAACCATGTTTATTATGTCAAATGGCATTGAAAAGGAACAATACCAGCATCTCATGCCATTATTATAGCTTTGTGTGGCCTGACATAGTCTGCATTGCCACACTTGTAGCAGTGCGATGGTTAGGTGTTATGTTGGTAGTCATTGGCGGCTCTGGCAGGGGCAATGTGTGGTGCAGGCTGCAGTGCCCTCCTGAGAAGGGCCCTGGCACTTATTGTTTTTCACAAATTAAGCACTGATTACCTTCAAATAGAGGGGCATTCTACGGAAGCCTAGCTCTCTTCTGGCGACCATAGATTTCTGGTTCTAGCTTACATTAAGATAGGATACCAGCAATAAAAGTCTATATTTTCCCTAGGAAATTCAATTGTAACATGCATCACATAATATTGCTGGAACTTATTATATGACCATGTGTCAGATCTACGGGGAACAGGTGTGCTTCCATTTATGACAACATGTTACAGAGCGAGTGTGCCTTCTCCCAAGATGCTGATAGGTTTCTAGGGCATTCCACTGCCGGATGGTCACTGATAAACACAGTGCGCCAGTTGCTTCCCCGTTGTGGTGGAGTCTGGCGTAGTGATCTTCCCTGGTTTCCCTACTTACCACCTTTTCTGAATAAATTATTTGATGGCGTTACAGCCATTTTCTTGCGTGTAAGTGTCGCAGTATGGAGCTCCGGCTGCAAGGCCTTTAAGAGTTTTAGCAGTATGCATTTTAGAATTTTTCAGTTTATAAACATCGGGGCAGATATACAAGCCCCTTGTGCCACTTTTGCGTCATTTTTAACATGGGAAAAGTGACGCAAAAGTGGCGCAAGGGGCTTGTAAATCTGCCCCATCGTACTTTAAATGTGTACAGGAATCCCAGGGCCAGTCTGACTGAGCCAATTATATTTTGATGTAAGGAACGGAATGGAAAGAAGCTCGTTCATTGGTGAGGACAAGCCACTAACGCATTAAGTTTGGTTGCGCGCGGTGGTCCTCCGTCTGTCCTGCATGAAATGCTGATCTGGGTTGAAGAGGGTTTGTTTGCTTTCCCATTGATTTCACAGGGGAAAAATGAAGCTTTTTTTATAAATAGTGTAACTGAAATAATACTTTTTATCACAGCTCACCCCAGAGAAGGCTCCAAACAATGATTCAACAAGAGCAGTTTCGCAATTGTGAGTGACTAAACAATCATTATCAAAAAGCAAATATTATTCATGCCTGTTTTATGTACATTTCTCTGGACTCTCCGTGCCCCACATCATTGTTTATTTTAGGAGTTTCTTCAGCTCTGTTTTCAGTGTGAAAAGTTTAATTTTTGACAGTCCTCTTGCCTCTTTCGGATTTCTCTACAGCCAACCCGCCATGGTGCAAATCATTGATTCACACCGCTACCACTAGTTGGCGCTCTTTGTTAATATTCCGAGATTTCAATACCATGTGTGAGCTAACAGACCTAGGGCCGTGTTTCAAAGAGTGCCTCAGGGGTGCAGCGCAGGGGCACTTTGGATTACTGAAGGGGCCGCAGATGCTTGTGCGCCCATTCTGTAATTGACGTAGCCCTGGCACACATATAGCACCAGCACTATAATGAGAGGGTGTTCCCTCATTTGCACCGGGGTGTGGGCAGGGCCGGACTGGGAACAGAAACCGACCCTGGCAAACTGCTCAGCCGGCCCCCCTGGGGTGGGGGGGAGTGCAGCCGAGCAGTTTTCGAGGGCCGTTATCGGCCGATTTTGTTAACAGGGGCCGATATTGCCGCCCCCGGTAACAAAAACGGCTCCCCAGGGGGCCAAACCAGCCCCCACCCTAGCGGCCTACCAGGGAAACACCCGGTGCCCGCTATGGGCAGTCCGGCCCTGGGTGTGGGCCCATGCAAATGAGGGAATCACTTTGCCTCTGTGCCTGTATTATGGATTCGGGATTTCACTTGCATGCGCTGCCCCAGGGCAGCACGAGTTTGCGGCTACCCTGAGGACAGGGCATTCACTGTAATATATGGCGCACTTTCCCTGTTTGCGAATGGTGCACCTATTTAAAGGTACACCGTTTCTTAAACAGGGAAAGCACATGCAGTACGACCTCAGAATCTTTAATTAACAAGAGGTTCCGTTTGTCTGCCAGTTGAACACAGCGTTATCCACAAAATCTTTTACAAAACTTTCAAGTTTCTGCCACTGAAATGAACTGACATGCAGGAGAATCAAACACAAGGCAGTGAATCAATGGTGTAGCAAGGTTGCCATGGGCCCTAGTTATACTTGCCAACATTTTACAAATGGAAAGTGGGAGATTTTGAAATAAAACTTGGGGGAATGTATTTTTCTCATAGACCTATATTGTAGCAGAGACAATTTTAGGGTGGAGCCAGCTAAAATAAAGCCTTTTTTGGCTTTAAAAAAATCATGAGTTTCCCGCGTGAATCGGGTCTATTGTCATTTCTGTAGTCTGTGGTCGAAGTGCATAAACAAAAGTATGGGAACTATGATCCTGAGTACAAGGAGGGCGGGGCCCATACAATGAATGCGGGTTCAGGATGTGTGTATGTAGCAGGATGAGAGACTTGGCTAAAAAGAACAAGGGGGCATATCATCAAGCGGCAGCGATAATTATCGCTGGCCGCCTTTAACGTGCACATTCCTAACGCCGTCTATCGCCGGATTCTATCGCCCGGTTAGCGCTCTATTACCAACGTGCATCACCGAGGCGATAGAAATCCCTGCAATAGCGGCGGAAAGCAGCAATATCACAGGAATTTCAGCGATAAAAAAACGCGTTAGGGGAAACATTGTAGATAGGGACATGTGGACTTAGTTTCACAATCCACCTCCCATGATATATATGCCTAAGTAGGAAAAATAGCAGGCATAAGAAACCGGCGATATACCCGGTCAGCGCTACTTTTTATGTCGCTACACGGCTTAGCGATTTCATTGTTAATAGGAGGAAGCCGTGTTAGTAATTATTTTCGCTGGATTCCAGACGGGAACGCCTACCTCGCATCTCATTAGCGATGCGAGGCAAGGCGCAAAGGATATGGGCATTAAGGCATGGATTCACGCGTTACCGTGTCCATGCTGATAGGGCGTTAAAATTATCGCCGGAGACTCATTCGCTTGTGTTTATTCACCGGGCAAACAGCAATGTGTATTTATAGTGCTATGAGGTTCAAGCCTGTGACAGAAAGACCTGTGAACATGTAAGTCAGCACAGTGAACATGTAAGTCAGTAGTTTAAAATTGTACTGCACACGGTGTAAGAAAGGTTGCACACAGCATAAATAGGCTGTCACAAAAAATGAAAAAATATTATGGGGCATATTTACAATAACTGGCGCATCCCTGCATATCAGCAGGGATGCACCAGTTATTGTGAGCCACAGCTCCGCCACCATGGATGCGCCGCATTTACAATGCGGCGCACCATGGGGAAAAAACGGCACAGATGCGTGACGCATTTGTGCTGTAAAAGTGCTGCATTGCTGTAGTTGCGTCGCAAGCGCGACGCAGCTCCAGCAATGCTCTGGGGAGCCCTATCTTGTTAATGCTGCATCAATCCTTACGCCTGCTTCAGGCAGGCGCAGGGTTTTGACGCAGCATGGGCCTAAAAGTGACTGAGTGAAATCTTGTAGATTTCACTCAGCCACTTTTAGGAGGCGTTCCTGCGCCGGAACGCCCCTGCCTGCACAGGAACACCTACATGTGACGCATTTGTGCTGTAAAAGTGCTGCATTGCTGTAGTTGCGTCGCAAGCGCGACGCAGCTCCAGCAATGCTCTGGGGAGCCCTATCTTGTTAATGCTGCATCAATCCTTACGCCTGCTTCAGGCAGGCGCAGGGTTTTGACGCAGCATGGGCCTAAAAGTGACTGAGTGAAATCTTGTAGATTTCACTCAGCCACTTTTAGGAGGCGTTCCTGCGCCGGAACGCCCCTGCCTGCACAGGAACACCTACATGTGGCGCAGGGCTTTACAACGTGACGCATCTCCCAGATGCGTCACGTTGTAAGTACCCCGCACCATGGCGAGGGATTTGCGCCGCCGCTGCGTCACAAAAGTGACGCAACGACGGCGTAAATGAGGCGCAAGGGGCTTGTAAATCTGCCCCTATGTTTAAATATTTACAGTACTTTCAAAAGTTATGTTTTGTACTACATTGATTGTACCTAGTCCAACTCTTTGTTATAGGTTTCCATTAAAAGGACAAATTCCAGATTCTATCAATTTAAGCCTATGCAGGCTCCTAAGCAGCCTTTATATTTTCTTATTAACCAATTGCACACATTTACAACTCCTTCAGGAGCAGGGACACTAGAGGGAAGGCTTACTTCTTTTTTAACTGCCTCCCCTTTCCCTCACTACACAGTATAGGAGACCCTTCTTCTCCCCTTTCAACCTGCAGTAACTCAAACATTCAAGGATAGTTGCTTTTGTTAATACAAAGTATGGGAACTGTTTTAATCAAATTAATAAAGCTTGGGAATGTTTTTTCCCTATTTCTCTGCTCACTTCGACTTTTGGCCCTTTTGCAAACTAGGGAAGGGGACGCTGATACTGGTCAGTAGCCCCAATTACCAGAAACCTCCGCCACTCCTCAAGCTACCCTAATTATTTGCACCTGCCACAGTGTCAATAAAGGCGAGACCAGTGTCACTGCTGTGCCACTAGTTTGACACTGGTTGCAATTAGAAAGGTATTTAACAACTCTTTTCAGGACAATTTAGGAAATCACCACCAAGGGCTGCGCGGTTTGCCGCCCTGGGTTGAGTCGTTGCAGAGGAGCACTGGAGGCGGCCCGCCAGAAAACACAATTGCCGCGCAGCAGTAAGTGGCCACTTATTCACACTACTGGTCAACCTACCCACAGCTCTGCCGGAATGAGCATGAGCAGGAGCTGCAGCACAAGCAATTTAATCACTTGCTCTTTACCCCCTGCATGCCTTTGTCTCATTGGCTCTCCCTGTCCCAGACAAAGATGCGGCCATAATCCAGGATGCGCAAACTGGCATTAATGCACAGCATGGGGCATTCAGAGGGCTGAGAGGAGCCTTTTAGCAAATTTCAATGATGCGGCTGCTGGTTAAGGCAGGGTTGACAAGTAACAGGAAGCAAAACACAGAACGAAGCTGATGACGTGTAGGAAGCTCGAGTCTTGGCTCAAATCAGAAGACCTCAGGGTAAAGGCCTGATTATCTAAAATGTATATTTAGGAGCCGGTGGGGACAGGCGAGGTGGGGAGAACATTTAAATTCAGAAGTAAGTGAACACAGCACGGAAGCAAATACAGAACACACCTTTAGCTATAAGTAAATAAAGTTCACAACAAGACGAGGTAATACGCGAAGAGCATGCGCTCTCACAATACGTGTTTGAGATCCAAAAATGCAACTTTCCGACAGTTTAGAAATCCAAAAATATCACCCACTGCACCTATTTCAGCATGGATGGCTTTCTTACGTCTAATGCCTGCCCGGTATCTAGTTGCATTTGGCTGCTATAAAATTAGTGTAATTCTGAGCTGCCTTCCATGCCCCTGTACTCTAAGAAAGTCAAACAGTCTGTCTCTGCTTGAGCAGTGACGCGTTAGCGCACATTACCCCCTCATGGGTCCTCCTCGTCCCAGTCCTAACATAGTGAGGCAATCCTGCCGCCCGACAGCCAATCAGAACGCTTATAATATTTTGAAGGGATATATAAGCCCCTCCCACCCACCGCCATGCTTGTTTTTTTTGTTGAGCGACGTCGGTCGGTACGCTGGTGTGCTCTGTGTTTCCTGCTTGCCGGTTCCCGGGTTTAAAGGGCTGGGTTTGCGGTGCAGTGAGTTTTTTTCTTTTCTTTTCTTTGCTGTTGAAGTGTGTTGTAGATAGATTGTAGATAAATCACAGGATACTTCTAGTTAAGTTACAGGATAGATTTATTAAGACACAGAAAGCAGTACACCTCGCCAGCTGACCAGACCATCAACTGACAAGTGTGGAACATTCAAGTACCAAGTAGAATGCACATAGGTATTCTGGAAGAAGAGATAAGAACATAGAGAAAGGTCTAATGACCAAAGGTGGCCATGTTGCGAGGAGTATAAGTTTACTACAAAGTGTTTGTTTTACTTCTGTTGTTGCACGCGGCAGCACCGGTGTTCCGGTCGGCTGGGTTTCTGCTCCTTGGCCAGAACACGCTCCCCTGTGCTGGGCTGGGGCGGGGAGCTTTCTCTTGCGTTCTGGCTTTGGGTCATTCCGTTGCTGGGGTCTTCTAGCGGCATCTAGCTCCCGCGGCCATAATGTTGGTTCTGTGGCTGTGGGGGAGACTGCAGGGCTGTCCCTTTTTCTTTCCCTGGTCTAGTGTTGCTATGGCTTGGTTGTTTGGGGACCGTTTTTAGGGGACTTGCTGGGCACTTCCTGGTGTGTGCTGTGGCTTTCTTATGCTGCTGCATGTGGCCAGGGAAGTTGAGATTTCCGTTCCTGTGCCTGCATGACCTTTGTTTATGCATCATCATGTTTTGGGAGCTGCAGGTGGTTGACCTGTTGCAGATTTCCGGGTCTAGCCTGCGGGATTTGGTTCATTCTGCTGTGATGCCTTCCCATACGGGCTGCGCTGCTTGAGCCTTCTGCATCCTCCTCTCCGAGGGTGGGAGTACGTGGTAATCTTCCCTGCTGGGGGGTATGTCGAGTGAACGTTTTTTTTTTCCGGTCATGTTGGTCCATTTTGTGAGGTTCTTGGCTTTACTTCTTCTTCATTGTCTGCGGAGGGGTGACTCCTTGTATTGTTCCTCGGTGGTGCATGACCTGCCTTTCCTTTATGTTGTCAAGGAGGTTCTGGCTGTCGCATGGCTTGTGGTTGACATGCAGGGGATTCCTCATTTTCTGGGGTAGCAGTATCACCTGACAGTGTTTGATACTCATTTTCCTCTGGCTCCTGGGGTCTATCTATTTTGGCTCTCATGTCCTTTTTCCTCATCTTTGTCTTTGGAGGAGTCTGCTCTCATCCGGTCTTCTGCTGCTTCTCGTTTTGAGGTTCATGCTTGCACTTCCTCAGCCTGTTTCACAGGTCCAATCTAGGACTGTCTTCCGGATCAGTGGGATCTCACTCCTATCTTGGCGCAAATGAAGGTCTTGGATTTGTTTATGTCTGCTGTATTTGGTTGCCCTGAGGGCCCTCTCCTCGGCTGCTGGGGCAGAGGTGGCTGGTAGGAGGTCTTTCTGGACCCGTTTTGGTGCCTTGACGCTGCGCAGACGCCTTGGTCCGTTACCTGCCTTTTATGGTTCTCAGGCTTTTTGGCTTGCTCCGAAGGCAGTCTGTGTCGAGGGGCTTGTCTTTTTTCCTTCTTCTGGAGTTTCTGGCTTCTCTGTCTTCTTATTGACCCTTTCGTGGTTGGGCCCGTGGTTGGTGGGCAGCGTTCCATTTAACTCCCGGCCTCGGCAGCACCTGCTGCTGCCCCTGGGTGTTGGTCAGATATTGTTAGGCACAGGTGGAGTCGCTGTGGCCTTGTGGTTCTTGTTGCGGTCTCTCCCTGAAAAGTTTCTGTGTTCAACTCCTGGTGTTTCACTGGTTGTGGGTTCCCTGCCTGCACTGTTTGCGATGTTGCACTTTGGGGGACTTGACTCGGTTGTTCCTGGATCGTTGGTCTGATCTGATTTCCGCCTGGTGGGTCTCATCGGTCATCGGTCTTGGTTGCTAGATTCCGTTCCGTGGCCGTCCCACATTTGGACTGTTCTTTGGGGTTATCCCGTTGTCCATTGGCCCCGTGGTGCGCTCTTCCATCTTCTCAGGCGTTGGCCTGTTTTTGTCCTGGGACACTGTTGTGCTGGCTCTGGTAACGGAGTGGGGCCTGGGGTTCTGTTTCTCTCTGTTCCTGGTCCCATCGCCCGATGGTTCCTTCCGCTGGGTTTCTGACTCCCTGAGCTTTGTACATTTGGTGCAGCTGGGTCATTTTTGGATGATACCATGGTTACCCTCATCCTGTTGAGCGATTTTTTGGCTTCCCTGGGTTTAGAAGTCACCTGTTTTCACATTCCCGTCTGTCCGGCAGTTCAGCGGTTTCTGCGGTTTGCGGGGGACGGATTCCATTACCAGTTTCAGGTGTTGCCTTTCGGCCTCTTTACTGCTCCCCAAGTTTTTCCGCGGCGTTGGCTCCTGCTGTGGGGGTTTTGTCTGGGTTTTCCATGTGTTTCCCTATATTGCTTTTGTCTGGTTTTTGCTTCCATCCTCCTTCTGGCTCTTCTGGCGGTGGTGGCATTGATGGCCTTGTTGCAGGATCTGGGGTTCATGTTGGATCTAGCCTTTACTCATCTGGTTCCTGTTCTGGGACTTCAGTTTCTCGGAGGCCTGTTCGTCCCTTTGCAGGGGGCTATTTTCTCCCTCCGCCTCGGTTCTCTGCCCTTTTGCCTCTTCTGCGGGTCCTGCTGGGTCGCCCTTCTGCTCCAGCTCGGGGTTGGTCGCAGGTCCGGGGGTTAGTGGCTGCCTCCACGGCTGTGGTTCCTTGGGCTCGCCTGCGCCTCTGGTCCTTGGTGTTTCTTCTGTTGGCTCGTTGGGACCCTTCCCATACAGGTTGCGTGGCTCTGGTTCGTCTCTCCCCTGTTTTGGTTCCTAATTTGGTATGGTGGCTTTGCTCTCCCACCCTGGTGTGGGGGTGCATTTTCTGCTTCCTTCTATCCTCTTGCTGGCCTCGGGCACCTGTCCTAGGGGTTGGGGAGCCGCTTTGGGGTCCTTGGTGGCCGACGTGTCTGTTTGGTTCGTCCCGACATTCAGGTGGCTTTCTGTTACTTGCGCCTTCTTGGGGGGTCCTGGTGCACGTCTCTGTCCCTGCTGCCTTCCGTGATTTGTGCGTGATGTCTCATCTGTTGGCATTGAGGGCTGTTTACGTTCAGAGGCATCTGCTTTTCGTAAGGTCGACTTGGGCCGCTTCCTCCCGTCCTCTGTTTTGGTCCGTCTGTCTGTTCCTCTGTTCCGGGACTTTTGTCTTTGGATCGGGACTCTCGGGATCAGTCTTTTTGCTTCCCCTCATGATGCTCTTCTCCCCCGGTTTTGTTCCGAGGTGATCTGTCCCCAGGCTTGGGGGTTGCTCTCTCGTTTCCTTGGCCTTTGGGCCTTCTGTATGCATTCCCTCCTATATCCCTCTTCCCGAAGGTGCTGCAGAGGATTCGGGGGGTGAAGGTGTCTGTGCTGTTGGTTGTTCCTTTTTGGCATCACTGCCTTTGGTTTCCGCTCCTTCTGCTTCTGGAGGGGGGGCGGGTATGGCCACCTTCCCTTGACTCCGGCTCCACTTCTGTGTCGCATTTGTCTTTGCCCTATTTTTGTCACCAACATCTGTCGGCCTGGCACTTGAGCGGCTGTCGTTGGCTTCTTTGGGCTGTTCTTCTGTGGGGGCCTGTGGCATTCCGTTGTCACGTCGGCCTTCCACACTTATGGACTGTGGTGCGCGTTGAGGCTATTTTGTCTCTTGGTGCTCTTCTCTTGATCTGGTTCCATGGTTGGTGGTCCGGCTTCTATTCTTGTCTTTCTCTGAGATGGGTTTTTGATGGACCTTTCCCCTTCCGCCTTGTCTGCTCGTTGGGCTGTGGTTCAGGCTTGTCAGTGTCTCGGCCCTCTTTGGGGATTGTTGCTTCTTGGGTGACTCGGATTCTGTGTTGTTTCGGCTTCCACATCTGATCCTTCCTGTGATTGTGCCTGCTTGGGTTTGCTTTCTGTTTTGCGGGGTCTGCAGTTGCACCCTTTTGTGCCTTTCTACTAATGGTGCCGTGCTAGTCGACCAACCTGCTTGCAATTTGCCTGGTTATAGCGCCGTGGGTGGCGCCATGTGCCGGTCAAGACAACAATCTTTCCAGCAGCACTGGGCTGTCCCGGCCCGCTTAACAGTACGATCAGGTTACAAGGGCACTAGATATTTATATAATGTTTTCATCTTCTTCATTGCTTTATTTTGTTCACACGAAAGTGTCACTCATGGTAGTTGAAATGTCACTAATTACAGTGAAATTATGAAAATGTCACACATAGCAATCTGAAACCTTGGCATCTATTATGATGGCAAGGTTTAAAGACCACTTCAGTGGGTTTTGGGAAGGATGGTTCTACCTGAAGTAACTTTTGTATGGGTACAGAGAAATGGTGCAATTTAAAGCATATGGGATTGAACACTATAGGAGTCTACTATCGTAGACACTGTAAGTATGACTGATCACAATAGCAATCAGTCATCTTGCACACTGTGGTGTGGGCAGTATCATTATGAAACATCCAGAGGGACACCATGAAAGGAAATGTGTCACTATAGTTGTCTCCTGCATACTGTAGCTGGTCAGCATCTCAGTGATAGTCACCTGGATACTACTATGCCTGTACATTTTTGTATGGCTCTATGTGTATATGGTATCATGCAAAGGTGATACTCATTGTCCTGAGTATCCATCACTTATAAGTAGGAACAAATATATCCTATTATCTGAGGGCATGTCTAAAAACATTTTCGGCACAGGATGCTGACTTGTTTAAGTGCTACAGGAACCACCAAAGTTTGCAAATTGCTATTCAAATAATTGAATGAAGGGATCCCAAGTGTGCCTGTTCCAGGTAACAATATTTCACCAAGTCCTGTTCATTTTCTTTATACGTTGGCACCTGCAAACTTCATTATATGATAGGGAAAGCAGAAGAATGATTATTCGAGTGGGGAGATGGTTAAAACAAACAAGATTGAATCAACTACAGAGATCTGATATGGGACAACTTTACTTTGTAGACTGACTAGAAAATGTACTTCACTGCCAGTCAGTCTCTAGATAATTTTATAACCTTTACAGACTAGAAGGTGATACAGTCAGACTCACTCAAGGGATTACAGATCACTAAACCTGCTTTCTCTTAAAGGTGGACAAGCAAAGTAAGGCCTGAGTCTGGCTCAGTTTGAATGACCGGCTATGGCATTGCCCTTGCCCCATATGGAGTGGCGAGTCAAACAAGAGCCGAGCCAAGCATCTCAGACACTAAATTGTCCATCCCTATCACAGGTTTAAAAGATAAAACATCCTAGAGGAGTGAAGCTGAGTGCACATAATCTAAAAAGGTGCTTTTCTGCTTTGTATGTTTGCAGCTGCGTTGTAGTGCAATTTTCGTCTTGCTCAGTGAATACGTCCAGGAAGACAGAGTACTGTTTGTTTTGCTAATGCCTCACTGAGGTGCTGGTTCGCTCCTTCTTTAATGTTTGTTAAATCAGAGAAGGGCAGTTATATTAACTGGGACTGGGCAGAACTCGTGGAATTTTGCTCTGCGGAATTGCGCAAAGGTCCAAACAAACGCCGTGAGATTCCGCGGAACTCCATAAATGGGCAGAAGAATGCTCATCCTCCCATTTACACTGCCTTTCTAGGCCAGTAGCGCGTTCCATGCTAAAAAATCAATGTGAAAGGCAACACACGGTCGGCATGGGCGCAGCCATTTTGGTTTACCTGCTTTCTGTTCTGTGCGTGTTGCTGGGCATGCTTTTTATATCTAGTTTTAATCTCTTCCAATCCTCCTTCTACCCCATTCATCCACCCCACTTATCTTTTTTTAAAATTCAGTTTGTGTCTTTCTGTGAGTATATTTTAAATTTTTGTCTTTTTCTTTACTTTTTCTGTGTCTTTTTGCAATTTTTTTGTTCTCCCTTCCTTCCTTGTGTTCTACTTCCTTTAGTTCTTCCTTTTTTTGGGGGTGTTTCTTCTTTTTTTTCACCGCAGTGCCATGTCTGAACAATAGGTAGCAAGTGTCAGTGCTAGTATGGCTGCAAGAAGCTGCACACCTTGCGGTCGCCAGCAACGACAAGGGATGCAGCCCCACCCCATTTTTTGGGAGGAGAAGGTGGCCACACTTGTTTTTATTCTGGAGCGCCACCTCCTCTCGATGCTGGCAGTGGGCAGAAGGCATGGGCCTGGGTGAGGGTACGCCCTGCGGAAGCATCGGCTGCTGTGGGGGAGAGTGCGCCGGTAAGTGCACCATAGCACTCGGGTGCAGTGCACAACTCAGCACCCGACGCACCGCTAGGCGGACCTGCTAGACCTAGAACAGGACCTGCTATGTGTCGAGGTTGTGGGGTTCGGTAAGTAATTATTAATTTTTTTATACTGTCTTCTTTTTTTCAACTCCTCTATCTAATGTTTGTTACATTCTTGCTATCCATGCATTAACTTTCTTTCTATATTTCAGGTTTCTGTAGCTGACTTCTTCCTGTCTTTACTCTGTAGCTTTCTTCTGCTTTTTTTATTCTAAAAATGCAAATATTACTTTTTTGAATAGCATGCTGCTCACACTCAGGTAAGTTAAGTTTATGTTACAAATAATATCTGAGACGGGTTCTTTGCGTTATTTATTCGTACTCGTCAGCGCTCGCTTGGGCTGATTATTTAAGAAGTCATGCAGACTCTTCTGTCCTGTCACTAAGATTGTCGTACTCTGTGTCTTTCTTTATCTAGCTCATACAGTCCCAATCTTCCAGTGATGTGTAGTGTCTAGGCATTATAAAGGGCACTGAGTTGGTCCATCAAAGGGAGTTGAGAAGCAAAGGTCATTCATTGCAATACATCAGTAGTTCAAAATGTAGTTTAGGTTTAAGAAATTAGGAATAGTGTTTAGGTTTAGGAAATTAGAAATAGGTCAACTCAATACAAAACCAAAAGGTGATCTGATTTAGAAAAGTAGAATGCTACTGCTTCTGACTGTCGAAATATTTTTTGTGAGATTAACTGAACCACTAATCTATTTTTTTTTATCTTCTTTCTAACATCAGCACCCAATTCAATTCAATAATTTAACATTTTTGTTGTACTATATAGGAGATTCTAGAAACTCCTGTAAGGGTGACAGTGGCCGCGTGAGAATAGGCTGTGTCAAGTGAATGGAGTTCCTAGTATTAGGAGAGAAGAGGAAATTTGGAGGCTGCAAGATATAAACCACATTCCTAAAGTTAAAAGGAGAAAGCAATGAGTCTTCCAATTTTGCGCTACCCAGTAAAATGAACACCATCATCGCTTGACAGCAGAGGCCAAATTTGTTTTAATACAAAAGCGGTATGATACTTCTGAGAATCAGCAAAATTTACCTCACCCAAATCTTTAGATTTATGTAATTTATGGAGTGAGATTCATTCTTTAAAAATATACTCATCAGACTGTTAAGGATTTAAAAAAACTTCTGAGGGAGTTTCACAGAGATCATTGCTAGATAGAATTTAACAACTGGCAGCATCATCGTTTTGATGGTTGTCTAATCTAACCCACCATGATAAATACACAGGTGACAATTTTTCTGACATGGTGAGGATTATATGGTGAAAATCAGTATAATTTAAATGAATTATTTCTTTGATAGAACTGGGATAGTGAACGCCTAATCATTTGATACTTTTGGAGTTTAAAGTGAATCCAGAATCTGTAAACAGTTCTTTTAAGCAGTGCTTATTTAAAGGCAGGACGTCTGACTTTTCAGTGTTTAGTTTATAACCAGATATGCTTGAGTATTTTTTAACAGAATAAAAAAAACACAGAAATAGAGGTCACAGCATAAGCAGTGAATTTGACTACTGTTTCTTCATGTTTAGGACCATGAAAGAAAGGTGATCTACTGAGGACTTCTAAAAAGGGCTCCAATGATAGGATCAAATAAACAATAGCAGTGACAATAGGCATCCCTATTCCATGCCTCTATGTAAGCTGAAATAAGGTGATTGAAGACCATTAACATAAATAGAGGTCTTGGGTGAAGCATATAACAAATTGATGCATTTTAAAATCTTGAAGCCAAAACAATGCCATTTTACAGCTTGCATCATAAAATACCAATTGTTATGGTCAAAGACTTTTCCTCATCTAATGATATAGCTGCAGTATGGACATTGCTTTTCGATGCAAGTTGTAGAATATCTAAAAATAACCTGGAATTATCTGTCATGTATCTTCCCTTCACAAAACCTGATTGCTTTATTCCAATTAAATCCAGGATAAAGTCATTAATACGAGGGGCAATCTGGGTTAATTGGGATATTGGCATATAGTTGCCACAATTAGATACAATCATATCTTTCTTGGTAATAAGCAAAGCATAGCTTCTAAAAAGGAACTATAAACCTAATTTTTTTAAAGAAAATAATGAAATAAAGATAAAAATTGAGGTATCAAAATGTGTAAAAAATGAGTGTAAACTCCACTGAAAACCACCAGGGCCAGGAGCTTTGTCTTTAAATAGTTTAGCAAGGGATGCTTTAATCTCAAGGATGGAGATATCTATGTCTAAGGAGGAAAGATCCATTAACCTATTTTGGTGTTTAGTCAGAGAATCAAAATAAATGTCTAAACCTCTACTGATGGAGAATGCTCTGGAATAATTAATGTCTGATAATAATCCATAAAACATTTCAATATTTGGAATCTTGCATGATCTGAGATTAAAATAGGGCCTATTTTAGCATTGACTAAGAGGTAAGTATATTATGAGTCAGGAAAATATAGTCAATCCTAGATTTAGAAAGATGGGGCAGGGAATAGAAGGTATATTTCAATGTCATCAGGTTTCTATGCCCTCCAAGCATCAATTAAACCTCTGGACAGAATAGATTTCCTAAACGTTTTTTGCGTTGTATTGGGTATGTATCTTAACATGAACTTAGTTGAAATGTGTTCCCAAAATGAACGTCTATACCTGTGGGGCCATATATGTTAAATATGGATATAGGAATGTTATTTATGGGGAAGTGTATAAGAAGTAATCTACCCTCCTCATTCTTCACTTCTTTCTCAGTACACAGAGGTAGAGACTTGTGAAACGAAACAACAACCCCATTCTTATTATTTTTTTGTAGGGGAGCAAATAGCATGACCCACCCAGTTCTTTTTTAAAGTGTTAAAATCCTTGTTCGTAAGGTGAGTTTCAACTTAACATTTTAACTTGGACAGATGTGTGAGAACTCTTTGCTTCTAAATATGGTCACTTAAACCTTTCACTTTTCAGGAAACAATGTGCAGGTTACTCATCATATGTAGAGAAATTAAAGGATACATAATAAAATGTGTATAACCTTCAAATGAGAAAATAATAGTTAAATGAAAGAAGAGTAAAGCTAATATGATATGAAAAGAAGGGATGGTGAGAAGCCACAGAAGCTTTAACCATGATGTGTGGAAAGAAAGTAGAAAAATAACAAAATAATGATGAGGTGGTGAAATGCAAAAAAAATGGACACTTGGCAAAGGAGACCCCGGAGAAATATATGAGACGGTAAAGAGAGAACAAAAGAGCATTACAAAGAACAATACTGAAAACAAGCCACTAATGATAATAGGAGCACTCACCAACTTAGCAGAAACATATTCTTGGGGCAGGGATCCAGTGGATTACATAAAAATCCCTGTTAAAAACAGAAACAAGAGCACAAAGTATCAGGAGGGTCGTCAAGTTCACCAGTATTGGTAGAGAATGCAACTAATCGAATAAGAGCACAAAAAGTCAAACTTTCCGAAGTTCCATTTATTTTCTCTTATGAAGATGTATAATTTGCTTAAGTTCAGCCAGAAGGTCAAAAGGAATCATTTTATCCTAATATGTGACCTTAAACAAGGAGGGATGTACAAGGCCATTATGAGCATTCATGGATCTTAATGCAGGGCACAGTGAATGAAACTCTTTCCGTCTAATAGCTGTTGTTCTAGCTACGTCTTTGTGAAGAATACTTTGTGTTCTGACCACAGCATTTCTTTCGTTATTCAGCTGCCCAGATGACCTTCATGAGGTCCAAATATTGTAGAAACAGGACTATGATTCCAAGAGGTCAAGCTAAGAAGGATGCTGTTGAGGATTTAGTGCTCACACGGTGCACTCTTTGTAAGTTAAGATCAATGCCATCCTTAAGAGCAACAATTTTAGGAATGTGCAATTTGAGAAAGAAGACCATATCAGAATCCTTTGCACCCTCAGGGATACCATAGATTCTTAAATTATTGCATTGATTGTGATTTTCCAGATCTTCTGTTTGTTGCTTGAGAAAAGAAATTTCTTTGGACATTGCCTCTTATTCAACTCATTCTGTCCATCAAATATTCGCTGTTCCATTTCAGAAACCCTTAAATCGAGGTTTGACCATTTCTCTTCAATCCTCTCAAGAGTGGTATTCGTTTCTACCACAGAAGGCTTTCTATTTTTAATTTAATCCATTACATTCTCAAAGGTTAATGGTAGAGAAGATTTTGTTGGTGATGTTGGGTCTTTTTCTTTACGTTTTTGTTAATTTTTCAAGTAAATTCTTTATGTGAAGTGAGCATTGTACCAAGCAAATTAGAAGGTTTCAAGTTGGAGGGGACAGCCAAGTCTACTCTAGAAGATGGTGGGGTAGCCTTGTAATAATGCCAAAGGAAACAAGTCAGACTACTCCACCTGGACAGAAAAACACTTGACAAGCTAAGATTTACCTTGAAAGTAGCAAGAGAGTGTGCCAAATAATGTAAATAGCTGACCACTTCGTAAAGAAATACCTGAAGGATTTTTTCAGGAAAATGTTGAGATGAGCTGCTCCCAACTCTGATGCCATGGTATACCCATAATATGTTTCAGCATCAGCTATCTTCTGCTGTATCATCTAATTATGTGGAGGATGTCTAAACGTAGTGCAGACTCTTCAGCTGTGTCTCCAACATATGTGCCATACCAAAACGTGGTCTCAGGTATGTTATGTGAAGAAAACGCTGATTCTTGTAATGGCACTTATTTATGCATACCAAAATTGCAAGAATGTTATGAAGAAAAAGAGCTACCAGCCCCTCTCTCCATTACACAGCTATGAGAGGCAAACAACATCTGTCACAGGAATACAAACTTAATGTTGTATGAGCCTTAAAAAACTGCACTTGCATAAGAGAAAGTGAAGTACCTGAAGGAAAATGACCTCAGACGGTGTGAATCACCTTCTCCTTCATTCTATCCCAGCAGATCTCTCCACCATTTCTCTCTCCAACCTATGTTGCTGAGGACCATACATTTTAAATACAATATCTCAGAATGGCTACTGAGTGAAGTATAACACTCAAAGGTATCCCACGTAGTCTCATGACACTATATACGGTACTAGGCTTGGGAAAGGAAAAAGGAGAAAAAAAATCTTTAAATAACCTTCACACACTCTAGTAGTGTCATGCTTTGTCATCAGGTTCACCCTGACTCCTAAAGGTCAGGGCGGGCTCGACCATGTTCCAGGGAGCTTTAGAAAAGAGACTAAGGGGCGTAACTAAAGATGAAAAATTCCTCAACCACTCCAATGTATCCCTTTATTTGCGGAGTGGGGGGGACAGTAAATCTAGATAACAAATGGGGTATGTAGGATTCAATGGTCCTATGCTCCTTCCTTAACCAACATGTTTCAGCCCTACTCTCGCAGGCATGAATAGGTCCCAGGCTTTCATCAGGGTAATTTCAAATATATATCACCTCCCCAGTTACACAGCTTTTTGCGTGATTCAATTGTGTATAGCATACATTTCTCAAGCACATGCACTGGCAGGAAAATACTTGCCACTTCTGGTCTGACCTGCAAAAAGAATATTTTGTTTCAGGTCTTGAAACATTTATTTTGATGGCACAACAAGTGCCATTGTTATATCATATTTCATTGTGTGGCTGCTCATTGCGGCATGCACTATTCCCATGCATGTGACTACTACTGCGCAGTGAATGTGTAATGTACATTCCATGCAACTTGTGAAAAACACTCACTTGCGGGCCTCTACAACGTGTGATCAACCTGTGCATGCATCAACTTGTCTTCCTGTGTTCAGGAGGTGAGATCGAATGTAATAGCATTATTATGCAATTTAACTTTTTTTGGTTTAGTGCCCAAGTTGTCTACCACTATAAACCTCAATCACACATGTATCGGATTTCATTAGCAGTATGGCATCACACAAGCATATATTATCCTGGTTATTATGCCACATCTACTCACCCACAATCTGGGAAACTGTAACCCCATGGGGCGAGAGTTCAGGGGGTTATCCAATTCCTAGTATCAGAGTCTTAGTAAATGCAACAGGAAAGGGAGATTTCACTTACTTCGTCAAGGGTCCCTCCCCAGTAGTGCACCTACATGGCTCCACTCTTCTCTGCTTTGTGAGAGTATGTTTTTACCTTCCATGCACGGCTGTTTTTGTTTACCGCTGATTGTGACCAACCTGAAGGTGAGTTAATCGTACGCACCTGTCTTCATGGCACATGTGCTATGGGTGACACAGGTGGCCCGGACGGCCCTCGTGCATCTGAAATTCCAGTGCTTTGCATGCTGGAGCAGCCGATGGCTGCTGGTATGGTCCAAAAGAGACTATGAACTGCAAAAGCCCTCGGGATCATGGGATATGTAGTTCTCTTGTTCAGGGGGTTTGTTTTAGAAGCGTGTTTTCATTTTTTTGAAAGTTTTATCTGTAAAGTTGTTATTGTGAACTGAGAAACAATGCTTTCCAAATGGGTATTACTAAAAAGGGTGCTATTAAAAGGAGTGGTGTATTCATGCTTTGTTCCTTTGAGTTATACCATATGTCGTAGGTACATGAGTATTCAAGGTAAGTTGTCACACAGGCATTTCATAAGATTATGCTCCCAACAGAGTAGTGTTCTCCATGATTTTTAAATGTTTCATGGATACATGAATGCTCACTACAGTTGTTTAATCATAAGAGGGGCACCGTTTGTTGTTATTTGTGGTGCTGCTTCCCAGAGTGACTCTCAAATTAGTGGACTAATGGAGACTGAGCTGACTCCATGGAATGTCGTCATTGAGTCCTGCCTTGTCTGTTTTCATCTTTGTTCTTTTTCTAGTAATCTGTTCTGTAGTTTTTCTTTGATGGACCACCTTATATCGCAGTGAATACTCACTGTGATATAAGGTGGTCCATCAAAGAATAGATAGTGTGCAGTCAGCTTAGTTGATTTTTTTTGCACCGTATTGTACTTCTGTGTTCACTTATTCAGATCTTAACTTTCCTTGTAGTCATCCCTATGTATCGGAGACCACAAGGACAGATGATTACATATATCACATTGCTGCTGTTACAGTATGTATGGCATCTCTGTTCCCATGATTTTTGAAGGCCCAGGTCAATCTGTTTCGTTTGTGTGGTAAGGGGACATACTGAGCAGTTGCCACAGTCGAAGAGCCCAGCACCGGGGGTAAGTCCCAGAGGGTAGTCTGTCTGCCTGATGAACGTTTCCAAGTGTTGCTGCGCATTAGTCTATCCCTTATACTTCTGTTTCGTTTGAACGAAAACAGTGGTTTGTTAAATGTCAAACGATTGGACGTGAGGATACGCCAATGTTTGTTTATTATCCTTTTACGGTCATTGGAAGAGGAATTGTATGTGCTCACACAGGTAAGGAAATTAGAGTCTTTTTTCGTATTTGTATCTAGAAGCGCCTCTCGAGGGGTGTTGCGTGCCCTTTTCTGGGCTTTCTCAATAATCTTAGTCGGATATTTCTTTTCTTTAAGTTTTCTCCTGAGTTTTGTATACTGAGTGAAGTAACCATTAAAATGAACTATGATTATAAGAAATACCATAAAGTGACCTATGGAGCTGCTAAAAGGGGCAAGCTTACTAAAACCCCATAAACTACGCCTTCTTTCTCACAGTTCTTCTTTGCTCACACTGCTAAGCTCTGCGTCCAATAACATGATCACCACACCATGGTGATCATCACACATGACATTGAAACATTTCCCACATATGATAAAAACAAAGACGGCATACTTCCAGCCACACACTCTACATGGTTTAATGCACTACACTGGTAGGCAAGTGCGCCAGCGCCCCCCATATGGGTAGCAAGAGCTATATAAATGTTGTAAAACAATAGAGTACATCCGAGGACCCTGTCCACCCCTCACAGAGGCTACCTGTGCCCTTGCTTTCAAAGACACTCCAAAGTACACTTGCAGGCAGTCGCCTGCCTGAAATAGATTAAATACAGAAATAATACAAGAAAAGGAGAACAAAAAATATATAACAATAAAATTAATAGGAAAATAGGGACGGTGAACATCACTGGTCAATCAAGTTGGGAGCGAAGTTCGGGATCCCATCACTCGGTGCCTGTGTCTCCTTATTGCACCAGTTCATTGCACACTACTGCTGCCTTATTGTGTGAACTCCTGCAGTGCTAATGAAAGGCAAGCATGAGCTGCAGGTAAGAGTGTAGATATCAAGGGTGGAGAAGGCGCAGTGTCACAAAAGCCAAGGGCTACGAGGGGCCCTCTCACACAAACTATAGATATTTTTAGGACCCAAAAATTGACAATGGCTATCCAGTTTCCATGCTTGTATTAGGGCTGTGACACAATTACTCCACCACATACTGAAAGTCTAGGAGCTTCTTTCTTTTGTCTATTGTAAGTTGTTGACCCCTGAAGGTTCTACCATTTCCTAGTTAACAAATCAAAGGTGTCTGTAGTTTTACTTTTTTTCACAGACAGCACACAATTTAATGAGAGTCGAGTTTTTCATTCAGTGAAGAGTGAATTGCTAGTGCTTCCCCTTTAAAAGGTGTGCATGATAGCAATTAATAATGGCATTCCTGCAATTGCAACTGACACAATTATTGACTTATTGAAAACAACAGAAACTGCCATGCATTGTAGATCGCTTGCCCAATATAGATTTAAAGGAGGTACAAAACACATCTCAGACTTGGCCCATTTGCCAGAGAATCACACTACCAAAAATGCCCATTTAGGTCAGAACGCACATCTAGGTTTAGGGTACAACGCTCAACACATTAATTTGCTCCCGTTGATTTTTATCAGAAGGGCAAGTCCAGTCTTGCTGCAGAAGCCCCATTAAGGTACATGAATACTACGGACCTTTGGGCTTACTTATGAGCCACTTGCGACACTTTTGCGCCGCCGTTGCATCACTTTTCGTGACGCAGCAGCGGCATAAACAATGCACCACGTTGCGCCATATTTACTAAGTGACGCATCTAGGCAAATGTGTCACTTTGTAAAGCCCAGTGCCACATTATACCTGCGTCAGGTATAATGTATGTAGGGTGGGCGTTCCAATGCAAGAAGACCTCGTAGAAGTGGCATAGTGAAATCTATGAGATTTCACTGAGCCACTTCTAGGACGCCACTGCATCAAATCCTAACGCCTGCCTCTTGGAAGGCGTAAGGGTGACGCAGTGCTATAATCATAGCCCTCAACCCCTGCATTGCTGGAGTTGCGTCACGCTTCCGACACAACTCCAGCAATGCATCAGTTTTGCATCGACAGTAACATCAATAATGACGTATCTGTCATTCCTGCGACATGATGCGTCGCACAGTAATTATAACGCATCCATCATGTTGCAAAGAGGGCGCAATGAAAACGGAAGCATCGCTGTTTTCACACAGCGATGCAACAGCTTTCATAAATAAGGCCCCTAATTTTGATTTCTCGTCGCCAGCACTGTTGCACTGCGTGAACTAGTCCATGTACAGGGGGTTTGGGGAAATCTAGATTGTTTACTTTATGTCTAAATAGGTCTTAGTTTCTGGGTCTATAACAGAGAAACTTTGCAGTGGTGCAAAAACAGTGCAAATCATTGTGCAATAATTTAGCAGCTTGTGTAATGTGGAAATGCACAAATGGCATATGCAACAGTGTAAACTGTTTTCACACTAGTTTTCCAATTACATAATGGGAATTTGATGAAATAGAATTTTTCTTCTTGTGAATGTATTTGTGTCTGCATTTGGAACAAATCAGTTTATTCCATCTTTTATGGCGCAAGTAACAAACTTATGACACAAAGTATTTGCTTCAATAGTTACAAAAGTAGCGAAATGGTGCCAGTTCGTTTATTGACATCTGTTCTTGAAATACCTGCGGGACTAGAGAACATTGTTTACTCTCACACTCGGCTCGCAGCCCTCTGTTGCATGGACCGGCTATCCTTTTAGGAGAAATCACATGACCTGTAAGAAGGCAATGACACGCCTCTTCCACTGTAAATCAAAGGTCAGCAATATGAGCGGTCTGTACACACAAAGGGTGCAGCGGCATTGCTAATGCCATTGCAACATGCCACTTGAAGATGGAGCAAGAACGTTATGAAAACCGCAGAGGGAACTGCTATTTCCATAGTAAATTAAATCTTGAATGTGCAATAATTAAAATTGTTGCAATGTGCAAAAGTCCTAGTGCATTATAGAGAGGTCATTTAAAAAGATTAAAACAGTAGACAAAGTGTGCAGTTGTTTAAAAACATTGGGTTACAGCTAAAATGTTCAGTGTCTACAGAATTGCACTGCAGGAGGAGAGGTAATCTGATTTTTGTCCAAGTGGCAGTTAGGTGGCTTTTGCCTTCTTCAGGGCCCTCTCTACTCCTTGGAGGTATTTTACAATGTGGGAGATTATTCTCTGGTCTGCTGAGTTGAGGCAGGCCAAAATGGCTTGTCCACAGGAGCGCATCCCTAACTGATTCCAAAGAGGGCACAGCCATTGTCGACAAATGCCTAAGGTGGAATTGCAGAGACAGATGGTGTGCACCAGGTCTTCAGTCACGAGACCGCGTACTCGATGAGTCATTTCTCCTTCTGCCCTCACCCCAGTGCCCGTTATGCATGTAAGATGGCAAGATCCCAAGGCGGTAGTTCAAATATTTACTCTTTGTCCTACAGTTTACAACTTCACCCAGATATTGCTGTGGTCTCATGACCTTTTTATCTGTCTATTATTGACCAGGAGTGGGAGTGTTTTTCTAGGGTTAACCTGTCTTCTAGTGAGGAAGTTATTTTGGTGGTTTTATTAACAGGTCTTTTGACGATATCGTGGTTTGCTGCTGCCGGCTACAGTTCTGCCAACCCAAACAGGGCAATTGTTTTGTCGAGGTAGTCTTGTGCTGGTAAGCGTGATCTTTTAGAGATTTCCTCCCATATGTAATGGTTGATTATGTTTTCCTCAGCGGTTTTAAGCTTGTGGTAGAAAATGGCAAATGCTACACGCCTGGTGTAAGACTGTTTTGATAGCCCAAACTCCAGCCTACTCAGGGCTGGTGATGCCTAATAGGGGAGCTGAAAGATTTGTCTGTATATACGTACTATTGTGGTGCCCTGAGTTGTTGTTTCTCTGCCCCGGTGTGCCTCGCAGCCGTAGCCCAGGGTTTGGACCACTTTTGCCTTGGCAGTTTTCAACATGGGGCTGGAGGAGTGCCCATTTAGGTTCTTAAACATGACCAAAAGCCCAGCAGCTAAGGCAGTCCCTTTCCTTTTGATTTCCTCCTTGTGCGGTTTGAACGAGCCGTTGTTATTGAATAGGAGACCGAGGTATTTGCAATCTTTTGTTTCCTTGATCTTTTCCCCATCGAGGTACCATCTGGCCTTTCCTTTTAGGGTGCTCCCAGCGAGAATCATGATTTTGGTATTTGCTGTTTATTTTCAGCCTATTCGCCGAAGAGTATGCGTGGGTCGCTCCCAGGAGGCACTGCATGCAAACCCTGGTTCGACTAAGGAGCACCAAGTCATAGGCATAGAGAAGGTTTGACATTTGTGTTGACCCAAATTTTGAGGCATGCAAGTTAACGGAGGACAGAGCTGCGGGAAGGTCAGCAAGAAATAGATTAAATAAAGTCAGTGCCAAGACACCCCCCTGTTTGAGACTGCTTGCTGTGGGAATGCCCCTTGAAAGATTGGCTTGGCTCTCCAAATTGATCCTGACCCAAGTGTTAGAATATAGGTTTTCTATTGCTTTCAAAAGAAGTGGGATGATATGCCAGGTCTTTAGTTTTTCGCAGAGCTTTTTTGCGATTAACACAATCAAAGGCTGCTTGGTAGTCAATGTAGCAAAGGTAGAGAGGAAGTTTTGAAGTTTTGGAAGTGTTGAAGATGAGTGACAGAGCCTTCGTGTTTGTCATGGTTCCAGTTTTCTTTGTGAAGCCTGTTTGATTGGGAGTGATAATAGAGTTCGAGTTGGCCCAGTCGCAGGAATGTAGAATCCCGATGTAGTATTTCACCTCATTATCAATGAGGGCTATTAACCAGTAGTTAGTTCCCTGGCTCGAGTTTGTTGCCTCCTTTGAAAATAGGGGAGATTATGGAGCCTCTCAAAGAGGCTGGTATCACTGCTCCTGTTAGAACAGGATTAAAAAGTGGCACCATTACTTCAACCCATTTTGTCGGGTCTGTCTTGTAGATAGCCCGAGGGATACCATTTGGGCCTGGTGCTCCTGTGATGCGCTCCTTTTCTATCTGCCGGAATACCTCATTGGCATCAATGATGGGTGTGCTGTCTGTACCCGATATCGCCTCCGCTCCAGATCAGTCCTCTCCGAGTGAACAACCCCCGGGTCTTGCAGGGTTGCGTTTGTGTCGGTTTGCGAATTGAAGTACATATATATAGGTAGACAGCCCAGGCTTCTTCTCAAATACTAGATTCTAACCTTTTTTAGGGCATTCACTTTTTTCTAAAACATATTAGAGTTGTGGTACTTAAGGTCCCAGATAAGTTTGGCCCAGAAGGTCTCTGTGTTTTGCCTCTTTATGGGTCATATTGCTCAGGAGGGAGCGTGGCCACGGAGCCAATGACGGAAGATGTGTGAGCCTAGAGCTCCGCACTGACCTCGATATTTATCCTGTATGGGGACATAGAATTGATCCCCTGAGCACCCACGACGGCGGAGGCAGGGGTCGGGAGCACTCGCCGGGGCCGACAGAGAGACTGAGAGCCCCGCTGACTGGTGAACCGGCGAGGCGGCGCGATTTCTCGAAGAGCGGCCAAGATGGCGCCGATGCCCGCGTTGCGGGCCTTAGTGAGGCACTGGGAGACGGACTCCGGAACTGGCGAAGGAGGAGTGGAGGGTAGCAGGAACAACCTACCTGCGCTAACTCTGACACCCCTGCCGCATCGATAATTCGGGGGCCCTGATGTATCGGGGCTCGCGCATGCTGACCTGATAGGGTGGTGTCCGCTGAAGTGGGGACCCACAATGGCCAGGAAGAACGTGGAGACACAGGAGGCAATCACCCTATGAAGCGGTGCCCGGCGGGGACGCGAGCAGTGTCCTGATGCTTCGGACGTGGCACTGAGGCGCCCACGGGAATGAAAGGATCGCGGGCGGACTGCCATTTAAGGGTGCGGGCCACCATTTTGGACGACTGGACGAGTGGAAGGGCTTGCAAAGTGAGAGACATTGGTGGGCGCTGCTGGGCATGGCCAAGAATGGGGAGAGCGGCCTCTGGAGCACTGTTGGACCGCAGCGGGCTACATAGAGGGCCCAGAAGGGCTAATGTCAGAGACGGCGATTGAGGATCACTGGAAGAGAGCGGAGCCCCGGAGGAGAAGAGGCCCGCTAATAAGTGTAAGTGCGTGAGGAGGCTGGCAAGCAGTAGGAGGTGCGGCGGTGGGGCCGCGAAGTGAAGACCGGCGGGAAGCACCGCGGCGATGCGACTGGAGGGCACTGTGTCTCGAGGAAGCGGGCGATGTCCTGACCCACCAGACGTGGCACTGAGGCACCGAGAAGAAGGATAGGATGGTGGACAGGTGGCCATTTGGGGGCGCGGACTGCCATCTTGGGCGCCTGGACGAGAGGAAAGGCCTGCACCCTAAGAAGTCGGTGGGAGCCGCTGGGCACGGCCATAAGAGAGGAGAGCAACCGGTTGAGCACTACCAACCACGGCGGACCGCATGGGGGGTCATGGAGGGCTAACATCAACGACGGCAATTGGGGGACATTGAAGGGGAGTGGAACCCTGGAGGTGGAGAGCCCGCTAATCAATAGGGGTGCATGAGGAGGCTGCCAGGCAGCTAAAGGTACAGTGGAGGGACCACAAGGCGAAGATAGGCGGAAGGCACCGCAGCAGCGCTACTGGAAGGAACTGTTTTGCAATTTCTTTAGAGCGACTGAAACATCATTGGGTTGCTGCTTTGATTGATCTATGGTGGAAGGCTGCCACAGCAGGAGGTGAGGGGTGACCGTGATTCACGGGACATTAAACACGGGTGCACACCGCTGGCGATAACACTGTAAAGGAAGGGAGAGTACAGTGGCACTTGTTCGATGTGGGTGACCCTCGTGTGGGAGATTACGGCTGTGTACGAACTTTGGGACATCACTTCAGGCCCTAAAAGCAAAAGTTTCATTGAGAGTGAGGATTGAATAGAGGTGGGAAGCCGCTTTGTATCTGGGCCTGCTGTGGTGGAAGAAAACTGCGTAGAGGATTGATAGGTTGCGCAGAATGCAACTGGGAGCATCCGGAGGGTGGTTCCAGGGAGCGGAAGACTGCTTGGTCAGAGAAGTGCACCAGGACAGCGGCGAGAGTCACTATTGGCACTTGATCAGCACCGGCGCAAAGCGCATGTCACGTTGGACATCAGTGGGAGGGCTGCACTGGTGCTGGGAATTGCTACACAACCATTAATTGGGAAACCACGGGAGAAACAAAGGGGAGCGCCCCCTGAGATGAAAGAAGACACAGGTGCGCAAGAAAAGCAGGAAGGGATAACACAACACCCAGAGGCAATGATGCAGCAGCAGGTTGACCAAATTCTTAAAGCCATTGCTGACACCTGAGAAGCTCTCCGGCAGGACATTGCGCATGTGGCGCAGGGACTAAGCCTTCTACGAGCAGATCACGCTAAGCTTGTTGATAGGATAAAGCAGACAGAAGTCACCTTGGAGGCCCTAGAACCCGCCCAACAGGCACTGGAAGCTCAGATGGCAGATGTCCAGCACCAATTGCAAACACTAGATCGGAGAGCCGAAGATGCTGAAGGGAGGAATCGAAGAAATAAAGTCCGCGTGGTGGGGCTGCCGGAAGGAGCAGAAGGGACCAGTATGGTGGATTACCTGGAAAATTGGTTGAGAACTGAGGTTGCCCCTGTAGGCCTATCCTCCTTCTATACCCTGGGAAGAGCGCATAGAGTCCCAGCTCGGCGAGTTGGCCCCCGGAAGGCTGCCCAGACCGATGGTAGCGAGACTGCTTCATTATACAGATAGAGACCTCCTGTTGCATAAGGCAAGATCTGTGGGCCCCTACAAAGTGGGCAACAGTAAAGTGACATTGTTCCCGGACTACACAATTGATGTACAGCGCCGCCGTGCTTCGTTTTTGGAGGTCAAGATAGCGCTCCGTGACAAGGGCCTCCAGTACTCGTTGATGTTTCCTGCACGCCTACGGGTGGCCATGGATGGTAAGACATATTTCCACGACAGCCCTGAGGAAGCCTGGACTTGGCTTGAGTCGTACTGAGCGGGCACGGGTGAAGCGGGGTGCGACGTGAGCGCGCCGGCAGAGGGGCCACGCCTGCGCCATTTGCGGCATATCCAAAGACACCGTCCTGCCGCCCGAAAGCCCACGGAGACACAAACAGAGAAAGAACGGTCTGCTGCGTTGCAGGCCGTCACGGCCATCTCTCAAGAGAAAGGAACGGCATCGCTGGCGGCAACGGAATCGGAAAAGGGCTCATTGGGGTCGGACACAGATGAGTCGGAAACAGGAAGTGGTAAATTGCCACACATGACACCTGGGACAGCGGACGAGATCGCAGATGCCTAAAGTCACAGATTTAATCGTGAGGGAACACGGGTAGTGAGGGGATTTGTTTTGCTCCTTACTGTTTCTCATTACTCCTGATGGTGGCTGATGGATGAAGATTGGAGGGGTCGGTGGGAACAGAAGAGTGTGTGGAAAATGTGGTTCCTTTATATTAAATTGCCTCAGAAGAGGTCGACTAACTATCTTTGGGGGTACGGTGCAGGTTAATGGAGGAAAAGACAGTCGATCCTCTATGGCTCTGGGCCGCCTCCCCCTATTTTTGTGTGGGTGTACTTCCTCAGGGTTTGCTGGGGGAACACCTTTAATGTTAGTTTGGATGGGTACTAGATTTGTAGCGCCTGTTCTGGGGTGGGGATGTTGGGGAAGTTATGGGGGGTTTTCTGGGGTTGCTAGAGCCACCGGTGTGTTCAAACGTTGTGAACAGTTGTTAATGGGGAATCGATCTCAACATGGGGACGTTACTTGACTTAAAATGCATTACCTGGAATGTTCGGGGGCTCCACACAATGATGCGACGCCATAAGATGCATGCTTATTTGGTGCGAAGGGGGGCTCACATAGCTTTTCTCCAGGAAACTCATATTAATCAGATCGAGGGGTTGGGATTGAAGCGCAGATGGAGAGGGCAATTATTTTATACGACCTACTCGTCTTTTGCTAGGGGGGGCTCTGATATGGGTTAGAGCGGGAGTCCCATTCCAGCTGACACAACAGTTAGGGGATCCAGAAGGGAGGTTTGTGGTGGTGGCGGGTCGCCTTACTGGCGTAGATGTGACGCTATGTAGTATATATGCCCCTAATGTGGATCAGATTTCTTTTTTTAATCACTTATCAGGGAGATTAGCACTGTACCTGACTGGTTCAATATTGATGAGAGGGAACTTCAACTCTATTGTAGATACCGAGATGGATAGGTCCCACCCCCCGCTGCCCGACGCGCCAATACATAAGGCAGTTACGTTATTGGCATGGCTAACTAACCCAAACCCCCCAGGATCACCTATCTTGGGCCTGACAGCCCCGACAGGAGAGTCGGTGTATTCGCAGCAGGGTATCAATGAGTTGTTTCTGGATTATTATGCTGAACTCTACCACAGGAAATTACGACATGCTGGGGAGGCAACAGGGGAGTTGTTGTTTGAATTGACATTGCCCCAGCTGGAGAAAGAACAAGCCGATCTGCTAGGGCAGGAGATCACGATAGGAGAAATTCGGGGGGCAATTAAGCATATGGCGCGTAACAAAACACCGGGGGTGGATGGGCTAGCCATAGAATTTAATTTGGTGTTCATTGATTGTTTAGCTCCACGGTTACTAGCGATGTTCCAAGAGGCACGGAGGATGGGGAAGTTACCGGCAACCACTCGGGAGGCTATTATTATCCCGCTGCTGAAACCTGGGAGGGACCCTTCTGATAAGACGGCATATCACCCACTTTCAATGTTAACCACTGAATATTAAATCCTGAGTAGGATACTTGCGACCCGACTCCTCCCGTACATGACACGGCTGGTCCACCAGGATCAAGCAGGATTCATCCCCACATGGAATACGTCTATTAACGTGCGACGATTACTTCGCATTTTGGGGGGGACTACAGCTCTGTACCATTTGCAACGGTCCTTTAGGTGGATATTGAAAAGGCTTTTGACAGTCTGGAGTGGCCGTACCTGTTTCAGGTTATGCGAGTGATGGGACTGGGGGAGGCTTTCGTGGGATGGACTGAGATCCTTTATAGATCTGCGACGGCTCGAGTTCGGACGGGGGCAACGGTTTCCTCTTCCTGTTCGGCTGGGCAAGGGAACACGGCAGGGGTGTCCACTCTCTCCCCTCCTGTTTGCCTTAGCAATCGAGCCGCTGGCTGCACAAGCCAGTTCGGGGAAATACTACACTGGGCTAGAGTTACGCACAGACATGCAGTATATATCGCTTTACGCAGATGACTTACTCATGTTCCTGGCCAATACGGGGGAGGCTCTTAGGGGGGCAACGGCGTTACTGCGTACATTTGGCTGCAGGTGAACTGGGCAAAGACCTGCCTGTTCCCTGTGGATGTATCGATGGCGGGCCCCACCTAAGTGGAGGATATACGATGGGAGCCTCGCTGCATACCTTACCTTGGAACCAATATCTATCATACACAAGAGGACCTGTTGGAAGGTAATATAGGCAGATCTATGAGAGGGATTAAGGGTAGTTTAATTTTCTGGAGCACTCTGCCGTTATCGGTAGCGGGTCGGGTAGCATTCCTGAAGATGATGGCGCTACCACGGTTGCTATACTACTTTAGGACGCTGTCGATCTGATACCGAGCTCCTTATTCAAAACGCTCCGCTCTCTGGTAGGAGGATTCTTATGGGAGAACGGCAGACGGCGGGTGGCTTTGACCACAATGATGCGATCCCGAGCTGAGGGAGGATGGCCGGTTCCAGACTTCAAACTATATTATTTGGCGGTTCAGCTGCAATGGTTTACCCAGGCAGTGGCGAGGGAATTTAGAGGACCGGATGGCCCGACGGGTCGGTGGATTCCGCGTCATATACTGTCTTTTGGTATACTTCATCAGCGACTGCATCTTGGGTCGTTAACTCATGAAGAGCGGACATTGAGGCTATGTTGGAACCACAGCCAACGTAGAGGTGGGATAGCTCAACCATACGCTCCGGAGATTCCCTTGGGCATGTGCACTGCTCTTCCACATGGGGGGATTGGATCGCGCTGGCTACATGGGAGGAACTGGGAGTACAAGTGTTGGGAGACCTATATGAGGATGGCGCGCTATTACTCTACCAGGTACTGCAGGATAGGTATGGTCTTCCCAGTGGCGACTTCCTATTGCATTCAGCCCTCGTGTCAGCAATCCAATGTCATTGGGGAGGGGGGTTATCAGAGCCGCAGACATCTCTAGCGTGCCAGTATGTGGTGATGGCAGCGGGGACCTTCAAAGCTATAACGTGTCTATGCAGACGGATGGTGAAGGAGGGGATGCAACCATTGAGCCAATTGCAACGGAAATGGGAGGCAGACCTTGGTAAGGAGATTCCTGAGACAACATATGCTAAAATGGATTAGAGAGCATGGAAGAGCACGCGCAATGCTAGGTTTCAGCTGATTCACTTCTATGTTTTGCATAGGGCGTATCTAACTCCGGCCAAGATAAATAGGTATTTTAGACTGGATACAGCCCAATGCCCATGTTGCAACTTGGAAGGGGCGGAGTTTCCACATATGATGTGGAGTTGCCCGCAGTTGGGAACGTTCTGGGAGGAAGTGGTTGACACGCTTTGCGAGGTTACGGACAGGCAGATATAACCGGACATGGGTACGTGTATATTGCACTGTTTTCCCCATACGTCTAGGACAAAAGTTACGAGTAAGTTCTTGGACCTAGGGTTGTTGCTAGCCAAGAGAGAACTAACGACGCGTTGGAAATCCAGGCGAGGGCCCAGTATTGCACGATGGAAGGCAGAATTAATTAAATGGGCAACTAGCGAGAGTACGGTTCGATTCCAGCATGCTAAGAGATCCAACAATGACAGAGCACTAGAAACTGCAAATGCATGGGAGGCTTTGGTTGTGTCACTACAGATGCCGGAAACAGAGTCTGATGGAGGTTCAGTGTTGAAAACGCCGATGGGTACACTCCGAGCTGGTGGATCATAGAGGGGCTCCTAAAAGTTCCAAGTGGCACCGCTCTAGAAATAGGAACATAATAGGTCGGACTGAATAGACCAGAGGGAGAAGAGCTACATGAACCTGAATTACTATATAATATGGTATTAGGTTACAGGAGAGCACACCATAGGCAAGGGTTGGGGAGGGACATAGGGAGGGACTGGCTTATATCTACATTGATGCATTCATTGGTCAGATTAATGAAACATGTGATTATACAAAATGGTCGGAAGATATACCAAATAACACTGTCGAGACTTGTATTGAATAACAATTATGTAATGTACAATGCCAGATGTTTAAGGTTGGGAGAAAATCAATAAAAAATATATATTTTTTAAAAAATGGGTCATATTGCTCATTTGTATTCCTGTTTGGTGGCCATTAGATGGAGGTGTGTGTTTCATTAAGTGGGGACCGGCAGAATATTCGAAGCTCCTTGTTGACTTTCCGCTTTAATTGTTTCAACACACCTGCCTTGTGTAGTATTTGGCTGTTCACAGGAATGGTTTGCAATTGGACCCTGACTGGGTTAACTTTTGTGGTGAACTGTTTGGCAAAGTTTTCGATGAATAACTCCCATTATTCTCTAACTGAGCATTTGAGTTGTTGAGTTTTTAGCAGATAATGTTCAGTATAGAGTTGGGTCTGGGCAGACTGCGCAGGCCGAGGAAGATGCAGCACTTGCATATAAGATGCATACTATTGTATGAGCAGTACAGAAGTGCAGAAACGATTTATGCATGGGCAGAGTGGGCAGTTGTCCAGGGCCCCACCCGTCGTAGAGTGATCTTTTCAGTTTCTTTCAGTTGGTGGTCTCACCTTTTTTTTTATTTCTCTATCAGAACCTCTCTCTTCCTCCCTCTACCTCTGACTCTGTCTCTCTACCCAATGCCATTTTAAGGATTTTTGAGGCCCAGAAACGGTAGTTTTCAATTGTTTTCATGTGAAATTTTAAGTACATTATATATGGGATAAGGTACCAACCTGCTGAGCATTATCTGAATGCTGCGGGTCGCCGAGGAGTTCCATGACCATATAGAGGAATGAGGCCAAAGGTCGATTTCCTTTATGGGGTCATGGAACTCTGAGGTGACTTGCAGTGTCCTTGTCACGTGTGACAGGGGATTGTTTTGTTTCTTAAAATATATGGTCACACCATCACTTTTCTCACAATCCACTTTAAATCTATGGTGTGTAGCTCCTTTATATGAAACAGGGAGCATGTTTTCAAACATGAAGAATAAAAATAGAATATCTAGTGCAAACTGAAACACATCAAAAAGCTGTTAGATATTTGGTGCAAAAAAAATATCAGAATTAATTTAATACCAGTCAATTTGTTTAAATAAAAGCCACAGTAGCTCGGAATGTGTAGAAACATGCAGAAAGATTCTAACTTTTCTATAATTTCCTAATGAATGCAAAAAATAAACATGTTGCCATAAATATCTCCGTTCTGCTGCTCATTGTAAACTAGAAAAACTACAAGAAAAGCATGATTTCATTTCTTTCTTTAAACAGCTGCTTTAGTTATGCTTCATGACATTGCACGCCTATCCCCTTGGCTGCTGGCCCTGGCAGCAGGCATTGTGAACTCAACTGTAATAAGCTATCACAGTTGAGCTCTGACATCATTTCTTTATAATAGTCAACTAGTAGTGTCACAAGTCACCTATTGCAAAGAAATGACAAATGTTTTTTTTTACAAGGATTTC
The DNA here is from genome assembly GCF_964204655.1 of Triturus cristatus. NCBI lineage: Eukaryota > Metazoa > Chordata > Amphibia > Caudata > Salamandridae > Triturus > Triturus cristatus. Next base: position 1,001,105,906 of record NC_140590.1, read on the forward strand.
AGAATCTCATGTATTCTAAGTATATGTTTTATGTACAATAATGTTTGGCAACATGGAGGCTTGATTAATGGCTTGCCCAGGGCTTCAAAAATCCTTAAATTGACACCGACAGATCATACTGCTTCTGCCGCCTTGGAGAAGACCGCCTGGGCTGTTTTGCTGCACCCATACGTCTCCAGTCCGGCTGCGGCAATGGGCGGGGTGGGTGTAGAGGGTCTAGAAAGCAAGATCCGATGCCGCAGGTCGGGGTTATAAGTCCAGGAGAAGTTAACACAATGGGATCACAAGCAGGTCCCTGAAGGCCCCCTGAGTAATGGGGAATTAGAGGGGGGATCGGAAATATCCAGCCAATTCTGGCAGTTGTTCCCCATCAGTGATTTTGGTTCTTCATTCCACCTTTTCTGTAGGCAAAGTGAGCTGGAGAAACACTCTTGAGCCATTTGCAATGAGGGACATTGCATGGAAACACCTACTACAGTTGGTAGCCAGCCACACAAACAGATATGGCCAGCAGCGAGCCTGAAGAAGCTTCACAAAATCTTTTAGATAGATAAAAATAAATTAATCACACAATTTGGCACCAGACCAACTTATGAACAGTAGAATGATAGGCATCAAATACATTATGCCAAAAGTACATGGAATCCCCAATCACAGAAGCATACATCACTGGCAAGGGAGCTGTAAAAATGAAGCTGACCAAGTGATCTTTTTTCAGTGCTATGATGTACAAAATTATTGTACATAGTGTAGGGCAGTAATGTTGGCAATGCACACTAGCATGGGACATGCAGATTGGCTGCTCAGTGGCTGGACCAGAGGCCACCGTGATCACTTACATATCAGCTGCCCCCCTGGGAATGTCATGTTACGTGATGGCTTCCGCCCTTCCTCTGGTTACAGTTGGTACCATCAATAATGTCGGAAGAGCACAAGCGGGAAATGCATTGCAGCATCATTTTGCTATCACTTACGATGATGATGTCAAGAGTTGAAGGCATCATGGATTTGCTGTCAGGTCTTGCCGTGACCTGGAGGTCATGTATACTAGTCTATACCTTATTGTCAGACTCTCTCTAGAACATGTTCTACTACTTCTGGTGGAGCTTCCCCCACCCATGCCAGCCTCATCCTTCCCTTTGTCCCCTGCACTTCCTGCTCTTCCTCCAAGCCTCTACTGGAAGTGCTATCCACTGTCAAGCTAGCCTGTAAGTGTGTCCCCAGGGCCCTAGTGCCCCATGCTCCCACTATTCTGACCATCAACATGAAACTGGCTGGCGTCGGAAGAGCACAAGGAAGAATCTTAACCTTGCTGGCCTCCTGCCATAGAGAAGAGTGTTTGTTGGGGCTGCACCTACCCTCTCTTACTTGATCAGTACTGCTGTACACATCTGACCTGCAGGCACCTGCCCACCTCTCTTGACTCCCTTGAACTGATGTGCTCTGCAGGGACAGAACCCTTTAAAATAAATGTAACCAGCGGTCAGGGGCATGGTGATGGAGAGGGGGAACTATCATAGCTTAATTTGAGCCAGTAGTTGCAGGTGGGGTCCACCAGCACTCTTGTTTTATGGACTGGCACTTATTGTAGTTTAACAGACTTTGATCCAAACCAAGAGAATGAAAAAACAAAGAGGGACAAAAGGAGGGAAAGACAGAAAGACAGAAAAAAGAGACAAAGGGAGAAAGCAGGGATGAAAAATCCAGCAAAAGTAAGATAAGGAGGCAGGGAGTGTCTGGTGGTGGATTAAAAAGGCATAAGGAGTAATTACGGCAACACAGACTTTGCATTCACCACCCTGACATTCGAAAGCGCTGGTCGAAGGCTTCAGAGCAAAACTTTGGGTCACAGCACTTATTCTTTTACAAATTAAGCACTATATGCAAGGCTATGTTGGGCATATGGGTCAACACTGAATATACTGGTCTGCACTGATTTCATGGGGATGAAATGAGACGTTGACACAATATTGAGTTTATTGGGCTCTTAACATGTGGAAATATACCTGAACAAACACATGAGCATATGAGGCTGTAAAAAAGTGTTATTGTGATTCTGTGCTTTGTTTTTGTGCCATTTCTGGAAAAATAAGGAGGGAAAAGTGCAAATGTTTTTACTGTCCAATTGGAATGAGTTAATACGCCATTCATTACCTTTTGCATAGCTAAATCCAGGTGGTAAATTTCTGAGAACAAAAAGGAGTGAGTGTAATTTGAGATTGGCTTCTACTTGAAGCTAGCGCTAAAATAGATTATGACTGCATTATTTTGCGCAGGGCCGTCTTTAGCTTTGGTGGCACCCGGTGCAACAATATTTTTTGGTGCCCACAATGACCTCCTTCTCCATGGATTCCCTCACTACCACCCTTTAACAGTAACCACTCTCTTTCACGCACATTTGTTTTGTTTTATAGCACCACTCACACCAGTGTAGGGTGTCAGGGCACTTTATGTTACACACAATACACTGAGACAATGAATCATTTGTGTGTAAATCAGTCTATGGGAACTGTCACATAAGAAAGAGAACTACAAGGTGTAGGAGTCACATGTCATCCATACTGGTGGGCAGTATAGTTTAAGAGTGCTTGGTCTGAAGAAGCACACACTCAGAAATGAAAATGTGCCACAGTGGTTGAGGGCTGTCTTTACTAATAAGAATTGGTTTCTACTCAAATTGACCCTTTCTGCGACATTGGGATAAAGAAAGACTGGGGGGAAATGGTAGCACTCTAATCTATACCTTGCAGTGAGCATGCAGCTCTTTGATGACAGTGAATAACTCACTGTGCTGTATTAGGATTCTAACCTATAAAATGCAAGTTACAAAAACATCTCTGTGACAATCTACATGGTAGGTGTGTTAACCCTCTGTGCTACTTTGAGTCAAAGGATTCACTAGACAAAGCTTTCACCTGTCTCCAGCAGCTCCATTAATCACCAGAGTTATCTTGACATGTTTGTTGTTGCCTGAAAATTGCTGGAGGCTAGGAATGCTGCAGCAGGTGCTTTTAAATCTATAATATATTTGACAACATGGCACCTCCCGCAGTCGACGCCCGGTGCTATGGCACCAGTTGTGCCGCCCTAGAGCCGGCCCTGATTGTGCGGCACAAGGTAAATAAGACAACACCTTTGCATATAAGGTTGAAATTGCACAGTGTGAGGTTGGACAGGGCATGTTATTCTATACTTCAGATAAAGAAGTTCCAATAGCCATACATGGCTGCTCCTGAGTATCTGAAGGCATATCTGTGCTAGAGATAAAAGGAAGCTAATTTGTTCTACAAACAGATCTGCCATTTTCAATATCCTCTATCATGGACAGGAAAAGAGCAATACAAGCACTGCTTTGAGATTCCTGTTAACAGCCCGCCCTGTGCAGGACAATCCACACCACTTGACTGCTCCAGCTATTCTGAACATCTGCCCAGCAGCCAGTCAGAGTGGTCTACATGTAGAGGCTAGTTATGGATTGTCAAATGGAAGCCAATCAAGATTTCTGAAGCAAGTTGATTGATAGCCCTTCAACCAGTCAGAATTGGCCCTTCTGCTTTTACCATCCAGCATTGAGTCAGTTCCAGCTTGTGAAGCCCCTTCTTCTGGGTCTGACATTGCAATTTTGGGAGGCTTAGGAGGTACAGGGAAAGGTAGATCGTTAAGCAAAGTTTGAAGTTTTTAATCTTCACTTGAATTCCCTAAGACCCCTGGCATGTTGAAAAAGGCAGATTAAACCTGTTCTGCATTTCAATACTAAATATCACCCACCACCATCTTGGCATGGATGATTGTCTCAGAAGAAGCTGAATTTCAATCTACTACTCGCTTAAGAGCTTTTACCTCAACATCAAGGCTGGGTAGCAGCTGTCTAGTGTTCAAAGTCTAGTGGGAATAGCTGAGGTAATACAAAAAGTGTGCCCCTCTTGTGTCAGTGTTCTGCTGCACTGGGACTATTATGCAAAGTTTAGCTGCTTCCAACTTTAGTCCTTCCTTCGTTACATTTATTTTACGGAAAAGAACTCAGCAGACTCACACATGCTAACCCTCCCAATTCAGATCACGACTGGTTTGGAGAAAAAATGCCTTCATATTATCTTATTCCCCAATTAAAACTTCCTCCACTTCAAAGCAAGGGAGCAGATAAATTAAGTTACACAGATATTTTGTTTCAAATCTCCCTTTTATTTGACTCAACACGTTGACATGCGTTCTAGAGATAAAGGATTCACACTCTCAGTCTAAAGGATCAGCTCCTTTTAGAGGGTTGTCCTTCTCGCTGAGGATCTACAAGTGTTACAGGGAGGAGTTAAAGACGTTTTTGCATAATCGAAGAAACAAGGACAGTATTTGAAAACGTGATACAACCACCTTGATTAGAATGCTGTGAAATGAACCATCTATAGGCATTTGCATGCCTCTCAACTCTTTCAGTTACCAATTAGGTTTCAGGGCCTGGTGACTCCACTGAAGTTCATAGGAGACATTTGAATCGGTACATGCATAAGCAGCTAATCCAGTCCAGTTTATAGGTCTTTCCTGGCGTTAGCAGCGCGCATGAGCCGCTCTCGCCATGCGAGGGCCAATTGGAATCAATACGGATTCCAAAGCGTGCACGCGGACCGACAGAAGATGTGCACGCGCGGCATGGGATTACACATGACATCTCTGCATAACGCGTGCATGGCGCGCTTTCGCTTGTTTTCCTTTCGTATTGCATGTGTTTATTTAGTATCAACTCGACCGAAAGGTAAACAAACACGACTGAAGGTAACGAAGCACTTTACTTTACATTACCAGTTGTATTTCAGATGGACAGGGACTAGAACTGTGCACTACGCATGGACATTCTCTACATTAATCATGCATGCACTCCGCACCCTGCTATTTAGACTTCTACCCAGGAGTTGCTTGTTGTTGTGGATTGTCACAGGGTAAATGTCGAGCAGCCCCGGCGTTATGTAATATTTGCTATCCCCTTGTCACCGGCTCTCTTGAGATGTCATTGCCTGATACTGACCTAACAAGCATTGAAAATGCAATAGGTCTCAGCAAAAGCCATTTGCTTTGTTAATTGCTATACAATACCATCAGCAAAGCAAATGGCTTTAATTTAATCAAAGGCGAGACCTATAGCATTTTTAATGCTTGTTTATTTTGCCTTCTGGAACTTGTAGTCCTAATTTTATAATTGCATACATACCAAAGACCTGATACAGGTAGGATACTCATGATATCAGCTTTCTCCCACTAATATTGCCTCCACCTCAATGCAAGTCAGTGGTGAAAATAAATTCCCCCTAGTTTTTGGAAATGTTCCACTTTTCTGTTACCAAATGTTGAAATATATGAAATGGGATAACCTGGACTACAAGTCCTGGAGTGCACAAAAAAAAAACAGGACTGCATGAGCTAGTCACACACGACCCTTGAAAAATATGGTAATTCTTTTTTTCAACAACAAATGGCTGGTATGTTTTTCCTGGAAGGTGGCAACCCTAGTCACATAGGGGCTGATTTATAAGAAGCTGACGCATCTATAGAGATGCGTCAGTTTCCCTGAGCAAGCCTGCTATACCCTTGTGCCACCATGGATGCCCTGTATTTACAATACGGCGCACCATGGCGCAAGGATTGTCAGATGTGTCAGAAATTCTGATGCATCTGTTGGCCCAAAAGTCACACATTGCTGGAGTCGTGTCGCAAGCACGACGCAACTCCAGCAATGCATGTTGAGATCCATACTTATTGTACTGCGTCACTCCTTACGGCTGCTTCATGCAGGCGTAAGGTTTTCACGCAGTGGCGTCCTAGAAGTGGCGCAGTGAAATCTTGTAGATTTTGCAGCGTCACTTTTACAAGGCTTTCCTGCGTGGGAATGCCCACCCTGCATACATTATACCTGACGCAGGTATAACGTGACGCAGGGCTTTACAATGTGACGCATTTCTCTAGATGCGTCATGTTTTAAAAATTGGCCACATTGTTTTTGTCACCGCTGCGTCACAAAAGTGACGCAACGGCAGCGCAAAAGTGTCACAAGGCACTAGTAAATCTGCCCCCTGATCTTTAACATTAGATGTGAAAAAATATTTTCCTTTTGGTCTTACTTTCAAATAACTGTGATGTATGTCGACTTATTTCATTGTGTAATGCTTTCAAAAACTTGTAAATAAGAAACAAAAGGACCTGACTTCTATATGAATTGACAGCTTTCTAGCAACGTTTTGAATCCGTTTTCAAGCGTTTTAATTGAAGGCAACTATACAGGTTGCGAACACCGGCAGGTAAAATCTGGTCACGTGTTTTATTTGCAACACTGCCCTCGAAGCTCTACAGACGCTTCCTGAGTGGAAATCACGTGATCTTCTGCACAGCGCTTATCAGGCCCCGGGAGGTTACGTCATCCCTGCGGCTTGTTAGAATACCGATCTTTGCCAACAGTTGTTTGAATATTATTACTATATTGCTGTACCTCAGAATCACTCAACGGTGAACGAATGCAGCTTTTTTCCAGGAATCAACAACACCAAGTTGGTGCCTCTATTCAAAGCAGGGTTTAATAGAACCTTTAATTCCCTACAAAGCTGACGGATTCCAAGAATGCGATTGTAGGAAGGCGCACCTGGGCCACGTATTTACTTGACAAACGTGACAACTAGCCACCTGAACGTCAGTCACGTAGAGTGCCTCCAAGCGAATGATTCGCTTTTTTATCGGAAAAATAACAGTTTGGTTTGTGGTTACGTTTTGCAGACTTGCCAATTCACATGGTGCCTCTGTGTGTCACCCGATTTTGACTCCCTTCACTAGGTGAGCTGCTGAAATTATCACACCATGTCGGGGAAAACAAGCTGGAAAATACTGCATAAAGTGACTTTTCAGCTTGCCTTTGGAGGCTGTAAGCAGCGCAGTCCAGTAAGGGGGTTGAAAACACCTAGGACATCAGTGACAGCCTCAGCGACATTTTGTTTTTATGGTGTTTTATTTGGAGGTGGTGGGGCAATTGGTGCAGGCCAGAGTGCCTCTTAGGCTCCCCCGCACAAAGCCCACAGCTTCCGTGTCCACTCTCCGTCCACACATGGTGAAATACACATTATAAGTTGACATGTCTGCTTTGTCTGGGTGAGACTGGAGAAGTTCTGGGTTTGGTTGATGTGTTTAGCCCGGACAGATTTAAGATGCCTTTGGCTTACTATTTCCTTTGATCAGAGGGAACACCTACCAGAAGAGGGTCTTTGATGGCTTTCATCTGAATTATATTTTTATACTGCATTTTTCAGACCAGTGAACACTGTTGTTCAGTTGAGAGGTGCCAGCTGCCTAAGACACTCAAGCAAAGGTAGCGAGGTTTGGGGTGCTCTGTGATGGCAGGAATGATGGTGCATAACAAGAATCCCAGCTCACAAACCTCATTTAAAGTGTGTTAGGATAGAATAGTCCTCCGCATGGTAATGGACCTAAGTACCCCAATTGTACTGATGTCTAGACCCCTAATGCTGAATTTGTTGTCATAGGCAAACAGGGGTCATGTGTGTGCACCATGACATACCCCTCTCTAATAGACGGCAGACTTGTGGACCCAGAGGGGCTACCAAAGCGATACCCTCAGAGTGTTGGAAGGCTACCGCCTTCACCAGGAGTTAAGCAGCACAAGAGCGTTGGTCGCACCATACTGTGTAGTGATCAGTAGGAGTGCGCAGGTCCTCTTTAACCTGTGCCACTGGTGTGATGCCTATAGGCTCACTCGTTCAAAGTTCCGCTGCTGTGTGCTTAACTCACCCCTTCGCCTGCATTGGTTTGATGCGTAGTACTGCGCAGGCAATGGGTGATGTATCTGCACTGGGTGTATGTGTGTCTAGGAAGGATACGATACAGGGCTAATTCATTACATACAGTGCAGTATGTGTATGTTGAATGGAGGTACTGGATGTATGTGTGCCTGTGAGTAGTACAATACATGTATGGTATAGCGCTGTGCAGTGCATGCATGTTAAATGCATGTACTGAATGTATGTGTGCCTGTCAGTAGTACAGTACTTGAAGGATACAGTGCTGTGCAGTGTGTATATGTTTAATACATGTGCTGTGTGTATGTGTGCCTGTGAATGGTACAATACATGGCAGACTCTGGGTTCCATTTTGGGAGTCCCAAGGCTGAATGGTGAAACAAGAGGAGGTAGAGCAATCCTCTCAGACAGTTTTGTGTATTGCTGCATTCCTGTAAACTGGGTGTGACACACTGGCGAGGGAGAGCCAGGCTTCCCCTATACACTTCAAAGGGTGCTCCTTGATTCAGACAGATGTCACAAGGAAGGGGCCTGGGCACATCTCAGGAGGGAGATTGAGCTGCTAAGGGAATCATAAAGAGTAGGGCTGAGGCTCTGGGTGAACCTTTCGATACACACATCACTGTGGCTGACATCGAGGTGTGAACTCTAGTCACTCCCCATGGCCTGGGTTCTTAGGCTATCAGATTTGGAGTCGCTTTGACAAGCTGCTCCTATGACTGTAACCTTTAAATGAATATATGAAAATTAAAGCTGTCCCTAATCACAGTTTACCACGAGTCATTGGTGTTTATGATGTCAGCAGTGCTAGAAGGCTAGATGCATATTCTTGGTCACGGGGGAACATGGCGGCCGCAAGCTAGAGCGGTCGCGGGCTCTCGCTCGATTCTGGTGGAATAAATGCATAAAAGTTAGGTACCTAGATGTGGTAGCAGTGTGAAGTTGTTGCAAGGCGGCTGTGATGTCAGGGGCTTTTCGTTTTTGAACTTCTCGGCGTTTTAGCGCCTGAAGTGACGGTGGCGGCCGGAGTGGTGGAGATGCCGCACAGGAGCCGGTTGGCGGTAGCGGCAGTGCAGATCGCGAGTGGCAGGCGCGCCGCGGCCAGGGTCGGTTTCCGGGGCAACAGGAGCAGGGTGACAGCTCTGAAGGCTTCATGCATTTCAGCTCCGTTCTTTCCTGAAGTTGATACAAAATGTAGACTCCCTGAGGCGGATTTGTTTCTATATATTGACAGGACAGCATATTTGGAGAATTTGGAGAATTTGGGTTTTGGCATATGGCACTAGCAAAAGACCCCGGTAAGGAGGAGGAAAAAGGGGGATTGGGGATCAACGCTGAATGCGGGTGAGGTTATTGCATGTGAAGAGCAGCAAGTCAGTAGAAAAAAGGACAAGGTTGAGACACACTCGGGTGTAAATAAGTTAAATAGATATAACCTCAGAAGTAGGGATATCTGGGGCCAAAGTCAGCTCCCTTCTGAAGCTCAAACTAGGGAAACCACACCGCCCACATCCCGAATTACCTCTCAAAAAAACCCAGAAACGTGCTCAGGCCCCCATACCTTACAAAATAAGGGAGCATCTGTAGAGAGGGATCCCACGACCAGGGGAAAGAAGCTAAACAAAAGTAAGCCTGCTAATATTCGAGTTACGCCTTCACTCCGTTCATACTTTAAGGTTCAGGCTCAATCTACCTTATTAACGCAATCTACCCAGTCTACCCAGTCAGCTCTATCTACCCAGGCTAGTCAATCCAGAACCCTTACCCCCACAGTGGGCCTGAGCAGCAGTAGTATTGGCTCCATTCTTTCAAATTCTTCTGAATTGCCCCAAATATTAATCACTAGGGTCTTAGAAACAGACATGAACACTATACCTCTTGAAAACAAATTCGCCCCTTTGGCAGTGGTAGAGAATGATAACACTTACTCCCCGCATGATCCTATTCTTGAGATATCGTCAAATCAATCCACCCAACAGAGAGATGTGCCAAGGGATGTGCTAAGGGAATCAGCTACCGGCTCCAACGCAGAGGTCCAATCACCCACAGAGGGCCTTCTAGCTATGCTTCTCACTGAAACAGGGAAAAAATTGCTGTCTCTGAAGGTAATCAAATGAAAATTCAAACAGTCTACGAAACGTTGGAGGAAAAAATGAATAATATGATGGAAAGAGTCGGAGCAATGGCGACAGCCCTGGAAGATCTTTCAAAACAAGTGGAAAAAAATGAATCTGAAATTTTGAGACTAAATGACAACTACAAAGAATTGAGGGATAAACTAGAAAGATTAGAGAATAGCACAAGAAGAAATAACATTAGGATCCTGAATGTCCCAGAAGAAGTTGAGGGTGGGGCCATAAGGTCCTTCGCCATTAGCCTTTTGAGAGAATTTCACCCTGACATAGAAAGACAGACCCTGGAAGATGATATTCAGAGAGTTCATCGTGACCCTTATACTAAAAGACCTGGGGGAAAAAAACGGAGAAGGATCCTAGTCAATTTTAAATCATACTCAGTAAAAGAAAAGATCCTGGCTGGAGGGTTAAAAGCATGAGTATATAATAAGGGAGATTGTTCTGTTCAAGTCAGGTCAGACATTTCACGCACCACACAAGACAGACAGTGGGAGTTAGGGAAATATATCCAAGAGTTAAGGGGCCTGGGCGCTACAGCAACCTTATGATTCCCCGTCTCTTTGAAGGTGATGTGGAACAATAAAATGTACAACTTTAAGGACCCCCTCGAAGTCAGCTCCCTGATTGATTAGACCAAAGGCACACCCAAATGATAAATCTTAAATTTTCTGTCCTGGCAGAGTCAGAGCCCGAAGTAGAGGTATCCTCGGTATACCTCTAGTATTGAGAGAGGGTCCCCCGGGGTGGGTGGATTGGAAGGAAGGGGGGGGATGGGTCACAAATAAAAATAAAATTAAAAAAAATAAAGGTTTCTTGTTGGTGCACGGGGTGGGGGAGCATGTGGGAAAAAAAATTGTCCTCCTTTATAAATAACAACTAACCATCGCAAATTGACTAATACCCTTTATTTTTTTCAATTATTTGCAGCGTACATAAGCTTTTTGCTCTTAAGGTATTACATAGCTAGTTAGATTTCCCATGACAGATATAGTTTAGACAGAGAAATCAAAATTTTTGAAAATACTGTCATGGAACATAAATGTTCTTAGGGTTCCCTCCAGAAGAAGGCAAATATTAGAATATCTAAGACTTTCAGATAGCGATGTGTTCTTTATCCAAGAATCACACTTGCAAAAAGAGGAATGGACGTCGATTTAAAAAAATCAGAAATGGGTAGAACATTGTATCTGCACAACACAATCATGTACAGTAAAAAGGGTTGCTCTTATGTTTAAAAAAACTACCCAAGCTATACTTGGGGATTCCACCGTCGATCCTCTGGAAAGGTGGGCAATTGTCAGGGCCAAAATCAATGGTTCATGACTGACTTTTGTGGGTTATTATGGACCAAATTTAGATGATCCGGCCTCATTACATTCCCTATTCCTCCAATTAATCAACATAAATGATCCAATTATACTGGGCGAAGGCAGACCGGTCCAGAAATTTGATAAAAGATCTTAAATGTTTAAACTCTGGTAATACCATCACTGACGATTCTGGCATTGAAGATGCCTTTGTTCAATTCTTCCAAGGTCTCTATGCAGAGGATCCAACATGAAGTGAAAATTTTATGGAGGAATTTCTTCTAGATCTGGATCTTCCTTCACTCCAGATTGCAGAAAAACAAATCTAAGTCGCCCCATAACCTTGGAGGAAGTTGCTCAAACTATTAGTACCTTAAAAAAGGGGAAAGCCGCTGGTCTGGATTCTTTCCCAAACGAGACTTATGTCATTTTAAAAGAAGAGCTTGCCCGATTTCTACTCCAACTGTTCAACATTGCGTTTATAGCTGGTTAAGACCTTCTCTTATCGAGGATGAAGCCATTATAACAATTCTCCAAAAACCAAACAAGAATCCGAGATCCTGTGAATCTTACAGGCCTATTTCACTTTTAAATAGTGATCATAAATTATACACTAAGACTATAGCTAAACGCCTGGACAAGGTAACAGGGCTACTGATACACCTTTTATGAAAGGGAGACAGCTTTATGAACTAACGCGCGATCTAATCGGGGCAATAGACATGGCAAAAATATACGAGCTTCTATTACCAATAATGACCTTTGATGCTGTACAAGCATTTGATCGGGTCAGTTGACCGTTTTTATGTAAAATGATCCAGCGGTTTAACTTAGGGGAAACCTTCTTAGCAGCAGTTAAGGCCCTTTATAAAAATCCATCTGCTAAGGTCCTTGTTAATGGTAACCTTACAAGATCAGTAACAAGCATTGGCATAGCCAATAGGTCTCGCTTTTGGGACCTTATATGTATTTAGATATGCAGCACAATATCCTTGGTGCAATAAAATCAACTGTAGCATGGCTAAACACTTATAAGGTCCCAAAGGCGAGACCTATTGTCTATGCCAATGCTTGTTTTTCTTTGACATAGAAAAATATTTGAATTCTTCGGGGTGCTTATTTAAAATTAAGAATTTCCCCCGCCCTACATCATCCACCAGAACGGGAAGTCTTATAAAGAGGCCAACCCCTTAACATAAAGCCATCTATAAAACATTCTATTTTTTGCGCAAAGGAAAGAAATGTAAGCAGCTGCTAGCACTTGAGTGATGCTCTCTCCCTGTGAGCGCTGACTGCACGCCCACCCCTCACGCTGCAGCCTTGTTATTCCGGTGTTGTTATCTTTGCAGCAGTGGTCACACAAGCCTGGCTAATTGGACAGACCACCCACCAGCTCTTATCAGAAAGCGGCATCTCCTGGTTCATCCACTCAGCAGAGCTGGCAAGTGGCTGGAGAAAGCCTGTCTCGTGCACACATCAGGCCCAAACCATGCGGAACACGGGGAGGGGGTTAGTGGGGTTACATTATCAATACCCTGTCTGATATGGATACGTGTTTCACATCTCCACATGCATGTAATAAATACCAAAGAGTGCAAAACATTCTTGGGATCTGGAAGAGCCGAGAATGGTTAGTGAAAAATAGAAAGAAGTACAAGGTAGGTGGCTCGGTTGCCATGCTGGGAAAGTAGAAGGACAAAGCGAGGCAAGGTAAGCTTAGTGAGCTAAGAGTAAGTTTAAAGGGAGGGAGAAGCAGAGAGAGAGCTAAGGAGAGGTAAGCAAGGTACAGAGCAAGAGATAGATGACGCACTGAAAGAGAGGCTGATAAAGTGAGGCGATGAGGCAGGGAGGGAAGCAGAGAAGAAAATCTTATTAATGTCCCCATCACTTCATAAGTGGGCATCTGAGAAGGTGGGACCTGGGCCATTGCCCTCTTTGTCCATGGCCACTAGAATTATGCGATGCTGTGGCGTTTTCCAAATAGCTATGGATTTGCCACATTGGCCACATCATCCATCATCTGCCGCATTGTCTTCAAATTTTAACAAATAAATTGTTTACAGCTCGCTCGGATCAAAAGTTACTAAAAGCACTAAAACGTGTTTCTTTCCGCACAGTGGAAGGCCATTCGCCCAGCTGGCCACCATTCTCTCGCATACTTCTGTATTAGGGTGTTTTGATGTGCAGCATAATGTGCTTTTTCTTGCCGCATTATATAGTCATCTCTGTTGCATGATTTGGCCCCCCGTAGCCGCATAATTCCCGTGGCCCCTGGCACTGTCTACGCCATAAAACACTTTTTTGAGCACGTGCAGAGAAGGCATAGTTGACAATGTGGTCTTTTCATAGCATTCGTGTTATCTGTCCTCTCCCACATAGATATGGGAAACAACAAATTCTATAAAAAAAACTGGGTGAGAGGAGATCGGAAGAGACTTGAAATGTGCAGGCGAGCCCCGGTCCCCGACACCTACACGTGCATCTGGTGCACAACTGCATCCCTGGGACAGGCCCGTGTACTGCCTCCCCCAGCTAGGGAAAGCAAACCACGGGTAACCGCTGCTCGCGATAGTGACAATCAACTAGAAACTGGAATCTTCTAAAATGAAACTGCCCAGCACGGTTTGAAGTAACATACTGGCCATGACTTCTTTAAACTGCTAATACGTGTGAAACTGGACCGTGCACCCGAAAGAAGAGACCATGTACCCATCTATTATTGCAACTGATAGGTAAGCAAGGCGAACATTTGGGAGGGTGTCCGGCATTGCTTGTAAGGTGAGAGGTGCATATTTTATTCGTAGACTGTGACTGCCAGTGGGGGCCACCTGCACTAATTTTCTGGGGACCAGTCCGGGACTTATTTTCCTGATTAGACATTGAGCGCAAGCAAGAGGGAACAAGGAAAACCATTACATGATGCGGAAAGCCAAAGGGAAATAAAAACAGGAAAAGAAGAGAACAGAAGACGAGAGACAGGCAATGAGAAAGAAAAGGAAGAAAAATAAATGGGAAAAAATAATAAAAAATTAAGAAGAGACATTCGGAGAAAGAAGAGAACGAGAGATAAACGATACATGAAATGAGAGAAGCAAAAAGATGGAAAAAGTGAGTCATAATCAGTTATGGTGGAAAGGAGACAACGAATGAGACGCTAAGCCAAAGAGCAATGAATACAATAAGAGCCCGAGGAAGAGAGGGGGAGTTATGTAATTGAAAACGGAACCAGACTTGAGAATAAGGGGGAGGGGACTCAACAAAGAAAAGAGTGAGCTAAGAGAACAATGCTATGACAGAAGAAACGAGGCAGGGAGAGACTGCGTGAAATATCGATGACTAAAACAACAAGCCCGGCGGAGCATGGCGCGCGCGCGCTTGGGGGCGGGGGAGCGCATTCCAGGCAGGGGAGCGAACCATTTGAAGTGCTCCCAAAAAGCGGAGTGCATGGCGGCACCAAGCGCGTGATTGTGCGCGTACTAGCAATGCAATACGCTTTTTGGGAGCACTTTGAAATGCCCTTTTACAATAGTCTCGCCTTGCGATCGCTTACGCGATATCAAGGCGAGACCTAAAAATAGGCAGGGGCGCTAGACAGGGTTGCCCTCTTTCCCCCCTCCTTTTCAATATATACATCGAACCTTTAGCATGTAAATGAAAAGCCTGCCAGAACATTTACCCTTTTATTTGTAATGGTTGGGAAAAGAAAATTGGACTATATGCTGATGATCTGATGATTCTGACAGGTGATTTAAAGCAGTCGCTTCCTGCGATTTGGGAACAGTTGGAGATTTGTGGGAGGGCATCGGGATACATGATCAGGGCCAGACTGGGAACCAAAACCAGCCCTGGCAAAGAGCTCGGCCGCCCCCCTCCCCCCTGCCGCCGATCTCTTTGCCTGGGCCGGTTTTCGGCCGATTTTGTTACAGGGCCGATTTTGCAGCTATGCCGCAAAAACGGCCCTGTAACAAAATCGGCCCCCAGGGGCCCAAAACCGGCCTCCACCTGTGCGGTGCACCCGGGGATTGCCCGGTGATCGCTACGGCCAGTCCGGCCCTGTACATGATTGACCAACAAAAAACTGAGTTAATGAAATGGAATACTCACTACAGTAGCGACCTCACAAAGGGCCTCATGTAGGAAGCCAAATACCGGTCGGTAACGGCCGATTTTCGGTAATTATACCGTTACCGACCGGTATTTTGGCTTTTGAGATGTAGGGGGAGAATTTCATGATTCGGTATTTACCGAATCGGTAAAATTACCGAATCGGTAATTTTACCGATTCGGTAAATACCGAATCATGAAATGAGATGTAGGGGGAGTGTGTGGTGGGTGTGGGGATTCGTTATTTACCACCAACTAAAGGTTGGTGGTAAATAACGAATAGGTGTTTAAAAGCATTTTTGTGCACGTTTAAGTGTGCAATGTGGCAGACATACATGCCCTTAGGGCATGTATGTGCGCCACATGTGCACACATGGCCGAATCAGGGGTGCAACAGGGTGTCAATGTGACACCCTGCCACCCTTGCATGTGCTCCCCCCATTACCGATTCGGTATTTACCGAATCGGTAATGAGGCATACCTTCCCATCAATGGGAACGTATGCCTCATTACCGAATCGGTAAATACCGATTCGGTAATTACCGAAGTTCTACGAATCGGTAATTTTTACCGCATAAATACCTACATAGCATTTACCACTTCATAAATACCGAATCGGTATGATTCGGTATTTATGAAGTGGTAAATGCCAGCCCACCTACATGAGGCCCAAAGAGAGGAATTAGATATCTAGGCATCCAAATAGTCCATAACATCGACAAGATAGCACAGGTTAATTTTGATAAAGTAACCACGAGTGTCAAATCACAGTTACAAAGATGGGGGGCTCTTCCACTTTCGTTTCTGGCTAAATCGAATCTTCTAAAAATGTCGATTCTTCCCAAATCTACTTTTTTGTTTAATACTATCCCGTTAAGTTTCCGAAGATTTGGTTCAAGAAAGTACAAGGGGCTTTTTCAAGTTTTATTTGGGGAAATAAAAAACCAAGAATATCTCTAAAGAAACTTAGAAGGAAGAAAACTCATGGAGGCATTGCTACCCCAGATTTATACCTGAATTACTGTGCATTCCATCTAAAGAACTTTTGGCAACTACTGATGGATAGTTCGACTTTTTCCCCGCTCTTTAAAGCTCTTACGGCCAGTGTTCCCCACCAGGCAGAGTCTTTTCTTCTAAAATGTGGTCATCCTAAATTTTTTAAGGTGAGACTGAAGGTTCTCGTGGCTGCAGTTAAGCTCTGGACACAGGTGAGACGACTTTTAAAAATTCCCTATTGTAGTAACGCAACACCTATTTGGGACTCACCAGGTACTCCGGCTTGTTTAATGGATGCCCTTGCCGTCCCGCTTCAATCTTGTGGCATTTGCACATGGGGACAGCTTATTGTGGATTCTGAATTAATTTTATGGCATCACTTCTCTGCGATTTGTGAGAACTTGGTCTCAAAATTCAAATACTATCAATTGTCAAGTTGGGTAACATCTTTAGGGAAGGAGCTTGAAGGGAAAGGGGACTTGGTGTCAAAGTTTTGCATATGCTCCACAATTCGGAAAGAGGTTGCAGAATGGTATTGGCTGTTAACCCAAAAAGGAGAAGATACGCAAGATCCATTTACAGAGATCTGGAAGAGGGACCTGCCGGGTGAAGACCTTGAAAAATTAGGGCAAGTATCTATGTCTTTTTTATTGTCTTATGTGAAACGTGCTCCGTTAAAAAAGTACCCTCTTTTCACAGTCCATAAGGCACATTGGACGTCACAGAAAATATCAAAGATGGGGAGTCATGAGATTAAGAAATGTCCGAAGTGCGGTGAAGACAACGCAGATGAGGTCCATATGTTTTGGCGGAGTCCCTAAATCCAGGCTTTCTGGCAGAAAGTGGGTAAGACCATATCAGGTATTATGGGTCAAGGGATTAAGTTGACTACACCCTCTGTGATCTTTGGGGTGTTTCCAGGGGGGGGCGGGGTAATTAACCGAACTCTAACAAAAAATCATAAAGCTCTCTTTTTTGTTCTGATTCTGCTTGCGCGGAGGGAATTGTGCGTTAAGTGGAATTTCCATGTCCCCCAACGGAGGATGAATGGATTCACTCCATTCAGAAAGTCTCTCGACTTGACAGTGCAAGAAAACAGACCAAGAAAAATAAGTTCTGGGAAATTTGGGATGGCTGGGTTAAGACCTTTGTTTCTAACGCATCTCATTAGGGTCATCTTTAGTTGCATAAACCTTGTATTGTGCTCTTTTTTTTACTTGTTTCGTGATTAGAGGTCTTTCTTCTCTCTTCTCTTATTCTTTTGAATTAAATTTCTTGGGTACTTAGGATACACTTTTGTTGTTTGTGTTTTATGGTCCAATGATCAATAATTTGCTATACAGGTTGCTTTAGTGGTAGGGCCACTTTCAACTATAGCACCTGCCTGTAAAAGATTAGGAGACATTTCCCCGCCTAGAGGTAAAGTCTCTGACCCAGGGTTATTTTGATCTTCCTCTCCTCTGTGGAGTGACCGGGAATTATTTATACCTGGTTCTGGTTTGGGTTATGCCCTACTTCTTTGAAACTAAAGCATAATTGGATAAATGAGACTAAAAAAAAATGGATACATGTTCAGTTTCTCAGCTCGGACAGTTTGACCAGATTATTCAATTGACAAGAACATATTTTTAGGATCTTATTAATGCCAAAATATCACCTTTTGTCAAAAGCAAGAGATGCATTGGGTGTGAAGAATATTTGGAAGAGGAGTGCCATGCTTTAGGTGCGTAGCTACCAGTGGTGCAGCCAGTGTACTGCTCAGAGGTCAGAGGGGGCCCAACTACGACAGTCCCTTGAACCCTGCGAGTGCACATAAATAACCATGCTGGAGATTCATAAGCGAACAAGCATTGAAAGTTACTTTCATTTTTGTGTTTATCTTTCACATTTGCTATGTGTTTTAAATACAGAGGTCAAATGTCAGGCTAGACTTCTGATAAACTGCTGCTTATGTTTTTTAATGTCAAGACTGGAGTTTACTTTAGTTTTCCTTACTAGTGTGAGGATTTAAACTGTGTGAAAACTTGCTGGTGTGAAAAGAAAGGCTGTAGGATGCCACTTTCTTCGAACACACGACAAAAATTGAATATCTGTAAATTAACTATGCAAATATTTCAACATATATCAACAGGAAAGCACAAATGAATTGTTTTTTCCCCTAGTTGTAAAGAGCGATAAAACAAAGATGTTAATAGCATAAAAACAAATCAAGACACTTTACTTGGTGATGCACAAATTACAAATATTCACTGACACTCAATTTCCACTTAACATTGTTTGTGTGCTATATATATTTGTATCTGTAAAATTGTATATCTGTTCAAATTTGGTGGCCATCTAAATGGAAAATGAGGTGTTTGTGAATGGCAGTGGCTCCCTTACCATGCTTTAGTAATACATTTGTGACACTGTGCTCCTAAATGCAACACCAGCTACATACTACATCCTTACCACTCTCCTGCTGAATGGGCGTGGCTTATTTGTGACACTGGTCCTTTGTGCGATGTGCTGGTATTTTTCAGAATCATTATGAGTTCAGTGATGAAACACTGATAGGAACACCACCAGTCTGAAAATTATTCCAGCACCAATGCCTACTAAGGCCACATGAGGTCTTACAGCACTGGGAGCTTGCTGTTAGCTCAGTCCAATTTCCTTAGCTATATGAGTGAGAGTTCAAACAACAGAATCTACTAACTCTATTAAAGCACCCATGCACTGAATGGCGGAGCAGTGTGCCTGCTCACTTTTCTAAACGAAGAGCGCACTATTTGACCCTGGCTGCCTGATGCCAGCAGGGGTGAAAGAGGAAGATATGCTGTTGCTACTGGGTGGCTTCTAAACACATGACAGTCACAGTAATCACTGCATTCAGCCTAACGAGGGGAGGGTTTTATTTTACGCTATAAACATTCACAGGTAACTTTAAACATCTTCTTGGGGTTGCTAATGCACAATTCTTCCTTATTAAAACCAGAAGTAGGAATAGTTATTCTTTTGAAACCTGTGGCAACTGACCAGAATCTTGGAAAACAAGATGTTGCTTCTCTGAGCGACATATGGAGAGGGGGGAACTCGAGTAACTGTAATACACAGCACTGTATTAGAGGTGGGCAAGCCAATAAATTACCAGGGAGAGAGGAGTTAGGGGTCTGTCTTGGATCTAAGAGCCCAGGCATGAGCTGAGCCTTGGGAACATTTGCCATGGCAATTGTGCAACAAATATGTAAAAATATGATAAAGTGTCCTCACGATTAAAAAGAAAATGTCTTTGACAAGCATTTCATCTTTCACAGCAGATTATTTCACTGCATTGAGAGACATTTATTAGAAGAGATCATTTTTAAACATGAACTTAGAACATCCATATTCTCCATACCCCACTCTGACGACAATACCATAAGTGAACTAAAAGGCAAGTCAGTTGTCATGTGCGCCCTATATGAGGCTATACTCTTTAGACATTTTTGTACAGCAAACATCCTCACATATTTCAAGGTTTTCTCCTATGCAATAATTAAAACAGTGGGAGGCACAATAAAATAAAATAATTTTCTAGGATCACACTATTTGGACAAGTGGCCAAGTTGGGACTTATCCAAGGTTTCCTGGTCTCCCACTGTGTAGTTCAGTAACTAGATTTGTATACATTTTTAGCTCCAGTTTGACATCAGATACGTATCAATACTTTGTCTATCATTCTTGGTGAATGAGGTTACAGCGTGTGCAGCAGGCAACAGCCACAAAACAGTTCAGCTAGTTTTTGGCTCAAGGGTTGAAGATGACCTCAAGCTGAACCAGAGCCTAACATCTGGCTCAAGCCTTCAGTGGTTCATCCACCTCTACAGTTTACTCTGAGTATTCAGTGCCTGAAATAAGATTTGATGCTAATGCCACTTTTGTACCTGTTTTGTATTTGAGGATATCTTACCTTTCACTGCTGATGACCATAATGTAACTGTGCTGTGTGAGAGGAACTTACACTGCTGCCGAATGTTGCACATTGCGTCTGTGAGTAAATATAGGCCTAGACTGCTGCTGCATAAGCTGTCCATGACTGAGCATGTGAGGGAAGCTTGTTGCTTCTTACCAGATTGGTCTGCGTTCTATGGGTGTGAGGAAAGCCTGTACTTCTGCCTGGTGCTGTTCCTGTTTTGTATGTGGAAATCTTCTTTTGTGTGTAAGTCAAGCATGCACTCGTACACCCAGTAATGTTCTTTACACTTGGGCCAAACCTGAAATGCTTCTCGTTTGTTGTAATTGAGGGAAGTGTTATATGGTGCTGCCCAGTGTCACGTGTGTTGTATCTCTTGGTAAGAAGCTTGCAGTGGCCCTGCAATACCACACTTGCTCCATGTCTTTAAAGCAAGCTTGCCCTCACCCCAAGTACCACACGTGTTTCATGTCTTCGATGAAAGCTTGCACTGGTCCCGCAGTGCCACACTTGCTCCATATCTTTTCCTAAATCTTGCACTGGCTCTGCAGTCGCACATTAGTTCTATGTCTTTGGAGGAAGCTTGCAATGACTGGCCCTCCAGAGGCATACTTGTTAAATGTATTTGAAGGAAGCTGGCACTGGCTGGTACTGTAGTACCACACTTATTCAATGTCTATAATGGGAAATTTGCAATGGTCCTGCAGTATCACACTTGTTTCATGTCTTTCAGGGATGATTATGATGTTCTTGACATGAGCTACATGTCAGGAGCAAAGGACCCCTCATCTTCTGCTCCCTGTGCTCTATTACTGTGTGATTTAGGTCTGACCAAAAAACTGTTCCTCCTGAATAATACATAATCTTGCTTAGAGAAAATAGGCTTTAGGTAAGCCCACTTCAGTTATTCATCAGACAGCGTATAATTCCTATATTATTTAAGCCCTTCAACAATGCATGCAAATAAATGAGTAGTACATCAGCCATTGGCTTTGTTGCCAAAGTTTGGCTCTGCTTAGTAGACAATTGCTGGTCTTTAGTATATCAGGTAACCTAAGTGATAATATTTGACCTGCTTACTCTGTATCCAGAGAAGTTCAATCGCAGGAGATATTTCCTTTACTTCACCGCCCAACAGCTCACCTGCAAATGCAGACTAGTGCTGAGTAACGAGAGTACCACTAGCTCCGCTGCCATTCTGAGTTATAATATTTGGCCTGCTTACTCTGTGTTACTCGGCACCCAGAGAAGTCCAACCCCGGGAGATATTTCCTTTAGTCCATCCCCCAGCAGCTCACCTGCAAATGCAGCCTAGTGCTGAGTAACAAGGGTACCAGCAGCTCTGCTGCCATTGCTACTGGACCACAACTTTCAAATGCAGAGTGCCAGGCATCACTGCTGCAAGCTTCAAATTCAAGCCACCATCTTGAAACACTATTCTGCAGACTTTGTCATTTATTACTTTTCCAAGATGGCAGACCAGTGCAAAACTTTACATTTTAATATTTTATTGAAGCAGATGCCACCCACATTTAGTTAGGATCTTTTCTTCTTTTCTTTTTCTATCTTTCTTTTAACATACGCTTGCACTACAAAGCAAAGCACCTTCTGTCTTCTAGAAGGCGAGTGGGACTTTTTAATGCCAAGACTCTTCCCTGGAAAATTCCATAGAGATCTAACTAATATAGTCTGCAGTTCTGTTCCAAGTGTAGGTTACTTCAAGAGCTTTGAATTAATTACTCTAGTAGACCGATGCACCAGTATGTCAAAGTGTGACTCCTTTGCCTCCATCTTCCAAACTCCATTCCTTCCTTGTGAGCAGTGTACACGTATATGAGCAGTGTGCTCGTGTGATTGCAGCGTTGCCAGCACATTTTGTGCGTGCATTGTGAGGGATGCTCCTGTGTGAATGCAGGATTAACACTGTCGTTTGTGTGCACAGAGTTAAGTGGTCTATATTTCAAAGGTTGTGAGTGATGAGTAAGGCATGTGCGTGTATGTGACGCTTGAGGGAT
This sequence comes from Triturus cristatus, assembly GCF_964204655.1. Lineage (NCBI taxonomy): Eukaryota > Metazoa > Chordata > Amphibia > Caudata > Salamandridae > Triturus > Triturus cristatus. The sequence goes on from NC_140590.1 coordinate 1,001,128,184, forward strand.
ATGCCTATGTGAGGGCAGCAGTGTGTGTCAGCCCCCTGTCTTTGTGTGAAAGCACTTTACAAGAGTCAAATCTATACTTGTAATACTTTTAAGGATTATGGATTTGAATTGAAGAAAAGCAGTACAGAGAGTGGAAATACATAGTGTGTGCATGAGAATGGTAGTGACTATTGATATGACAAATGCAGATTCTGTCAAAGGAGGCAGAGAAGTGTCGGGATAGCTCACAGACTGAGATGTCACCATAGTGTGGGGGCCGTTGCTTTGCTTACTCCTGGGCCCATGGCACACTATCTACAGCACTCCGTGCATCCTGCCTACATGCAGAATATCACGGGAAAAGCGGAGTCCAAACAACAAATCCCGTAATAAAAAGAAATTCAACCACTTTAATGAGACGAGGGATTAGACAAAAAGTAAAACTTTTAATGAAAAACAATAAATAGCAGAATTAGCATCCTCAATGCCGCTCGCTTTAAGGAATATGATTGCTCTGTAGAGAGTACAAAAGAGCAAAGGACATGACAGCCAAGTATGTTAGAAGGTTGCTTGCACTTGAAACTCAAGGAGGCTAGCCAAGAAATAAAAGAAGGAGCTTTTGAGTTTTGAATGAGATACACACCAACAGCAAATCTAGAGTGCAGAAACCAGAAACATGTAACATCACCCAGCCAGTGCTGAGCAACCATATTAACTAGTGGTACGGATCTACTGGCTTTTTGAATATCCTAATCTAGATATGGGCAGAAACATGTTGATGACATGTGAATGATAACTCCTTTTTATCCACTTATATAATTTTCTAGACCGGCACAGTCTTTTTAATGCATAAAAGACACCTATTTATATATGTTTCACAGTTAGGAACGCCCAGAGAGCTGTAAGAGAAGTTGGGTTCTTGTTGTGTTACCCCATGCTATAATGGATAGTATCAATAAACAGTGAACTTCTGCAGGTGCCACTTCCTTTTATACTTGTGTTGATTTTCACTTTAATCTCATAAAAGAACCACTAGAGGGAGAAAAGAAAATAAACAAATAAAGAACCACTAGAAATGCAACACAATAAAAGGAACCGGATGAATGTGGTTCTGAAACAAGAGTCATTTCCCCTGAAAAAAGCTGCTGACAGAATGAGTCACAATGCTGTAATGCGCCACAAATAAAAATAGTTTTAGGGAAAAAATACTACATCATTATTTTGAAATAACATTGCACCATAAGGATTACACAGCATTATGTAAGTCCACCATTGATTGACCTTCGAGTGCCCATAGAGCATAGCACCCAGTCTCCGTTAGTGAGGAATAATTATTACGGATGTGATCAATCTACGACAAAGTTTTTTGTCTATTATTTGTACTCCCGTATATATTTTAAATCTATGTCACCTGATGTTTTTTATTGTGTTTTTTTAATTAATTTATGGAATGTGTATTGTTGTTTATATTTCATGATGCAGTGTTATTAATTGTGTAGACCTGTTTTCTTGATTGTGTCTTGACGAATAAAATAATTTTAATCTTCTGTTATTAGTTTTGTATATAATAGTAGCCTTGGGTATACAGACATATTCTCCTATTCTGAGTGCAATGGATGTGATTGAGTGATGAAGTTGGAGACTTCAGTCCTGTAATAGACATTGTTGGGTGCATAGTGCTGTCCAAAGGATACCTTTGCGATTCCATAGATATTTCATCAAAGCCTCACTTCCAGCTTTCCTGTAACCTACAACCAGGGCCGGACTGGGAACCAAAACCAGCCCTGGGAAAGTGCTCGGCTGCCCCCCCCCCCTCCCCCTCCCCCCGGGGGATTGGGGCCACGGCCGGTTTCGGCCAATTTCGTTACAGCGGCCGATATTGCAGCTATGCTGCAAAAACGGCCCTGTAACAAAATCGGCCCCAACCCTGGTGGCCCACCGGGGAAATACCCGGTGCCCGCTACGGCCGGTCCGGCCCTGCCCACAACACCCTTTCAGATCACAAGTCAAAACATTCCCCGTTATGCTTAAATTCCACTAGTTCTGGACATAAGAAGCTATTCGTTATTAGTTTTGCTTTTGATCTTGTTGGAACTGAAATCATTGACAGGGGATGAGCTGGATGACCAGGGGTGGCTCCTCCATTGGATCAGAGGAGGGTCGCCCCGCTTAAGTGCCCCCGCAAAGCCCCAGAAAATAAAAATAAAATGGTAATTCATTCATTATCATTTTATTTTTCATTGTCTCATCCTCAACCGAGCATCAGTACGGGGTGGGCCTCCTGAGTAACAGCCGGGATAAGTGGTGGGCAGAGGGCTGCCTTCATTTTGGCCGGCTTTTTTTGCCACAGCCAGCCAGACATTCGCAATTTAAAGCACTCAACCGTGCTGTTGTATTACGACAGCTGAGTTGAGAGGAAGTGCAGGCATCCAGTGCCCTAGGGAGCGCCGAGAGAGGCGGCTCCCACCAATTAGGGCACTGCTAACATGCTAGTTAAGAGCACGTGAGCAGGCCAGGATTGGTCGAGGGAGTTTGCTTCCCCCTTCAGTAGATGCCAGCCAACACTGGGGATGACATCTCTAAAAGCATACGAATCTCATACCCATTTCCCCATTTGATGCTAATTATACTTACATTTTTGGCCGTGCCAGGACGCCCAACGATCTCTGATTTGCAGTCTCTTTTACTTCTCTGAAGGTTAGTGTGCATCAAGTTCGACCATGTATATCTTTATTTATAGCAACCAGATGGGGATGCCCCACTGCCATTACTTAATTTGAGCCGGTGGTTGCTGGAGGAGGCCACAGTCACTTATTTTTGTGGACGGCACTTATTTTCCTTCAACAGATATGCCGAGTACAAGAGAGGGAGAAACACGTAGGGTCCGATTCACAAAGGTAAAGTTAGTCCAAAAGTCTACCTTAGACCAAACTCTAACTTTACTACTTTTTCAAAATTCACAAAGGTACATTACTAATAATAACTTTACTACTAGTAAGTTTACTGGTAGTAAACTTACTAGTAGTAACTTACCTTTATGAATTCCAAAAAGTAGGGTCTAAGTACCTTTTTGAATCGGCCCACAGATCGGAAAGGTGGAGGAAGAGAAAGTACCTGCAAGAGGGAGACGAAGGAGCAGGCATTGTCTGGTAGTGGTTTATTGACTACCAGCCTTGGTTTTTGTCTTGCTGAAGTTCAATGGCACAGGACGCCAACTTTTGAGCAGAGCTTCAGGCACCGGCACTCTCTCTTTCACGTATTAAGCACTGCCCACTGCTCCCCATCAGATTTCATAACTTATGCTCGGAGCTCGTGCTACAATCATGGAAATTGTGGACTGGCTGCACAGTGCAAAGCAGTTACCTCTGCCCGTTGCGGCACCAGGAAGTTTGTTTCCACAGCAGGCTGGTAGGTCCAGTTGCAGGTTTTTGTCAAGGCATGGTCTTTATTCTGGTGTGGAAATCCAGAAAAATTGAGTAAGCACAAATGCAAGGGACACTGCATTCTTCCATAAACTGAGTTTATTGAATGTGGAATAAATCAATGCTTCCCAAATTGGTCACGAAGCTTAGAAGTAATATGTTCACTAGTTCATGACCTGTTTCCATCTTCAGGAGCTACTGTATCATGAAGAGCTGTGCAGGCTCAGTCCAGAGCTCCATATTTTAGGTCTGGCTTAACAGCAAGTTAAGTAAACTGATTCATGGTTTGAGACCCTTTATGCTTATTGTTGTGTTATTTTTTCATAGGGGATAACACTTGGACACTTTGTAAAGTGAAAACTACCAATACAAATACGGACCCTTATACTGAATAATATTTATGTAACACAAATAATAAGGTACAAATACAGCTATGCCTATTAACAATACAAAGACATTTTCTCTATTAAAAGACATTAGTTAATAAAGTGTTTTCTTTCTCTCAGGTTTTAAATAGGTGGCAGCTCCGTTTTTATTAATGTTCTCCGAATAAAATTGAAGATATCATACGACTTGAAAATAAAATGCAACCAAAACCGAAATCTCTATACAAGGTAATAAATGAGGAGTACCAATGAAAATGCAAGCTACACACAATTATAGAGGGAAAGGTAAAAGGGAAGTTTGGGAGACGTAGAAACCCAGAAATATGTGCATTTAAGGGCTCAATTTAATTGAACATAGTAGTTAAGGTACCGAGTAAGGTGGAGGTCATGCCCAAAATAGATACTTATGAAGTAGGGAGCTAAGAGATATGAGTATAAATCAATAAGTTAAATAGAAAATGGCAATTAATAGGTGTAGAATGATTCTACTAATAAGTTATAATGATGCAAGTATCTATTGAATGAGTTCTTATATGTTTGCAATTACATAAGGATATGTGTATCATGTGTTGAAAATGTGACAAGGGGTATGAAGCATGCGAGGTCTGAATATGTTGAAATTTAGTTATAACTAAAACAGACTGATGATATTGTCTATATATTTATTCTGATACAGGACTGTACAGAATCAGGAAACAATAGATTGAGAAAACTTTATTTTATCATTTGTCTTGAAAAAGATGGAAACAGTTGGAAAAATCCATCGAAACGCGTCGACGCAACTTTAATTACATAATCTCTATTGGAATATGGTTGTGTCATTGTACAAATAGAAGTTAAAAACAGAACATTAATTCACTGCTGTAGATGATATGTACAGACAAAGACTAACGATAGGAGTCTATAATCGTGTTTTCTCTTTTGTTTTTATGTATTGATGTTTTTGTAAATAAACTTTTTGCCTTACATGTCAAAGTGATAAGTTTGTTTCGAATAGAGTGTATGTATTAAGAGACAAATGCTTTTGTGTGAATTTATTGATTTTTATGCAATTTTAATTAAAGAAATATTTTAACATATTTTAGTTTCTGTGTTAGAATTTAACTTAACCCTTTAGTTTGGGTTCTTGAAAGAGTTGTTCATCTTCATATTGTGTTCATATTATGGTATATGTTATTAAGATTTGTTCCAAAGGGAACTTATATTTTACTTAACAGCACAATCGTCACCTGACCTTAAGTGATCTAAATAGAGCTTTGAGGAGTACTACCAAGATCAACTGTGGCTCCACCCAGATGCTGGTTCTCGTGAGTGCTGATTCGGATTTGAGAAAACCATGTGTGCTTCCACAGAGATAATGGCTATCCTCCAAGCAGCTGCAATCATTGATTTTGTTTTTGTTTATCAAGTTGTGTGAGCCACAGTGGTGGCTGGCAATTACAGAGTATGGTGAGGCAGGCAAATGGGTGGTGGGCGGGTGCATGCACATGCACTATATGTGAGGAGCCGATATTATAAAGTAAAGAGTCACTTAACTTGCTTGCTGCACGACACATCCAGCATATGCCCCAGCCAACTCCCCTAACCAATCCTGGTGCTGTTTACCAGCATGAGACAAGCACCAGGATTGGAGGGAGTGGCCTTTCTCAGTGCTCCCAAGGGCATTGGAGGCTTGTGCTTGCTCTCAACCCAGTTGTGCATATGTCAGGCTGGAAGACAGACAGCCAAAGTGACATGCGCACTTTAAACTAAAGTGCCCAGCCCACCACTCAACAGCAATGGCCCGCCCCATCCTGACACTCAGTTCAGATGTGGGTTAGTGAAAAATAAAATGATGATAAATTAACTTTATCAACATTTTATTTTTCATCAATGGGCCTTTTCTGGGGACATTTTAGTCAGTGGGGCAACGCTCCTACACCCTAATGGAGGAGCCATTCTTGGTGAGCCAGCTGTCTTTCACATGGATGGAACTTCCTTTTTAGGTTACACATGCCACTGCAATGCTATTACACAGCGTCTCCTAGATAATTAGATAACTATGGTGTTTGTTCTTCTCTGGTATATCACAGAAAGGAGGAGCAGAGTCACGAGGAATGGGCTGCTGTATTGCAGTTCCAGTCTCCTTCCCCTTCTTATTCCTTTATCAATTTCCAGAGTGGAGTTGTGTATTTGAGACCAGAATGGGATGCCTATCTGCATACAACTTCAAACCTGTCGTATTGCACTCTTGGAGAGAATGGTATTTTTTTCTTTCTTATTCCTGGAAGAAGGCCTCTGTTTGATTGCTGGTGTTAAAAATGATGTGCTAAGTTGCCTATAGCTTAAAGTGAAACGTGCTCTGATAATAATGAAAAACAAGCATTGAAAATGCAATAGGTCTCGCCTTTGATTAAGTTAAAGCCATTTGCTTTGCTAATGGTATTGTATAGCAAAGCAAATGGCTGTAACTTAATGAAAGGCGAGACCTATTGCATTTTTAATGTTTCCCTGCAAGAACGGTTTATTTCACAGCTGCTGTGAGTATGCAGATTGGCTGCTTTACCTCAAGTAGGGAGGGTGAAAAAAGCTGCTTTCCTTCTCAGAGCCAGGGCGGGCAATGGCAGTGAGAGCCGAGGGGCATGAGACAGCATAACCCGCCCACCCCTTCACTATTTCAACTTGTCCGCTCCACAGACGGAAGCAGGGCGGGCAGGGGAGGAGCTGCTCCTTGATCTTTAGTTAGGTCTGTTATGGGGAGCAGTGGGGGGCCAGGCCAGTGGCAAGGGTTGGAATGCAGGGAGCTGATCACGTGTGACAGCAGCAGTTCAGTCCATCATAAGAAAACAATGACAGAACGTGTATTAGTTTTGGAAAGTACTGTGACTGATTGGGAGGGGGTAGAGACATCAGAGAGTGGGGTGGAGGAGCAGGAGGGGGAGACAGGAGACTGAAAGCAAACCAGCGTGAGAGTGCCTTGCTGATAGAAACTTAAAGCTGACAGAAAGACCTCAGAGCTGGCCTTCTCCCGGAGACCAGAGCCAGTCCGCGGCCGGGGCAGCTGCGAGGAGCAGGACAGGCACAGACAGCAGTGCCCCTGCTCTGAAGTAGGCTGCGGCACAGCTCTGGCTTCCTCTTGTCCACCTGGTTGTGCTGAAGCCTGCTGACTGATTGGGGAGGGGGGGGTTTGAGCACAGAAAGTTAGATGAAGGAGCTGGTAAATAGACAATGAGAACCAGAACTGTGCATGTGAAACACAGACATGGCTGGGGCCCCACAGGCATGCAGGATAGACTCAGGTCGGGATAACAGGCATGGAGGGATGACACAGTCATGCCTGCTTGACTGGGGATGGGTAATAATATATGCATGGATGGCGTAGCACCGGTATACAAAATATACCGGGCGACAGAGTAACTAACAAAGGCATGCAGAATAGACAGTGGATTAACAGAGGCAAGGCTTGTGGATCCACACAGATTACAAAACTTTCCACCACAGAAATGTGAGGAAAATGTGTTTTTTTGGACACATTTTTAGGTTTGCAAGGGATCTGGGTAACATAACCTGGTGAGAGCCAGTCAAGTCACCACATCCTGTATTTTCCTGGGTGTCTAGTTTAAAAAAATGTATAGGTTTACTAGATGTCCCTAGGAGCCAGCATAGCTAGGGTTCAATACCTACAGCTAGGCACTTGGCAAAAAAGGGTCAGTGTTCAGTCTGAAAATGTGGTGTGTCCACGTTGCGTTTTGGGCCGTTTTCTGTCGTGGGCACTAGGCCTACCCACACAATTGAGGTACCATTTTTCTCAGAAGACTTTGGGGAATGCGGGGTGGGTGGAAATTTGTGGATCCACGCAGATTTCAGAACTTTCCACCACAGAAATGTGAGGACATTTTTTGTTTTGGGACAAATTTTTTGGTTTGCAAGGCATTCTGGATAACACAACCTGGTGCGTGACAGTCAAGTCACCCAATCCTGGATTCCCCTTGGTATCTAGTTTTCAAAAATGTAAAGGTTTGCCAGGTTTTACTATGTGCCGGCAGAGCTAGGGTTCAAAATCTACAGCTAGGTACTTTGGAAAAAAAGGGTCAGTTTTCACTCTGAAAATGTGGTGTATCCACGTTGCGTTTTGGGCCGTTTCCTGTCTCAGGCATTAGGCCTACCCACACAAGTGAGGTACCATTTTTCTCAGAAGACTTTGGGGAACGTGGGGTGGGTGGAAATTTGTGGATCCACGCAGATTCCAGAACTGTCCACCACAGAAATGTGAGGAAATGTTTAGTTTTGGGACACATTTTTTGGTTTGCAATGCATTCTGGATAACACAACCTGGTGCCAGGGCCGGACTGGCCGTAGTGGGCACCGGGCAATCCCCCGGTGCGCCACACAGTTGGGGGACGGTTTTGGGCCCCTGGGGGCCATTTTTGTTACAGGGCCATTTTTGCAGCATAGCTGCAAAATCAGCCCTGTTACAAAACGGCCGAAAACCGGCCCTGGCAAAGCGCTCGGCGGCACCCCCAACCCCCCGGGGGGTCGGCCGAGCACTTTGCCAGGGCCGATTTAGGTTCCCAGTCCGGCCCTGCCTGGTGCGTGCCAGTCAAGTCACCCTATCCTGGATTCCCCTTGGTGTCTAGTTTTCAAAAATGTATAGCTTTGCCTGGTTTCCCTAGGTGCCGGCAGAGCTAGGGTTCAAAATCTACAGCTAGGCACTTTGGAAAAAAAGGGTCAGTTTTCACTCTGAAAATGTGGTGTATCCACGTTGCGTTTTGGGCCGTTTTCTGTCGCTGGCACTAGGCCTACCCACACAAGTGAGGTACTATTTTTCTTGGTAGACATTGGGGAACGTGGGGTGGGTGGAAATTTGTGGATCCACGCAGAATTCCAGAACTTTCCACCACAGAAATGTGTGGAAAATTTGTTTTTTGGACAGATGTTTAGGTTTGCAAGGGATTCGGGTTAACAGAAGCTGGTTAGAGCCAGTCAAGTCACCCCATCTTGGATTCCCCTTGGTGTCTAGCTTTCAAAAATGTATAGGTTTGCTAGGTTTCCCTAGGTGCCGGCAGAGCTAGGGTTCAAAATCTGCAGCTAGGCACTTTGGAAAAAAAGGGTCAGTTTTCACTCGGACAATGTGGTGTGTCCACGTTGCGTTTTTGGGCCATTTCCTGTCCCGGGCACTAGGCCTACCCACAGAAGTGAGGTATAATTTTTCTCAGAAGACTTTGGGGAACGTGAGGTTGGTTGAAATTTGTGGATCCACGCAGATTCCAGAACTGTCCACCACAGAAATGTGAGGACAATGTGTTTTTTTGGACAAATTATTAGGTTTGTAAGGGATTCTGGATAACAGAACCTGGTGAGAGCCAGTCAAATCACTCCATCCTTGAATCCCCAGGGTGTCTAGTTTTAAAAAATGTATAGGTTTACTAGGTTTCCCTAGGTGCCGGCAGAGCTAAGGTTCAAAATCTACAGCTAGGCACTTGGCAAAAAAAGGGTCAGTTTTCACTGTAAAAATAAAAGTGTGTCCACGTTGCGCTTTGAGCCGTTTCCTGTCGCGTGCACTAGGCCTACCCACACAAGTGAGGTACCATTTGTATCGGGAGACTTAGGGTAACACAGAATTGTAGAGCAACTGTTATTACCTTTTGACTTTCGATGCATTTCTACCTTCCAAATGAAAGACAATGTGTAAAAAAGAAGTCATTTTGAAAAATGACCTATAATTCTCATGCTAGTATGGGTACTCACAATTTCGGAAATGTGCAAATATCTACTGTTTCTAAACTCTATATTTTGTTCCTATTTCATAAATACATAGGTGTCTTTCATACCGATTTTACCATGTATATATTTTCCCAAATGAATTGCTCTATACCCGGTACATGATAAAAAACCATTGCAAGACGCTGCTCAGTTATTGGCTCAGGGTTCATCGGGATCTTGGTGAACCTACAAGTCCTATATATCCCCACAACCAGAAGGGTCCAGCGGATGTAACGGTATATTATTTTCAAACAGCTCTCATAATTTGAAGAAGTTACAGGTGAAAACGTTGGCACAAATGGCTGCTTTTTTCAAATAATGTTTAATTTTTCCTCTATTCAACTGTTAGTTTCTATAAAGAAACCTTGAAGGATCTACACAAATGACCCCTTGCTGAATTCAGAATGTTGTCTACTTTTTAAAAATGTATAGCTTTCCAGGATCCATTATTGATTTCATTCCCATTTCTACAATTAACTGGAAGAAGGTTGAAAGCACAAACAATGGCAAAAATAGGCTATGTCCCAGAAAAATGCCAAAACTGTGTAAATGTTTTTGGTTTTCTGACAAAAGTCTGCTTGTCCCTGAAAGCTGGGAAGATAGTGATTTCAGCACCACAGCCCCTTTTTTGATACTATTTGCAGGGGGAAAAAAGACACTTTCATCAGTAGCCCTTTTGTCACATATAAAAAAATTAAAATAAAATGTTGCTGTATTTTGGCTAATTTCTGAGTCCCCTCCAGGGGAATCCACAAACCCTGGGTACCTTTAAAATCCTCATGATGTTGAAAGAAAAAGACGCAAATTTGGCGTGGATACCTTATGTGGTCAAAATGTTACAGGGGCCTAAGCCTGAACTACCCCAAATAGCCAAGAAAGGGCTTAGCACAGGGGGGGGGAGGGGAAGGCCTAGCTGCGAAGGGGTTAACACATGCATGCAGGTAATACTTTACAGCATGACGGCTCAATGGCCCAGAGACAGATCATGTCGGAGGCCCTGGGGGAGGCGGGTCGATTACAGAGGATCCGGGGTATGTAGGCCAAATTAATAAGCAGACGGAACTGCTGTCTGGGTGGCTAAGTCGGAGAGTAAAACGAAAGCCCGGCAGGGTGGGTCGGACAGAGATCCTGAATCAGCCTGGGGTCTGGAAATGTGGGTGAAGCACAGACACGCAGAGTACTCTGGGGTTCAGGGGCATGGGAGTACATTTGTGATCTGGGGCAAGAGGGCCGCAGTGCAGTGCAGACACGTAATCTAGCGCGTGGATCAGACCCCGACGTGCAGTGCACGCACAGGGCTTGGGTCACTTTCTTTAACTAGAAATGCAGGGTATCCGTGGCCCTGCAAGAGTGGGCCAGCCTCAGGCCTGAGTTCAAAGGTCTCCGGGCACTTCCTGGTGCACTCACCTGACTCGTTATTGGCGGGGGCGGGCTCGTCCCTTAGGGTCCGTAGGAGCTGTAAGTTCCACTGTAGCCCAACTTGTGGGGCTTGGCTGGGTAGGGAATGGAGCTCAGGCCGCCGGGGTGGTACTGGTAGGAGCCCAGCTGCCCAAAGGGGGAGCCACTGCCCCCGCAGTGCTGCTGGTTGGTGTAGTAGCTGCTGTCCGTGGCAGTAGACACTGGTAGCGTGGGCAACTCCTGCGGCTTGTGAAGGCTGTGGTAGTTGCTGGAGGTCATCTGGGTGGAGTGCATGTCCGAAACTAGGCTGTGAAAGACGCCAGTCATTGCTGGGCGTGCGCAGAGAGGCGGCGGCAGCGCTCACGGGCGGCGGGGAGCACACTGAGTCCTGAGGAGTGATCACAGGCAGGCTGCAGCGGGCATGGTCGCCCCAGGGGAAGTAGAGGGCCGGAAGAGGCAAAACAGTCCGGGCAGTCCGGCAGCGTGATCACTAGAGGGCTGCAGACATTAGTCCTACCTGCGGGTCTCTATCAGACAAACACAGAGTACAAAACGAGTACGGTGTGCCTAGCTTGCGCTGCGCTTATTAAAGTAAAAACAGCAAGCTATAACACAAGCATTTTTTATTTTTTTATTTACTGCGATGGGTGGATAAAAGAAAGAAAAAATAAGTAGCATGCAAGTGCTTGGCTTTTTTTGTAGTGCGGGTGGGGGGGAGCAACAAGAAGCACATGGCTGGGGCATGCATGTCACAGGACGCAGGTGCTGGAACCAACATAGAAGGTGCAGGTGGGGGCAACAGCAAGGAGGGCAGGGGAAAGAAAGAAACACTGAGGGTGGATGCAGGGGGTAGAAGCAATGGGCGAGAGAGACCAACATATAGTAGATGGGAGGGAAGCACATGGGTTGATGCTTTTAGTAAGCAGCGCAGCATGCCGCGCTGCTTATTAAAAGCATCAAATATTGAAAAATACAGTTTGCCAGTTTGTTGAGTGGCGCCTTTACATCGCGCTTTCTCCCCCAAAATAAGGGCCTAGAGTGTCATGCTGCCAGTGAAGCCTCCAGTCGAGGTGGGCGGGGCTAAAACAGGACAGGATACGCTGCAACCCGTACGCGTGCACATCTTCTGTCCGTCTGCGTGCACATCAGAATCCTTATTGATTCCAAAAGGCCCTTGCATGGTGAGAGCAGCGCATGCGCGCTGCTAACGCCAGGCGAGACCTAAAAATACCTTGGTACTTTTGCCTGGTGGTGAGTAACTTATTGGTGAGAGGTGTATGAGTGGTGTGAGAGTACATGGTGAGTGGTTCATGAGCGCAAGGTGAGACGTGTGTGAGTATAAGATGAGAGGTGTGTCAGGGAGTATAAGAGGTGTATAAGTGCAGGGTTGAGAAGTGCTAGTGCAAGGGAAGAGGTGTATGAGCAGTGTGTGAGTGCCATATGAGTGATTTGATTGCAGTCTGTTCATGGTGAGCAGTGCCTGAGTGCTGGGTCAGTGATGTCTAAGTGCAGTGTAAATGTACAGAACAAAAGGTATCTGAGTGAACGATGAAAGTGTCTTGTTGCAGGGTGAGCCATGTGTAGACTGAGTGGTGTGTGAGTGTGGAGGGTGAACAGTAAATGTGCAAAGTGAGCAGTAGAGGTGACTGAGTCAAAAATATTAACAAGGAGAGCAAAGCCAGAACCGAGCTAAAGGTCTAGCAGGGCTCTACGAGCCCATGTACTTGCAGAGCCCTGTAAAATATTTGCCATGTAAACCATGCAACAAACATCATGTAAAAATATGATAAAGCTCCTTCAAAATTTCACAAATTGTACTTCTTTAACAAGCAGAAGCATTTCACACGGGGCGGTGCCTCCGTCAGGATGTTGGGGCATTGCCCCTCTCATTATTTTGTACCCATGGCCCCGCAATAAATGTATTATAAACCTTTACAGTGCTGCTTCTGACTGCAGCATAACTGAAATGATCGAGCGAGGAACCCTCCATGCAGGGGCAGTGCCTCCGTTAGGGTGTTTGGATGTTGCCCCACTCCTTATTTTGGCCCCCTCGCACCCCACCAATAAATGTATTATAAACCTTTAAAATACTGCTTCTGACTGCAGCATGACTGAAGTGATGGAGCGAAGAGTGCTCCAGGCAAGTTCTGGAATAGCCAAGCCGCCAGTAAGCCTGAGGGGGCAGGGCTTACAATTGCAATAATATTACCAGCTACAGTCCAGCGTGGCTGCCGCTATAGTAGCCCCCAGTGCACTCGGACTGCAGCAGAGACCTAGTGGGCATGTCAGGTTGGCCGGAGAATTTCTTCGGCCAGCCAGACATGTGCACTAGGTCTCGAGAGCCACACAGCAACAGCGCACATTAGTGAGGCCGGGCATGACTCAAAGCCGCAGCCCTCGGTCTCAGTAATGAGTGGTGAGGTCCCCTGCCTCAGCCAATCCTGGTGCTGCAGCAACACCAGAAGCAGCATTGGCCGCAGTGTTACTACGGGCCTTTCGATCAATGAGTATGTGCACATGGGGATGTGGTGAGGCAGCGCAGTGGGTGGAAGGAGGCTGTCTCTCTTCCCTGGCATTTCTTTTTGTGTGGCAGGAGGAGAGATAGGTGGCAGGCCACAGGCGTTGGTTCAGTTGCTAACTAACTTGATTGTAAAATCCATTCTAATTGACTGACTGAAGCAAGAGCTGCAGGCTGCAGCTGAGCTGAGTTCAGTTGAGTTTTTCCACAGGTAATTTTGTTAAATGAGTTGGTTGGTGAAATAATTCATACCATGCACGAGTAGGTCTATTAGTTCAGCGATTTAGGGCCAATGAATGAAACATGGTCTGATAAATCCGGTATACCAAGAAAATAAACCAGAGATATGTTAACTTAATCCATATTTTTATTCCATTTTTTCTGTTTTCGACAACCTAACACTTATTTATGGCCTCTGATTATTCAAGGGAATGTTAGGAAAATGTCAGGTATTTTTTAGCTGTTTTTTAATTATGAAACACTGCTGTAGGGGAATTTATGGAAGTTTGTATTGCGAGAATGATGTTTTAAATCATTGCAATTGCTTGTTGTTGTTATTAATGCTTATATTGACATGTATGCTGCATAAATGCTGAGCCCCGCTGCAACCTTTTCATTGCTTGCATCAGATAACCTGCTGGTGGCAGGGAGGGGTCTGAACTCTGAATCAGGTCTCGATGCCAGGGATTCACCTTATTTCAGAGTTGCTAGCCCATCCCACTTCTTGCATTGAGCAAAAGGAAGTCTGTCACTTAAGGAGGGGCCACAAAGAAATAAAGAGGGACTCGGTCCTTGTGGGGGCCTGTGTTACTCCGGCCATGGCTGCACGGTGGGGGGGAGGGGGTGAGGAGGAGTTGTTAGTGAAAAGAAAACAAGGGGAGGGGAACGTTGAGAATGAGCAGATGGTCCAATGCAAAACTAGAAAAAAAGACTTCCTGACACCTAACTGCCCCCTCCCACTGAGGAATTTCACCTCGTAATCAAACCTCAGACATATGTGGGGGTGCAGCTCACAACAGGGTGCACCTGACACACCGAGTCCAGGCAGGAGCTCTCGGAATAAGACCTGTGCTATGTCATGCCCAGACCAGGGGCACTAGGACCCTGGGACACAAGAGCAGAGGCCAGAGGACAGTGGACAGCAGGTCTGGTGAGAGGAGGGGGGCAAGGGGAACAAAGGGCATTCCAGGGCAGGATCTCAGGGCGAGAGGTCAGGGCCCAGTCGTGAGACGAAGAATAACAAATAAAGAATACCTGAAAGACCTGGCGTGTCTCGTGTGGTCTGTGTGGTCGGGAACACGACAACTGGCGACGAAGGTGCGTGATCGTGTGCCCAGCAGAGGAACGAAGAGCGACGGTCCGTCGCGTCGAAAGACACCGTCATCGAGACCAGGAGCCCACCCTGGCTCGTGTGTGCGGCTACAGAAGAAGACACGGCGCGGGAGCCCACCCCGACCGTCATCGAGCGCAAGAAGACTGACCTGCATCACCCGGTAAGGAGACTGGAAAGCCGAGTGAACGCGCGCTGTGAGCTGTTTGAAGCGCGAAATATCGCGAGAAGAGGGCAGGGTCAGGCAGAAACAAGGACATTAAGCGTTTAGAAGCAGCGGGCGGCCATTTTGAAGTCAGGCAGCGCCCCAATTAGAGGAAAAAGCATCACGAGACCACCGGCGGCCATTTTGAAGTCAGGCAAACAGACCAATAGGAAGAGAGAACAGCGTGACGGCCATTTTGAGGTCAGGCGATGATAAAGAAGTGCCAAATAGAACAGCGAAAGGAGGAAAGAAGCATTGGCAACAGCAAACAAGCTATAACACAACAAGGTGCTGGAAAATTCCAGTGGCCTAAAGGGTATGAGAGGTGGTAGTAAGTAGAGTATATCCTCCCTACAAGTAATTATATTCACAAAAAATACTCTAATGGACCTACAAAAAAAGGAAGAAGGGGTCCGATAAATTGAGGGGAAGAGGAAATTGGAAGATTCTTAAATAAAGGTTGTACCTAACCCAACCATGATCGTGGGGGAGAAAAGTATTTCTTTAAGTTACCCTCACACACCCTAGTGGTGTCATGCTTCATCATCGGGTCACCCAGACCCCTAAAAGTCTGGGTGGGCTCAACCACAGTGTTGGGAGTTCTTTTAATATGTTAAAGACAGAGGGGGTTAACTAAATAAAATACCTCAGGCAGATCCCCAGTTTCCCTTTATTCTTGGGTCTGTCTGGGTCATTAAAATAGATAAAATTGGGTCTTTATAGGAGTGTTATGGTCCTAGGACCCTAGTGCCGACATGTTTCAGTCCATAAAAGGGCCATAAAGGTCCAGGACTTTCTTCAGGGCAAATTTGTAACTCCCCTATGTGAGTGAAATTACTGGGATGGGAAGTCCCTATCCTGTCAGTAAGGTGGGGGCAGAGTAGCTGCTCCTCGTGATATATCTTTAAGAAGGGTGTGTGTCAACTGCCAGGCTCCATCTGAAAAGGAAGATAGAGACAAACACCAAATAAAATATATCAGCGGCAGTATTTCTGCCGTGTTCACTTCCCCTTTGCGGTGTAGTGAAATCCGCAGGTGGACATGCATGGATTTGTGCGCATGCTTCTATTTAGAGGAGTATCCTCTTGATGTGCCACTCAAAGCCAACTCACTGTAATATATCATTGTATATGTGACAGGCATCCTGTGGTAGTGGCGATTTTATTCGCATCCTAGCGTTATCAGCGTGGTCTGATCTTAAAAAATAGCGTGCACCATGTGTATCCAGTCTCTATTGTACTATGTAGCGTAACCATACTGATCTTCTAATTTCAGAAAACCTTTCTAAGAGTATAAAAGAAGTAATGATAAATACAAAAACAGGCATACAAGACACTCACTCATACACAATCTATAGTTATACATTACCCAATTCGGGGAGGTTGACTGTTTCTCACAGGACCAAAAAGACAAAGAGGGCGGTCCTGGGGGTAATTGTGAAGAGAATGTGGGTCAAAATGCAGAAACGATCGGTCTGCTGTTACGTGTAAAGGGGATCCGAGCTAATAGGATCGATTGTGGCAGGAACGGGTCCCGCAGATGTATCAAAACAGAACCATCTAACTATCCATAAGAGCGCTGTATGGATTTGCCGACAAAGAGTACTTACTTAATTAAGATCGGTCACCCTGCGTGCTACCTATTTGGTTCTGGTCCTCGGCTTTCGCACATTTGAAACGTTGGTGTGGCGCTTAAATATGGTAAAAGCGCGGTGAGTTATCGGACTAATTGAGACACCGCCCTCGAGTTGGAGGAAATGACGTGAGGCGTCATGACGTACATGGCGGATGCCGGAATTAGTTGAAGGGACTTGTAGTTTCTCAGACATATGTTGTAGTTCAATACTACGGACTGTCCGTGGGTCCATAATGGTTTCAGGTGCTCGTAGCGTTAATCATAATAGGCACTCGCCAATATAGATTAGATATTACAACTTGAAACAGATTTTATAGAAAGATCGCCAAAGAGGACTAATTCCTGTGCAATCGTGGGTGATTGTTGATTATATACTGTGTGATGGAACAAAGATCTCGTACTCATACGTACTGCTGAATAGAAGTATTGGAAAATGGTAATGGGGGAGTTCAGCACATTTGAGGTAAAAATGTAGGTGGGACAATGTTCATTCTGCGAGTATAGCTATGATGGCAGATTGTACTCGAGGATACTTCAAATGAAAGTGAACCAAGTGACTACTGCATATATAATAGTAGAGATACTTAATTATATATGTCCAGGGTGAGATGGCATACCTATCTACCCCAAGTATAAGGATACCATTATATAGATGTATAAGACCCAGCCCAAATTATGGGGCTCATTGTTATCAAGGTGTATATGTCAGTGAAGGCACGGTAGACCATTTAGGTGTTGTTGAGGCCATTGAGGCATATGATTCCGTCCTTCACTCGAGGCATGACGTTTGATATTGGCAAAACAACTTTGTGGGAGGGAGTATTATGTTCATGGATATCATCTGTTCAACTGGCTCCATGGTATACAGTCATTGAGTCCCTTCTCATGGGTTTTCAAACG
The DNA here is from genome assembly GCF_964204655.1 of Triturus cristatus. Taxonomy (NCBI): domain Eukaryota; kingdom Metazoa; phylum Chordata; class Amphibia; order Caudata; family Salamandridae; genus Triturus; species Triturus cristatus. Next base: position 1,001,145,699 of record NC_140590.1, read on the forward strand.
ATATACCCAACGCTGTTCCCTGTCCAGAAGTCTTTTCTGCAGATTCCTGATGCCCTTGATTTTCTCAATTATTGTCCATCGTATATCTGTGTCTTTGTGTTGTTTCTCCATGAAATGTGATGTTAGTTCGGTAGCTGTGAATAATCGTCTGATCGTGCTTCTATGTTCGCTTATCCGTATTTTTATTTTGCGGCTGGTCATGCCTACATAAGACAAATCGCAGGGGCATTTAATAAGATAGATCACTGCTTCTGAGTTGCAGTTTGTATGTGATCTTTGTTCCCATGGAGTACGTAAGCCTAATTCTAGAGTTTTGGTGTGTCTGGTGAATTCGCAGGCTACACAAGATCCACATGGATAGTGTCCAGTCACTGGTGGTGTATTCCATAATGTCATCTGGACGTCGCCCATGGTTCCATATGTGTCTGTGTGGACTAGGGTATCTCTTAAACTTCGGTTTCTTCTGAAAGAGAACATGGGTTTTTCATATGTTAGTTTGTTGGAGGTAAGTATGGACCATTTCTTATTTATTATTTTCTTCACATCATTTGAAGATGAATTGAATGTGGTGACACAAATCATTTCTTGGGGTTGTTGTCTTCCTTGAGTTTCGAGAAGGGCCTCTCTGGGAGTATTTCGTGCTCTTTTCTTGGCTTGTTCAATAATTTTGATTGGGTAATTTTTTTCTTTAAGTTTGTCTGTTAGTATTTGTGCTTCTTTTTTGTAGTCTTGAAGTTCGGAACAGTTCCTACGAATACGTAGGAATTGTCCTACCGGAAGATTCTCCCTAAGAGATCGTGGGTAGGCACTATCAAATCTCAACAGGCTGTTTCTGTCAGTAGGTTTAGTGTACAGCGAGCTGCTCAGTGTACCATTTTTTGCAATGATATTGATATCTAGAAATGGAATTGTTTCTCTATCTTTGTTGATGGTGAATCATAGGTGTGGATTAAGTCCATTAATCCACAGGGTGAAGTTTGAAAGACTCTGAGCATCACCTTTCCATACCATGAAGATATCATCGATGTATCGATACCATTTGCAGATGTTGTTAGTATATGGATTTGTGTTCCATATATGTAGGTTCTCAAAGTGGCTCATGTATAGACATGCTATACTAGGAGCGAAAGTGCTGCCCATAGATGTACCATGGACTTGCCAATATAGCTGGGTCTCAAATTTAAAGAAATTTTCAGTAAGTGCTAGTCTCATTAAAGTGATGATCCATTTCCTGGGTGCAGTCCATTGCCAATCTTCACTTTCAAGGAGTTCTTCAATGACTTCGATGCTTTCGGTCTGGGGTATACTAGTATATAGTGCTTCTACATCTAAACATACTAGGAAACAATCCATCGGGTCGTACTCGATGTTGGTCAATAGATTAAGGAGATGTTTAGTATCCTGTACATATGATGTTATACGTTTGACCAGAGGGCGCAAGAACCAGTCAGTGTATTGGGAAAGTGGTTCAAGGATAGATCCGATCCCGGAGACTATAGGTCTGCCTGGAGGGGGTGATTTCCCTTTATGGATCTTGAGGATGGTATAGAACAATGGAATTCTAGGTTCCTCTTGATTCAGAAACTTGTGTTCTTTCTTAGTAATCCATTCCCTTCCAAGGGCATCTGATGTCAGTGTAGATATAGTTGCCTTAAGTTTTTGTGTGGGATCTCGAGTAATTTTTCTGTAGAATTTATTATCAGCCAGAAGAGTGAGGCATGCTGTCTTGTAGGCAGTTGTACTTTGAATTACTGTTGCACCCCCTTTGTCAGCGGGTTTGATTATCATTTCTGTTCTGCTTTTCAATTTTATCAAGGCCGTACGTTCTTTGTTGCTTAAGTTGTTAAATGTATTCATTCTGGGTTGGAGTTCTTCTACTTCTTTAGCCACTGCTTCTTCAAAGGCTAGTACCTCTGGGGGCATCATGCTCGAGGGTGGATAGAATGTTGATTTCAGTCGTAAATCGGTATATTCTCCATCGTTGACATCTTCCTTGTCTTGGAAGAAAGTCTTGAGTCTGATTTTTCTGAAGAATTCTCCCAGTTCACAGCGTAACTGGAATTTGTCTAAATGGGTAGTTGGAACGAATCCAAGACCCCTTTCCAAGACTGACATCTCATCTGTAGTGAGAGCTATATCTGTTAGATTTACTACTAATCCCTCATCGTGCTTGTCCCCGGTTGTTGTTGATCCCTGGAGTTGCTCCTTGTATTTGGTCCTGGCCTGTCTTCCTCCCATTGTAGTCTTCTGTTGCCACGTCTTCCTCGTTTCCCCCTCCTTCCGCCCTGCCTAAAAAATGCTGATTAAATTCAGGTTGGAAGTAGGGTCCTACTGGATATTGTGGTGGCCCTTGGAATGGGACTGGGCCAAATGGACCAGGCCATGGGTATAGCTGTGGGGCAAACAAGCACCAGAAGTGACAAAAGAAGCACTGGCAAAGACAAATAAATAGGCACCATAAGTGGGAAACAAGCATTGGCAAGGGCAAACACAGAAACAACAGAAATAAAAAAGAAGCACTGGCAAAAAGGACCAGAAGTGACAAAACAAGCATTGGCAAGGACAAATAAAGAAACACCAGAAGTAGAAAACAAGCTTTGGCAAAGGCAAATAAAGAGGCAGCAATGAAAGAAAAGGATGGCAGAAAGACAAAATGCGCTATATCGTAGACCACTACCATTTAACCCATCAGAGCCACAAGCAGGAATACGGTGGGAGAAATGGATCAGGCGTTTTGAAAGATACATGGAAGCGACTGATGTGACAGCAGCGAAGCAACTAGGCCTATTTCTAAACCTAGCAGGGGATGAGGATGAAGACCTACTAGTGACACTGCCAAAAGAGGAGACTACCACCTACGACAAACTAAAGGCGTGCCTGACAAACAAATTTGACCCGCAGAGAAATGTTGATTTTGAGCGATACACCTTCACGATCGCTTTCCAACAACAAGATGAAACGCTGGATGACTTCGCAACGAGACTGCGAAAACTAGTAACACACTGTGAGTTCGACAAATTCGATAACGAACAAACCATCAGACTGCGCATCATCGAGGGCTGCCGTGACACGGAATTTCGCGCAAGAATTTTAAAGGAACCAACGTCTTTAGAAAACATCCTATCACTAGCAAGAGCGGAAGCAAGAGCGACAGCACAAGCAAAGGAAATGAAACGAGGAGAGGAACGATCAGTGGACCAAGTGCACCGAATGACAAACAACAACCGCACAAGTGGATGGAAAAAGGACAGAAATGGCCAGACAGTGAAGAAACGACCGGAAGGAACGTGCTACAGGTGCGGAATTGAATTTCCACATCGAGGGCCGTGTCCGGCGTTTGGTCAGACATGTCGGAAATGCAATGGGAGAAATCCCTATGCCAGTGTGTGTCAAGGAATGCAATTCAGGAATGATAGAGGAAGAACAGAAAGGCCACGAGCACCAGCCAGCAGGCATGTCCGACACGTCGAAACAGGAATAAGGAGCCCCTCAATAGAATCGGAAGAAGAAGAAGAAAAAGAAGAGGTACCGACGGGACGACTATATCTCATGTCATTACCGAACAAAATGAGGAGGGCGAAAGCAGAGAAAGCATATGTCTGGTAGACAAAAGCAAGATCAAAAAGACAGAATCGGTGACAATAGGTGTAGGGTCACACAAAGCACAATTCGTCCTAGACAGTGGCGCAACGTGTAACATCATGTGTGTGTCGGAATACGAAAAAATGAAAATAAAGCCCAGCTTGAGGCCGTCCCGAATTGAAGTCTTCACCTGGGGGTCCCGAACACCAGTAACAAACATGGGGAAATTCACAGAAGAACTGACATACAAAGACCAAAAGACGAAGGAAGAAATTCATGTGTTAAAGGGCGACATCCCAGCGCCATGCCTTCTGAGCAACATCACGGCTCAGATGATGGGTCTTTTTGAAATGACTTACAATATATCAGACAAAGGAAGCATCCTGAATGAATACCCCAAACTACTGCAAGGCTTAGGGAAGCTAAAGGGGCGGCAAATAACACTACACATTGATGAAACAGTAAGGCCGATAGCGCAATATCATCGGAGGGTACCAATACAACTGCAGCCGCAGGTAGAAGAGGAATTGGATGCATTATTAAAGCAAGACATCATAGAACGAGCAGAAGGACCAACACCATGGGTGTCTCCGATTGTGGCCGTACCAAAGAAAGATACGTCAAAAATAAGAATCTGTGTTGACATGAAGAACAGCCTAAATTACAGCGATGACATCCTGGTGTTTGGAAAGTCAAACGAGGAGCACGACAAAGCGCTAAGAGAGGTATGCTCTCACTTAGAGCAGGCGGGCCTGACACTAAATAAAGAGAAATGTGAGTTGGAGCGAGACGAATTAGTATTCTTTGGCCACATCTTCTCCAAGAAAGGAATGCGACCGGATCGTAACAAGGTAAAAACGCTGGAAAGAACACAACAACCAAGTGACGTGGCAGAAGTGAGGTCATTTCTTGGCCTGGCCGGCTACTGTGCAAGGTACATTCAAGACTTCGCTACAGTAAGTGCACCACTGAGGGAATTAACAAAACAAGGCCAAAGTTTCCCATGGACTGAAAAATGCAGCAAAGCGGAGATCAGAAGCGCTGTTACGGCTGTAGATCACCTAGCATACTTTGATCCAAGGCTATGCACTGAAATGACAGTAGATGCCAGCCCAGTGGGGCTAGGGGCAATACTGGCGCAACACCAACCAGGAAAAGACTCCCCAAGACATGTAGTAGCATATGGAAGCAAAAGCCTATCGGATGTCGAAAAGGGATACTCCCAGCCAGAAAAAGAGAGCCTGGCGGTAGTATGGGCATGTGAACACTACCACATGTTCATCTACGGAAAACCGTTCACAATAATAACAGATCACCAAGCGCTGATAACAATATACGGAAACCCAAATGCAAAAATACCACCCAGGATAGAGAGGTGGGGGATACGGCTAATGGACTACAATTTCAAAATAATACACAAACCAGGGAAAGAACACAATCCTGCGGATTATGTGTCAAGGCATCCCCTGCCACAAGCATCTCAAGCAACAACGATGGCGGAGAAATACCTAAACTTTGCACTCAAACTCAACACACTGGCAACGATATCAATGGAAGAACTGGAACAGGAGACAAGGAAAGACCCCACCATGCAAGCAATAATGAAAGTGACGAAACAGCAAAGGTGGAGGCACGTCAACAACAACAACAACTGGGAAGAAGGAGTGAGAAAAGAAGAACTGCTTGCATTCAAAAAGATCAGCGAGGAACTCTCCGAAAGCGAAAATGGAATAATGATGAGAAGCATCAATTGTAATACCGCAAACTCTGAGGAGAAGAACACTAGAACTAGCACATGAGTCACATCGAGGGATTGTGGCAACTAAAAAAATGCTACGAGAAAAAGCGTGGTTCCCGGGACTGGACAACATGGTGGAAGACACCGTGATGCACTGCCACATCTGCCAAGTGACAGGTCCCCCATCAAAGCCGGAGCCACTGAAAATGTCCAAACTACCAAAGGCAGTGTGGACAGAACTTGCGGCTGACTTCTATGGACCTCTGGAGACAGGAAATTACCTGCTGGTAATAATAGACGAATTCTCCAGATTCCCAATAGTGAGGCAGGTAGCTTCAACGTCAGCAAACGCAACACTGCCAGTCCTGGACGACATTTTCGCAGCATGGGGCTCACCACAGACACTGAAGACGGACAATGGGCCCCCATTTTCAGGCGAAGAATTCAAAAGATTCATGGAATACCTCGGGATCAATCATCGACGAATAACTCCCCTATGGCCACAAGCAAATGGGATGGCAGAACGGTTCATGGGAACAATCAAAAAGGCAATACAAAGAGCAAAGTTGACGCAGATCTCAATAGGACAAGCTCTGTGCCAGGTCCTAAGGGATTATCGAAACACCCCTCACAGCTCCGCAGGAAGGTGTCCCGCAGAACTGGTGTTGGGGCGATCAAGCAGGACGAGGTTGCCACAAGTGAAAGAAAAGGAAAGCACAGAGCGACAAGACATAGCAACGAGAGACACCCAAGCGAAAGAAAAGATGAAGACATATGCTGATCGGAGAAGACACGCGGCGAGCACAAAGATAGAAGAAGGAGACACCGTGGTAGTACGGCAGAGACAAGTGCGAAAGTCAGACAGTGTTTTCTCAAGGGACCCACTGACAGTGACAGGAGTGAAAGGGCCAATGATAACGGCTTCAGCAGGGCCATACCACATCACTCGCAACAGCTCGCACGTCAGAGAATTGAAATCAAAAGAAGAGGAGCTGTCAATACATGTACGGAAGGAAGAGACACACGAGGAGACGGACCCAGCGGACATCAGAACGCAACGACTGAGAAGAGAATGCAAGGAAACAAAAAGACTAATTGAAGAAATGTGAGGAGACAGAGGTCTGTGGAGACGCTCTCTCTCTCTCTCTCTCTCTCTCTCTCTCTCTCTCTCTTTCTCTCTCTCTCTCTCTCTCTCTCTATCTCTCTCTCTCTCTCTCTAAGTACAAAAAAAAAAAAATGTTTGTTTGCAACAAGGGGGGAGATGTCATGCCCAGACCAGGGGCACTAGGACCCTGGGACACAAGGGCAGAGGCCAGAGGACACTGGACACCAGTTCCGGTGAGAGGAGGGGGGCAAGGGGAACAAAGGGCATTCCAGGGCAGGATCTCAGGGCGAGAGGTCAGGGCCCAGTCGTGAGACGAAGAATAACAAATAAAGAATACCTGAAAGACCTGGCGTGTCTTGTGTGGTCTGTGGGGTCGGGAACACGACACACTAGCAGTGACGTCACAATCAAGGTGACCATGTCAGACACGGACGGAGATCCTAAAGGTCTGTTGACAACAGATAGACATAAAGACATAAAGACAGCTTGGAGGTGACAGGCAGACATCTTGAAAGATGTCTGTGCCAACCACAGGCATTTTAAAGGGTGTCTGTGTCAATACTTGTAATCTACTTGTAATGAAACTTTATTGCTCAATTAATTAAAATTGTTACAATATTCTATCAATAAACAAAGGAATGTTTAAAATCTAACTCAATTTTACTAAGACTGAAAAAATGTTAAAAAGATTAAAAAAATAAAAGAACTATTGCTAGAACTATTATCTTATCTAGCAGTAAGGTACTGTGCATAGGACTTAAGGAAGAGTTTTCAGTTTCAGTGCGGCCCGGATTGCGTCTATGAATTTCCCTAATCGGGCCACAGTTTGAGTTGTATTAACGGAGAAGCACAGGTCTGAAACTTCTCTGCAACTTCGAAGGCCATAAAACCTACAGATGGGGAGAACCAAGCGCTGCCCTTCACTAACTAACTTTGGGCAGCAGCACAACAGATGGAGCTAATATTCACTGTGGTATCTTCAGAGTCGACAGGCCACTAAGTTATCCTGCCGGGCCAAAGTTGAATTAAAGTCCATGATAGGCAGAGCGAGAACTCTCATGTAGATGATTCTTTCCCGGGCCAAGACTGTCAGAGCTTGCTCACGGTAGGGCTGCGGTTTTCCCACAATGTATTAGGCGTCCAGTGGAGAAAGATTGGATTGGTGATGCAAACTTTCCAGGTCCCTTTCAAAAGATATTCTCTTGACCGGTGTGTTCACTGTTCTTCTCCAGGCTATTACTGGGATGTCAGAGTTGTGCATATTTTGGACGTCTATATCCAGTAATCTGGTGTCTGCTGCCAACTGCACCTGCCATGGAGAGCCATCATCTTCTAAGATCGTTCTGCGCCAATACAAGACAGACACCTTAAAAGTGACTGTGTCAGCAACAGGTAGACATCTTAAAGATAAGTGTCCACCACAGAGAAACACACAGACACTTTAAAATTGACAGTCCGCCACACAGAGACATGCAGTCAACTTAAAGGTGGCCATGTCAGCTACAGACAGAAATTCTCAAAGATGACCTGCAACTCAAATGCAGTCGTTTTGGTGATGTTTTAGCTGCTTCAACTGTGCACGAGCAGCATGTTTACAATAAGCAGCTCAGAGTGATATTCTCAAGAATGTGTGATAACTACAGTAAAAGTAGCTTAACGCAACTCTTCACATCGCAGTCTATTGCGAGAAAATAACACCGTGGTAACGTGGTATTCCCAAGCCAGCGGTACCATGAGATAGGCCCACAATAATGCATCAAATGTCCGAGATACAGTCAACGCCACGCCGCAAAACTGCAAAACACGAACGCCCAAAAAGTTGCAATGAGGCCAATCGCGATATGAAAACCAGCGAAACCCAGCCACAGGCCTGCAAATCCCACACGTCATGTGGGAAAATGCACTATAAAGCAATGGAAAACAATGGGAGAACCGCAGAACAGAGTACACAACTGGCTTTGCTCATGCGCTGTAATAGGCCAACCACATCTAACAGAGTAGGAAACTGTGAGACAGAAATGTACGCGTACAACCTCACATCCCTCATGTAGTCCAAAAGTACGCTGTCCCGCATCAAAATCCAGCACCTCCCAAACAGTCACAATGCACATAGTCATACAGTTTGCATATAAACAAGAACAATGCGCCAACATACATGTCAACACAATGTCAACATGCATCTCCCCTTCACATTGCAGAGAGATAAAACAACACCTCCAGCAGAGCAGACCAGACTACTCATCAGCGATGCTGGAGAGGACGACTACACTACCGACGGCCCACAACAGCTCATGCACATCCCAGGCAACCCACCACAAGGACCAGGGCAGCCAAGCTACATAGAGGAGAACCCAGCCCATGCACAGACCACACAGCAGGAAGCACCCGCCAGCACGGCTGGCTCCCAAAAACCTCACCCAGCCACACATGGCATTCCAATGCCAGGTGTCAGGATGCCAAAGGGAGGTGGCCGAACAGATGCGGGTGGGGTCCGAACCCATGGATTACAAACTAGATCACATGCGTGGGTGTCTAATTCCCCTCAGGGACCACCTACACCACACAAAGAGACCCACACTGCGTCAGAGACACATGCATTTGCACATTTCCAGTACTGAACCACGCCCAGAGGCACGCAATTGTCATTCATAGACCCATGCTGGACCTGTGTACGACGGCCCAGTCCACTCTTCTTAAGTATTGAGTGGGTGATGATAAAGCTACATGTCCAAGGTCTAACACGCTCCCTGCGGTGACATGTTGGCATCCGCTGTACACAACACAATGTAATGTTGTCGGGCCCGGGGCCCTCATGCATACATTATAACCACACGGACACACTCAGGTAGTTTGTGCAACTGGCCACGGGCACGTGCGCCTGGCCCCTTTATTGGCAGGGCCACATGTACAGTGACGCCTGTGCTGGATGTGTGTGGGGTGTGAGCCAGCTCCCACGGAGTGGTTGGTGCTGGCAACAACTTAAAAAAGTGAACACCATTAAAACGGAAACTGCAAACACCAGCATGACAGAGACAAATGCGGAGCATCATGGAGGTAGCCGGAGCAAGTACAGAGGTCACCCAATATGCAAACAGAAGTGTCCATGAGTTGCAGTGCACCGATGTTGGGGCACCTGGAGTGCCGAGCAGGGGTATCAGGCAGATGATGGCATCCACCACAGGTGTGAGCAACTCATTTAATCTGCCAGTATGACTGTTTCGACACTTGCAGTTGGTGGTTGGAGGCGGCCCTGACGGTGCTGGCGTGTGCCTCCTGCAGTGATGCGTTTTCCGGGCCGGTCAGGACTCGATTTGATGTGTGAGCCCTGGTGCAACAGGCAGCAGACAGCGCATGGACACATACACATGGTATCGATGACCCCAAGGCCATCGTCTCAGAGGCCATCCAATATCTCACGAGACAGGGTCCCTGACTTGAACTGCCCAGAGTTAGTGGCCCCGTATGCACTGCGGCAGGAACAGACACACTGCCATGGGATGGTGACTTGTGGTGCAGTGAGATAGGCCACGCGAGCTGAGCGGGTCCTCATCGATGTCCGAGGTGAATGTGGTGGAGGGTTGCGGGGGACGGTGGAAGGTGTCCTCCAGGGCATGATGCAGAGGGTAGAAGCCGTCCGGAAGCAGCAAATGGAGGAGTGGAATGCTACTGCCTCGTTTTTACCCCCAAGTCAGTACCACCAACATGATGGTGACGACAACCCCGGTCCATGGACTCAGTCACCACCAAAGTTCAACCAGAAAGTGTCCATGGATCTCGGGGAACAGACTTAGTGGCACCGGAGCTGAAAGGGTATGCAGTCTGCGATGAGGCCAGTACAATGATACCAAGTCTGCCAGAAACAAATCAAGACTGATTTCAAAATGCGTGACCTACTCGACCTTAGTGTAGGCCTGAGGCAGTGGTCAGCGCGGGCCAAACGCGGTTCAGCGAGCTCCTACTGGAACTCTAACACACAACGTTGACATGGCATTTGGGGGTTACTTGTGGTTGACGTAGGTAAAAGCACCAGAGCTGAGCGGGTGTTCAGTCAGCGAAGATGACGTGTCCTGCCTGGTACGGACTGGATTGGATTGGAGTGAGGCCTACTGGACCGCAGTGTGGGCTGACAGCGTAGCCATCAAGGGCCCACAGACACGTGTGGTTAGGATGCCATGCACAGACTTGGTGTCACCACATCGAAGGGAGTATAGTGATGTAAACGCTGCATTAATGTGTGTAATCGGACGATGTATGATCAAGACTCAGTCCCAAATGTGTGACCTACTCGCCTGCAGTGTAGGCCGGAGGCAGCGGTCAGCAGGGGCCCACAGCCACATGTCGTTGTCTTGCGATGCACAGTGTTAGTGACACCAGGGCAGTTGTCGGTAGTGTTCGATCACCTCCGTAACAATGATCCTTTTTTCCTCCTGACTGACACGCGTCATCCTCTTACACCTCTCTTTGCGTGCAATGATATGTACTCTGCCAATGACAAATCAAGACTCAGTTCCACATGTGTGTCCAACTCGAGCGCAGCGTGGCCCGAGGGCAGTAGTCCGTGTGGGCCCACGGACACGTGTGGATGGAATGCTATGCACAGACTTGGTGTCACCACATCGAAGGGAGTATAGTGAGATAAAATCAGCCATAATTTTTTTTTTTGTAAATCTTTTTATTAAAACTGAAAAATGAGCCATAATTGATGTTCTCTGTCATAGTGTAATCAAGACTCAGGATACCCTTCGGGTGACAGTTTTGCGCTATATAAATACGCGATACAATACAATACAATACAATACTCAGTTCCAAATGTGTGACCTACTTGTCCACTGTGTATGGCGGTGGAGTACGTCAACGAGAAGGGAGTACTGCTGGCCTGTGTCGCGGAGGCCGTGATGGTCTGAGGAGGCTGCCAGGCTTGGAGCTTGCATCGGCCCTCTTCGACACACGCCGGTGTCGGCAGGTGTGTATTGAAGCCTGAGTGCGCAGGGCCTGGCAGGACTGGTACGGGGACCTGCGGCCCGGGGTGCAGCAGGCACACAGGAGCGCAGGCAACACCGCTTATGGCGACAGCGTCGGCCTCATGGCGGGGTGAGGGGCACCGCCCTGGCAGACACGTTGGGCATTCAGCAAGAGAACTACGCCCAGGGCTATGTGCTTTTTATCACACCCCTACGCTGACCTGGCATACGCCAGGCCAGCCCACTCCGTTCAGGCTTACAGGGGGGGATGTAACAAGCTACATTTCCGTCATCTTCCCCACTGGCTGGGGTGACATGGTTGTGTCCACTGTCCACTACACTCCAAACACCAGCGGTATATGTCGACATGGATATGTGTGTGGTATGCATACTGCAGTCTGGCCATCCACGCCACTGGCATTGTGTATATTCTCATTCATCAGTCATTTGCCTCCTTCGCACATGCCTGGTTCCCACCTCTTCCCACAATCTGCTATCGTGTGGCTGAGGTGCCATGCCATTGATGGCTTATGTGCATGGCTAGCCCAGGTTGCCACAGTAAGTTGTGCTGTCGTGTCTGTAGGGTGGGCAGTTGTTTGGCATGTTGTATGTGAGTTTGTGACGTGTGCATTCCCAGTGTTGTGAGTTGCATGATTGTGGAGTTGAGGTGTGTGGTGTGTTAATTTGGTAATTGTCAACGAGCAGCGCATTTCCGTAGGTGCCAGCCTGGAAGCGCTGGTTGATGATGGACTGTCAGAAGATGTAGGATTCATGCAGTCTGCCTGGGTGGTTGGCGTAGACGTTGGTGTAGATTCCCCGGTGGTCCACTATTGCCTGCACGTTGATGGAATACGTGTGCTTTCGGTAGCGGATATTGTGGTCAGTGTTGCCAGGGGGCACAAGTAGGACATGTGTGCAGTCAATTGCCCCCTGACACATGCGGGAATCCAGCTATGGCGTAGACGCCTTGCTTGGTCTCCAGCTGTTCCTGCGCAGTGTGTGAGAAGGATAGGTAGTGTGTTACCAAGCTGGTGATGGCATCCAAGACAGTTGTGGGGAGCTTGGATTGTGCTGGCTGTGAGACTCTTCCGACTCTGGCAGTTGTTGTTTGGAAGGTACCAGAGGCCAACAGATGCAGAACAGCAAGCATCTTGGTCTGAGGTGGGATGTTGGTTGTCCGCTGTGTTGGTACCGTCAGCCTGTGGGCAATGGTGGTCTGGATGCGTGGGATGGTTGTCCTTTTGAGCCTGTGGTGGGCTATGACATTCCCTGGTGTTGGGTCTGTGAGGTTGGTACGTTTTCATGAGGTCGCTGTCTTTGTTTGCGCTGCCTCAGCGGTGGGGGGGTCTGAGGGGGGGGGGGTCCTGGGGCTGGTGATTGAGGGTGTAGTGGCCCTGTTGGGGGTCCGAGCTGCATGATCAGTGGATCCATGGCATCTGTTGTTCTTCAGGTGTTGCAGTGGTCTGGGCTCCCTTTTCTGGTGCCGGTTGTAGTCTGACTTTTCACCAGGTAAGAGCAGGTGTTAATTTCCTGCTGCTAAGGCTCCTTATCGCCTGTTTTGTGATCTTATCACAGATCAGGCTAGGCGTTGAGAATGTTAAGGTGTGGTGTTGTCACGGATTTATGCTCAGGAACGCCTATTCTGCATCTCATTAGCGATAGTTGCTGGGGTCATCCGTGGCAATATTTTTTGAGGATGCTATTGCCGGAAAACTGGTGGTAACGGCTGTTAGCAGCAGCTTGTGAATGGGGCGGTATTTTTATCACGACTTTGGCTGCGATAAAGTGCCAATAACTCGGCGATAGCTCCTTGAGAATATGCCCCTCACAGTGATCCACATATGTGCCTGCCCGTGAGAACGTGTGCTACTTACCACGTAGGGAATGGGCCACGGCAGAGTTGGAAAGCGATTGCATCTGAATTTGAAGACAAACTGCAACATGATGATGTGTGCTGCTGTCAGCCTTGTGCTTGAAATGCACCCCTGATGGCCTGGAAGGCAGAGATGTCACAAAAATGTACAGAGATTTTGAGTATTTTTGCCTTTCGTTTGGGCCTGAGGGGTAGGCCAAGCCTTGCAGTAGGCGAGGGTGACAGGTCCCCAAACAAGGGTAAATATTTGTGATTTATTTTAACCACCTAAAGGTTCTTTGAGTTTTACAGTTCTTTCAAGTAATCATCCATTAGATTTAAGCTCAAACACTTCAGCAGTTCAGACTGGTGAATAAAGCAGAATACTAAGTATAAACAGCTTTGCCTTGTTTTACAAATTGTGTGACTACCGCTCATATAGAACAAGCACAATTCCCTAAGTAGATAATTTCTTGGTGCACTTTAACGTATTTAAACATTGATGCAAACACACAATAATGAAAATAGTCTTCTTGTAAAAGCTGAATAGACATCTTTTTCTCCAAGCAGTGCATAGTAAAGATCTCAGTTGCATGTTGCACAGTTCCATTTTGTCAGTATATCCACATTTTATTAAAATGCTTTGCTGGTGCATTATGCCAACTCTGTAATCCAGTTTTTCTCATTAGAGGTTTTCAGACAATTGCTATTCTTATGTTTCCTGACAGCAGTGGCGGCTGGTGACATGAAGTTCTGTGGTTATACTGAATTAGCAGCTTCCTACATCATTATCATATAAAATCTCTTTATTTATGTCATAACTACACTGTCCCAGCTGCCTTATTAACCTCCTTGCTTTCTCAAATTTGCTTGAAAATGCACCATTCGCTCACTCTTTTTCTTGGGGGAGAACCCCTGAACCCCCTTATGATGGTCGGGCATGCTCGCTACGCTCGATCACCACAGGTCACTCATCCCAAACTTTTACACCCCATCACTTTCAAATGTCTCCAGCCGCCACTGCGTTTCACCTTAGAACGTCTGATTATATAGCTGGCTCGAGAGACATTTAGTACAAGTGAACTCATTGGTAAGTCACATGCCATGTGTATGCAATAATATAAGGCCTCGATTCTTCAATGGATTAACATTATAATCTATTAAATCAAACACAAGTAGTTTTCGTGCAGTGCACACCCTATACTTGCATATATGATCATTAAAAAAAGGAAAGTAAATAAAATAAAATATTTGTAATTTGTGCATTCAATTATCTTTATTTTGGCAAACATTGACCATAAAAGCGCAGAGATACAACCAAGAGCATGATACATTAAAAACACGCAGTCTTGAACAAAACAGTAATTAAATAAAGCCACAGTGCGGAGATAAAAGCACATAAGTCATATCAAAAGGTATATTAAAATGTTTGGATGTTGCAGAAAATATTATTAAAGCAGCATTGAGTTGAAAAGTCCAACAGCAGGCTTTGAAAACAGGCCCACTCTAAGACATATTTCCTGTGTACGTAGAGACTGCAAATAAATTAGAGCGACTGTGGAGTTTTTATCTGTACCTTTTGGATCACTGGGATAAGCAAGCCCTTAGATAATTCTAGATAAAATATGCAGACAAAAACTCAGTGCAACAAAGTTTGGTCAGTTGTTTTGTCACAAGGACAGCAGCTGATGGAGGTAACCTCATATTGACCAAGAGAGAAACACAGGGCCTCATTTACAAAAATATGACGCAGCGCAGCAAGCCATTTTACTGTGCTGAGTGATCTGCATCATTTTAAAAGCACAGGGATGCATAGTATTAACAACAATACAGAGCATCTGTGTGAGTTCACCTGCGCTTGCGCATAATTGGCTGTCATGCACCAGCACAGGCACCCTTGCGCCATTTTGCAAGGGTGCCTGCATTTCGGAAATGATTTTTTGTGTGGGATGGAACACCGTCCGGCATAAAAATAAACACTGATGGCATTTTCCTCTTTCTATGCATGCTGCAGAATCCAGCACACATAGAAAGAATAGAAAGAGTAAAAAACGAGGAGAAATAAAATAATTTCTCCTTGTTGCGCCTCTCCTACACCTCCCCTGGGGAGGTGTAGAATTCTGACGCATTCCCAGCTTTACAAAAGTTTGTAAATCTGGGAATGTGTCAGGGTCCATGGATGTTGCTCGGGAACACCGACAGCAACACCCATAGAATGCCCCTTTCACACAGAGTAATGCATGAAAGGAGCCCATATTTACAAGGCCATGAAAAGTCACTCAGGGGGACTTTACGTGGCCTTGAAAATATGGGAAGGCACCCTGCGCAGCCGGTGCATCAAAAACAGTGATGCACCAGTGGCGTCATGGCCTTGTAAATGAGGCCCAGAGTTTCCATCTGAGCCCAGGCGGAATCTGGTGAGACGTGATCTCTCTCAGAGGTGATTAACCCATTCCAAACATGGCTCAATCCCAGGACATGTTTGTATTAACACATAACTTCTAAGGGCATCTGAGGTGGAGGTTGTCAGATCCCTATCTCTGGCCAGCTTCTTCAAAATTTTTCCTTTACCCACATCTTATTATCCTCCTTGATGGAAGTTGGGTCGGTAAAGAGGCTATGTCGCCCTAAACTAGAGAGGTTTATCTGAATATACTTAAACCAGGGTATCGAAGATCTCAAGGCACACGCCAAGCAATCCTCAATTACATCTCTACTGAGCGATGCCTGAATGTTATACCAGATGGAGCACCCATGTAACAGCCACTTTTATACAGTCTTCCACATAATCTAAACCGAGATCCTCATGCACCATGGCATTATGATTGCTGGGGGCAACCCCCAATAATCTACGAAGCACCCAATTTTCTTCATTCTGTAAATCATCTGCTTTACAACAACCACAGATCCCAGGACCATATTTTAAAATTGGAAATCACCTGCGTCTGTAAATCTCAATGAGCGGGTGAATGGGCTTATCCCCAAGGCAAGCCGAGACATTGAAAATATAACCAATAGCACCTGAGAAGCTAATGATCGTATTAACCATGCATGAAGTCCAGTGAATGTTTTTTTTAAACCCAGAGACGTCTGCATAATAAACGTACAACATCATGATTTTGACTTTTCCAGCATGAATCAAGGAGAAAATGAGGTGCAATACAGGTGAAAGAAACCATAAGAAAAGCCAACCCAACACCCCCCCCCCGTCGCACTAACAACCTCCCAGTAGCAACACATCAATGGAAAATCCACCATAAATCACAATCTGTGCAAACAACGTGAAACTTAAGCTAGATTGAGGGGCCCTGCCGTAGATACCGGCTGCAACAGCAAACCTCGATAGTCGTCCATCGCTTCCAAATTTTAAAATGTTTATGCGGGTACACCCTTGCAGTAAAGATGGGAAGCTCCAAACCCATACAAAAGTCCAGACCATTCTTCCATGCGGACACTGAGAGCGGCGCTGGCACTTTCCATGCCCTAACAATGTCTCTCTTCGCCAGGGCAAACCCAAGCAACATAAGATGGCGATTATATATATTACCGCCAATCCCCTCCATGACATGTACCAGCTTTGGAGTGCGGGGAAGGTCCCAACCCAACACCTCTGAGAGGCAGGCCATAACCCCCTTCCAAAATCGCGCCAAGGAAAAACAGTGCCAAACTGTATGCATAAAGGTACCCTCCTTCTGTTCGCACCTGAGACACACAGGGGAGGCCACCAACCCCGCCCTCCACAACCGCACCCGTGTGAAGTAAACCCGATGAAGATACTTGAACTGGAAAAGGTGCAGTCATACTGCTATGGCCGCCCCTGCAGAGAGGCCAGGGCCTCTGTCCAACCTTCCTCATCCAGTGGGCCTACGTCTATCTCCCAGGCCCCTCTAAGCTTCTGCAGTGTAGGGGAACAGTGAGTAACCAGAGATTGGTAAATCTTAGAGATCTTATGATCCTGAAGGTCTCCCATAACCACCTTCGCCTCTATCGGGTTGAACTCTGCAAGTGACTCCAAGCCCTCTAGGCTAGGGGAGAGGGCATGCCGGAACTGAAGATACTTATAGAATTGGGATCTCGGCATATGAAAGTCCTTTTGTAAGTCTTGAAAAGACATCAGGACTGGTCCCCGCATTATATCCCCCAGAGTGGAGATACCTATGCTATCCCATCCACGGAACCCCAACAGCGTAACCAATTGTGGCAGACGCCCGTTGTTCCATAGAGGGGTCTCCCGCATCAGTTTATTCCACCACCCCATCCTCCGTAGGGCCTGCCGCCAAATTTGGAAAACGACCTTCGTCGCTGACGGTAAAGAATTGCGTCATGGTGCAGAATACAGTAACATGTGTAGGGAGAAATCCCCCATGCATCGCCATTCAACCGCATAGGCTGGGTCGTCCCTATCCCCATACCACCATTCATTCAAAACGAGCAAGTGTGACGCCATGTAATATGACAATATGTTGGAAGTCGCCAGCCCCCCACAATACGTATAGAGGAAACATGTCTGCAGGGCGACTCGTACCGCTCCCCCAGCCCACAAGAATTGACCCAAGGCAGCATTAACCTGTTGGAACCATCTGGGGGAAATCGGGTAGGGATGATTCTGCAATTGATATAGTAAACGGGGAGCGTGACCAACTTAAAGATGGGCTACCTACCATAGATCCTCCCGCACGCGTTCTTAAACTGGAACCAGATTCCTGCCCCAAGACACAGTAGGCGAGCCGATAGAAAGACTCCCAGATACTTCATTCCCCCTGTGACCACTCGGACCGACGACGCCCTGGCGCCCAGACTCAATGCGTCACCAGGAACCCACAAGGTGGAATTTCGGGGATTCAAATATAGGCCCGACGATTCCCCGAAGATCTGCATGATACGAAGCAGCCTAGGCCCCGTCCTGTCAACATCGGTAAGGAAAAATAAAACATTGTCGCATAAAGGGCAATGCGATCCGATAATCCGTGTACCCATTCAATGCCAGTCACCTGCGCATCAATACGCACCCAGGCTGCCAGGGGTTCCAAAGCAAACAGGTACGGAGACAGGGGGCAACCCTGCTGGGTGCCTCGTCCAATGGAAAAGGTGGAGGAGGTAGATCCGGCAACACACACGGACGCCGTAAGGTCGGTATAAAGTAAAGTCAGGTAGGACAAAAAGTGCGGTCCAAAGTTTAGCCTATGCAGCAAGGCGAAGAGGTACACCCAACTAAGGGAGTCAAATGCCCTGTCCATATCTGCCAGCAATAGTGCCGCCCGTTCCCCCAGCCCCCGAATTGTTGCGACTGCAACATGTGCTCGTCGGATTGACCAGTGCCTTGGCCAAAAGATTTGCTTCGACATTCAGGAGGGAAATAGGGCGATATGAGGCATGTTGGTCCGGAGGGCGGCAGGGCTTATGGAACACCACCACCTCCACGTGTCGCCAGTCACGAGGAAGACAGCCCTGCTCGCGGGCCTTCTCCACCACTTTGAGGTAGTGGGGCCCTAACAATACGCTTGCTCTTGATACTAAGGGTTTGAGTCTTCACGTTCTTAAGGCCACAAACTATAACAAAGGTTTTGGATCTGTTGGTTTCCAAATTAAGGCTCCCCATGAGGGACGCAAAACCATCAACAAGGGTCTTAAGTCTGTCAGGGGTTCTTGCTAACAAAACAGCATCATCGGTGTAGAGGAGGGCTGGCACCGATCTGATCTGAATTATTGGGACATCAGCTCTTTCACCTTGCAAAACAGAATCTCTCTTACTAATATATAATAGAATATAGATTGGGCGAGCACGCAGCTCTGGCATACATCTCGCTGGAGTCTAAAGGGTTCTTAACATTCACCATTGTTCCCATAGCCAACTGTAGCAGGGAGATTAGAGTTTCACGCTTTCAAATAGTGCACTAACTCCTTCTCCACCCACATAGCAGTCATGAGATCCCAAATCTTGGATCTGTTAATGCTGTCAAATGTGCTACACAGATCCATAAAAGGAAGATGGATGGCACTGCGCTTGAGCAATTTATACAAACTAATAATAAGGTGCAGTTTGAGATGTTGTTCAATGGTACCCAATACAGGCCGAAAGCCTTACTGGACCCCCAACAGGACATTGTTGTCACTGATCCAGAGTTCCAGACTGTCTAAGATTATGCCACCTACTATCTTAACGGAAGAGTCTAGGAGGGAGATGGGACGGTAAAAGGTCGGGTCCAGCCCGTTACCTTTTTTGGGAAACTGGGACTAGGACTACATGACTCTGCAAACCCAGCCACGCAGAAGGAGTTAAAAAGGTTTGTGAGCAGAGGGGCCCAAAAATCAATATTACCCTTGTACAGGTTTATTGAAATACCATCGGTCCGGGAGATTTGTTAGCTGGGCTTTGCAAAATAGTGGTGTGTGAGTGTGGAGGGTGAGCTATAAATGTGCAAGCTGAGCAGTAGAGGTGGGTGAGTCAACAAATTTACAAAGACAGCAAACCCAAAACCGAGCCAAAAGCCTGGTATGGCTCTACGAGCCCATGTACGTGCCAAACCCTGAAAATATTTGCCATGTAATTCATGCAACAAACATCATGTAAAAATATGGTAAAGCTCCTTCAAATTTCAAGAAAGGGTACTTCTTTAACAAGCAGAAGTGTTTCACCTTAGTACATCTGATTATTTAACTGGATTGAGAGCCATTTATTAAAAGTGAACAAATTGGTAAGTCACTTCCCATGTGCACTCTATAATAGATTCTTAGATGGATCAACATTATAAACTATTAAATCAAACACTATGGGGCCGATTCACAGAACTAATCTGAGACAAAATCCTAAACGTACTACTTTTGGTATTCACAGAAGGCACTTGCGATTTTTGGTATTCACGGAATGCACTTACGACTCCTAACTTTACGTTCGCACTCAGGCCAGAATTTCCACACCCGGACTGTACTCACCACACCCGGAGCGTACTCTCTGCACCCAGACTGTACTCTCTGCACCCGGACTGTACTCTCCGCACCCGGACTGTACTCTCTGGCTACAGCCGTCATCTATGGCTCGAGCCGTAATCTCCGGCTGGGGTCTGATAAAGTGTAATCAATGGGTCAGATTGCAATTTTTACAAAAAGGAACATTAGGAATGTGTGATAAATGGTAGAGGAGGTCATGAAAAACAGTTTGGGCAGGGTAAAGGGTACGGCCAGACACTACATCATAACCCAGAAAAGCTTTCTCCCTTGCATCAAAGTACATGCAGTGCACAATGTGTGCTTCCCTCAGTGTTGAACGCGCAGCATGAGTGTACGAGTACTGCCTGAGTGAATGGATGAGTGCATGAGTAGTGCCTGAGTGGAAGGTTTGGTGCAAGGGTAATGTCTGGGTCATTTGATGAGTGCAGGTATAAGTACAAGAGTAATGCCTGGGTCATTGGATGAGTGCATGGGTAGTGCCTGAGTGAATGGATGAGTACATGGGTACTGCCTAAGTGAATGCTAGTGTGCAAGAGTAGTGTCTGTCTGATTCCATGAGTGCATGGGTAGTACCTCAGTGATTGGATGAGTGTATGGGTAATGCCTGACTGGAAGAATGAGTGCAAGGATAATGCATGGGTCATTGGATGAGTGCATGGTTAGCGCCTCAGTGAATGGTTGAGTAGAAGAATAATGCCTGAGTGATTGCATAAGTACATGGGCAGTACCTGTGTGATTGCATAAGTGCAGGGGTACTGTCTGAGTGATTGGATGACTTTATTAGTCCATGACTAATGTCTGGTTGCTTAGATGAGTACATGGGTAGTGCCTGAGTAAAAGGATGACTGCAACAGAAATGCCTGGGTCATTGGATGAGTGCATGGGTAGTGTATCACTGAATGAATGAGAATAGAAGTAGTATTAGAGGTGAATGAATAAGTTCAACAGTAGTGCCTTAGTGATTGCATGAGTACATGGATAGAGCATTGGTGCTTGCATAAGTGCAGGGGTAGTGTATCGGTGATTGCATGAGTGCATGGGTTTTGCCTTTGTGAAATAAATAATGCAAGGTTAATGCCTGCGTTATCCTATTAGTGCTAAAGTTGCACTACAGAGATTAGATGACAGCATGGATAGTATTTGTGTGAAAG
The DNA here is from genome assembly GCF_964204655.1 of Triturus cristatus. Taxonomy (NCBI): domain Eukaryota; kingdom Metazoa; phylum Chordata; class Amphibia; order Caudata; family Salamandridae; genus Triturus; species Triturus cristatus. The sequence continues at coordinate 1,001,167,036 of NC_140590.1, forward strand.
GATCACTACCTGGCTGATGACATCAGCAACATAATGAAAGTTTTTAAATAGTGTAAAGGATCAACATTATTTTTAATGAAAATATATAACATAACAGTGTTGACTGCACAGTCAACACCGAGGGGAGCACAAATTGTGCACTGCATGTACCATGATGTAAAGGAGAAAACTTTTCTGGGTTATGATGTAGTGTCTGGCCGTACCCTTTTCCTTGCCCAAACTCTTTTTCATGACCTTCTCTACCATTTATCACACATTCCTAATGTTTCTTTAAATTTTTTTTTGCAATCTGGCACATTGATTGCACTTTATCCGGCCCCAGCCAGAGATTATGGCTCGAGCCGGAGAGTACAGCCCTAGCCAGAGAGTACGGTCTGGGTGCGACGAGTACACTCCGGGTGCATAGAGTACGGTCCGGGTGCGCAAATTCTGGCCCGAGTGCGGACATAAAGTTAGGAGTCGTAAGTGCATTCTGTGAATACCAAAAATCGTAAGTGCCTTCTGTGAATACCAAAAGTAGTAAGTTTAGGATTTTGTCTCAGATTAGTTCTGTGAATCGGCCCCAAGGCGTTTTCGTAAAGCGCACATCCTAAGCTTATATTTGAAGATGTTTTCATATATGATCATTAAAAAAAGGAGAGTAAGTAAAACAAAATGTGTCTTGTTGGACTGGGGTGGGCACCCAAAGCACTACCTTGATAGTGGTGGAAGGCTACTACCTTCACCAGAAGTTATGCAGCACAAGCACAGTGGTGACAGCATGCCGTGTAGTGATCAATAGTAGTGAACAGGACAGTTTTTTCCTGGTGCCACTGGAGTGAAGCCTACAGGCTCACTCACCTTTTTAAAAGTTCCACTGCTGTGTGCGTGAACCACCTTTGGCCTACATCAAGTAGATATGAAGTGCTGCTTAGTGCAGGAGTGGTGACTCTCTGTTAGTTGTATAAGTGCCTGGGAAGGGTACAGTACAAGGATGGAGCAGTACTGTGCAGTGCATGTGTGGTTAGTATTGGGTATATGCATGCCTGAGTGTAATACATTACTTGAGAGCTGTTGTGCTGTGCATTGTGTGCGCAGGGGACCGCATGTGCTGGATGTATGTGTGGGTGCATGAAGTACAATACATGAAGTATGAAGAGTTGTGCAGAGCACATATAGTGAGTGTGTGTGCTGGCAGAGTGTGTGTTTTCAACAAACACACCCTGGTTGAAGATAGGAAAGCTTCAGTGTTGGACAGTGCATGCAGACTGAATGTGTGCGCTGGATGCATGGGTACATGTGCAGGTACAATGCATAAATGTCTTAGTGCTGAACAGCAAGTCTGTTATTACACTGAGTGAGTGTGCCTACAATGGCACATAGTATGGAGGATGCTGGGTTCCATTTGGGGAAACGCAAACCTGCCTGGTGAAGACATGAGAAGAAGATAAATCAACCCAGGCAGATTTGTGTATTGCTGCATTCTTGTGCACTGGGTGGGGACACACTGGGGGTAAGGAAGATATTCCCTTTACATCACAAAAGAATTATCTTTGATAGATCACAAGGAAGGGGCCTGGACACATCTCAGGAAAGGACATAGGAATGGTAAGAAGATCATAAAGAGTAGGACTGAGGGTCTGGGATTAACCCTTTGATGCACATATATTACTGTAGCTAACCTCAAGATGTAAACTCTGGTCACTCCCATGAATTATGTTGTGGACAATCAACTTCAGAGTCTATAGGGGTGAGGGGGGCATAAAATGGTAAGGGTATTTTTTAGGGATTAGGGTGGCAAGGGGTATAGCGTGGTAAGGGTATTTTTATGGTTTAGGGGTGGGCAATGTTATGGGTGCTAAGAGTATTTGTAGGTTTAGGGGTTGGTAAGGGTATTGGTGCTTAGGGTATTTTTAAGGCTTAGGGCCTTTAATGCTTAGGGGTGGGTAAGGGGGGATGTGGGGTTTCCCTCCCACAAAAGGTAAAAAAAAGTTATAATTCATTAAAATAAATGGGGGGTATTGAGGGGGAGTCTCTCCCAACAAGAAAAAACATAAATGTAATTTTATATATATATCTATTCCACACGTATTCCTCCTTGCCTGTAACTCCTGAGGAAACAGCCACACCAACGCGTTGATATTTTTTCATGGGTATTTATTAAGCAAACAAGACTGACGCGTTTCGATCTGATGATCTTTCTCACATAACCCCAATTTCACTATGTTCATTGCATTTATACAACGTAAAACAACGTGTTCAAATAAACATAAGCAAAATACTTCACTTTCCGTGATTTCTCCTCTGCTCTTATCAACAAAGACTTTATTGATAATTAGCACACAGTTGTTGTTTTATAAACAATGTTTCACCAATATTGTTAACATTAACCATCTTGTGTTTGGCATAGTATGGTTTCAATATAGGTTTTTACGGCTGTACTTAATTCATTTTAAATTTTATCTGTATTAAAGTACATGATTCTTATTAGGGTCTAGTGCCCTAGTTTAGAACAAACAAATGCTGCTGTGCTCGAGGTTATAGTACCCAACTTAAACTAAATCGTACTTTCACCTAGGTGAAGGTTAAAAGGTGTTGCCACATGGGGATCGCCTTCTACTCTCTCCTTGGAGCTCCTAGCAGAATGTGCATGGAAGCTTTTAAAATAACTGTAAAGGAGAAAGAGAACGAATTAGTATGACAGCTTAAATCGCCTACAACTAAGGTATACATTCTATGTATTTTTTCTTTAGAGCTCAATGCAAGAGGAGAAAATAATATCAGTAATAAATGCAATATGTCTACAGTAAAACCATATACATTTGTGTAATTTGGAATATAATCACAAAGAAAGAAAATACGGAATACATATAGGAGCTTCTTATTTACAAGTGTGTGTAGCTCTTCGTCCTGTTTCATACCATGTGGTGCGAGGCTACCTGCTTCTAGTATGTATCTAGATTCCATTCTGCGCAATGCAGTAGTCCTGTTGCCTCCTCTCGGATGTTTCATAACTGTATCAATGCCAAAAAATCTGGCTTTAGTCCAGTCTCCATCATGGTGTTCCCTAAAGTGTTGTGCTGTACTGTAGCTCATGTCTGCATTGGTAACGGCACACCAATGTTCAAATATACGTTTTTGGACGGGAAAAGTGGACGACCCAATGCACTATCTGTCACATGTGCAGATGATTACATATACTACATAGTCTGTTTTACAGGTTATTCGTTTTGTAATGCGGTGTCTCTTCCTTATTCTGTCTAGGGTGACTTCTTGGACATTAGTACTAAATTTACAGGCCTTGAAATGACCGCAATTTCTGAATCTTCGACTCTTTTGTAACCATGTTTGCTTATTGCTCGTGAGATGGCTGTGTAATAACATGTCTTTTAAGGAGAGATTCCTTTTAAAGGTGATGTTGGGTGTATTACCTATCTTCATTATTAAGATAGTGTCCTGTGTTAGGATTGCCTATCTACTCCTTAAGATCTTACGTGGGTTGTTTGCCTGACTGGTGAATTTGGTGATGAATCTTATCGGTTCTCTTTCAGGTTCCCTCAGTGTGTGTGGTTTTCCTTGTAGCAAACCTTCTCTTGATTTCTCATCTGCTTTATGCTAGCTTTCATTAGGCTTTTCTTGGGAAATTTTCTGGCACTAAAACGATCTAACATGTCCTTTTTTGTTCTCCTATAGCCTTCATTAGTGCTGCTGTTTCTTTTGGCTCTGAGTAACTCGCTATAGGGGATACTCCAGGGAAAGCTTGGTGGATGACAGCTATCCCCGTGGAGGATCGAGTTTATATATAGCAGTAGGAGGGCAAGCAACACAAGGGAGGTGCAGGTGCACATGGCCTTGGCTGTTTTACACAGAAGACCTTCATTGCCGCTCAAAGTAAAAAAAATATTAGAGGGAACATTGGTCAAGGCCACAAAATGTGTCATCTGCCAAGCAGCCAGACTTATGCCTGTGACCACGCCTGGGGGCCAAGGCCTGCTAGTCCCCCTGCAGGGTGAGGGAGCCTCACCCAGGGAAACCAAGGCCACCTGCCCTGGACCATTAGTGCCTGCCTGCTCGTCAAGACCAGTGTGACCTGTGAGGAAGAAGAGAGCATTGGCGGGAGCAAGGTCTAGTGGGGAGCCCTACAGTTAGGACTCCCTGTGTGAGATGGTAGGATTCCGCGTAGCACTGATTGAGCTGTCGCACCTGTGCAGGATTATTTTTGGTGGCCCCCGTATGCCAGAAGATGTCAGCCGTTGACTGAGACGTGTATTGAGCGATGTGCGTGTCTTGGTATACCTGTCTCACCATTCTGAGTTCACCCCGTATGCAAGAGGGAACCACCGATAAAGTACCATTTTCAGGACTGCCATAATTTGTGACTTTCCGGGCTGGGGCGTTGGGACTAGAAGAGCCTGCGCCTATGTCACCACGTACCACGGCAGCCATAGTTTCTTGTAACATGTGCGCAGGTGCGCAGATTATGTTTTCTCACCGTGCACAACTTGTAATAAAGAGCGTGCATCACAAATGATTCAAAGTCATAAAATGCATTTCAAGGGGCCAGTCTTTGCTGAAGAGATGCTCACATGAAAGACCAGAGTTTCTTTCAGTAAATTGTAGGGAGGAGCTGCAGCACAGTGAGGGAGGCCTGTTTATTGCTGCCTTAGAAAACCTTTAGTGATGTTAATGAAGCTCAATGAAAACACCATCAGTATATGACCCTAAACCAGTAGGGGAGGCTGGTCAATTTAATGAACGAGGATGTGGCGGTTAGTCAGAGCTCTTGATTGTGGAACTGGGGAATCAGGCTCGAGTCTTGACACAGGTTCAAAACCATGTGATTCTAGGCAAATCACTTGGGGGCAAAACAGCAACAACCGGCGATAATTATCGCTAAGCGCACTTGGCGCTAGGATAATTATTGCCGGCTAATGTGTATTTTTATCGCTGAGATAGCGTGCTATTAGCAACGCTTATCTCAAAAGCGATAAAAATCCTAGCGCTAACTGCCTAACGTGAGATTATCGCTGGAAACCCAGAGATAATCCCACGAAGTTTGGCGTTAGCTTGTTGATAGGGCCTCACAAACTTAGCCATGATATCCACCTTCCATAGGATATCATGGCTAAGTCAGTCCTGAAGCAGGCGTAAAGAAAGTAGCGATAACAGGGGTTATCGCTACTTTTCTTGGCGCTATGCTTCATAGAGTGGGGCTTGATGATAGGAGAAATGTCGCTTAGCGACATTTCTCCTGTCATGCCAGGTCAGGAACGCCCACTTTGCATCTCATTAGAGATGCAAAGATGGGCGTTAAGCTAATGCAAGGTTTCACGCGTTAGCGTGACCTTGCTAATTAGGCGATAAAATTATCGCCGCTTTTCGGCCGAAAACAGCAGCAAAAGCGGCGATAATTTTCTATCGCCGCCTTGTAGATATGCCCTAAGATCCCTCTATGCCTGCAGTAAAATAAAAGGTGTTCTTGAGTAATGTCAGTGGTTCTCATGTAAGCGCACTATCAGGCTCGAGTTTGCGCTATTTAAAACAGCAAAACTAAAAAAATGATCACTTAGCTCCTACAATTAGCAGAGACTTTATCAACACCTTTTATTTAAAAACATAGGAAAGTTAACACAAGCTTTGTTTGCTAATGCTTGTCCGTCCCAGTCCATGTGCTCTGTGCGTTTCTGCCATTTTCTATTTGCACTGCCATGCTTTTTACAATAACTTTCACGAGGACTCATTCCTCATGCACTGCTATTTTTTTTTGTAATACTTCAGTACATCTCTAAAAGTAAAACCAGAGGCTCAACTTGTGGTTGTCATACTGGTAAAGTGATCTGGTTTTCATATTTGCATTTATATTTAGTATTCACAGAACAGCAGCGACCCTGCAATCAGCCTCGTTGAGCCCCCAAACACTCTGCATCGTGCTGGACTCATCGCTCACAATCGACCGCCAGATCAACACTGTCTCCTCAGCCCGCTTCAACACACTCCACCTACTTCGAAAGACCTTCAGATGGATCCCCACCGAATCCAGTCACCCATGCCCTCATCAGCAGCAGACACGACTACAGCAACGCACTCTACGCCGGCATCACCCAGAAGCTCCTCCGAAGACTCCAGAATGTCCTGAACGCCACAGCAAGACTAATTCTAAACATCCCTCATTGCAGACACATCACTCAACACCTCTGCGACCTCCACTGGCTCCCAGTCGACAGAAGAACAACTTTCAAACTCCCCACCCACGCATACAAGTCCCTTTACTATGCAGGACCCGCATACCTGAATCACCGCCTCACATTCCACATACCTAACAGACACCTTCGTTCCGCTCAGCTTTCCCTGGCTATCATCCCACGAGTCTGCAAGACCAGAACCGGATGAATATCCTTCTCGTACCTCACCTCCAAGAAATGAAACACTTTGCCCTACCTCAGGAAATCACCCTCGTTGACACAATTCAGGAAGGACCTCAAGACCTGGCTCTTCGGCTGAACTTAGCACTTAGTCTGATCCGCTGCGCTCGCCCCCTCCCCCCTCCCCCCAGCGCCCTGAGACCCTCACGGGCGAGTAGCCACGCTTTACAACCCCTGATTGATTGATTGATTGATAATTTATTATTCCCCTAAAAGTATATAACTAAATAAACATTATGTGTTGCTAACTCAATGTATTGAGCACAGTGCCTTCACACAGACTCTACAAGCAATATCTGCTCCTCAGTCATGTATAATCTAGAAAAACACCATCCAACATATTTTAAAAAGACAGGTCAGGGATTTACTGTGCATGTTGCATAAGCCTGCACTGCATGTCACAAGTTATTTTTTGATTTGGCTCACTTAACCTTTCATCCTTCCCTGGTTGAACAAAATGAGTAATTTTCACACAGGTAATAATGACACTTAAATACTCTGGGGCTTATTTATAAGAGCCCTGCATCACATTTACACCACGTAAAGGGGTACATGCATGAGGCAGGGCATTAATTAATATTTACGAAGCCACATAAAGCCACCCTGCGTGGTTTGGTGTGGCCTCATAAATCATGAGTAAAGCGAAGCAGCACTAATCACTGCGTCGCCTTACTGTGCGGCCCGGAGCCATTCCATGTGCATTGTGATGGGCATTCCCACGCAGTACCAATGGATTTTGACGCTGCCCCAGATTTACATAACCCTGGGGAAGCGCCAAATCCGTACGCCTCTTTCCATGTATGCTGCATTCTGCGCACTTGGAAACAGATAATAAGAGGGAACATAGGCGGCAACGCCATATACCAGGAGGAGCTGCCGGTACCAATGTTGCAAAGGATTGACGCTGCTGCCTGAAGACGGCCTGAGGCTACAACTTGCGAGGACAGCCACAGCTGCTGTGGACGACGTCACATCCTCACAGGCTCCATTTTGGACATGAAGAAAGGATTCCCCATCCCCATTAAGCAAAGTTGACATACTGCTTCCTCGCCCGCAACATGTGAAAAACCTCTGACAGCGTCATTCTGGAAATAGAGCCTGCGCCACAGGGTGCTGCCGTGAGGTCCGCAAGCAGCCTAACCTCTGCAGGACTCATGGGTGCTTGTTTAAAGGTACCCGCTGCATCGCTGAACTCTTCCGTGCTGAGGGAGCAGGTAAGACGAGAACCTGGCCAGTTGGGCTCCATTATTAGAGGTGCCATCATTGTTGGAAGGGTATGTCCCATTTAGGTATTTTTAACTTCGTTTCATGAGTTCTGTTTATCCTTTTCCATTTCTTTCTTTTACTTTAACAGTAGCAACTAGGCACAGGGGATCCTGTGCCTGGTAACAGAGGTTGCAGGACCTCAGTTGGAAAGTTAATTTGACACTCACCTGTTTTTTCCGACTGTACTGTGAGTAGGGTGCTGCCAATCCCCCTGACATGCCCCTTCATGACGGGCTTGATTAGAAATTGCACAGCGAGTCCGCGCCGCTGGTGTGACCAAAGGCAAGCCCATCTGCTCCCGTCCCCAGCTTGGGGACGGGAGCAGATGGGCTTGACCAGGCCCAGGGCCTGTCCCCCTGGCCGTTTCTTGCCCAATCAAAAACAGCATGTAACATATTTTAGGGAAGGTCTGATAGCCATAAAACCATCCGGTAAGCTCGGGGTCTGCTCTCACATTTGCCCTCTGAATTTTTGGGAGCATGTCCATTTCATGTGTCAGATCTGCAAAGTAGAACTTTCTACTGAAGGTTCTCTGGGGCAGGAAAAGGGAGGGAAAATACTCTTTTGGGAGAAGCACGACAAAAAAGACTCAATCTTTTGGCGGAATGTTGATCTATCGTCTCCCCCAGGGCCTAGAGCTAGCTTTATAGAAACATCAACTCCCTGGTAGAATCAGACATTCTGAGCTCGACCTTCATAATAATAGGTGATTTCAATTTTCCTTTAGAGAACCTTCAGGACCCCGATTATATACGATTAATACATATCCTGGCTTGCCTTGGACTATCCTAGAGAGTAAAAGACCCCACCCATCTTGCAAGGCACTTGCTCGAAGGGATGTTTTCTAATTATCCTAGTGTTACTAGCCCAATTTCACTCCCTCTTATTTTTTAACGGATCACTATGCAGTCAACTGACAGATTCTATCCCCGGACAAGCTCATTTTCACTCCCCAAAATAGTATTACAGGTAGGGCTTGGAATAAAATACAAATGAATTAACTCAACTCCTCCCTTATTGCTTCATTGCCCTGTGGAAATGTGCCTAAAAGTGGAAGCATTGGTGCAGGGTCACCCTCTTGTCCACGGGTCCAAAGACCAACAAAATAGAGATCGGCACTGGAGTTGGAATAAACAACAAGTTTATTAATCACTCATGAGTGATACCACGTCCCCACAACACTCTCAAGTGCTGCAGGAAGTAGTACACTGAATTCACAAACCATCGTCCCTTTTATATCATTTTGTTGCAGTGTAAGCATGTGAACAGAAATGGAAAGAACAGTTTTAGAAATAGCTATCAGCAAAACAAGGGCAGATATATAACCACTTGGTCAGCAAAGTGGAAGGGGGAGCAGGAATGCTTATGGCAGCAGTAAATGGTCGACATTTAACATCTGAAACCAGGTGCACTGGCAGCTACAAACCCCCAGCACGTACATTGCTTTAGCTGAGTCAGGAAGTCAACTAAAATAGATAACACAAGCAGAGTGAAAAAAACGAGCAGCAGAGGACGGAAAAATTATGAAGGAAACTAAATGAACACCACAGCCAAAATGGCTGTCGCTTATGCTAAGTAAAATACTACACATTTCCACAGACGACCCTTTTAGCAGAAGCTAAGACATTTTCTTATGCTTTTAAAGGGGTACGATAAACATCATGTATATCAATTGACATTATCTCAGGCACGACAATCCCTGCGAAGTTAACATGCACTATGTCATAATTCTGTGATTGAAATCATTGGATTGATGTAACTGCGACATAATATCAAGGATGTTGTTATAAATGGAATATGTGCTGATACTTAGTACCTATGTAACAGGAAAGATAAAAATGCAATAAAGATATTTAAAAAAAAAAAATCAATTGACATTATCTCAGAGATTTTCTCGTTCTGTTGCTGAACAGGCATTTACATTTTGGACATTCGTTTTACATGGTAAACAAGTAGTACAAGTGGAAATACAGAGGGAACAAAGCATTGGCCCGCATTGGATACATAAACAACGAGAGAAGAGAATTGCAATAATTATAAATAAGGCCAAAAATATTTTTAGACCCCAGGAGTAGTAGCAGTCAGTAAGTTTTCGAGCCGGAGCTACTTCCTCCACAACCCACATTATCACAGTAATGATAACAGCAGTCAAAGTTAGTCCAGTGACAAACATTGTGTATTTGCTACAGATTTTTTCAGCATTCGATTTCTCCTCAGACATGTTCATCTCGTTGGCAAGCAACAAAACAGATGATGCCCTAAAGTCCTGGGCAGGCGTTGGTTTCTTCACTAACGTTGAGACAAGTAGTCACTAAAAGGCTACCCCCCTTTGTAGTCAGTCTTTAACCACCCAGGACAGTGGCTCAAACAGTCTCTCTTTGCGATGAAATGTCTTTCTTCCTGGTTTCGAAGCAGATATCTAGATGTACCAGGGATCGTGTGGTCCGGGAAGACTTCCTCAGGTCCTTCAGGTGACGCAGCTCGCCCTTTCTCGGTAATCAGAATGTCACGGTGATCTTTCAGCGCAGTAGGTTCCACCAAGACGAACAGAACTTTCTTGCAGTGTGTAACATGCACTCAGTTCTTCCTGTTGGTCACTCGCACTACAGTTCTGGTAGCAAGGAGGACCTGCTCTGGGCCACGTCAGCAAGGTTCCGAGCAATTCACCCGCTGAAAGACTTTGATCATCACCTGGTCGCCAGGGTGCAAATTGTGTCCATCACCTTGCGACCTGTCTGGAAGAGCTTCCCGTACCTGCTGATAAATAGAAGACAAGCTGTCAGTTAACTGGGACAAATAGTCACTCATCAATACCTGGGGAACATCATGTATAGGGCGAGGCTTAGGGACCCCCCAAATATTCATTGGCCTGCCAAAAACAATTTCATGCGGCGTAAGGCCAGATCGTGTATGTGGTATTGAGCAGTGCCGGCAATATCAGGATGATCCCAAACTTGCATGAGTTGTTTTGCTATTGAGGATGCACCAACATATGCCGGCCTATGTGCCATGTGAATCAAGGGACATAAGTAGGCTGTGGGTAACTTCCATTTGGTCATATCTTTATTCCTCCAACAGTCCTCATCATCCAGTGTTCCCTCCTTAGACCACTGATCTAGTTCATCAGCAGAGGCAGATTGCTGCATGTCCAGCACTTCCTGCCTGGCATCATGCCAACGTTCAGCTTGTGACTTCACCACATACATGGATGTGGTACTTCGCTGCTTTGCGGTCTCACGGGCTGTGTGATCCGCAAATGCATTACCTGCTCCTATTTTATCAGTCACTTTCTTGTGTGCACTACATTTAACAATTGCCACTTTCTTAGGATAGGTTAGGGCAGTAAGAAGATTATACACTAATTCTCCATGCACCATCTGTGTCCCATGCGAGGTGAGGAAATCCCTCTCTTTCCGCAAGGGATCAAAATTCTGTGCCACCCCGAATGCGTACTGGCTGTCTGTAAAAATATTGACAAGTAAGTCTGTACTAAGCTCACATGCTCTTGTTAGTGAGTGTAGTCTGAGTTCCTAATACTAGTGCAGAACAAAGTGCTTGGTGTGACTGTTGGAAGGCACTCTGGCATTCAGTAGTCCATGAGAGGGGCATCGGAGTGTCTTTAGTCAAAAGGGCCAACAAAGGTTTAATAATGTGTGAAGAACTGGGGATCTACTGCCTACAAAAAGAAATAAGGCCAATCAGTGCACGGACATCCTTCTGTGGAAATATGGATTTTTCTGGTCAGTTATGTCCCCTATCTTGGACCCCAACGGTTCTATGTGCATGTCGCAAGTACATGTATGATCCCTCCAGTTCCAGTAATGATGACGCAAACACATGTGCGTCCACCGTCAACATGTCCTCTGTCAGATCCGCTATAAATGGGCTGGATATTCCATTTATAAATATGAAAGGCCACCAGCTTTATATGGTTCACTTATGCCATTTTACAGTCCAGGCAAGTAGGCCCTGATTCTGTCATCGAACTCCTTTTGCCTTCTGCCTCTGAAAACTCCAGTTCGAGCCTGCATCTGTGACCATGAACTTTGTCTCATTCTCTGCGCGGCTCACGAAGCCTGACATCAGCCTATTCTCTGCCAAGAACTGTATTTCACCTTCGAATTATCTGCTTCCCCCTCAGCCGATGCATTCCTGCCTAGTAGCTTAAGTAAACATTCTTCCAGTTACCAAGCAAAAAGGCCCATCTTCTCTGTCCTCATGCGAGTAATTCATAGCCCTGTTACCATGGAATATTCCTACCCCCTCGCATTCAGTGTAGACACCTAGACGCTTGTACACGCACGCACAGTCAGTATAGAATAGATTCTGTCCGAGAGTCCTTCTTTTGTGGATAACATAGTTCTTTAAACATAGGATGTAGATATGATTTGGGATTAGGTTGACTTGACCCCCCAGACTTCTTGTCTCCACACGTAGAGCTAAATGTCAAGTCCTCGTCACCCCCTAGTTACACGTCAATTACACGTCAGACTGCTGCGCGCGCATCAATGCCAAGTATTATCTTATAGATCCACCTATGTATTACATCATAGCCAATCATGTTCCTTTTTACTCATTATTACACCCATTTTCGGCAACGCACACCAAACGTCAATGTCCTTATCAATTGTTACGCCTACTGTATTCACTTCATTATGATGTATGTATTATAAAAGTTACTGCTTGTCAATAAAGTATGTACTTCACTTCCTGAACTCCCGTGGTGATGGAACTTGAAGCATCCGATTATAATCGCTTATTGGAATAAAGCCCATTCTGAAAACTCTAATATCACGGATTCTGCCTCTCATTTTACTGAGCTATTTTATTATGTTCCTGTATCAAATTCAGTCCCGGTAAAGGAGAAATATTTACCACATGATGGCGCCCGAACAGGGACTCTTTCTCATCTCACGCGCCGGCGGTGCGTTGCAGGCCCGGTCTCCTGCCACAGCTGGACGGACAATAACGCGTACCAGCAGGATTTCCTGTATCTCCCTCCGGTCAAGCGGGGGCGACTGAGACTGCAATCAACACCCAGACGAGGCGGTGAGAAGTGCGAAGTATCCCGACCAGAGCCTAGCTGAGAGAGCAAGATCCGAGGTATACAGAGACCCACCAGTCCGACGTCAAGTCCAGTGTCCGACGAGTCGAGTTGAGTCCAGTCCAAATCCGAGTCAAGTTCAAGTTACTGAGGCCTTCCGTTTCCGAAGCTACCCGGTGAGTACCATTACTGGGGAGGCATTTCTGACGTGCACATAGGTTGTGCCGGTCAAGACGGGTTTGGGTACACAAATCCGGTCTGCACTGTTTTAGCAGTGTATCTGTACTGTTTAGCAGTATATCAAGTATTCCGAAGTGTCTAGTTATTGTCTAGTTATTGTCGAGAATTAAGCTTGGTGATTAGTCATGCAGACGATCATCATTGTTGTTTCAGTTAAAGGTTTAATGTTAAATGTTTGAAGTGTTTAAGTATATCGTGGTATGAATGACTGTTCATTATCGTGTTTATTGTATTAAGTCTGTTCAAATTCAAGTATCAGGTCAAAATCAAGTATAAGGTCAGTTCTCAATATGCCGTTCTTTTCGAAATTAAGACAGATCACTACCAGAAAAGGGGTTCTCGAAGAAGCCGTCCCTATTCCTCCTAGGGACACCCCAGGGCACTTTATGTATCATAAACATGGATTAGACGCCATATTATTTCTTGATCTATGGGTAGACTATACCAAGGGATTACCAGAAAGTCAGAGGTGGCCCACAGCGGGGACCTGGGATGCAGAGTGCATCATGAAAGTCGAGGAAGAGTTATGGAAAAGGAAAGTCAGACAGTCACAGAAAGACGCCGTTGAATTATGGCGTAAAGAATCACATAGACGAACAGAAAAAGCACGTAGACAGGAGGAGAAGAGTAAAGAGAGTTCCAATAAAGTTCGAGAGAATCTATTAATTGAGGAAGGTATCCGAGTGAAATCAGAACAAGTAGACAGACAAAGAAATGCCCTTATGAATGGTATGTATCCCCTTCTGGCCGAAGGATTACCTAAGGCTACTCCGGAAACGTCAAAAGACTTGCCAACCCCATTGTTCCCCATAAAGGTACATCCTAAGGGGCACCCTAGAACCGCAGAAGATGTTTTTCTTTCCTCATATTTAGATGACGCAGCTCCCGAGTATGTCAATTCCGCCCCACGTAGACCGCCTACCAGGGAGGTTCAACGCCAAGATCCAGTACCCGTATCCCTACAGCAACAAATCGAGTCACAAGTTCCGGCAAGCACATCGGTTTCTGTATCCGCTCCTACAGCTACTTCTATGGCTGTGTCCACACCTGTAGTTGCCGTGTCACGTTCAACGAATCCTTTTACACCCGACGCCCCAGATGGAGCCGCGGGAGGAGCTACCAATGTCTTTTCTACGCCACCCAGAATAAATAAGCTTACTTTTCAAGAGTCAGCGCATTCACGTACACCCAAACTCCTTAGTGCCCGTGCGCTTAAGGAACTTCTTATAGATTGTAGATATGACCCGGTGCCTGGAAAAGAGGACGAAATGACCCTAGCATCATTGCGTATCAGACGAGCCGCAGTGTATTTAGCGAAGTTACCAGGAATGACTGCGCATCTAGATAATATATATCATTTTGTCCAAACAGGGCGAGATCCAGAATGTATTTACAGAGCTATGGAATACCAGAAAGTAGAGATACAGGGGGAACTGTTACGTTTCCTCATAAACTGTGTGATCAGAAATCAAGACCGACCGGGGGTAGACCCGGAAGCCATGAGAATCCTTACAAGATGGAGCCAGAATATATCAGAAGGGAGACATGATAAACAAAATTGTATAATAGCCATGTGCCGAAAGATCCGTAAAGAAATAGAACGCCTACACGAAGAGAGATTAGAGACAGACGAGTTCGAACAAAACGAGGAAGAAGGGCCAGGACTGCCCACAGGACAGCCAGACACCATAGCCTATGTAGGTAGAGGAAGATCTTGTAATAGGAATCAGACTAGATATCATACTGACCCAATGCATCCGACGTGTCCAGACCATAGCAGGAATTTTCAAATACCTATAATTAATATAAGGTCTAACGAGCATTCGTTCCAAACCGCCGACAAACTACTCCAAGAACGAAGGGGTTATCATTTCCTCGATTCTATGGATGAACAAGATTTAGCCAGGGCAGCTGTCCATTGGGTGGACAGTCCCGAAAAATACAGTGATGATACAGTAGTACGCACATTTTTGAATCTTACCCCAGATGAACAAAGGTTAGCTGGGATTTATATGATCCAACAACTCATTATACTGTATCGGAGTCAGCATTCGGACCCTGGTCCCTTGCCTGACATACTGATTGAATTACTTATGAATAAATGGAGAGGTCCATGTACTGAATTAATTAAAGAAATTCTAGAATCAAGAAAGCAGTATATTCTTTTCGTATGTTCAGAACATGTTCCATTGTCCGTCAAGGAAAGAACCACGTATCACATAGATAGACAGAATCCCTTACGAGAAGTGCACCCAATAAAGGGTGAGGACAATGAGTTTAAACGCGTATTTGTATATACGCCTATATCGAAAATAGAATTATTAGAAATGAAGAAAGTAGTACCCAGTCATGACAAGGACCCAGCGGGGTTTCACCGAGAAATTAAAGACATGTTACTCATGGGAGAGTATACCTACCCCGACATTATGACAATATTAAAGGTGTTGATGCCTGCTGGCATTTATGAGAAACTCAAAGAAAAAGAGTGGGAGGTAGGTGATCAAAAGATAGAATGGTCAGCATTAGAAGCAGAAGAAAGGGCCCGAGGTCCAGGTTCGGGGCTAGGGGACAAAACTAAGGCATTACCAGGACTACTAGTACAGGTACTGCCACGTTTATTAACTACGAAGAAGGAAGATTGGGGTACCATTTCAGCCTGTAAACAGAAGCAAGATGAAGACACTAGTGATTACTATGCCCGTTTTGAAAAATGTTTTGGTATAAATAGTGGCATAAAAGCAAGTAGCGAATCATACCCACATCTGTTTGTAACAAAATTAGTAGAAAATGCTCTGCCTCCAGTAAAGAATAGAGTATTAAAATTCGAAAGTACCTGGCAAGGTAACACTCCAACACAAATGTTACAAATGTTACAGTACCACCACAATAGAATTAAAGAGGAACAAGAACATGAACACAGACGCATGAAAGACACAAAAATGAAAATGCTAGTTTCCCAGACAGTTCCAGCTGAAGGACATAAAAAGGGTATGACACATTCCGATTCAGCAGGACCTGTAAAAGGGACATGCAATTATTGTAAAAAGCCAGGCCATTACGTACACGATTGTCCAGTTTTAAAACATAATATCGCCATAGGTAAAACACAAGAAAGATCACGGCCACTCAGACAAGACCAGAATGAACAAGGAGCTATACAGCATGTCCAGGCAATGCCAGCCGCACAACAGCCAATACAGTTTGTGCCAGCTGCACCCCCATTGCCTGTTGCTGCCACACAAACAACAACACGACAAATGTATCAGACCGCACAGTATGAATATCCCGAGTATCAGCGTTACGCATGAACTAGCCTAGAGAGGGAAGTTGACTTACCCCTTATCGAGATTCCTGTAGATCAAGAAGGACCTTATGTACATAGTAAATTATTAGGTCAAGATAGAAAATTTTTACTCGATACAGGGGCAAGTCGAACAACTATAAAACGTAGTGAAGTTCCAGGGGCACCCCTCTCAGGCTCACAGAATATTTCCCTGGGTTTTTCAGGCAAACCTATTGTTAATGAAGTGTCACAGCCTCTTCCACTTACGATAGGACCTCTGACCCGAACTACAGATTTACTGCTTACTAAATCATGTCCAGAAAATTTATTAGGAATAAAAACGTTAAAAGCTCTAGGAGCCATAATATGTTGTTCTCCGGAAGGAGTAAGATTGTTTTTACGTGATTTTAAAGGTCACTATGTATCTAGAGACATGGATCCCCGACTACAGACTTTACCTACACATCTATGGGCACAAGGCCCTACTGATGTTGGTTGCATGAATATTACACCATATCGAGTCACACTAAAGGCAGGAGTGGTGCTACCACGAATGCGACAATACAAGTTACCACCAGATGCTGTAGTGGCTTTACTACAAATCATTGACGAGCTCATTGCCCAAGGAGTAGTTGTGGAAACAGACTCCAATATATGTAATTCACCGATAATACCGATTCTTAAACGAACAGATCCGAAGGCCCCGCCAGTATATCGATTGGTTATTGATCTGCGCGAGTTAAACAAATGCATTGTGCCACAATTCCCTGTGGTCCCAGATATCTCGTCATTACTGACAGCTATTGATTCCGAAGCGACATTCTTCACTGTAATCGATCTCAAGAATGCCTTTTTCAGTGTCCCAATAGATCCGGAAAGCCAATATTTGTTCGGATTTAGTTTAAATGGACGTAGCTTTAAATTCTCACGCGCACCTCAAGGATTTACAGAAAGCCCCAGCATCTATAGCCAAGCATTGAAACGAGAACTTGACAGTATCCACATGCCAGTTAACACGGCTCTGTTTCAATACGTCGATGATCTGCTGATCACCGCAAGAAGTGAACCTGAATGTGAGAAAGCATCACTGACAGTTTTACAATTTCTAGCCGAAAAAGGGCACAAGGTGTCCCCTTCTAAGCTGCAATTCTGTGTCCAGCGAGTTGTTTATCTTGGACACTCGCTGGACAAGGAGGGAAGGCAGCTTACACCCGACCGCATTCAGTTGATAGCTAACATGCCAATACCCAAGACACAAAAGGAGGTGCGGGCTTTCATAGGCCTCACTTCATATTGTAGACAGTGGATCCCTCAGTATGCATTCCTAGCAAAACCACTCATTCAGTTGACAACCCAGGAGGCGGCCACATCGACTGTTCTCCCTTGGACTCAGGAACATACACAAGCTTTTGAAAGCCTAAAGAAAGCTTTATGTCAAGCACCAGTTCTAGCAACACCATGTTACAGAAAACAGTTTGCACTCTTTGTTACGGAACGCGAAGGTACTGCTTTGTCAGTACTCACACAGGAACAAGCAGGAGCACACAAACCATGTGCTTATTTTTCTAGTACATTAGATCCCGTAGCTCAGGCTTTGCCTGCATGTCTGAAATCAGTGGCAGCAACAGCTTTAGCAATCAGACAAAGCGATGCCATAGTATTAGGACATCCATTAACAGTTCAAGTACCACACGCAGTAGAGGTTCTTGTAAATAGAACACAAACACAACACTTGACCGTAGCACGACTTACAGGGTATGAACTTACATTGTTTCAGCCACATATAGAAATAAGACGCTGTAACACATTGAATCCTGCCACACTTTTGCCAGTAATCGGAACAGACCCACTAGCCCATGACTGTATTGAAGTCATTACTGTAACGACAAAACCCAGACAAGACTTGACCGATGTTCCATTGTCAGATCCAGACCTGACATTTTATGTCGATGGTTCATGCATGAGAACAAGTACAGGAGAGTTAGTAGCCGCTTATGCAGTCACAACAGACACTGAAGTCATTGAAACTAATCGTATAAATACTTTGTCAGCTCAAGCCGCAGAGCTCATCGCTCTGACACAAGCCTGTATTCAAGCCACGAATAAAAAAGTCAACATATACACTGATTCACGTTATGCATTCGGAGTTGTACATGACTTCGGCGTGCTGTGGCGAGAGAGAGGTTATTTAACTTCTCACGGTGCCCACATTCAGCACGGTCCCCTCATTCATGCATTATTAGATGCAATACATCTACCCACTGCAATATCAATTATGAAATGTAAAGCCCATACAAAAGCTACTGATACCATTTCCCAAGGCAATGATCTAGCCGACAGAACAGCTAAACTGACTGCTCAAACTCAAACCCCCGATATGACAAAGACAATAGTCCCGACACCGACACATTGTATGACAGTTAAAGATCCTACTCTTGACGTAATTGACATACAGACACATGCTACACCAGACGAAATAAAGAAATGGACTGAATTAGGAGGGATCCAAACGGACCAAGGATGGATGATGAAGGAAAAGTCTGTATGGTTCCTCCCTGATTCAATGGTCCAAGTCGTAATTAACACTATACATAGTCCAGCACATCTAGGAGAAAAAGCTATGCTAGATAGCATTCAACACATTTGGTTTAATAAGCATTTACGAGCAGCAGCCAAACAAAAGGTCCGTACCTGTATGATCTGTTGCCAGTTCAACCCAGGAAAAAGTGTTCCCGTAGAACAGGGTGGATTTCAGCCTCCTGATCACCCTTTTGAAGTCCTACAGATGGATTATATCCAGATGGAACGATGTCGAGGATTCAAATATGTTCTCGTAGTTGTCTGCGCTCTGTCCCGGTGGACAGAGGCGTACCCGGTTTCAGATTACACTGCTCCGACTACTGCCAAACAGTTGGTTCGAGAATTCTTCCCACGATACGGTTTACCACGTGTTGTCTACTCAGATAACGGCCAGCCGTTCTCATCCGAATTAATGAAACACGTTTCACTTCTGTTAGGTTATCAGTGGAAATTCCACTGTGTCCGACATCCCGAGGCAGCAGGCCTCGTAGAAAGACATAACCAGATACTGAAAATCAGACTGTCCAAAATATGCAGAGAGAAAGGGGTCGACTGGATAGTAGCATTACCAGTTGCACTCTTTTACATGAGAATGGTAGCACACTCTAGAACAGGGCTATCCCCGTATGAGGTGATCTTCGGTAGACCACCGAATATGTGGGGGACGCCTATACCACGCAAAATAACTGATATTGACTGTAATATGCTGACAGATTACTTGGCTTCCTTGATGTCTGCACTACAATCTTCTCGTTCACAGGTAGCTGCAGCCTTTCCCGACAACACTGAGGTGAAACCCCATGACGTTGTTCCGGGTAATCTTGTCTTTGTGAGAAATTTCGACAGAAAAACTCAACTGGAGCCCAGGTGGAAAGCACCCAAGTTGGTCCTGTTGACCACAAGAACAGCCGTGAAGATCGAGGGCCGCAAGGGCTGGATTCATTCAAGTCATATAAAAAAATTTCATGGACTACCTTCGGATATAGACACTGTGCCCTGCACTCCCTCACAGACTGATTCAAAACTTCCTTTGGTGGAAAAAACTGAAAGCGAACTTTACAAACTAAAGCTTAGGCCCACCAAGTCGAGCAATTTGATTGTTTAAGTCCTCTCCAAGGTGAAGCGGTTGAATTGTCTCTGACATGTATCCCCTGGACCTAAGTAGAGGAAATACCGGAAAAATGTTGAAACGACAGGCGTATTGTAAATCACTGCGTAGCCACTGCATAGTGACATTATTAATTTTGTTTTTATTGAGTCTTTTAATAATTATTACAAGTATGTTGTTGCACATATATTACCCTATTTCTAGACATGTTTATAATGTTGCTGCTGAACATTCTTTTAGTGACTTACCTCCGCATGAATTGTCTTATAGACTTGCGCTGCGCAATAACACTTTCATTAGTATGTTACATCATTCCCATCAGACTAGTAACGCCACCAATTGTTGGGTGTGTGGCCGACTCCCTCCCTATCAGAATTATGAAGGAGTCCTGCCTTTCTTTCCGCATCCATTTACACATAATGGCTCCTGTGGAGCATGGTTTAGTTTGATTAATTCCCTAGATTCGAATTCCGCAGTTTATCAAGACAATTGGGTATGGGGAAACCTGAACCTAGTTTTACTCAAAGTCTGCTACCCTGACAAGGAGGGTCGCCCCAAAAGAACAGGAACTGATCTAGAAAATGAAGTATATGGATTAGGTAATTTTACACCTAATCTCATGATTCTAAATGTCGTATCCGAAGTTGAGCTAGTCTTACCCACCATGTCAGTATTCCCAGCGAAAGGTGAATTATGTGTAAGAAAGGTTGGTTCTATACATATGGGCCATAGTAAATGCACTATTACAGTAGAATTCAGTGATCAAGGCAAATCTTCATTCAGAGCTTCCCGCCACTCCTACTTTATATGTGGTCAGACTGCATATATGCGTCTACCTCTAGATTGGGATGGTACCTGTTACATAGCATTCCTTTTGCCACCTGTTTTCCTAGCTCCTCCTGATTATTACAGAAATATTCATTTAGTACACAACAGAGAGCGGAGAGATCTCCCCATTGTCGATTACACTGAGACGGCATGGGACAAGTATGTAGATTTCAATAAAGGCATCTTTCCCTATATAGGTACTGTTACTAATAGTAAGCTAATACGTAGATTAACTAGAACCCTTGAAGCAGTAGTGAATGAAACTATTTCCGCCTTAGGCAATTTAACAGAAGAACAGTCTGCTATGCGGATTGTTGTGCTTCAAAATCGTCTTGTCCTTGACGTCATCCTGGCTGATAGAGGCGGAGCTTGTAGGGTCATCGGATCAAGCTGCTGCGTATTCATACCAGAAAATTCGCCATCCGTATATAAAGCCATCACTCGCCTTCATAAGATAGTAAGCCAGATACACCAGAACCCAGGCACTTGGACTTGGTCTAGTTGGTTTTGGAATACGGTATCAGCCTGGGGATGGAGAGTTTTATCCTTCCTAGGTATTGGCCTTCTCATACTATTCAGTTGCTGTCTATGTCTACAATGTGGACCAGCAATTTGTGGTCTATGTGCCACATCGTGCATTTCACATCAAGATTTTCATTCAAGATTCCGGAAGAAGAAAGAAGAACAAATGATGCTATATGAACAGATCAATGGATTGATGAAGATTGATATCTCTTGAAGGGCAAGAAGGGGACAAGGAGGGAATGTGGAAATATGGATTTTTCTGGTCAGTTATGTCCCCTATCTTGGACCCCAACGGTTCTATGTGCATGTCGCAAGTACATGTATGATCCCTCCAGTTCCAGTAATGATGACGCAAACACATGTGCGTCCACCGTCAACATGTCCTCTGTCAGATCCGCTATAAATGGGCTGGATATTCCATTTATAAATATGAAAGGCCACCGGCTTTATATGGTTCACTTATGCCATTTTACAGTCCAGGCAAGTAGGCCCTGATTCTGTCATCGAACTCCTTTTGCCTTCTGCCTCTGAAAACTCCAGTTCGAGCCTGCATCTGTGACCATGAACTTTGTCTCATTCTCTGCGCGGCTCACGAAGCCTGACATCAGCCTATTCTCTGCCAAGAACTGTATTTCACCTTCGAATTATCTGCTTCCCCCTCAGCCGATGCATTCCTGCCTAGTAGCTTAAGTAAACATTCTTCCAGTTACCAAGCAAAAAGGCCCATCTTCTCTGTCCTCATGCGAGTAATTCATAGCCCTGTTACCATGGAATATTCCTACCCCCTCGCATTCAGTGTAGACACCTAGACGCTTGTACACGCACGCACAGTCAGTATAGAATAGATTCTGTCCGAGAGTCCTTCTTTTGTGGATAACATAGTTCTTTAAACATAGGATGTAGATATGATTTGGGATTAGGTTGACTTGACCCCCCAGACTTCTTGTCTCCACACGTAGAGCTAAATGTCAAGTCCTCGTCACCCCCTAGTTACACGTCAATTACACGTCAGACTGCTGCGCGCGCATCAATGCCAAGTATTATCTTATAGATCCACCTATGTATTACATCATAGCCAATCATGTTCCTTTTTACTCATTATTACACCCATTTTCGGCAACGCACACCAAACGTCAATGTCCTTATCAATTGTTACGCCTACTGTATTCACTTCATTATGATGTATGTATTATAAAAGTTACTGCTTGTCAATAAAGTATGTACTTCACTTCCTGAACTCCCGTGGTGATGGAACTTGAAGCATCCGATTATAATCGCTTATTGGAATAAAGCCCATTCTGAAAACTCTAATATCACGGATTCTGCCTCTCATTTTACTGAGCTATTTTATTATGTTCCTGTATCAAATTCAGTCCCGGTAAAGGAGAAATATTTACCACACTTCTGAGAACAGGGCACAGGAGTATCTAAAATAGTCTGAATGCGATCTGATGTGAGTGCACGTCCTTCCTTAGACAGGAGGTGACCTAAATAGGTAACCTGCTGTCTACAAAATTGCAATTTCTTTCTAGAGACTTTGTGATTATGTGATGCAAGAAATGATAACAATAACAGTGTACCGTCTTCACATTGATCAGGAATATCTGGTCGCAAAAGTATATTCCACTACACCAGAAATAGTAATAATCCCTAACTAGCTACCATAAATTAAATTCCTCTGAAGCCTGGAGTAAAGCAAAAAACGAGACATAGTATGAACATAGAAGTAGGACTGCAATTTTACGGGAGCCCCAAGCATAAAAAGACTTACTTATCCCTTGGTTACAAATGAGTCGGATGGGAGTGAGGTATTTTTACCAGTTGTGGTACATACATCCTGTTAGCAACTTTTAATTAAAAATGGGGCATGACATGTAGAACTTGATGCTCACAACACTGAGTTTCACGTGCATGCGTTTATTGCACATTTTCAGGAACCAAATTATGGCAGGTATGACCATGACAACATTTACCGAGGGAAAATTGCATGGCGAGCAATAAATAAAGTGGTGCTGAAAATTCCAATATGTGCAGTAACGACCACTACCATCCTATGTTCTTAGCGTCGCTGTCTTGAGCTGCCCTGACCCTCGTGCTTCAAAAGTGCAAAGCCTGGCTGTATTAACTATTGCCCAGCCCACCTCTCTTCAAAATCTGATCAATCATAGCCCGTTTGCCGACCCTTCTTGTTAGTGACAGCGTGAGGCCGATTTGTCGACTGCCCTTTCAGAAAGGGTGTCTGAATCTTTGGTTCATGGCTTCAAAGCACTAAATCAACCCAGACACCAAGTATGTCTTTCTACTAAGGATGCAAGGCCTTTTTCCTAAGTTTTTGTGTAACATGGTGCAGGAGCCCACCCTATGCAGTGTCTTTGACGGTGTTTAGTGTATCTTTATGTGAAGGAACAAAGCCGCCAGCCATGTCTGTTCTCTGATCTCCGGGCTTTGCCCTGCCCGTTCCCAAGCGATCATTTGCTAATGAGTTTTTTTTTTACGCCTCGCCGCCTGTGGCTCAATTAACATCTCCACAGTAATATTATTTTACACTTTCACAGTAGTGAAATGACTATCCTTGAGACTTGTGACAACATCATTTTTCCAAGCGATTCGATGCTCTCGAGGCTAATAAACACAAACCGCAGTCATGCAACACCAAAAATAGCAAATGAAGCATTACCACTGCGAAACAACACACATGCGCTATTTCAGTACTGCTCTCCTGCATGTCATGGGTAAATTCATTTTCAAGGGCCTGAAAATAAATATAAGTCCTGCATGTATTAGCTACCAGGGGCCTTAGTCTGTAGAAATGCTACAAGTGTTAAATGATTACTCCTCAGAGATCTACCACTAAACATGGTGGTAATTTTGGAGTCATTGGTGTTTCTTACAACCAGTAGTATGCTAGTACTGTTAGTGTTAGAAATATCACAGTGAAAATTCAAATGTTCTGCAGTAAAAGAAGTATATTTTTTTTTTTACCTTTGTCGTAAGTTTTTACCGCAGCAGAAAATGCCACAGGCTAACATTAAATAGTAGCAATTAAAAGGGCAGTGACAGGAATTGTGGCAAAATTTGTCATCACTAGAGTGTGTTGTTACCATACCTAGACCACTCTTCAGGTATAGGGCTCGTGTTACGGTTTTACCCAGTTTAAGATTTGCTCATAGCTGAACTTATTTTCGATTCTTCATACTGTCGTTTTAGACAATCTTATTTTAACAGTAATGCATTTACTGCTGGTTTTAATCCAGCTGAGTGTTTTCTTTTTGGCAGCAAGGGAAGTTGACTTATGAGATGGGTGGTATTTTAAAACAAGCAGTATTTTGCATTTTCCACCAGTGTTCAAATAATGCTTCTTGTAGAGCGTCTAAGACACCTACTATGTAAATGACAATAATTACTGGCAATGCCGAGGACGTAAAGTGCAGAGTATTAATACATCTCACGCTGCTTGAATGTATCACTATGGAGTATGTACCACACATAATACTAAGCAAGCCTTGCTTCTATCACTGGGCATAGTGCAGGTAAAAAAAGAACAGTTACGTAAATCTACTGAAGTTTATCTGCCTGGAGAACACAACTTTCATCCTTCAAAATTGAAAAAACTGAGTACCATTGAGTCAGGTAATAGTAACACCCGTCGAAGGGCTTAGCAAAGACAAAAGTACACGCAACAGGTTTATATTATTCAAGTGCTACCAAGTATCCAGAGGAGAACATGACAGGCATACTTAGTCACAGCCTGTCCTAATAGGCAGCAGTCAGCCCTAGCTGTAACAAAGCCAATGGGTTTCAATTTTGTATAGTACAGAGAGAGAGAGTCCAATAACAAGAAGGGTCAAATGCACCGATGTAAACAAAGCAAGACAAATACAGGCTTTTATACTCACACAGAACATACACATGCAAGCACCTACGCATACAGACAACATGCACAAGCACTCAGATGTATGTCAGTCGTGCAAAAAAATAGAATCCAACTAAAATATCCTAGCTAGCATATCGACTACCACAGTAATGTGAATGGAAGTGTTTATAATCTAACTATGGACTCAAAATTCTTAACGCTACATCTAATGGCCAGGGTAAGTCGAGTCCTTTCTTTGTGTATTTGTTCCACAATGAACCATACATTATGGGAGAAATACCATATTTACTATACATCTCCCTGTAAGGGGTCCCTTCTGGAGGGGCCGGCTGACTTTATTCAAAACTAATCTTGGTACCACAAGAGCAGCAACACCATTTACGGAGTGTGCTGAAAACAGGCATATTTTACAAATATGTGTAAAATATTACTACTCCAAACAAATATTCCAAAAGGAGAAAAATCTCCACATTACCTGCCTTCAATTTTTGCCAAAAGTGAATAAGAAATCCAAACCAAAAGACCTAGGCCAAACAAATCAAGAGTGCCGCTTCAGCGACCTTACCAAACAGAAGTCTCCAACTCCCACCTGCCGATCTCTGGCAAAATTACGCCAAAGAAAACCCCAGTCGAGACCGGCCACCACCTGGAGGGTCAAATCGGTAAAAAAACGGAAGAGTCACGTCGGCCTGCAAAAACAAGGGTCTCCTCATGCAGTGCGCATCCTCAGTAATATTTCGATCCTCCATCAAGACCACTCCTTCGGACGGCCGCATCTCAGATGGGGACCCACGTGCGGGCGCCAACTGTGGAAATGTGCCTAAAAGTGGGCACACTGGTGCAGGGTCACCCTCTTGTCCACGGGTCCAAAGACTAACAAAATAGAGATTGGCACTGGAGTTGGAATAAATAACAAGTTTATTAATCACTCGTGAGTGGTACCACGTCCGCACAACACTCTCAAGTGCTGCAGGAGGTACTACACTGAATTCACAAACCATCGTGCCCCTTATATCATTTTGTCGCTGTGTAAGCATGTGAACAGAAATGGAAAGAACAGTTTTAGAAATAGCTATCAGCAAACAAGGGCAGATGAATAACCACTTGGTCAGCAAAGTGGGAGGGGAGCAGGAATGCTTATGGCAGCAGTAAATAGTCTACAGTTAACATCTGAAACCAGGTGTACTGGCAGCTACAAACCCCCAGCACGTACATTGCTTTAGCTGAGCCAGGAAGTCAACTAAAATAGGTAACACAAGCAGAGTGAAAAAGACGAGCAGCAGAGGACGGAAGAATTACGAAGGAAACTAAATGGACACCACAGCCAAAATGGCTGTCGCTTATGCTAAGTAAAATATTACACATTTCCACAGCCCAACACAGCCAAAAGCATAGAGCAGATGTTTACAGATTATTGAAATTGGTTGAATTCCGTATTAGACAATATAACCCCAGGTATAGACAGAATATCCAAAATTAGAAAAGCCATCCCAGCCCTTGTAGAATGAGACTCTCAGAGTTTCCAGTCAGGGTTGTCGTAGACAAGAGCGCCAATGGCATAAAGACTATGACCTACTGGAAAAAGTAAAATATAAACAATGTCTCGTGGATCATTAAAAGATGGTGCTGGCTACAAAATCTGCATATCTCTTGGAGCAAATAATGTTAGCCAAAGACTCAAATAGAACTGTCTTCCTTATTATAAAAGAACTGACCTTGCCCACTATTAGCAACCCAATAGTGCACAGCTAAGATTTTGGTGACTCACTAGCTAGCTTTTTCCAAAAGAAGGTTGGAACTATTTATGTTAAATTTACCAACTTGGATAATAAGCAGCCTCTTAATATACCCTCGGGGAATACAGCATTCAAGGTATTTGAGTCTCCTACAGTAGAACTGCTGGTTTGGATTATTATTCCCAAAGTCAAATCCAGGTCTCCTCAGGATCCCTGCCCATGCAAACTAATACATGAGGTCCCAGAAGTAGTGGCACAGTTCCATGCTAGAACTTTTTCGGCCATGTTGAAGTTGGAGTCTCCCCTTCCGATTGGAAGTCAGCTTCAGTTCTCCCGATCCTAAAAAAAAAGCTAATCTAAATAGAACGGTTATGAATAACTATGCCAATTTCCCAGCTTCCCTTCCAACAAAGCTAGTGGAAACAGTGATAAACAAACAACTGACCTCCTTTATTGACTCAACCATCTTTTGAATGATACCCAGTTTGGTTTTAGACAAGGGCACAGCACTGAATCAGTGCTAGTGGTGGCCATAGAGGAAATCAGGACTAAATTGGATCAGGGAGGAAATGCAGCTCTGCTGCTGTTAAATTTGTCGGCTGTCTTAGATACTGACAACCACGGTTTGTTGGTTGACCGCATGCGCAGCCTGGGGATTAAAAGCTCTGTCCTTTCTCTCTGACAGGAAACATCTGGTAACAGTAAGAGAGTTTTCATCAAAGTCCTACTCTCTTCCTTGTGGAGTTCCCCAAGGCTCATCGCTGAGTCCAACGATGTTTACCCTATATGTGACTCCCCTTGCTACACTTATATAATCTTTTGGCCTGTCATTGGCATTGTATGTGTATGGTACACAAATTGTTGTCTAGCTCTCCAAGAACTGTATGAGTGCAGTTGGGTAATTGGATGGACCAGAATTGTCTGAAACTGAACTCCTCCAAAACAGAGCTCATTTTGTTTGAGAACAACCCATCCTTTTTGTCTCCAACATGGTGGCCATCAGAGTTAGGATCTTTACCAACTCCAGTACCCAAAGTTATAAATCTTGGGGTGAGTCTGGATTCTGATCTGAAATACAGAGACCAAATCAATAAGTTTTTTTCTGCTTCCTTTCACTTTCAGAGGCTTATCAAAAAGGTTGAAAAATTAATTCCTTTCAATCTTTTAAAAACAGCAGTCATTTCACTGGTATTAACTAGAATGTACTACAGTAACAGCCTCTACTTGGATCTCAGAGTAGGTCTACTCAAGAAATTGCTAATTCTTCAAAACACCGCGGCAAGGTTCCTCTTAAAAATTCCCACATTTCAGTCCGCACATTCAGCCATCAGTCAGCTTCACTGGTTACCGGTCAAGCAACATATCATCTTCAAAGCACTTTCTACAGACTATAAGATCCTCTATGAGCAGGGTCCGTCCTATTTCAAGAAAAACCTGAGATAGAATACACCAGGTAGGACTCTGCGCTCAGGCTATGCAAAATATCTGATGGTTTCATCTTTCAAGTGAGTCTGCAATGGTAGGAAAAATGTCTTTAGGTCTACCGCTCTACACTGGAACCGCCTCCCTCTGGAGCTGAAATCAGCTCAGTTGCTTGCCATGTTCAGAAAGGCCCTGAAAACTTGGCTCTTTGTACAGAATTAGGAAGCTATGGGTCAGCTACTCTCTGTCTTACATAGCACCTCGATACCTCCGGGTAGTTGTTTATGCTTGATGCATTTTACATTCATTCATTTGACCCTGTGCCCCAACGGGATACTGCCCAATACCACCTTAACTGGCTGCCGAGATGGAGGAGGTGTTCCGGTGTCAGGGGACAGACTGGGAACCGAAACTGCCCCAGGATGGCAGAGATTGCAAAGGCAAGGCAGTCCCACCAGCATGCCCTAGCTCCAAGATGGCTGACCCACAGTACTGAGCACCGCTCGGAGGACGCCGAAGGAGAGGAACTCAAAGAGAAGTAGTGGCGGTCCCCAAGCTGTGCCCCTGGTCCTCTGACTCATGGAAAGGCAGCTCTTCCCTTGAGGGAGCCCTCAGGCTTGATCAACAGCTGCAATGCCACTTGGAGCGCAGAGGTCCCTCCTGCTCAGCACTGCTCCATCATGAGGGCCACCCCAACAGGGCTGAGCAGCACTCATGGGAAGTTGAAAATGGCAGAATCAGGAGAGGAATGACAGTGAGCCCCTGAACTGCACCACCAGCCCCTTTGACTCAGTAGAAGAGGCAGCAATTTCTTTGAAAAAGCCTGTGGGCTTGACAACCGGTTGCGAGAATCTGAAGAATTGTGTGAGTAGGCCAGTACAAAGTGTGGTGTCTCAGTCTGAGTCTGACCCACCTTAACATCCTGGGCCCTGAGGGAGGGCAAGGGGACTGCAAGAGCCTGAGCTGTTTTGGAGGGATCATTAGAGGTCAGCAATTAGGGCATGGAGGCCCAGTACTACAAAATGAGTGGCTACTCCAGCCGCCATAAGAGAAGAATTAGTGAGTCCAGAGGTCCTGTGGGCAATCTTGTGAGTCAGATGGTGACAGCGCTCACCAGAGACTTTAAGTCTTGCTCCATAAAGGAGTAACTGCACCCCCTACAACCCAAAGGAAAAGGGGATACAGGGGCTTCCTCCATAGCAGAGGGGATCCCTCTGGTATGATGCCAGATGTCAGTGGGGGCGCTGAGGCACAAGAGACCAGGGGGATATTAAACCCTTATTAACTGCCTTCAAGACAGAAATGTGGCAGGTTTGATTGGACTTTTTAAAATCACTAGACAACCTCAATAATGTCATCCAACAACTGGATGTGCGGGCAAATCATCTGGAGGTTTCTGCAATGGAGGAGGCTCATGAAGTAGATCCCACACATCGAGTGTTCAGCCAACATCAAATTCAGCAAAAGCTCATGGCAGATGTTCTAACCAGAGTCCACCACTTCAGACAGAAGGAGGAAATTATGGAGGAGACAAAGAGCTTGGACCTGCTGGTGTTCTGGGGTTCCACCCTGCACCTGTATCGCAACGTCGAAGCCCAGACCCTGGGTAAAAGGAAAGCATTGGACATTGCCACCAACCATTTAAATCCCAGGGATTCCCACACCCTTGGGGTTTCCTGGTGCACCTCTGGTTCTAGTTCAATGGTAAACAAACCTCCGTCACTACCAGAAACAAGGCAATAGTTTTTTTTTCAGTTGGAGGGCGAACGAGAACCTATCGAGGAACAACAGGATTCATACTGGCCGGAATGGTGCCGTCAACAAACCAGAAAGGCGAGGCGATGAGAGGCACGCAGGGCTTGTTGAGATCAAAAGCAGCACAGCACCCACTTCCTTAATGCGGGGGCAGGTTTGGAAGCCATCGGTACTTCACGATTGGGACATGCATGGAACAATATGGAAAACTATTGAACTGCCAAACCTAATTCCATTCTAACCCACATAAACTTCAAATGCCCCACATTATTATGAGCAGCTGGCTTGCCTACAGGCGGTGGACAGCAGAACTTTTTCTAAGTTGTAATTGTGGGCAATAGTAGTTGGGGGATTAAGATAAGGATAGACACAAACTAAATAGTATTTATGTCCTTTGTCCAGCCGGACAGGAATTTATTTGGCGATGCACAAAATCAGAAAGTAATGTCAAGGGGGCACAGCCCGTGACCAACCTATAACAATCGAAGAGGTGACACAGGTCATGAAGCAACTCCCGCATAACAAAACCCCGGGACCTGATGGATTTCCAAACTCATTTTATAAGGTACTTTTGAACCTCCTCGCCCCCCGCTAGTGACAGTCTATAATTCCTTTCTTGACACACAGGCAGTTACTCCAACAATGATGGAATCCCTCCTTGATTGCTGGCAAACACAAGTGACAATATCTACCTTGCTGTAAATGTGGTTGGCCGGGCAACAACTTCAAATACAAAGACGATTCTTCCCTCGCTCGACGTGAAGCAGGTATTTGATTGGGTGGATTGGGGTTTCCTACTGAAAGCATTAGACAGAACGACACTGGGTCCAACCATATATGAAAACCTTCATCTAGGCTAACTACAGGAAGCCATTCACCAGACTCAAGGCGCAATCAAATCTCTCGGACCCTAAAACCTTAAGGCGGGGAACTTGACAAGGGTGCCCCCTCTCCCCAAGCCTTAACAATGGAACCACTGTTCCAACATGTGTTGGAAAACCTGACTATTAACGGAGTCAAAACGAACAGGGAACCAGTGAAAATGGCTCCCTTCATGGACAATGTCCTATGCTCTTAACTAATACATCCTCCTCCATCCTGGCATAACTGGAGGAGTCTCGGCTGTTCCAATGGGTGTCGGGCTTTAAAATTAATCATCACAAGGCTTGTGTGATGGGAGTGAGGTGCCACAAGAAAGACAGCAAGACCACCACCACCCAATTTGGATTCCAAATAGCTCCGAAGGGAATAGAATATCTTGGGGTCTGTAATCAAGGTACTTAGCAGCAACCTCCCACCTCTTCCAGACACCCTGTTCAAGGATCTCTACTGCTGGGGTGGGTTGGAAATATCATGAATAGGTGGGTCACCTGTGGTAAAATGAACTTCATGTCCCACCTCCTCTACCTCTTTTGAACACTGCCACCAGGGCCCTTCAGGAAACGTTCAGATCCATCCGAGTGATTACTTGGGCCTTTATCTGGAACAATAAAGCTCCTAGCGAAGTGAGGATGTTGATGGTTTGCAGCCCTTTAGAAGGAGGTATGCAGGCCCCAGATATTGAACTCTATATTTTGGTTGTTCTCACTGGTGTAACGAAAATTGAGGGGGCCTCTCTGCAAGGAACGTGAAGGGGCCCCCTTGGACTCAATTAAGAGCTCTCCGGCAAGAGTGCTGTGCTGAGGGGGCCCCCTGTAGCTTGGGGCCCCCCGAACCGCTGGGGCTGTGGGGGCCTGTGTTACGCCCCTGGCTGTTCTGCTCACCCGGCCCTTATTTGATGTTCCCCAGTTGCCAATAAACCTTGATACCTAATGGAACAGGAGCATTTGACCCCACCCCCTCTTATGGCTGTCTTCCTGCACCCGACGCTCCCTAGGGACCAGGATGTGGGCTGCAGAAGTGGCATTGCATTATTGAAATACTACAGTCCGAACACGATGAGTCACAACCTTCCCCTCTGTCCTGATACCAGTAATGGAGAATACTGTCTTAATTCCGGGTATAATTGATAAAGGGTATTTGACATGGAGGAATGGGGTGCCCTCTGCTTGGGTCAACTATATGAGAAAAGTGCTCCTAAAACTAGGGACCAGTGTGCAAATGACGTTCTGCCATGCCCACATGATATCTATAGAACAACCCAATTCTTACACTGGGCAAGAGAGCACAGAGTGTGGGCGCTGGGTGGCAGGGAGACAAAAGGGCTGGAGGACACCCTTTCTAATGGAGACACCAATAAGGCATTATCTCGGCTCTATAAAGCTCTCGCAAAACTAGTGCAATTATCCGCACCACCCTCCTCCTCCCCATTTTCTCAACATGGCCATCACTCGAGTTAAGTCTGGAATTAATTGCTACAAAATCATTTATTCTCCTAACCTGACTACAGCTTCAGCGAAACGATTCAAGCATAACACCATTGAACGTTTCCCTGAGTCCCTTTTTGTTGATCAATTTTACAATGGTCGTTATGAGAGGCTCAAAAATTATTTCATTTTTATCACTCACGACATCCCCTCTAGGTCCACCAGCTTATATAATTCCCTTAACGTCACCTCCTCCTCCTCTATCCCTCATGGGAAACAGCTACAAATTTCCCCCTCTGCGTGTTTCAACCGCTCCCTCACTATCTCACTCTATAACAACGGTACTGTCATGATCCAAGCCAAAGACACCTGTCTCTCTCTCTCTTTGACCACCTCTTCCCTTCCCTACTCCTCTACTCTGCGATCGAGTTATCCCTTGACTCTTCATCTAGCTCCACCCATTTCTCCCTTTCTCCTCCCCTGACCCCCCTACACTCCAATAGGCTGCACCCTCGGGAGACACAGGTTTACCCTCTTTCCTCCCCCTCCCCTGTGCCCTCCTCTCCCATTCTTCCCCCTCACAGTATGCACCCCACTTCATCACTTCAGCCTTACCTCTAGCTAATACACTCCTCGTCCAATCTGCACCGTCCCGGTACTCCAATCTCATCTCCTCCCCGCTATCCCTACCTGCCAACCTCCTTTTTAGTCCACCTCTCCTCCAACCTTCTCCCCTAGTTAACTTTCCTTACGTTCCCCTTATTCCCTCCTCTTCTCCTCTTCTCTACCCCCTCCTCCCCTCGCTATGCACCCCGATTTCTCCACAAACCCACTGCATCTCGCTCCTTCCCCCCACTCCTCCAGCAATGCTGTGCTACCCCCTTTCCTCCCTTAGTAGCCCTTTCCCTTTCCCTCCCTCGGGCCTAGCAGAACCACTTCTTTCTTCAACTTCCCTATCTCCCAACCCCCTCACTCTGCCAGATGCCCGTTCCCTCACAGCCACCTCACCTAGCTGACAGGACCTCTCCAACCCCCTCCCCTCTTTTCCTCCCAAACCTCCTTCATTCCTATGACTCCACACATTCCTCCCCTCTCCTTCCGCCCCACCGTCTCGCTCCTCACCTATCTCCCCCTAATTATGTCCTTAATTCCTATCTGTTAGAAATGGGATCTCTGGTTGGCTAAGGCGTGCGCCAAAGCCAGGCCGAAACCACCACTCTAGTCAGGGCAAGGAAGTTACACGCCAAAGATAACCCCTGCTCACCCCCTTGGTAGCTTGGCACGAGCAGTCAGGCTTATCCCGGAGGCAATGTGTAAAGCGTTTGCGCATGCACACAGCAACAACACCCTAGGCCCACCACAAAAGAAACTCCACACAAGGTTATATATAAAAATAGCCTTTGTATTATAATAAGCACATTAGATAATAATCACACAATGTACACTGTGCCAACTGGCACTAGGCAGAATTTACAGGGGACTATTTACACAAGACAGGGCCAATGGACCACCATCAGAATCATCACAAATCAACAATTGTAAATGTAGAACATATAGTAAATGTAGCGCACAACCAGTAACTATTGGTAACGTTAGGAACTTAGCATGAGATCCTGCAATGCAACAGTGGATGCGTAAATCACTTTGCGCCTGAACCTCCTTAGGCATCAAACTACATTAGGCCCAAAACCTCACTAGCATCACACATTACGCAATAGGTATTACAGTAGACATCCCAAGTGTAAAATCCTTGGGAAATAAATTGACATAAAACACAGCGTGCCCCAAGCGGGGTCACATCACACTGAATCTGGCCCCAGCAGAAGGCGCAAAAGATCAGGCCTAAACGTTGCAGCTGCCCACTACTTGCTGGGCAGCTGGGAAGTCAAAAGATGACCACGGGCATTCACTGTGCCCTCTGTCCCATTCTGGGACTCTGTAATGCTTTGCCCCCAATGTTAGCACAGTGACACTGGCCCTCCAACCCAAAGGTGGGCTTGGGCACCTCGATGCCCCCACATTGAAAATGGCACTGGCGCTGTTGTGCCGGGTGAAACCCCCCCGGGGGCTTTGTAAATAACTTGGCACTACGTGGCATCTGCCCGCTACGGCGGTGCAGCTGAAGAGGCAAAATAACACTGGCACTCACGGTGCCGCCGGAGCCCCCACTAGGACTCTGAAAAAACAATTGCCCGCTCGGTGCCGCCCGGAGACCCCTCTAGAAAAGCACCAGAAGACTCACCTGAAGTTGGGGAGGCTCCTTCCAACTCCTTTCTACACCTGGTCCCTCTTCCTGGGACCGGGACTTCAATGTAGAGCCTGCGAGGCTCCGACGGCTTCCGGCGGCATGCAGGGTGGGCTCCCGCCGAACTTCAGGTTCTGTTTGCCATCACATGTGGGGCTCCCACTGACACACGGGAGCCCTGCCAATGACTGCAGCACTTCCCTGCTGCTCACCGGGCACCACGGGGCTCTCCCTCACTCAGGGGGGCCACGCGTGAAGATGACGACTTCCTCCTCACGGAACCTCTCGGGCACGATCTCCCTGGAGCCGAGACTTCCTGCCTCCGCTCTGCGTCACAATGATATGGGGGTGGGTGTCCCGGTTGCCAGGCAACACTCCGGGTTCCCTCGGGGCCGCGACGGTGAATTTCTTTTCCTCCAAAGCGGCGATGCGGGGTGGGCACCCGCCAGTAAGGGAATTAAAAAGTGCGGCAATGAGTGGTGGGCTCCCTCTTTCTTAAGCATACAAAGCGGGGTAGGCACCCGCTATGAAGGCACCGATGCGGGGTGGGCTCCCGCTCGGTTTTCAGCACAACTCAGCGGCGACAACGCGAGGTGGGCTCCCGCTTCTCCCCAGCAGTATGTGGGGTCCCCCACGCCAGGGACTCGCTCCTGATGAACGTCTCGGCTCTGCAGAGCCGAGAGGCTCCTCCACGAGAAGCGCTCTTTCCCCTAAAAGCAAAGCGCTCTCGGGTGCTTCCCACAAATGACAGCCAAAGCGCTCCCAGGCTCCTGAAGTCACAGTCCAGGCGTTTTAGTCCCAAAGTCCAGGGGAAAGTACTTTAGGAGGAAGGGGCAAGGACTGGGCCCAGGCAGGCCAGCTCACAGGACCCTCCAGCAGGGAGGCAGTCCCTATTGGCGGTTCCTCCTGGAGCCCAGCAGCAGCAGCAGGCCCCCCTCAAGTTAGAACATCACAACAGAGAGAGAACATTTTCATGGGGTCACAGCCCCTTTTTATACAGAGGTTTCCTTTGTCACCAAGGTGCAGGGCAAGGGAAAAACCAGATGCAACTGGTTCTGGAGCACTTTGTTTTGCTCAGCCCCTCTCCCTATTCACAGGACAGGCTAGTGGCATCAGACGCACCACAGGGGGCGGCGCCAGCATTGTGGAGGGAAGGCACAGCCCTATTCAGGTCCCAGGTGCAACTCCTGCCTCCCACCTGTCAATCACAAGCCAGACAGGCACTCCATATCAGGCAGACAGACACACAGCACACAGAAGTGCTAACTTCTAGAAGTGGTACTTCTCCTATAGTTATAATAAATCCGCGCACATCATTGCGCAGCATTCATTCTTACGAGTTCGCACATACTAAACTTGACCCTGCACTCCTCTCACACCAGGAACTACCATGGACACACATATCCCCCATGCATTCCTATGGGAGGGCAGGCCAGCCTCAGTAAATGTAACACAGAGCGCACACACTTTACACTGGGACACAGTGTTAAAGTGCCTAGAGGCCTAAAACAACTAACATCAGGTCACATTAAAAGGCAAAAAGTTTAGGGGTGAACCTGCCAGAAGGGCCAAGTCCAACACAACCCCCTTCAGCCAAAACGCAGGGTAGACCAATCACCACCATGATGGGCTTCCCTGCTTTGGGCGATAGAACACAGACGTGGGCCCGCAACGGCAGGGACACCCTCCTGTTCTACGCCACTCTGAACCCATGTTGTTCCCTCTGTAAAAGCTCTGCGGACCAACTGGGCTACCCCACTGGTACTACCTAGCTGTCCGCGGCCAGAACCAGGCCCTAGGCCATCCAGATGCCACTGGCCCTTGCCTATCCACAGAGTGGGGGGGTAGTAATCCCTGACACATAGTAACCGTTCTCCACCTTACCCCTCATCAGGGCAGTTCTAGACTGCCACCGATCCTCCAGCCTAGGGTCTGCACCCTCAAGCTGACCAAAAGTCACGGGCGAGGCTCTCCTCCCCCTACCTCTTCTTCTAGGGTTCCGCCCTCTCTTCTTCTGAGAGGCACCCTTATAACACAACTCTCCCACCAGTTCAGGACCTCTTTCCAAGAACTGGTCTCTCAACCTAGGGTTTAACCCCTCAGATTGCACCGGGGTCAGAGGAAAGGACTCCCTCCCTCTGCACCCCCTTCCAGAGTCTGGCACCCTCCCAACTGGAGTGGTGCCCCTAGCAGCTACATCGGTCAGGACACTGCTTACAGTTGTCCTTCCCTCCAGGTCAGGCAGATCCTGAACATGGCCTCCCAACCGTGGGCCTAAACCCTTTGGATGAGTACTTGCCTGGCACGCCAGGACTTCTGGGGACTCACAAACCATCCCCCTGAGGGTAACACATGACTCATATGTTGCGTGACCGTCTGCCTGGCGCAGATCTCCCATCCCCTGTCCACCCGACAGTGCATGGAGATCCCCCAGAACAGAAGTGGTGTCACTATGGTCACTCCAAGGGAACTCAGCCCTGCTGGCTGGTCCCTGACCCACTGGTTCCTCCACTGGGGAACACATCCCCCATTCACCACTCAATTCGGACTTCTGTGCCCTCCCTACTGGAGCGGCACTGCCAGACACCAGAACCACTGGAGCTCTATTTACAGATGCTCCAGGCACTAGGCGATCCTCCTCAAATGGACTAACAGGACAGCCTAGGCTCCCAACCTGGTGTTCCCTGAAGAAACCGTCCAGGTTCTGAGACTGGGTTTCGGGCACCTGGGGACACTCAGTCACCCACTCACTCCTACTCCACTAAGACAGGACGTGAACCCCTACACCCCTCTCACTACTCTGGGACCTAGCTGGGCTACTCTGAACCTCTTCCCCAACACAGGATGGGAAGATACCTGAGCCACTACTTTTGGAATTGCTCTCCCATGCCTCCTCAGAACTTCGGGCACTTTGCCAGCGGTCTGCTTCCTCTGCAAGGTCCCAAGGACAAAGGGAGTCACACCCCAACAGGTGTTGGCGCAACCCCGGATAATAACTACTGAGCATCTGCTCTTTGATAATCAGATTGAACAGTCCTCCAAAATCCTGTTCTGTGTTAACCTTTATCCAATCATCCAGTGTATCATTACATTCATCCACAAACTCCTCCCAAGACTGGTGAGACAGTTTCTTACTATCTCTGAACTTCAACCTGTACTCCTTCTTTCGGGAACAAGGTACCATACTTTGGGAACTGGAAATGGGACGTCCTGCACTGGACTCTATATTGCTGCCACTACTGGATCCCACCCTCACTGGGGAATCCAGAAAACTACAACTGCACTCAGGGGATAATCTACCCTCCAGAGCTAATTTCTCCCTGGTGAAGGCCCTCTCAGCCTCCGCCATCTGCTTGGCATGCTCTAACCTGAGCTTCTCCAAAGCCAGCTGATGCTCCCTTTCTTCCCTCCTATCTACCCACTCCTTTGGGGACAGGAAAAGGGATGGAGCGCTGCCCCTGACACTGGACCCAGCAAGGGACTCCCTATCCATGGGGTCCTCACTATCTACTGGCGTCCCTGTCCTGTCACTTTCTTCCTCCTCTTCAGGCTCTTAAGGCCTCCCCTCAGACCCACCACCCTCTTGGTGTGTGGCCCGGGCCCTCTCCTCCTCACTGCGCTCACGTTCCCATTCATCCTTCTGCCATTGGATCAGGTTGTCCCTAAGTTTTGACTGGCAGTCTGACCCACTCACTGCAATGTCTCTCTCTTCACAGAACTCTACCAACTCATACATACTGTATCTAAACAGACCACAGAAATTAAAAGCAGACTTCATTTTGGCAGGACGCTCAGGGTCACGTGCAACACAGGGACCTAGGTGTCTGAGCTGAAGCAAGAGTACACAATTAAAAAATGACACTTTTTTAGGAGAACAATTAAAATAAAACTTAGAACAATAATCCCCAAATACGTGATTATCTAAATGCAGAGTTTTGTAGTGCAGCCAGTCGTCGCTGTGGTACTGCGCAAACGCAAGTCCTAATCCCACCGCTGATCACCAATGTTAGAAATGGGATCTCTGGTTGGCTAAGGCGTGCGCCAAAGCCAGGCAGAAACCACCACTCTAGTGGGGGCAAAGAAGTTACAGCGAAAGATAACCCCTGCTCACCCCCTTGGTAGCTTGGCACGAGCACTCAGGCTTATCCCGGAGGCAGTGTGTAAAGCGTTTGCGCACGCACACAGCAACACCACCCTAGGCCCACCACAAAGGAAACTCCACACAAGGTTATATATCAAAATAGCCTTTGTATTATAATAAGCACATTAGATAATAATCACACAATGTACACTGTGCCAACTGGCACTAGGCAGAATTTACAGGGAACTATTTACACAAGACAGGGCCAATGGACCCCCGTCAGAATCATCACAAATGACCAATTGTAAATGTAGAATATATAGTAAATGTAGCGCACAACCAGTAACTACTGGTAACATTAGGAACTTAGAATGAGATCCTGCAATGCAAAACAGTGGATGCGTAAATCACTTTGCGCCTGAACCTCTTTAGGCATCAAACTACATTA
The DNA here is from genome assembly GCF_964204655.1 of Triturus cristatus. Taxonomy (NCBI): domain Eukaryota; kingdom Metazoa; phylum Chordata; class Amphibia; order Caudata; family Salamandridae; genus Triturus; species Triturus cristatus. The sequence goes on from NC_140590.1 coordinate 1,001,206,178, forward strand.
GGCCCAAAACCTCACTAGCATCACACATTACGCAATAGGTATTACAGTAGACATCCCAAGTGTAAAATCCTTGGGAAATAAATTGACATAAAACACAGCGTGCCCCAAGCGGGGGCACATCACACTGAATCTGGCCCCAGGCCAACTGGCCTCTCACAGGGGCTGAAATGCCCAATGTCCAGAATGTCTGGGCTGGCTGCTCATGCAGCAAAAGCAGAAGGTGCAAAAGATCAGGCCTAAACGTTTCAGCTGCCCACTACTTGCTGGGCAGCTGGGAAGTCAAAAGATGGCCATGGGCATTCACGGTGCCCTCTGTCCTATTCTGGGACTCTGTGATGCTTTGCCCCCAATGTTAGCACAGGGACACTGGCCCTCCAACCCAAAGGTGGACTTGGGCACCTCGATGCCCCCACGTTGAAAATGGCACTGGCGCTGCTGTGCCGGGTGAAACCCCCCCGGGGGCTTTGTAAATACCGTGGCACTACGGGGCATCTGCCCGCTACGGCGGTGCAGCTGAGGAGGCAAAATAACACTGGCACTCACGGTGCCGCCGGAGTCCCCACTGGGACTCTGAAAAAACAATTGCCTGCTCGGTGCCGCCCGGAGACCCCTCTAGAAAGGCACCAGCAGACTCACCTGAAGTTGGGGAGGCTCCTTCCAACTCCTTTCTACACCCGGTCCCTCTTCCTGGGACCGGGACTTCAATGGAGAGCCTGCGAGGCTCCGACGGCTTCCGGCGGCATGCGGGGTTCGCTCCCGCCGAACTTCAGGTTCTGTTTGCCGTCACATGTGGGGCTCCCACTGACACACAGGAGCCCTGACAACGACTGCAGCACTTCTCTGCTGCTCACCGGGCACCACAGGGCTCTTCCTCGATCTCGGGGGCCCTGTGTGAAGACAACGACTTCCTCCTCACGGAACCTCTCGGGGCACGATCTCCCTGGAGCCGGGACTTTCTGCCTCCGCTCTGCGTCACAATGAGGTGGGGGTGGGAGTCCCGGTTGCCAGGCAACACACCGGGTTCCCTCAGGGCCACGGCGGTGAATTTCTTTTCCTCCAAAGCGGCGATGCGGGGTGGGCACCCGCCAGTAAGGGAATTAAAAAGTGCGGCAATGAGTGGTGGGCTCCCTCTTTCTTAAGCATACAAAGCGGGGTAGGCACCCGCTATGAAGGCACCGATGCGGGGTGGGCTCCCGCTCGGTTTTCAGCACAACTCAGCGGTGACAACGCGGGGTGGGCTCCCGCTTCTCCTGAGCAGTATGGGGGGTCCCCCACGCCAGGGACTCGCTCCTGATGAACGTCTCGGCTCTGCAGAGCCGAGAGGCTCCTCCAAGAGAAGCGCTCTTTCCCCTAAAAGCAAAGCGCTCTCGGGTGCTTCCCACAAATGACAGCCAAAGCGCTCCCAGGCTCCTGAAGTCACAGTCCAGGCGTTTTAGTCCTAAAGTCCAGGGAAAAGTCCTTTAGGAGGAAGGGGCAAGGACTGGGCCCAGGCAGGCCAGCTCACAGTACCCTCCAGCAGGGAGGCAGTCCCTATTGGCGGTTCCTCCTGGAGCCCAGCAGCAGGCCCCCCTCAAGTTAGAACATCACAACAGAGAGAGAACATTTTCATGGGGTCACAGCCCCTTTTTATACACAGGTTTCCTTTGTCACCAAGGTGCAGGGCAAGGGAAAAACCAGATGCAACTGGTTCTGGAGCACTTTGTTTTGCTCAGCCCCTCTCCCTATTCACAGGACAGGCTTGGGGCATCAGACGCACCACAGGGGGCGGAGCCAGGATTGTGGAGGGAAGGCACAGCCCTATTCAGGTCCCAGGTGCAACTCCTCCCTCCCATCTAGCTTCTGATCTCCCTATTTACCACTGTGCTGACTCATCCTGGCTCCTGGAATTCCCCACACCATCCAGCACCTGTCAATCACAAGCCAGACATGCACTCCACATCAGGCAGGCAGACACACAGCACACAGAAGTGCCAACTTCTAGAAGTGGCACTTCTCCTATAGTTATAATAAATCCGCGCACATCATTGCGCAGCATTCATTCTTACGAGTTCGCACATACTAAACTTGACCCTGCACTCCTCTCACACCAGGAACTACCATGGACACACATATCCCCCATGCATTCCTATGGGAGGGCAGGCCAGCCTCAGTAAATGTAACACAGAGCGCACGCACTTTACACTGGGACACAGTGTTAAAGTGCCTAGAGGCCTAAAACAACTAACATCAGGTCACATTAAAAGGCAAAAAGTTTAGGGGTGAACCTGCCTGAAGGGCCAAGTCCAACACAACCCCCTTCAGCCAAAACGCAGGGTAGACCAATCACCACCGTGATGGGCTTCCCTGCTTTGGGCGATAGAACACGGATGCGGGCCCGCAACGGCAGGGACACCCTCCTGTTCTACGCCACTCTGAACCCATGTTGTTCCCTCTGTAAAAGCTCTGCGGACCAACTGGGCTACCCCACTGGTACTACCTAGCTGTCCGCGGCCAGGACCAGGCCCTAGGCCATCCAGATGCCACTGGCCCTTGCCTATCCACAGAGTGGGGGGTAGTAATCCCTGACACATAGTAACCGTTCTCCACCCTACCCCTCATCAGGGCAGTTCTAGACTGCCACCGATCCTCCAGCCTAGGGTCTGCACCCTCAAGCTGACCAAAAGTCACGGGCGAGGCTCTCCTCCCCCTATTTATTCTTCTAGGGTTCCACCCTCTCTTCTTCTGAGAGGCACCCTTATAACACAACTCTCCCACCAGTTCAGGACCTCTTTCCAAGAACTGGTCTCTCAACCTAGGGTTTAACCCCTCAGATTGCACCGGGGTCAGAGGAAAGGACTCCCTCCCTCTGCACCCCCTTCCAGAGTCTGGCACCCTCCCAACTGGAGTGGTGCCCCTAGCAGCTATATCGGTCAGGACACTGCTTACAGTTGTCCTTCCCTCCAGGTCAGGCAGATCCTGAACATGGCCTCCCAACCGTGGGTCTAAACCCTTTGGATGAGTACTTGCCTGGCACGCCAGGACTTCTGGGGACTCACAAACCATCCCCCTGAGGGTAACACATGACTCATATGTTGCGTGACCGTCTGCCTGGCACAGATCTCCCGTCCCCTGTCCACCCGACAGTGCGTGGAGATCCCCCAGAACAGAAGTGGTGTCACCATGAGCACTCCAAGGGAACTCAGCCCTGCTGGCTGGTCCCTGACCCACTGGTTCCTCCACTGGGGAACACATCCCCCATTCACCACTCAATTCGGACTTCTGTGCCCTCCCTCCCCTGGTGAGACAGTTTCTTACTGTCCCTGAACTTCAACCAGTACTCCTTCTCCCAGGAACAAGGTACCATACTTTGGGAACTGGAAATAGGACGTCCTGCACTGGACTCTATATTGCTGCCACCACTGGATCCCACCCTCACTGGGGAATCCAGAAAACTACAATGGCACTCAGGGGATAATCTACACTCCAGAGCTAATTTCTCCCTGGTGAAGGCCCTCTCAGCCTCCGCCATCTGCTTGGCATGCTCTAACCCAAGCTTCTTCAAAGCCAGCTGATGCTCCCTTTCTTCCCTCCTATCTACCCACTCCTTTGTGGACAGGAAAAGGGATGGAGCGCTGCCCCTGACACTGGACCCAGCAAGGGACTCCCTATCCATGGGGTCCTCACTATCTACTGGCGTCTCTGTCCTGTCACTTTCTTCCTCCTCTTCAGACTCTTCAGGGCTCCCCTCAGACCCACCACCCTCTTGGCGTGTGGCCCGGGCCCTCTCTTCCTCACTGCGCTCACGTTCCCATTCATCCTTCTGCCATTGGATCAGGTTGTCCCTAAGTTTTGACTGGGAGTCTGACCCACTCACTGCAATGTCTCTCTCTTCACAGAACTCTACCAACTCATACATACTGTATCTAAACAGACCACCAGAAATTAAAAGCAGACTCCATTTTGGCAGGACGCTCAGGGTCACGTGCAACACAGGGACCTAGGTGTCTGAGCTGAAGCAAGAGTACACAATTCAAAAATGACACTTTTTTAGGAGAAGAATTAAAATAAAACTTAGAACAATAATCCCCAAATACGTGATTATCTAAATGCAGATTTTTGTAGTGCAGCCAGTCGTCGCTGTGGTACTGCGCAAACGCAAGTCCTAATCCCACCGCTGATCACCAATGTTAGAAATGGGATCTCTGGTTGGCTACACATTACGCACTAGGTATTACAGTAGACATCCCAAGTGTAAATCCCTTGGGAAATAAATTGACATATAACACAGTGTGCCCCAAGCGGGGGCACATCACACTGAATCTGGCCCCAGGCCAACTGGCCTCTCACAGGGGCTGAAATGCCCAATGTCCAGAATGTCTGGGCTGGCTGCTCATGCAGCAAAAGCAGAAGGTGCAAAAGATCAGGCCTAAACGTTTCAGCTGCCCACTACTTGCTGGGCAGCTGGGAAGTCAAAATATGGCCACGGGCATTCACTGTGCCCTTTGTCCCATTCTGGGACTCTGTAATGCTTTGCCCCCAATGTTAGCACAGTGACACTGGCCCTCCAACCCAAAGGTGGGCATGGGCATCTCGATGCCCCCATGTTGAAAATGGCACTGGCGCTGCTGTGCCGGGTGAAACCCCTTCGGGGGCTTTGTAAATAACTTGGCACTACGTGGCAGCTACCCTCCTCGACTGGACCCAAAAAACTATTTGATCTCATCAAGAATCCAAACTGCTCTCCCCCAACCTCCAAGTTAGAGGATTCTACAAAGAAAGCAGCGGAATTTGCTATATTCTTTGACGAGAAAGTGAAATCACTTGTGGATCAGGTCATTCATCCTACCCCTCCAGTGAAGAGCGCAAATCCTTAACCATTTGGCAGAACTTTGACCCCATCTCTGAAGATCCCCTCCTCAACCATTCTCTTGACCCCATCCCTAGTGCCATTGCCATTGACTTCTATACCCATTCTCTTTCCTATCTGACCACTCTGGTTAACTTCTCCCTCTGTCAAGGCTCCCTTCCTGTTTCCTTCAAAACTGGGCAGGTCACTCCTCTGCTTAACAAACCCACCGCTAATGCGAACGACCTCAATAACTTCCACCCCATCACTAACCTACCTTTTCTTGCGAAAATCACAGAAAGATGTGTAGCGAAACAACTCTCTCGTCATATCAAGGACAATGATCTTTTTGACAATTTCCAGTCCGGCTTCATTAAAAACTGCAGCACTGAAACAGCCCTGCTGCAAGTGATTGATGACGCGCTGCGGATACTCGATTCGGGGGAGTCTTGTCTTCTAATTCTCCTTGACCTTTCTGCAGCCTTTGACACTGCCAATCACAACACTCTCCTTAACACTCTTCAACAGAGAATGGGTATGGAGGGCACTGTGCTTAAATGGTTTGCTTCCTTCCTCTCTGATAAATCCCAAATGATCAAAATAGCAAACAGTCTTTCATCTCCTTTGGCAGTAGGTCAAGGTGTTCCTCTAGCCTCTATACTTGCACCCACATTGTTCAATCTCTATTTAGAACCATTGGGAAATCTCCTAAGTAAATCCGGGATCCACTACCATCTCTATGCGGACGACACCCAAATCTACCTTAAGGTGGCCTCCACTCACGATCTCTCCATCCTAAGCTCTACTCTCGACTCCATTCAAAACTGGATGTTAACTCATCAACTGATTCTGAATCCCTCCAAAACTTAATTCCTCCTCCTTTCCTCCTCACTTTCTCCTCCCCCGGTTCAATCATGGATGGATCAGATGAATCTACTTAACAATAAACCCATCATTGTCGACAGCGCAAAATCCCTTGGTGTCATACTTGACAAAAAACTCAATCTACTCTCCCACATCAAATCCATTGCAAAGTCTGCTCGATACCAACTGCGCCTTCTTTGGGGAATTCGTCGCTTCTTCCCGGAGCAAGACCTTAAAACCCTGGTCCAATCGCTGGTTCTCTCCAGACTGGACTACTGCAATTCTCTTCTTTCTGGCCTCCCCAAATCCCCCCTGTCCCCCCTTAATCTGTTCTCCATTCAGCAGCTCGTTTCATATTTGGGGCCAAAAGAAGCGACCACATCACACCCATTTTATCCACCCTCCGTTGGCTTCCCATCGAGGCAAGATCTATCTACAAGACTGCCTGTATCAATCAATCAATCAATCAATCAATCAAAGCCATTTATAAAGCGCACTACTCACCCGGAGGGTCTCAAGGCGCTTGGGGGGGGGGGGGGCCGCTACTGCTCGAACAGCCAGGTCTTGAGCTTCTTCCTGAAGGAGAGGTGGTCTTGGGTCAGGCGCAGGGAGGGAGGGAGGGAGTTCCAGGACTTGGCGGCCAGGTAGGAGAAGGACCTTCCTCCTGTTGTCGCTCTTCGGATGCGGGGGACGGCGGCGAGGGCGTGGCTGGTTGATCGGAGATGGCGTTTGGGAGCGTAGAAGTTGAGGCGGTTGTTGAGGTAGCTCGGGCCTTGGTCGTGTAGGGGTTTGTGTGCGTGGGTGAGGAGACGGAAGGTGATTCTCTTGTTGACGGGGAGCCAGTGCAGGTCTCTCAGATGTCCGGAGATGTGGCTGCTTCGGGGGATGTCGAGGATGAGTCTGGCTGAGGCGTTCTGTATCCGCTGGAGTCTCTTCTGGAGCTTGGCGGTGGTTCCGGCGTAGAGGGCGTTGCCGTAGTCCAGTCGGCTGGTGACAAGGGCCTGGGTGACCGTCTTCCTGGTCTCGGTGGGGATCCACCGGAAGATCTTCCGTAGCATGCGCAGGATGTTGAAACAGGACGAGGAGACGGCGTTGACCTGTCTGGTCATGGAGAGGGAGGAGTCCAGGATAAAGCCCAGGTTTCGTGCGTGGTCTGTCGGTTTGGGTGCGTTGCCCAGGGCGGGGGGCCACCAGGAGTCGTCCCAGGCGGAGGGCGAGGAGCCCAGGATGAGGACTTCCGTCTTGTCTGAGTTCAGTTTCAGGCGGCTGGTCATCATCCACTCGGCTACGTCTTTCATCCCTTCGTGGAGGTTGGCTCTGGCGGCGGCGGGGTCGTTGGTCAGGGAGAGGATCAGCTGGGTGTCGTCTGCGTAGGAGATGATGTTGAGGTTGTGTTGGCGTGCGATGGCCGCAAGGGGGCTCATGTAGACGTTGAAGAGGGTGGGGCTGAGTGAGGATACTTGGGGGACGCCGCAGATGACTTCGGTGGCCTCTGACTTGTACGGTGGTAAGCGGACTCTCTGTGTCCTTCCGTCGAGGAAGGAGATGATCCATTCCAGTGCCTTCTCCTGGATTCCGACGTTGCTGAGGCGCTGCACTAGGGTGCGGTGGCAGACAGTGTCGAATGCCGCGGAGAGGTCTAGGAGGATGAGGGCAGCTGTTTCTCCGTTGTCCAGCAGGGCTCGGATGTCATCGGTGGCAGCGATGAGGGCGGTCTCGGTGCTGTGGTTGGCTCGGAAGCCAGACTGTGAGGGGTCGAGGGATCCATTCATCTCGAGGAAGGCGGCCAGATGCTTGTTGACGGTCTTCTCGATGACTTTGGCTGGAAACGGGAGGAGCGAGATGGGGCGGTAATTCTTGAGTTCGGTGGGGTCCGCTGTTGGTTTCTTTAGTAGAGCGCTGAGTTCGGCGTGCTTCCAGCTCTCAGGGAAGGTGGCGGTGTCGAAGGAGGTGTTGATGATGTCCCGCAGGTGGGGTGCGATGACAGCGTCGGCCTTGTTGAATACGTGGTGAGGGCAGGGGTCGGTCGGAGATCCGGAGTGGATAGAGTTCATCGTGCGGATGGTGTCTTCTGTGTTGATCGGGGTCCAGGCGCTGAGGGTGGTGGTGGGGGGCGTTGGTGCGGTCGTGGGGGGCGTTGTTTGTGGGATGAAGCTGTTGTGTATGTCAGCGATCTTGTTGTGGAAGTAGGAGGCGAGGGAGTTGCATAGGTCTTGCGATGGGGTGATGTCGTTGTTTCCGGCGTTGGGGTTGGAGAGCTCTTTCACGATGTTGAAGAGTTCCTTCCAGTTGTGTGCGTTGTTGTCCAGCCGGTCCTTGAATGCAGTTTTCTTGGTGGCGTGGATTAGTTGATGGTGCTTCCGGGTGGCGAGCTTGAGGGTGGTCATGTTGTCCGGTGTTGGCTCTCTTCTCCAGGCTTTCTCGAGGGCCCTGTATCACCCACAAAGCCTTGTACTCCTCCTCTCCTCGCTACCTGGCGAATAAACTGAAACTCTCTGGAGGCTCTAGACTATCACGTAATGCGGAAAATGTATTGCTTGAACCTCCCACTTTCAAGAAGGAAAGATCAATGGCCCAATCCTTTTCAGGCAACGCGGTGAGAATCTGGAACTCACTTCCGCCTCAGCTCCGGACCACCACCTCTTCCCAGGCCTTCAAAACTGACCTCAAAGTTCTCTTCCTTTAAAGACACTTCCAAATTTAATTCACGCCCTCTCTATTATCTGAAGGAAGTCCTTCCATTATAGGAAATTCTGTTCTCCATGACTGTCAAGGCTGCCCGGGGGGCCACGTAGGGGACCCTCAACAGGGCGGCCGCCTTAGTGCCACAGGAAGGCACTGGAGTCTGCCGTCTAGGCTCCCTGGGCGTGGGACCAGGGGGACTTCCGGCTGGCCACTTCCGGTAGTGGGAGGGGGGACAGGGGTACATATACTGTCCCCCGCCCACTGGGCAGTCTCTTGACCGCTGCCCGGCTGCGGTGGTGTCTCTCCCCCACCATGTTGGTATATTTGAGCTGTGCCCCTGGCCTCCGTGGGGTTAGCGGTCTACGCCGGAGGGCTGGGGGCCAGAAAAGGGGTACGGTCCCGAAAGCAGCAGTCGCGGTGGCCTCACAAGAGCGGGTGTGCATGCCCTTGTGTAGGGTAGATCCTCACCAGGGCATCCGGTGTTAGGTCTAGCGCTCCAATCCTCCTGGGACAAGTTTGCGCTTTATGAACTGGCTATCTCCCCGTCCCGTGGGAGTGCTTGTCTCGGTTCGGGCTGGGGGGGGAGCATCTCACTAACACAATAGGAGCCACAGGAGGAAGGAAAACGAGCACGGCCGCCCCCCACTCAATCCACTATAACAACCAAGGGCCTGCTCTGCGATACACCAATTTATGTATTAATCAATCAACAGGATTGCCAATCTTTTATGATTCCCTAGTGTATGTTTCCTATCACTATTCATATGTTTGTGGTGTATCAATTTAAAAGTGTCAAAAAAACATCAAAACACCAGTTCTACCCCAAAAATGAATAGAAAAGGGTGAGGAAGGAAAAAGAGCACCTCACGGTAGTAACACCAAGGGGGGTTGCTGGTTGGTACTCACCAGTATACCCACTTATCATCATCGGTTGCTCTTACTCCATGTGAAAAACAAAGAAATTATAATATACTAATATATAATTTCAGTGTATAAAAGTGGTGAAAATAATAATAGTGCCAGGTGTGTTTATATGTGTCCAATGAACCCCAGTGAGAACATAAAAGTTTTAATTCTCACCGTTAAAAAACAGTGGTGCTTACTAGCTTGTCGTGACTTTATTGAATACTGTAAGCTCCCACAATAAAAATGGTTTCAATCAAACCATACCCAGTTCTATAATGCCAACATGTTTCGTTGCCGACCCATCACACAACTTCTTCAGGGCTAAGGGGTTCCAAATCACCTTCACAAATGGTACACCTAAAACCTCTGATGGTATAATACAAAAGACACAAGGAAAGCCAGTATAAAACAAACCGTCCAGAATTCCGGACGCAGTCATGAACTCAACAATTTTAATCTGTAAAAATGTACTCAATTCCGTTTTTACCAGGAGGTTGCGAAGTCTTCTCACACCCGCAACCGTCTTCAAGTGGAACACGTGTTAAATGGTAGCGGCAGTTTCAATCGATAACCTTTCAAGTATTTGCCCGGCGGTAATCGCCTCTCATACCACTCGATAATTTACCAATGAAAGAGGCAGGCGCCGGAGACTGGAAGGCAGGAAACAAAGTTTTATTCCGTCGGAGCAGAACACATCAGATCAGACAGCAAGGTATCGTCACGAGGTGCTCTAACTGCATCTCTGAGACCTGGTCTCTTATACACAGGTTTATTGCTTTATTACACATAGTACATTCTTGAGATTCCCTTGATGCATGAGAGAACATCCCCTGAAGCCCCGGCTCAGATCCGATCCCACACATAGCTACAGTAGAAGTTCCCACCTTACCCGCAGTAGGAGATGGCTATCGCGCAGCAGGGTATTCCGCCAATTCCCGGGGGTGTGTGTGACCGGTCGGCTCTCAGGGGGTAGGGGCTTTGATCTACTGTAATCCCTTTGATGTGGGGTGTTTCCCTTACAGTAGGGGCAATAAACTGCATCCGCAGGGCTAGGTGATGGCCTGGGACCAGTTCGGACAATGGGGCGCAGAGGAAGGGGGTTATCAAAGGAGAGGCACGACCATGTATGGGATGTCGGTCGGATGTGGTTCCGTAGCAGGGTCGCGCAGAAGGAGAGGGTTTACGGCCTGTATGAGAGAGCGGGGGTGGCCGGCGCGCGGGGGATGCTTGCAGTGTCAGGGGAACGCGCTGGCGATTGACAATGAGCGGGGGAGAGAGTGGGGTGCCCAAAATGGCTACCGTGTGCTCGCTGTGCGTAGCGCTGGGGAGAGGCAAGATGGCGCAGATAATGTTCAGTTTGCGAGCTAAATTTCCACAGTCCTCCCTTTTAACATATCTCGCCAGCTTGTCTAGTTCGGATTTATCCCCATAATACTACGGACTTCCACCTCATAAAGGGCTTTCATCCGCTCTGTTTCAAAGTTCAAAGTCTTAGGGCAGATGCAGTTCATAAAAAGCGAACATAAAGGTGGCAGACACTGAATCCCCAAGCAACATCCACATAGTATCACAACCGGTATTAGGATAAATGAAAACAGCCTCCATCCCCAACTTTTAATAGTGTCCCAAAACCAGCTCCCAAGTGACCACCCTTCTTGCTCCTGATGGACCTCTGCGGAAAGTCTGTGGAGGTGTTCAATTGCTTTGTAGACTGAGGGTGAGTTATCCGGTACGTAGGTACAACAGCTGGACCCAATGATGCGGCATGCTCCTCCACGATCAGCCAGAACCACATCTAGAACAAGGCGGTTCTGAAGAGCCACCAGGCGGACGGCCTGAAGCTCAGCGGTGTTGTTGGCGAGGGCGCCAGCTGTAATGTTCATTGCTGTTTCGACTGCCTGGGTTAAGTGGCAGATGGCACGGCTGTTTACCATTGGACCCCAGAGTGGAACGAGTCCCTTTACTGCATCCAGGAACTGTGCTCCGGTGGAGTCGGCTTGTACAATGTCTTTGGCACGTTTCTGTCGGTGATGGTTTGCTGGAGCCACAAATGTCGGCGGAAGGACAAAAGCAATGTAGCAGGTGCCTCCCCAACCTTTCGGGAGCCAGGTGTAGGCCTTAGTACCACAGATGAAGTACATATTCGGGGAGGCAACAAAGGAGGGTGGATCGACTGAGTCCAATGTTCGGGTGATGAGGCAGGAGCTGTGGCCCACCAGCTGCGCCCCTAGGCCTTCGAGGCACACAAATCCAGTGATGTTGACGACGGTTAGGGCCACTGTCAGGGTGGCGGCCGTTCGTTTCCGGAGGTAAGAGAAGGTAGGTCTGGCTGGGTTGTTGAACACTAGCATTTCAACTCGTTCTTTGGCAGGGATGTCCAGGTGGAAGGAAGTGTTTGACTTCAGAGGGCAGAAGAGGGCAGAGGTTTTTCCAGTTTTGTTCAGCCAGAACCCATGGTAGAAGTGTGACACAGTTTTGCCGGAAGTGGCATTGTCCTTGTAGCTCTCCTGCAGGAGGATCAGCCAGGCGAGGCAGGAACCATGGACAGAAAAAGGTGAAGGGATGAAAGGGATTGAGTGCCCAGTGGCATGTGGTAGCAATCCACAGATCCAGCAGTTAGTGGCGTTGGCGGCAAGATTGTGTTGGTGGAGCAACTGCACAAAAGAGTTATTCCAGAACTCCTTACGTCTTTCTCGGAGTTGGGGTGAAAGTGAGATCAGATGGTGTTCTTTCATGGTGGTAGGTTGGACGGTGGTCAGCAATGTCCTATGAGCAGGGGCGCTCTCCTCCATGATCCAGAAGGTGACCATGAGGAGAAGGCAAAAGAGAAGGGTGACGAAAAGTATAATAATCTTCGAGCTGTGTATTCTGTCAGTCTTTGGGTTTTTGTAGTAGGTCTTCGGACGTCTGGTTGCTTCCATCATCTTCGTGTCGGGCACTTCCATCACCTTCAAGGAACTCGGTAGCGGGCAGAACCACAGACTTTGTTTAGTTTCTCTCCTGATGGCCTTTGAGGGGACTAGGCAACCGCTCTGAGATTTTAACTTAGTTTGTGGTCTGCTTAGCCGAAGATCTCTCCTTTAGTCGCAAGTTATACCCTTCTTTGGATGGCACAGTGGGATCGGGATATTCAGTCAATTCAAGTGTCTCTGTATCCGGGCAGCGGCTCAGGGATGGTCGGTCTTTGTCCAGAAGTTCCTCTTGGGCGGTGATGTTGTCCGTGGTTGTCAGGGTTGGTGATACCTTCTTGCAGTGGTGTGCATGCAGCCAATTGCGTTTCCCCTCCACTCGAAGAGCTGTTCGGGTGGTGATCAGGACTTGCAGGGGGCCTGTCCACCGGGGCTCCAGACTCTTGGTGCGCTGGAAGTTACGCACTAAGACGAAGTCACCGGGTTGGATGTCGTGTCCGGGGCCCCTGGAAACATCGGGAATGGCGTGCAGCACCTGCTGATGGATAACAGACAACGTTTTAGTTAGATTGTACAGATAATCAGACATGAGGACGTCCGGGACGTCGTGGATGGATGTTGGTTTTGGTGCAGTCCAAAGGTTCATGGGCCGCCCGAAGACGACCTCGTAGGGGGTTAAGTGGTGTTTGGTGGGGGTGGAACGCATTGATAGCAATGCTAGTGGGAGAGCGTCTGGCCATCTTAGTCCTGTGGTGGCGACTATTTTTGCTATCTTAAGCTTCAATGTGGCATTGTGTCGCTCAACCAGGCCTGCAGATTGGGGATGGAAGACCGCATGGAATTTCTGTTTTACACCCAACCCTTTTAAGATGAGTTGGATAACTTCGGCTACGAAGTGGGGGCCGTTGTCGCTCCACAAAATTCGACAAAGGCCGTATCGGGGGAAGAATTCCTTCAGTAGTACTTTTGCAGTAGTCATAGCGGTGTTGTCGTGGGTTGGATAGGCTTCCACCCACTTGCTGAAGGCACATACAACAACAAGTACGTACTTCAAACCCTGGCACCTTTCTAACTGGACATAGTCCATTTGTAGGACTTCAAAAGGGTGATTGGGAACCCCAAACCCTCCCCGGGGTACAGCAGTTCCTTTCCCAGGGTTGTGTTGGAGGCATACTAGGCATTGTTGGACCAGACGTTTGGCTGAGTCTGGGATCTTGTCGTTGTGCCAGACTTTGGAGACGAGTTCGATCATGGGGGCAGACCCTATGTGTGCGGGGGAGTGTGCCATGGTCAGCATGGGGATCAAGTATGAGTCTAGTAGCAACCATTTGTTCAAGTCTTTAGTTCGCCAGCAACCGTCATCGTCCTTCAATCCCACCCGGGCCCATTCAGCTAATTCGTGAGGTGTGCTGGCTAGTTGGATATCCCTAATCGTTTCCCTAGCATCCTTCCATCTCTCAGTTTGTGACCTGGTCACGTACATACGGGTCGTGGACCTATTCTCGGCTGTGGTTCGGGCAGTAATGTCAGCTAGTGCATTTCCCTGTCCTATAATGTCTGTCACCTTCTTGTGTGCCTGGCATTTGATCACGGCCAGCCGTGTGGGTAGGAGGACTGCTTCGGTCAGGGCAGAGACTAGATCTCCATGCAGGATGGGTGTGCCATGAGAGGTCAGGAATCCCCTCTCTTTCCATAAGAGCCCAAAGTGGTGAACTACCCCGAAGGCATACTGACTGTCTGTGTAAATGTTTGCGGTTGTCCCTGCTGCCAGAATGCATGCTCGTGTGAGAGCTATTAGTTCCGCCGCCTGTGCGGATCGCTGTGTGATGCGGGCTGTCTCAACAACTGTTCGGGCCGTGGTGACTGCATAGGCAGCTGAGGTGGTGCCATCGGGGAGCTTGATACATGAGCCATCCACCCACAGTTCTCCGTCAGGGTTCGGGAAGGCAGTATCTCGGAGGTCAACCCTACTCTTGGTCTGTTCGTCGGTGATGGTCACGCAGTCATGTATTGGGGACGCATTGGGGTCAGCGTCAGGGAGAGGTAGTAGAGTAGCTGGACTCAGAGTGGTGCATCGTTTCAATGTGATGTGGGGTGCAAGTAGAGTCAGTTCGTAACCGGTCAATCGTGCGCTAGTCAGGTGTTGAGTCTTGGTTTGGTTCAGGAGGGTGTCAACCGCATGGGGTACCAATACAGTGAGGGAGTTCGAGAGCACAATCCCCTCGCTTTGCCGGATAGAGACAGCGGCGGCGGCCACTGCTCGAAGGCAGGCGGGCAAAGCTCTGGCTACGGGGTCAAGAGTGGCAGAGAAGTAGGCACAAGGGCGTTGTTTAGGGCCTATGGACTGGGTTAGGACAGACAACGCACACCCCTCCCTTTCGTGGGTGTAGAGGGAAAAAGGTTTAGTGTAGTCTGGGGTTCCTAGGACTGGGGCTGAGCAGAGTGCGTCTCGTAATTCTTTGAAGGAGGATTGACATTCGGGTGTCCAAGGGAGGGGGAAGGGGACATCTTTAGCCAGCAGGGAAAGCAGGGGTTTTACGATAAGACTGAAGTTTGGCAACCATTGTCGACAAAAGGAGGTGAGGCCTACTAGGGACCGTACTTGCTTCTGAGTTTTGGGAACAGGGGTTTCTAGGATGGTCTGAATTCGGTCAGGGGTAAGTTTTCTCCCGTCTTTGGATAGTAGGTGGCCTAAATATGTTACTTGGGGTTGGCAGAATTGTAATTTCTTCCTGGAGACCTGGTGTCGGCCGCCAAAAGGATGTCATCGACGTACTGTATTAACACTACTCCATCGGGTAGTTGGACTGCATCTAGTTGTCTCTTGAGGGCTTGGCTATAAATGCTGGGACTCTCAGTGTAGCCTTGGGGTGCCCTACAGAATCTGTATGAACGGGCTTTTAGGGTGAAGCCGAAGAGGTAACGGCTGTCCGGGTGGATGGGGATGGAAAAGAATGCGTTCTTGAGATCAATAACGGTAAAGGTAGTGGCAGTGGACGGAATCAGGGTGAGGATGGTGGTGATGTCTGAGACCACGGGGTACTGAGGTATGACTATTTTGTTAACTTCTCGTAAGTCAACAATAAAGCGGTATGCTTTCTCATCTCCCTCGCCTTGCTTCTTAACAATGGGTAGGATAGGGCTGTTGCAAACATTACTGACTACTTCTTCTACCACTCCTGCATCAACTAGGGACTCGATGATTTCCACCAACGCCTTCTCGCCTTCAGGCGATATCCGATACTGTGGACGCTTTGGGAGCACTGCGTCCGGTCGGACAGTTATGTGTACTGGGTCAATCACCATGCGCCCTACATCTGAGTCGGTTTTAGCCCATAGATGTGAAGGTAATGTGTCGAGTAGGGACAGGTCAGCATCAGTTATAGAGAGCATACGTCGTGTGTGACAGGGTCTGGACAGATCTGGGTTATCGTGCAAGATGACCCGAACTCCGTCTGGGGAGCATCTGATGGTAGCTCGAAAATGTTTTAGTAAGTCAAGTCCCATAATAGCATCGGGGTGTTGGAGGAGAGCAGAAAGGTCGTGTCAGTGACGTTATCGTCTAAGTCAAAGGAGATTGGTGCTGATAAGGGGTTAGTGGAGGGCGTTCCATCGAAGCCTATTGAGGTTACGTGTGAGCCAGACAAGGGTGCCCTAGGAATCAGTCGTTTAGATAACGCGCTACGTGTTGCCCCAGTATCTACCAGGAATGGAGATTTCGTGCCCAGGACCTTAGCGGTGACGTAAGGACCTTGCTGGTCAACACGGAGTTCGACTGGATCCCTCCCTTGCCCCTGGCGGTCCTATGCGAAGTCATGAGTGCTTTCGTAGTCGGACTGCTGACACTGGTTTTGTCGGGGGCGATCAAAGGTGTTTGGTCTGTCTGGCCTGTCGTTGATGGCGTCGTTCGTGTGCCCTCGTCCCTGTCCTCTATTTCTGGGGTCATATGCGGTGTTTCTGGGATCCCTATTTTTGTTAAGTTCCAGAAGGACCGGGCACTGGGATTTCCAGTGTCCGAACCCTCTACAGAACGCACATTGGTTCCCATCTAAGTCTCTCCGTCCGTTGTAGGGTGTAGGGGTATGGTCTCTAGGGGGTAGCTTTCTAGGGGCGGTTGGTTGGTAATTCTCTTTCGGGGGTTCCCTTCCTATGGTCACCCCTTGCAACTGTGCTATCATTACCCTCTCCTTTAGTTCCTTTTTCTTCTTCTCTGACGCCCTATCGTTCTCGTTTTTCTGGTTTTCGTAGTATTGGGCCATCTGGAGAATTGCTGCGGGTTTGGAGGCTGCCCAACTACTCTCGCTGGTCTGTAGTTTCTGGGAAACTTCTTGTGACAGACCCTTCACATAATTCTGGACAAAGAGGTGATGTCCGGTTGCGGTGGTCATGTCTTGGCCACTGTAATCGGAAAACACAGTCTCGAATCGGGAGAAGTATTCAGACACATCCTCCTGGGGTTTCTGGCGGCAAGCCGTCACTATCGACCAGTCTACCTTTCTTTCTGGGATTAGAGTCTTCAGCTTTTGTACAATCTTGTCTGGGAGCTCTAATATGGCTTTCGGGGGTTTCTGTCCTGGTTCTCGCTGTTTATCTATGGTATCGAGTTGTACCCAGGTATATCCGAACGGCTCAGCGTGGTCAACTTTCCGGATTTGTTTCCACACATCAGCCGGCAGGCATAGCCCAAAGAACAAGTCGATATCTGCTAAAGTCATTATCGTTGAGCCTAAGGCTGTACCCAGTTCAGTGTAGAAGGCAGTCGGGTTCTTTCTCAAGTCGGGTAGAGTTTTTCTAAAGGTCAAAATATCTTGCCGGTCCCACGGCTGGTAGACCCAGTTATATACAACCCTTCCCTTCGCATCTTGGTGGTTGATGTCGTCATGTGTTCCCTGACCTCGTGGGGGGACCCAGTAGGGGGCAGCTTCTTTGATGGGCATCATGGCATCAGCCCTTCCTTCCTGGGGCTTAGTCGCTATGGGGGTTTCTGCTTTGGTGGTCTGTCTATGTTCTTTAAGGTGTCGGTAGACCTCGAGTGTACGAGTGAAGAGGTTCGTCACGTCGCCCTCTCTTTCTTCTCCGATGTCTACCTTCCTATATAGGGCCGCTAAGCCTTCGGGACCTTTATCGTGGTATCTATCCTCATATGCATTCAGGGCGTGATAACAGAGCCGTACGACAAAGTGTCGTCTGCGGCTGTCGGCATACGAGTTATACACGTCTGTTATATACTTCTCACTTTCTTTTCGCTCCACTAGTGTCTTTACTATTTTGTCGATTCCTGCTCGTTCGTCCTTTGTTAGTCGATTCATTCTGGTGGACTCTTTCTGTCTCATTTCAGGGTCATCTAACGTTATAGCCGACGTTGGGTTCAGTACAAGAGGCTCAGCCGGCGCGGAGGCCGTGAGGACCGAGGCCCCTGTACTGCTTTCGCTCGTGTTTGGGGGTGGTGGGTGTTGCACTACTGACTGGGAGGGTGCATATGGAGGGGGCATGTAAATGATCGGGGGACCTAACAGTAATTCATCATTCGTTCGCTGCTTGGAGGACAACTCAGGGTAGAGCAAAGAAGGGGTCCTAACAGCGTACTGGCCTGATGTTTCGGGCTCCTGCCTTAGTTTAGTTTCCCTTCTCTCCTTTATTTCTTCTTCTAACCTTCTAGCGGCAAGGTGGGCTGCCTTTCGTAATTCCTTTTCTGCTTTTACTTCTTCCCTCTTTTTCCGTTGCGTTGCTTCTTTGCGCCACATGCCAATACTGTCAAGCATAGTAGGCGTCGTCTTATTGCTACGCAGAGCTACTTCTAGCGCTTCTATCTTATGGTCGTCGAAGGATCCCATCAGTGGCCACTGACTCTCGGGGTCCTTCTTGGCATATTTATGCCACAGCTTGCTATAAGCTACGGCGACTAGTCCATATTTAGTGAACATGTCCTTATTAGGGGTGCCCTCCAGTGGAGCCGGATGGTTCACCTCTAATAAGCGGTCCGGGCAGAACCAACTACCAATCAGTGGGGAGAAGATAGGCATGACGGGTTTCAACGGGGACAAAAGTCAGCACTACCTATCTTTTCACTGCTTGCAAAGACTAGACAGAATATCTCTATTCCTCGTTATTTGTAAGCAGAGAATACCTCCAAAGAACCAATATCGAACAACTAGTGTTCGGACAATCAATCAATCAATCAATGGGGAGATAAAGATAGGCACGACGGGTTTCAACGGGGACAAAAGTCTGCGTTACCTACCCTTCACTATTTGCAAAGACTAGACAGAATATTTCTATTCTACGTTATTTGCAAACAGAGAATATCTCAAAGAGCACTATTCTTCAAAACAATCAATGTTCGGACAATCAATCAGTGGGGAGATAAAGATAGGCACGACGGGTTACAACGGGGACAAAAGTCTGCGTTACCTACCCTTCACTATCTGCAAAGGGAGAGAGAGAGAGAGTATTTCTACTCCTCCCCGTTTGTAGACAGCGAATATCTCAAAGAGAACAATCAATGAGCAATACTAGTATTTCCAAAACTTCAAACAATCAATCAATTATTTCGCAATTTGTCGTGTATCACGACCTTACCCGGACCGCGTGGACAGTTTCTCGTCTTCCGCCTCCAGCGCCCGATCGTCCTCTACTCTCCGTATTTGCCGCGGCACTCCTGATGGTTCCCAGTCAGGACCGTAGATCACTCGAGAGAGGTCTGCTCGGAACCAGTGAAGTTCGGATGATCAGCTGCCAGACGAGGGTCTATTGGGCAGGAGCTCTCCCGATCGTTGCAGTCGTTCACTCTGTCGTCGGGACCTCTCCCACTGGATCCACGTGTCGCTGATGGGCCCCACGTTTGGGACGCCAATTGTTAAATGGTAGCGGCAGTTTCAATCGATAACCTTTCAAGTATTTGCCCGGCGGTAATCGCCTCTCATACCACTCGATAATTTACCAATGAAAGAGGCAGGCGCCGGAGACTGGAAGGCAGGAAACAAAGTTTTATTCCGTCGGAGCAGAACACATCAGATCAGACAGCAAGGTATCGTCACGAGGTGCTCTAACTGCATCTCTGAGACCTGGTCTCTTATACACAGGTTTATTGCTTTATTACACATAGTACATTCTTGAGATTCCCTTGATGCATGAGAGAACATCCCCTGAAGCCCTGGCTCAGATCCGATCCCACACATAGCTACAGTAGAAGTTCCCACCTTACCCGCAGTAGGAGATGGCTATCGCGCAGCAGGGTATTCCGCCAATTCCCGGGGGTGTGTGTCTCAGGGGGTAGGGGCTTTGATCTACTGTAATCCCTTTGATGTGGGGTGTTTCCCTTACAGTAGGGGCAATAAACTGCATCCGCAGGGCTAGGTGATGGCCTGGGACCAGTTCGGACAATGGGGCGCAGAGGAAGGGGGTTATCAAAGGAGAGGCACGACCATGTATGGGATGTCGGTCGGATGTGGTTCCGTAGCACGGTCGCGCAGAAGGAGAGGGTTTACGGCCTGTATGAGAGAGCGGGGGTGGCCGGCGCGCGGGGGATGCTTGCAGTGTCAGGGGAACGCGCTGGCGATTGACAATGAGCGGGGGAGAGAGTGGGGTGCCCAAAATGGCTACCGTGTGCTCGCTGTGCGTAGCGCTGGGGAGAGGCAAGATGGCGCAGATAATGTTCAGTTTGCGAGCTAAATTTCCACACACGTGTCTTCTATTCACGTGCCCCTGGGGTGACTACCAAATAACTCATCCCCTGAACATATAAAAACAAAGAAACATTCCTTTCATCTTTCCTTTTGTTATACATTCACCAAAACATAGTCCATTCTGGACATTATTCTGGCATGTATATAACGCATCTATTCTTGGTACCCAAATACGGGAGTTGGCCAGGACCCACATCGTGCTCAACCCACTAATCATCCAAAAATCGTGTGGCAATGCTCATATGTAAATATACCACCACTCAAAGCATGGCAAAAACACAATCTTTTAATACGATCTTTTCTTCCTTTCGCTCTCTTGATATATCTTACACCCAAGTAAAAAGCTCATGGCTTCACCAAAAATCAGCTGCTCAATCATCAACTATACCTCCGTCTCACATAGCATTTCACTTCAGTACTTCTACGTCTATCACTAACTGAGCCCGGGTGATATTTCAAAACACTCCGCCATTCCATCAATCACTCATCTCACCCGTGCCGCGTCCCACCGGCGTGTGTGCAGCTTCCTCATTGAGCTCACACTGCGCACGGCTTAAGGGACGTGTTGGGCCACGCCCACTTCCGGCGCGTCATCTAATTAGAAATGTGTGTATGAAAACAGCCCTCTCCGAATATGCCACCACGAGCCTCGTACTCAACCAAGTCTCTTATTATCACAGTGGCATCTCCCCTGGGCCTCCCGTACATGGCGTGGTCTGGTCGGCTCTAGTGGCCAATGCCACAAGGTTTGAGCGGGGGTGCATGTGGGCCTTGCTCCCCGGGAGACGAGTCTGGGGCCCGCGGTAGCAGCGCCGCCCCGACTGCCCCCCCCCAACATGGGCAGAGCATAGCTGGGACAGGCTGCCCATGGCTAGGTGCCCTATGGCGGGCGGGCTGAGCGACTCGAAGCCTCACCTGGGTGGGGGAGGTGTTGCAGTGTTGCCCTTCAGCGCACCCCCCACCCCCGTGGCGAAGTCACCCCCAGGCCAGGGAAGAGGGCGGAGCACTCCCGGGTCCCTCCTTTCTTAATCCTTGCTGGGAGTCGGGCCCCTCGAGATGCCCAGGGGCATCGCTTGTCCCCCCCCCCCCCGCATGGAGCGGCACGGTTTATTTCTCTGGGAGGGCTTGGCGCTGCGATCCGCGGCATTTGTCTCGGGGTCGCGGCCACATTATTTGATTCATGTGTGAGGGATGTGGTCCGTCGGCTACGCTGCCGACTTAAGTTTGAGCCCGAGGACGCGTACCCATTCTATGATTCTGGTGTGCAAATCACTTAATCTCCCCATACTTGAATGTGTAATGTAAATACGGTGCTATGTACAGCGTTCCAATTCCTTGGTCGAGTTCGCACTACAAAAAATTTGCAACAAAAAAAAACAAGGGCAAATTCTCTGGACATATTACCTATTCTCGTAGGGAAAGGATGCAGCGTAACGCACAGAGCTGCCGACTTTGGAGCTGGGGACCCGGGTTCGAGCCTCGGCATTGTTTCCACATCCTGTGAATCTGGGCTGATCACTTAGGGCGGATGTACTAACATTTCATCTGTGGCTGAAGGTTTTACATATACAGCGCTCTGCCATGTGCTCCAATACCTTCGGGTTGTATGTGCGCAATTTGGTTATTGTCCACTTATGGTCCTGGAAACCAGGGTTCGTGCCTCGGGGTCGCGTCCACATCAGTTGATTCTGCTATGCGCTCCATGACCTTCGGGTCTTTTTTCGCGCCATTTGTAATTCCGACTGTGGTGCTGTAAACCAGGGTTCGAGCCTCGGGGTCGCTTCCACATATTTAATTCTGGGCAAATCACTTACTCTCCCGTCCATGAATGTGTTATGCCGACGGTGCTCTGCTATGCGCTCCATCACCTTCGGGTCGATTTCGCGCCATTTGTTATTCCGACTTTGGGGCTGGAAAGCAGGGTTCGAGCCTCGGGGTCGCGTCCACATCAATTGATTCTGGGCAAATCACTTATTCTTCCATGCCTGAATGTCCAATGTTCAACGGTCCTCTGCCATGCGCTACAATACCTTAGGGTCGATTTGCGCCATAATAATAAAGGCGATCGCTTCAGATGGCCTGTTTGGATTATGACACGGAGTTTCCAACTGCTATTCTGCTATGTGTATATCTGTTTTGTTATGTACAGTTTGCCTCTTGTGCATTTTCCCTGCTTTTTGACGTTCATGGGGGCAGGTGGTCTCACTTTTACCTACAGAATTACTGACATTGGTCATGATACAGGGCTTCCCTGTTTCCTGGGTACCAGTAGCATTAGGGCTACGGGGTCCGCGTCTGTCTCATTTATGCTTTATTTTCCAGTGTTGCAACGAAGAGTGACCGCCCACCGACAAGCATACAGGTGGCACGCGGTCCACATTCGCATCAGGGTTGGATTGGTAAGCTAGGGCACGAGGGCTGATTTGCACCAAGCAACAGAAGATGGCATAACATTATCGCAGAGGACAGGGCACTGTGACAAGGGATTTAAACGCACAGGCACAGTACCTGCCTGGGGATGGCTGGGTTTTGACCAGTCTGTGGTCCGTTCATCATTCCTGTTTTGTCTCCATGCAGGTCAGGACCGGACTTGCGACTCGGCTCGCCTAATTACCACCCCCTCCCAGCAGCGAACAAGCAACAGGTACACAGATACAGTGATATCCCCGTGACGCATGCGCGGCATAAGCAGAGCTGAACAGGCGGGGAAAGTGAATAGTTCCCTCGCCCATTGTATGTGAGATCATGCGGCTGTATTAGCGTTCGTGGGCCTAGGGGGCCGCCCGCCCTACACGCCCCTCTGGGATGGGGGCGAAGGCACGGGGGGCAAGACCAGGGTGTGGGGTGAGCGCTAAATTAACCTCTTCTTCATCACCCCCAAAGATTTCGTCAGAGTACCTACCGAGCGGCTTCCATTAAGCACGATAGCCCACATTGAGTATAGTAAGTACAGACGCGGGGTGGAGAGTTGCAGAAGGGACTACATGAGGAACTTGGGCGCTTGATGGGACGGGGTGCAAATTCATGGTGTGGGGGGCAAGCTAACCTTACCTTTGCTTCATTTCCACTACAGAATTCATTGAGGTACCCTGCGAACGACCTCTTTCAAGCACGTTAGCTCAGATTCACGCATAGTAAGTACAGGCGCAGGTCAGAGCGTCGCTGAAGGGACAACTAAAGGATATAAGGAGTGCCTGTTCAAGATGGTCACGTTTGTAGCTCACAGCGGTTTTTTCTTCCAGATTGAGTCGGCCCGATCAGGAGTTATGGATAGCCAGGGATTCCCTTCGCTTTTCACGCTGACGTCACAAGTAGAGGAAACACAGCAAGGCACTCCCCAAGACGCTCAGCTAGCAGCCATCATCGAACTCGCCAAGACCAAGGGATTGGCTTGGGCTGCTGACCTACTGAACGCGAGCAACCCGGAAGACTCTGGGGTCATCTCTGGGGGGTCTCACACAGAACTTGAGCCTAGCGAAAAAGCAGGCCCTTCCCGGTCCAAGCGGATTCGCAGGGCAACAGTTTAAGATTTCTCAGCGGACGTGCCGCCACCGAAGAGCAGAGCGGTGGTCACTCCCCGAAGTGCCCCGCTGCCCGTTCCCCCGGCCGTGACTCAAGGACTAGTCCACCCACCAGCCGGCGGCACACCTCAAGTGAATTTCGCAACTACTGAGTATTTGGGTAAGCTCACTGACACTTTAAGGAGCTTCATGGAAGAGGTCAGATCTGGTCTCGTGGGGGCGGGCTCAACCGCTGGAGCCGCCACTGCAAACAATCTGGGTGGAGGGTTAGCAGCGGCAGCGAATGTGTGGGTTCTCCAAGGGAAAAGCACTCTTGCACAAGAATTATCCCCCCCCGGGGGTGCACCCGTGTTAGGAACAGGTACTAGCAAAGAGGTGGTAGCCGCTGGGTCAATTGGTGTCCTTGGGCTAGTCAACCAGACTCTGACTGCCCCAAATTTAGGACCAGCAGCAGGGAGTAGTGGGAGGCTACATATCGAGGGGGGGGGGAGACAGCACACAGCATTCCCCCAGTCGCTCCTTCCACGGTATCCCAGCCGGGTGCAACAGCTAATGCACTGGCAGTACAGTCTTCGTCAACACTAACAGTGCACAAGCCGGTCTCTCACGCGCCTCTCTTGTCAGGCCACAGCTCTTTGTCCAGGGAAGTGCCACTTGCTGTTAAAGAATTCATATGGAGGCGTGAATTCCTAGACATTTTTTCCCTACTCCTGCTTGGCCAACATGGCCAAGACGCCCGGAGGGTTGGGGGGAAAGATGAGGACAAGAAAATCAGGTTCCAGGCATGGCCGGAGAAGTCTATTGACAGATGGCTATCTGCCTTCTCCATTTTCCAGTCAGTGATCCTGGAAAAATTCCCAGAGCAAGGGCAGGCGCTTGTACTATATCAAAGATTGATACATACAGAGGTACAGAAGTGGGGGGGGGTCAGGGTTGCTGAATTACGACCGCAAATTTAGAAAGAAGATGGCAGTATGCCCGGAGATGGAGTGGGAACAAAAAGAGGTTCAGTTGTGGATGGACCATATGGGATCCCGCGGAGCGCAGAGCACAGTTACTCAGCCTAAGGCGCAAGGGGGGCACACACAGCTCAAGGGTACTCACAGACAAGCACTATGCCTTTCAAGCAGCCCTTTTGAGGGGCACGTAGGGGGGGGGCACAGAGGGGGGTTTAAGAGGGTGTCACCGGGGACGTGCAATCTCTTTAACTCTGGGGCATGCTCATGGGGGATCAAGTGTAAGTTCCAGCATGTGTGCAGCAAATGCAGTGGCCGACACCCAGCGACTTCTTGTTTGTCCAAGCAGGACAAGAAACCCTCAGACATTGGTAAACAGGCCAGTTGAGATAGTACTGACGGAAGCTGGAACACCTACCATCCCACCACATGACCAGCCGCGCAGCATCCCAACCGCTCTTGCCATCTCCCTTAAACGTAGTCATCCCCTGGCATTTCCCAGCACGACAGCTCTCCCCGCATGCAAAGGGCCGTCACCAGTGATCATGAGCAACATCCTCCCCCTTCTCACAAGGTAGATGGGGCGCTATTGCTGGGTGGGTTCACCAAAGGTTTTGTGATCCCTTACGTGGGTCCCATGTCTTGCAGGGAGGCGGACAACCTCAAGTCAGCCAGGGACCTTCCGTCAGTTGTGCAGGCTAAAGTCAGGAAGGAGCTAGAACTGGGGAGGGTAGCGGGCCATTCAGGGAGCCACCACTGGACAACGTTGTGGTTTCCCCGCTGGGGTTGGTACCTAAGAAGGAACCGGGGGCCTTCAGACTTATTCATCACCTATCCTACCCGGAGGGGGACTCAGTCAACCATGGGCTCCAAGAGGGTGCTTGCTCAGTGTCATACTGTACTCTGGATGTGGCTCTGGACCTAGTCAGGAGGGCGGGCAAGGGGGCCTGATTAGCAGAGGCGGACATTGAGTCGGCGTTCCGCTTGCTACCAGTGCACCCAAGCAGCCATCACCTGCTCGGATTTAGGCTAGGTGGCTGGTACTTTTTTGACAAATGTATGCCCATGGGGTGCGCGGTGTCCTGTGCCTTCTTTGAGGCTTTCAGTTTCTTCTTGCAGTGGGCGCTACAGGAAACCTTTGGGGTGGCAGGGGTTTCCCACTACTTAGATGATTTTCTTTTCATTGGGCGGGATGGCACGCAGGAATGCAAGGCGGCACTCTCTGATTTTCAGATCCTCACGAAGCATCTCGGGGTCCCCTTAGCTCCTAAAAAGACCGGGGGCCCTGCGCAGGTACTTATGTTCCTAGGGATTGAACTGGACACAGACAAAGTGCATGATCTTGGTCAGCAGATTCGTCTAGCTGTAGGGAAGGACAAGGCTCCGCTGGCTTTCATCCAGAGCCTCCTTGGGAAACTCAACTTTGCTGCCAGGGTAATTCCAGCGGGAAGGGTCTTTGCGCGCAGGATAGCCAGAGCCACGGCTTCGGTAAAAAACGAAGCACCACATGGTGAAGCTGAGCAGAGGCATGAGAGAGGATCTACTAATGTGGGCGGACTTCTTGGACAACTTTAATGGGTCTGTCATCTGGCGCGCACCCTGGGCCAACAGCCCGGAGCTGTCGCTGTTCACTGACGCGTCTGGAAGGGAGGGGTTCGGCGTGATCCTGGATAGGGAGTGGTGTGCTGAGAAGTGGCCGAATGCTTGGCACAAGAGAAAGATAACGTCCAAGATCACTGTGTTGGAACTCTTCCCCATAGTAATTGCTTTCCACCTTTGGCCGGGAGCGTTGGCAGCGAAGAGGGTCCTGTTCTGGTCCGACAACCTAGCGGTTGTCCAGGCTATCAACTCGCAGTCAGCTAGCTGTCCGTTGGTGTTGTGCCTGTTGAAAGAGCTGGTGAGGGCATGCTTAAAAAACAATGTTGACTGCAGGGCTCGGCACATTCAAGGGGTGCAGAACGTGGCTGCTGATGCTCTCTCTCGTTTTCAGTGGTGCCGTTTCCGGGAGGCATGGCCAAGAGCGAGAGAAGGAATGACCCCTTTTCCACAACACTTATGGCTTCTTCTGAAGTGGAGCAACGGATGAGGGGTTTGGGGGAGCGGTCCCTGGCACCAAGGACGGCGAAGCGATACAGGACTTGTGTGGAAAAATGTTGTGCAATCACAGGAGCATGGGAGGATGAAGGGTCTTCCCTGGAGCTCAGAGTACAAAAATGCATACTGTGGGCCAAGGATGGTGGGAAATCCCACCCGTGGATCTTGGGCCACTTGTCAGCCATCAGTCATCATGCCAGGTCGGGGGGGACAGCGTGACCCTACCAAAGCCTTCGTTATCAGAGCTGTGCTTAAGGTTGGGCAAGGAGTGAACCTAGATCCCCTGACAACAGGTCCCCCATTAGTTACACGATCTTACAAGTGATGCAGGACAGTATGCCCAGGGCCACCCACTCGGGGTGTGAGACAATCCTATTCTCTGCGTGTTTTGCGCTGGCCTTCTTTGGGGCCTTTAGGATTGGGGAGCTGGTGGCGCGATCAAAGCAGGACACCTCCGGGGTAGCTTTGAATATCAAAGATGTTGACATTGACATGGCTTGTCTCAGGATAGTGGTGAGGTAGTCTAAAACTGATCAAGCAGGGCTAGGGAGAGTGGTCCTGTTACAGGGGTTGGGAGATGCCAGATATTGTCCTCTGCTATGGGTCAAGACTTATTTGGCCCTCCGCCCGGGGTTTGCGGGGTACCTTCTTGTGCACTAGGACGGGTCTCCGGTTACGAAGTTCCAAGTAGATCACATTATGCAGGCATGCTCACGATTGTCTGGGCAGACAGAGGGGGGCAAGAAATTCAGTAGCCACTCCTTCAGGATCGGGGCAGCAACCACAGCCTTCCTTTCAGGGATGCCGCCAGAGAGAATTAAGCAAGTAGGGTGCTAGGAGTCTCAATGCTACAAGCGATACATAAGGCCTTAGGCGGGAGGGTGTGGCGAGAGGGCACTCAGGCCCGCAGCCCCAACGTGCATTGAAGTATATAAAGTCACACAGCTTTGGCCTAAGTCGCCACGTGATGTTGCAGTGTTGTGTTGTAATGTGCAATTGTAGATTAGAAGTGTGTTTTTCCAGTTACAATAAATGTTTTTCAAACACAGCATTTCTTTATTTACCAGGAACCAAAGTGTGGGTAATTGGCCATTCAAGCATCACGAGAGTGGTACAGTGGGTTGAGTTCAGAAAATGGCGGCATGGCTTCTCCGCCACTGAGATAACGTGGCTGGGTTACCCGGGGATGCGTTGGAGTGAACTGACCAGGAAGCTGCAGCTGAGACTTGGGGGAGGGGTTGCTCCACCTCACATGCTGGTCATACATTTGGGAGGGAATGACCTGACTGCACTAGGTAGGAGAGTACTGCTCCAAGATATGAGAGACACCATGTGTCAATTGAGTAATCTACTGGGGCCATGTGAACAGTGGTGGTCAGAAATTACACCGCGGGCAGTTTGGAGAGGAGCTCGCTCTGGGGACGCCATTGAGATATCACGCAGGAAAGTAAACAGCGCCATGCGTAAATTCACGGAGCAAAGGGGATTTGGCTTTCTCAGACATGGTTTACTCCATGCCAAGTCCACAGGATGCTAGGAGGTGGATGGGGTGCACCTCTCAGGGTTAGGCATGGACTTATTCTTACTAGACCTGGGGGAGGCCTTGGAAGCATCAGGATGTAAGTAGGAATATATGCCTTGGTGGGGGGGCCCTGGTTGTGACGGAGGCCACTCCCAGAGCTGTGGAGGAGTTACAGGGCGATCCAGAGTCTGCAAGATACCGATTGGTACTTTATGCAGCAGCACAACAAGGGTGCTAAGCCAAGGATACCCAGGGATGTCTTAGCGTTGTCCCCTGGAAGAACTACGGCGCCCCGTTAGTCCTATGGGCGGTTGTGGGTCTGAGCAACCGGGGGCTGCCTGGAACGCTCCGCCCACCTTTTGGGGGCGTGAGTAAGGGAGTGGACTGGTGGTCCACTGATGGGAGGGGTGGCTCCTCCCAATAATTGGTAAACACCGATTGGCGACGGCCACGGTGTAATTTGGCTCATCAGGCGGGCAGGCGGCATAAGGGTTGGCCTGCCCTGGGATCACCCGTAAGATAACCCACCATGTTGGCATATTTGTTATGCAAATAAACCTGCAGCAATTTTCTCCACTAACAAGGTGTCGTGTGGTTTATTGATGTATTTTGCTGCATCATAACTGACTACTGTTGCCGATATTGGCACTATGTCAAGGCTGCCCGGTGGGCCACGTAGGGGACTCTCAACAGGGCGGCCGCCTTAGTGCCACAGGAAGGCACTGGAGTCTGCTGTCTAGGCTCCCTCGGCGTGGGACCAGGGGAACTTCTGTCCGGCCACTTCCGGTAGTGGGAGGGGGGACAGGAGTACATATACTGTCCCCCGCCCACTGGGCAGTCTCGCCTTTCCCGCCCCACCGCCTTTCCCGCACCTGCAGACGGACAAATAGGAGGCTTGGAGGGGGGGGGGGGGGGAGGGAATATCTAACCTATTGTTTTGTGTTGCAGGAGGAGTTACAGGGCGATCCAGAGTCTGCAAATAAACCTGCAGCAATTTTCTCCACTAACAAGGTGTTGTGTGGTTTATTGATGTACTTTGCTGCATGATAACTGACTACTGTTGCCGATATTGGCATTATATAGAAGTGCCTTCCCAGTGTGTTCTTGTGGTTTAAGTGTCTGCCATTTATTGCAGTATTATACTTCTACGTGTATTTTGTACTCTTTTGTAACATGCACACGTCACTTTTCCTCTTGTAACATATCGTTTGCTACCTCTTGTATTTTGTTTGCTCTTGATACATGCGCAATTGTCACTATTGAGAGGTATTTTGCTTGCTCTTGATACATGCACAATTGTCACTATTGCCTCATGTAACGTAACGTTTGCTTTTGTAACATGCTCACTTGTAATTTTCTCCTCATGTATCATTACTGTTCCTATTGTGAAGCGCTCTAACACCTTCGGCTAAAATCCGCGCTATATAAAAACGCATAAAATAAAATAAGATAGGTAGTGGACTCACTTCCTATTAAGCAAAAAATGATGGTATGTTACAGTTCTCCCCCTTCCTAAAGAGTGCCTCTACTTCAATGCAAGTTATGTGGAAATAATATTTTTTTCTCTTTCTCTAGCTCTCCCTGTTCAATGCTCTCTGGAGACAGACCCGCAAAGGCAGCGACTGCGCCCGACAGCAGCGCGCGTAATAAGAAAGCCAGCATGATTTATAACAGGACCGAGGATCCGGCTAGTAACAGGACAGACAGAGGATCCTGGCCTCACATGCTCAGCCCTGTCCCTGGTAAACAAGTCACCCCTCCCCTGCCTCCTCGCCAGCTGGGCTTGTAGGGACTCTCGTGGACTTCATGCGGGCTTTCCAGCATTCGGCCGGATTTTCCCGATGAGAGCACTGACTGCCGCCGGAAATTCCAGCTGAACAGCAGGGCTGGAGGGAGCAGCCGGGCCACCGTACTGAGAGGAGGGGGCGGGGATTCCCCGAGCTCGCGGCAGTCACAACAGGCAGCTCTTGCATCAGTGGAGCCGCAGCGGGGCTCGGTCTGAGTGGAAATAGCTTTGTACCAGCCCTTGCCAGCA
Source organism: Triturus cristatus (assembly GCF_964204655.1). Classification (NCBI taxonomy): domain Eukaryota; kingdom Metazoa; phylum Chordata; class Amphibia; order Caudata; family Salamandridae; genus Triturus; species Triturus cristatus. The sequence goes on from NC_140590.1 coordinate 1,001,236,180, forward strand.
AGCAGCGACGTGCACAGTGAACTCTTCAGCCGTGTGATAACCATATGCAGGGTTTAGATGGCATGTCACTGGTTGGACACGACCGGAACCCTGCAACCTCAATTATATCTATACAAGTCATTTAGGGCAGTGCTTGATTTGTAAAGAGGAAGAAAATGCCAGGGCTCTCGTCAGGAGGCCACTGCAGCTTGCACCACATATTGCCCCTTCCAGTGCTGCCAACGATAGTAACAATACAACTACTAACCATCACACTCCTACCAAGAGTGGCAATTTGGACTATTTCAGGCCCCCAAATCTATAAGAATGGCTTGGGCAGCAGGTATTGGTCATTTTTAATGTATATTGAAATAATGATTAAGTGTTGTTATGGTCAGCTCTAAATTAACCAGACAACACCACCTGGTGGCAGACTGTCACAAACGCTGGTGTTGAAAATTAAGTGCTGGTGCTGAGCACCAGAAACCACTGGCACAAATTAAGCACTGATTTAGGGCCTTATTTATGTCCAAGTCATGATCACCTTGCTGCTCTTCTCTGTGTGACAGAAAAAGAGCAAAAATGCACCGTATTTTAGGTCAATACGGCGCATTTCCGTATTTTCCCCAGCGCTAGCACCCTTTTGGCTGCCTAGCGCCAACGCAGCCACCCTTGCACCATGGTGCAAGGGTGCCTGCGATGGGAGGAGGATTGTTTTTGTGCAATAAGAGGCACCTTCCTGCACAAAAACAATCCCCTGAGGCATTTTTGGCTTTCTATGTGTGTGCTGTAGAATAGAATACAGCACAATTAAAAATAAAACATATTTCTCTCTGTTACGCCTCACCTGGGGAGGCGTAGGTTTTTGGCGCATTCCCCGGTATACCACATCTGGTATATCTGGGAATATGTCAAAATCCATGGATATTACGTGGGGATAACCACGCAACGCCCATGGATATGCCTCCCAGGTGCAGAGTAGTGCAATGCAGCGATTTGCGCTGCGTTGCTATTACTGGAGATTTATGAAGCCACTGGCTTCATAAATCTAATTTTTAATTTGTGTTGTTCTTGCACCACGTGGTGCAAGAGAGACGACACACAGGGGCTCGTAAATATAGCCCTTACTACCCAACTAGTAGTAGTTAGTATCTATTCATCACAGGGGAAGTTCGGGAACCAAGGGTTGCGTCACTTTTGCAACACGCAACGTATGGTCATGAGTGGCCTGATAAAGTCATAGTAACATAGCACAAAATACTGCCTTGCGTTACCCTGCCCCAGGTAGGCTTTCCATGGGTATTGCGTGGGTGTTGGCATGCAGAACTCATGGATTTTTGATGCAGTGTCAGATTTACTATAAGTGGTAGACTGGAATGCACCAAAACTGCTATGGATCCTCAGGGGAGGCATATTGAGGAGAAATATATTTCTCCTCGTTTTTTTCCTCTTTTTATGTGTACTGCATTCTGCAGCACACACAGAAAGAGGACAATGCCTCAGCGGATTGTTTTTGTGGAGGAAGGTATGCTTTCCTACACCAAAACAATCCTGCCTACAATGCGGGCACTCTTGCAATGGCAAGAGTGCCTGCGCAGGCGCTAGGTAGCATATTGCGGGCCAGCGCTGGGACGAAGTAGGAATGCACTGTATTATGTTAAATAGAGCACATTTCTGCTCTTTCCCTGTCACACAGTGCAGCAGGGTGACTAAGCGCTTCGTGACTTCTTAATAAACTTCTTAATAAATATGCCCCTCAGTGCCTACAGTAAATAATTTAATGTACTTTTCCAAGATTTTACCTTCAGTCCACTCAAAAAAGGCCACTCTGCGAACAAAGCATTTCTTAAAGAGTTTTTCTATGCCCCTTCGATGCCTAGCTTCGAGTCAATCCGAGAGCGCGAAGTCACGCAGCATCCATGCCTCAGTCTGGCTCTGCAACCTGGGTGGTGCTGTGTGTATGTGTTTTTTTCTCGTTCTATTTTGGGAACAGCTCTGTGCTGTGTCACGGTTTCTATTGGTTCATCTGCAGTTCAGCCTCCGTTCAGACTGTCGTTCGCCCCCTGCCGGAGACTGTCGGCAGCTGCCGTTTCCCAGAAGAGGAGGCTTTTCATTCACAACCACCTCGGTAGCAGGAAACCGAAACTTGGCTCAGCCCTCTCGCGTGGAAGCAGGAGGTGACGAATGAGCAGGGGAATGCTGGTTGAAAAGCAGGAGGCTCCCCTCCCTCTTGCAAAACAAGCCTTGCAGGCTTTCTCTGTAAAACCAAGGCCAGAAACTGTGTGACTTCTAATAAGAGGCCCCAAGCGTTTTCGCCGAAATTAGACGCTCTTAGGATTTTTTGGAATGCATTTTTAAGCTTGATGTAGAAGGGAGGGACGTTCTTATTGTCATGCTAACTGTTCTTATCTCCTAATATTCTAATTTAAAAATGAGACAACTGTGTGCCAAATTGAGATAATTGCTTTAAAATGCAATACCCCCTGCGTCATCGAAGCCACAAGCTGAAAAATACTCTTTGCCAAGTGCTTAATTTTGTAAAAAAAAAAAAAGAAAGTGCTGGTGCCCATAATTTTATTATATTTTTTCTTTCTTTTTCCAAGGAGGCCTCAGCCCACCTGCAGCACCGAAGTGGCTCACATTCACCATAGTCAGAGTCAGGGCACAAGTCCTAAAAAAAGAAGTGGGGGGACGCTGACGTCACAACAGGAAGTGACGTCACGAAAGGTGGCTTGCACCATCAGACTCATTGCCTCCCCTCGCTCACCCCTTAGATGTGATTGCATCAGTGAGGCCAGCGCGTTAGCAGCGTTCTGAATGATCTCCGATCTCACCCCAGAGAGGCCAAAGAGTGAATGTGTGGCTCCATTTGCTCCAGTTATCGAGCTCCCAGTAAAATAAGGGGGGAGAGGTACCCCGGCTCGAGCCATGAGCAGAGTCCACTTTCACGACAAGTGCCGTAGCGCTTGCCGCGGCCTCCGCCACAGGTGCAGCAGTGTTTGCCACTGCCTGCATGGCTCTCACTACCCGTCTGGCTGTTGGTTGATTGGGGCACGGGGATCCAGGAGGACTGTGAAGGTCTGCTTAATTTTTTATTTTGAGTCTTGACTGTTGTGCTGATAATTCACACAAGAGAGTAGTCCCGTATTTATCTCTGGTTTAGTAAACTGCGAAAAATCTATCATACTAGATGAGTGGTAGTAGGTAGTCTTTGAACGTAATGCTCCAATTACTTACTAGCAATCTTGATTACTCTGTGTTATAGTATTCCTTGTTTCAGTCCTCACCAGTGGCCGCTGGCACAGATCGGGGTGGGAGGGCAGAGTGCGGGAGGCGGGGTGGTAAAGGAAAAAAAACAACTTACCTCCTCGCCGCTCTCTCCAACTTCATCTCTCCCGGAACAGGAACAGAGCACCCAGGAAGCACACAGGCTCTCCTGAGCCAATCACAACGCTGCAATGCAGCATTCTGATTGGTCTGAGTGCCATGGTTCGGTGCTCAGACAGGGAATGGGGGCCTGGGCATGTTCTCCACCCAGACTGTAATGCAGTCTGGGTGGAGAACATGCAATGTGTGCATGACTGTTTGGCTGGCCCTAGATGGCAGGCCAAACATTCATGTGTATTTAGGGAGTGCAAACACCTCCTCCCCTGCACTATCAGCAGGACATCCCCGCCCCGCCAGCAAAGCTGCCGCAACAAGGAAAAACTAAAATTGTAATAACTTAGAGTTATTATCATTGTATTTTTCCTTCATTTATACTGCTTAAAGACAGTGGGGCGATGCTCCTCTCTTTAGCGGATGTGCCACCACTGCTCCTCACATAATGAACCTTCTTTCTCACGGTACAGATTTCACACATATAAATAAACAAAGTATGCAAGTGCCCCTCCTTACATGGCCAACACAGGACTTTGTGCAGTGTGACCAATAAAAGAGGAGCCACCTCATTTGTGCTTCCATATTGTACCAAGCTCTTTTCCTAATAGAAATTTTACCTTCTCCTTCTTTGTCTCTCTATCTCTAAACTCTCAACCATTGCCTTGCTGGGGCCTCCTGATACCTGAAAAGGTTCCTTAACCTTAACATCAACTTCTGTCGTACTGGTGGAAGGAAAGATTCGCCCAAATCAGACCTGAACAGTGCGCCTATAAATTGCAGATTTTGGACTGGTAGCAGATAGGATTTGTTGAAGTCCAGAAGAAATGTGTGCTCCGTGAGACAGGTGCACTGCAGGTGAACTGCTTCCAGACCCTTAAAACAGAGACGCAAATATCAGCCAATTGGTACGAGAAAACCGACAGTCGTCGGGGCTCTAAGCCCGCCAATGGGGTTAGAGTTTTGGTGAATACCTTTGCAGCCAAGGCTAGACAGAAGGGAAGCACACAAAATTGGAAATGTTTTCCTAGGTCAAAGAACCATAGGAATCTTTTTGACTGATGATTTTCTGGGATATGCAAGCAGGCATCCAAGGGGTTCTAGAGATACCAGAAACATGCCTGGTGCTACTAAAGCATAAATATTCTGGAGACTCACCATTTTGACATGCTGAACTGAAATCTTCTGAAGACTTTTGTACCAAAAACCCTTTCTCATATCCCAGCACTGGAATTATCACCCCCTTTCGTAATAAGTCCCAAAACTCCTTTGAGCAGCCTTTGATGCTTGGCTGGATTGGGAGGAGTTTGAGTAATAACGAAGATGTTGTGATAATCGGAGAAATATATTTTGTATACCTCCTTTACCAGCTGAAGACCCCACGAGTCTGAATCATTTGTTTTCGAGAAAAGTTTGGATCCATCTGCCCACTCTGCTGAGATAGTCAGGATTTTAGAGCTGCTGGAGGTGCTGAAGGCATAGCTGCTTGCTGCCGAGATCTTTTGGCGAAAGGGCTGGTTGGAACCTCATGATAGAGATGCCTGACCAAAGGCTTGTCAAAATCCAAATCCTTTTCTGTTCCAGGGTTGACGAACTGGAGTTAGTAGTTGCTGATCCTCAACCGATTTCTTCACTAATTCCTCTGAATGTCGACCAAACAATTTGGGTCCATTAAACGAAGGTGACTAACCAAGGATTTATGTGAACTATCCACTTTCCAAGACAACACCCATATGTGACATCTCTCTACAATGGCTGAACCTAAGGCTGCAACAACAGGTTACAGCCAGTCTAACAAAATGTGATATTGAAACTTAACCTGCTGCTGCTCCATCATGGAAAGCCCAGTGATCAATCCTCACCCTGTTGTCGGTCCTCTGCCAAGGCATGGCAATCTTGCAGCAGTGATTGCGCTGCATACGTGACATGAGACCCAGTTCTAAGAGTAAAATTAGAAGGTGACGATGCCCTTTTAATTTCTCCCTCTGCCTATATAGCCACCAGATGTGAGGGTGCGGCATCCTCAGATATGATAGTGCCACTTGTTACCAGATCGGCCATCATTGAGTCCAGCTTGACTGTTGCTGGAAATTCTTCTGCAAAGTTCTCAAGAGGATATCACCTAGCAAGAAATCTGTGGAAGCTGATCTCACATTTGTCAATTTTCAAGATATTAAACCCTTATTGGCTTAATGTACATGCAAGGATTCCAGTTCTTTATTTCCATATTGGCAGAAGAAATTCTCCTCTTCCAGCTGTGAGTGTGCTTCCGGGAATGACAGGCTCTCACAAAGGTGGTTGACCAATTCCTTCAACTCTGATGCTTGAATGTATCTGCCCCATTGCTCTCCAGAATGATCTGAGTCCAGGTCTTGAGGGGCAGATACCCTAGGTACTTTGGACAACAGTTGACCCTCCCAAGCTGCAAAGGCTGCTTCCATCTACTCATTTATCATTGCTTCATGCAGTCCCATCTCAGGCCCAGGATGAACAATTACTGGGGTCTCCTCATTCCCACTAATTGCTTATGGACCATGATTTGCCTTGGAAATGCGCTTGCCTTCCATCATTACACACCGTACTTCAAGAGCAGAAAAATTCAAATGCTGGTCTATCTTCCTGCCTCACCACCCCGGTAAATAGCAGCCACCACTGCCCGTAACCTCATTGCCTGGCAATGGGCCGTGTTATTTGCAAGAGTCATGTGACCGCCTCCATGCCAAAATCAGGCATCGCAGTCCCACAAATCTCAGAAAGGAGTTAAATCAACATGCCCTGCGTAGCAAACCTTCAGAGTGAGAATCTAAGACCTTAACCGTGAGGCCACAAGTAACTCTTTAAAGGAACTGAAAAGTATTGACTACCCTCTAATCGCTTAGCAGAGGAGGCAACCATGGCACTGTTGGGCCATGAACAGCCTCACAAGGGAAAACCACCCTGAGTGGGTTTCTCCTCAGGGGTACGACACAATGCAGAGTAAAGCCACCCAAGCAGGCCTACCTGCCTCTTACAGCAAAAATAACAAAATCAATGTTTTGAACATAAGAACAGATTTTTAGACTTATCTCTTCGGGCAACTATCCAATGGATTACAAAAAAAGAAACAGGAAGTACATAGGCGGAGGCTTCTCCTCGAGGCACAGCTCAAGCATTAACACTACAGATTTCCTGCAGAGGAAGTGATAGTGCAATCTTCCCTAACTCAACAGGCAAAGACAACATGGACAGCAGCATGCCCCGCAGCACGGCAAGTTTAATTCGGACACAAAACAGGCACTGTAAAGGCAACCGAAGTGGAAGCTGCAGACACAGAATATGTACAGCATTTGCTGGGCCACTGGAATTATGAAATTCTTCAGCCGCGGAATGTTCCATGCAATTGTGGTGTTGCCACATATGACACATAACCCACCATGTAAATGTGTAATTTGCAGTTTGAATGAAAAACGTTTCCAGATCAAACAGGTCAACTCTTAATAAACAAATAGTACAATATATTGTTCTGCACAGTGGCAGACCCTTGGCAAAAATTAACTGGTCACAATTCAATTGCCACATAATTTTCTTAATTGTTCTGCATTATTTGGTCCTCCACTCCTCCACTGCCAAATAATTCCAATAGACCCAAGAATAGCTAGTAGAAACAAAAGCGTCCTTCTCACAAACACACAACAGATCAAAGGCCCTTTGTTAGAGGTGAGAGCAGAGGTAGTGGCATCCACAGGGCCCACAGCATGAATGTAATGCACACACATGGCCAATTACAATATTGGATGCAGCAGCACAAACCTCCTGCACGTGAACAAAAAACACATATGACTCGTATTGTGCTTTGAAATGTAAGATTAGTGCACCTTCTAGCAGATGGAAGGTTGGAACGTAGTTGAGCGGGTGCACTGTGGGAAAATGTGGACTCAAAGATGTGATGTGGTTTCACTCCACATCACATCTTTGAGCCTGGCAAAGCAGAAGTAGCCAGAGGCTTGGCATGTTTGACATGATTGGTCAGGGGCTTGTACACGCTTACCACATGCTTCCGCAAGAGCAGTGAGTCAAAGAACTCATCTGCTCCTTCTTGGCATACAACCAAAGCAAACGTGTGTCAGCTCTGCCGATGCAGCACAGGGAACCATTTTAGATGAGTACACAAACTATGAAACAACCAGTGCATACCTCTAAGATTCTCGAGCGGGAAAAGAACACAGGTCAAGAGCAGGGGGGCTAGAGTACAGTGAGGCGCACTGACATGTGCCCGACAATCTACTGCTGTAGGAGGTGTGCACAGACTTTACTAAACATATGCTGTGTAATAAAGGGCTCTTTATCCACAATTTGGGAATAAAAACACTGTGTTTACAGCAATGCAGAGAGTAGGCCGTCCAATAAGATGAAACCTGCAACTCTGATCACTGCAGATTGGGGTCTAGGACACGTAATCTTTTATGTGAACTCATGGTTTAAAGCAAAGGACCTAGCTAGAAAGTGAGATTCTTTGAAATATTTCTTTAAGTGCAAACACAGAGTATTGGAACTTTGTTTACTTGGTTCCAGAAGTGCGTTTTTCAGACTGGTGTTAGCCAAGATCTTTTGACTTTACTAAAATTACATATATAATGTTCTCACTTATAGAGGTTTTCAGCCAGCCTTCTTCATCCGTTGGTCTGTTGTTATATCGTTTGCATTTTTCTTCTGCCCACTGCAACATACTTCCTGGGCCAGTGGGTCAGCGTACTTCACCCATTTGCTGACTGTGAGTGATGGCATTCTGCCCTTTCTCAAGGAGCACATTCATACACAAAATTATTCCCTTAAGTGCTGGGAACTATTATGACAATGTGTGCTTTTATGACCAAAAAAGACTTTTACTTTTAGCCGTTTTTTAAAACCAAAATCGACGACATCTGGGAGCTTCCCCAGCAATAAACATTAGCAAAAACTATGACAACACAACACAAGCACTGAAAAAGCCAAAAAGCTGGTTGCCAATGTCAGACGTATTGGCTTTGCCAATGCTTATTGACAGTAGCGTTAGGTATAACCATTTTAGAAGGATGCGCTTTACTGAGCTGAATGGGGTCTTCAGGCGGTGAGTCATTGGGATGTGTGCGCTGCAGTCTAAAGTGGTTCTTCTACTAGCTATTGCCAAGATATTCATTGCACAATTAGCAGAGCTTTAATGGTGCAATGAGGGGCTGCTTAAACTTTTCCTATTTAGGATTGAGTCTACAAGAGCTTGCGCCAGTACATGCATCTCGCTTGCGAGACACTATTGTTTTCAAAAGGGCTTGGAGCCCGCCCATTGCCTGCCATTTGTGTGAGGCAGCGTCACTCTTCTTTGCAGCTTTCTAATTGGCAAGTCCAGCCAGAACGTCACTTCTGATGCTTGCTGTGGAGCACGGACCAAGCACAGATGAACTCAACCTAATCAGTGCCCGTCCGCTGCTCCTGATGTGATGGAGGTACTATTTCTTCCTCCTCCCTCTCCCGTATTTTTTAAATAGCTGATCTGCTGGAGTATCGCAATCAGCTTTCAACATGAACATAGCTGTGCTAGGCACTAGCAGGAAACCTAGAACATTGCAACTTCATTTCATCGTAAAGAGCACTTTTAGGAGCATGTTTACAAGGAGCCTGCACCGCCGCTGCACCACTTTTTTTGACGCAACGGCAGTGCAGACCAACATCTACGAGGCCACGCAAAGCCACTTTACGTGGCTTATCGGGGCCTTGTAGATATGGCCTGCAAAGAGCTGTCTCCAGCTTTTCAACCTTTATGACTAATTTAGGTCTCCAAGTAAACACTATTAAAACATACATCATGAAATGCGGAAACAATGGTGTAAAATGTCAAGACATTTTTATTAATAACAGCAAGGTTGAATTCATCAATAGATTCTCATATCTGGGGATTCTCTTGGAACAAAAGGGTTCCTGGTCACACGCCATTTTAGCCAGAAAACTGTTATTTGCAAAAGCAACAGCAGCACTAGTGAATTTTGCTAGGAAATTAGGCAAAAGAATTAATAAAGATTAACAAAGCAAAGTATGTTTCAACTGCCGCGTATGGTATCGGAATTTGGGGTTATGCCGACCCACAACCCTTACAACTAATTGAGAACACATTCCTCAGATATCTATTAGCGGTCCCGAATAGTACTGCTACCTATATCTGCCAGGCGGAACTTGGGTTGCCATGTATTTCAGATTTAATCAAGATTCAACTGATCTTGATATGGCATAAGATATGGTCAACTACATTTACTAGCTTTAATCGGGACGTGCTAAATGATTGTGTTAAACTACAAAGGGCGCTTCATATTCCCCGGATTAAATATGTTAAGAACTTCATGACCGATCTTGGGCCCCCGAAATATTTCGATGACCTAGGTAGCATTACCACAATTTCTAGGAAATCACTAAAGATTGAATGTTTAGAGCTCTTGGAGATAAATAGATTATGCATGACAACGTACCTGTATGATGTTGTGACTGTTTTTATACCATGTGCTTTTATGATTTAACATTTTGAATCGAATAAAGCTTATTTTGATTGATTGATTGATATGGAGTAAAGCAAAGCAGGGCAAGTCGCTGCGTTGCCCTACTCTGCGTCAGAGAGGCATTTCACGGGCGTTGCAGTGGGTGTTCTCAGAGTCACAATATGTCAGCAACAAGTGCTGAAATCACGGAACCAACTTGGGACTGGTGGGTGATTCACACCCAAATGAATCGTATCCATGTTATCAGCCACAGAAGGGTGAATGGCTGAGTCAACCATAAGCACTGCACGCTGTTGAGTAGGTGCTTATCCCACTGCACTATTAAGTGTCAAGCATTGGCAAAGCCAATAGGTCTCGCCTATACAAGATCAATTAGCTTTGTCAATATTTTTTGACCATGTTGCATAGCAGCGTGGCCACTCTGCAACATGACTGAAAGTACAAAAAAATAAAAGCGCTATGATGTGGCAAGTGTTGACTCCATCATATCGCTTTAATTTTCTTTACTTTCTGCCGTGTTGGACAGCTTGCCGCACTACTGTGCAACATGGTTGAAAAAACATTGACAAAGCCAAAAGATCTCTTATAGGCGAGACCCATTGGCATTGCCAATGCTTGTTTTGGATATCTGGCTAAGGAGGGAGAAATCTGTTCTCTTTTTCAGGGTATCAAAAGTTTTAATTACTGTCTAGACAAGGCATGGACTGAACTTCTTCCTCAATTCCAGGGCTTTAAGTGGGCCGGGTCCTGCCGGTGCTTAAACTTAAGCACCAGCAGTTCTTAAAAACAGGTGCTAAGACAGGCCCCTATCCTGCTCTTTATTTTTACCCTCACACTAGGCATGAAAATCTTCACTCAGAGGCCATCACCAGCCTTTGATGTAACCCTGGAGAGACTCCTTTGTTCTGCATGCTGCCATGAAGGCTCTAATCAGAAGAAGTGATCGGAAAGTGTATGCCGCGGTATCTGCAGTGGGACAGGAGGGGCGACCTTTGACCCTGCCACCAGGTAGGTCGCTCCCCTCACCGCCACACAGCCCCCTGTGTGTCCTGCATCTCGTCGCCTCTGCCGCTCGTGTCAGCCGCTAAGTACTGTTTCCTCATTGTTGTTTCTCTGCTTGTGCCACCTTTTGCCTTTTTGTACCCCTGTGCCCGTTTTTTTTCCTCATTGTACCCCATTTTTCTTTCTGACCCCGCTGCCTGTGCCACCTTTTTGCCTTCTGTACCCCTGTGCTCGTTCTCCCTCTTTGGACCCCATTTTCCTTTCTGTCCCGTTGCCTCCGTGTCCCCCGCCGTTTCTTTCCTGCCGCTGCGTCCCTGCGGCCCCGCCCCCTTGACTCCCATTGGCCACCCCGCTCCCACCTCCCAGCTGCTCCTCCCTCCCTCTCCCCCTCATATGGAGGCCGCGCAGCGGTAGAGAGAGCGACCTTTGACCCTGCCACCAGGTAGGTCGCTCCCCTCACCGCCACACAGCCCCCTGTGTGTCCTGCATCTTGCCGCCTCTGCCGCTCGTGTCAGCCGCTAAGTACTGTTTCCTCATTGTTGTTTCTCTGCCTGTGCCACCTTTTGTACCCCTGTGCCCGTTTTTTTCCTCATTGTACCCCATTTTTCTTTCTGTCCCCGCTGCCTGTGCCACCTTTTTGCCTTCTGTACCCCTGTGCTCGTTTTCCCTCTTTGGACCCCATTTTCCTTTCTGTCCCGTTGCCTCCGTGTCCCCCGTCGTTTCTTTCCCGCCGCTGCGTCCCTGCGGCCCTGCCCCCTTGACTCCCATTGGCCACCCCGCTCCCACCTCCCAGCTGCTCCTCCCTCCCTCTCGCCCTCATATGGAGGCCGCGCAGCGGTAGAGAGAGCGACCTTTGACCCTGCCACCAGGTAGGTCGCTCCCCTCACCGCCACACAGCCCCCTGTGTGTCCTGCATCTCGCCGCCTCTGCCGCTCGTGTCAGCCACTAAGTTCTGTTTCCTCATTGTTGTTTCTCTGCCTGTGCCACCTTTTGCCTTTTTGTACCCCTGTGCCCGTTTTTTTCCTCATTGTACCCCATTTTTCTTTCTGTCCCCGCTGCCTGTGCCACCTTTTTGCCTTCTGTACCCCTGTGCTCGTTCTCCCTCTTTGGACCCCATTTTCCTTTCTGTTCCGTTGCCTCCGTGTCCCCCGCCGTTTCTTTCCCGCCGCTGCGTCCCTGCAGCCCCCCAGCTGCTCCTCCCTCCCTCTCCCCCTCATATGGAGGCCGCGCAGCGGCCGCGCCGCTGGCGCGCCGCTGGCGCGCCTAAGGCAAGCCCGTCTGCACCCGTCCGCGCCTGGACCGCGTCCAGCGCCAGTACCCCTGGCCCCCGCCAGAGACAAGAAACCCGGCTGAGATACGACTCAGCCACCCTCAACGCACTCAACACCGGACGATCACTCGCCTGCTACCGAGCCACCCCGAAGCGAACCCACGGTCCCTTCACCTGTCAAGCCTGCAAATACACCTGCCTCCGAACCTGCAAACCACCCACCGGACCTCGCAACAACAACAACCATCTCAAGTGCATCCTCCTCAATACCCGCTCCATCCACAAACACGCCGTCGAACTCTGGGACCTCCTCGACACAACAGCACCGGACATCGCCTTCCTCACGGAAACCTGGATGAACGCCTCCTCGGCCCCCGACATCGCCATAGCCATCCCGAACGGCTACAAGATCACCCGGAAAGACCGCATCAACAGAACCGGAGGAGGAATCGCCATCGTCTACAGGAACACCATCAGCGTCACGACCAACACCGATGACATACTCTCCGCCGCCGAACACCTACACTTCCAGATTCACACCGACCCCAAGACCACCCTTAGAGGAACACTCATCTACAGACCCCCGGGGCCACGCACACAATTCAGCGAAACCATCGCCGACTTCATCAGCCCACACGCCCTAGCCTCACCAGAATACATCCTCCTAGGGGACCTGAACTTCCACCTGGAGAATAACAACAACAACACCACCACCCTGCTCAACAACCTCGCCAACCTCGGACTCAAACAGCTGGTGAACACCCCCACCCACACCGCTGGCCACATGCTCGACCCCATCTTCTCCGCCAGCAACCACGTCTCCTTCAACCACTCCACCGGACTACACTGGACCGACCACAGATGCATCCACTTCACCTTCAATAAGAACACATCTGTTACATTCTTTCTTCCATGTCATTTGTAGTTTTTGTTCCTTTCCCTTATCTTGGAACATAGAACATAGTACCTGCGTGTACACTTTATGTTCTATGTTCCAAGGTGACAGTTGAACTGTTTTCCTTTTGCTGTGTGCTTTGCCTCATTGACTCTTCGTGAATAAACCAATCTTGGATCATATATACAATTCTCCTACGTATTTACTTTACAAAATTGTCGACGAGCGGAAGAAAACTCCTTGTTCCACGTTCCTGAGGCACAGGTTTTGGGAGTTCTCTGGACCCGCGTTTATAGTTCGAGGAAATACTATTGAGGAGGAGCGGCTGTTTCTATGGTACCTGACTGGCGAAACCCCGAGTTCCTGCGCATCTTCTCCGACGTGTGAGGAATTTTATGGTGTTTTGCGAGTTTTCTAGCTGCTTCGTGATTCCTGTGGACGACATCGACTTGACAACGAAGTTGCTGGGATACGGGAAGCAACGCGAGCTCTCGTTTGTTCGTAGATGCAGTGACGTTATCCCTGGGCAACGAGGTTGCTAAGTTACAGGAAACAAACCACGATAAGGACAGCTTCTCATTGGATGCGTCCTGCGTCATCACGTGGGCGGCCATATTATTTTGTTTGATAAATTTACTTCCTGAAACATAACACGACTGTGAAGTGCTCCGTGTTGCTGCAATTTCTCGCGCTACAAAGGATCGGTGGTAAATATTTTTGCAACTGGGGCAGCGGTGATTTTAATGCTAGCGATATTTTCGTTAACGCTACTCTCAAGTGATTTTGACTTTGTGTACGCTCGCAAATTGGATTTGCCACAGCATAACGCTTCCAACGGTTAAACTTCTCCATTAGAATTTATGTTGTCCAATTAACATGGCGGGAGCAGTATAATAGAAATAACTGTCTTCTAAACTGCTTAAAGGAGATTTATAAGTCTTCACATTTATGTTGTTCATTCTACGTTTCAATTGATGCATATAATCCATGTTTCAAAGTGGTTAATCACATGTTATTTATCTAAGTTAGTCATTGGCTGAATAACAATTTGTTGTTTGTTTTATGGTATATTCTAGTAGTTAGGAAGTACTTTACAAGACACCGTGTGATTCACAGGTCATATTTTTTGTGACAAGTATTTTGGAGTCTATTGTTATTATATGTGTGCATACATGCATTGATAATTGTGGAGTTTATAGGTTAGTAATTCTACAATGCAATTCGATCCTCCTTCCAAATTTTTACAATCCAAAGGAGACCCGCCCATTCCATGGGCAAGATGGAAAGTGGAATTTTTCACGTTTTTAAAAGCCATAGATGGCGAACGCATGTCTGCTGAACGGAAAAAAAACATTTTTCTACATTCTTTAGGCTCTGAAGGTCAACTCGTGTACAGAACGCTTCCACCAGTTAGATCTGGGGGTGGTTATAATGTGTATGATGAAGCTGTTTTACGTATTGAAGGCAGATTTAAACCTACCACTAGCGTAGCACTCAATAGGTTTAAATTTTACACTAGAGCACAAGATGAAAATGAAAGTTTCGATGAATTTTTAACAGCTCTTCGTGCGTTATCTTTGCATTGTAATTTTGGTTTAATGACAGACGAAATGATCAGGGATCAGATAATTGTTCATGTTAAGGGTAAGAAAGTTCAAGAGCAGTTATGGGTTTTGGGGCATCCAAGTTTAGAAGTAGCTATTAGTACAGCCAAAGCTTTGGAACAATCCGATAAGTGGATTAAATCTCTTAACAAAGATACTAAACCTAGTACATCTAATGAGATTAGTGTTGTTAGTTCTAGTACTTCAAAACCTATTTCTGGTGATAAAAATAGTGTTAGATCAAAACAATTTTATTGTTACAGGTGTGGTAACCCTGAACATATTGCTTCTTTTCCACAGTGTCCTGCAGTGGGCAAGGAATGCAATAAGTGTGGACGTTTAGGGCATTTTTCAAAAATGTGTAAAATTGTACCCAAGTTTAGTGCAACAAAAAATACTCAATCTCCATCTTATGTTTCTAATAAAGGCAAGCTTGCTTATGTTTCTAACAACAATTCTGTAGATGATAGGTCTCAGGGTGGTACAGAGTCTGGTATTGTAGTTTCAATTCAGAATAATCTTGAGGATTCCGAGATGGACATAATTTCTTCACCCAAATGTTAAGTCTATATTATGGGGAAACAATTGGAACTTATGGCAGACTCTGGGTCACCTTGGACCATAATTACACAAGATTATTGTAATGAATGTTTAGGAGAATTAGTTGATTGTGATTCTCTCTGTAAACCTGATATTATTGCGTTTAATTTTGATGGATCAAAGATTGATTTTATTGGGTTCAAGGTTGTACCTATTGAATTCAGAGGCAATTCTGCTGCTATCAAATTATATGTTACTTTCAAAGGCGCAAATGTTTTAGGTTGGCGTGACCAAGCTAAGTTGAGCATTGTCTTGAATCCCAGAAGCAAAGAACCAGTATCGGTGCTTGCATTATCATTATCTGGAACAGAGCTCATTAAGTTATTTCCTCAAGTTTTTTCAGACAAGTTAGGAAAACTCAATGGTTTTAGCCATAGGATCAAAGTCAAGGAGAATGTTGTTCCTATTAAACAAAAATTGAGGGGTGTTCCCATCAGTGTTAGGGCGGAACTGAAAGATATGCTTGACTCTATGGTTAAAGAGGATATCATTGAAGAAGTGGAATCATCTGAGTGGGTCTCTCCCATTGTTTTAGCTCGTAAACCTGATAATTGCATGCGTTTATGTGTTGATTTGAGGGCCTTAAATGCTAATTTGATTACTGACTGTCATCACCTGCCCAATATTAATGAAATGATATGCATGTTAGATGGTGCTTGTATTTTTTTTACTCTTGATCTTCGGTCTGCTTATCATCAGATTGATCTCACGGATGATTCCAAACATTTCACGGCATTTATTACACCCCATGGGTTGTTTCAGTTTAAAAGAATGCCGTTTGGCCTAGGTTCAGCTGCGTCGGTCTTTCAGAGAGCAATGTACCATATTTTCAAGGATGTGAATATGTTTGTCAAATGTTTTCAAGACGACATACTCATATTTTCAAAAAACATGGATGATCATTTTCTTCATCTAAAGGAGGTATGTTCTAGATTGAGTACATCTGGCTTAACTCTCAAGGCTTCAAAATGCAAATGTTTTTGCAAGTCTGTTGAGTATCTTGGGCATACTCTTTCTGGTGAGGGGATTGTACCAAAAAAGGCGTTGGTTGATGCGATTATAAAAGCTCCTGCTCCTGATAATAAGGAGAAACTTCTCTCGTTTGCTGGTCTTTGTGAGTATTATAACAAGTTTATACAGAACTTTGCTACTAAAATGGAGCCCCTTAGAGAATTAACGAGGAAATCAGCTGAGTTTGTTTGGACTGAAGTACAAGAAATGGCTTTCAGGGAAATCAAAAAAGAGATTGTTAATGCACCCACTCTCAAATCCTTTTGCCTGAATAAAAAGTGTATTATCACAGTTGATGCCAGTCTTTATGGTTTGGGTGGTGTTCTTAGTCAGATCTCAGGTAAAGAGGAGTGGTGTGTAGCTTTTGCTTCCAGAACATTGTCTGATACGGAAAGAAGATATGCAGTGATTGAGAAGGAATTACTAGCATGTATCTGGGCCGTTGAACATTTTCGAAATTATGTCTGGGGTAGTAGGTTTTTACTCAGAACGGATCATAAGCCGCTTGTTGGTATTTTATCTCCTGGGGGTGGGTGGAACTCCACTGCCCGCATAGCCCGTCTTACCTCCCGTTTACAGGAATATAATTTTGAGGTTGTGTATGTTCCAGGCAGAAATAATGTCACGGCTGACTTTCTCTCTAGGCTACCATGCTCTGATGAGTGTGTGTCCATGGTTGCACATGATGCGGATATTATTACCACTGTAAAAGATTTTGTGTCTCATGAGTTTACCAATCTATCTGAAAGTGAGTGGTCTAGAGAAGTGAATGAGGATATGTTAAGTCAGCAGATTTTTGAGTTCATTAAGAAGGGATGGCCCAAGGAAGGGCTTGTGTCTGCGGAAATTGCTCCATTTTGTCGTGTATCTTCGGAGATTGAGGAAAGTGGTGGTTTGCTTTTCAAAGGGGGGAAAATCATTCCTCCTGTCAAGTTACAAAAAAGATTTTGTTTCTTTCACACCAAGGACATTTGGGTATGTCGTCAATGAAACGACTGATTAGAGCAAATTTTTGGTGGCCTGGACTGGATAAGATGGTAGATAAAATGGTTAGGGAGTGTCCAGAGTGTATTAGTAGTGACAAGATGCTCCAGGTTTCTTCTGCGCCTCTCAATCCAGTCAGTTGGCCAGTTCATCCTTGGCAGAAAGTGGCTTTTGACATTTCTGGGCCTTTCAAGCATTTACCTTTAAATGCTCGGTTTGCCTTAGTCATTATAGATTATCACTCTAAATGGCCTGAGGTTAAATTTGTTGCAAGTATTTCATCTCAAGCGATCATCATTTTTTTAAAAGAGGTATTTGCCCACGAAGGTGAACCAGAGGTGTTAGTAACTGATAATGGTGTTCAACTGGTTTCACAAGAAATGAAAGAATTTCTTGTACAGTGCAATATTAAACATCATACCACGTCTCTTTATGAACCTAGAGAAAATGGTCTAGTAGAACGATTTAATCGTGTCCTTAAAGAGGGTTTTCAGTCTGTTAAGGGATCTTCTGATTCCTGGATGGATATTGTGAGAAGGAAGTTATGGATGTATCGTATCACTCCACATTCTGTAACTGGTGTCAGTCCTTTTAGACTGTTGAAAGGTAGGGAACCTTCTTCTGACATCTGCCCTTGGTGGATTAAGAAAATTAACAATGATAACAACAAGCTTGATTTGGATGTGGATGCCAAACGTGTGGAGGAAAAACAAAATAAAATGAAATCTGTATTTGATTCAAAGATGAAAGTTAAAGATCCTGATTTTGTAGTAGGAGAGTGGGTCAGAATAAAAAAACCTGGGTTTTTGATAAAGGGTTGTTCTAAATTCTACCCACCCATTAAGATTGTGAAGGTTCGTAAGAGGAGTGTTATTACTCAAGATGGTAGGGTTTGGAATATGAGAAGGGTTGCTAAATGTAAAGTGTTAAACAATGCTGGCTCATCTCCATTACATAATTCAGGAAATGTTTCTGCTGACACTTTGGTGCATACGCAATCGGTGGCATAAAGAGTTAAGGGAAATGCCCGTCCTAGAATTTTACCGGGTAGATATTTAACTTAATTGTATTTTAATTTTTGTTATGTTAGAAAGGAGATGTGTTACATTCTTTCTTCCATGTCATTTGTAGTTTGTGTTCCTTTCCCTTATCTTGGAACATAGAACATAGTACCGGCGTGTACACTTTATGTTCTATGTTCCAAGGTGACAGTTGAACTGTTTTCCTTTGGCTGTGTGCTGTGCCTCATTGACTCTTCGTGAATAAACCAATCTTGGATCATATATACAATTCCCCTACGTATTTACTTTACAACATCCCACCACCGCACGCAACAAATCCCCCGAAGATGCTGGAGCAAAATATCCACAGACCAGCTCCTCTCATCACTGAGCCAGAACCCACCAGCCAACACCACTGACACCAACGACGCAGCCCACAACCTCGCACAGTGCATCACCAACTGCGCCGACGACCTCGCACCACTCAAGAACCCCCCAGGCATGACCAGCAACAGGAAAACTTCATGGTTCACAGACGCCCTCAAAGAATCAAAGAAAACATGCCGATCCCTTGAAAAACACCTGGCGCCGCGACCAAACTACAGAAAACATGACAGCCCTCAAGAACGCCTCCTGCAAACACCACCAACTGATCCGCACCACCAAAAGGACATCATTCAAAGAACGACTAGACAACAACACCCATAACAGCAAGGAACTCTTCAACATCGTCAAGGAGCTCTCCAACCCCAACGCCAGCAACAACAACATCACACCGTCACAAGAACTCTGCAACTCCCTCGCCACGTTCTTGCACCGAAAAATCGCAGACATACACGACAGCTTCGGACCTCAGACTCCGCCTCCAACCTCCGAACCAGCGACCCCCACCACCACCCTCAGCTCCTGGACCCCCATCAGCACTGAAGACACCACCAACATCATGAACTCCATCCACTCCGGCTCCCCCTCGGACCCATGCCCCCATCATATCTTCAACAAAGCCGACACAATCATCGCACCCCATCTCCGGAACATCATAACCAGCTCCTTCACGTCAGCCACCTTTCCGAAGAGCTGAAAGCACGCAGAAATCAACGCCCTTCTAAGGAAACCTACAGCAGACCCCAAAGACCTCAAGAACTTCCACCCCATCTCTCTTCTGCCCTTCCCGGCCAAAGTCATCGAGAAGACTGTCAACAAACAGCTGACTGCTTTCCTCGAGGCAAACAACTCGCTCGACCCATCCCAGTCCAGATTTCAAGCCAACCACAGCACCGAGATCGCCCTCATCGCAGCCACCGACGAAATCAGGACCCTGATGGACAACGGAGAAACAACCGCCCTCATCCTCCTGGACCTCTCGGCAGCCTTCGATACCGTATGCCACCGCACCCTAATAACTCGCCTCTTCAACACTGGGATCCAAGGAAAGGCCCTGGACTGGATCACCTCGTTTCTCTCCGACGGAACACAGAGAGTCCGCCTCCCTCCCTTCCGCTCAGAGGCCACCAAGATCATCTGCGGCGTACCCCAAGGCACCTAGCTCAGCCCTACCCTCTTCAATATCTACATGAGCCCCCTCGCCGCCATCGCACGCAAACACAACATCAACATCATCTCCTACGCCGACGATACCCAGCTGATACTCTCCCTCACCAAAGACCCAGCGGCCGCCAAAACCAACCTCCAAGAAGGAATGAAAGACGTCGCAGAATGGATGAAGCTCTGCCGCCTGAAGCTGAACTCAGACAAAACGGAGGTCCTCATCCTCGGACAATCCCCATCCGCCTGGGACGACTCCTGGTGGCCCTCAGCACTGGGCCCCGCGCCAACACCATCGGACCACGCACACAACCTGGGATTCATCCTGGACTCCTCCCTCACGATGACCAAGCAAGTCAACGCCGTCTCGTCCTCTTGCTTCAACACCCTGTGCATGCTCCGGAAAATCTTCAGGTGGATCCCCACCGAAACCAGGAAGACTGTCACCCAGGCCCTCGTCACCAGCCGACTGGACTACGGAAACGGCCTCTACGCGGGAACCACTGCCAAACTTCAAAAACGACTACAACGCATACAGAACGCCTCCGCACGACTCATCCTCGACATCCCTCGCCACAGCCACATATCCGCCCACCTGAGAAACCTGCACTGGCTCCCCGTCAGCAAGAGGATCACGTTCAGGCTCCTCACCCACGCACACAAAGCGCTCCACGACATGAGCCCCGAATGCCTCTCGGTCTACGCTCCCACCCGCCAGCTCCGCTCCGGCAGCCTCGCTCTCGCCACCGTCCCACGGATTCGCAGAACCACCGCCGGAGGAAGATCGTTCTCCTACCTGGCAGCCCCAAGACATGGAACTCCCTCCCCGCACACCTACGAATGACCCAGGACCATCTCACCTTCAGGAAACACCTCAAGACCTGGCTCTTCGCTCTGTAGCGTCACCTCCCCCCCCACCCCCCTCAGCGCCTTGAGACCCGCACGGGTGAGTAGCGCGCTCTATAAATGCTTTGATTGATTGATTGATTGAAGGGCTGAGTACTGACTTTGGCTCTAAATTTAACAGTTCTTCAGTGATAAAACTGCTGCAATGGCAGCTGCTGCCAACAGTGGAGAAGTGTGGGCGGGGCCACAAGGGCTGTTGCCCCGGGTGCAAAATACTTAGGAGTGAAATTTTTTAAAAGAAAAGTGGAAGGGACTCAGGAAGTGCTAACAGTCCACAGGTTAGAGGGAGCAATGCATGCCTTGCCCCGGGCACTGGCAACCCACACTACGCCGCTGGCTGTCAAGTATTACCAGCTTCTAGACATTTATTCAAGCCCGCAATAAATAAAAGTAAGTATTTTACAAAGAGCCTTATCAAACATTTTTAATGGAGTGGTATAGCTATTTCACAGTATCATAATTACAAATTGAAGCATTTTCACTATTATTTACCACAACGTCCTTGTTATTACTCATTCATCTTCTGCAGCTAATAAACACTGCTAAAGATAATAGTCTGGGCTTGTTTTAAGTGCATTCCAGTTGTTTTATTATATATCTGAATGCAGTAACAGAAAGAGGCAGCAAAATACCAGTGAGGCAGCAGAGATTTTTATCTTAGGTTTTTAAGCCACGCCCTTTGTTACATAGGTTACTCCCCTTTGAGAGACCTCCTAGTTTTTTCAAGCCCTGTGTGAGTCTTGGAAAGACAAGTTGTATGCAGCTCACTCAGCATTCTAAGACACTAACAGTCGTCACATCTGGTGACTTTCGAAGTTATGTGGAATTTATAGCTTAAGGGTTTATGTGCAGCTACAGAAACCTCATAAATCAACTTAACCCGCATATGGCATTGGGTGGCTCTAGATGTGACAAAGTTTAGTTTTCTTGTTCTAACGTCAAAGTCTTTTTATGAGGAAATACAAATTTCCTTTAGCTATAAAGCTTCAACATACCTTATCTATATGAAGGGTGGCCAGAGATAAAAAATAGCTTCAACATGCGTGGGTGCATCAAAGGCCAAACTAAGAAAAGACACAAACTTTTAAGCTACTGTGGCAGCTTGTGGCATGCTATAATATTGTGGGACCGGACTTACTAGTCGTCACACCAAAGGATTTCATAATTCGATGTGGTTTAAGACAATCAATCAATCACAGGTTTGGTAAGCGCGAAGAGCCAGGTTTTGAGGTTTCTTGGGAAGATGGGGAGTGATGTCTGCCTGAGGTGGAGCGGTATGGCGTTCCATGCTCTGGCCGCGAGGAAGGAGAAGGAGCAGCCTCCTGATCTGGTCTTTCTGGCGTGGGGAACCATGGCGTAGTAGAGCTGGGTCGATCGTAGGGTTCTTTGGGGGGCGTGGAGGTTGATTCAGCGCTTGAGGTATGCTAGTCCGGTGTTGTGGAGGGCTTTGTGTGCGTGTGTGAGGATCTTGAAGGTGATTCTAGCCTTGATGGGGAGCCAGTGGAGTGTGCGCAGGTGTTGGGAGATGTGGCAGTGTTGTGGTAGGTTGAGGACCAGTCTTGCGGCGGCGTTCTAGATGTTTTGTACCTTGCGGGTGAGGTTTTTGTTTATTCTGGCGTAGAGTGCGTTGCCGTATTCGAGTCTGCTGGTGACGAGGGCGTGGGTGATGGTTTTTCTGTTCTCAAGGGGGATCCATTTGAAGGTCTTACATAGGAGGTGGAGGATGTGGATGCAGGAGGATGTGACGGAGTTGATCTGGCGGTCCATTTTGAACTTGGATTCTAGGATGATTCCAAGGTTGTGTGCGTGGTCCGTGGGAGTAGGTGGGCTACTGAGGGCGGGGGGGCCACCTGGTGTCGTTCCAGGTGTCGAGGTGTGGGCCCATGATGAGTACTTCTGTTTTGTCTGTGTTGAGTTGTAGGCAGCTGCTTTTCATCCATTTGGCTTTGGCTTCCATGCCTTCTTGGAAGTTGTGTTTGGCTGCGTTGACTTTGTTGGATAGGGGGAGGATGAGTTGGGTGTAGTCTGCGTATGAAACAATGTTGAGTCCGTAGGTTCTGACGATGGGGGCGAGAGGAGCCATGTAGACGTTGAAGAGCATTGGGCTGAGGGAGGACCCCTGGGGGACTCCGCAGGTGGTTGGTGTAGGGCCCGAGAGGAAAGGGGGAGTCTGACTCGCTGCGTTCTGCCGGAGAGGAAAGAGTAGATCCAGTCGAGGGCCTTGTCCCGGATACGTGCGTCGTGGTGTCTACATATTAGGGTGCGGTGGGATACCGTGTTGAAGGCCGCTGAGAGGTCGAGGAGGATGAGGGCTACTGTTTCTCCTTTGTCCAGTAGGGAGCTGATGTCATCTGTTGAGGCGAGGAGTGGAGTTTCTGTGCTGTTGTTTTTTCTGAAGCTGGATTGTGACAGGTCGAGGAAGACACACATTTTCTCCCATCTAGCAGGGGGTAAATGTATGGTGTAGTAGGAGGGAGGGAATGGGAAACAATTTTTTTGAAAATTCACAAAGGGCATGGGGTCCAAACAGGACCCCTTCCCCTTCGTGAATGGGTTACCACCCCAGCTTGGGCATTGGTAGCTTTTCAATGGTTTGCGGCTGAAATTGTTGTCTCAAACCGCCGAGAGATTAGATACCCATTTGGTATTTGGAAGGGATGCCCACAACATGCCACTTACAAATACCAAATTAGTATCTATTCAATATCCCATTAAAATTTTTACTGACTCTTCAAATCGGATTCATGCATAGAGACAACCTATTTTCCGGTCACAAAAGCTCCTATTTTGCAGTTTGGAGCCTTTGCGACCATATACCTGGTTAGTACATCTTGCCTTCTATCTCTCCTCCAACTACTTCACCTCTCTTTCTAACTCAATCCTCTGTTGAACTTACCATGGCCCATATGTAAAAAAAAATCGATTTTGCTATTCCCAAATAGCGAATCGGTAGAAATCACTATTTGAGAATCGCAAAACAGAATGTATGTAATTTGCAATTTCCTAATAATGATTCCTACAGATGTGCAATCACTATTAGGAAACCGCAAATTAGTAAGTCCCTGAATTGCGATTTACTAATATGAACTTGCACAACATACACATATGGACCTAAGTCATTTTATGTTTCAGAAACTTGGCTCAAGTGCCAGGGACGGAACGATGCATGCAGTTAATACATTCTACAATGGTAATAAACGTTGTAATGGCATAAAGTCCTTATTTCACTGCATTTTGTTCCAAGTTTTATTAATTAAAAATTAAGGTAGAAGGCGATTTGTTCCTACATTGCTTGAATGATGGTGTTCCAAATTCTCGAGAATGTAGGCGGTGGTATCCCTGTTGCCATTGCAACTGTTCCAGCACCAATGAAAATAAGTTAGCACCTGATGCACAGCTGTGTAGATGTTGTCACATGACTCCAGATTAGGTTGAGCGTGCTGAAGTATATCCACAACTGCAGGTTTATACAGGGTTATCTTGCCAATTTTGGCAAAACATGTTCCAGTGGAGATAAATCTCGCAAGGAGTAACCTCATGATGCTCATAAGCAAACAGTAGGAGACCTCAAGGATCTCAGCCATGCCCTATCCTCACGGGCTACCACACGTCACTATTGTCCACTATTGCCAAGACTTCCAGGCCTCACTCCTGTTCCCAGCCTTAAAGGAAATCGTTTTAATGCCTGGATGGCGTTGTTTCTTCTTTATTGCATGAAGTTCTACTATGCTGAGCAACAGCTCTAAACCATGGGCATTTAGCTTCAGAGACATAAACAGAAGCTGAAGCAATTAGCAGCCTTTTTGTGAGACGCACACCTTGATGCTGTAAAAATATAGATATATCGAACTAGGAAGTTTCAATCCTAGCGGGACTACAGCCTACTATCATAGGCCAAAATGATGGTCTGCAATCTCCACTTACGTAGCCTGACTGTAGATGATATTGTCTCCATATGCCCCATCCAAAAGTGAAAACAAGCATTGCCAATGCCAATAGGTCTGGCTTTATATTAAGGTAGTGTGGCAATGTAAAGCATTACTAATAAATACCATGGGAACAAGTATGTATTTTGGTGATGGCAAAGAACTGTAGAATAATATTGATGTAGGTTAAAAGGCCAGGTGGCTGGTGCTGAAAGTGTGACAAAAGCAAGCCCGTCTGCACACGTCTGCACCTGAATGGCGCCCAGCGCCTGGATCCCTGCCTGTCCGACCACCTAGAGGTACTCCGCTGCTGAACCCGGAGCCCTGGGCGCCAAACAACTCTTGCCTCGCTTCTCCTCCCTCAGCAACAGGACCGTTCACCTGTCACCACTGTTTCTTCACCTGCAACTCAGGACCTCCCGCCTTCTCGGATACCTATGCCACTCCTGGTTTGCCGACCGCAACACCCCCCCAGAACCTCTCCAATGCCACCTGCTCAATGCCTGATCTCTCTGTAAACATGCTACCGAAGTTGGAGTAACCATTACCACCTTCGCCCCTGATGCAACTGTCGTCACAGAAACCTGGCTCAACCCCTCCTCCACTCCCAGCTCAATGGCTACACAATGGCACATCAAAACCGCACCAACAAACATGGCGGAGCCATCACCATCATCCACAAAGAAACAATCTGAGTGTACCACCAAAGAGGACGACACCACACCGACCATGGAGCACCTCAATTTCCAAATCCACACCTACGACAGAACAACTATCAGAGGCATCCTTGCCTATAGACCCCTAGGAACACGCACCAGTTTGTTTAAACAAATATTTTTATAAAAATGTTGCATTAATTTATCACTTCAAAAAGGTTGTGAAAATATTTTATAATTAAATAATAGATATATTTTATTTTTAGATTTGTTTTATACAATAAGTTATTTATTTACATTTCTAAGTATGATAAATAATTTATTTCATGTAACTTTATTTTATATGAGGCTTTATTTTAGATCCCTATCTTATCTTCTATGGGAGGGTGTTGCAGCCCCACTGGTCGGCCATTTGTGGTGCTGGACGTACATCAGCTAAGAGGTGAAGTAATTTGCCACTATTTTGGGGTCCTTTTTGGCTGTTGTAACTTCAGAAGTGCAGTTTTCTAATAGCAGTGGCCTTACTCTTTTGTGGGTGAGTGGATATTCCTTCCTCCTTCCTAAACCCCTTCTAAGCACGTCCTAAAGCTGCCCCTTACTCCTTCCTAAACCCCTCCCATACCAGTTACTGGTATGCATGTCTCTTTTTCCGTCTACTCTCCCAGTCCCTCCCACATTTACCACCAAGCAGTAAACTTGCATGTGCGAGCATCTCCCCACAGAAAAGATAGCAGAGGTGGTGGTGGAGGTTTGCACGTGTAGGTTTGTGAACAGCATTTTGTAGTACTTTAGTAGTACTAATATAGTACTAAAGTACTACACAATGTGGTTGGTGAATAGGGCCCTTAGTGGCTAATGCCAGGTTCAGAAGGACTACAAATGAAACAAAACCTTTCACAGTTACTTTAGAAGTTGGATTTTTTGGAACCGTCAGAATAAAACATTAAAAAAGAACAGGAAATGCATTGGCAAACTCAACAGGACAGGCATTGGCAAAGCCAGTAGGTCAGGGTTTAATGTGCTAATGGATTTAGAGTGATTACATTAGAGCAGGATATATTAGAGGGAGCCAGCAGGAGCAAGCAGAGAGAGAAATCAGTGTAAAGGAGTCCCTCATGCAGTTCAATGCAAGCTCTAGAATGGAGGCAGGCGGATACGTCCAAAAAGCCAATATCATTAGGTGGGAGAGGAAATCTCCACTGTCCTGAGCAGGGACGTGATTGACAAACTTTCAAGCAAGTCACTGAAAGTGACTTATTGAAGAAAGACAATGGCTGAAAGGGGCGGACTCAAAGCCCATTCTACCTAAGTTGGCAACAGGTATCGGACAGCTTCGCTGTCAACACCTGACCGAAAATGTCACAAGAGCCTGTTTTCTCTGTCATCGTGACCCATTTTCGAAGAGAAATCAGGAAAGGATGTTGAATCTGGGGCCAAGAAGATATCACAGAGGAAAACCAGGTTGGGAGGATTAGGGGCAGAGATGGTTGCGAGAGAGGAAGAGGGACTGGGGAGGTAGAAGAAAAAGAAAGAAAATTAGGAGGGAGAAAATATAGGGTGAGGTGTGAGGAGACTCCCAGCAACACAAGACAGTTTTAAGTGAGGGAGAAAAAGTAAAAAGATGGTAGTAGTGGTAGAGTGTCCCTCCATAAAAGTCAGTAAAATAATCTAAGCAATTCTGACAAATGTCTGCAGATAATTTTTTAAGATGCAGCACATTCATCATGTTGAATATACCTAATTGTAAATGCTACTAATTAAAACAAATAATGGAAATTGGTTTATGGATTAATTTTCATCAGAACATTTTTCTATCAGTTAATTCTTCATCTCTATCATAGACATCCGTCCCATGCAACCTGCGCTTCATATGCGTTTGACCTCAACCACATCCTTCTTCACTTCTTGCTTAAGCGCTAGCCTGTCTCCTGTACTATATATATTTCACCTGCGGTTTACCACTAGTACATCTGGAATGGGCTTCATGCCCGCAGGTTCAAACAGAGTTAGGAGCAGGTGCCACACAATGACTATTGTTCCCCTACTCATAGTATATGCATTTTGGAAATTGGCCATTTTCTGCAAGGTCACCCCACATTTCTGCCTTCCTTAACTGAACCCGTTTTTGCTGGCCAAAGGACTATGCACACTCTGCTCCTGTTAACCAGTGGTAAAGTGTTTGTGCTCTTCCTTTTCAAACACGGTAAAATTGGCATACCCCTAAATGGTGTAGACTGCCATTTCAACCTAGGAGAATAAACCTTTTGGCAGGCACAAACCTTACCTTTTAATAATTATAAGTCACTCTGAAGTAGGCTTAAATGCCCAAAGCGAGGGCAGGGTGCATGGTATTTAAAAAGCAGAACATGTGTATTTATGTTTTACATGTCCTGGCAGTGAAAATCCCCCCAAATTCATTTTATACCGTAACCATCCTGGCTCTTCCGTAGGAAAACACTTGGTTAAATTACAACAAATTGTAATGTTTAATTTCAGTTTTGTAGGAGCTAAAAAAATGATTCAATGACTCACTTTAATGGTCATTTAAAATCCAGCTTAATGGTCAAGTTGGATTTTATATCACTATTATCAAAGCTTGCCTTGTGAAACTGTGATAGCGGGAGCGGCCATGTACCGGTTCCTATAGCTATAGGTTTCAAACCACAAGTGCGGTTACGATCTTTTTATGAACATACTCACTTTGGAGCTACGACTCGCTCTACAATTTCTGTTAGCCTTGAGTAAGTCCTTTCGGACGAAACATGTGTCGGCTGCCTGTTGCTTATGAAATGGATTTTGACAAGAAATAAAGGACACATAGAAGGAAACAAAGATCAGCTTGTGGACTTCCTCTCTCCTACTATGATGGTTAATAAATACTTTACACATTGTCTCTACGTTAAACCTGACTAATATTGTGCCCAGTTACCAGAGGGTTAAGCACAAGTGTATTTAGTGACTGTTGTGGTTCACCCTGACATTGGCTGTGAATATTATTTGGGGTGGGTCCTCACCTCCCTCAACTAGTAATCCAATTTCTTACACTGTACACCAGTTGCTTGCTATAAATTGTTCTCACAGCCTGTACTCTGAACCAACTGTTGTTCATTGCTTCTGATCTGTGCCTCTTTTTCAAGAGTGCTGCACTCACTATTCCATTGCTCTAAATATCAGTGAAAAGATCACGGGAATCATGTTAAACTTACACTGGGCGCTTTATTACCTTTGTAATCGGCAAGCACAATCTCTCTATCTTTCTCCATCCTACTACATTTATAAAATGGAGTCACTCTTGCCCAATTTGGGCCCCTGCATGCCTGTGCCTCTCCAGAATGAATGAATACCAAATTCCGAGGTCATAGCTTCCTCAGACCGCTCACTATCATTCCCAGAACCTGCTTCTCAGTGGTATACTTTCCATCTCTTGCTGTCTCTTGACCACACATGCTTCTCGTGGGTCAAAATTTGCCATACTTTTATGTTCCAATATTTACAGCAGGCCCTTTTTTCTCAACTCTGATGGCAAGTTCAACCGAGTAAGGCACTCCCTGCAAAAATCCAGATTCAACATGCAGCCAAATATTTGAAAGCCAAGATGACCTACTCACTTTTATGAGGCTGATAAATTGAGTAGTATTGATTGATAGTATTACCTATTATGAAATGCTTTGAAGCTGCAGGAATCAGCACGAATCGCTGTATAAAAAGAGATATTTAAACTACTTTCTACCCCAAATCTTAGGTTTCCTTAAACAGAACTTATATCTTCTGTACCTACCTCGGGACACTCCTTTTAAGTCCTGCAATCTCATATATTCTGAACTTCCCGAAAAGCATCCACAATAACACCAACCATGATAGTAAATACATTCCAGTATGGCTGTGCACACATTACATTCTAAGTTAGTCATAGGAGGCTTTCTCTTGTTAGCCCCCTTTCCAGTGGCGGCTGGTGACATTTGAAAGTGGTGCGGCATAGGAGTTGGGGATGAGTGTTACGTCCCCATCAACATAAGGGGGGCTTAGTAGATTCCCCCAGATAACATTTTGAAAACAATTATGACAAATTGTGCATTTTAAAGCAAATGTAGGAAAGCGTGTGTTACCAAAGAGAAACAGAATTGAATCTGGGATGGCGCAGTGCAAAATTGTCACTTGCACACAGTATATGACAGGTTGCCACAAAAAGTGTAAGGATATTTTTTGTTTAATATAAAAGAAGTGTTTGCAAAATATATGTTTTTGTGGTACGTATAAGTAAATGCATATAAAAGAGCACAAGCACCTTAAAATAAAGATTAATTCGAATTAATCAGAGAGAAACTCATTCCTTTACGTCAATTGGTAATGCAATCACTGACGATATTGGTGTGTAACCTGAGAGAGACAGATCCGAATCAGGTAAGAGTAGGGGTACTAATGACTTGTGTATTTACAGGGTTATGAGGTCCCAGTGTGTGAGAAAGAAGGCAGTTTACAATATGGGAGTCATTACTGTACAATTTTCTTACTCATGGTAAAAGGGTCACATATGGCAGCAGAGTGTCAGTCATAAATTAACTGAAACTAGGAAGTGCTACACATAAGCAGTCTGAAACATGGGCAGCTATGACTTAACAGTTCGACTGTCAGTTCACTGACGAGCAAAACCTGCCATTGAGAACAAACATGCCCCTACACAGAACGATTAAACATTTAAAATCACGCGCATGGGAAACCGGCTTTAAAAAATGCCAAAATAAAAGTGGCACTTTCACTAGGCGCCTTAACGACTCGCTATGGCTTGAACTCATCGCGAGGTCGTCCTCAGGGATGTAGACCTAAGCTCTGTGTCATTCTCAGTAGTTTTCGCTCTGCCGGCACTATGATGTAGGCAGCTAAGCTGTGTATTCGCTACCTTGCGGCCACCTAATAAAAATGATTGATTCTAAAAAATGCCAAAGACACCGTCTAAAATCCAAGACCAGCTTTCCCTACTTCGCGACAGTGTGGCAGTGGAGTTATTCATCAGGTTTGTCTTCTCACTTCACACTCTGCAGGCAACAGTCACCAAGACAAGCACCTTCCAGCTCACAGTTTATGACTCCCCAATAAAAACAAAGGGGCAGATTTACAAGCCCCTTGCGACAGTTTTACGCCACAGTTGCGTCACTTTTGTGACACAGCGGCGGCGTAAACAATGCGCCACTATGCGACATATTTACAACGTGACGCATCTAGTGAGATGTTTCACGTTGTGAAGCCCGGCGCTACATTATACCTGCGCAGGTATAATGTATGCAGGGTGGGCGTTCCCCGCAAGGAATCCCCGTAAAAGTGACGCAGTGAAATCTATAAGATTTCACTGAGTCACTTTTACATCCCAGCTGCATCAAATCCTTACGCCTGCTTCAAGCAGGCGTAAGGAGTGACGCAGCATATAAGGTATAGGACACCCCTGAGCAGTGCTGCAGTTGCGTCGCGCTTGCGACACAACTCCAGCACTGCGTCACCCTTATGGCGACAGATGCGTCACCCATCTGTCTATCCTTGCGCCGCATTGTAAATGTGGTGCATCCATGGTGGTGCAAGGGGGTTTTTGAGTCACGCAAAATAACTGCCGCATCCCTGCTAATATGCAGGGATGCGCCAGTTATTGTAAATCGGCCCCAAACTCTCTTCATCCTCACCAGACACCCCCCTGCTTCCCTTCCCTCTCTCTACACCTGGCTGGCTTGCTCTCTGCTCGCACCAAAAGCATTTACAGCGCTGACAACGATGCATGCATGGTAATTCACGGAACTTCCATTTTTTCTGCTGCCCCCCCCCCCTCCCCCTTACAAGAACGCAGCACTCTTCCTCTGCACTCCTTTGAGAGCCACCGGAGACCTCTTCATTGCGCCAAAGCGCCACAGGTTCTCTCTCCACGAAGACCTGTGAGCAGGATCTTTCCTTCCACCCTTACTGATTGCCTGGAGTGCCCACCCCTTTTTTTCCTTTTTTGCTGATTTATAGAGCACAAACTTTAGAAAGTTGGCAGCTCTGGCAGAACGCCACTCTCCTCATCTAAATGGAGCGCCACACTGTCTAGTGGTTAAAAGAACATTTTGAGCCCCAGCCTTGGCTTTCAAAGGGCATATAAAGTCAACTATGTGCATATTTTGCATTGCAGCATTGATTTGGCATCCATTCCTCGTTCACACTCGCTATGAAACGCAAACAGCCTTAACTATTCTAAATGTACATGCCTTATTTTGCCATGACTTAGCCGTCATTTCAGAGAGCAGCAGGAGACCAGTGGCAGCCGACACAGAAAAATACCAGGGGGCGGGTGTAGTGGGTGCGGGGGAGGGGAGCAGGAAGTGCATAGTGAGGGGTTATTACTAAAAATGAAAATGAAAAACACTCGCACTCCTCTGTTCCTGGTCCCAGCAGTACCTGGGACAGCATCCCGAATCCCCATCCAATCCCTGCTCTGCTATCAAGCTTGAGAGCAGCATGGGGATTGGCCTGAGCTGGCTGGATTAAGGCTCGCTCAGGCACAGGGAGTCTGTGCTGTTTCTTCAACCATGCTGTGCAATACAACTCGCTTGGAGAAACCTAAGTGTGCATGTCGGTTTGGCTGGCTTGAGACGGCCGGCCAAACTGAGATACTCATTTAAAAGTGCACATCTACCACACCTTCTCCCCCCTTCCAAGGCCCAGCCCGCCCCCCACACACTGACTCAAAGCCAGCCGCTGAAAAAAAACCAACAGTAAAATATTGTTTTATTTTTCCGCTGCTGGCTCTGAGCCAGTAGGGCGACGCTCCTCCGCCATTGCAGAGGAGCCGCCGCTGCAGGAGTAGTTGTTCGTACAGCAAGTTGGGCCTAATGCTGTAGCTGCTTCCCTTCTGGTGACAGCGGCAGGTTTGCTTTGAATTCTAACACTGAAGGTGTTCAAACAGTGCAGCGGTCCGTACCTTGGTACTGCCACGGTGGCCTTTTGGCAGCTAATGCTTTTAGAAGGTCTCCTACATACACTCCATTCAAGGTCATAGAGTTAGGTTACATGGCCTCAATCACTTCAGAGACTGCCAGCAAGGACCTTTCCCAGCTTGTCACAGATAAAGAGTTGGAAAAGAGGGTTCCTTGCAGCCTCTGAAGTAACTGATAGGCAGTCCCAGGAATACAGGGCTCGTTCCCCAGATGACCAGGACTGCTTGTAAATACGATACTTCTGTGCGTCATAAATGGGGCAGTGGTCGAAGTGGGCGGGAACGGCAGGGCACGGCGTGCCCCTACTTCTTTAATTCTATAGCTTCCGTTCCCCTACTTTTTTATTTTGAACACGCGTCCCGGGACATTAGAAATATCCAAGGCCTGCAGAGAAGGTTTGCATTAGTGGCTGTCCGGGGACGGGCGGGGAGCAGAGAAGGAAAAGGTCTCCGTCTCTTGCTTCCTGCCCAGACTAGACAAGGAAGGTGTCCGCTTCTGCTCTGCCGCTGGCAGCTTGCCCCCCCCCCCTCTCTTTCTTACTCTTATTCCCTCTCTGTCTGTCTAGCTCCTCCTCACTTACCGAAAACCGTCACTCAAGAAATGGTTCTCACCCTCTCTTTCTTCCTGTCACTCATTTTGTTCCCCTGTGAAATGGATGCAAAAAAGAAAACGACTTTTGCTGGAAATGCCGTTTTTACATTTTTACATTCCAAAGTGCAGCCTCGGAAATAAAAGGTTCAAAATATGAAAAATCAATAACTAAATAAAGCAAGACGAGGTGTTCTTAAAGTGGCCAGATCGGTTTTATTCAAACCCCAAAAACATTAGCGTCACTTTACTGAGTTTGCCAGTGAAGCCCTGTTTCCCCCCAGTGGGGAAGTGCGCCAAACCTGGAGGTACTGCAATACCTGGTTGATGGGTGGATTGGAAAACAAAATGTGTGCGGCGGCTTTGTGTTCACGAATGTGGTCTTTTAAAACCATACTGCTTACGTTTTGTAAGCATATGAGCAGTGGACATTGAAATGGGTCCTTTCTGGGCCCTGTAGTTTTCAGGCAGAAGCACTCGCTGATTTCTGAATAGTGAGTGTAAAAGCATTAAGTTCACCATGTTGTTCCTGCTTACATTTCACATGCTTTATGTAATCTTTCATTCCCTATGAGTGTATGCTTTTTCCAGCATGATGTTACTTTTTCCTTTAGGCAGCATATTGCTCTTGCCTAGTGCGTAATTTAAATTGAGTCACATCCAGTTGTTTATAGAAGGCCAAATTGGATTGTAGTTGAAGGCAGTGTGAATTTCTCTTAGTGGGGCAGTATGGTGTTCAGTGAGGGAGCGGATGTAGCACTGTGGGCAGAGATGCCGAATTTAGAACTGGGGGAACCAGGTTCAGCCTTCATGAGCAGTCCCCCAGACCACTCTCCTGAGGGAGCACATTTCCATGCTAGACCTTAGAAGGCCCCGCAAATCCGGAAAAGCCCTGGTGTCTTAACACCAGCAGGTGGACCCTAGCCGTGGCAAGTGTGGGTTCACCATGAAGGCTTGCCCACCACAATCCATACTGAAGTTCACCTCCAGTCTTGCAGGCAGGCCTATGAAGTAGCAGACCCTAGAGCAACAGTGACTCTGTCACTGAGGTCACAGGACCCCTCAGAAGAGCTGGCTCTAGGGCGGTGTGACCGGTGTGACCGCAACGGGTGCTGACTTTGAGTGGGGGCGTTGTATATTTTGGTTTTAAAAGCACCTGCTGCCTCCTTCCTGGCCTACAGCAATTTTCGTCAATAATAAAAATGACATGATAATTTCGGTGAATAAAAGTATTCCTTGACCGAGTTCGGAGTTTTGTCTAGTGGAAGTTTTGACTCATGGAAAGATAGCGCTGAGGTTTTTTTTTTTAAATTAATTTATTTCAATTTCAGATTAAAAAAGAACACATACAGATGGTTATGCTGTAGCAATTGATGACACATTAACAGTCCGTACACTCGGGGTGGCAGGAGATATCGACAATGAATTAGATGACAATCGTAGACAGAAACACTTGATAGTAATCAATCAGGTATACAATGTGGCAGTAGAGGATTACAGTACATTAATGACATGAGCAATCAGACATCAGTGATAGTCAACAGGTATGCAGTGAGCAGGCTATAATCCAACAAGGAGCTACAGAGGGGTAATGAATGCCAGGCCACCCTCCACTATAATCCAACAACAAAGACCTGGCAGTAAGCGGCACTTTTTATCAGTTCTTAATATAAATACATAGGATCACTCATAGGGTAATGTATGTATCTATTTCCCCTAAATCAGTAATTCTTTACATGAACTCTGAAATAATCCCCTGTGCCTTACAAATTAATATGTAATAAATCCCACAACGTGAAGGAAAACCAGCCAAGAATTGAGTCACTCAACCAGCACCCATCAATTTCGAGAAGTGTTATATCACAGAGATTGTGATGTGCCAGAAAAAAGTGTGGAGGAATGAGAAAATATCTCACGTGCGCAACACCAGAGGAGCTGCTGGCAGGTACTCACGAGCTTGCCCACGTACTTATCATCATTGATAACTTTCCCATTCAAAGAAAATTGTGTCCAGTGTAAGATAAGTGTAAACATGTTTGAAAAAATAAGCAAAACTCCAAAGAAAGAAGAGACAAGTATAGTCTCAAGTAAAATTGGGTTCAACTCACATATATACTTTCAACGTCTTTATTTCACTACGTTAATTATCCCAAGGTTAAAAACACAGCATGTTGTTAACCACATCAAGGATGGCCACCATGTTTCATTGCCTATTTCAAAGGTAACGGCAAATTCATCATTTTCTTGAGACTATACTTGTCTCTTCATTCTTTGGGGTTTTGCTTATTTTTTCAAAAATGTTCACACTTCTCTTACACTGGACACAATTTTCTTTTCATGAGAAAGTTAGCAATACTCTTTTACCTCATGCTAGCGGCTGTTCGATGTATCATTCCCCCTTGCAGGAAGTGAACTATTTTACATCCAAAAAGTACACTCAATTATCATACTGTTTGTCACATTAATTTAATTGTATTTGGATCCAATAAGCAATATTTAATAACACAACCTGTACCTCTTCGGACAACTACATTGATCAAATTGTGTTAAATGCAGCATAGTTATGTCCATTTCGTCAACATACTGATACGGTATTATACAAATTTTAATTGATGACAACTATGATAACTATTAAAAGCATAATTAAAATGAGTTCTCACCGCGGCAGTCGCTCAACGTCCTCTTTGACGTTCTGACTTCCTTTGGGAACAATTCGGGTCTCACGATCAATTGGTCTAAATCCTGCGTCTATCCTATCTCTGGTGGTCCTCCTCTCCTGCCGCCTCGGCTTCCGATCCAAATATCTCTGAGCGGCTTTAAGTACCTGGGGATATACGTTTCGCTGGACCCAGTGGCTCGCTATGAGCAGAATCTCCTGCGTCCACTCCGGCGATTGCGAGAGGACACGGCCCGGTGGTGCAGGCTGCCCCTGTCCCCGCTGGGTCGGGCCGTGCTGTTCAAAATGATGTCCCTTCCCAGGTTCCTCTATGCACTCCAGAACTCCTTCGACGTTATCCCAGTGGCCTACTTTCGGGAGGTGGAGAGCCTGCAGAGGAGACTGGTGTGGGACGGGCGGGCGCGTATTGCTCTTGCTAAGCTTACTCTCCCCTGGTACGACGGGGGCATCGCGCTTCCTGACATTCGCAGGTACTATTGGGCCTCGCAGCTAGCGGCCATTAACCATGCCACGTATGCGCCTGGCTTGAATCCGGCGTATGAGATGGACAAGTTCCTGCTTCCCGGCGGGAACTATAACAGGGCACTTTACTCCCGCTCGGCTGGCCGGACCCTTACGGGTCCTACTAAGATTGCGGTGCGGACCTAGAGGGCTGCCACTGCGGCCACGGGCTGGAGTGAGCGACTAACATGTGCTACTCCTTTGTTTGCCTCCGACCGCCTGGGCAGCCTCTGGACTACGAAGGGGTTTGACCAGTGGGATACGATTGGTATCAGCAAAGTGGGAGACCTGTGGCATAAGGGCACGGTTAAGACTTTCGCGGTGCTCCAGGCCGAATACGAGCTTACGGACAGGGAGTTCTTCCGCTATGCCCAGGTTCGACACGCCCTGCTCTCGGTCTTTGGGGAGGGGACCAAGATCCCGGTTTCCTCGCCCCTCGAGGACCGCATACTTGACGGACATGTCCCTGACAGTACTATTTCTTTAACTTATAAAAAACTGATTAATCATCGGGCTGACCTCTTTGTGCGCCTCCGGGAGGCTTGGACGGGGGACGGGGTGGAATTGGACGACGAGGACTGGCAGTCTGCACTGTCGTCCCCCAAGGAGGTCGCCATTCCAGCCCGTCTCCGGTTGGTACAGCTCAAGATTCTTCACCGGGTGTATGTGACGGGTCCTCGCTTGGTCTCGATGGGATTTTCCGACGACGGGCTCTGTAAGCGGGGTTGTGGGCTCAGCGCCACCTTTCTCCATATCCTGTGGGAGTGCCGCGAGGTGGCGGACTACTGGCGCCGGGTCCATATGGTTATGGGACAGGTCACTGGGGTTGTGCTGCTGCCGGAGGTGCGTCGCTGTGTCCTGAATGTGTGGGAGCCCAATGATTACAGCGCGGCTCAGACTCGGTGGGCGGCCCTGGGGAACATGATTGCCAAGAGAGATATAGCGCAGCTTTGGGGCGCCCAACGGCCGCCCACCGTGTCAGTATGGAAGGAGAATATGGACTGGTGTATGTTCAGGGAGAAGACTGTGTATGTGGCCCGTGGTAAGCCGGGGGCATGGGGTAGAATCTGGGGGCAATGGAATGCGTATCGCGGGGGTATCTGTACGCCCCCCCTGGTGGACACCGATATCGCCATGTCCCCCTGACCCCTGATGGTTCCTGGCACCTTTTGGAATAACTACATATGGACGTTCATCTCCCATGACCCCCCCCCCCCGTCCCCAGCCTCCCGGTACTCCTTCCTTTTGCCGGCTGCTTAATGGTCTGCACTGGAGTTCCCCGGAGGAAGCCTGACCCGCACTGTTTGCCCTTATGCCTCGCCTTTTGTTTTTCTTTTAGTTTTTGTGTCTGTTGGACTTAAGTCTCCTGTTCCTTTAGAACTATCCGGAGCCACTACGGGGCTGCGCCCCGGGACTTGACTGCAGCCATGATAAATGTATATTTCATTCTGTACCTAGCGGCCGGCCCTGGTGGGTGTAGGCCCGTGCTTGTAACCGAATTATTGTTCAATAAAAATTTTAAAAAAAAAAAATGAGTTCATGAAACAACTAAAAGCATGTTAAATATCGGAATAAGCGATTCCTATCAACACAGTCAAATGCACTGGAGAAGTCAAGAAAGGCGGCATAAATTTGCTGCATCTTGTACGTCATGTACTTGTTCAAAGTCATTCTTAGTGACTTAGATAGAGCATTGCCGGCAGTAGAGCACTAGCCCTAAACCTAGTCTGCAGCCTGGGAATCACATAGAGGATCTTTCTTGTAAAATGGATAAAGGTAACTTCCTTGCCTTGATGTTGGGACTTATATGAGTTGAAGACATAAAGTAAGAATTCTTGCAATATAACTCACCATTTTAGTATATTAGCTTTGTAAAGTGTTATGGGAATCCCACCTGGTCCTTGCGTCCCTGAGGCTTTAGCATGCCTCATTAGCTCGTCCATCTCATCACCAAATGAGGGTCAAGGGTGGGCTCAGTTCCGGTCATGCTGGTTGCCAATAAGGGTGTCACTTCCTCATTAACCTCTTTATTCTTGTATTAATCTCGTTATTCTTGTAAAGTGAGTCAAAATGCAGTTTCAACCTGTATGCATCAAAAGGGACAGCCTTTAGACTCTCTTTACCGCTGCCCTAGTTACTAGCCCTCCAAAGGTACATGTTGTCTTCTTTTGCAAGACTGAAGACAGTGACACCCTGTCCTACTGCTTCAACTTCTCTGCTTCCCTCCATTCTTTGGACGCCGGCACTATCTGACGTTTTAATCTTCATATTGGTTTTAATTTTATTATAGCTCACAGGGGAATGAGCGGTCTCCCCATACACTAGGTGCACTCGTTTTTTTCATTCTCAAAGTATGTCTACAAAAACCCTTTCTTACCAGATCAAATGTAGCTCCCCTCTTTCTTACCTCAAATGACAGTAAGTCCTCGACTCATCGCTAAGGGTCTGATTTATAGTTTGGACGACAGGTTACTCCATCATAAAAATGATGGATATCCCATCCGCCTTATTACAAGTGCCATAGAATATAATGCACCCATTCAACACACTCTAAATCAGGCCCTATGTTTCAGAGGAGTCCTTTCTTGGGAGTTTCTAACCCCCCTCTACACATGAGTGCAGGAAGAGCTGGGCTTAGGGCAATCTCTTTAGGGTTAATTACCTCCAGACTGATAAATTCTCCTCAGCAGAACCACACCTTTACCACAATGAGGTGGCTATTTGAACTTTAAATGTAGAGAATTATCCTCTATCCCCTACGGCCCGCCACATTTACACTACTAATTTTGTTACATTACCATGGAATCAAAAAAATGTAGTCCAACGTTGCAGAACCATTTTCCTTGCTTCATGTGACATACCCTAGCACAGCCCCACTTTATCCCATGGACCAGTCATATTCAACCTAAGCATGTAATTCAAGAGTGCCTTCCCACGCTGGTCTGATTGCAAATTACACAAGTTAGGGGAGGAGAAATCCCAGCATGCCATTCCATGTTATTTCAGAGTGCAGAAACATATCAGATGTTTCAATCCCATTTCAGTATTAATGAGTGGTTTGCGTTTAAAACACACCAACTTTCTAGTCTTTTCATTATTATATCGAGGCTATTTCTAAACTTGCGACTGGGAAGCGCATGTATATTTTTTAAAAGGACAGTCAGTGTTTGACCCGTTTCAGATGAAACCATCAGGGCTAGTGCTAACACACAATGTGTTGGAAAGCCAACATTTTTTTATAGGTCCAGACAGTGGTGTGACACAGTCCCCGCAGTCCCTGCGGTGCGGGGGGGGGGGGCACCAAGCTCCAGGGGGCCTCCTCAGCACAGTACTCTGGCCGGAGAGCTCCTGATTTAGCTCAGAGGGAGCTCCTCCATGTACCTTGCAGGGGGGCCCACTCAACTTTTGTTACGCCAGTGAGTCCAGTCCCTATTTACTTATAGCAGAATCTCGTAGACAACCCTTTTTAGGTCTCGGCTAGCGATGGCTGCGCTTGCGCAGTCTCGCTCGCGAGATTTAATGACTTTAATGACTTTAAGAAGAGGGGCTTGCACCCGCCCCTCTTCTCTCCTGTTCTCCGGCGTGTTTTTTGCGAGAAGTCTCAGGGAGGAGACAACAGCAAAACACGCCCCAGAATCCGAAAACGACGCTGCGTTTCTCCGAGGCATTTCTGCTCTGCCTGCCTCGGAGAAAGGCAGCGGTGTGCTTGTTCTGGCCTCCCCCGGGCCCTCCCTTGACCTT
This sequence comes from Triturus cristatus, assembly GCF_964204655.1. Taxonomy (NCBI): domain Eukaryota; kingdom Metazoa; phylum Chordata; class Amphibia; order Caudata; family Salamandridae; genus Triturus; species Triturus cristatus. The sequence continues at coordinate 1,001,275,900 of NC_140590.1, forward strand.
TTAAGGACTAGTTTAAACTAATCTCCTGGGTTGCAGGCTGTGGGACGATCCACCAGAGGCCTCTTCAAACCGCGCGCCGCCGGTTTTGGTCACACCGGACCAGACCGTACCACAGTCTCCTAACTCCAGCTCCAAACAACACAGCCGCCATTCATCGGGCACTTGGAGCACCTACTCCGGACAAACCACCCCCAACCCCCACTCGGAGCATTCCCTGCTTTCCCAGGCCCAGCGGCGCCCCTCCCCGCAAACCGCGCTAAACTCCTCCTTCTAAGCGTCACAGGGGCCCAGGACGTGACCGAGGAAAAAGTTTGTGGAGACTCCAAGTAACTTTTTACATTCAAGCTGAGGCTGGTTACAAAGTAGCATTTTTTGTATTTATTTGTTCCTGTATGTTTTACTCCCGTTGTACAAGGTGGGTGCAAGCCTCCGAAAGGATTCGGCATCCCGGTGTGTGAGGTCCCCAACCCCCCCCATCGGGAACAAGGGGAGGAGAGACGCAGCGCCGCCCCCATCCCCAGCCCAGGCTGCGGCTCCAGATTTGCTTTCACTCACCCTCCCAAGTATTTCCCCGTCTCCTCTCCACCCCACCCCCCCACACACACATGCCTTATGGCCGCGCCCCGCCCTCCCCTCACGCTCAGCCACCTGCCGCGCGCTGAGCTCTTTCTCCAGCTCCAGGGGTCGGTTCCTCCAGACCAGGTGATGCAGCGGGAACCTGCTGCTGTCCGGAGCCCAGCATCATCCCTCGAACATGCCGGGCCCGCCTCCTCCACCAACCGGCTGACGGGGAGGGCGGGGCGCTGCGGGGAGGAGGAGACTGGAGACCGGCGACAGAGACTGCAGGGTACGGGAGGGGAGAATGAAGGCAGAGAGAGGAGAGAGGGCGGAGAGCTGGGAGTGAGTGGTACGCTGCACGTTGGAGAGGAATGGGTAGATCTGAGAGACACTGCTGGGTACGGGAGGGCAGAGGGAGGGGGGAAGACTGATATCAGAAATCCCTTGTGAGAGAGTGTTTATTTTACTTTACTCTTCAGTGATTTCGTTCCACTGTATAACTTGTTTTATGTATAACATTTTGCAGCTCGTGAGAGACGCTCATAAACGGGAGCCTTGTGTAACTACTTTCGATCCCTACCGAGACTACCTTTGCTTTTGAGAGTGGGCTTGGCGGCCGTGATTGTTCGTTTAGACATTTGGCCTTCCGTGGATTGCCACACGCTGTCCGACACTTCTGTGTTCATAGCAGGCGCACAACACCCATTGGGCTCACCGGGCTTCAGCCCCCCCCCCCCCGTCATGTGTGTCAGCCCGGCTGAGACAGCCTCGCGGGCTGGCGTCCGTCTAATTGCAGACGGACCCGGGTACTTCACAGGTCTTTAAAAGACTCGTTAATGAGGCTTTTGTTGCGTTTTCGCCCCTTCTTACAGCCACTCTGCCTATGGCTGGAAGACTTAGCCCCCCCCCCCCCCCGAAATCTTTTTCAGCCCCCCCCCCCGAAATTTGGCTCTCTCTCATATGCATTACTTTTGTTGTATAACACTACTTATATCAGTGTACAGACTCACAGTACTTTACATCACGCACACATTATACAGAGACAATGAATCATATACGTATGTAAATAATTGTATAGGGAATGTTGCATAAGCCGACGAGGATTACAAAGTGTAGGAATCACATTCCATCCATACTGGTGGGCAGTATATTTTAAGAGGATTTGGTCTGGAGTAGCACAAACTCAGGATTTAAGAAAACTTCAGTGGTTGGGGGTTGGCTTTACTGACAAAAATGTATATCTGCCCAAACACACTCTTTTTAACAACATTAGAAGAATAAACAAGCATTTACAATGCAACGGTCTCGGCATTGGTAAAGTTAGAGCTATTGGCATTGCTCATGACAATGCCGTTTCTTTAAATGTTTGAAAAACAAAAACATAAACAACAATAATGTCATGAGCAATGCCAATAGCTCTAACTTTACCAATGCCGAGACCATTGCATTGTAAATGCTTGTTTATGTTATTTGATTGCTAAACTGGTAATTTACATGAATCCCAAAATATCAGGCAATAGAAACTTTGACAAGTCAGGTTTCTTTGAAAACCACAGGGCCCGATTCACAGAACTAAATTAAAATACAATCCTAAACTTACTACCATTTTGGTATTCACAGAAGGCACTTACTCATTTCGGTATTCACAGAAGTTTGAAGTCCTAACTTTAGGACTCCTAAATGCCTTCTGTGAATACCGAAAGTCTTAAAGTTAGGATTTTTCTCAGTTTAGGAGAAGTCAAGTTAGGACTCCTAACTTTAGGACTTCTAAACTGAGAAAAATCCTAACTTTAAGACTTTTGGTATTCACAGAAGGCATTTAGGAGTCCTAAAGTTAGGAGTCCTAAAGTTAGGAGTCCTAACTTTACTACTCCTAAACTGAGAAAAATCCTAACTTAAAGACTTTCGGTATTCACAAAAGGCATTTAGGAGTCCTAAAGTTAGGAGTCCTAACTTCTGTGAATACCAAAATGGTAGTAAGTTTAGGATTTTGTTTTAAGTTAGTTCTGTGAATCGGGCCCACTATGTCTAACTCCTTGAACAATTGCAGTGACGGATTGCTCATTATCGAGCCTTGACAACAATATTCCAGCTGAGTAGTTCCAGTTCCTCATTTGAGGTGTTAGGGTCTGAGCACGTAGATGAATGTAAGGCAGCTGGCTCCTGGCTCTAATTGTCTTCACAGTAGCATGAGTAGGCCCTGTTGGTCCTCAAGCATTGGCCCTTGGTTTGCTGATACTTTGATCTGCAGCTTGTTGGTTTCCCCAAATAAAACAGGAGATGCCTGGAAGGAGGTGGGCGTGTTGAGCTTTTCAAGCATAGGAATGAGATTAACTAGCACAGGCTTCCAAAAGATGGTTCAAAACTCAGCCATCTCTTTGGTCCACACACCATCCCTCCAGGTCAGAACTACCTGCACATCTACACTCGTTGCTCAGTGAGTCGTCGTACTGAAAAACCAAAGCACAGGCATCGACTGTGCTGAATGGTATCCTCCAAAACTGGGATTATTATTAGGATTTTTTAGAAACTTTGCAAAAAGAAATGTCCTTTGAGAGCAGAACCCTCCTGGTACTCTTTTAAATATGCCCAGCACTTTTGACCTGTTCATCAGTGAACTCTCTCCACTCATGGTGAAAATATCCATTAGTAATACAGAAAAGAGTCCGATAGACATTTATAATAATAATACCGACATTTATAAAACGCAAACAGCTACCTCAACCAGAGGTGTCTCGGCGCTATAGCAGTAGGCGGCATACGGTGGAGGCACAAGAGAAAAAAACAATCCCAAGAATACTAAACACGACTGAAAAGCCAGGTTTTTAGAGATTTCCTGAAACATGGCTCTGATTCAATTTGGCGGGTATTGTTAGGCAGTGAGTTCCAGAGCTTTGCAACTCCCACTGTGAAGGATCTACCTCCTAATCGAGCTTTGACATTTAGAGGGCACATTTCTGATAGTAAAGCGTGCCCCAGGTAGTATATTGTTGCTGTTTCCCTGTTTAGGGGTTATCGATTCAGGTTGTTCACCTGTGAACAACCTCATGTCTCCTCCACTGGAAGATGTAACATTTTGAGAAGAAAATTGATTGAAATGTATTGTCTCTGGGATACTGATGGGATTAGACTGATGTGGGTCTGATTTTGAAATTCTGAGCAGTGATGAGCAAGAAGTACCAGATTCTTCGGAGCCAGTGCCATAAACCTGTTACAAAAACTTCACTTTACATGCTCCCTTCATTTGATCCATCTTGTTTTAGATCTCTTTTTCTGCCCAGTATAGCACTGTGGATACAAAGAATAGTATCGAGCTTTGGTGGAGCATGAACTTCACAGATTAAGAATGACAGACTATTTTGTGTCTCCCTCCAGCACTCCTTCCCTTCTTCTTGAGATCTTTGAGAAATAAGTTATTGGGGTTTCAGTGAAAAGGGTACCAGAGTCCCCTCCGTAATATTTATCAGATCTAAAGCACGCACTTGGCTCTCCACTAGTTGATTTAGTTGATGGCTGATCGCTCAACTAATACTTAATAAGTGAACTATCTACTAGCACATATCTGTCTACCCTTTGACTAGGGCCAGTCTGGATGTCTTGGACTGTGCTGATTCATCTGCTGTGCCATCTGCACCAACCCAAGGTTAACCATTTCCCCTTTTATTGACACCTTCCAGTAAGCTAGTGTGCATCGACAGACTGTGGTCAGAACTTAGACCTCCAAGCTGTTATTTTTGATACAGGCAGAAGTGACAAAGAATCCCATCAATCCTCTGTTCAAGCAAACTACCCCATAGAAATTCAACCAAGGTGCCGATGTTGCGGAACAGGTGGTAGTTGACAGAGTCACAATGCGACTGCTGAGTCTTCGGACTTGCCCTGGTTGTCTTGTTCAGCTAGCTCTCCATTCACGTTTTCTTTGTCTGGGAAACCCCTTCCAAGACTCTCAAAGTCACCTGTGCAATAATGGCACCGTGAGTAACAAGCTTGCTTTGTCTATGTCCATTTAACACTTTGCAATGCGCTATTATAGCATTGCCCGGCTCTTCCAATAGCATTGTTTCTTTGTGTATACCTGCACTCATTTCTACTTTTGCACAGTGAAGCCTTGCATTTGTTTCACCACTAGTGATTAGCTCTGCTAATACTGCCTTAAAGGTGGATAATTTTACCTGTTCAAAAAACACATTTCCAGCACTTTTTGAATTTTTAAAGTTTATCTGTATTAACAAACTTGGTGCCATAATTTTCCAATGTTCAAAAAGTGCCTCATTACTAGTGAGTTCTACTCACTGACACAAAGGTACGGGCAGGATGTTGACATCCAGGTGGAGACGGTAAGATATAATCTCACGGATAATATATGCAGTGAGGACAAGCAACAAGCTCCACCAGGCTTCAAGCTTCTCTGTATTCCTAGGACACCCACCATTGTCCAAGATATTAAAACATAAAAATAAGGCCAATGTTATTTTTATTTTCTCCCCATAAAGTATTCAGCATTTCAAAATGTGCAATAGTATGCTGCTGTGAAATCTAAAAGCACTTTTTTCTAAGTACACTGGCATAACACTATTGGTTTTTATAGACGCTTGTCATGTAGTTGACACAGCACTTGTCCTTGTTTTAGGCATTGGCTCATGCTCCCCAAGGATTTACCCTGGTGGTCTTCAAAGAGTAACTGTACCTTAGATTTAAGACAGATTAAATAGCTTTTTGCTATTTTTTATATCATAGAAGATGATAGCTCCTGTACTGTGTTTAGGAGTCGAAAGACAGAACGAGCAGACACTGGGTTTGCTACTCTGTTCTAATACTGGCTCACGATAAATCTGCAATAGAAAACCTTTCTTGTGATATGTTTGTGGCATAGTGTAAGACATTGCGAAACTGGTTGGGGAGGGACAACCCCTACTCAAGAAGCAACTACAAACCTTGTCAGGGTGAAGTCATAAGCAAACCTGTGTTCAGCCCTCTGGTAGGTTGGCACAGAGCAGTCAAGCTTAACTTAGAGACCATGTGTAAAGAATTTATGCAGCTCTTCAAACAGTAATAACGCAAAAACACAACATGTACAATCCCATACCAAACTTGAAAAATAGAGTAAATTATAATAAATAAAACAAGACCAAAACGACAAAAATCCAATCAGAAAAACCGGAGATATACATGAGATTTCAAAGACAATAGCACCAAAAAGCACAAAGTGCCAACTGTGGCTATCTGATTGTGCTGGACTAGAGAAAGTCACAAGTTCAGGCTTGACCGCAATGGAGCGCGGAATGGTTACAAGGACCCACTAAGGCCAGCTGAACACAGTACCTTAATCCTGGTTGGGAAGAGATGTGGCGTCCCGCATTGAGGATGTGTCACGCAGCAGAGGTGATGCGAGGTGTAGGCGAGGAGATGCTTTGCACATCTGCGATGTGAGATGCAGTGTCCTTGCGTGAAGATGCGTCATGCAGTGGTAACTCCGATGGGCTGTGTTGGGAGAGGTGATACCTGTGAGTGGAGGTGCGCCATGCAGGAGTAGTTCCGATGGGCTACAGTAGAGGCGATGCTGCGGTTCTGTGGAATCCATAGATGGGCTGGCATAGTACATTAATGCCCACTTCCAAGGGTCCAGGACAGAGGTGGCACCACTTAGAAGGGCAGGACTCACAGATGACAGAGTCCAGGTGCTGGGTCCTAGGTTGTTGGAAGCCTGTTCTGTCTCTGAGGTTTCTGATGAGGAGGCAAGCCAGCTAGCCATTTGAGTCACTCTGGGGTCGTGAGTTTAGGGATGCAGGTCTCGCCCCTCTCATCCAGGCAAGAGGGCAGCAGAGCAGCAGATCAGCACAGCAGGGCAGCTGTCCAGCAGAGTGGCAGTCCTTTCAGCAGCACAGCAGTCCTTCTTCCTGGCAGGGTCGACAGGTCTAGAAGTGTACTGAAGAGTTTGGTCTAAGGGTCTAATATTTATACCTGATAAGGTAAGGGCTGCATGTTGACATCTAGTGGAGACGGTAAGATATAATCTGGCCTATAACATATGCAGTGAGGACAAGCAACAAGCTCCACCAGGCTTCAAGCTTCTCTGTATTCCTAGGACATACACCATTGTCCAAGATATTAAAGCATTAAAATAAGACCAATGTTATTTTTATTTTCTCGCCATAAAGTATTCAGCATTTAAAATTTTGCAAGAGTATGCTGCTGAGAAATCTACAAGCAAATTTTTCTAAGTACACTGACATAACACTATTGGTTTTCAAAGGTGCTTGTAAAGTAGTTGAGAGAGCACTGGTCCGTTGTTTTAGGCATTGGCTCATGCTCCCCATGGATATACCCTGGTAGTCTTCAAAGAGCAATTGTACCTTAGATTTAAGACCAATTAAATATCTAATGGACTGTATTGATTTCTCTATAATGACACAGAAGATAGTCTGCTATTTGCTATTTTTTATACCATAGAAGATGATAGCTCCTGTACTGTGTTTAGGAGTCGAAAGACAGCACGAGCAGACATTGGGTTTGATACTCTGTTCTAATACTGGCTCACGATAAATCTGCAATAGAAAACCTTTCTTGTGATATGTTTGTGGCATAGTGTGAGACATTGGGATACTGGTTGGGGAGGGAGAAACCCTACTCAAGAAGCAACTACAAACCTTGTCAGGGTGAAGTCACAAGAAAACCTGTGCTCGGCCCTCTGGTAGCTTGGCACAGAGCAGTCAAGCTTAACTTAGAGGCAATGTGTAAAGAATTTATGCAGCTCTTCAAACAGTAATAACACAAAAACACAAAACCTACAATCCCATACCAAATTAGAAAAATAGAGTAAATTATAATAAATAAAACCAGACCAAAAAGACAAAAATCCAATTAATAGGACCGTAGATATACATGTTTGAAGCTTTCAAAGGCAATAGCACCAAAAAGCACAAAGTGCCAACTGTAGTTGTCTGATTGCGCTGGACTGGAGAAATTCACAAGTTCAGGCTGACCGCAATCGAGAGCGGAACGGTTACAAGGACCTACTAAGGACAGCTGAACACAGTACCTGAATCCTGGTTGAGAAGAGATATGGAGTCCCGCATTGAGGATGAGTCACGCAGCAGAGGTGATGCGAGGTGTAGGCGAGGAGATGTGTAGCTCATCTGCAATGTGCAAAGCAGTGTCCCTGTGTGAAGATGCGTCATGCAGTGGCAGCTCCGATGGGCTGCGTTGGGCGAGGCGATGCCTGTGAGTGAAGGTGCGCCATGCAGCAGTGGTTCCGATGGGCTACGATGGGTGATGCAAAGTGTTTGCATCAGGGAAGTCCGCACAGTACAGGCGATGCGGCGGTTCTGTTTAATCCATAGATGGGCTGGCAGAGTACTTTTATGCCCACTTCCAAGGGTCCAGGACAGGGGTGGCGCCACTTAGGAGGGCAGGACTCACAGATGACAGAGTCCAGGTGCTGGATCCTAGGAAGCCAGTTCTGTCTCTGAGGTTTCTGATGAAGAGGCAAGTCAACTAGCCCTTGGAGTCACTCTGGGGTCCTGGGTTTAGGGATGCAGATCTCGCCCCTCTTATCCAGGCAAGAGGGCAGCAGAGCAGCAGAGTGGTAGTCCACTTTGAACTGGAGGAAGCTTCTAGAGGTTTCCACCACCTGATGGCCTCCTTGTCCTGGCCCCAGCTTGTCTGGTGTCAAAAAAGACTAGTGACAAACCCAAGTGCTCAGGCCAAGCCTTTGTGATGTGCAAGTGTGGTAGGTGACATCTCCTCTCTCTCATTAACTCAGAGTGGCCTATTCTGCCAATACCTAGCTTACCTCTGTCTCACTGTCTGGGAGCTATACACAAGGACCAACTGCCAGCTACACCTAGTCATGTGACCCAGGATCAGGCTGCAGGCACCAAAAGGTTAGGACAAAAAAAATGCCAACTTGGCTTGCAGCTCGGGCTAGACTGTTCCCATGAGACACAGGGTCAAGACTGATTTGCATATAGCTAGGTCTGAACTGGGGTGGAAAATGAGCTAAAGAACGATGATGTATTCAACCCAGATCTGGGATTGAGAGTCTGAAAGGTTTCAGGTCTCCGTCCATCATCTCCTTGTGTTTGCTCTGTTTGCCCTAAGTTGGCAGGGTATGACCAGACGCAGGTCCCTTGCTCACTTTGCCATTGGATTTAAGCGAGCCTGGCTGATGCGGGGTGTTACCCTGAAACCGGTCCCAGGATGCTTATTTCCAGTCCAGGGAAGACCTGTCTTGGCAGTTCGGGCTGGACTGTTCCCATGAGGCACAGGGTCAAGACTGATTTGCATATAGCTGGGTCTGAACTGGGGTGGCGAAGTGAGCTAATGAACGATGATGGATTCAACCCAGATCTGTGACTGGGGGTGAATGTCTGAAAAGTTTCAGCGCACCGTCCATCATCTCCTTGTGTTAACTTTTTAAAAGCGGCATTTTCAGAATTGTGACAAAAAATCTGACTTTACCATTAAAGAGGGCTTTCAATTACAATTATTTAGACATCTAACTCGACTTATCTACCTGTTCCAAATTGGAAGTTACAGCTTATAAAAATATTACGGTAACCCCAATGTTATCCTATGGGAGCGGTAGGCCTTGCAGTAGCGAAACATGAATTTAAGAGGACATGTAAAACTTAAACATACATATCCACCTTTTTCAATATACTGCACCCTGCCCTCTGGGCTCTTCATGGTCTGCCCATGGTCTTCATGGTGTGTGACTTACATGTATTGAAAGGAAGGGTTGGGCCTGGCAAAAGATTTATTGTGCCAGGGCAAATGGTAGTTTAAATGCAGCACAGACCTTGGACACACGTAGTACCATTTTACTAGAGACTTACAAGTAAATTAAAAACGCCAATTGGATGTAAGCCAATTCTACTATGTTTAAAGGAGAGAGCACTCCTTCAGTCCCTTCAATCATGCAGTCTTTGCTCAGCTGAATTCTACCCTTCAAAACTATCGACCCGTACTGCCAGCCTTTCACCCAATAGTTCTCTCTTTGGAACCTCAAAGGTTATCACTCTCTTAGCCCAGTTGTTCACCTATACCCACTCTGTCCCCTTCTTTCTTTGGATGCTTAGGATGGTTCACAAATTCTTCCCCACCATCTGCTGCTGACTGTTTTAGGGGTTGCTCACAGACCTCTATTCGCCATCTGATGCTCTTCACCATCTTATGGCTTCCCTAGTTCATGACACCGGTTTAGCTTTGTCTTATGGGGTGCATTAGCTTGTCCTGCAGTCCTTTTTGCTGATTTGCTTGGCAGCTGTTTCTGGTCTGGGTTGAAAGCCCAGCTGTCACCAGACCATTGTGCAAGAATCACGAAGAGAGGGTCTTTGGATCTTCCCAAATGTTGGGAGCCAGGAGTTCCTGTTTTTCTTGGGTAGACATTGTGTGCTTCCACAAAAGACTGCTTGCCTTCCACACAGCTGTGATCATTTTGTTTCTTTATCCAGTTGCCTGAGTTTGAAGATTCAGGGGCACTCACAAATCACATTGTGATGCTATTAAAGTGTCTTAGATAGCTAGATAATTCATGGAATCTTTCTCTTGCAACAGCCCAGATGGAAGGAGGGCAGTCATTAACCCACATGGATTTATTAGGTCAGGCATGACAGTGCAACTGTCCCGTGACCTTTTAATCAACACCACGATTATTCTATAGCTCTCTGCTTCCAAACAAATGCATATCCATTACCATGCTTTTTACTTGGGATGCTTCATATTATCATGCAACATTCCTTTAAAGCCAGGTCTATTGGTATTGCCAAATGCTTGTTTTGATAGTTTTTTCATTCTTACGGAGGGTGGGCTGTGCACTGGCCGCTCCTCCCTACTCTATTCCAGTTTTGAAGACATCAATGTGCCTGGATGTCCCTTTCAGAGCAAAAGGGAGACTGCGTACTGGCCTCCTTACTCTTTTCTTTTGCAACAGAGGAGGTCCCATCGTCCCTGGCCACGACATTCACACTATGGGTAGGCAGTCCAGTGGACATCTCTCGCTACACTTCATCTGACTAAAAGGCATAATTGCATTTGTTTACATTTTCTTGAGCTTTGGGGATGGGACTATGGAGCCCTCTTCTCCCTGCGTATATCTGCACTTGCTTCTTAGTGGGATGACACATCCGTCCTATCTGTTTGCTAGTTCTTTCCTTTCTAGTCATTATCTTTGTAATGGGTAATCTCGGAGCCCCCAGATGTCACTCAAGCTGGCTACTTCATGGCACAGCAAATGGAAATTTGAGGAAAGTTGAACTGAATGGGCCCAGTCTTCTTTCATCTATACATAGGTTTATGAAAATGTCGCGCAGTGCAGTGCAGCAAGTCACCTAGCTGCGCTACACTGCATGACAGGGAAAGGGCAGGAATGAGCTGTATTTAAAATTATACAGGATGTTCCTGTCTTACCCCCTGCGCTGGCACCGTTTTTGCTACCGAGCTCCAACACAGGCATCCTTGCACTACAGTGCAAGGGTGCCTGTTTTGCATGCAGGAATGTTTTTGTGTAGGAAGGGGCACCACCCTATACAAAACCAATCTTGAAAGGCAAATTGTTCTATCTGTGAAGTAGCGAGGAGAAATAAGGATATTTCTCCTCGTTACTCCTCTTCTGGGAGGCATATCTTTTGGTGCATTCCCAAGTTTACCAGTTCTGGTAAATCGGGGAATGAGTCAAAAACCACTGGTGTTGCTTGGCAACACAGTGATTTACGTTGTGTTGCGTTGCATTACTCTAGATTTATGGGGCCACTCAGTTCCACAAAAAGTGGCCTTGTGTAGCTTAATAAATTACATTTTGGACTTGCGTTGCTCTTACACCACATTGCATAGTGCCAGGGCCACGCAAGTCCGCTCGTAAATATGCCCCATAGTATGAACTCTATAGGCACAAGATCTAACGTCACGCAATTACTCCAAATGCTGTTTTGTACAGATCCTTTTTTATGATGCAAGAAACCAATTTGATCTGTTTTGTCTCATGCAAATGATGGTGCAGCCAATGGCAAGACTTTTTTCAACGTGACCATTTAAGATAATTTGCATTTTCAATTGCTAATAAAATTTGATTATGTGTAGTGTTTTAATGAAATTGGTCTTCATGTAGTCAACTGCAGACGCAGTAGGGAATTAATGACCAGACTAATCATTTTGAAAAAAGCTATGTTCTTGAACCATAAGACTTCGTATAAGGTTGTATTAATTAAAGTTAACCTTCCTGCGCGTGGCAATGGTATTGAAAATGGACTCCCTCTGCCTTGTCAGCTGCCACATGCAACACCACGACTTTAGAAAGGAGAAGCAGATCACATGATTACTCAAGAGCAGTTGAGAAATTTCGGGGAAGACCTCTTAAGTATTTATCTTAAAGTTAAAAAAAACAGAGATCCGATCAAAGCTGCTGCTCTAGCCGGTCTCGCTCTCTACGACTTCCATTGCACAACTTCACTTCATCATATGTGTCCTCGCGTGGACCAGTTTCAATTGCAGAAGTGGCTACTGGAGGATAGGTAAGTTAAGAGATGCCCAGTCTGTGTTGCATGAACCGGAAGTGTATATCAATGCGTGGTACATGGAAATAAATCATTGTACCTGACTTATCTCCTCAACCCCCACTTACTTTAAGAGCCAAGGCCCAGACCTGGTCATCATACGACATCCAGAACATCTTTCTGGAGTCATCATGAATGAGATGGACTGACTAATCCCTCAACCCCCTTCCTCATAACTTTCATTCCCCTTCGAACGCAAGAAAAACAGCATAGACAACCAGCCCCAAAGATATCGCAATATCATTTCAAACCACTTTTAATCGTACCTCTAACACTTGCCTCTTCTATCTCCCTCCTTGCATGCAGTGAACTTACCTACAACAGCCCCACCTCCCTTTCTTTCAGAGCCCCTCTGCCATATAAAAACAAGGGGCAGATTTACAAGGAAGTGCCGCGACGCAGCAACGCAAGCCCTTTGGCTGCGCCACGCTGCGGCATTTCCAGAGCACAGGAATGCAACTTATTTACAATAATATTTTGCATTCCTGTGCTCTCCCATGCGCTGGCCCACAAACTGCTGCCATGAGCCAGGCACCCTTGCACCATGGTGCAAGGATGCCTGCGTCATGGGGAGATTGTTTTTGTGCAGGAAGGGGCACAATCACTACAGGCATTTTCCTCTTTCAATACGTGCTGTAGAATGCAGCACACATTGAAAGAGGACAAAACGAGGAGAAATGAAAACATTTCTCCTCGTTGCGCCTCGCTACGCCACCCCTAGGGTGGCGTAGCAAACTGACGCATTTCCAGATTTATAATTCCTCTCAAATCTGGAAATGTGTCTTGTTCCATGGGTGTTGCGTGGGAACACCCACAGCAACACCCATGGAACGCCCCTTCCGCGCACAGTGCTGCTTGTAAAGGGGCCATATTTACAAGGACAGGAAAATCCACGCAGGGTGGCTTTTCCTGTCCTTTTAAATATGGAGAAATAACATGCGCCACCAGTACGTCACAAAAAGTGACGTACTGGTGGCGCAGGGGGCTTTGAAATCTGCCCCCAAGTGGCTAAAGTTCATACATTTAACTCGCAATTTCTCCAACTTAGTACATTAATTTTGGACATATCAAGTTTGAAACAGAGAGGCAATCTCTGCTCACTGTTTCAAACTTGTTCAGTCTACGTTCATGCATTAACTAAAAAAAAATTGACTTAAATGTATAACCTTTATACGCCTCAGATGCAACAAACAGGCGCTCGGCTTGGTGCTGATCCGGCACGCCTTCTCATGATCCAGCTCCACTACGTCTCATCCCCATTGGCGCCTCATTAGTGCGCCATGTTCAAGTACTTCTGCTGCCATTTCAAGGACGCTCAACATGCCGACCTTAAACAGTGCAAATCACCTCCCTTACAATGCTTTCTGAGGCAAAACTCAACACTTCAACACCAGGAAAAAATCCTGTGATTCATGGCCATGCACAACTGCCTTAACCAATTTAGCTTAAAATCCACCGTTCCATTTCCCTGTCATTCTGCAACTCCTCATTGACTACTCTTCACTAAAAAGGTCCTCAACATTAAAAAAAACCATAATATTCTAAGTGGTCACATTTGCATCAAAACTCTCTTCTTCCACTCTTCCTATCCTGTCATCTGTTTGGTTATGCCAAACATTTCCACTAATCTCTTGGATACTCCTAAACTCCTTTGGTCAACGTTGAAACCACACTCGCCTCCAGCACTGTGCCCATATCTTTTATAGAACCTATTGTCCATTTCCCCCAAACAATTCCTCTCTGGACACTACAGAACTAAGGGGCGCATTTATCAAGCACTTGTATTGCCCTGGTGAAATGCAACAGGGCACAAGGGCGACGCAACTGCTAAGTAAGATTTATCACACTACGCAAGGCCACCTTGCATGGTCCTGAGTGACTTGATAACTCTTCAGTAACACAAAGCAGCACAAATCGCTTCTTTGCTCTACTCTTCCCCAGGGAGGCATTCCATGGGTGGAGCATGGGAGTTCCCACACATCAGCCCATGCATTTTGGCGTAGTCCCAGATTACCATTACTGCTGTACCTGGGAATGCATCAAAATGCTACACGTTCCTAAGTGAGGCGTAACGAGGAGAAATGTCTCGTTTTTTCCTCTTTCTATGTGTGATGCATTTTACAGTACACATAGAAAGAGGAAAATGCCTTAGGAGACTGTTTTGTGCAGGAAGGTGTCCCTTTTGCGTAAAACCAATCCTGCTTACAACAAAGGCACCCTTGCACTATGGTGCAAGGGTGCCTGCATTTACGCTATGTAGCACATTCTGCGACACCATAGGGAGAGGACAGGAATGTGCCTTATAATACTAAATAGGGTGCATTCATGCCCTTTCCATATCAGGTAGAGCAGCAAGGTGGCTTTCTAGCGCTGCACTTTTATAAATGTCTCTTAACAACTACCACCCCATTGTGGGCCATCTATAAGGCCATCTATAAGGCTAAACATTCAGAGAAAAGTCTCTTGGAATTGATACCTGATCAATTACAATTCGAATCTGTCCAAACACAGTACATAATTGACTCAGTCACAGTATGGGATGGTTCCCAGGCCACACCTGACTCCAAGTCTCAGTCATTACAATCCTGTACGGCTGATTTTTTTTATCTTTGACATGATATCCCACTGTCATTACATCAATATAACTGAAAGATTAAAGGTAGCAACCGTAGCTTAGAGGCCAACAATGGACTGAGTCTGCTAGATTGATGAACAAGTAGAATTTGACACTTTAATCTCGAAATTCACATGTAAAATGTAAAGATTCAATATTTGTAAAGCGCGAACAATTACCCGAAGGTGTCAAGGCGCTGGGGGCCCTTGGGAAGATTAAGCGAGCTATTGCCCAGAGTTACATGGTGCTGGGCTGATCTGCCGCCGGCACCAGGGATCGAACCGTGAGACCCCACGTTCCGGCGGCAGTTTCTCTGGCTGCTGCGCCACACCTCTTCCACATGAACCATTTTGTCCATTCCTAAATGCTCCCTGCTTGCCGCATACATACATCTATCTGCTGCTTCTCAGCAGTCATGGCATAACTTTCACTAATATACTATTGACATGAGATGTCCCTCAAGGACGTTAGCTCACTGGCCACATACATGAAACAATGCACCACGAGATGCCATTGAGGAGTGGCTTAGAGGAAGTCAATTTAAGTTAAGCAGGATCGTAACCGAGGTCCACCTCCAAAGCCCCCCGTTCATGTTCCACTCTCCTAACACAACCAACAGCTTCTTTAGTTGACCTGTCTTGTGCACCTCTTCAGCTAAAACCCCTGAGGACCACCCACTTGATGATCTAAGTACAAAACACTCATAGCAAATCTGTAACCGTTCTGGAATTCTTTCACCAACAGAGAACATCACTCACCTAACATAACTCCCCAAAAATAAAAACGGTAAATAACATTGTCAATCAACACTACAATTTTACCACACTCTGTTCTGGTATCCATGACTACCAAGTTTCCAAACTCCATAATATCCAGAATAGAACAACTTGACTCGTCAAAGTTCTTCAAGAAACCAGCCCTAAATGCGCACACAACAGAAAGTCCAATGACTCCTGGTCAGATCCCAGATCAAATTCAAAATACTTAGGCTTCTCTATTAGTACCCCATACTCTTCCACCAAATAAATAAAGTGCTTCGAACATTCTAAAATTATATTGTCTGTCAACTAAGGACAGAATATTCTCTATTCCAGTACCATTGCTCAGGCAGAATAATCTATATCTAACTTCTTCTAATGCTTTTTGATGATCCTCACAACCTTATTTCTTCCTCAACAAATCTATTTAATAACTATCTTCAAATCATTTGCTCTTGCCCCACTTTCTTGTTGCTAATTTCTCCCTTCCTTTGGACCAGCCATTTGTATAACTTTGCAATTCAGTCCTGTGTCCTCTGCGTCCCATGCCACCTGTAACATCCTCGAGTTCAGTAGATGGCCTTCACCAATCGCGTTAAACAAAGCCCATATAGAGAATATATAGAAGTGATGCTATACAAACACAAAGCAGCATAAGTTTACATTTTTCACCCAGGTATGGACAGTGATCATCCTATTGAGATATTTTTGTTTCCAGTGTGTGATATACAAATGTCATAAATAAAGATCAAAATAAATGAAATGTTTACAACGTTTAAGTTCAGGATGGAATGCTATTCATTGTCAGTGCATTGAGTTACAGCGTGTGTGTCTCATTGCTGAGTCACGCTAAAGTCCTACTTTCCTTTTCTTTTAACTGGTGCAGGAAAGGAGTGGGATCCAGTCAAATTCCGACATGTATTTTTCATCCGTATCCAGCTAGCCCTAGTGAAATATCACCCTTTGTCCCAGTGTAGTTTGCCAATTCTGGCACACGTCCAGGGGGTAATGGAGGTTTCTTATTTTCACTTTAAGCTGGGCCCAACACAAATGCCTCACCTATGGGGCCTATGGTTCATGCAGGCATGGAGCGTGCGGGAACCTCACTTCTTTTTTTTTTTTTTTTTTTTTTTTTTTTTTGAAAACCTTTATTTCGAAATTCAGGACACAGCTATTCAGCCGACAGCCCGAAGGTTCGGCAGCATTGCAAGTTAGATACAGTGATGTGTCCCCAATACAGTTCAAAGAGTAATGCAAAGGTCCAATTTTAAATAAACACAGAAAAAACACACAACAAACCCCAGCAAGGCAGAACATTGAAAGCCCATGGCGAAAGCCCCCAGGGGAGGCCGGACCCCA
The DNA here is from genome assembly GCF_964204655.1 of Triturus cristatus. Taxonomy (NCBI): domain Eukaryota; kingdom Metazoa; phylum Chordata; class Amphibia; order Caudata; family Salamandridae; genus Triturus; species Triturus cristatus. The sequence continues at coordinate 1,001,292,741 of NC_140590.1, forward strand.
CTCATCTACTAAGTATAAGACTGTGTGCGGAGGAAGAAGGGGAACAGCAGAGGCCCAGAACGGTTACTAAAACCAAACTGTGCTGGAAAGTAGGTCAGGGGGAAAGCTGTTCCTCGGGAGGTTCCAGTTCCGGGGCAAGACATATTCCCCCCCTGTATTGGTTCCACCGCCCCCAGATGGCATGCCACTTCCGGGGGCGACCTCTAGAGCAGTAGACCGTCTTCTCCCTAAACATGCTCCAATCCATGTTCTCCTTCCACGCGGTCAGTGTAGGGGGTCCCGAGGAGCCCCATAATCGCGCGATATCCCTTTTAGCTACCATGTTACCCAGAGTCACCCATTGGGTCTGCGCCTCATCGAGGTCAGTGGGCCCCCAGACGTTCAGGAGGCAGCACCGCGCCTCCGGCTGTACCACAATGCCCGTCACCTCCCCCATAACTGGAACCTCACTTCTTGATGCCTTTGCACAATACCAAGGATGGAAACAAAACACTTGGCGGGCGATTTACTTGTTGGCGGATGGAGTAATCTTCGTTGGCCTGGTGGAGGACTTAAGTCCACCAGGCTGAGCCTGCTACGCCTGCCCAATTTAGAAATGGCTGCAAGCTAGTGGTTACTTTTAAAGCATTGGGAGGAACCACCTTCATGACGGTTCATGTCAATGCTGTTTATAGTTTGGGGCAGGGCTCCGTCACCATGATGGAGCCCAGTCCCAAACTGTTTTTTGTTTATTTTCAAAAAGGAAACCTCAAAGCAGGATTTTCTTTTCGAAAAGAAGAAAGAAAATGCTCCCCCTGCCAGGGGAGTTTTCTTCCATGGGGAAGGGAGCATTTGGAAGCTATCACTGCCCCTTACCGTCAGAGATTTTCTGGTAGTGACAGGTAGTGAAAACGGATCTCTAATTCCACCCATCTAAATTAGATGGCCGTAATTAGCGGTCTGCCTTCGACGGCCCTTACTCCGCAGGACTGTCGGAGGGTTTCATTATGCGTAGACAGAGTAGTCTTCTCCATGATTAAACCTAAGGTCCGCCTTCATCTAAATTTGGTGAGTGGGCCGTGATCTTTGGTGTATAGATACTCCATCACAACAGTATCTATACCGCCAAGATATAAATCGTCCACTAAGTCTTTTGTCAATGCACAACTGCTTAAGAGACACACGATGAGTGGAGGAAGGTTTTTTACTTTTCCCACCTCCATATGTCAGAGGTATACATGTACTGCAAAAATGTTAGATGTATTCGTCTGCATGAGTAATTACACTAATAACCATTCTTGTAGCACCTACTAATTTTGTTTTCTTTATGTCATTTCTTTTATAGTGCTACTATGCTGGAGCACTTTACATTGTACGGATATTACACTAAGGCAATGAATTGTACAAGTAAGTCTATCTACAAGAATATACAGGAATATGAGGGTTACAAGGTGTAGGAGTCGCATATCCTCCACACGGATAGGCATATCATGTTAAGAGTGCTTGCTCTGGCGGTCAGGATTTAAAACATGTCCGAGGTCTACAGAACATAGGGGCCGATTTACAAGCCCCTTGCACCACTTTTGCGTCACTTTTAACATGGAAAAAGTGACGCAAAAGTGGCGCAAGGGGCTTGTAAATCTGCCCCATAGTGTTTAGGGTTATGTCAATTAATAACTCTTTATCACTACATAAGGAACGCTTTTTAGCAACCTTAGGGTAATGGAAGATTGAGAAAAAACAACATTCTTGTGGTTTACCTTCAGCTCCTTGATGCTGGTTTATAACTTACTGTGTTTAAATTATGACCTGCAGATAACACCAAGAGCTTTACAAGAAAAGAAGCAGCCCATTAATCTATCTATGTAAAATACAAACCGGTTACCAGTATGTTACACGTTGTGCTTTGCAGCAGGCACATTAGCCCTCTGTGCTATTTGAAGAAGAGTCAAAACTGAGACTAGACTGTACACAGATATACCCAGTAAGTGCATCAACCACCAGAGCTATCTTATGGTTATTATTCCCTAGATTTTGCTGGACATTCAAAGATCTCCTCAGCAGGTGTCGTAACCCTATACGACACTTTAAAATGCAGTCTGTCTGTGACTATAAAGTAGACCAGAACAAATGTACTGCTGCTTTGTCCTTGTTGCCAATTTCTTTGCTAAATAGTTTTTTGTTTTTCTTTTACATTTATAATGTATACGCTGTCAGGATTCCCTTGTGACTCTTCACCTTTCTGCTGCACACCTTGACCCCCAATTTTTGACATCGACAATTATTTCCCATTTCTAGGAATTATTCTAACTACAGCTTGCAGGGAAGTCAAGTCTCCCAGGAAATGACATCAGCCCCACTCTTGAGATCCGCCAGCCAGATTACCCAGGAGCCTCTTTCCACAAAAGTAGATGGAAAAAGCTGAACGTGTCCTGGTGGTGCAGGCCATATGCATTTTGTATGGCACACTCAAAGTGTGTGCAGTTTTTCTACCTTTTTTGCACATGTTTCCGTCTAATACATGGCATCCTTGCCCACAACATGTAGGTTCATAGAGGACCGCAGGATACGCCGCGGCTTGCATTTCAGGGAACTGTTTACAGATTCCCCTGAGTCTAGTTGCTCAGATACCGATCCCAGGAGGGACTTACCTTTATGTGTAGAAAAAAACACCCTTCAGCAAGTCACAACAGTTAGCAGATAGCAGATGATTACTCATAGCACTTGTTGGAACTGCAGCTTCTGAGAAAACCCAACAATCTTTTTTTTATTTGGCCAAGAGGTACATTATTAAGGACCTAGTGATTACTGTCTGCTTGCTTTTCAAAGGAAAGCAGCAACAATGTGCTGCTTTGTAGCTGCATTTGTTGACATATCTAAAGTACAGTAGACAGCAGAACAACATACACAAAGCAAAATAACAACTCAAAACAGAACAGGGCAAACAAAACAAAATGTTACACGACAACCACACTGCAACACAATAACATCACATTGCAAAAATACTACACAAAACACAGCACAAAAAAACAATAGAACTCACCGGCGTAACACCAAAATGCCACACGACAAATATGTACAAACATTCTAGTCACAATTTACCAAAACCTGCTTTCATACTCGAGTGATACAAGGTGTGTGCCCCAAGCACTGCCTTAACTTACCACCAAGGACAAGAAATTAGCACCAGTTTTGGCTGTGGCCCATGTTGTTTTGAGTATGTTGGTGGTTCGTTCAGTAGGACTGCCGTAACCCCTTCGCTGCGGCGCGAATTCCGCCGCAGCGCTGGGGGGGTTTGCGATGCCGCCATGCTCATGACGGAACCACGCCGTCATGAGTCACGGGCGAGCTGTGCTCATGACGGCGTGGTTCCGTCATGACTTCACCCACTTGCGCTAATCGCCCGCACAGGCGGGAAATCAGCGCCGCGTGGGCGGAGCGGCCGCCAACGGCCACAGCATGACGGAACCACTCCGTCATGAGCACACGGCGCCCATGGCTCATGACGGAGTGATTCCGTCAGAAGCATGCAAGGGGTTAAGGAAGTGCACAGCAGTGTGCAGAGCACGTGGGTTTCACATTACAAAAAACCTCGCCAGGTGCCACGTGTGCGCATGGGCGTTTTTTTGTGGGTAGACGGTTGAATATTATTATATGATGAACCTTGTGAGGCTTCAGAATGCTTTAGTTCAAGTGTCTCTTTCAGGTACATTATGTACATACAGGGGCATCTTCAGAATTTTAGTGGCCCTGGGCCAAACATATTTTGGAGACCCTTGTTCAGAACAGGGGGCCCCAAATGTATGATCCAATTTCAGCTCTTTCATGCCCTCTTTGACCAGGTCAGTGACAGTGCACAGGCTCACTCGTCCAAATTCCAAATGTGTTATTATCTAATATTCAGGAATAGTGGTGTGTGTTTTTTTAAAAATATGGTAGCACTGCAGCACCTCACTAATATTACTGCAAATAATCCCCCCTCCCATTTCTCAATTGTAAGCTCCTGTTTTGATCTAAAAGAAACTTTTTATGGGTGTTGCATGCAAAATACACGTTCCTCAGCAGACTCTCACCCATCAACCAATTATTTAAGGTAATCAGGGCAAGACTCTCTACAGAACTGGATCTATCTAGGGGTTTCTGAAAGGCTGGGTGCCTGGGCCAGAGCCCACTTTGTTCATGCCTTAAAACGTTTCTGTGTACATATATGTTTATAAAAGGTGTTTGCCACCAAACAATCCAAGTACTCCCTAATGTGTATTGTTGATCCTTATCCCACTCGCCAGTAAAGGTTCTTCCCAACCTGCAAACAAGCATTGGCAAAGTCAAAAGGTTTCGCCTTTGGGACCTATTGACTTTGCCATTGCCTTTTAGCCATTCTGTACAGCCTCGGCAAGAAGCTGTGCACCATGGGAAAAGGTAAAACAAAAAAAGGGACAATTACACAGCTCCTTGGTCACATCATTTTGTAGGCACAAGTGAGTTCTATTGCGCATGCGTGTCTACAAAATGACGCAGGCACAATCTTTATTTACCGATCCAGTATGGATGGCTACATCAGAATAAAAAGAAATAAAAGTCGCGAAAAAACGCTTTTATGGGGGATGGGTCAGAAACAATTTGCTGCCAAGTCCTCCATAAAAATAATATTCATAATTAAAGACAGCTGGTGGGGCAAGAGGCCAGCAATTGGGAGGTCGGGAGAGGGCAGAAACAGAGAGCAAGAGGGAGGGAGCAGCAATGGCCTGTGGACGGTTGGAAGCTGAAGCTGCACTCAAGGGAGAAGCGCACAAGCGAGAAAGAAATGCCGAGGAGAGGCACATGTGGATGAGCGCAACATTGAGAGGCAGGAGGACAAGCACATGGGTGATAGAGAGAGTAACACAGAGCATGTCGGAGGGGGGAGAATAGAAGTACAAGAGAGAGACAGTTAGAAAACTCATTCACTTTCATGGAGTGCTTAACCAAAAATAAAATTGTAGTTCTACCAACCGACCAGACCCCTACTATCTGCTTTCCTCTTCCTCACAGACCCCCCCTGGATCTGCCTAGGCAACACGGGGGACGCTCCTTCTCCCAGCCGGCGGCCAAAGCTTGGAACGACCTTTCCCTGATCTCAGGACCTCCTTATCCCTCCGGAAATTCAGGAAACGACTCAAGACCTGGCTGTTCGAATGAACAGATCACCACAAAGCTGCTAGAAACCTTGAGAGCCTCACGGGTGATATGCCACACCCTTTAAATCCTGATTGATTGATTGATTGCCCAAAACGCAAGCAGTGGAAGGACACAAGTAAAGAGGGCATGCTCCACAGGAGGGACAAACACAAGAAGAGCAAGAAAAGTCCACATAAGCTAACAAATAAAAAAGGAAGCAAATAATAGTGACAGTAAAGCCAGCCAATTAGTGCTTAATTTTTGCCGGTGCTTTCCGGTGCTTAGCACCGGCACGTATTTATCAGGGCCGGGTCTACACCACGCATGACACTGCAACTTATGGCATTGTGGCGTAGATATAGAATTGCATCACTGACTCGCGCAGACAGTGTTTTTCTCCAGAGTCCCAGTGAAAAGTGTTGCGGCTGTGAAATCCAATAAAAAAAGATTCACATATGATTACCGTCCAAACATAATTTATTCAATATCCATATTTCGTCAACCCACCTTGAAGCACATTGAGAATTTGCCTTAGGCGGAAGCCGTGGCCCTTAGTTCAGTGTTGCTGGTGGGCAGTGCACTGATTGGGCTGGATTTAGATCTAAGGAGTAGGGGCTGTGCTGCAGGCTGCGTGCGTAGTTTTTTTTGCAAAATGCCACACCCGGCACCCAATGAGTCATCAGTGGTGCAGGTCAGGCTCAGCCTGACGACGTCGAGGGCACGCAGTTGCAGAAGCAGACGGCAGCCTATCAGTTAAAGGAAGGCCAGTGCCCTGGACGCCCACCACCACAGTAACCGTAAGTAGCAGCCTTGCCAAACCAACGCTGCTTTTTTTGTTTCTTGAGCGTTGTGGCATGACTGTCACTGTGGTAGCTCCGGCTCAACATGAAGAATCGATGTTGCCCGCATCATTGAAATCTTTTGCTTTCCCCGGACTCGAAGTCGGGTGTTAATTACTGAAGTAATGCAAAAAACAAAAAACGTCATCTGTGTGTCCCACGGATTTTTCTAGCCATGTCTCTGTGGTGCGCAGCGCGTGCACAAATGAAAGCACTGCCCTCTTTGACGTGTAGTGCACCTACAGCTTGGGCAGTCAAGATAGGCCTGGGGGTCGGGGTAATGGTTAAGTTGAAGGCCCTGCCAGGTCCCTGCCCTTCCAGCCTCCCAGGCAAGTCCTGGCCCGGGCAGGCATTTTGCTTGCAGTTGCACACAGCCGAAGGCATGATTCATTGCTCAGGAGAGAGCGCAGGCCTTGCCTTGAACTTGTCACTCGCTGGTGGTTCACTTCACTGTTCACTTACGTATACTATGAAGTGAACTGCTTCGACTGAAATATGCCTGCTTTGCTGGTGGTTCACTTCACTGTTCACTTACGTATACTATGAAGTGAACTGCTTCGACTGAAATATGCCTGCTTTGCTGGGCGGCCTTCATCCTGTAGCCTTATGGTCCATTCTGACAGCTTTAAAGTCCCGGTTCTTCTGGCTGTGGGTTTGTGTTTCTGCACACTTGTGATGTGCTATTTTGGTCATTCCCTCGGTTGCGGCCCTGCTTCTCTCGGTACACTGGCTGTGCCATCTCTCTTTTGGGTTTCTAATGCCTATTTGAAGTAATCGTAGTTATGGGGTTACCAGTAAGAAAATGAAGTGTTCATGCTGCGGCTTTCAAGTGCCCACAGAGAGAAGAGAAGAGAAGAAACACATTTTATAGTGAAAGAGACAGTCAATCACTACTTAAAAACATTGTTCTGTGACATATGCCACAGTAAAGAGAAACTGTATGGACATATATATATTTGAAGAATGTTTAAAAATGTTACAGATTCAGGTAGGATGGGAGAAATAACTAATTATGTGATGTGTTTGAAAAGGTGACGGTCTCCCCAGTAGACAACCTGCAAACCCGTCAAACATGGTGGTGTTTTTCTCACTGCTGGGACAATTATTTAAACGGTAATATTGTTTTGGACACGTTGCAAAAATCTATTCTTATGTGAATGTCCATCCCGTTTGCTTACGCGTCCAGCCGCCCAGTCGTGGCCCGGGGCATTGTACTTGCACACGGTGCCCGAGGCTTGGTTGCTCAGGGCAGACCGTAGACTTGACACTCGGTGGTTTACTTCACAGTTCACTTCATATCTATGAAGTGAACTGTGAAGTGAACCACTGAGTGACGAGTCCGAGGACAGGCCTGCCCTGAGCAACCAAGCCTCCGATGCCGGGCACTGAGTGCAAGTACAATGTCCTTAATGACATTGATTTGCTTTTTGTTTATGTTGAGGATTCATTTATTATGTGGCACTGCACTGCATGGTCAAATTCTCAATATAAAAATGCAGGATGCAGTTAGTCTGGGACCTGGGTCATTTGCATGTCTTCAGCTGTTCAGCAGAATGTGTGGATGAGAAAATAAAAAGCTGTTTGAAGGAAAGAGACTGTAGGATTGTCAGACATTTCAGGTTCACGCAGAATCGTGTGCTTTGGACTTGGAGCCACCACTGCAGTTTGGTTGCCTTTATTGAACAGGTGGTCCTATCTAGCCCTCCTCTAGAGATGCCCGTTAGACGGAGAGGCATCAAGAACTATAGTGAAGAAACTTTAGGGAGTGGTGGTAGGGTCCAAGAGAGGTGAGTTAGACAGAAAGGTAAAGTAGAAAGCGGTTAGTAAGAGAGCACTCGAGGCAGAGAGAAGTAGTGAAAGCAGTGGCAGTTAGAATGTGGGCGGTTACAGTACGATAACTATATAGGGGTGCAAGTTAGAGAAACCAGGGTGAGGAACAGAAAGAGGTAAAATGTGAAGTGAGGCGTAGAATGATAACTGAGTCAGGTGTAGAGAGGTAGAAAGAAAGGTAGAATTAGAGTGCTGAAGGGCAGAAAGAGGAGATGTTGAGAGAAAAGAGGTAAAGCAAAAAGACAGAGGTGGGGTAGTGAAAGAGAGCTACAGGTGAAAGAAAGCTAGAGAGTGGTTGAGGTAAAGAGGTAGAGAGTAACAGGTGAGATAAAAAAAGTAGATAGGGAGAAGTAGAGGGATGGTTGTCGGTGAGGAAGGGAGAATCGGTTGATACTGGGAAAGGGGCACAGAAAGATGAGAGAGGGACAGAAAAAAAGAGGTAGAGAAGGAAAAGTGTAGTAAGAAAGAAGTAAGACCATGACAGAGGTGAAGGGAAGAGCGGTAATTTTTAGGACAACACTTGAGGCCCCCTCCCAGTAATGTGCGTGGAGGGGCCCCCTCTGGACTCAATCAGGGGCTCTCTGGCCAGAGAACTGTGCTGAGGGGAGCCCCTGGAGCTTGGGCACCCCCCCCCGCATCGCAGGGGCTGAGGGGGTGAAGGAAGTGACCCGAAATGGGCCACCCGGGTCACTCGCGACGACCTCTCGGCCTACCCAAAAAAATGAAGAGTCGGGACGAAAGGGGAAAATACTATCTAACACCTTCATTAGTAAGTACACTGCATCGGAGCCCGGCTGACCAGCCTCATAGGATAGCTGTTGAGGGACTGACTTCAGAACACTTGGTAACATGAAATAAGCCTTCCAACACCTCTCAAGTCCCGCCTCTGATGGAAAAATACAGCTTGGGCAAAAACTGAACAAAGAAGGCACAGAGGGATGAGCTACCACCTGCAGAATGGGCACACATTATCAGGCTCCCAAGGTCATCTTGCTTGGTCTCAGCTCTCTCCAGTGTGGGAGCATAACTATGTCCAGGGATAGGCATGCAAAGCTGAATGAACTATTCTCTTTATGCATCTGGATTCCAACCTTGAATAAGATATGAGGGAATTACTGAGCAGCAGCTTCTGCTGAGGTAAGCAGTGAGCGGGACACAGAGGCCGGGCTTTGATCACAGCGTAACATGGCGTCTACATGGAAGAAAAATGGCGTCTCAGATGCTAACTTTAGCCTGCACAATGTTAGAAGGGGTTGGTCACACACATTTCCAATAGCGATCAATATAAAATAGCTACATGAATTGTAACATTACACATGGCACATTCGATTCTAACAGGGGGCCTTTGTTACGTCACTGACTCAACCAGATCAGCCCACAGAGAGCACCACAAAAATCACCTGCTGCATGGTCCTTGGTTACATCATCTGTGGAAGGAGAAGCATAATATCAGCGAGTGCGAGAAACTGAGCACGAGTTAGAGCAGGAGAGGAACAGAGAGGCAAGAACACATACATGTTTTTACTGCTGCAAGGGCTATGGTGTGCATATTGTTGTCTGCATGTGTACATGCTTCTTTCATGTGTCTATGTGTGTGCATTTTATGTATGTCTCTGTGTGTGCTATGTGTGTGTAAGCCAGGGAAATAGTGTGACGTGTTATTTTCTATTGTGTTAGGCCAGGGTAACATGTGTGCATGTGCTGGTGTGTCTGTGTTCACCTTGTCTGCATTTCTGTGCATATACATTTGCAGACATGTTTAAGAGTCTCTGTGAGCATGTCTGCATGCGCATGTGTGATCAAAGGAGAGAGCATGCCCTGTTCCGTACACATCATTATTTTCTATAGTGTCAGGTCTGTGTACTCTATGACCTTTGCCCCTGGCCTATGATATATAATCTTTGCTGTACATCATGCTGTACATATTGTCCCAACTCATGGTCGCTAGAGGATCTTCTCCAACATCCACTGTGGACTGTTACAAATGTGCATTGTGCTCTGCCTTGGGCAGAGAGGACAGACACATCCAGGGAGAAGCATCTTCAAGGACATTTGGTACTTGACAAAGACATAACTGTGGACTGTTTGGGTGTTCAGGTTCTATAACTCATCTCTTCTAACTGTGGATTTTCTACCTTCTCCTAATTGGAGCTAAACTATCAATGGAAAATATATACAGACCAATACAAGTCGCACTTTGTTTATTCTGTATAAATTCCTGATGTTTGCTATTACCAATACAGTCATAATTTACCTTACCATTGAGCTACATATGGTTTGTACTATTATGGCATATAATAAAACCCTTTAGTGTATCAATGTATGTGCTTCCATGTGTGCACTAACATTCAGACTAGGCCAAGGGGAACTCACCAATATGTACAGTCTGTGGCAGGAATGACTGTCCTTCTCAAAATTGGCACTTCTTCTTCTTCTTCTAGCAAGGTAGGAGGGAGGGGTCATGGGCCACCCATCTGTTTTCTTTGCTGTGCATGGCAGGTAAGTATATCTTCGCTGCTTGAGGGCCAAGAGATAAATGCCAAATGTGACCAAAATCGCCGGCAGTCCCAATGCTTAGTTTGTGCTGGTGGTTGAAGGTGGCACACTTGTGGTATGGTGAGAGGGTCTATATATAGTTTCCTAACTAAAATGACATTTCTCACTTACTCTCTCAAACCTGATCTTGTGGTGACAGTTGGTTACTGTTTATTTTATTTCTTGAACTTTTGGAAGTAAAACTTCCTGTTTTAAAAAGGAGCATTATTCACGAAATAAATATGACAAATAAGAAGAGATTAAGCAATAGGAATGGAAGCTGTTCCTCAATGACAACATCCACTGTGGGAATAGTCTCTGGAAGAGGGAAACTCAGACTTAGGGAAGCAGACCAATACCATCACTTGATGACTGGTTGACTCCATGGGGTATTTTCCTTATTCCCCTCATGACACAAAAACCCTTTAGAATTTAGAGTATATTTTGCAGTGGAAGTATACAAGCGCGAGTATTCAAAAATGTGCTTGTGTTTGAAATTCTATATTTTACCCTACATGACACACATTACTGAAAACAGTTGACATTAGAGTTAGTTTTATGGATCCTATGGTCCTGAAGAAGACCATAGACCCGTTTTTGGCTCTTTGCAGTGACCAAAACAGGCTGACCAGTAGATGTTGGGCTCAGTAACATTTTCCTGGGCATCTTCTTTTTGTCTATTCTATAATGGATCCCATTGATTCTGTACAACACACCTCCCTTAAATTAACCTATACTGATCAGAGTTCACGAGCAGAACTCTGCTGTAGCCCATTTGGACATATGAAATGCCAATTCTAAATGAGGATGGAACCCAGTGATGAAGTATGCCACCAAAGGTGAGTGAGGTTTTGGCGTCCACATCCTAAGAAAGGAACTTCTTTGCAGTAAACGTCTTGAGTCTCTTTGCATTAAATAGGTTTATCTATTTCTTTTGTGTGTTGGACGGTGTACAGCGATCTTCCTACTTCGCTCCACCCCCTATTGTTGACTGTATCCTAAACATCAGACCAAGGTTAGCAGAACGTAGGAGCGATGTACAAATAGTGAGAAAGATTGTGGAAAGAGTATCAAATAAGTAGATAACATTTGTCTAGACCGTACATCAATAGATCTCACCCTTTTTAAGGACTTTTAAAGAAATATCAGCAATTAGATACTATAAAGCCGGAGCTGTATGCATTTGAGGTCGTTCACAGTAAATGACGTACTGAGTTTTTACCAGAAGTGGTCGAGCGATGTACTATACAGAACCAAAGATAGCCATAAAGTGTTGTCAAACCAAAAGAAATGCTATAAGAATTGAAGAGGTCATGAGGGCCCAAGGCTGAGTGAGGCTTGATTGAAAAACTTATCTGTGAACGTCCGATGGTTTCTTTCAGTCCATACTAACGATACCCACGCCATCTAGGAAGTAGAAATAAACATCTGGGGGGTCTTCTCTGCATGAGAAAACAAAAACATTAAGTATTTCTGGGGTTTAACAGCCTCAAAGGGTATGAGGAGAACTTGGATAGTTGTACGCTGGTGGGAAAGGGTAGAGTTGTATGTACAGCAAGACAGGCGAGGGTCAGTACAGTCTGGTTCATGGGGCAGGAGTAGGATAAAGATAGAATAAACTCACTTGTAAAGTATATTTATAGCCACGAGGAGCCTAGGAGGAGGTAACATGCCTTGCCTTCAAATGTGTGTATGTGTGTGTGGGTATGTGCATTTGTGTGTGTCAGTCCTGTCTGGGTGTATATTGTCACAGACAGCAGAAGGGCAGTGCCCTGAATTAATTTGTAGTTTGTAGAGACAATGACAGGTATTAGAAGTAAGTAGTGCAATCTGGGATAATACCTAAATGCCTACATATCATTTCACAAACTGCCTCAGGCTTTTCTTATGTGTTCATGAATGCCGTTGCCTCTCAGAATTTAGGAACTACAGTCTTTCTCAAGAGAGTTCTTGCAAAGGCAGATTGTTACTTTGAACTATGGGCCATGTGAACGAGGAAGTGCCGGAGCATGTCGTTAGCCTCCTTGGCTTAACGACACGCTCCGCCACTTCTGAAACGCAAGGCTGCATCATATTTACAAGAATGTGGTGCAGCCTTGCGTTTCCCCCTGCGATGGCGCTAAGTTTAGCAACTTAGCGCCAATGCAGGCACCCTTGCACCAGAGTGCAGGGTGCCTGCATGCAGGGGAGCATTGTTAATGTGTAGGAAGGTGTCCATTCCTGCACATCAACAATCCTAAAATGCCATTTTGTAACTTTCATGAGTGCTGCTTCGTGCAGCACACACGAAAGTTACAAAATGGCATTTTTTTAAAAGTTTGTTTATGTACAGGAAGGGGGACCTTCCTGTACATAAACAAACCATGGCATTTTGGCATTTTGGCAATATAGGTGATGTTGTGTTGGCGATAGGGGCTTGTACATATGCCCCTATATTTACACATACACGATCAGCAGCATGGTCAGGATGGCTGATATGAATGTGTGTGTGAGAAAAAGAGCGAGAGAGATAGTGTGTGCATGTGTGTGTGTGTTGTGTGTGCGTATGTGGGTGTGTTTACCCTTTTGTAAATACCATCTGTCCCCACACAGAGAGGAGACTCACTCAGTCTGGATGACCCACCAACGGTGATAAAGTGAATAAAACATCCCGATTTAGCTCATCGCATTTCCCATCCCAATATCCCTCACATATTCTCACAAGTCATTGCCACATAGTTTTCGCCACCTGAGCTACTTTCAAAAGTCACTGAGCTCAGCTCAGACCCTAACCACGAGACCTGTAGATGTTTTTGTGCCTCTTGCGTGACTCCCGCTGCCACAAACGGCCTCGCGCTGAAAGAAGACAGACAATATTGCAAAGACAAAAACTGTAACAACACAGTGGCTTGCTACATTTGCTCTTTCAGTTTTAAAACTGTTATAATATTTGTTGGCAATGCCTTTGTAGCAAGTTCCTTGCTGGACGTTTCCAATGCATACTTTTAATACTTTTTAAGCTTGTCGCCAGTTTTAAAAGGAAGAACACGTATTCTTGCAGCAGAGAAGGTTTATTGAGAATATATGGAAAGACCCCTGGGACACAACTGCTCTCCAGTCCAACTGCAACCCTCTGCCTTCTATATTCCACTCACCACCCAGGCAGACTGGTTGCTAAGGAGCAACAGTGTTCCACAGCATCATACAAATGTTATTAGCATAAACAAAATGACCAATGAAGAATACAACACATACTACTATTAGGGCAAACCACTTCTGTGCAGTAAAAACAAATACATACACTCATAAACACAGCCTTCTTCCCCAAAACTCGAGCATTGGCAGGTCTACATGTCCCAGGTTTGGGGAGAGCATTGCTAAGCATGTGCACTAAGGTACACGTAACATATGATCACTTGCACTGGCTAGTATCTTTCCTCAGCTAGCTTGAACTTTAATGTATTCAAACTTATTTGTGCTATGGCTCCTTCATATTCTGGCTGCCCACAATGTACCAGGAGCTACCACCATTAGGCCAAGCTCAGTGTTATACTAGGAGGGCATTATTATGTCACACACTCCCACAATATGTCTTGAAGTACTCACCACCATAATGCAGGGGGCAGTATTATAGTAGGTGGGGATGCCATGGATGCCCAAAGTATAGCAAGAATAATATGATAGTCACACTTCCTGAGATATTTCAATGCCATTGATGCCCAAAATATCCTACGAATTACTACCATTGTCCCAGGGTGAGCAGTAGGCTGGGGTTGGGCAACACTGCACAAAATACACCCACAATATGCCATAAATACCACCATACTAGCTGCGCTGCCAGCAGGCCATAGCGAAAGGGCACTTTGCCATGGATGTCACTTTATTTCAATAATGACCAACATTCAGTCAGGATCAGCAGCTTGCCAGAGATGGACACCATCATACCATTGATGCTCACAATATAATAAGAATAACAACTATTATTTCACGAACAGGAATTTAACAGGGTGTGAGCAACATGCCACGGATGCCCACTAGCTGCTATGAATTACCACCATTCTGAAAAGACCAACACTTCCCCAGGAGTGTGCAATGGGTACCCTCCTCTGGATGCCCAGTGGCTGTCAAGAATTATTAATGTTATTAAAATTTTACCTGCAATTGCTGTTGTCCTTGAAACTGTCCTCCAGCTGCCTCCTGCTCCCTGCCTGATAGCGCCCAGCAGCGTTCCTAACGCTGAGAGCTTGCGGGAGTTTTGGCAGGCGCCATCGGCCACGCAGTAGCGAGGGACATGCCCCCCTCGAGGCCACGCCCCCTTCACTGGGTATATCTGACCGCTGACTTGCGAGCGCGTTAGTTTACCGCATTCCTCCAGAGGCTCAGCCGGGAGTTAGTTCTGCGTTATTTGCACATGCTTAATTTTAAAATTTTACCTGCAATTGCTGTTGTCCTTGAAACTGTCCTCCAGCTGCCTCCTGCTCCCTGCCTGATAGCGCCCAGCAGCGTTCCTAACGCTGAGAGCTTGCAGGAGTCTTGGCAGGCGCCATCGGCCACGCCGTAGCGAGGGACACGCCCCCCTCGAGGCCACGCCCCCTTCACTGGGTATATCTGACCGCTGACTTGCGAGCGCGTTAGTTTACCGTATTCCTCCTGAGGCTCAGCCGGGAGTTAGTTCTGCGTTATTTGCACATGCTTAATTTTAAAATTTTACCTGCAATTGCTGTTGTCCTTGAAACTGTCCTCCAGCTGCCTCCTGCTCCCTGCCTGATAGCGCCCAGCAGCGTTCCTAACGCTGAGAGCTTGCGGGAGTCTTGGCAGGCGCCATCGGCCACGTCGTAGCGAGGGACACGCCCCCCTCGAGGCCACGCCCCCTTCACTGGGTATATCTGACCGCTGACTTGCGAGCGCGTTAGTTTACTGTATTCCTCCTGAGGCTCAGCCGGGAGTTAGTTCTGCGTTATTTGCACATGCTTAATTTTAAAATTTTACCTGTAATTGCTGTTGTCCTTGAAACTGTCCTCCAGCTGCCTCCTGCTCCCTGCCTGATAGCGCCCAGCAGCGTTCCTAACGCTGAGAGCTTGCGGGAGTCTTGGCAGGCGCCATCGGCCACGCCGTAGCGAGGGACACGCCCCCCTCGAGGCCACGCCCCCTTCACTGGGTATATCTGACCGCTGACTTGCGAGCGCGTTAGTTTACCGTATTCCTCCTGAGGCTCAGCCGGGAGTTAGTTCTGCGTTATTTGCACATGCTTAATTTTAAAATTTTACCTGCAATTGCTGTTGTCCTTGAAACTGTCCTCCAGCTGCCTCCTGCTCCCTGCCTGATAGCGCCCAGCAGCGTTCCTAATGCTGAGAGCTTGCGGGAGTCTTGGCAGGCGCCATCGGCCACGCCGTAGCGAGGGACACGCCCCCCTCCCAGCCCTATAATAATGTGTATGCACCGGAAGCGCAGCGGACGAGCGCAGCGCATAAGGCAAGCTCGTCTGCGCTCGTCCGCGCCGAGTCCGGGCCTAGGGCCAGTCCTCCTGCCTCTCAGTTCTCAGGTCCCATCACCTACAGTGCTGACACTCTCCACAGTCTTAGGATACTCAACAGGAACTGTAGTCGAAACAGCTATCAAGCTGACACCTTGCCGACCACATGCCCTGACTGCTCCCACTCCTTCAGACCCACATGTAATTTGGAACCTTTACACAACTTTTGTATGTTGTTATTGAACTGTCGCTCCCTCCCAAAACATGCGACCGAAATTGCGTTGCTAATAGAGCAACACTCACCAGACATATTGTTCCTTACAGAAACCTGGCTATCTCCTGAGGCCGATCCCGCGGTCATAGCAGCCATTCCTCCAGGTTTTCGAATCTCCCGCCAAGACCGCCCCAAAGGGAAAGGAGGAGGTGTGGCGATAATCTATAAAGAACAACTTCACTGCCGAGTGGTCTCGGAAACCATTACGGACTGTGAGAGTCTTACTTTCAACATCGAATTAACACCTAATAGGTGCCTTTCTGGCACTCTTATTTATCGCCCTCCCGGCCCCCCGAAGCAGTTCCATGTCAGCTTACCTTCTAGTGTGGCTGAACGTCTTAATACCACCTCTAACTATATCCTGTTGGGAGACTTCAATTTTCATTTTGAATCATCCTCAGACCATGTAGCATTGACTTTAGCAGAGGATCTAGCAGCCCTGCAATTCTCCCAACGGGTTCCTACGGCCACCCACGTGAAGGGCCACTTGCTGGATCCAGTCTTCAGTAACTGCCCCGGCCTTTTAATCACGCCACCAATTCCCTTGCCATGGACAGATCATTTTTTGATCCCCATTAACTGGACTGTGTTTAAAAACCCTGAGCCAACACCCATCACGAGAGTCACGAGAGCGTGGTCCCGCTTAGCGGCTGACAAGTGGTCCAGCAAACTTGCTGAGAATCCACCTAGGATTCATGTCAACCCCGACCTTGCCTACCAGGCTTACGCCAGCTGGATCACTCAATCCCTTGACGCTGTCCTACCAAAAAAGGTAATTACGCTTAAACGCTCCCACAAATCCTCCCCGTGGTATTCTGAGACCCTTAGAGACAAGAAACATCTCTGTAGGCAATCGGAGAGACGTTGGCGTTCTGATTACTCCACAGACAATAAAACCCTTTATCGAAATGCCATCAGCGAATATAAAACGATGATAAAAGCAGCACAAGCCTCATACTTTTCCGCGAATATTCTACTTGCCAAATCGAAGCCTAAGGAAATTTTCCGGATCATCAACACTCTCACTAAACAGGTCCCCTGCCTGCAGGTGGACAAGTCCACTACCTACTGTGACGATATTGCAGAGTTTTCAGAAAATAAGTTCTATCTACTCCGCCTTCCTCCCTAGAAACCCTAACCCCTCTACCCCCTCTCCAGATCCCGTCACCTCCTCATCCACGTATCAGCTACCTTTGCTTACCCACTTCCCCCCTCTGGATCTCGCCACTCTTGACTCCCTGGCACGGAAAGTTCAATCTGGATCCCCAGAAGACCCAGCTCCTCCAGACATAGTAATGGCAGCCTCGCAGGTCACTCTACCCATTATTAGGGAGGTCTTAAATGCCTCCATCTCCTCTGGCACGGTTCCCACCATATGGAAACAGGCGATGGTTAGAGCCTTATTGAAGAAGTCTACCTTGGACTCCACCAACCTGAGTAACTACCGTCCCATCTCCCTGCTCCCTTGGACAGGTAAGATCCTGGAGAAACATATTAATAAATTTCCTGGAAGATAACCATCTATTGGACCCCACCCAGACGGGCTTTAGACCAAAGCATGGGACCGAGACCGCCCTCCTCATGGTTACAGAGGAAGCCAGAAAAATCCTTGATCATGGAGGATCAGTGGCAGTGATCCTCCTTGATCTCAGCGCGGCCTTTGATACGGTCAGCCATGTCACCCTGATGGAACGCCTATCCCAAGCCGGGATTAAGGATAAAGCCTGGTCGTGGTTCCAGTCCTTCTTAGAGAATAGGTCTTTCCGTGTCTTTGAAGGCGAATCGGTGTCCACCAGGAGACCTCTGAATTGTGGAGTCCCCCAGGGCTCCTCTTTGAGTCCTGCTCTCTTCAACCTGTACATGAGGCCACTGGCTGATGTCGTCCGCCCATTCGGTATAAAGATCATTTCCTATGCAGACGACACGCAGCTGGTGGTCTCCATGACGCAGGCTGCCAATCCATCTGCTTGCGGTGGGCTTAGAGAGTGCTTAGAGGCAGTAAAGACCTGGATGTCCCTGTCCTGCTTAAAATTGAATGGGGACAAAACCGAGCTCATGCTCCTAGGTTCCTCAGATCTCAGCCTCCCCACCTCCCTGTGCCCGCCTAGTCTAGGACCTCCTCCAACTCCTAAAAATAGTATCAAGAGTCTTGGAGTCTGGCTGGACAGATCTTTGTCTTTTAACATAAAATCTACAAAACTTTCAGCTACTTGCTTTGGCATCATGAGGATGCTAAAGAAAATTATCCCTCTACTGCCCCTGGAATCCAAACAAGTGGCCGTACAAGGTCTTATCCAGGCACGCCTTGATTTTAATAACGTACTATATCTTGGTGCTCCTGAAGCCACTCTAAGAAGGCTGCAGACAGTTCAGAACTGCGCAGCACGCATTCTATTAGACCTCCCCCGCAGACAGTCAGTGAGGTCGGGTCTGGTCTCCCTCCACTAGTTACCGGTGCGACAGAGAGTAATGTTTAAAGCTATGTGTATAGCTCACCAGGCCTTCTGGAATGCTGGCCCCAGGATTACTCGGGACCTAATCTCCCATTACACGCCCAGAAGAAGCCTACGTTCTAGTCAGACCTTCCTTGCGATGGCCCCCAGAATTAAAAGAACCAGATCCGGAGGCAGAACATTCTCCTACAACGCAGCTAGGGCCTGGAATGCCCTGCCACTGCATCTTAGAGCCAACCCCAAGCTAACTGCCTTCCGCAAACAGCGGAAAACCTTTTTATTTCACTCAGTCTAACTTCTCTCCCCTCCTACTTCTGGATCCACTGGTTGGATTACTGGTATTCTCAGCGCTTGGACGCCTCCGGGCAGCAATTTGCGCTCTACAAATGTACTTCCAATTCCAATTCCAATTGTGCCAGAGCACGCAGCTTACCAGTAATGGGCATTGATCTTGCTATAGATGCCCATACTCTGTCATAACTGACCACCACTGTGCGAGTGCTAGGATTTAACCAGGGTGGAATTGAGTACCATAACATGCAGGCACACACAAGGTGCCAAGAATTACCACCATTGTTGCAAGGCCACCATTTTACAAGGGTGAGCAATGGGCATCACCCCATTATGCATATGTTACCATACATAACCCCCACTGCGACAAGCCAGAACCCACTGAGATCAGCTGCAGAGTGCCTCAGGTCTCCTCCCTGAGCCCAACTCTTTTCAACATCTACATGGTCCCACTCGTAGCCATCGTCAGGAACCACTGACTCAACATCATCTCCTACGCCGACACACAGCTGATTCTCTCCCTCACCAACGAACCCATAGTCGCCAAGAACAGATTCCACGACGGAATGAAGACTATAGCCACCTGGATGAAGAAGAGCTGCCTCAAACTCGCTCAACTCGGAGAAGACCAAAGTCCTCATCATGGGCTCCACCCCATACACCTGGGACGACTCCTGGTGGCCCACAGCACTTGGACCCCTCCCACCCCCACAGCCCATGCACGAAACCTCAGCATCATCCTGGACTCCTTGCTCACCATGAACCGCCAGATCAACGCCATCTCATCATCCTGCTTCCACACTCTATGCCTGCTCTGAAAGATCTTCCAGTGGATTCCCACCAAGTCCAGAAAGATGGTCACCCATGCACTTGTCAGCAGCAGAATCGATTATGGCAACCCACTTTATGCCCACATCACCGAGAAACTCCAGCGTGCCTCCACCAGACTCATTCTCAACATTTCCCACTGCTTTCACATAACCAGATACCTGAAAGGCCTCCACTAGCTCCCAGTCAACAGAAGAATCACTTTCAAGGTCCTCACACATGCCTACAAAGCCCTACACGACGCAGGGCCTGCATACCTCAACCACTGCCTCGCATTCCATGCACCCACCAGAGACCTACGCTCTGCCCGACTGGCCCTGGCCACCATCCCACATATGCGCAAGACCACAGCCAGGCTAAAATCCTTCTCTTACCTCTTAGCAAAGAACTGGAACACCCTGCCTCTCCACCTCAGGCAATCACCAACTCTGCCTCAGTTCAAAAAGGACCTCAAGACCTGGGTCTTTGACTGAACCACAACGCCTTCAACAGACCCCCTCCCATGACCAGCACTTTGGTGAGTAGTTGTGCTTTACCAGCCACCTGATTGATTGATGTCATAATTTAACATGGTTGTCCCTGGGCCAGTATTTTACTAGGCTGGGAATAGGCATCATCCTGTGGATGCCCACAAGCTGCCAAGTGTTACCACCATTGTGCCAGTGCTAACATTTTACCAGGATGAGCAATGAACATCAACCCATGGATGCACATAAGTTTCAGGAATTGCCATAGTTTGCCAGACCCATCATTTTACCAGGTGTGGGCAACATGCAATAGATGCCTACCAGCCATCAAAAAATATCACAATTCTGCCACAGCCACTATTGAACCAGGAGTAAGAATTAAACATTGCCCAGTGGATACTCATAAATTGCTACATATTACAACCATTGTGCAAGAGGCATTGTTAAACCAAGGATGGCCAATGTGGCCTCATCCTGCCTATTTTGGGTGTCAATTGTAGAAAGACTCTAGGCTCCCCTGGCCGTACTTCACTGTCTCTTTCAACAGCCTGTGCAGGCCACTCCAGTGCTTCAGCACCTGCAGCTCTTGAGGTTTCTACTGCGTGCATTAGGGGAGGGGCTATTCATTTCTAGAGTCCTGGTTGACCAACTCCCTCTGCACTTGTGGCAATGCAGGCAGCTGCGCTGAGGTTGAAGACAGCAGAGTCCTCCAGTGCTTAACATGAGCCAGTGGTTTGCAGGGCTCAGCAACGGCACTTAATCGTCAACACCAGCAGGTACTTGTGACAGTCCACTACATGATGGTGCTGTCTGGCTAATTTAGAGATGACCACCACAACAGTTATTTATTCCTTCAATATACATTAAAAAGGACTATTTCCTGCCGGCTAAGCCATTCTTATAGCTTTGAGGGTCTGAAATAGTCTGAATTGTCACACTTGTAGGAGTGTGATGGTTAGTAGCTGTGCTGTAACGATCATTAGCAGCATAGCAATGTATGGTGCAAGCTGCAGTGACCTCCTGGCGAGAGCCCTCACAATTATTATTTTTTACAAATTAAGCACTGGTTCTCTCTATGTAAATGGAAGACAAGTCAAAACTTTTATAATGCTTAGTGCTGAAGCAGAATCATTGGTGACCTTCTGCACAGAGAACCCCCCGGCCTGTACTTGCACCCCAAAGCCTGTATTACTTGCACCCCCAGCATGCACTTGCACCCATCTGCCTGTAATTGCACCCCCGGTCTGGGCTTGCACCCCCAGCCTGTACTTGCACCCCTGGCCTGTACTTGCACCCCCTGGCCTGTACTTGCACCGCCGGCCTGTACGTGCACCCCCAACCAGTATTTGTATCCCCCGGCCTGTACTTGCACCCCGGCCTGTACGTGCACCCCCAACCTGTACTTGCACCCACTGGCTTGTACTTGCACCCCCTGGCCTGTACTTGCACCCCCTGGCCTGTACTTGCACCCCTGGCCTGTACTTGCACTCCCTGGCCTGTACTTGCACCCCCGGCCTGTACGTGCACCCCCAACCTGTACTTGCATCCCCCAGCCTGTACTTGCACCCCGGCCTGTACGTGCACCCCCAACCTGTACTTGCACCCCCTGGCCTGTACTTGCACCCCCTGGCCTGTACTTGCACCCCCTGGCCTGTACTTGCACCCCTGGCCTGTACTTGCATCCCCTGGCCTGTACTTGAACCTCCTCGGCCTGTACTTGGACCCCTGGCCTGTACTTGTATCAGATGGGAAGCTGTCGCTGAAACAGACTGAACACCGCGTAGTAGATGGAGCACGCCACCTAGTGTTGGGTTGAGCAGTACCCAGAACCTAGATGTCACTTGTCCTCCCCACACCCTCAGCACCTCTGACAGAAGGCGCTGGAGATTTTACAACCGGTGCTTAATGGGCAAGTGTGGCATCGCCGGACATTGATGCTAACATCAGTACACAGCCTTCTTTTACGTCTCAGGACGTCCTACGTGCTCCTCAACTACTTTCTTCTATTTAGAGGGAATCTGAGCTGTCTTCTCATGTAAACATTACCAGTTACTGAACTGGTCTAAGGTAATGAGTCCAAGCAGCCATTACTGATGAATGCCTGAGAACACCAGACACTTCTTCATTGTATCTTTCCAGGAACCACATGAAACATGGCCTTCCAGTACAGCCCAGTCTTTACACCAGCCTGAAGGCTTCGAACAGTGCAGTGTTATATAGCATTAAAAGCAACAAAGAACAAAAGAAACAAAGGCAGACCGGCCGATGTCTGTGCAGCACGGAAGACAAGCAAACACTTCTGCACCACACTACAATTTGTCCAGACTACACATCCAACAAGCACTGGCAGAACAATAGGTCTGGCTTTTCTTTTTCTAAGTGATAGTGTTTATTACACAATGACACATGACCTTATTTAGAGCTTCGCAAAACGTGTTGGAGATCGTGTCCACTCTTTACCAAGGCGAAGATTTACATAGGGTTTTGCGTAGGGTTTGTGAACCTTTTTTCACGCAAACCTGACACAAAACCTTTTTGCTTTGTGTTGCTAGTGTCAAGGGGGCGTTATATGGTGGTATATGGTCGTTCCCATGAAACCACCCATGCTTTTGGACGCACAACAATATCTACTATAATAAGTCGACAGGGTTGTACCCCAAAAAAATAACACTGCTGGAAAGCAGGCGTTAAAAGGAGAATTTTTTTTTATTTCTCCTTTCTTTTACGACTTTGCATGTGTGCAGCACTATACAGCACGCATACAAAGTAGGGAAAGTTTGAAATCGTGTCTAGTCATTTTACTTTGTACTGGGAGTGTACCCTTCCAGTACAAAAACCTTTACTAGACTCACGCACACACCCTTGCACTATGGCGCAAAGGTATGCATGTGGCGCTCGTCAGCAAAATTCTGCACCAGTGATAGAGAGAGGGGAGAAGAGACCCATCTCTATAGATATGGCGTTTTCATCCTCTCCTCTTGTCACGCAGCGCAGCATCTTTGGGTGCTGCGTTGCGTGACATATTTGTAAATCTGGGCCCAAGTGCACTTGTAATATAGCAGATGGAATGTCTGGCACGTCTGAGACGGAGTATACCTTCCTCCAAGCTCTAAATACACAGATGCTGTATGAGCGCATTGGCACATTGAAGCAAGACCTACTAGCTTTTCCATTGGTTGTCTCTTTTGTACTCAGTTCTTCAAATGCATGTTTGTTGTTCAGAAAGAAAAATACAGAAAGAAAAATGCCACGTTACATATTTTCTCACATATACACACCCTGAATCCTTTGCTATAGATTGACTTTTGACTTTGATGGACCCCATTAAATTAGTTGTACTTCATCAAGACTTCATGGAGACTGGGCACAACCCAGACAGGCATTCGCCAGAACAGCAGCCTGACAGATGTGCTTTTCTTCAAAGTCAGGCATGTCCTGAATGCTGTGCCCCTAGAAGAAGAGGAAGATGGACTGGCAAACGAGTGCATATTAGACGGTCTCTGATCAAGCTGGAACGTAACTCTACATGCCGGTCCCCCAGTCAGACGTGGTCAGTATGTGGGTCCAGTAGGCCTTCCAATTCAAGCAGGTTGCCATGAAACCAAATCCATCAATCTGCAGCTTTAAGAATAAAGATAGATCTTTGACGTAGGGTACCCCCGGGACACGTACTTGCACGTTAGTCCTTTAAAGCATGAGAAGTCCATCTGCATTCACTTTAGAACAGGTGACTGCCTAACTGGTTTCCAATGAAACAGCATCCTGGTGAGGATACCAGCTACTAGCTCTCTGGTAGCCAGGTTAATTGGGATTTGAGACTGGTGAAGTGTAAAGCTTCGCCCTTGATCTTAAATAACCGCTGCTGATCCAAGTTTAATGGTGGGCTTTGGGTTACTGATATTCTTGTTTAAACTTTTGGTAGAAACACAGCCACTGATGACGAAATCCACTTTGCTGCCCAGCCATGCATCCAATGCCACTGAGAATCGAAGTGACAGGCTGGATGTATCAGCTTCCTGTTTGGTGCCTTTGCACAAAGACTATCAGAACCAGGAAGTTTGCAAAGTCTTCTAAGGACGCATAAACTCTTTCCCATAGCTATCATGCTCCCCGGACGTGCCAGGGCACTCTATTTTGAACTGTTCAACTTCCTAGGTGTAAATGTGGGCGTGTTCTTTTTCAAATATGTACCACTGACTGAACATTGAACTAATTCACCATGAGTCACACACTACTTAAGTTCCACATCTTCAGCCACTTCCTGACGTAAGCTTTGGATGCTCCACGAGCTTCCCTTGGAGAATCAAGCATGCATGTGGTTATCCAATCAGAGTGCAGTAGGACAAAAGGCCCAAGAACAAAAGTGGTAAACAGCAGTAGTCACAGTGACTTCTCAGGGCCCAGGGAAAACCCAAAACCAAAGTTTTAAACCATGGAGATATTAGAACCAACTGATGGAAACCAGCCTTGAAAATCAAGAGATTTAATCATCCATTATAAATATGCAAGACCAGTAACTCAAATATAAAGATCAAATAAAAAGAACCAAAGAAGATCGCTGAATATGTGTAGTGTACTCATGTGATAGGCAGAAGTCAAGCTCATCTCTCAGTCTGCCAATAAGAAACCTCTCCTAAAATCTACTCCAAATTCAAAATGGCAGCCACAGGAGTGGTGTGCACACTTAACCACGTTCTCCCACCCAAGGTAAATAGACTATTCAATGAAATGATGGTCTGGAGGCCTTTGGGCAGAGATTTAAAAGACCCAAAATAGCAGTTTCATTAGCATAATGTGGTCCAATCTTTGTGAGAAAGACAGTTGTTATGTAATGCTGTTATTCTTGTGTAAACTATAAACTGGCTCACCTCAGGGTGCAGTCTCTGCTTGATCGTCCCGTCTAGATCAGTCCATGGTCAGAGTGCTGGTTACTCTAAACCCTTGTGGTGGTAAAGCGAATGTTGCTGTGTGAAAGTGATTCGACGTCAATAAAGCCTGTATATGTATTTAAAAACACCTACTGTCTATAGAACGTGTTCTGAGAACATTAACAACACTGAACAAAGAAGGACATTACATTGCGTTGATATCTCCCCGAGAGTCATCACACCATTAAAGAAGTGTCCAACTCAACGTAAGTAAGACACGATAGACCAGCCACATCCTCAACTGTGATACAACCGTGCAAACCATGGATATATAATAGAAAATGCAATCTTTCTTTATGGTCGTTTTCGAAGATGCATATCCTAAGCCACTGATTCTGAATCCAGGTTCCAGCTGGAAACAGTTTGCAGCTTATCAACAATTGAGGCGCGCAAGGCTCTACTTCTACTTCTAACACCACCATTCTTGCATCCTGCCGCAGGAAATCGTGTAGATATTGAGAATTCTACAAACTAAGCAAGTTCTCTGACTTTGTAAAAATGTTCTTATCCAGGAAATAACGGTTAAGATCTTTTGTGAATTTAAACAAGTCTTCTTCGCCCTGTCTATACTAATTCTGGATAGCTCCTATGGTGTTCATCATTATCACGATTTATCCCTTGAGTATGTCCTTCACACGATCGAAACTTTCTAAGCATAGCCTCTTCTTCTCAGAGCACATTGCCTTTGGTCAATTATAGCCAGGGCCACTGGAATTATGTGGCAGGGGATGACAAAACTATGCAGCAGGGTTGAGAAAATTATACAGCAAGAAAAGGCAAATTACGCACCATAATGCAGCACATTTTATGATAGTATTACTTTATGATTTTGTAATGTGTACAGTTGTTAACACTGTCTGGGCATTGGTTGCACCTCCTTAGTATCAGTTTAACACCCAAATATAGCAATAAGCAACAGAAAGCTGACCAGTGAATCGTTGTAAAGGCCTTTCTACAGCACGGCAACACGTCACTGCATTTTTTGTAATGTTTGAACCATTTGAGCTAAAACAATTTTATTTTGATTAAATGTGCAGATTGTGCATCAGATGATAGATTATGTGGCAAATGCCGCAAATCTATAATTATGCGAAAACTGCACAATTGCATAATTCCACTGACCCTGCTTACAGCTGATTTCAAGCTCCCCAACCAGATCAATTTGCAACTGTTCCAATATCCGATGGAATCCTAAAAATTACTTTATCATTTCGGCACAGTCTAAGGACTATTCAAAAATATCAAAGTAAAACGTAGACACTCATGTTTTTGGGGATTCCAACAGGCTGTATCAGATGGATTGCTACCTCAGTTTTGGGTGTACCTGTATCTTTTTTTTTATAGCTCTGTTTTTATTAACAAGGGAAGTTCAGGTCACCACAGTACAGATCAAGATTGTCACCATCGTACATTTTGTTAATAGATTAAAAAAATATGTCATAGTACTATATACACAGCAGAAATATGTCTAGGAAGAGTGTGAGAGTCAATGTGATAATGGTTCATCAATGGAGGGGAGAGCAGGGGGTTCACAAATATTGTCACGGTACTCATTCCATTTACCCCATATCGCCATCCATTTTTGGGGGCAGCAGCGTGCAACATACACCGTTTTTTCCTTAAGCATGCTCCAGTCCTTGTACGCTTTCCAGTCTCCAAGTGTAGGTGGTATAGTTGCTCCCCATAACCGGGCAATATTTCTTTTGGCTACCATCTGGCCCAGAGTCGCCCAGAGCTTACCCTTACTATTGAGGTCTGTGGGCTCCCATACATTCAATAGACACCACTTAGCTTCCGGTCGAATCACAACCCCCAAACTGTACTCATGCACTCATGCACCTCCCTCCAATACTTCTGTATCTGCACGCACTCCCATATGATATGCATAAAGGAACCCTCAAGTCTATGTGTAACTGTATCTTAAGTAGCTGAAGTGCCAGAATAGTGGTAATTTACCACTTTAATGTTTAATGATTGTCACTTGAACTTTAAAGGGATTTTCAGCTTTTTGCTACAAAAGTAGCAGCATTTGTTGACACCTTTAAAGTAAACAATGGTAAATGGCGTTTACTTAGCAGGCGTTACTTCGCATGCCGTTACTACGCGGACTTTAGTACGCATGCGTTGTTACTTAGAAAACATTTACTATGCAAGTCGGAACAGCGACTTGCGTTAGGGGGGGGAAGGTGTTGGATTTAAAATCCAACACCTTCCCTAGTGTCCGCATAGACTGGAGTTGGAATAGTAAATTATACTATTCCAACATCCAGCACCCCCTACTGTAATTCGTTGTTCCGAATTGCGTAGGAAAGGAATGCGAACTAAAAACGCGGTCGTACTAACGACCGCGTAGTAATGGCATGCGTACTAAATGCATGCGAAGTAACGTCATATATTCGTAAACAACAGATCATAACACAATAATATCTCATTGGTAGCCGCTGACTGTGTGTCTTGATTGTTTTAGATCCATGGTTAGTTTTTTTGTAAGTTGACGTACTTAGATTTGGGCCTATCCCAAACTACGGCATTTCACGTGTGGAGACAGCATGCATTCACCTGACAAACGTCATAACAGAGCGATGGTTCTGGGCAACAGCAGATATACTCCTGTAAACTGCTCAAGAATGTAACCCAGATCAGACTCCGACTGATTAGGGTATTTTTCTGCGGGCTGGCTTCTGATAACCTATTTTTTCTTGCACATAGGAAGAAATTATCCAGCACGTATTTAAAAAAAAGTTATAAGAACTAAAATTACAATATAAGGTTTATGCTATTCTTACCAATATTTGATTTCCTACAAGGGATCCTCCAACAGTATATTTTCCAACATTTGTGTAAGAATCCTTGGATTGTGTAGGGTTTCTGCCTCACCTGGCCACAAGAGGTTTCTTGCATCCATTCACTTAACACAAGTTAAGTTCTATGGAATGTAGGCGAGGGAGTCTGGAAAACCTGCTGGCTGTCTTGGTCCACATTTGCTGGTAGCAGACTGTGACACAACAGATAACAACATCAAAATTAGTATACAAAGACAGGTCTCACTCCTGATTTGTGTTGTGCTGAACATGTGTTCTGATGAACATCAGCTGTCACACACCTGGTGCCTGTGTTCATCAAACTCTGGGGGCCTGCTCTTGACACTCTGAAAACTGCACCATTGGATTTTGCTGGCACCACATCCCTGCTTGGATGTAGCACAATGTTATACTGTGTTTTCAGAGCCTATTACGTAAAGCCCAGAGGAATTTTTGGACTTGTGGATTTGGCCTGAAGCGTTCTGCCATCTGCTTTTCTGAGCTGGATCGAGTTTCACTGCCTTGTTTTCTATGCTTATGAAGGGACACCTGCTGTTCTTCGAGGAGATGGCTCTGATTGGATTTGACATTCAATTTGTTTTGTTTTGTTTGTTGTTTTGTGCTCTGTTTGTGTTTCTGATGCCGCTACCTCCGAAGCAGGCTTCAGATGATCAGTTTCACAGCCCCTTTGTGCACCAGAAGGAGCTGGTTTGTTATCTGTTTGGAGTCCAACAATCACAGTGGTCTGTGTACACCAAGGGTGAGGGCAGTGCCCACCACAATGCTGCTCAGTAGCTTCTGATGGACCTCAGACCTTCAAAAAGGCATTAATCCACATGATTGAGACACTGACGCATCCAATGTCAAGGCGTGCATCAACTAGCAAGACAACCTCATTCTCACCATTGAGAAATATATAGCATACAACAATGTCTCAACAGGTATTATTTAGCAGACAAATATAAAAATGCACAACATATTGCAACTGAGGGGGGAAGGGAGACAAGAGACCAGGAAACATTGAATGGAAAAATTATTTTTCTTATATTTTGTTGCAAGATCAAAAACAAACACAAAAGCACTGTGGTACATTGAATGTCATGTAACCTGTACTAGACTGTGCACAACTTCTCGTGAATAAGGAGAACAGTGCTAGTGACAATTGAAGGGGTGTATGCAGCGGGAAAAGTGGCACAGAAACAACAATAATCTACCCAGTGAACTCTTATTGGTACCCATACACTTGATACATTATGAACAAAAGTAGTTTTTTCGGGGGCCACGAGAAAGGCGCCATAAATTATGCTGCACAAGTCGACCGCGTTTCGGCCTGTATAGAGTTCATGCCATCATCAGGACCAGGTTACAAATTTTTACAACAGTGTGGGTTGGTTGGTGAGGGTAATCGTGACAACCTGGAAAGAGCACTATGGGGTGTTGGAGAACATTTAATTCTGAAGTGTGGTGGAAACAAATATTTGAACACATTCAAACCACAGCAATACGCTAGGTGATGCCATTTCCATACAATATCGCTCGTGCACTGTTTACTTTTATCAGAAAAACTGTATGTCTGTCCAAATGTAATGTTCATTTCAATTGAAGATCTTTTGTCTGTAATAGCAGTACGCTACCACACCATGTATACTTCACTTTACCCAACTCCACTCTACTCTGCACCACTCCATTTCACGTCATTCAACTCTGCAACACTCTACACTCTGCCACTAACTGCGCCGCTCTACTCTACTCTGCATCACTCTACTCTATGCCAATCTACTCTACTCTACTGTGCACCACTACACTGTTTGCCACTGCACTCTACATCACTCCAGTCTACACCACTCTGCACTACTCCACTCTATGCCACTCTACTGTGAAACACTGCACTCAATGCCACTACACTCTACACCAGTGCACTTTACTCTGTACCACTCCACTCTATGCCAGTTCACTCTTTAGCAAACTACTCTACACCACTCTAATCTACTCTATGCCACTTTACTCTACACCACTGCACTGTATGCCACTGCACTCTGCCCTGCACCACTCCACTCTACTGTGCACCACTCCACCCTACGCCAGTTCACTCTACTCTGAAACAATCTAATCTGCATCACTCCACTTTGCGCCACTCCACCCCCTGCCACTCCACTCTACGCCACTGAAATCTATGCTGCACCACTCTATTATGTGACATTCTAATAAATACCACTCTACTCTATGCCACTTGATTGAACTCTAACCACTGCACTCCATGCCAATGCACTCTACATCACTTTACTCAAAAAGAATGCACTCTATCCCACTGCACTCTATGCCATTCTACTCTGCACCACTGCACTCTACACCACTATGCTCTACTCTGCAACACTCTATGCTGCTAGACTCAACGTCCCTGCACTCTATACCATTGAACTCTATGCCACTCTATTCTATTCTGCACCATTGTACTCTACGCCACTGCACTCTGCGCCAATGTACTGTACTACACATAACTACACTCATCAGCAGTCTACTCTACAACACTGCACTCCCTGCCATTGGACTCTATGCCACTCTACTCTGTGCCACTGCACTCTATGCAACTGTATTCTACTCTGCACCACTCTGCGCAACTCTATGCCAATGCACTCTATGCCCCTACACTCTGTATCACTCCACTCAAAGCCACTCTAATCTACTCTGCACTATTGCACTCTACAGCACTATACTCACTCTATGGCACTCTACTCTATGCCACTGCACTCTACGCCACTTCACTCTACTCTAAAACAATGTACTCTGACACTGCACTCTATGCCACTCTACTCCACTCTACGCCACTCCACTCTATGCAACTGCAATATACCATGCGCCACTCCACTCTTCACCACTCTACTCTACACCACAGCCCTCTACGCCAATGCACTCTACACCACTTTACTCAAAACCAATACACTCTACGTCATTGCACTGTACACCACTATACTCTACTCTGTAACACTGCACTCTAAGTCACTCTATTTTACTCTGCCCCTCTAAGCTGTACACCACTGCTCTCTATGCCACTTTATTCTTCAGCACTGTAATCTATGCCACTGCACTCTAATCCACTGCAATCTATGCCACTCAACTCTGAGCTACTCTACTCTGCGCCACTCTACTGTATGCCACTGCACCACTCAATGTCACTGCATTCTATGCCACTGAACTCTACACATCTCTACTCTGCACCACTCACTCTATGCCAATGCACTCTACTCTACTAAGCACCATTGCACTCTTCGCCACTTCATTCTACACCACTCCAATCTAGACCATTCCACTCTACTCTGTGCAAATCCACTCTAGCCAGTGCACTCTATGCTACTACTCCATACCACTCCACTATGCCCTGCACAACTTCACCCTATGCCACTTCACTCTACTCTGAAACAATTTACTCTATGCCACTGAACTCTACACTACTCTACTATGCACCACTCTTCTGTATGCTACTGTGCTCTATGCCACTCAACTCTAAACCACCGCACTCTATGCCAATAAATACTCTACACCACTTTAGTCAAAACCAATACAGTCTATGCCACTACACTCTACGCCAACTACTCTGTACCACTGCACTCTACGCAACTATACCCTAATCTTCAACACTCTACTATACACCTCTGCACTCTAAGCCGCTGCACACTTTGCCACTCTACACTATAGCGTGCTCTATTCCACTGCACTCCATGCCACTCTATTCTACTCTGCACCATTGTACTGTACGCCAATGCTTTCTACAGCACTCTATTCTGCAACACTCTACTGTACGCCTCTGCACTCTACGCCACTTTATTCTGCAAGATTGCACTCTCAGCCACTGAATGCTACACTACTCTACTCTGCACCACTGCTCTCTTTGCCACTGCACTCTACTCTGCACCACTCAACTCTACCCCTCTTCTGCTCTATATGTCAATGCACTCTATGCCAATGCATTCTAACCCACTCTAATCTACTCTGCACCACTGCACTCCACGCAACTGCACTCTACACCACTGCACTCTACTCCACACTACTACACTCTGTGTCACTCCACCCTGCGCCATTGCACTCTACACTGTCCGCTCTACTCTGCACCACTCTACTCTGCGTCATTGCACTCTACACCCATCTACTGGGCACCCCTGTACTTTACATCACTTCACTCTAGGGCACCCTACTCCACTCTACGACACACCACTCTGTGATGCTCTACTCCATTAAACTCTTCTCCACTCTGACACTTTCCTCCACTTTATGCCACTGTACGACAATACTCCACTGTACAACTCTACGCAACTCCCGCTATGCCACTCAATGCCACTTTACTCCACTCTATCCTACTCCACACAACACCACGCCACTACAATCCATGCCACTCTATGCCACTCCACTCTACGACACTCTACTCCACCATACGCCACTCCACTCTACTCCATTCTATGCCATTCCACTCTACTACACTACTTTGTGCCACCCCATGACAAATATCTCCGCTCTACTCTAAGACACTCTATTCCACTCATGCAGCACCCTCTTTGCCACTCCACTCAGCTTTTCACCACTTCATGACAACTCTGCTCTACTCTGATACTGTACTCCACTCTACGACACTCAACTCTACAACACTCTTCTCTGCTCTATGCCTTTACACTCTATGACACTCTACTCCCTTCACAACACATTGCCACTTCACTCCACTCCACTCCGCACCATGCTATTCAATTCAATTCAATAGAGACTTTATTCGGTTATATTTCACACCATAAAAGTGCACATATATACAATACGATTAAAAACATTATTCATACTATTACAATAATTCATAGTCACATACAAGAATCATATTACACGTAGCCCATTGCCAATAACTTGATCCAGATACATGGTAAAGTGCAGATAGTAAGTACAACATCATTGGTCTAGGCAATTCCTTAATTTGACGGTTAATTTTAAAAATTCTTTAACCTGTAAGACACTATCGCTGTACAAAAGCTGCAAATAGAAAAAGGCAGGTTTGATTTGGTTAAGATTAAGTTTCCTTAAGAGTGCAACAAGATAACGTTTGCGTGGATATTCATAAAACCTACATAAAAACATAAAATGCAGCATATCCTGAGGAGACTTCCCGTCGCAGCCACAGGGTGCTGTAACCTTATTAAAAATGTCTGACTTCGGTCGAATTAAAAGATGATGGAAGATGTCAAATCTAAACCTAGTCAACAAGAATTTCTCATGAGAGGTGAAATTACTCATTAAATATGGCTCCATGCTTTCACAAGTTTTTAACATCACATATTTCCTAATTCTTGGTTTCATAAGCTCCTCACTTTCCCTTTGAGCCAACTTGTCCTTATAGAAGGCTTGTTTGATTGCTGTTATATCCCCCTTTACAATTCCGCTAGGATTTTCAAACAAATTCAGGCGGCCTAGCCTGGAAAAGCAGGTTTTCAGATATTTTAACCAGGGGACACGCATGTGTTTGTCCTGAGATACAAGATCTCTTACAATCAAATGGGTAAGAGGTATGTCCTGATTTATCCACAGTTTCACCCAACAAATCAGAGGCCTTAAGGAAAAAATATCACTTAGATACTGGATTCCCAGTTCTTCATGTACTGTCAGGTTGGGTGTACTGGTGGGGACACAAAGTAGACGTTTTAGGAAATTGTTTTCGACAACCTGCAACTGTTCTCCAGCCACATATCCCCAAAGTTCGCTACCATATGCAGCTGTAGCAACAGATTTGGCATTGTAAAGCTTAATCATTGCGTTAATTGGCTTCTTACCCAGTTTTGTCGCAAAGTTAAAAACAGAAGCATTAGCCCTTGTCAGTTCACCTTTCTTTTTGGCCAGGTGTGGACCCCAGTTAAGCTTGGTATCAAACAGGACACCAAGATATGAGAATGTTTCTGTGACTGGTATTGGGACATCATCCAATTTAAAAATAAAATTCTTTTTGGGTTTATGGCCAATATGCATTATGTATGATTTGGAGTTGTTGACCAATAGATTTCGGTCAGACGTAAAAATGTTAAAAGCATTTAAAAGCGCCTGGAGTCCCTTCTCCGTTCTTGAAATTAAAACCGCCTCATCTGCGTATAAAAGAACTGGAATACCCCGCCTGCCGACCCTAGGGCAGTCTGCCTGTACATTCTGTAGATAATCATCTAAATCATTAATATACAAATTAAAAAGGAAGGGGGCAAGAATGCAACCCTGACGCACTCCCTTCTTTTTTTTTTTTTTTTTTTTTTTTTTTGAAAACCTTTATTGACAGCTCAATAAGAACAAGTATGGGCCTACAACCCCCCAGGGCCGGCCGCTAAGCAATCAGAGCAATAACGACAAGTATAAACACAGGCAGCACTTCGGGGAGCAAAATCGTACTGCTAATACTGTGAACAGCGTAAGTAGGGCACCAGGAGAAAGAGGTTTTCATTTTATGATGAAACAAGGCAGAAGGATCAGGTGACAAGCAATTTTAAAACTACGATCACGGATATGCAGAGTAATGAACGTTAGCGATTTACAGCAATCTATTCGGTCAATGGCGCAAACACAAGAACATCAGGATGGGGAAAAACATAGTATACAGTTGCGCCCGCAGTCCCCCGCCAGAACTCCCCAAGAACACCCCGGAAGTTGTGAACACATGGAACGGCAACGAGGCATAGCAAAAGGAGGTGTATCACACTGATCCCAGAAAAAGAAAAACAAAAAGAATCAGAGAAGAAAAAGGAGGCCATGGAAAAAAAGATGAAAGAATACAGAATCCCCTCCCCCAACCCCCACCCTGCACCTCTGCAGATGAGTACGGCCCCCCCCCCCAGCAGTGTGCCTGTCGCCCTGGAACCAGACCCGAAATGTAGGAGAATAGGGAAAAAGAAGTAGGAAAGGACCCCCACCAGACGGGGGGGTAGAGAAAGTATTTATAAACTGGAGGAGGGCCTTCATAACAGACCCCCGGCTTCTCCCTCCCGCACGGTAAGGTTCCCCTAAAGTGAACAAGGAACAGCACAAAAACAATCTTCTCAAACCACGATGGGGAGCATTATGCACCTATTGTGCCAGTAGCCATGTCAGGAGAGCACACCACCCCAAGCCCGCCCGTCCACTAGGCGACCACCCCCGAGGTGCCAGCCTCATCCCTGACCACTCTTTGGCATTCTGCCCATGCCAACCCCTCGACCCAGCACCATACCCAATGTTCCTAGGCAGAGGAATGTCCAACAACGACAGAGAAGCGACGCACACAGGTGGGGTGGAAGTCTCTGAGCATCAACACAGTCCGCCGCGTGAGGAAACAGGCTTCCCAGTGCTGCCCTAGGATCTGCACTGCACGCAAGGTTCAGGAAGGCAGAAGCAGCCAAAGCAGACATTAGTTGCTGGAGTTGTCTCTGGGTCGCAGGAGGGCATGCACGGGATGAGGCCACCACATCCCACTCAGGTCCAACGCCTCCGGGACAGTTCAGGCCCTCAGAAGGTCGAACACACTGTAGCATACTGGCCGGGGCGTCCAGTCGTGTACTAACCCCAGGGGTGGCCGCCACAGCGTCCTCCTGCGCGCAGTGTGGGTAGACTCTGTGTTCGTGCGGACAGGCGGGCCGCCACTGCCCCAACTCCGACGCCACACCATCGAGCTTACTCCCCAAGATCACGAAACCATGAACCAAGGAGGAGTGAAGAGTACCAAGAGCCTCGAGGAGGTCGCCATACCCCAGCTCAGCTCTCTGTGATCTCGCCGCCACACTCCCAAAAATCGTACGCTCACAGACCCGCTGCGGCCCAGCGGACAGGATGGTAGGCTTCATCGACCCAAGATGGCCACCAAGTATGCCCGACCCTCACCGGGGCCGGGACCCCGGGACAAGCGTCGCGATGTCCACGTCGCGGGTGACCGGGTTCCGGGGGCAGGCAAAAAACTATCCGTGGTCACGGGCAACAGTCGTCCCCACCACGGACCAGCTCCCGTAGAAATCCGGGGGCGGCCCGCAATGATCGGGGCAGGATACGGACGGCGGCCGGGCAGCTCACCAGCAAGGCAGGGGCAGTCACCGGAGGATCTAAGATTTGCACCCCCGGGCATGCACTTGGTCAACTACACTGAGCAGTAGAAGTGACCACGCCGAAATGTAGGCCGAGTTTGGCACCGCTCCGGTGGGCCGACTCCACCCAGTCACCACCGGCCGCTGTTGTCGCACTACCACCCGGCCACGGCGTCCACTCGATGTCCCGGCTCCAGGGCCGCACAGGCCGCAAAGTTCAGATGCAGTTTTCTCCAGCGATAGCACGGCTAAAAACCTCGGAGTCACACAGTCGGGAGCTCCTCTCCTTCAGAAACACGACCACGTAGCACAGGTTGAGGATCTCAGGCAGGATATCCGTGCGGGATGCGGAGGTTCACGGAGCCGGGAGTCTACGCTGCCGTCCCGGTCGCCATCTTGGCTCCTCCCCCACGCACTCCCTTCTTTATGTCAAAATTACCAGTGGTGTCCCCGTTTACAGAATATCTGACGTTAGCACTGGTATTACTGTGCATATCCACCAGAAAGTCGACTATCCCTGGATCCACACCTTTCTCCCTCATGGACCTCCACAGCCCCCCCCTGTTAACACAGTCGAAGGCTGAAGAAAGGTCCATGAAGGCAAGATAGACAGTTCCCCTCTGTACAGTGGTATATTTGCTCAATACAAGGAAGAGGTTAAGGCACTGGGTTATGGTGGAGCGCCCCCCACAGAAACCATACTGAGAAATCGACATGATGTTATTTTCAGTCGCCCAGCATGTTATTCTCTGTAGTAGAATTCTCCCCATAATTTTGACCATGGAGTCAATTAATGAGATTGGCCGGTAGCAGTGAGGACTGCCGTTATCTCCTTTTTTTTAAAATGGGAACAATCGTTGATAGTCCCCAGGAGATAGGACAGCCCACTTTGGCAGCTGCATTAAATACTGCAGCCAGGATGGGCGCCCAAAAGTGTGGATCAGACATATACAAGTCTGGGGGGATCCCATCAGGCCCTGGGGCTTTTCTAGCAGTAAGTCCTTCAATAGCCACCATAACTTCACCATTAGTAAACCTAATAGCACCTCCCCTAGCATCAAGCAATTTCTCAGTTGTAACAGGTAACCCAGAAGAGTATAATTGTTTGAAGTGAAGTTCCCACTCTTCCTTGGTAATACAACAGTCCAGACCATTACCCGGGTCTTCTACCAGGAATGGTTTTTTAATTATTGTCCAAAATCTGGTGCTGGATTTTAAGGTAGAGGGATCAAGTAACTCATTCCACGCTTCTACTCTTAGCGACTCCTTATGGGATTTAAGAATGGATTTATATTCTCTACGGCACAGTTTGACATTTTCCTGCACTCTCGGAATAGCTGCCAGTGCTAGCCTGAGGTTACGAGCAGCTTTGGAGCAATCATGATTGAACCATCTTGGCCCACATTTTTCCACACTCATCTTTGCTGGAACCAACATCAGTTCTGACACCTTCTCCGACAGATTTTGGTAAGCAGTGAGAACCCGTCGTGGGTCTGCCCCCACCTGAGTGCAGTTCACAATATCCTCAGTACATGTGTCTACAATGTTTTTATACAGTAAATCTGGAGTCACCATTGACCATTTAAGTCGCCGCCTCCCATCTGTGGTGCCCAGCCTCCCGGAGTTACATATCTGTCTTTCCTTAGTAAACCAAGGTCCCTTCAGACGGATTGTTAAAGGATTATGGTCACTGAATTAGCTTGGAACAATATCAAACGAATCCAGTAAAGGCAGCAGTGTTGCTGACAACAGCATGTGATCAATAAAAGTGCCCCTCCCATGCCCCTTAAAGGTGGGAGTATCAAAACATTTAAATGGATCCCTGAGCGTCATGGCCAGGGAGAGGTCCAGGTTATCCAGGAGAGCATTGCATAGTTCCCCAGCCATTGTGTGATCCAGGTGGAGTCCCTCCATACGCTCACAACTTAAATCATTTATGGATTTGTGCAGAGGGTCTCCACACAAGTGGACATTGAGATCCCCCACAATCATGAGGTTGTGATTAAAATCCTTTAGAGAGGAAGTGAGATAAGCATGTAGGACAGATACGGAGTTAGATACTGAAGTGACATTGGCAGCATTATAAAAATTCACTAAACATACTCGGCAGTGTTCCCCATTTAAAACCAAACCCATCATACCAGGATCATTTGCATCAATTCTACTGATTTTACAGGTAACAAGGATAGAAACAAAAATCACCAGTCCACCCTTAGGTCTGCCTCTTAATGATGGTATGGCTGGGACATAGAAGGCCTTGTACCCTTCTAGAAAAAGATCACATTCAACCAGCCATGTCTCTTGTAGGCAGATAACTTTAAATTGCTTAATGTAGTTGACCCAATTTATGTCTGCCATTTTTGCAGCCAACCCCGCAATGTTCCACGAGACAACATTGCTACCAAAGTTTTTATCCTGTGGGTTCAGAATAGGTACCAATTCATCTGAGATTGAGATGCCCTGACCCACAGGGATCTCATGTCAGTCACACATGTCCAGGCCAGATAGAAGGTTGTTTCTGTTCTGTGTGTTGATGTTAAACCCAGAATTAGGTTTGGCCAAAAAATTAGGTCTATTCTGTGTGTTGGTAACGTTTCCAAATCCCCTAGGGTTAACAATATTATACTGAAAGCGGGTGTCCATGACCTGGGTCTGAGTTTCAGCCACTGGACTAAACAACCTTTGTTGGGGGGAGTTATGACAGAGATGGGCATAGAAGTACCCCAGAGGTCGGACACATATACTGCTCTCATTATATATCAGTGACGAAGCTCTTAAGAGAGCGGTGGCCACATGTTGGGGATGTTTGAAGTTCACAACAATGCAGTCTCCGCTTCCCATTTTTTTCGATGGGCCCACCCAGTTCACCCGCCTGACTGCCACTATCTGATCAGAATATGCAATTGGGAAGCCACAGTTTTTATTAAGCCATGACACTGTTTTGTTTTTAAGTGAGGCATGAGACTCGTCATAGGGTGAGGCAGGATGAGTACCGCAGGGTGGGACATTAGTTAGGACTACCACAAATGGCGCACAGTCAGGCGGTAGGTTAAGATAGCGTTTACTCCTGTGCGGCCTGCTATCTGTTCCCTGTCTTTAAACAGGGTTAGATTGAATCTGTGGATCCATTGTTACTTGGGTGGCTGGTGTGGTTGCTTTTGTTGGTGCCCTACTCACGGTGGTAGGTACTGCCGTCGTATTAATGGAATTTGACTGAGTTTTTCCCCGCACCATCCCTACCTGTCTGCCTTCCCCAGGGTTATCCCTTAATCCAGTAACTACAGCCTGGTACGAAGATACCAGGCCACCAAGCCTGGACACCTCAGCTGTTAGAGTGTCTATCTTGGTGGTTAAAGGTCTGATAGCCTCCTCTACCTTAGATTCCAATTTAGACTCGAGGTTTTTTATGAGGGCAACCAGTTGTGCAATATTAGCATTTAAGTTATTCTCTTTGTTTCCAGTAAACACAAAGGGATTATTAAGTGGGACATTAACAATAGCAGAATCTACAGCAGTAGTTTTTTTCTTCTGTTTCCCACCCCCTTTTATCTGTGTTCGCCTACAGTTGCGTACCGGCCTTATAGCTGGCGGAACTTCCTCCAAATCCTCACTGGATGTATCTTGGTGTTCTAAATGGACCTCAGCCCTTACCACAATCGGTGTGACCGGGTTTTCTCTAGCAGCACCATTGACGCTGGCCTCTCCCTCAGCGACCATCGCTATCAGAGGCGGCGTCTCACCAGTGCTGTTGCAGGGGGCCCTTTCCCTAGAGATGCCCGACGTTCACTGTTGATCTGAGTGACTTTTTTTACCATGTAATTGTCAATAGTACTATGGCCCGTTGCAGTTTTATCATTTTTAGCCTTAGACATCCTAAATAGAAACAATACGTGTTTAAGTTGCATGCGACTATACATAAATGTTAAAAAGAATTAAAGTCTCACTTGTTACTTTAAAAAAGAGGGGTCAGTTCACGAAAACCAGGGTCTCGGGCCCAGCCCAGTCTCTTCAGGCCTCTGAGGGGCACAGAGGTCTCCCGGGCGCGCCCGCGCGCGTCCCGCGGGACGAGGGACCAGGGAAGCCTTTAAGCGCCTCCTTGCGCCTTCAGTTCGTCGTCAGCGGCGTCCTTGCCGCGCTGGGGCTGCTGTGGATTGTAGTTAGCAACGGCCCGGCGGAGCCAAGCCCGGCCAGACCCAGAGCGGAGCTAAGCCCGGCTCGCAAATCACGGAGGAGGACAGGAAGCACAGCGGAGCCAAGCCCAGCCGTCAGCAGCACTCCCGAACAGCTGCAGGTGGTTCCCCCTGGACTCAGCACCAGGGAAGCCCTTAAGCGCCTCCTTGCGCCTTCAGTTCGTCGTCAGCGGCGTCCTTGCCGCGCTGGGGCTGCTGGGGATTGTAGTTAGCAACGGCCCGGCGGAGCCAATCCCGGCCAGACCCAGAGCGGAGCTAAGCCCGGCTCGCAAATCACGGAGGAGGACAGGAAGCACAGCGGAGCCAAGCCCGGCCGTCAGCAGCACTCCCGAACAGCTGCAGGTGGTTCCCCCTGGACTCAGCACCAGGGAAGCCTTTAAGCGCCTCCTTGCGCCTTCAGTTCGTCGTCAGCTGCGTCCTTGCCGCGCTGGGGCTGCTGGGGATTGTAGTTAGCAACGGCCCGGCAGAACCAAGCCCGGCCAGACCCAGAGCGGAGCTAAGCCCGGCTCGCAAATCACAGAGGAGGACAGGAAGCACAGCGGAGCCAAGCCCGGCCGTCAGCAGCACTCCCGAACAGCTGCAGGCTATTCAACTCTACTCTACACTACTACTCTCTACGCCACTCCATAACACTCTACTTTATTCCATGACACTCTACTTTATGACACTCCACTCCATGCCACTAACCTTTAGCAATGCTGAACAGCAGCTATGAAGGGGGACAACATAGCTAAAACATATTGGCAAATCCAATAGCTCTTGCATAGGCATTACCTTTTGGCCAATGCTTGTTATCTATGCCCGCAGAGAAGCTACTTTCCCATGGAGCTACGCGGTAGATTGGCCTGCTTCCACAGTATGTCATCGAGTGGGTGTAGCTGGCATGCACTCACGTAGCCAAATTGCACATCAGCACTGCCAGTTCTGGGAAACAGCAGAGATTTACATGTAAACGTCTCATGAGGTGTAGACGAGTGCGTGACTCTGAATGTTGGGAGCTCCAGTCACCAAGACCTGTTTTTCTTGTGAAACCGGTGAGTTTATCTACACTGGTTCAAGTTGTTGATTTCATGAATATGTCACTTTCGTTAGTGAATTGTCAGTAAAAGTTTATAACTTCTAAAAATACTATTGAATGAAACTCAAATTGCAGATTGTATGGGCATGCTCTTGTGTAT
Organism: Triturus cristatus; assembly: GCF_964204655.1. NCBI lineage: Eukaryota > Metazoa > Chordata > Amphibia > Caudata > Salamandridae > Triturus > Triturus cristatus. The sequence continues at coordinate 1,001,334,000 of NC_140590.1, forward strand.
CACTTGCCAACACGTGTTTTTACGCTTGTACGACATTCATTCAGTTTTACACTTGAACGAGAATCATCTTTCTTGTTCCCACTTGTGCAAGAGTTATCCTTCACTATGAAGCTCTGCTTAACCTGACAGAAGAGGACATTGACTCCATCCAATTAGTTAAAGTGATTATGAAAGTTCCAGGTCGTTAAGTGGAAGTCCTACAACGCTGCTGACGCTCACTGTCAATATGCTGTCTCCCACCGCCACACAATACATGAATGTCTTCCCTACATCTAAAGAAGCCTATAAGCAGGTAGCCTCACCAGATACAGAAAACTGTTATTGACTCAATTTACAAGTGATACACAACAGTTAAAGAATACTGATATGTCTGACTTTTGTAGAAATTGGTGCGGTGTGAATGTGGGAAAGGGACAGAATGAAGCGTTCGCATTTTGGTAGCCATTTTACCTTATAGCTGCATACATAGCACATGCCGTGTCAAGATATAAACATCAAAACTAGCCCTGATCCGGTAGTGTACTGTGCAGATCTTAAGATTAAGATGTTTTCTTCCTTACCTGTTGAGTATCACTTCCTTAGTAGCTGATCCTGATTTGACTTTTAATAATTGTGTTTGGAAGTGTGCAGAAGTGTGTAAAATTGTGATATTTCTATAACGTTAGACTCTTTGTACTGTAGAATCTGAATGAAACTATGAATAAAATGAAAAAGACATCCACATACATTCAAGAAGGGGATATCAAAGTAAGATCAGTAAAATGTGGTGTAAACATTTTTGAAACATATTTTAGGGCTTTGTTGTTGATACACTGTGGTAGTGAGTGCTAGATGTATCTTTGAATAGTGCAAGTGTACAAGAGGAACGTGTATGCATACTAGTGAGAACGTGGCTACGGGCGGAGAGGGGCAGGGGGATAGCAGATCCTTGAAGGATCCGAGCGTGTGTGCCGAATTAGTTATACTACTTGTGCAAAACATTTTAGGAAGACTTCCGTTCCCTGGTCCAACCAGAGATGCTCTGGGAAAAGGTTTGAAGTCTAGGACTCATTCAACTACCTCCTTGAGACTTAAATCAGGGTGTTGTCACACCGGGCTTTGAGTATTTTCTGGAAGGGCATCTAAGACTCTTTCTAAATATATCTTCTCTACCGTTTCCTCCCTTGTGGCCATATGGAAATTCAGCCATGGTCACCAGGTAAATGTATACAAAAGTGCTTATGGAGTCTGTTCTGGTGTCCATTGGATAGCTTGTAATATCAATTGCTATGCCCATGAATCCCACCAAAGACTTATTAAAATAGTTTTCTTTACCTCTGCATATGTCTGAGAAAACAAAATCATGTTTTTTGTTGCCTTCCATATTAATGTTTCCTTGCACATGTACATCACAACATGCACTGATATCATTCATGATCGAATTTGAATATCAATGTTATATTAACCTGAAGTGTTCACATGCGTGTTAACTTTCGTGATTCTCGTAGGCCTAGTTTTTTTAGGTAGTACATCTGCACATGTCCTGCGTCTCATAGTGAAGCATTGCCTCACTTTCAATGTTGGCATACAGAAGTGTGATTTTGGAAAATAATTATGTTTAAGTATATTTATCTGTGATTGCAGGAATTCTCACATTCTCTTTGTGAGACAATGCTATCTCCTGCTCATTATATAGTTTCGTTGAAGTAACAGTTTCTGTTGTGTGTTCGGTCGTGTGTTTATGCTCCATGGACTTGCATTGAGAGAAAAGTGTATAAGAACCATTCAGATTGCAAGCATTTAAGCATTACATGCATTGACTGGCTTTTTGAGTTAGAGCTCTTATTGGTTGAAAGAACAACTGTCGCCTTATTATGTGTTGTGCCTTTTGCTTTTTTTGCATTAAATGCATGCTAGACGTTTAGGTTTCCTGAAGTGTTGTGTTTTATTTTAATATGGTGTATTGCCATCTGGGTTGGCAGTCAGAAAGCAGCCTGCAGCTCTCTGGAAAATAAGGGGGCAATATATTTGCCCCAGTGCTGTGGGGGCCTGGCTGCACTGGTATCTACCCTCTACATTTGTACAAAAACACTTAGCGTCCTCTTCGCCTGACACTTCTGAGAACTGTACTAGGAATGTTAGGATGACTCAGAGGATGTGAAACTACACTGGTTAGTAAGATGGTATCTTGACTTCGTTGTTTATTATTAACTAAAGCTGTTTGATCACATAAGGTGGCTTGAAAAGTCTCTCTTCTTGATTCACAGTCCTTGTATTCTCTTCCACTACTAGCTGCAGATCTTGTTAACCCTCAGCTAGTTGTTGAATCATGGGGTAAAGGGTTATTGGCTAAGACATCGGAGAAAATAAATCCCACTTCTCATACCTTTGTCATAGCCAAACCCAGCCAGAACCTTGAAGGGTTGATTTGCATGAGGCTCTTGACTGAAAATACCATATGATTCCGCCTGTCAGTTTCTTTTAGGCCCAGTCTTAGTTTTAATCCAAAAATTGAGCACTTGGTGAAAGCTTTGCCACTTTCCGCTCGTTATCGTTATTCCCAGCCATCTCCCAGTGGGGCTAGTTGTTCCTCAACCAACATTTTACAGACAAGAGTCATCAGCTCTAGGATATGAGAATCAGATACACCAGCCACCACTGATGTGCTCAAAATCATAGCCAAGTACTCCCAAAATCACACAACACACCTCTTATTACCTTAGCTCCCCACATTGCTCTTAAACATGGTTCAGTGCTCCCTCACTTCTCCATGTGCGCTTCCGAAACCCCACGTGACCCAAACTTGCATGTGGCCATGGTTTTCTCCTGGATACGTGGCGGCCTGGAACTCAGCATCCTTTCTCCTCGAGCGGCTGAGTTTCTGCTGACGTTCTTGTCCCTCGACAGAGTTGTTGGTCCAACTGCTGTAGCTCCCATGCTTTGCCTACCCTCTACTGGCAGCTTCTCCCAGTCTCGCCTCAATCTGACCTCTGATTCTTCACCTCCATTTAACCACCACTTCTTCTGCCTGATTGACTTCTACACTTTGATCCACCCTCCTGCCACGCTCCCTTGATCCTCCTCTCAAATTCTTCCACTCTTGCTTCCTCTTGACTCCCACACTTTCATCTCAGCTCCACTGTGCCGATTCCTCCTTGTCTGTCTTTTCGAACTGTGGCCCGTAAGCAGCTACTCCTCTCCTTCTGGTGTAAACATCCTCTGGTTCTATGTGTCATCAATGTCCCTCAACCTCATAGTGCTCATTAAGTTGACAATGGTGTCTATTCAAGTTTAGAGATGTAAGGATGCAGTCCATTGCGGCTCTGTCTGTTTTTAAATTAGTAAGGGCTTCGCACGGGCAAGTTAGTAAACAGGAAGGCTAGGAAGTGGCCCTCATCCAGGGGTTAATAAAAGTATCCGGCTTCCCATGCCACGCCATGTAACCAAGAGTATAACCAATTCCCTTGCTGCACCAACCTGCCTGAACATTAATGGGTGACAGATGGTTCACAAACATAACACACTGGGTGGGGTATGATGTTTGCAGGAAATGCAGGCAAGGTATTTTGCAGAGCAGATACTTTGATTGAAAGCTTCTTTCTGGATGGTAATTAACAGTGAGAACTGTCTTACGAAATGGTCAAGTCAGACAATTATCTTGACACCTGAGGGTTTGGCTAGCCTCAGAGGGTCTGAGCAGATAGCTGAGGCATCTAATGGAATATTGGTTGTATAAAGTCTTTGTATGACACCAATAACACTAGTCCTCCCTCTGACGTCTAAAAGCCCTATGGTGCGAAACTGACCTGACAGCTACAAAAGTTGGCATAAGAATTCAAGGTAGGGGAGGAACCTTGATAGCCTCGAGAGAAACAGCATGTAAACGTTAAAGAGACGTGACAGTGGTGAGCCTTAGGCTAAACTTAAGACTTTCCGCAGCCACTGATCTCTTCCAGGAAGAACTATCCAAGGCGTATGAAGAACGCTCAGTGACAGCAATGATACTCTCATCTATACCTCTTCACTAAAAGAGGGTCACAATGGATACAGAGACACCCCTTAAAGACTGCCAGAAACCATGACAACATGAATTCAGGACTTAAGAGAGGAAGCTGCTGCTAACTCTGCTCATAAAAGAGAGAGAACTGAGGGGCCGATGTATGGGGCTTTGGCATAGGGCAGTGCATCAAGTCACCTTGTTATGCTACCCTAAAATGTAAAAGCCAAAGTGAAAGGGCAGGAATGCACTGTATTTATTTAATACGGTGCATGTCTGTCCTTTCCCCCTGTGCTGGCACTGTTTCGGCAGCCTAGTGCAAACGCAGGCACCCATGCCTCATGGCGCAAGGGTGCCTGTGTTGTCGTCAGGATTGTTTCTGTGCAGGAAGGGGCACCTTCCTGCACAAAAACAATCCTGGGAGGGTTTTTGTTATTCTGTGTACTGCAGAATGCAGCAAACATATAAAGAGGAAAAACAAGGAGGAATAAAGTTGAGCCTCCCCTGGGGCGACATAAGGCTTTGGTGCATCCACAGGTTTGCATGGTCTTGCAAATCTAGGGAAGCATCAACATCCATGGGTGTTACGTGAGAACACCCACCGCAACGCCCATGGAATGCCTCCCTAGCGCAGAGTAAGGCAACGCAGCAGTTTGCGCTGCCTTGCCTTACTCCATATCACGAGGCCATTCAAAGCCACACAAAGTGGCTTTGCGTGGTATCATACATTTTGTGGCTTGCCCTGTTGGAGTGTAACAAAAAGGGATGCTAAGGCAGAGCAAGGGGCTCATAAACAAGCCCCTAAATGCGAAATAGAAGGGTCACTCAGGGTCTCCGAGAATATCACTGTGCTTGAACTACAAATATGCATCCCCCAAGACAGGGAGTCCAGGGTTAATCAGAAACAAAATCTATTTTGAGGAGGACAATCTCCAATCAGTATGAGAGAGGATAACTCACTCGATGACAAAAAAAGAGATTGTAACACCTCTTGCTCCATGGAAGCAGAGGAAGTCACAATTCCATAAGAGGATACTAATAATGTACGCTGTTAAGTGTCCCCAGAAGCAGCTAATAACAAAATCCAGGAGGAGTCTCAATGGGAAGGCCTATCAAGGAAAAATAAAACAAGCTTTGGCATAGCCAATAGGTCTCGCTTTTGGGACCTTATAGGTATTTAGTTTTGCAGCACAATATCCTTGGTGCAACAACATCAGCTGTTGCATGGCTAAACCTTATACCTTATAAGTGTTTAGCCATGCAACCGCTGATGTTGTTGCACCAAGGATATTGTGCTACATAACTAAATACTTATAAGGTCCCAAAAGCGACACCTACTGGCAATGCCAATGCTTGTTTATTAAATTCTCAAAGCGCTTTGAGACTGCGGAAGCCCATGTTGGCACATTATATTTTGCATAACATCTGTGAGACAAGCATCGCGCCTCCCTGCCTGGGACAAGCCCTGCTCTCTGCAGCCTTTGGTGAGCGATGTCCGCCAGATCCATGGACAAGCTGTTCACTATCCCTCTGACTGGGGAAGTACCGGTGGAACCCGCCCAGTGGCCCCCGATGACGTCACAGAGCCCACAGGCATGCTGGTCTCACAGGTTACAAGAGAAGGCTGAAAACGTGTGCAGCTCAGCATTGAAGCGCTTTATAGGAAAGTGAGTTATCAGTAATATATAAGTATATGGGTAAAAAAAGCAGGTATAGACGATTAGATGAAGCACACCTGTGACTCTGTTGACCCTGGCAGACCTTCTACAGGTTTCTACAGGATCCAGTTACTAGCACATATGTTCTTTGGAAGCTATTCATGTTGGTCCCAGTTGCACCTCGGATCTGATTAGTGTTGCCAAGTTGGGTGTGATGGTTTCCGCTGATATTTTTATTTAACCAGTAGAATTTCTCTAGTTTCTTGTGTTGCACGCCCATGGCCTAGCGCCCAAAAACCCATATATCACAAACGGGCGCAGCTGAAACAATTTCTATCTCCAGTTAGAGGGTGTCTTGGTTGAGAGTGTGCCAAAAGCCACCGGAGATGGTGAACGGGTTGGTCAGATGCGCTGGGGTGCCCGTCGCGATGGCCGTTGGTGATGTCATGGGAGAGATGAGAGTGATGGGGGTGGAAGTAACCTCCAAACGCAAGGCAGGGTGGGACGCAAGACAAGGGTATGCACTTCGAGAGCCATAGAGAGGTGAGGAAGGGAAGGCACGGTATTGGCTAGAAGCAGAGAAGAGAAGAGGGCGAGGAAAGGGAAGAGAGAAGGTCTCTTAAACAGAGGCAAACAGGTGAGGGACAGGAAGTTCAGAGTCTGCGAGGCAGACCCTCACATGTGAGGTAAGGCAAGGCATGAGGTCTGCGGAAAGAGGTGGCGGGAGGCAAGATGTGAGGTTTGCGAGGTAAAAAGAAACAGTTGATGGAGAGCAAGGTCTTTGGTCTGTTGGACAGAGACAGCAAAGTGGAGAAAGAAAAGACGTGAGGTATGTGAGACAGAACCTCCTGTTGGAGGGTGGTAGGTGTCTGCCAGGCTGTAGCCAGTACAATCCTTGGGCACAAGCGGTCTCAGCGCAAGACGGAGGAGTTTATTGGCATAGGAAACCCTGTTCTCAATCCCAGCGCACCACTTCCCACTTGACAGAACAGTGTGATCCTGTGCATGGATTTACCAGCACATCTGAGGGAGTTTTGGAGAATACATCACCACTCTCTATTGTTAGCGCTTTAAAAAGATTGTGCATTCACACTCAGGGGGAAACACGTTCGGCTCCAGAATAGCAGGGCTCGTCGGGAAAGGAGGAGAGAATGTGGCGTTAGGACCAGAGCTGTCACACTGGAACTGAGGAACTAGGTTAGAGTATCGGCGTCGGCTCAACATCTCGTGATTCTGGGCATATCACTTACGCTTCCTGTGTCTACAAAAATAAATGTAACTGGTGCTCTGGATGTATCTCATGGCTGCAGTAGCACGGCATTTTCAGAAAAGCAATACCCTCAGATTTACTACAGACTTTCAGAGCTCCCTGTGGCCCATCTGGAAGTAATGCTCACAAGTAAATTGTGTGAAGAGGTTTTTCACTTTCTGATTCCTTCCACTGAATTCCCAGCAACCCTATGAACATAAATGCTGGAGCTATCTACCTACCAGTGGAACTGTCTAAGCATTCCAGCTACAAAATGAACTGCACACAAAAAATAATTGCACTAAATAAACAAGTTATTTACAGTTGGTAATGTTCTTTCTGGTTCATACTCCATCTAACTGCAGATCCCTCAACTACTGAAGTTAGCACAGGTGCCAGATGGAATCCAAACTTATTCCCCTCCTCTCGAAAAAACATGGTTGGTGCCTGTTTGTCTATGCTAAGAGTTTAATGCCTGGCAGGCACAGAAGTCTACTTTATTCAGTTGCTAACATATGAGCTAAGTCAAGCCTGCCCCCTGGAAGTTAACTCCTACCGCTACTAGGCATTGCCGATTTAACACACTCAAGGGTAAGTTATTGATGATTTAAAGCTTCACTACATCAGCATTAGGGACTTGTGTCGCATAGTTGATCTTTAGATATTTCACCTTCCTCATTATCAAGAATTTATTTATGATCTCACCACTCTCATAGGTTCTGGAGTAACATGCTATCTGGTGTCCGTAAAGCACTTCAACACGTCATCAGGGGTTTTAAGCAGGGTCCCCGGGGCAGGCTGAACAAAGAGGCGGCACAGGCTGCAGATGGAAGGATACTCGCGCTGGCCTTCCCTTGATTTACATGGAATGACCAGCTTTTACCAATTTACAGCGAGTGCTTGCGTACTTCCCAGAGAAAGCCATTTTGCATACGTCAAAAGAAAACGCTAATTCAAAGACTGCGATACTAACCGTTAACCTACGGAGCTGAGACTTGGTTTGTGCTCAGAAACTCTGACGTAAATAACCTTTTATTTTCAATTACATCCTAAGTTTTAGTAACTATTAGTAATGAAGGTGCCAGTCATGCAGGCAGTGGGAAGTAATGCTGGAAAGGCAGACGTTAAATATGAAAACGCACGTGCAGGCTTTATTGCTCTAGACAACAAGCATTGGCCGCGGCTGCAGATGGAAGGAGACTTGTGCTGGCCTTACCTTAATTTACATGGAATGTCCAAAGCCCCAGCGTTGCTTCGAAAACAGCGCTGCACAATTTCCTCACAGCACAAAGCACAACTCTAAAAAAGAGTTTTTACCAATTTACAGCGAGTCCAGCCCACTGCCCACAGGACCCGCGCTGGGCTCATGGTAGTGTAGTGCAGGGAAGTCGATAGAAGCGATGAGGGAGGAGGAGGCTCAGGAGTGTTCAGGAGTGACTTGAGGGTGAGTCCCGAGAGCTTTACTTTTAGTATGAGGAATTGAAGCGCACCCGACCGCAGGCTGGAAATGAGGCGAAGTAAAGACAAGCGCGGAGCGGAAATGAGATTGCGCACGTGCCTCAAGTTAAACAAGCAAGACGTACGGCAGCGACCGGGAGTTGTGTGCGCGCACGCAAAACTGAAAGTGCAGAAGTGAAAGTGATTGCGCTCCAGATGGCGCCTCGGGGGAGGAAAGATACATGGCGGCTGCGAATGCCAGCTGCGCGCGTGCACGCTCACGTGCATGCAAGCGCTAGGCCAGCCAGCAACACTTTGAAAACTCACATACAAAATGTCTTTCCGAGCAGCGCATGCGCGCTGACTCAGCGAGACCTAAAAAAGCGCTAAAAGAAACTAAACAAGAAAGTTAATAAAAAAAGCCCATATAACACACTTTCTACCCAGTGTTTACACTAAAAAGTGGGAGACAGGGGAAAGTGAACTGGTCACAGCAAGAATATGTCCAAAGACAAAACGGGTCAGAATGGGAAGATCATAGCGGACCCAAAGATCAAAAAGCCCGAGCAAAAACTAAAATTATGGACACAAGCACTCAAACAGCAGCACCTACTACCCCTGATGAAGCACCACTGGAAGTCACTGAGGCACCGCCTAGGGTGGGTGCAGTACAATTGTCTGAACTGTCAACAACATTAGACCAGCCTACTAGAGAACAGGAATCAGAGAGAAAGGCAGAAGTACGGGGAGCACCAACAACCATCTGTGAAGCCACCTTACCCAAGTCGACCAAAGAGGTCTGTGACAGAGGCAACTCATCCACCACTGGACCCCTCTAGGGGCAAATGTACACTGTGATGGAAAACCAGTTACTACAGGTAATACAGATACAACTGAAGTCACATAAGAGGGTCATTTAATGTTATACTATACCTGGAGTATAAATCCAGCAACAGATGGGACATATTACATAGACAGAATATACTCAGACTAGCCTCAAAAAGTCCAGGATTGGGAAACATGAAACCATATGACACCAAGCATGTTACCTTTAAGTCCTCAGGCCAAAGTGAAATACATGAGCGAACAGAGGTAGGCATTAAGGAGGAATTAACTGCACAGAGGCTCGAACAAAACAAATCCCAACTGTCTGCATAGTAGAAAGGTAATCTGTAATCGACCCTATTGATATCTGTTAATACTCATTTCAACTCCCCAACCACCATGGCAACACCATCAATGGGAGCCGCTGGTCAGAAAACCTACATCCGTGCTGAGAAGGGCAAGAAGATGAGGGGCCACTAAACGGCGAAAATGATTGGGCCCCATAGTTCTGGGAGGAAGAGAAGGAGCGGAGCACCAGACCCAGTGGACCAAGGAAGGTGACAATCTCCAGAGGCTGGGTTATCAAAAATGTGCAAGATAACAGGATACAGAGACAGTAGGAGCAAAAAGCAGCCAGTGCAAATAGTGACGCTGTTAGCATACCCAGCCCGACAGAATGAGGGTGGGAAGAGGGGCAAATATGCCCAAAGGCCACGCAAAGAAAGGAAAAGCATCAACGTACAAATTGGTAATGGCTAGCAAGATCAATAAACAAGCAACCCTAATGTGGGACAAGGAAGTCATCAACCAACTAAAGAATTAAAGGTGTACTTTTGGAATGCAAGAGGGGGTCTCAGGGGGCAATGACAACAAAGGGATTTAAATGAACTAACGGTGAGTGATGGCAAAAGCTTTCAAGAGAACTGGGGCTGGAAGAAGAGCCTTCTCAAGTTTATATGGAATTTGCTGCCCCAGCCTGCCTTCTCTGCTTGAAGGCCGCCCATGCGGCAGAGTGTTGATACAAATAAAATCCGACTGGGCAGTTAATGCTTCAGAAATCTGGGCAGGCAATGCTGACGTTATTTGATCGTCCCTGCTAAGATACTCCCCAGGGAAATGCGGCAAATGGTTAGGCCTAGGCGGTGAATTCCGTTCCACTTGTGGAATTTGGGTAATTTTGTGTTCCGTGGAGAACGCGGAATTGCCAAAAATTCCACGATCCGCGGCGTCGCGGAATTTTTTGCTTGTTTCCCCTCGAGCACGCAAACAGCGTTCGTGAACAGGAAAAAAGCATCACGAACGTGCGGAACAAGCAATTCCGCGAGTTCGCGGAATTACTGCGAGCTGGCTGAGATTTTTTACCGTTTTGCGGAACGTTGCATAGCGCGACTACGCAAATTCCATCCACCCCTACAAATGGTGATCAATGGGAATATATATTTACATCCATTACAAACCTGGAAACGTGAGACCACTAGGAATATGGTGGAGAAACTAGAGGGCATAATGTCAGAGCATCCTAATGCTCTGCCACTGATTGGAGGTGATTTTAACACAAACTTATTGTGGTCCAGCCTCTACAAAAAAATGGAAAAAATACAGAGAATGCCTATTGGGAGATCCCCTCGGTGACCCCGCAATCACAATAAAAAGAGGCCTTCGGTGAACATCTCTTAAGGGACCATAAGATCATGGCAGAGGACCAGAGCCAGAGGACAAGGACTTGTAAGACCAAGACCAGGAGGTCTTAGAACAAGAGGACCAGGACTACCAGCAAACACATTGGAAGCACTGGGGGTGCCATGCCTAAATGACAGATCCAAAAGAGACATACCTGCAGCTTTCACTCATATTTCCTCTTTCAGACTAGCAATGCTAGACTACATATGGGCACCTATAGAACACATCCACAATATTCAGGTCTTTCATATAGTTCAGAAAATCTCAGGTTACCATGCAACGCTGTTATATAAGATCATCACTAATTTGCAATGATGGTCAAAAATCCCGCTCATGGGCAAACACAGTGATGCAGGGACCCTCAATCGAATTGGTTGGAAGTGGGAAGAATCCCCAAGAAGCAAAAGAAATAGAGCAAATCAACTAAATAAATTGGCCAGGATGTTGGGAGAAATAGTAATATGATTGAGGGCTGATATAAATTGATAAACTCCTTACAAAGTAGAACGAAGGGAAACAGCAATTTGGAAAATGGTTCTAGAGTAGAACCCCAAAGTCTCTGGGGACAGGAAGCCTGAAAACTAAGGAGAGAACTAAATAAAGACCTGTAAAACTACAGCAACAAAAGGTTTGCTTCCAAAAAGCTGAAAGAAAACAATTAAAGCTTTGATGCAAGCTTACAGAAAGCAGAAATGGGTCGATAAGCGTATGAAGGATAAGTCAAATTAGACCAAATTTAACACGTCCCTTAAATTTAAAGATCCAAGGAAATTCTGATGCCCTGCAAATAAGCTCTCTTGGAGTAAAAAAAAACCTTAAACTGCAAATCTCCCCAAAGCAGTGGATTGAATACATAAAACAACTAGACTGTATGGAACCTGCATCACTGGCAACAGGGCCAACACCAAAAAAGATTTGGAAAGCAAACAAATCGACAAGATTACCGACAGAGCCGGGGGAGCCAAATTATACAAACAATAATCAATTGGCAGATAGACCCAATGTTAAGTTAACACCGTCAGGGGTCCTCAATCTTGAGGATTTGGCATCTGCTCCAGAAAGGACTATGGAATCCTCTCACCAAGCTGATAGGTTTCTAGCTATTGCATCCATGAGTCAACATGAACAATCTAAGTTACCTCTTGGCTTAACAAAACAAGGGTGGGCAAGACGCTATGTAAATTAAGAGTGGCTAGCACCCCTGGCCCAAACGTTTTGCTTGTGGCATTTCTTAAATATGACTCCATGTTCTGGCTGCAATTTTTAACAACTGTCTTTGTAGATTCCTTCTGCACCATCATAGTCCCTGATAGCTAGTGAGGGTTCCAATACATAAGAAAGAAAGCTGGCATTCTCTGGCGAACTACCCAATGACAGCGCTGTAAGACAATGAAGGGAAATGTTTTGCCCCACTCCTAAATGAGCAGTTGGAAGCTTGGCCTACAGAGAAACAGCTGATCCCATGGTTCCAAGCTGGGTTCCAGAGAAACTGCAACATCGAGGATAACCTGCTAAAGCCTCATGACCCCAGTCCCTTCCACTTTACGCAGCCTTCATAGACTTTACGAATCCTTTCAATAACATCCAATCAATCAATCAATCAATCAATCATAGTATTTATAAAGCGCGCTACTTACCGGTGAGGGTCTCAAGGCGCTTGGGGGGAGGGGGGGCTGCTACTGTTCGAAAAGCCAGGTCTTGAGGAGTCTTCTGAAGGTGAGTAGGTCTCGGGTCTGCCATAGGTGGGTGGGGCGGGTGTTCCAGGTCTTGGCGGTGAGGTGGGAGAACGATCTGCCACCGGAGGTCGCTCTTCGTATGCGGGGGACTGTGGCGAGGTTGGCGGAGCGTAGCTGGCGGGTGGGGGTGTAGAAGCTGAGTCGTCAGTTGAGGTACGCTGGTCCGGTGTTGTGGGGTGCCTTGTGTGCGTGGGTGAGGAGCTGGAAGGTTATCCTCTTGTTGACGGGGAGCCAGTGCAGGTCTCTCAGGTGGGGTGTGATGTGGCTGCGGCGAGGGATGTCGAGGATCAGGCGTGCAGAGGCGTTATGGATGCGTTGAAGTCGTTTCAGGAGTTTGGCCGCGGCTCCTGCATAGAGGGCTTTTCCGTAGTCCAACCTGCTGCTGACGAGGGTCTGGGTGACCGTTCTTCTCGTTTCGGTGGGGATCCACTTGTAGATCTTGCGGAGCATGCAGAGGGTGTTGAAGCAGGAGGACGAGCTGGCGTGGGCTGTGGGCAAAGCTAAGCAGTTGGGGAATTCCCCCTTTGTTATTAAAAGCAATTGAGTCTCTTTACAGTGAGACATGGGTGAAGCATCAAATTGGACCACTTCGGAAAAGATTGCTACAAATAAAGACCTAAAATAAGGCTGTTTTCTTGCCACATTGCTATTTAATCTATACATGGTGGATTTGGAAAGCAATCTAGTCACACCTAGGAGTTGCTCCCAAAGTTTAGTTGGTCAAAAAACTCAAAGCCTTCAATATGCTGATGATATGTTTATATTAGGTTGCACCCGTCTGGGCCTTCAGAGGTCGCTTATTGCCCTTGCTCGCTATTGTACAGAGAATCATTATCAATTTAACAAAACCAAAAATTATGATATTTGGAAGGAAATTGATTAAACAGGGCATCTGGTACATTGAAAGATCGAACTTAGAAAAAGTGAAAAGCTTCAAATATCGGGGGGTCCACCAGGATAAACGGAGTAGTAAAGGGATGCAAGAAGAAGCCTTAAAGGCTACTGTCAGACACCTGACGTGTACAATGGGTCGCTTAAAAAAGAACTTGGATTGTCAAAATACCAGACCCTTATTGATGGTCATGGGGTGCAAAGTGATGCTCACAATGCGTTATGGAGCCATCATGTTTAAAGCCTACTTATTTGGTTGGCTGGATAAATATCAGAGTGTGTGCTATTGCAGTTTATTCGCCCTTCCTGATTGTACCAGCCAAGCACAAATTAGGCTGGAATTCAATCTACCCAAACAGGATCTGGTGCTCTGTGCAAAATATGTATCATATTGCTCAAAATTAAAATCAGCTATTACCAGCATAATGAAACAACTCCTAAGGACGAAAATTCAGGAGCCTCACTCAGTGTGTGAGGTGGGGTCCTTCCTTACGAACTCAAATACAATATTGAGGCGGAAGAAGTGTAAACCTCCCCAGCAAAGTGAACAGCTAAACTGCTTATGAAGAACGCGAAATCATTATCAGCTGACCAAGACTTCAGGCACCTAAAGATCAAGGCCAATGGTAGCTGGGCAGTAGACCTCCATTCTGGGCTTCCTGCCTGACTCCCTGAGCCTGCCTCTTCCTAGTCAGACAAAGTACAAACTGATGAGACTGTGTTTTGGTCTGATTCAGCTAAGATGCTATTGATACGGATGTATGAATGAAGAAACCAGTAAACAATGCAGATTTTGTGATCAATCAAATGAATGGCTGATGCATGTGACATGCACTTGTAAAAGGCTAGAAACCCTGAGGCAGCTCTGGCTACACTTGATGCTCCGAGCCCTGAACATCAGATCTTGCATGGTTGCAGTTCTTTGCTCCCTAAAAGGGGAACCATGACAGATTTCAGGACATTTCCTAGGATTCATGAAAATGGTTGCAGAAGAACAGTAAGACGCAGCAAAGAGAGCTATGTGACTATAATTTCTCTCCTGGTCTTAGCGGATTGTGAGAAATGTCGAGATTGGAACTTTTCTGGGAACATCAAATCTCATCTAACTTCATAATAACCACATAAAAGCACTTTGGGGGACTTCTGCATAACCCTGGACACACTAACTTTGTGTTTCAGGCCGATCGTGTCATCCTAGATGCCAGTGAGGGCTATTTCCATTAAGGGAAATGTGCAATACTAGTCAGGGGACTATTTTTCTACAGAATAAGGGATATGTTTTAGGAGGTATTAAAGCCTCAACATATAGGAATTGCACACTAACCACTTTGAAGATTTTGCCTGAAAGACGGGACGCAACATGGACCACCAAGGAGAACATTGGGAACGGTGTGAATGTATATATTTACCATATGGAATGATTTTAATTAATTGAAAATTAATACATTTGAAAATTTGCCAGACTGTGCCCTCACACTCCACAGAGAAAAATGTGAATCTATGAACACTCAGCTGGAGTATTTTAGGAATAGGGCAAGTAGTGGGTAAGGAAGACCACTAGCGCTATGGAGAGGGCAAATCTTCGGTCTAGGAAGAGGACTATAATGAGGAAAAATAATAAGGCAAAGAAGAGACCTATGCTTAGAAATAGGCAGAGTGCAGGAATAGGTGGACGGGGATGAGACCAGTACTAGGAGAGCACTAGGGCAAGGAGGATTAGGGGAAGAAAGAGTAGGACCAAGCGGTGGAAATAGAAGGCCATCAGGAAGACCACGGCAATGAGGACCAAGACCAAGGGGATGGGAGAGTGAAAGTCCAGGGCTACCATAATCATGAGGAGTAGGACAAGCAGGATGACTAAAATCAGGACCATGTGAACTAGGACACGGAGGACCAGAGGAAAGAGGGAGTGAATCAGTCATTTATGAGATTGCTTCCCCTGAGCAAATTTCTCAAATTCTTACATTTCCGTACTTCTCTCCATCCTTCTGTCACGTTGTGCTTCCTACTTTCCGTCCTTGTTTGTCCCTTTTTCACCCTTCTTCCTTCAACTCCAAGAAGTCGTTTTTATTAGCTTCTTGGAGATCAGAGTCTCTGATCATGGTTAAACATGCCATAAAATCTGCATACATTTCATACTAGACAGAATTGAACAGTGACAACCCACCCCACACCCGCTCAAACTGCTAAAGTGGCGGGTTAATGGCTGCTGCACTAAACGTAAACAACGTCTAAAGACTGAGGGGCATATTTGTTAAAGAGTTGTGTCTCTCTTGAGCCACGCAACGGTCTCAAGAGCGACACAATCCTTACGTTTGATTTATCAAGCCACGCAAGGCCACCAAATCATTGCACTGCATTACTCTGCTTTAGGGACGCGTTCCATGGAGAGCGTGGATGTTGCCATGCATCCACCCATGGATTTTGAGGCATCCCCACATTCACCGTTACTGGTAGAACTGGGAATGCGTGAAAATGCTACGCCTCTCCAAATGAGGCATAACGTGGAGAAATATCCTTATTACTCCTCGTTATTTCCTCTTTCTATGTGTGATGCATTCTGCAGCACACATAGAAAGAGGTAAATGCCTGAGGGGATTGTTTTTGTACAGGAAGGTGTCCCTTCCTGCACAAAAACAATCCTGCTTACAAGGCAGGCCCCCTGCATTGGTGGTAGGCAGCAAAATGTGCTCCAGCACTGAAAAAATTACAGGAATGCACCATATATTGCTAAGGTCGACACATTCCTGCCCTTTCCCTAACACGCTGCGCAGCAAGGTGGCTTCCTGCGCTGCATGATTTTTTGGTAAATATGCCCCTGAGTTCTGAAAACTATAGGCCTCATTTATGAAGAATTGGGGAAGGGCAGCGCAGCAAGTCTTCTTGCTGCGCTGCCCTACACCAATGTGAAAGGGCAGGAATGCACTGTATTTATAAAATACGGTGCATTCCTGTGCTTTCCCCCTGCACTGGCGCACAATTTGCTGCCTAGAGCCTACGTAGGGTGCAAGGGTGCCTTTGTTGCAGGCAGGATTGTTTTTGTGCAGGAAGGGGCACCTTCCTGCACAAAACCAACCCCAAGAGACGTTTTCCTCTTTCTGTGTCTGCAGAATGCAACACACATGTAAAGAGGAAAAAACTAGGGGGCATATTATCAAGCGGCAGCGATAATTATCGCTGGCCGCGCTTAGCGCACATTTTCCTATCGCCGGCTATCGCTGGAACTTTTTTCCATGTTAGCACTGTAATAACAACGCTCAGCGCCATGGAGATAAATATTCCAGCGATAGCGGGGATATCACCATTTTCCATGGAACAACGCTGGTTTTCCAGCGATGTTCTATGGAAAACGGCGATATCTTTGATGATAGGGCCTGTGTTCTTAGCCACACAATCCACCTCCCTTGTTAGGTATGCCTTAGTCTGGAATTTAACAGACGTTAAATTCCAGCGTTAAGGTCCAGTTAGCGCGAAGAAAATCAGCGCTAAACCGGACGGGGCTTTGTTGTAAATACAGCGAAGCACTATTAGCGATATTTTATAATGTAGTTGTAAGGGGCACGCCTACCTTGCATCTCATTAGCGATGCGAGGTGAGGCGATAGGGAACCGGGCGCTAAGGCAAGGAAACGCGCTAGCGTGTCCTTGTTAATTAAGCGATAACATTATCGCCGCTTTTCGCTCGAAAACGGACGCTAAAGCGCCAATAATGTTATCGCCCGCCCTTGATAATATGACCCTAGGAGAATTACAAATATTTTTCCTCGTTACGCCCACTCTAGGGAGGCATAAGGTTTTGGCGCTACCCCAAATTTACGTGATTAAGTAAATCTGGGGCAGCGTCAAAATCCATGTGTATTGCGTGATAAAACCCACCGCAACACCCAAGGAACACCTCTTTTACGCAGCAACACGTGCTGCTTTGTTTTACTCCATATGCATGAGGTCATTCTAAGCCACGCAGAGTGGCTTTGCGTGACCTCATTGATATGTTTGAGAGGCTTGCGCCCCCTCCACCCCCCCCCCCCCCCGCAAGCGTTAAAAAAGTAACGCTCTGGTGTCGCAAGCCTCTCATGTATAAGCCCCTATACTTGGGAGACTCACATAAACACCGAAGAAATTGACAAGGAAATGTCAATTTATCAGAGAAAAAGTTCGCCAGTGTTAGTCCTGGCAGCTGATCGCGGGTCTCGCTGGTTCGTGGCACGTGCTTTCTAGCGCTGTAAGGGGCGTGAGGTGCGCTGCCGCGCCCTCGCTGCACCAGGAGAGGAAGCCAGACCGGCATTGTTTGGAAACGGCGGCCGCTTTAATCGGGGAGGAGAGGGAGGAGGCGGTGGACTTCCCCGGCAGCTCTGTATTTTTCAACGGCATGATTTCCCCGAAATGATGCTACCTCGAAGGCTTCCAATAGGGTGCGCTCGAGCCTCTGATTGGTCAGACGCAGCACGGGACGGCCTGGGAAATCCGCGCACTCAGTTTATAACTGGGTGCCCGCCGACTGAGATAGCATTGCAGACCTTGCAGAGTGCACGCGCGCGGCACTGCTCTTACAGACAGGATCAGCTCTGTACAACGTCGGGATTGCAAGCCTCAGATCTACAGGTGGGCAGCGCACACCAGCCGGATGGCACTTGTGCATGCATGACAGTGTGCATGGGGGCTCCTACATCCAGCGCGTGGAGACGGAGTGCATGGAGACAGAATGGGCCGTCTATCTGCAAGGGGAATTACGCGCACAGACCCTGGGCCAGAGTGCACACAGCCATTGATTGAACTGTGCACAGAAGTCGAGGAGAGTGCACTTAAGCGGAGAATGTTGCACTTATGAACTGACGCGGGGATACGGGAAATAGTGTGGGCAGAAATAAAGGGCATTCGAAAGAAAAATTACGCACATAGGGGCTTATTTACAAGCCCCGGTGCGTGACTTTTAATATGGGAAAAAGTGACGTACCGGCAGCCCAAGGGGGGTTGTAAATAAGCCCCGTAGTGTACACAGGCAGCCACTTGTACAAGCAGTTAAACTACGCATGTATGGAACGGGTGGGAAAGGTGACGGGCAGAGAATGGTGCACCTAGCATAATTCGTTGCACATGGTACAGGAAGCTGCACGCTTTAGCCCACTTTGTGGTCGAAAGGGTAGAGGGTGTGTCTGATTCGGTTCACTGTAGAGAGTTCTGGGAATATACGGAGATCAAGTATGCGACTTTACATTTTTGACATGCACAAATACACATTATGAAAAGCGCCTTCCTTCCAGTCAACCTCTGCGCTTCCTGGAATAGCAGAGAACGCGGTCGCGTACGTGTAGGCAGGAACAACATTTGCTTAGAGTTATTTTAAGCTTGCCTTAGAAGTGAACTGCCGTACTTCCAGCCCCGTGTGTGCACGTGACCCTTTGATGATTTTTCTTTAACATGCCAGACAGACTACGTCCTCCCACTGTGGTCGGCATGTTATTGTTATGTCATTGCATAATTGGGTGATATGTAAGGGTTGCTTGGTTGTTTGTATTTCCCAGCAGTGTGTGCCAATTCTGTTTTACTGTTTTTCATCGGTGACATGTTTTTAGTTTTAGCTTCTGGCAGCAAATGTTTTTCTGTTTTTAGTCCTTAACAAAAAAATCGTACTCCTTTGTTGTAGACAAGTTTCAAAGTAGCCATTGTCATGAAACTACTGTGCCACCAAAAATTAAGAGCAGCACCTCCCTCCTCATATCCGGGGTAGACCACAGGTGGGCTGGTCTGTGGGGGCATCCTGCCGCGTTATTGTTGCAGCAATTACGTAAGACCAGGAAGTTCAAGGGAAAAAAAATACACAGAACTCGTGTCAGTGCAGACGACTTGGAAACACGCTGCAGCTCTGCGAATTTTTTCCAGTGCGACGGCGTATCTTTTCTTCACAGACGTTTAACGCCCAAGCACGGCTCTGATAATATATCTATTTTTGGGGCATATTATCAAGAAAAGGCGTTAAAATTATCGCCGCTTTAGCGGCATAAAACTGCCGCTAAAGCGGCGATAATGGGCTTGATAATATGCCGCAGAGAATTCCCATAGAAGCCCATGTTCTGGTGTCAACATGTGCTTCTATGGGAATGCTCTGCGGCATATCATCAAGCCCATTATCGCCGCTTTAGCGACAGTGTTCTGCCGCTAAAGCGGCGATAATTTTATCGCCTGGCTTGATAATATGCCCCTTAGTTCTTTATTCGGATGGTAAACTATGTTTCCCATGTATTGCAGATGAGCGACTAGGACCCTCTTGACTTCTGCACAGTCGATTAAAGGTGACTGCCCGGACTCGTTTTTGTTCCTACATTTGAGATGATTGGCAGCCAGAGTCCATGTGCAGTGCAGGCCTGCAGGTTCCTAGCACCGGAAATAACTCGCAGTGCCCTCCCGGGTTATGTGATGTGTAGTTGTATAGCACACAGCTCTGCAGGGAGGGTATCCTGGTGCTGAAGCGGGGGCAGTATAGGCAAAGCCAGAGTGGGGGTGAGTTAGGTGAAGAGTCCGTCAGGTCTTCGGTTTCTAGCAGAGTTCAAGAACCGAGGAGGGGGTTTGGGGGAGTAGGGCCCTTCTAGGCTGTAGGAGCGAGGTAAGAGAAGGCACAGCCGCTGGATCTGGTTATGCTTATGGAGGGGGCGGGGGGGGGGGTGAGAGTAGGGGTCCTGCTGATCTGGTTTGTCTGGCAGATTTGTGGAAGTGTATGCAGTTGAGGTGTGTGAGACTAATGTTGTGTAGGGCTCGGTATGTGTGAGTGAGGAAAGAGTGTTCCTTTGTGCATTGGGAGCCAGTGAAACTCTTGCGGCGCGGGGTGTTGTGATTGTGAGTTTGGAGGTTGTCGGGGAGCCTGGCTGCTGAGTTGTGTATAGTGTGCAGTCTTCTGGTCAGTTGAGCGTTAAGTCCAGCATACAGCAACTGTGTTCACTTGGCTGGTCATGGTGAGTTGGTTGTTGATTACTATTCCACGGTTCTTTGTGTGACTTGCCAGGTGGTGGTGGGTCCGAGTTCTACAGGCCACCAGGTGGAGCCCTGTAGCGAGGTGTCTTTGCCAAAAATTAGTACTTCAATATGGTCTGTGTTAGGCTTGAAGCAGTTGGTTACATCCAGGTCAGTTGTTTACCTTTTATCAAACTGTGTCAGATGAAAGACTAAAGCGGTCAACCAATTTAAAAAACCCTGACCCTCATGTTACGAACACACACCTACCTACCCTAGTTACGGTGCATGAACCTGCTGAGCTATCTTCCCCGGTTGTTATCATTCTATCCACAGCACTAGCACCTGTAATGTCGCTTTCTGACACTCCGCTGAAGGAAATGCATTGCATTGGTTAGTGATTCCCTAGGAGCTTGAAAGGGGCTGTAAGGTGTAGACTTCCACTCTGCAAAAGTTCTGTGGCTGCACGTTTTCTCTGCATATCAAGCCTGGTGTAGAGTGCAAAGGCCATTCCTTGGATGTTTGAACTGCTATCTATCGACAAATTCAAGTTAGCAGTTAATTGTTTGAGCTGTTCTCAAGTGGCGCAAAGGTTAAGTGAAAACACCTGCCTGTTCAACTGTCTTTTAACCAAGTAACTCCTTTTCTAACAGAGTTTCATTTAATATAGTTTTGCTTGTCTGAAAGAATAACAGGGCGCCATGTTTCCACCAATGAGCTTTATACACAAAAAGCACTGCACTGACCCAGAATATGTGAAACAGTTTCTGCCGTTCGAGGTTCGGCCCTAAGACCCTTTTCTTTCAATTCTAATGTAATATTGTGCACCACTACCCCAAAACTATAAACAATAGTTTAACAATCAAAGTGATTACTGTACGTTACCTACTGTATGTACTTATGTTATGCATAACCAAGTGCTGGGAAACATACCTCATGAAGAATAAAAACATTCATCTTTGGTAAATGTGTGACGTGCTGACCTCTCATGTTATGAAAATTCAGGTCTGGTGTGTAACCACAATGCGTTATTTTGATTTTCTAGGTAGCATAATGGCTCCCACAAGAATGCGCATGAGGCCTTGGCTGGAAATGCAGATCAACTCGGAGGAAATTCCAGGCCTGCGCTGGGTCAACAAGGTGAGCTTTCCAGTTCTGATGACCTGTAGATGGTCAGGGAGAAAATAGCACTCTGTGTAAATTCCATGTATTAATGTGACCTGTGTAGTGTTCATGCTGAACTGTGGGAGGCTTGGGGAGTCGAAGAGGCGTGCCCTGGCCTCCTGATGTTCCTACATCATATGCTGGTGTAGTTATCCATGCCACATCCCACTAATGTCCAACATTATTTTGAGCACATAATTTATGTTTTCCTAGCTTTGCGGAATATCAGTCATTTTAGATGCATAGAGCAGTCTCTGCAGAACACTAAGGGGCATATTATCAAGAAACGGTGTTAAAGTTATCGCCGCTTTATCGGCAGAAAATTGCCGCTAAAGCGGCGATAATGGGCTTGATAATATGCCCTTGAGCATTCCCATAGAAGCCCATGTTCACACCAGAACATGGGCTTCTATTGGAATTCTCTGCGGCGTATTATCAAGCCCATTATCGCCGCTTTAGCTGCAGTTTTCTGCTGCTAAAGCGGCGATAATTTTAACGCCGTCCTTGACAATATGCCCCTCAGTTTTGCAAAATGTCAGCTGGTGGATACAAGAAACCACCGGCGGCTGGTTCTGTTTTGAACTGGATAGGCACCACTACATGTTGAATAGCAAGGGTGCGATGGGTCCGAATTCAAGTAGGAACAATAGACCCCCATCCCCAGTTAAGGCTATAATTGGGGTACAGCGTGCCCCTCAGACCTCCAGGTCCCGGTGCCATGGCACCTGCTGCATCTTTCATTCTTGCTGCATGTTGCCATGCAAAGGGCAGCTGAGGTCCAAGTATTCAGGGTCAAGCACTTGAGTGAAGGTTACCATGCCATGCGCGGTGGCTCGGCGTGGAATGGGAAATCTGCTGTAACGCAAGGCAGTGCACGTGCAGCCTGCGTTACTCTGCCCTGAGAAGGCGTTCTATGGGTGGAGCGTGGGCGTTCCCATGCAGCCACCCATGGTTTTTGGTGCATTTCCAGATTTTGAACCTGGGAATGAATCAAAATGCTATGCTTTCTTAAGGGAGGCGTAACGAGGAGAAATACGTTTATCTTTGCTCGTTTTTCCTCTTTCGATGTGTGCTGAATTCTGCAACACAAAGAAAGAGGAAAAAAAAGCCTTTCAGTATTGTTTTTGTGCAGGCCGGTGTCCCTTCCTACACAGAACAATCCTGCCTTCAACGCAGGCACCCTTGCACCATGGCGTAAGGGTGCCTGTGTTAGCGCTACGCTGCACTCATTGCGCCGTATAGAGCAGGAGTGCATAATCTCTTAGTAGATATGGCTCATTCCTGCTTTCTCCCTGTCACAACGCAGTGCAGCCAGTCGTCCTGCTGCTTTGTGTTGCTTGGTTTGTTAGTAAACCTGCCCCTCAGTGTCCATAGTGATGCATCACATAGCGTTAATCTGGCTGCACTCACACTGGTCAGTCAGTCACAATGGCGGAGTCTCTGGACAGGTTCTGGGCAAGGTGCCTGTCCACAAATCCCACCCGTAATGTTTTTCAAAGTAGTGCTGGAAACGTCTCTTTACAGGGTAGTGACCAGGGCGCAAGTCCTATAAAATGAAGTGGGGGGACTGATAATATTCAAATGACCTCATGACGTCACGTGCTGAACGTGTCCCGGTGTCTGAAAATTACACCGGGACACGTTCAGCTTATTTCTGTGGGGCCCAGCGTCTTGGCAGGGGGGACGGCGACCACCCTTTGAAAAGAGTGGGGGGACGCCGTGTACCTGCGTGGACCCCCGACTCGAGCCCTGGTAGTGACAGCAAATTCAAGTTTCGATATTAATGCATGAAGGGGTAGGCCCCCCGGGAACGAGCATGTGTCACCTGAGAGCTTGATGCTCCCAAATGAAACGGTTCGTGACCCGGAAGCGTTAGGCCGGCTCACGTTCGCATCGTAGAAAAGCCGCAGCGTGCCTCTGCGTTGCGACGTTACCGCTCTGCGTCACTGCTCGCCAGCCACACATCTGCTGATTTTGTAGCAGCTGTGCAGTGAAAAATAATCGGGTGCCATGCAGTTACTATGACGGCTATTTTTGGCTGAAGTTTGCCTTTCAGGGATATGTAAGTCATTGGCTTGTGTAAGGATGGCAGTGGTATGCGGTTCTATTATAAGGCATGAGATGCGACCAATCCAAGAGTCTAGATTCCATAGTATAACAACAGTTATGTGCTCAGAGTTGTACTTTTGATGCACATATTCTCATTTAATTGAAACTGTAGAAATCTTCCCGCTAACGCGCGCACTCTTTCCTAACAGGATGAGCAGATCTTCGAAATCCCGTGGAAGCACGGAGCCAGACACGGGTGGGAAATGAAGAAAGACGCTTGCTTGTTCGAGAAGTGGGCCATTCACACAGGTAATATTTTGCGTTAATGACATCTACATACCTAGCATGAAGAGAACGAGTGCCTTACATGCTCCTCCTTGATGAAAGTATTGAGTGTAACATTCTTTGTAATATATACAAGGTTAGTCATAGTTGGGGGAATTTCGTCTCCACATTTTGCTTTGCCTGAAAAAGTCTTTCAACACACAAGGTGGACAGTTACAAGAACAGAGGTATAAAATGTCTGATTTGTTTTGAGTAAAACACTTATGGAATTGTTCAAATATTCTATATCATATCTAGAGCTTCTGATGGCCATTTTGAGGGCTGCTATGGTAGGCTGTTTCTATAGCAAGAATAGGGAAGCATAATTCATTTATTAAAAATGATTTGTGATGCTAATGGTTTAATAGGTACTGCCTATATTAAAGTATTACCTGCATTTGTTTAAAAACTTTGGAGCAGGGAGATATCCTGTCAGAATGCAGTTTTCCTTAGTTTATACCGTGTGTCTGCTTGCAGGCCGCCCTGTGCCTGTGGTGGGCCAGCATACCACAAGCAAAAGCCAGCTTGTTTAAAAAAATAAATATATATATACATTTTATTAACCAGTGCAACGCAAGCACAATGGCACAAGAACCCCAAAAGAGGAAATCACATACTTAAACCTTCAGAAATGCCACTCGACAGGTCATACTATACCGTTAATGGAAGCATTGGAACACACACCACTCGCAAACGATGGTCTCTACCCAAAATGGCGGCTTCTTCTAATTGGATTACTTTTACTTGAGGCATATTGCAAATTAAACCATGTTTTTTATTGTAAACTAAGATGTTGCTAATGTTTTTTCTATTAGTGATAAAACGGATTCGTAACAGTGACCTTTTTTGTTGCTTTAGGAAGATACAAGATCGGGGAGAAGACCCCAGATCCCAAGACGTGGAAAGCCAATTTCCGCTGTGCCATGAACTCGCTGCCAGACATTAAAGAAGTGAAAGACAAAAGCGTAAACAAGGGCAACAGCGCCGTCCGGGTCTACCAAATGCTTCCGGCATCTGCGAAGACTGAACGCAAAGGTAACTAGACATTCTGAGTATCCGGTGGGAGTCTGCATGGGTGCGCCTACTCGGTCAAGTGCTGCTGCCAGGCAGCTTCATAGCAGTTCCATAATGCTGGTGAGGTCGGGATTCACTTTAAGTTTTTTGTCTTTTGGTAATGCTCAGGAACAGCTGCCCCTTGGTTGCTCTTTACCCACACCTCAAGATGAAATTGTCTGTTTTCAAGGAAGCATGCTTGACAGGGACACAGGTATTCCAGCGATCCTTGGTTTGGCCTGGGTGTAGAGTCCGGAGACTGTTCTGTGTGGCTCTTGGTCCTACTGCTAAGTGAATCTATCGGGAACAACATTTACCCACTGGCTGTTTTTGTTTAAAAAATGTTAAACCTCCATATCTGGGTACTATTAGCAGAGCAGGATAAACGGTTCTGTAGAAGGCCCTTACACCTCGTTTGAGGGAGGCTGGCAGGCCGAAACATGTTGACCTCTCTATACGAGTCAAATCAACCCTGTGCCCCATGTTAATCGATCATTGGGGTTATGAGTAATGTTACTAATCCACCAATAGGTAGTACTTGCTAGACACATTCCCCCGGCAATATATGTATTTTAATATCTATCACATACACCCACACCTTATTGTCCGAGTAGTCAACCACCTGACTGGTTTCAGGAAGACGCGTCTACGTCTCCCCTGCCTGAGGGTCGTAACTCGCACCAGTGCTTGCCATGCTGATGCCAGGAGGCGGGCGGCAGGGTGATGGTGAGGCATGCCAGCTATGGGGGTGGTGAGGGATTTTTGTCCTTAAATAAAAGGCCATCTAAGTATTCTTTCTTGTTAAGTATCCAGCAAGGTGTATTTTTGTGATTTAACCACAGTCTGAAGGATATGATCTCATCGTTTCCCTCCATGTACCCCCTTTTTTTGTGCACAATTCCTTAAGGAGAGGCATGCACGGAGGCAGATAACACATGTTTCTTATTAAAATATATTTGATTCTATCCCTTACTTTCTAAGACACTTTACACCTTAAAATGGTGCCCTGCAGGGCTTCAACGTGCCCTGTGTTTGCCAACAGCTCTCTTCACTTTCTGCAGTATTAGAAAGTGTTTCTTGGAGCAGCATACGCCTAGGGAGTGCTTGGTGTGGCTGTTTTGAGGTCTCTTATCTGTTGATCATCTTAGAAGTGGGAAAATACATGCTTGATAAACTTCAGGAACCAAGGCAATCGGCCTTTAGTTCACAGCTGAAAGCTATGAAATTGCAAAGTAAATAAATTAAGTATTTCTAGCTTTCGTGTGCAGAGGAATCGACCTGTAAACAAAGTGTATTGTGGAATTTATTGTAAATGACTGTTTTTAAGTGCATGTTCTTGGCCTTTACTACCTTTATAAACAAACTTTAAACAGTTTTTTTTAAACAAAAAAAATATACATTTGCAGGGCGTGGGGCTCTCAAATCAACAATTAGTCAACATGTCACCTAAGAATCCACAATGATTCAGATCCACCTCGTAATCCTCCCAGAATGAAGATGTCCCACATTGCACTCATCCACCCTTAAGGTTTGATGATTCACCCTTCGACAGATGATGCACTTTGGTCTTCCTTTCTGCCGCTCCTGGGATCCTCTCTGATCCCTGCGCCTCCGTATCGGAGCACGGTTTGCCCAGAGCCATCTAGCACCTAATCTACATGCTGATGGATCAGTTCTGATCCTAGCCTGGCACTTCTGCGGCCCCTGGTCTCATCCGGCATGCCCCATGCTCCAAACATACCTTTGTGTTCACAAATCTTTTCTTGTGAACTTGATGCTCCAACTTCCCTATCACTGAAGGTGGAATTTGCTACCCTCTTGCTTCCCATCACTTCACCAGTTTATTTTCGGGATAGTCTCTAAACGCAATATTTGAAATAGCTTTTTCTGTTCTCCATTATCTATTGGAACTTGGCCCCGCTTCCCCTTTCTCGTCAGAACTTACTTAGAATGAAGATGAGCTTCCCACAGCCGATCGCCACGCCACTGCCTGTAGGGTATGAGCCTGTATTGAAAGAGGGTGAACCTGAACCCCAACATTGTCTAAGCCGAGGCATGTAGGCAGTAGGGTTCGCCATGGATGGTCTCGCCTGAGTAAGTTGAGGATCACGAGGAGGCACCTGCAAGTATACAAGTGCATCTTCAGCCTTCCTTGCTGAACCTACTGTTTGCCTCACTATAGCGTAGACTGATGTAGGTGCAGCGGGGGACAACGGTTGTAAAAGTGGTACCATTACTGCTATGGTGTTAGTCCATTGTAAGTGCTTCAGGCGGGGTAAAAAGTTCTTCGACCGAGAAACAAGAAGCCTACAGGGTGGAAAATGGCTGGTCGAGAATGGCAAGTTTGAAGTTATGAACAGCAAAAAGCTGACCGTGTGATAAATTCAGTGCGATATTGTTTGTTATTCAGCCCTGACTCCTGAACAGGGCTGTTAGTGGTCACCTTGAATGTAGAAAATATAACGCAATGTGAAGACACCGATCTGAGAGCCGTACGTCCACTATAGGTTGGGGCAGTAGTTTGTGATATACCAGCACAGTGTAAAAACCTTTGTTGACATATTTTAATGGAACAAAACATTAGCCCCCGCCACTTCCCACAAATCTGACACGCGCATCCCATGACATTGAATATGCCCCAAAACACTTGTCCCTCCAGTCTTATGACCCTCCTACAGAGCAGCTCTCCCAGAATTCCTTGTCATGGTGACGTACCCTTTTTTAAAATTAAAAACTAGGACAAACAAAATCGCAGGAAATACAAAAGGAAAGCAAAATCATTGGATTAAAAAAATCGAAAAGAGTACAGCAGAATACTTGGTGGTGTGAAGGGAAAGTCTCCACTGTACATTTAAAAAAAAGGAAAATTTGAGATTTGCATCAGATTTCCCAAAAGAGTAAACGGAGAATAAAACTAAAATTATTTAAAAAAAGGATCAAAGACTTGACCCTAATAATAATCACCCATAGCATAATCCAATAATGATTAACCCCAACAATATAAAAGTAGCTGGTGTAACTTTAGCATTGTGGATGCATGGTTGCGAGATGCATTTAAAGTACTTTTTTATTCGTGTCTTGTGAATCTCACTTTATGATTTTTTTCGAAGTGCAAAGACAAATGAATCTTGTTTTTGTTTTCCAGAGCGAAAGTCCAGGCTTTGCAAAGACTCAAAGAAAAAGATCCCCAAAATGGTACTTTTTCATTATGAACATTGTATTGCTTTAACTGGTGTTAAATGTGACTGCTGGCTTCTTACACTAATCAATCATAACACTGACAGATCGCTTTAAAACGGGAGTCTCCAGCCTTTCCTGTAATGAGAGCTACTTCTGATCAGTGAAAATCATCATGAGCTTCTGAAAGCTAAGAAACTGGTGCATTGTTACCAGACTCCCTCACGCCCAGCTCCATTGACTTTAAGCCTAATGTCCATAGACCCGCTGGCTGATCATCTGGAGGTTCTGGCTCCCTCACGCCCAGCTCCATTGACTTTAAGCCTAATGTCCATAGACCCGCTGGCTGATCATCGGGAGGTTCTGGCTCCCTCACGCCCAGCTCCATTGACTTTAAGCCTAATGTCCATAGACCCGCTGGCTGATCATCGGGAGGTTCTGGCTCCCTCACGCCCAGCTCCATTGACTTTAAGCCTAATGTCCATAGACCCGCTGGCTGATCATCGGGAGGTTCTGGCTCCCTCACGCCCAGCTCCATTGACTTTAAGCCTAATGTCCATAGACCCGCTGGCTGATCATCAGGGGGTTCTGGCTCCCTCACGCCCAGCTCCATTGACTTTAAGTCTGATGTCCATAGACCCGCTGGCTGATCATCAGGAGGTTCTGGCTCTCCTGCGGAGTAGATCTAGAGGGGTAACAGGCACAACATGATTGACGGCATGCAGTGTTAAAGGGGCTGTCTACTGAATGATGTCAAAATAGGTTTCACAGCCCAATCAGACATCATCGGAAGAAAATTCCCAAATCCTTGTTTTTGGTGTTTTTGATGACGTGAGGTTGGGTAAGAAGGTCAGATTTTTCATTTTCTTTGGATGAACCCTTTTAAACCGATCACCCATTGCTGTGCTTTACTATTGACAATCAATAACCTAACGTGACTGCAATAGTGCAATATTTCACCAGTAGACGCGCCATGAGACAATTTTTACAATAAATGTTTCTACTTGTCAAACATGTTGTATACTTTCACGGGTGTGCTTTTTTTAATCACATAATTATTTTTTTTACAGGAGTTTGAGGATAGTTGCTCAGAACATAGATCAGAAGCCAGGCTACACAAGACCATCGACGAGCACGGCCACTACACAGACCACAGCTACTCCGGGCAGGAAATGGAGATTCACAGCACAAGCACAAGCCAGTCTTCAGGTGGGGTTCTCACTTTTGAAAGCCCACATCCTCAGGATGCGTAGAGTTTAGTGTTGTGTGATTTTAGCAAAATGATGAATTATGCGACATAGCTGAAAGATATTTGGATACATCTTCTTCTCATTTCCAGAATCTGATCAGTGTCATAGTGGAAGATAGAACCTGCCCTTGTGCAAACCTTAGCCCTTGTTGTCCTGAAGAACATAAGCAGGCTTATTCCCATCTCTGTACCTCATAACTGGTCCAATTCTTGCTGTGCGTTGCTTTTATTACGCTTAACCCACAAGACAGTCAGTTCACCCATTGTGCCCTATTTCACAGCTTAAAGGGAGCCCTTCTGCACAAGCTGCAGCATAGGCCTGTGCACTCCAGGTAGGCAGTGAGTCGTTGCCAGTTTTAGGCCCTTCTGCTTCTGCATCTGTGTCTTCGACACGTCAGGTAACCGTTTCAGTGCTGTTCAACATGTTAGCATTGTATCTGCTTTAGAGAGAGATTCACCAAAAGACCTATAATGTCTGGTCAGCAATATGCTAAATACACTATAAATGCAAAAAATGTACCTTGAAAATAATCCCACAAGTGCTTAGTTTCTTTCACTTGATCTAAGTTCAAATAAATCGCACTGTGCCTTGTGAGAAGTCATCTTGGCCATCCGAAGATCTTACATTTCTGTCTGTTGTTGTTTTTACAGCACCCACACAATGTGATACAAGCAGCCTGGCAGCGATGGGAGGAGTCTTGGAAATATCAGTCGCAGACAGTACGAACGACCTTTATCCATTCCAGGTGTCGCCATCGTCTTCCTGCACATCAGGTTGGTTGATAAACTGGTGGAATATCCATTCCAATATGTTCACAAATGCCTGCATGTTAGTGACCGTGTGACTTCTGCGAGCTAATGCATCTGTATCAGAGACCTGACTGGAAGCCACCAGAAGGGAAAGGGGTCAGATCGGAATAGGGCTAACTCAGTCTTGATTTCTTCTGAGGTTGATAACATGAGGGCCACTGAGTTGGCTAGCAGTAACACATCTGTTGTTTACAATACTACAAGCCACATGTCTGTGGCAACAAACCTTTTTCTCGACTTGCTCTTATTGACTTTAATAGGCCAACAATAGGTGTCCGGCCAGGGTCCCATTAAAAAAAATAATCATTTGATACATACAAACATGTACAAACCTATTAAGCAGTCCACAGCTACCACATACTAGTGACCCCATCTATTCCTCCCTAGAACACATGTGCAGAACAGCAGACTTGTATGCACAAATCAAAACACAGAGTCGGAGGCGTCGCGCCAGAATGTTTGAAATACACCTACTTTCTCCCCCAATCCCGCCCCTACAAAGTGACAACCATCCACCCAGGAACATGAACTCTCGCCCTGTCTTTCATGGGTGTTGCGGACCCAACATGAGTGAGCCACCCCGTCCACCCTAAGCAAAGCACCCGATGTTGATTTTCTGTTGTACCATCCACACAAGACATAGCATTGTAAATATGTTGCCACTGCAGTGCTGAGATTGTAGTGTGATACATTGTCTGGCCTGAAAGATACACGTGTATATATCTTTTTGAAAAGTAAACTTGAAAGGAATACAAAAAATACACATTTGATTTCAAAACTCCTGGTATGAAGGAATCGTATCAGACTTTGGTTCCCAATTTGCACGCCCCTCGCAATCTAATCTGTCAGTCTTCTAAGTGGTATTTGTGCCATTTAGCAAGTCCTTACAAATGCGCGTAAATGATACAAAATGGTTTTATTTGTAATTAATTACACTTCTCTTGTGGGCAAGGAGGTGTGTTTAATATAGCAACACCCTGCTAAATAAAGTAGCTTATTATTGACAGTACTGAGGAACACTTTTTATGTATATTCTTATCGCTTTGGAAAGAACTGAATTTGCCCTTCGCTAGAGTAAATCGTGAAGTATTTGCTGGATCACTTCTGGAATAGAAATTATTAAAGTAATGTATCTTTCGGTTTCTTCAAAAACAGCAAAAGAAGACGAAGAAGAAGAAAGTATTCTGCCAGAGGAAATAATCAAGGTAAAAAGGGAAAACTTCTTCAAACCATGCAGACTTCTGTGTAATTAAAGTGCAAATGTCAGATAAAAAAAGTCATTGAAGGGTGCAATTCACATCCTCTTATCAATTAAAAGGGATGGTTAACATTTATTATATGTTTTATTAAGAGACTGATAAAAAGGAAAAATAATGATATTGCTAATCAATGATATGAATGTGCTAGCCATGATAGGCGAACAACTCCAAAACATAATTCTTACGGTTTGTAGTTACCTTAATTGAGGACCTAGTCTTGACAGGAAGGTGTTACTTACACGAGAATTCCCTTTGCAAAGACGTTTGGTAGTTAGCTTGCCACGCCAAGAGTGAGCCTGGGTCTCGAGCCATTTGGCGAAACAAGTCACTCTATAAAAGAAGTCCATGGTGTTCCATAGGTACAACCAAAATTCTGCCCTAGGTACTTTCTGCGGTTTGTTGAGTTTGTTGTCCTGTGCGTCATTGTTAAAGCCTGCCGGTGGCCAATGCCAGTGCATATATGATCACTGGATTGGAAGAAAAGAACTCTGCTTTTCAAGCAAATGTATGAAATGCTATTTTTCCTGCTATCCTTTGTGGGTGCATGGATACATTTCAAAATTAAGTATCTGGATAGTTTTGCCTAGGTGCTGCTTGTAATCTGACGGAATCATGTGACAGATATTTACTCCAGCATCTGGGTGCCAGTGTGATCAGTGTCGAGTTTTGCAAGTTGACCGAAGCCTTGTATAACCAGTGTTTCTAAATGGTTGTTGATGTTCTGGCCACAAGTTGGATCTCTGGAAGTGAGATTGGTCTTTTAGTGAATCCAGGAAGGGTCAGGGTGTGGCTACTGCTTGCTGCCTCGTGGTGAGTTTGCTGGCTAGAGCTGCTTCTCCTGGGATAGCCTTGGCGTGGGGGCCTGGTTTGTCTGTCACAAATTGGTAAAATATCCTGCAGAAAACTTTTATTTGTATGACGACTGCAATGAAGTGTTCACGTCCAATAAGACAGGAAAAGTGGACAAAATGTCAGTGAGTGTTTTTGGTGCTTGTTTTATTCCATGATTGAGGTAGCTTTGATTAATTTAAAAAAATCACTGTTTAAGTTATGAAATTGTGCAATATAGTACTGTTGACCATTGAGTGTTTTAGAAAGTAAAAAAAATTATGCAAAACCATGGTCTTACTTTCATAGAGTGATTTTCTCAGGGGAAACGCTTACATTTCTTTTTAAATCTTACAGATGATATACCCAACACCACCTTGGCAACAGGCAAATGTAGATGGGAAAGGCTATCTGAGCAATGAAGCGGGCGTCCACTTCAGTGACCTCAGCTCTAGGGATCCACCCGCAGAGTTCGAAAAAATGGCAGGTACTGTTTATGCTGCATTAGGGAGAAGCTTAGCATCAGTGATTTTATTCTGGGATACCACAGCACTTGAAGTATAGTATTGTACTACATCATATGTCTGGTAAACATAAAAAAGTAAGCTGAGCACATTCATGTAGGATGGTAGACGGTAGTACGTGCCAATGCTTGCTGCTGTAACAACATAGGCCAGAACTACCCCCACCGAACCACAAACTAATACTCTTGCGAGCTGCGATAACTTCAGTAATCCATTTTAAACTTCTTATTATACATACATATACCAAACTTATGTCGTTCCATCCTTTTCAAAGGCTAGGGGACTTTTTCAAGAAGTACGAGTGTTGGTATGTGTGTTGTATGTGAAGGGGTTGTAGGGGTTGTGTTTTACTTATACGTCCTGAGGAACATTGGATGATTTTTGTATGAAGTTTATGTAAATACAAGGAATAATTGTCGAAAAAGTAGTTGTAATGACAATATTTTTGACTATAGTGAAATGATGTTTTTATTATATATGTAATAAGCAGTTTGAAACCGATTACTATAGTTGTCACAAATCGCAAGTGCATTCATTTGATTATAATGTTAATAGATTAGTGTTTTAGTCCGTCAACACTGTCTCCATCGCCCAGGCGTATTAAATTACTTTTTGGGGGTAACCTTTTCTTATTGAACTTACTGCCTACCAGTGCCAGTGGAAATTCATAAAGACCGAACAAATAAAAAATTGATTTGCACAAACACTGCTTATTCAAGAAAATGGAAAACCTTAAAATTGCACCCACGCGAAAAGCGCCCAAAATGGGAAATACATGGGCGCCTGGTGACCTATACATTGATCATTTGTTTAGGGGTTAGATGTTCCCCAGAAGTTACATGTCCAGTAGTGTTGACATCAGTAGTCCGTTCAAGCGTTTACTGTAAAACTGGCTGAGAATAACCTACACCTTTGTTTTCCTTTTTTGTTGCAGGTGAAATCCAGCTCAGATTTTCTACTGACATGATGAAGGCGACAGCTGAGATTGTATCGTGGTTGGATCCCAATTACGGATCCTACCTTCCGGCAATTTCTTGCACGTATTAGCTCCTCTGGACTATGAACTCTAATCGTGCAAATGCTGTTAATGGAAAAGCATAAGCTTGCCACTGGTGGACAGAGCCCATTCAGCAATGTTTATCTTACACTGGCCTTTCAGGAATATGGACAATAAAAAGGCACCCAGTAAGGAAAACCCCACTACCTTGGACCCTGTCTAGAACGCTGCTTGACTACCATGTCTACTTTGACTTGGCATCTCACATCCGGATGGAAAATATTTTTTTGTCCATAAGAACCTGTACAGAGACAATTTTTTTTTTCAATTCTGCTGCGTGTGTTTTGTAGGAGCCCTTCTTTTTGGAAAAAAAAGGCAATTTTTTTGTTTATCGCGCTGCTTTGTTGATATAAGTGGCCAAAATATTTGGCCCATAGCTTTGGCGCACTTAAATGTGATATTCACATCCAAGCTATGTTTATGTTCAATTCTAAAACCACTCCTACAACCCGAATAATACATAAACCAAATGTTGTAACTTTTCTGTATATACAAAATGTGTTGTGTTGTTTTGCCTGTGTCCTCTAAATTAGTTTTGATATAAAATTAAAAAATATATTAAATATAAAATGTAAATTTACGGAATTTCCTCTGTCAGAGTTTCATAGAAGGAATTTAAAGCGTGGGATTCAACATTTTTGGAAAATGTCTGTAATGTATTGAAGATCAAAATTCAAAACAGGCATAATGAGAACAAGAGTGGTAACAAAGTATTTGAAAGCAAAGCAGACTGTTCCCGATGTACAATAGGCTAAAGTTACTCACACTGCTCTGCAAGAGGAAACATAGCTAGGATTAAAAAAATATATTAAACTAGGAGTGGGAAGAAAAAGAGAGAGGGCATGAGTAAGAACTAGACTGAAGGAACGTTTATTTCAAAGCAAAGGAGAAAGGTGTGTTGGTTCGCATATAGTTAAAAAAACTACTCAAAGGGTTTTAAAAATATGATTTGTGCCACTTTCGGTTTATTGTTGCTTTTCCGGTGCGGCTTGTGTACCCATGTCAAGATGGAGGCACCAATACTTGCAGGATGTCTCTTTGCCAGATGCGAAACATTATTCTTTTGGCGATCATTATGGCCCTTCCTATGAAATGTCTTTGAGGAATATCATTAGATTGTCACCCTTGAGAGATATGCAGGAATTAAGTTATTCATGAGTGCCAAATCTATGACAGTCAAGTATATACTTGTTGAATTTGTAAGAACTGTGGGGCAGATTTACAATAACTGGCGCATCCCTGCATATCAGCAGGGATGCGCCAGTTATTTTGCGTCACGGCAGACACCTCTTGCGCCACCATGGATGCACCGCATTTACGGCGCACCATGGGGCAAGAATAGACAGATGTGTGACGCATTTGCTGCCGTAAAGGTGACGCATTGCTGGAGTTGCATCGCAAGCGCGACACAGCTCCAGCAAGGCTTGGGTTGCCCCTTTTTTGACGCAGCATGGCCGTAAAAGTGACTGAGTGAAATCTAGTAGATTTCACACAGCCACTTTTAGGAGGCGTTCCTGCGCTGGAACGTCCCCCCCCCTGCGCCAGAACGCCCACATGTGGCGCAGGACTTTACAACGTGACGCATCTCCCTAGATGCGTCATGTTGTAAATACCCCGCAGCATGGCGCTGGCTTTGCGCCGCCGCTGCGTCACGAAAGTGACGCAACGGTGGCGCAAATGTGGCATACGGGGCTTGTAAATCTGCCCCTGTATTTCTAAATGCAAAAAGGAGTCATTTGAGAAATACCTGTTTTTTTTTTTTCAAATAATTAAATTTTCATTTTACTGTTAAAACTATAGCAAGGAGAGCCTTTGCCATGGTTCATTAATTCGGACCGCCTGTCCCTGCTTAGGGGCATATTATCAAGGACGGCGTTAAAATTATCGCCGGTTTAGCGGCAGAAAACTGCCATTAAAGCGGCGATAATGGGCTTGATAATATGCCCTAGAGAATTCCCATAGAAGCCCATGTTGACAACAGAACATGGGCTTCTATGGGGATTCTCTGCGGCATATTATCAAGCCCATTATCGCCGCTAAAGCGGAGATAATTTTAAAGCCGTTTCTTGATAATATGCCCCAATGAGAGTATGTATACATGGCCCTCCCAAGCTCCCCAGGTGATGTGCTGCTCCAGGGCGGGATTTTTTTTCTTTGCATTCTTGGACTTGTGGTCTTGTTTAGTGCATTATAAAACAGGACTACGCGTCCCACAATTAGAAGAAAAAAAACCTGAACTGGTGCAGTACATCACTCATGGACCTGGGAAACCTGGCAGCTATGAATACATCTTGGCAGCAATGGCAGATGGACTCTTTCCAGCCAGTGCAGCTGAGTGATGCTAAGCAGCTGGTGCTCATGTTTCTTTCTTCCTGACTACAAATGAGCAGACACGTTTTGTATATGTTGCAGACACTGAAATAAGTACAAATAGACTACCTACCTAGAGGAGACAAGAAATCATGCAGATTTGGCCTTTGGACATAAAAGAAGAACATATACATATGGTCTCGCTCAAGGCTTCCACATGGAAGAAGCAAAAATTGTGAGACCATATTAGGCAATAAGATACTATACAACTAGTATTCGAGAGGGAAACGTTCAATGGAATCACTGTAGAAATACGTTGACCAAAGATTGCTATTATTTCCAAATGTCACATCTTCCGGCTATTGGAATAGAGAGTCAGGATCTTGGTTGACATCCAATTGCTGTAAATGCGATAATGTGTATTTCACTATTACGGATTTAAACATCCAAAGCTCAAAACGGGGAAGAAAATGAGCTTGAATTTTAATATTTAAATCTAGTCCTCTATCTCTGTAACTGGTCTAATTCTGAATAGTCAGAAAAATCAGTGGGATATGTGCAATGAAGTGGCGGAGCATGTCGTTAGCCTCTTGGTCTTAACGAAACGCTCCGCCACTTCAGAAACGCAAGGCTGCACCATATTTACAAGAATGTGGTGACGACTTGCGTTTCGCCCTGCGATGGCACTAAGTTTAACAACTTGGCGCCATCGCAGGCACCCTTGCACCAGCGTGCACGGTGTCTGCGTGCAGGGGAGGATTGGTTATGTGTAGGAAGGTGTCTCTTCCTGCACATTAACAATCCTAAAATGTCAGCACACGTGAAAGTTACAAAATAGCATTTTTTTAAAAGGTTTGTTTAGGTACAAGAAAGGACACCTTACTGTACAAATACAAACCATGGCGTTTTGCTTTTTCCATGTGTGCTACACAAGGCAGCACACATGGAAAAGCCAAAACGGGTTTTCCTGGTCTTAATTTTGGCGCTGCCTGTTATGTACGCCACCCTTGTACATAGGGGGCAGCGTCAAATACAACGGGTGTTGTGGTGGAACGCCCACCGCAACCCCCACTGCACGCCCCTTTCATGCTTGTGAAAGGGTGCCTTATGTACAAGGCAGCGTTAAGCCATGTTTAAGTGGCTTTATGTTGCCTTGTGCATAAGGCAAGGCCCCTATCGCCACGGGAACCTCACAAAAAGTGACGTTCCCGTGGGATAGGGGCTTGTACATATGTCCCTCAGTGTCTTGTGGAGGCAAAATATGAAAAATCTTGAAATGTATTTTGCGCCCATCTGCAGTGTGGTTGGGTACAGAATGTTTTGTCCAAAGTGCATCACTGAATTTGACCATTAAAGCATGATCAGGTAAGGTATGATGCACACAGCCTAATGCCAAACTCCACCCTTAGGAAATGAGTTGCTGATTTATGAGTTAGCTGGTCTGCAATTTGTAGATAAATCATAGAAAATCAGGTTGAAAATGTTAAATAGACGCCTGATTGGGTCACTCGTGCTCTATGGTTGCACAACCGAAGGCACAAGTTACTTGTGAGCAGTTTGGTGGGGTCAATCATGCTCTATGGTTGCACAACTGAAGGCACCAGATATTAGGAGAAGTTTAGTGGGGTCACTCATGCTATATGGTTACACAACTGAAGGCACCAGTTATTAAGCAGAAGTTTGGTGGGGTCACTCATGCTCTATGGTTGCACAACTGAAGGCACCAGTTATTAGGAAGGAGTTTGGTGGGGTCACTCATGCTATATGGTTACACAACTGAAGGCACCAGTTATTAAGAAGAAGTTTGGCGGGGGTCACTCATGCTATATGGTTGCACAACTGAAGGCACCGGTTATTAAAGAAGAAGTTTGGTGGGGTCACTCATGCTCTATGGTTGCACAACTGAAGGCACCAGTTATTAAAGAAGAAGTTTGGTGGGGTCACTCATGCTCTATGGTTGCACAACTGAAGGCACCAGTTATTAGGAAGGAGTTTGGTGGGGTCACTCATGCTCTATGGTTGCACAACTGAAGGCACCAGTTATTAGGAAGGAGTTTGGTGGGGTCACTCATGCTATATGGTTGAACAACTGAAGGCACCAGTTATTAGAAAGACGTTTGGTGGGGTCACTCGTGCTATATGGTTGAACAACTGAAGGCACCAGTTATTAGAAAGACGTTTGGTGGGGTCACTCGTGCTATATGGTTGAACAACTGAAGGCACCAGTTATTAGAAAGACGTTTGGTGGGGTCACTCGTGCTATATGGTTGAACAACTGAAGGCACCAGTTATTAGAAAGACGTTTGGTGGGGTCACTCGTGCTATATGGTTGCACAACTGAAGGCACCAGTTAATAGGAAGAACTTTGGTGGGGTCACTCGTGCTATATGGTTGAACAACTGAAGGCAGCAGTTATTAAAGAAGAAGTTTAGTGGGGTCACTCATGCTATATGGTTGAACAACTGAAGGCAGCAGTTATTAGGAAGAAGTTTGGTGGGGTCACTCATGATATATGGTTGAACAACTGAAGGCAGCAGTTATTAGGAAGAAGTATGGTGGGGTCACTCATGCTATATGGTTGCACAACTGAAGGCACCAGTTACTTGGGAGCAGCTTGGTGGAAGATTCTTGCGTTTTACGAGGTGCGCAGAGTTGGCCGGTACGTATTACAAATCAGAATTATTAAAAACTGCAAAGAAATAGGACACAGGCTCCCTGGCAAGGTCTCTAACTGGTTCAGGGGAAGCACAGCAAGTTACGCTTCGGTAGACATATTAATGATTAAATTGTTACTCAGCCTTTGCAATTCCCCGTCCAACCGGACGGGGGCACTAGGGTGGTCCACGATAGAATATCTACACTATGGTGCTCAATGTGTGTTAGTAAGTCTAGAAAATCAGAAGAAAATCTACCAGTGTAGCCCAGGTTAGAAGGCTTAGAGCTCCTTAAAGACTGCTGCTAGAGAGCAGGGGTCAACATTGAATTTGAGTGCACTATCTCTTGGAGCTTATAAGCTGACAGCCCAGTGGGGTGAAGTAGATGATAAATGACAGAGAGTATTTAGATGCACAGTAAAATAGTTGATAAACAGCACCCAGCTGCAGAGTAAAGAAATTCACCCACATATTAAGTGACTTCAAATAATCCACAAGCAGATACAAGCAATTCACAGGCAGCACCCTCAAGACGCAGAGAGAAACAATTCAGAGGCAGCGCCTAGATGCAGAGGAAAATGATTGACAGGCAGTACCCAGAGGCAGGGTAAAAAGAATAAACACCACCTCCTACAAGTAGAACAAAACGATGCTCAAACCCCAAAAAAATCAAAGGAGACAGAACATTGTCTGCTTCAATATTTGGATAAAATTGCTCTTGAAGCTATTTTGCTTGCAGCCTTTCAATGAGTTTACTACCAGTTTCTACATGCCTTGCAAAATGGATCCAATCTCAAAAGAAATGTCAACAAATGAGGAAGAGGAAAAATGAAACATTAACTTTAAGGTTTTTCTCAAAATCAGCGCCCAGATAGTCACTTAGCTCACAAGTGGCTCCCTGGTGTAGAATAATACCCATAGAAAGCATCCGGGAGATACTGGGTAAGAAATGTCAGCATCTGGTGGCACCCTCCTGCAGAATAAAGCTGGTGCAGATTGAACCTTATCAAAAGCAGCAGGGAGACTCTGGCTAAGAAATTGCAGAATTAGGTGGCACCCAGGTGCCCAACGAAACCTGGTGCAGAATAAAACCATTCCAAAGCAGCATGGAGATTCTGGGTAAGAAACGTCAGAATCAGGTCCCCCTCTGGTGCAAGATAAAACCTTTCAAAAGCAGTAGGGATATCCTGGGTAAGCAACTGCAGAATCAGGTAGTACCCAGGTGCAGGATGAAACCTGGGGCAGAATAAGACCTTTCAAAAGCATGAGGGATATTCTGGGTAAGAAATTACAGTCAGGTGGCACCCTGGTGCAGAATAAAACTGATGCAAAATAAAACCATTCCAAAGCAGCAGGGAGATTCCGGGTAAGAAATTTCAGGATCGGGGGGCGTGGCTTGGACGGCAATGGGTTTAGGCGCCTGAATCCGGCGCTCCGCTGAACCTGGAGGAGGGCAACAAAAAGAACACGCAAGAGCTAAACAGAATTAAGAAAGGAGCACACCAAAAGATAGCGGAACTACCAAAGGAGAAAACGACTCGACTTGCAAGTTTCAGCCACAACAGCGAAAGCGAGAAAGTTACGGAGAAGTGGATCTCCTGGAGAAAGCGGCAGAAAACCAAGATGGTGCCCGCGAGGGAGACCCTTCGCCGTTGCGTGATCTGCTGCTGCTGAAGGTGCCCAAAAACCTACAAATGAACACCGGAGGTCCGATTGAGAGCCAACGTAAGGTCACTGCTGTAGACCACCCATGGCGAACATCGAGACATCGAGGATAATAGCAAGGAAACTCTAATAAGGAGGATACTCGCTCATCTATAACGAAAACGAAACCACCGATGGGGGCCGCCATCTTAGTTTTGAATATCGGGTAAACACCTCAGGGTCTAACGATCTTGCTGAACTTTTAAAGAGAGTTGGATAGGAAGAGCGCATCAGAGGTGGCACACCTGGGTAACTCCTGGAAGAGACGCGCCAACGCCACAAGTACTCTAGCTACCGACAATCGCAAGCTCCTACAAATGAACACCGGAGGTCCGCTTGAGAGCCAACGTAAGGTCAGTGCTGTAGACCACCCATGGCGAACATCGAGACATTGATAATATTAGCAGGGAAACTCTAGTGAGGAGGTTACTCGCTCATCTATAACGAGGATAATATCAGGGAAAACTCTAATGAGGAGGATACTCACTCATCTATAACGAAAACGAAACCACCAATGGGGGCCGCCATCTTAGTTTTGAATATCGGCTAAACAACTCAGGGTCTAATGATCTTGCTGAACGTTTAAAGAGAGTGGATAAGAAGAGCGCATCAGAGGTGGTACACCTGGAAAACTCCTGGAAGAGACGTACCGACACCATAAGTACCGACAATCGCAAGCTCCGTGATTTTGCCACGTACGCAAAGCAAAAGTTAAGATGAATGCGAGCTGCCATTGAAGTCACCACAGGCAGTTAAAAGCGCAGCAATTAAAAAACTGAAAGCATACCATAAAAGAATAACCCGCAGCGCTGCATAGCGATAAACTTTGGCGGTCTCACAAAGGAGTATTCTCTTTCTCTCCGTCAATAGAGACCCGCAATTACAAGACACAGCTTGACCGGGCACAGAGATATAACAAGCAAAATATACCAGTTGTAGGCAAGCATACTTAGGTGACAGCAAAGTCGACAGAACCCCCTCCAGCACAGGGCACAGACGCACAGGGTGCAGCAAACGGGCAGTACAGGACCTTGCTTTTCAGGGGGCCGACCTACGTGTTTGCAACATTCAGGGAAGGGGTCGATCAACACAGGAATCGCAGATACGTATAAGAATACGTAATCCATAACTCAGTGGGGTGCATAACGGAGTGGTAAACTAAGTGAAAAAAAACAGACGAAGGCTAACAAGAAGGCAACCCCCTATATACAACCATTCAGACCTCGATGGATCAAGATATTAGCTAGGTGTGCGTAATAATACCCGCTCACAAACATTCAAACAACAAGGGAGAAGGCCAGTCGCACGCGGCCCAGGCGGCATACCCAGTAAACGAAGGGGGTAATAAACAAAAGTACAGTCAT
This sequence comes from Triturus cristatus, assembly GCF_964204655.1. NCBI lineage: Eukaryota > Metazoa > Chordata > Amphibia > Caudata > Salamandridae > Triturus > Triturus cristatus. Next base: position 1,001,375,922 of record NC_140590.1, read on the forward strand.
ACTAAGACTGGAGAACAAGAGGCAACAAGAAACGCCAACATTTATCACCAAGCTTGGGAGGCAAGAAACTAGCCATAGAGCTGTATACGAGAGGAAGGATCAGCCAGCAGCAAAAGAGAGGAAGGATACTAGAAATGCCTGGCGCCGAGGGTAGAATCACGCAGCAGACAAAAAAGAACAAGAGTGAACCTCTGGACTCCCCTATCAAACAGAAGAATGACATCAATACTACGCTGGACATGATCCTGAAAAAACTGGCTGATGTACACGACCTAGCAAAGTCGACTAAATTAACGACGGCTGCTATACAGCTGGAGCTGGCTGCAGTCAGTGCCGGCATCCACGCGGCGAATAACAGACTAACGGAAGTAGAGCAGAGGGTGAGCGATATAGAAGATGGTGACCAAATAGCAAACAAAACTCTGCTAGAGTTGTCCAAAACAACAGCAGTACTTCTCAGACAAAACAGCAGAATTAGAAGACCGGAAGAGACAAGGGAACATTAGAATACTAGGGGTCGCCGAAGGAGAGGAAGAGAAAATCGGGTCGTGCATCACTTTTATACAAGACATGATCCCAAAAATAACCAACATTAAGTTTGACCTTCCCTTTGAGCTTGATAAGGCATACAGAGTACCAGCCTTCAAATCCTGAAATAAAACGACACCACGGCCCATTATATGCAAACCTCTCCGCTTACAACACACAGAAGCCATTTTCGCAGTGGCCAGGAAGAACCATAACATACAGTGGAATGGACATAAAATAATCCTCACCCAAGACTACTCCAAGCACACAGTGGACTTAAGGAAAGGTTTTCTGGCAGAGCGTGACAAGCTAAGAAAGGAGAACATCATTTTCTCTTTCACGGGCCCCTCAAAATTCAGAATCACCGACAAAGGAAGAACATATGTATTTGAAGACCCCAAAGATCTGTCTAGATACCTTCAAGGTCCAACACAGGAAGAAATGGAACTCTCTATGGCAAACACGATCAAGAGAAGAGCCTCGCCTGACTTAAGAGTGGAATGAAGGAGTGTACGGAACCCCAAATAAGGACTAGGGGATCAGCCTCTTCAACTTTGGACTTACCGCTACCTTTAAATTCGCTACACACGATCTACCTCATACAAGACTCTATCCTAACATTATCTACCTCGAGTGATCAAACGGCCGAACCAACATCAACAAAGAATCCTGAGACAGCTGCGGAAGCAAGGAAAAATTATATTAGAACATTGTAACACTAAAATCCATTTTATAACTTTTTTTATCAGAAATGTATAAGTGTGAATGTAGTAACCATGCACATATGCCTACATGGTCCATTAGGAAACTCTATTATGTTATACAGGATATGCAGTAATAACAAGGCTGAGAAATGTAACTATAAGATGCTCTGGTGTACAAAAACATAGAGATCCAGGAGACGGCGCACGTTCAAAATTCTATGTGCAGGAACGGGGGGGATGGAGGGGAGGGTTTTTGGGGGGATTTTTAATGTTTTTTATGTAATGTTAGTAATGTTAGTATCGTACGGAAGGCACTCATGTTTCTTTTTCTACCCGCTGCACTCTTTTCTTTTTAAGCATTCCCATCTACACACTTTCATTCAAGGGAGAGAACGACACCAGTCATTGGGAGGGTACATGGAGGAGGGACCAATGGAGGATGGCACAGGTATCACACACCCAAGGTCTCGAAGGGAGGGGGACTATACCAATCGAAAAAGGGGAAAGGACATGGTCAGACAACCGATACCTAGCATAACAAAATGGCAATAGACAACACGAAACCACTAATGTCCAACCTAAAGATAGTCTCCTTAAATGTTAAAGGGCTCAACCACCCAGTTAAAAGGAAAAAAATACTGGACTACCTAGCTAAAACTAAAGCAGATGTCTTCCTCCTGCAGGAGACCAGATTATCCCTTGACGATGCAGAACGGATTAGGGCAAGATGGGTCGGACAGATGGCCTGCTCGCCAGCCTTAGGGAAGAAACGGGGTGTGATCACTCTGTTAAATAGAAACTCCAAAATAAATATAGAAGACCAAGATAGCGACGATAAGGGGAGAATACTGTTGACACACTTGAAAAGGGGGGAAGAAAACATCCATGTACTCAACATCTACGGTCCAAACGCTGATGACTCCGATTTCTGGGTGGGCATCTCTAAAAGGTTGGAGGCAATCCCACAAAACGACCTAACAGTGATGGCAGATGACTTCAATTTGGCGCTAGACTACACTTTAGACAGACAATCTCAGTTCCACTCACTCCCCCCAAGCGCACACAACATACTACGGAATTTATGTACCAGATTTAATCTTAAAGACACATGGTGACTACAACACCCGGACACAAGAGACTACACGTTTCACTCCAACCCACACAATTCATACAGCAGAATAGATTACATTCTGATCACAGGAACACACCCCCACTTAATAGAACACACGGACATAGCCACGAGAACTGTCTCAGACCATTCCTGCATTAGTCTACTGTTGTGTGGGCAGCACAATGAGGACCATCCACGTAGATGGAGATTTAACACTGATGTCTTGTCAGACCAAACCAACAGAATCAAAATAGAGGAGGCCATTAAGGAATATATTAGCTTTAATGACACTGTAGGCACCGATCCTAAAACCATGTGGGACGCATTAAAAGCCACAATTAGGGGGACAATTATGGACATTAAAGCCAAGATGAACAGAAATGAGAAGGCACAGTTGCGTCAACTAGAGAAGGACATACAAAGATTAGAGGCAATCCATATCTCAGACCCAAAGAACGTAGGTGCATTTACAGAACTCACAAAGAAGAAATATGAATTCAACAGAATTTTGAGCGAAAGAGCTGGTATGTGGATAAACAAATTTAAAGCAATAAACCTATGCGAAACTAATAAAGCGGGGAAGCTCCTGGCCTCTTAACTAAAACACAAACAGAGACAGCATACCATCTCATCAATCACAGACTCACAAAATATCTCACACACAAGTCACACAGAAATACTTCGGACATTTAGTGAATTTTATCAAGACCTCTATAAAAAACGACCTAACGCTAGAAGAAAATGGCTGTACTGAGTACCTAAACAGACTAAATCTCCCAAAGTTAACACCAGAAGAAACACACACTCTAGGTAGGGAGATAAGCTCCACTGAAACCGAGATGGCAGTCAAGTCCCTTAAAGCTAACAAGGCACCCGGGCCAGATGGATACACAGCTGCCTTTTATAAGACATTCTTAACTCACTTACAACCCACTATGAAAAAAGTTTTTAACTACTGCGAAGGGGCGGGGATGGTCTCACAGACCATGTCCGAAGCTAATATTATAGTTATACCCAAAGAAGGCAAAAACGCTCAGTTGCCCCAAAATTACAGGCCTATCTCTCTGATTAACGTTGATTGCAAGATATACGCAAAAATCCTGGCATCAAGACTTAATAAGGTACTGCCTCAATTGATAGGTAACTCACAAGTTGTCTTTCTCAAGACACGCATGTCACGCGATAACACCAGACTCCTATGCCATATACTAGATAATGCCGCCAAGTCCGACAAACCAACTGTGACCATCACACTAGACGCAGAGAAGGCATTTGATAGGGTATTGTGGCACTTCCTAGTACAGTGCATGCGGGCCTTCAACCTGGGGAACTCCTTCATGCGGAAAGTAATGTCACTATACATAAAGCCCACTGCCCGTATCGTAGTCAATGGGGCGGTCTCTGAGCCCTTCACCCTACAGTGAGGTACAAGGCAAGGTTGCCCCCTGTCCCCCTCACTGTTCCTGCTAGCTCTTGAGCCTCTGATTAAGGATATAGAGGCCAATGAAGAGATGAAAGGGAACACTATCAACGAGGCCACAATCAAACTAGCCGCATACACGGATGACATTCTCATTGTCACAGAGAGCCCTAAATCCTCTATCACGGCCCTCATGGACTCCATAGACAGGTACTCGGTCCTCTCAGGCTATAAACTCGATAAAAACAAGTCAGAATGCAAACCACTCAACATACACACCACAAAAGACATATTGGGGGACTCAGGCCTTGCCTGGCAAACCAATTTCATAAAATACCTGGGTATATACTTTGGGACTGATCTTAAAAAGCACTGGTAAAGCTAAAATGTCTCGTTATGGCTTTTGGACCTGTGCAGCGGAGCTCAAGTTTATAGAAAACAAATCTTCGAAATACAGGGGCAAGCCGCTCTCGATCAACTCGTGGGGGAAAACAGAGATCCCCCACCCTATACATCTTGAAGAGGGAGGGAATCCCATCACTTTCAATATGCTAAAAAACAAACATAATCTACCAGACATAGAACTATATACTGTTCTAAAAATCAAAACAGCACTGACCAAAGCAAAACTTTCCAATACCAAGCCATCAATCTTCCAGAATATGTCCAACCTTAATAAGTAGGCCACCAGGTATCACACCTCTACAGACTCCTAAGGTCCAGCACAACCACAATCAATGAAAAGACACGCAAGTACTTGGAGCCCCAGCTTGGAGACTCACTTAGCGAAAATGAGATCCAGACGCTATGGTCCTCCCTCACACAAAACAAGATATCCCCGGTACTAGCAAAGACAAAGTTCTGGACACTACACAAAATCTACTGGACCCCAGCGCGTTTGGCGTCCCTGGGTCTGGACCACAATGACCAGTGCTGGAACTGCAACAATGGAAAAGGGGACCTGGCCCATCTCATATACTATTGCCCAAAAGTCAAGGCATTCTGGGAGAAGATCTTTGCCTTTTTAAACAATATGCTAGGTTGTACACTTAAAACTGAGTTTGCCACCCTAGTAACTGCTTTCATTAGGACAGATGCAGACACCCAACAAGACAGAGACCTACTCGACCTCCTTCCAACAGCAGGAATAAAAATGGTACTCAATAACTGGAAAGACACCTCCAAGGCAACGTTTAAAGGATGGCTCAACTGGGTGACGTACCTTAGAGGAGCGGATACAGTGGCCCCACGAGATTCACCATGGAGACAGCCCGACAGGAAAATGTGGGCAACCCTGGACAAATACCTAAACCCGTATGATCCGCCCTGAATAGGACCAGTAGAACTATCTGGATAGCAACCCACATTAGACAATAGCGAACACACTAACTCGCACTCTATGCCATCCTCTCTCTCTCTTACTCTGGCCCCCTGTCCCTGTCCCTCTCTGTGCTTTCTATGAACCATAAGAGTGCAGTGGGTGGAAGATAGCCAAAATAGGCTAATTGTAACTCAACCTACACAGCCAAAGTGGGCGACCCTGTAACAACAAGCGATGCAGAGTGCATGTTAATCGTAAATTGTTTTATGTATGTGTTATGTTATATGTTATATGTCATGGGTTTCGGGGAGAAAAAACAAAATCTTAATAAAAATCTACAGAAATTTAAAAAAAAAGACATTTCAGGATCGGGTGGCTCTCTGATGCAGAATAAAACCTTCCAAAAGCATCAGGGAGATTTTATGTTAAAAATTGCAGAATGAATTGGCACCAGTGTGCTGAATAAAACCTCTCCAAAGCAGCAGCGACACTGGCTTAAACATTTCCGATTCCGGTAGCACCCTGGTGCAGAATAAAACCAGGTGCAGATTAAACCTTTCAAAAGCAGCAGGAGGATTCTGGGTAAGAAATGTCAGAATCAGGTGGCACCCTGGTTCATAATAACACCTTTGAAAAGCATCGGGGATATTCTGGGTAAGAAATTTCAGAAACAGCTGATAAAATGCACACGCAGCACCAATGTGCTTATCGAAAGGATGTGATCCAAGTGTACAGTGGGCCAACTCACCATCAGAGTAAGCAGCTGACAAGAGGACAGAGGCGCAGGGTGCAGCAATGCACACGTACCACTGAGTCGTGGACTGGACCAGTAGTCAGCCGGGTGCAGGCCAAACGGATCACATGCAGCACAGAGGCAGAGCAGACAGCCTGGAGTTAACGCTGAGATCAGAACGAAGGGAACTTCAGGCAACACCCGCACGCGGCAGAAAATCATGAGCTGTCAAGGTACAGAGAGTGGAACGGAATCCCCTGGTACCCGTGGGTGTGAGTGCAAGACCCAGGTAGTACCTGTGCGTGGGCAGGACAGTTCAGTGCAGTGCGGTAGGGGGTTCTGGCCGTACCGGTTTCAGAGTAGGGATAAGTGACTGAACGTGCCCCAGCAGCAGTGTCCTTGTAGTAACTGGTTCACTGGTTGCAGAGCACAGGAGAGGGGGAATAAAAGTCTGTCAGATAATATGATTTGGAGCAAAGTTTAGGCCCTTATCTATTATTGCCAGTATAAAAATACACAGTTAGGTTGCCACAGGAAGTCATCCATGGTTTGAGTGGGAAAGACACATGTCAATAATGAGCTTATCCAACGTATGGAAAATATATATTCTTTTCCACATACATTAATCTATCTGGCTGCATTACTAAAACAATCACTTCACACTGAACAGTTTCCATTCGAACCCCATTATATTTGTTCATTAAGATCTCCTAATATAGCAAAACCGCGCTGTATCCAAGGTGTAATGTAGAGATTGGGGAAGAAATCCCTACATTCAAAACTTGGAAATCCCTGTGGAGTGTGGCAATGCACAAGGCCAGTGAGTGACAAACAAGAGATTTGCCATAGATCTGTTCTTTTTACCTGCGCGGTCTGTGGACCCCTGGGATCCGCGAAGCCTTCTCTGGGCCCTTGACTTATTACAAAATTAAATCACATTAATGTACAATATATAAATAATTAGGCAAGGTGTAAAATTAACATTTTAAAAACATTTAGTGAATGTGAAGAAATTTCAAACCGAAGGCTAAAAATTAAATTAGTATCCTCCGATTAATTTGTGGGAGTTGTCAAATGCAAACAGAATTCAGCATGAAGGATGAGTGGCCTCAAATAAATAGAAACGCTCCAACCTGCCCATTAAAATTTAAATGTTTTTTTTTAATATTTCTTGATTAATTAAATATAATATTTCAATTATTGTGTATTTATTGGATGAATGCTTGTTTCTGTATTTTAGTGTATTGTTTTGAGGTTCAAACCATCCAAAATGCGTAGCTGGGATCCCTGCCTTCCAATAATAGCAGAGTGGGTGTCTCAAAACCCATGAAATGATCTAGTGGGGGACCCCGGGTTCCAGTACTGATTAAGTGGGGCTCCACCGAAGTCAAAAAGTTAAGGAGCGCTGCCATGGATTAATATACAGCCCCTTCGGATGCTTTTAGTTAAAGATAAGTGTTCTATAACTTGAATACTAAAAGTTGCATCACCCGTATTTTTCATGAAGAAAAAATACGGTGTTAATGGTTGTGAGACTTAGGGGCCTATTACGAGTTTTTGGTAGAGTGGTGGCGTGGCGGTGCAAACTGCTGTGCTGCTGCTCTGCCAAAGGTCCCGCCGTCCGCCCGCCACATTATGACTTGTTAGTAGTCTGGCAGGCAGCGGCGTGGCAGTTCGATGGTGGAGCCTTTTTTAAAGGCATTGGTGCCATTAAAAAAAGGCACCACAATGGGATCCACACTACAAGATTCCTGGACGGCATGGACTTGAAAGTCCATGCCGTGCAGGAGCCTAGGTGCATGCACATAGGGAGGCACATGTTATGCCCCCCTGGGTGCATGCACATGGGGTTGAGGGACAGGAAGGCCCTGTAGGGCTCCCTTTGTTTCCTCTCCGCCAGATTTTTCATGGTGGTAGAGCCGCCATCAAAACCCTGGCAGAGAGGAAACTCTTAATATGCCGCAGTCCCGCCAAGCATATTGCGACCTCTGACTGCCACTCCTATGACTGGTAACGGCAATACCTTGGCGGAGCCGAAAGACCCAGGGAGGTCACACCGCCAGTGCGCCACCATGAGTCTGGTGGTCCTCGGACCGCCAGACTCGTAATAGGGCCGCTAAAGACCGCTAAAGACCAGACCGGTGGGGACGCGCTGCGAGGGGGCTCGCAGTCTACCTGATCTTCTTGCCTCTCCTTGCTTCACCGACTTCACTGGGCATTCGGGCGCGGCTGGGCTCCTGACGCTGTGGTCTCCCCCGACGGCGAGCAGCTGACATCGCTCGGCCGCGGAGCGGGGTCGAGACTACAGCTCCCAGCCTGCCCTGGGAGATCCCCGCCCACTTCCTGCTTGGCGCGAACGGAGGCGCTTAAAGGCGGACAGCACCAACAGTGGAGCGGGAACGCTAAAGACCAGACCGGTGGGGACGCGCTGCGAGGGGGCTCGCAGTCTACCTGATCTTCTTGCCTCTCCTTGCTTCACCGACTTCACTGGGCATTCGGGCGCGGCTTGGCTCCTGACGCTGTGGTCTCCCCCGACGGCGAGCAGCTGACATCGCTCGGCCGCGGAGCGGGGTCGAGACTACAGCTCCCAGCCTGCCCTGGGAGATCGCCGCCCACTTCCTGCTTGGCGCGAACGGAGGCGCTTAAAAACAGACAGATCCCTCCGCGTCGCGGACGCGCGCGGACGGCGCCGGGCGGAGCCCGGGCAGAGGGCGGGCCGTCTGTGGCCGTCCGGGGACGACGAGGGACGGGACGGGCAACCCCCCTTGGCCCCAGCGCTTGTATCGGAGAATAGACCCAGGTATTGCATTACCTGTTTGCGCAGGGAAGTTGGACAGGGTACTGAATCCCTTTGAAAAACAGCAGTTTTACCCTTGACCTTAGGGGAATTATGTCTACTCATCCCAACACTCGCTCTGCTGGGAATAAATCAAACAAAAAACCCACCCCTAAACCAACTCGGGGGGAAACTACAAAGGAGGGCGCCCTTGCAAGTGGGAAGAAACCAACTGCAATCGACTTAATGCTAAAGAAAGTGACTGGCGAAATTGAACACATGGAAAGGAGTTTATCCTCCTCGCCTAACCTTAACGCCATCATTCAAACACCCTCTAGAGATGTCTTGATAGTAGATAGCCCAAATACTCAGGGTAGTGTATCCCAAACAACCAATGATATAGAGGACGTCCCCTGTGCACAAACCGCAGGCTTAGAAACCTCTGAGCTTAATGACATGACCATTAGGAAAAAAAGGAAGCGATTGGGGAGAAATAAGGGACATCAGAGACAGTGGAAAGAACTACCAAGAGACAATTCTCTATCATGTACCCCAGAGCATACAATAGCAGTAAATGACTCTCAAGTAGAATCCGCACCACCAGGGTGGATTGACACGGTAGTTTTGGATTTGAAAATACAGCTAGAATCTTTCATCACGACACAATTAAAGCCTATCATAAGTAAGGTGGATAAAATAATGTGTGAGCTCACCAAACTATCTAAAGCCCTAGAGCACACACTTACTAAAACTCCACTTGCTCCACCCCAATCAACTGAGGTAACCACAAATGATAAGGCAGACTCAAAGAGAGCACAAAATAACAATTGTGTTAGTCACTCCCACCAAGAAATAGTCCAGGTTCATGAGGCCCCCAAAATTGCCCAAAACCCCAAAGGGGGCACTAACGATAACTCCAGAGGAAGACACAATCAAGGTGTAAGTAATACACAAAGAGAGAATCCGATCCCTCAACCTTTAATGCAATGGAGACAGGACGATCGTACCCAGAGGGAAGGGAATTATAATAACTGTTATACAGACCCTGATCCCTTTTATAACAACAACGCTCCACACATAGATCTCCCCCCCGAGGAGTGTCCTTTTGTAGTTATTTTTGCAGGGGTCCCGGAAATTAGGCCTAATGAGAGAGAAACCCATTATCAACTGCTCACCAAAATTTCCAAGTGGCTGAATATCCATAGACCCTTAAGTATGGGGGAGAGAGGAGAGATAGCAAGTGTAAGAAGGGCAAGCTGGATTGGGGGAAGGAATAAAGACATTAGAGGCGATTGCATAGTTGCACACTTCACGGACACTAGTCTGGTTGAGTACATTCTGAAGAACTCCAATAGGAACCAAACAAGTACCATTTGTGCACTCCCACTCGGGTATTTTTACCCTAGATCCAGGAATAATAATTATGGGGGTGACGAGGGAGGGTGGACGCGGGTTAGAGCGCAGCGCCCACATAGACCGAGACTAGCAAGCCGCCCTGAACAGCCCTATCCCCCCAGAGATCGCGCACAATGGACAAATAGATTTGCCCCAATTCAATCATTAGAAGATATTGATTGACTCACACCCACAGAAATCACTAGTGTAGTAAGCCTGGCTACCAGTGGTTGCTCTGGCCTAGACTCATGGGGCACATGTGGGACTGAGGAAAGTACCCAATCTGGGAGATTGGACTTACCTCGGAGTCAGAGGGGAACCAATTCACCCAATATCGATCTACCTATAGCTGGGGAGGACAGTTTAACTTTGACTCCCACAACAAAAGGCAAGGACAAAATGGAGGGTTTGACCATCCTTTCTTGGAATATTGCAGGGTTGGAAGTCAAATTTAAAAGTAAGGAATGGGTAGAATTTATAAAATCCTTCCATGTCATAGCACTCCAAGAAACTTGGGCAAAGGATTCAGGCCCATGTCAATTGGAGGGCTACAAGTGTTTTTTTAGACCCGCACAAGGAACAAACTCGGGTAGGGCAAAAGGAGGCCTAGTAGTTTATGTGGACTTAGACCTGAAAGGTACCTGGTCTTACCCAGATTGTTCCTCAGACAACATACAAACAGTTAGACTTCTCCACAAGGGGGAGAGTCTACTGTTAGTAAACTTTTATAACTCCGGCCCAGTGGAAGGGAAATTCCCAATATTAGTGGAGCTGGAAGGTAGACTAAATGAGGAACTAGAGCAAAGGACGAAGGGGCCAGAACCAACTGTTCTGTTAATGGGTGATTTTAATTGTCATTTATGCCCCAAATTACTCCCTCCAACCCCTGACTGGTCAGCTTGCCCATTAGAAAAGGGCCCCCACTTTTCTCATTGCAAAGAGGGAACAACTTTGATGAAGTTATTAGAAGACTTTGCCCTCAGTCATGTCATGGACTTAGCTGCTCTCAATGTAGGCGAATCCCTAACACCAACATTTAAGGGCAGAGGGGGGGGTCTATAATAGATTACATAACGATCTCAGCTAGCGCAAGAGATCAGATCTTAAATACCTGGACAGAGTGGAGCCCCTTCAGTGATCATAATCCCATTATAATAGAACTCAAAGGGAATGATTTAACTAAAAAAGACCCAGGGTTGATTCACCAATCTGAAATTCAACCAGTAGACCAAGGAAGACGCTTAAGGTGGTCAGTGATCAACCCCCAGGAATTTTATGTCAAATTAGTGGATGAAGGGAAAGCCCACATAGAGACCTGTTTAGAACACACCTCAGAGGACAAAGGAGTAGTAGAGGCGTTTGAGAACTTGACTAAAATAATCGAGAGACTCCTAACAACCAAGAAGCCCGCAATGCAGTCATCTACGCCAAGATGGTTTGATTCTACCTGTTCCAAAGCGCTAAGAGATCTAAAACTGAGCCTGAAAAAAACCCCAAGGGACAAGGTAGAAATTGCTCGCTGCAGAAAAAACTACAAAAATCAATTAAAGATCAGGAAAGGGACCCTTCAAAAAGAAGTATGGGCAGACCTAAGGGAGGCTGGTGAGAACAAAGACTATGCCCAGTTCTGGAAAATTATAAATAGACCTTGCCTCCACGACTCAAACTCTCCAGTCATCAGCTCTAACATCTTACCAGAACACTGGATTGCTCATTTCAAATCCCTGTATAATCAACAGGAGATGGACACTGGTGATGGAATATGGAGGGGACCAAGGGCAGATAAATTTGAACTATCTTTGGATGAAGTTCGCAAAGCAATTTTAGGTCTAACACGCAACAAAGCCCCGGGCCCGGACGGGACCCCCCCGGATCTTTTTCTTAGCAACACTGAGCTATGGGTCCCAATGGTAACAAGAGTTTTGAATGCAGCAATTAAAACGGGTCTGCCGAGATCATGGTCCACTGCGGTGATTGTCCCTATTTACAAAAAAGGCTGTAGGGACAGCCCGCAGTGTTATCGACCAATCTCGCTCATTGACGTCTCTGCCAAGGTACTAGGAAGGGCACTCCTCAATCGACTAATAGATTGGACTGACACCAATAACACCCTGGTGGACACCCAGTATGGGTTCAGAACAGGCAGGTCAACCACCGACCAATGCCTTAACCTATACCTGATCACTGCTAAGTATACCAAGACGTCTGAAGGCACCATGTATATGGGGTTTATGGACTTAGCAGCAGCTTTTGACAATGTCAACAGAGCCAAACTCTGGATACTTATGTCTAACCTAGGCATTGACCCGGATCTCATTAACATCTTAAGGGAGCTACATTGGAACACCACTGCCAAGGTCCGCTACAGTGCGGGGGGGGTGAGCACTGATCCCTTCCCGTGCTCGGGCGGGGTGAGGCAGGGGTGTATCCTGGCGCCATTCTTGTTCTCCCTCTACATAAATGGCCTGGAGAATGACCTCGTTGCACTGGGAACTGACTGCCCTAAGGTGGGCACGCGTCATCTGCCAGTACTTTTGTACGCCGATGACGCGGTGCTCCTAGCCCGAACAGCTGTTGGTCTGCAACTTTTAATCAAGGGTTTCGCGGATTTCATGAGGAATTTGGATCTCTCCGTCAACATGAAAAAATCATTCATTATGATAGCGGGGAAGAAACCACGAAAGAAATTTGTATTCAAACTGGGGGATTAGGTCCTGGACACTGTTAAAACATTCCCATACCTGGGCCTTTTATTTGACGATAAGTTAAACTTTGTCCCGCTGATTGAGGAGAGGGCAAGGAGACTAGTGTTAGCTAATGGGGCTATACTGAGCTTTGCACGTCGAATGGGTCGTTGGTCACCAGAACAGGTGATGACTTTGTATAGATCAGTTAGTATTTCCAAGACCATCTACGGAGCAGAAGTGTTGGGCTGCAGAGAGGCACAACTAATTCAAAGTGAGGAAGACAAATTTTTAAAAAAACTGTTAAAACTTCCGCCGAGCATCACTGCAGCAATTACTCATGAAGAGCTGGGAATCACGTATATTGCTGACATTATTAGACTGAGACCTATACTGGCCTGGCTCAAAATTTGGACAAATCCAAATGCAGGACTATCCAGACAGATCATCCAGGATTGCTTGTCGAAAGAGAAATGCCTTCAAATCCCATGGCTGAAATATGTTAAAGACACTCTGGGGGATATTGATGAACAAATGCTATTCCTGGACCCCTCCAGGGTGGACATATACTCCAGACACTACGTTCAAAGCTTATTGTTGGACAAATTTAATGGCAGGAGGAAGGAGTTGGATTTAGCTAAATCCTCGGCAGTTGCCCACTCCCTTGTCTCTAATCAAGCTGGCATGGAACCATATCTCTTTTTATTGTACAGTCAGCACGAGAGGTTTTTAATGACTCGTTTTAGGCTCAATTTGTTGCATCATATTTTAGCTTATCCATCAGGTTTCACTCAAACAATTGAGCAGAAGGGTGCCTGCGGCTGCGACAATAGGTCTCCGCAGGACACCCTTCATTTTGTATTATTGTGTCCTTTTTATAAAACACCGCGCCAAAGATTTTTAGTGGATGTCTTAAAGGACTCAAATATTATCCATGCTAAACCTGCCTTATTGTTCTTGCAAAGAGCCGCTGAAACGCGAACCTTATTCGCTGTTATAAGTTTCCTCAAAATTGCTTTTAAATTGAGAAACACAAGGGAATGATGAAGGGTGGGTTAGGGAGGTACGGGAAATATTATTATAATACGGGGTCTTGTATCACTGTTGCTCACAGGTTTTTATCTTTAACAAAAACCTAACTTTTTCATTGGATAACTTTTTCTCTGTCTACTTTTTAACAATTGTTACGTTGCTCAGAATGTTCTTTTTGTGATTACATATTATGATTATTATGTATTTTCATGATGGTTTTTAACCTTCGAAACAAATAAATGAACTGAACTGAACGTAATAGGGCCCTATGAAGGATGGTATTTAGTCAATGTATAGATAGAAAGCATTGGTAAAGCCAGTAGATCTGAGTGCAATGTGCTAATGTATGCAGCTCTAGTACTTTACAGCTAGTCACACAGAAGGGAGCAAGCAGGATCCTATAGCAGTAAAGTACTCTTTTTTGCAAGATAGAAGAATACACCCAAAATCCATTAGCATTAGGTGAGAAGTGAACGCTCCAGGGGCTGTGCCAAGTTGTGATTCACCAAGTCTCAAGTCAATGGCCGAAAGCGGCTGGTTGAAGAAAGCCAATGTTTGAAAGGGGTGGACCCAAAGGTCCCTCCATGTATATTGTAAGCAAGGGGGCACTTTGACAGCTGCATTATAAAGACACAGATCTAAAGACGAGTTTTGGAGAATTACGTCTGAATTTCGAAAAGTGTCCCACGATTGTCACTGAAAGTACGTAAAGATCTCGCAGCTTATATGAATTGCATCTATGTGACCTGACAGGATTGTATATGCAGCAGATGTAACTAGCAGAAACATGAAGGGAAAGAAAAAATAAACAGAAAGAAACTCTTTGCTCCTTGGCCTTTAGATGCGTTACACCACTGGAGAGGGAGTAAAAATGGCTCCTACCTGCCAAAATTCAGAAATGTGAACCAGATCACAGCAAATGATAAAGAGGCATCGACCTAGATGATGTCATGAAACATAGTAAGTGAAATTCCATAAATGAGTCAGCTTTGATCGCTTTGTCCATCCTTAACCCACTAACACTGTCCACTGTGAAGCATGCATTTAAAATATTTCACAGCTTTCAGAAGGTTTTTAGGAATTTGACATTTACCCCTTTAATCCTCCTCCTCCAGCCCAAGCTATACTTTCTTATCCCGTCCTCTTCATGAACTTGTCTCCAAGTTCTGATGTCATTTGAGATGTCATCAGCACTGGTGGCTACTCCGCAATGGTGGAGGAGCGTCGCCCCACTGCATGGCTCAGAACCAGCAAATGTAAATTAAAACGATGTTCTTGCATCGTTTTAATTTACATTTTCCAACTCTTAGCCAGTGCTGTTGAAAGGGGCGGGGCCGAGGTATGGGAAGGGGGAGGAGGAATGCTAGTGCACTCCACTCCCCAAGTGCACATATGTGTTTTGGCCGGGTGTCTCAGGCCGACCATAACACTCATGTACACTTAGGTTTTCTCCAGCCCAGCTGCATTGAGCAGGCGGGCTGGAGAAACCCCACAGACTCTCTGGTCTGCGGAGATTGGATGCGGACTCTGTTCCAGGGGCTGCTGGGACCAGCAGGCAAAGAGAGGAGAGGCAGCGCGAGGAGACGCAACATGGGAGCGGCCGGCGGCAATAGGTACGGTTTTTTAATTTATTTTTATATACAATCTACTTCCCCACTAGAGACCCCACCCTTCCCACCACCCTTCGTTTATGACGGCCACCACTGGTCATCAGTGATATCATCAATCATTTCCTTTAATTAGTCTTACATGAATTTGTGCGGTCATAAGCAGTTCATGGTGGGGGCACACGTTTTTGTTAGCTGGGTGAACTATAACTAGTGAATTTCAGTGCTTCCCCCCCCCCCCCGTTTTTAAGCATTAGATTTTGCCTCATTTTAATACCTAAATATAATATCACTTTAACCTTTGTGTTTTTTGAGGGAATTTATGGATTTTTTTTTAGCGCAAGCTATAATCTCACTATCATAATTAACTATAATGTCCCATATTTTAACCGTTGGTTCTGTCAGTCAATTAAAAAAATGTTGTGCTCATATTCAAATTTGAGCCTACACCCAAATCCCTCAGGCAACCTACAGCCCACACCCATGCTGCTCACGGCCTATGTCTGTGTGCAGTGGGAAGTTGGTCCCAAGGCCTTGTCTCCAGAGCTCCAACCCTAGCTAATTGCCAGCCGTTAGCCGGGCTTGGACTCTGTACTCAACATCTTCATGGGGGGTCAACCCTCAGGCTCGGTGACTTTTGGCTGTGCATGGTGAGTGGTTGGTCTCAGGACTGCTGCCAGGCTGTGCGTACATCCCTGCCACTTCAGTTCAAAACACTGCTGTGCACGACCACGCGCAGTGTGGGTTGGCCGCAGAACCTGGCCTCCGGTCAGGCCCTGGGCCCAATACCCCCTGCCAGTGGCTGACCGCCCACTGTGCACATCCTTTGGTTATGCACCACGGGGGGCTGGCCACAAGGCTCGCATCTGACAAAACTCTGTGGGCACCTAACTGCCCCACCGGCAGTCAACCTGCATTTTCGGTTTTCTAATTATTTTGATTTCTTTGGGTACTGCGATAATCCTGCGGTACCCATCAAACAAGCTTCTACCCCATGGTACAACAGTGCTGCTGGGTATAAGCTTTTACAGGGGTTCCTGTGGGAGTACTGTAGCACCTTATGGGAGAATTGCGTTCAGTCCCGCAACCCAATTTCTTTTTATTTTCATCTCTGGAGGAAGAGGGTTCCCTCTGGGTCCCCACCACCAAGTGCCTTGAGATTAAATCTAAATTTTCTTAAGGACTTGAAAAGTGAGTCCCTGGGTCATGTAATGATGGCTGCAACATTTTCCTCACAGTTGCTGCAAGCCCATCTAATTGCTGGTCACAGCGAGACCGGCACCCGTGTGTCAAAATAGGCAATGGGAGAAAAAGCTCCCATGGCCAGTAATAAGGCCCTCTTTTTTACATTTTCAGTGCTACAGGCCTCCTGCTGGACCAATTGTTCGGATATACTCAACTTTTTAACTCCTTGATGCCCAACCCAAGCCTCATTTTAAGTGCTAATTTCTCAAAAATGGCTGAAGGGATTTACACCAAATCAAAAAAGCATGCTTTCTGGGTAAAGTTCTAACTTTCTGATAAATTTGGTGTAATTCCGTTCAGCCATTTTATCTGCATTGGAAAGTAAAGTTTCTCAAAGTCATTAGTGTGGGAAATTAACTTTTTGGTACCCTTCGTTCTTGACCTTCACTTAATATATCAGTGCGAAACTTTCCATGAATGAGCGAAGGTGGATGAACCTTTTTAGGGGAATGATTCGTGAAGATTCATCAAACAGCATCAATCTTATTGGTAAAACAAAAAATACTCTTACTAAGGAAACTCTGACCTAACTATTTCTGCACAGTGGCAACTACCACTGTGTGCTAAATATATAAATGCATTTTCTATTAACCATGATTTATTGAGGACTGTCTACAAAGATATGATTATGGTGACTTACTAATAGAAGATGCTGTAATTACTAATCTCAGGTAGTTGAAGCATTTGTGGATAAAGATACATAGGGGGTTTTGTGCTTTTTAGTATTGAGTACATATATATGTGAGTAAATGTACATATGCATTTTTACCAATGTGAATTGGGTATTAGTTTTTTTTTATTGCATTCTGATACTTGTAGTTCTGAAATTATAATGAGGTAAACTGGACTACAAGTATCAAGATAAACAAAAAGCATTGGCTTGTTTAGGTACTTATGCATGGACCTGGGAAATTTGAAAATCCTGCTTTCATGTACTCAGGTGGTGTTGCAGGGATTCTGCTCATGCACAGAACTATGCGCAGGAAACAAGGACCTCAGTGAATTGTGGTGTAACAATAACTCACCTCCCTACCCAGAACCCCTAACCGACTAGCATCAGTGTCTCATTCGTTCTCCGTATCATCTCGAAGCTACCAATGATTAGACAACCCAGAACAAGCGACTTAGAGTACTCTCAGGAATGGTGGGAATCAGAAACACCTTTTCGTTATTATTCTCATATCAGTCCACAACAAGAGTAATCAGAGACACGGTAAAGTTTAAAATGTTTATTTTTAACTACGTGCCCTAAGGTGCAGTACTTTGGTTAATATAAGAAGACAAATGATTAAAAACAAAACCATCAGCATTGTTACAATACCATAGAAAATGAAGGGAGAAATCATGTTATGAATGATAGTGGATTATAGTCACCCTCCCTTCACAAGAAAGCTAGTATTATTAAACTAATAGAAGGTCTCTAGGTTTGAATGGGGAACCCCATACCGTAAAGATCAGCTTAGGTGAATCACATCACAGGATCAGCTCTCCTCTGTGTCTGGAAAAGGTCTTCTGCAAAGTGTCTGAATCATGCATGCAAAATGCCATATTAAAGGCACCCGAGTTTCAGATGTTTGCAGCTGTGTGCGTGTTATGGCTAGAGCGTGGGCCGCTCAACATCAATCCAAAATCATACATTATTATTTGGCCCTGACGGCTTCTGCACTCAGTGTTCAGACCAGGGTCGCGGTGCATGTCTAGGGATGTGAACAACAGACCATTCTCATGTGAAGAAAAAGCAAGCAAGCAGTTTTTCTTATAATAACAGCTACCTGCAGTGTCGTGTGCAAAAGCAGAAAAAGTGGCAAGATGGCGTTTTAAATCTAAGACGCTTATGTTAACATAGCAATGTGTGTACCTGGAACTCCGTCTCCACTACACCCTCCCTTGATCGGACCACGAACAAATAGGGATGCAAAGTAGGAACGCAGAGTTCAAGTTCGACAGAGACAGAACCAAGTTCATGTATTGCCCATCCATATAATTGTAGTGAAGTTTCGAAAAACCCGTTAGACAAAGGAAGAAAAAATATATATAACATCTCGCAAAGGCGCGACAGAGCCTAGGAGTAAAAAAGAAAGATGGAAAAAACTCAAAAACTTGGGAATTGACTATTGGAAGATGGACAACTTCCAAGTTCACCCATCAACGTGTAAGCACAATAAGTAGCAACAGCCTCCAAGAGGAAGTCATTATAATGTACTGTAAAAGAGTCCGCCATCCAGTCTAGCAAAGTAAATGAACATACATGTTCCTCGATAACTGGAGCATCTAGCACAATCAGAGGACAACTTGCGTGTTCTTCAAGATAACTTCTCGCCAAGAAGTCATATGCTGCTGTATATATATCCTAATTCCCTAGGACTCCATGTGCCGCTCCACAGGCCATAATCCCGATACCAGAACAGTCCAACTCATGAGCCACTAAGGGACTCATCAGTCAATCATAATCCGGGGCAGGAGACACCGAGTTCGACAGGCACAAATCCAGAGCCCATTCAAAAAGGACAATCTAGGCAATGAAAAACAGGTTGCACGCAAGTAAAATAGGAAAACCGGAAGGACAATCCATAGGCCACGCTTAAAGTAGCCAGTGGTAATGTTCCATAATATTCAAGCATCCGTTTACGTAGTTGGAACAGCCGGGCCAGGCTGTCGTGTGATACATATTGTGCAGCCTTTGCACAGCAAGCAGACCAACAGGAGCACACCAACCGTGGGGGCGTGGATCAACGGGAGCCCGCGGAAGACGCTGGAAAAAATAGAATGAAAAAATGCCGGTATCACACCAAATATTGTTTGGAAGGAGGTCACGAGGCCGGAACCCACAACTTTGAAAAAATGTACTAAGCCAGTTGTTGACGAGGCATTGAATATAGTATGAATCAGAGCACCGAAATGAAGGGGGAGATCAGTATTTAAAAGCGCACGCACCTCGGTGCGGGTGTTCGCCAAGTGAAGGACGAATGTTTCACGGGAGGAAGTCAGGACGACATCTTTTTGAGACAATAGAGCCCTTATTCTGCTCATCTTGTTGAACTCTGATTTCAAGGTTGGGATGGAAGGCCAGATGGTTACATCCAGTCTCCCACGCGGGGCGGGAAAAGGACATTTTTACAGCAGACTACGCGTTGTGAGACAGTTACAATGTACGGAATTCCCACTTGCATCCCGTAGCATGCCTCATTATTTAAAAGCAAATAACTACCGTTAGCTAACAATGTGAAAGTGGGGGTTTATGCTGGCACAGGATTTCCCTTCAGAATGCAAGCTAAATTCGGTGCCTGAACGTTGCAGGCGCCATGCAATTGTATGTGCCTACAGACTACTGAGTGATCAGGTGTGGAAGTGCAATCCTCTCCTTTCATTTAAACTTCCTTACTCTCTCTCTTGCACCTGTATGTAAATGGGAGTGACCAAACTTCATGCAGGAAAGCAGTACCCAATGGTTCATATCTTCCTAGGGCATAATGTTTCATACACAAACTGAACTTAAACAAGGTGATCAAACCGTGGATAAGCCCCATAGCTGAGTTTGATTTGGCCACAGAGAAAGGTAAAGGCTCTAACTTCTCAATATGCAGTAACGAGTATGTTGCATCTTTCATGGACATGAATTGTTGTTTTGTAGTTAGATTAAACGGGGGAATAATGATGACGTATTCATGTAGTTCCAGGGAACTTTCCCAGCCTTTTATGTCTGCAAAGTCCATGCAAACTGCATAACAGAACGCAATTCATTTTGACCATGATATATATAGAACAGATACATCATCCTGTACAATATCCACAACTGATGAAACAATATTATCTAATGTATAAATCCTTGACAAAAGGCTATTAATGCTGTTATCAATGACAGCTAGCACTTTTTCCAAATTAGCTTGATCAACAGCTCATATTCTCGATGCAGCTTCAATTTGAGATAATTTCCAAACTTCGTTGTAAACAGTATACACCCATCTTTTGGATCTGCCACCCACAGGACCCTTAACAAAATCATTCAAATCTATTCTGTCATTTAATTTTGATAAATGAATTTTAACAGATGCTAAGATGGAATGTTGCAGCCAATTCTGACATAATTTCCCGACACAACAGGTAGTAACAGAATGAGGAGATGCAAACCTGGGGTCAACCCTAACCTGTGTATAGCTAGGAGATAGAGCCAGAAAACGACGCTGACAGGAATCTGAGCACCTCTGCCACATCAACCATCCTTCAGGATCTAAGTTGGAAATGTTGAAGGATGTATTAGAAATATAGGACTGCAATGCATCGATGGACAGATCTGTGTGATTATTCAATTGTGGATAAGCACCCAGATTAGGAACAGAGGGTGAATTCATCTGTTTTAGAAGTAGCCAATCCAAAGCAGGTGGTTTGAAAAATGGTAGAATTCAGAAACAAAATGTGGTTTGGGATAAGGCAAGCACGATGCAGAGCCTCTGTTCCTTGTACCTGCCATGTTTCAGAACCCCAAACAGATTTAAGATCAATAGTATCTTTCCACAGCTCATAGCCCCCTATAGCCAATTCATCCATAAAGGATTTGGAATATAATAATTTAGTGTGGGTCAGTCTAACCTTTGAAACTGACTCCACAGCCATCTTAAAATAAAATGCTTCAGGTTCAGTTACACTGAAATCAGTAAAATATGTAAATTTTTTCACTAAAGTTTTAGAGCTGCCTTCAATGGGCACAGGGCAATGCTCCCATTATGTGTAATTGACAAAATTTCTAAATGTATTCGCTTTATGCAGGAAATGATTGCCATAGTGTTGGTAGCAAAACAACTCCCTTTAGTTAGCCTTGTCTAAATACAAATCTTCAGCATCAAAAGCAGCATAATATTTCAAATCAGAAAAAAGGGCCTCTATGGCCTGTATGTCCCAATCATCAGGGCGGATGTTTTGTTTCACAAAAATCCCCCATAGAAACACGAAGTACATTGGGGACATTAATCACCTCTGTGTGACCATGAATTTGAAACTTAATAGCATCCCATACAATCCCACCCAACACAGGCCAGGCAGTAATATTCACAAAAGTCTGGTCTCTTTTGATGATGTGCGATGAGGAGTGGGGAGCCAAAGTTCCATCAATTAATTTAATTGCAGATCTTTCGGTGAGATAGTGTCCATTTATAAGACGAAAAAATACAACCACAAATCCAATGGACATAAACAAAAAAATACTTATGAGCAACAGCCAAATGTAAGTCCAGGGTGGAATTAAAAAATGTCTTTTAAACCAAGCCGCAAAAATAGAAACTTTCGATGGGGAATTGGAAGTCATAGAGTTAGGGTCAAATGAAAAATGTGACTGCAGTTGATAGTAAACCAGGCAACGACACATCTGTGGGATAAGCATACTCAGTATCTTCAGTTGGACCACCAGCCGGTGGTGGCAATAAAGGATTGGTAACTGTACGCATCTCGATGGCAATTTCAGGCCTGGTGGTAGTTGCCAGAGCCAAAACAGAATTTCTCAGCATTGTTGGACAAGAGACTGCTGGAGTCATACTAAGAAGAATCGGCCACTCGCTGAAGTTTGACACTGTCAATGGAGATGTACCTGTTTTCCTTGCGATCAGGAAGTGGAGGTAAAATGACTGTTCTTGTACCCTGCACGCCAAGCACTGGTACTGGAGCACGATAAGAGGGGCCAAACTCCTTCTTGTTCTTCACCTTCTCACGGACCAGGTCACCAACTCGAGGTAGCCAGCCGGCTACCGTAATCTGAAGCGCAGCATCAGTCATGGAGGGCAAGTGTTCCTTTGCAAGACCGTCCCTGGTCTCTTGTAGATGCTGTAATACAGCACAGTGATCATCTACGTCAAAGGGTGCGGCGGACGCCGCCATGTCTAGACCATCAAGGTCCGGGACAAACATATTTATGCCAAAGAGCATTTCGTATGGGGTCCGCCCACCCAGAGACCTTCTAGGGAGATTATTAAGTGCACGTGGAACGTTATACAGATGGGCTAACCAGTTCCTGCCAGTGCCTAAAACCCTAGCTGTCAGGGTTTGCTTTAATTCACCGGTCATTCGCTCCAAAACACTATTGCCCTCGGGCTGGTATGGAGATGAAAATTTGACTTGGAACCCCAAAGATCTCATGGCTTCTTTGTACGCCTTAGAGGCGAATGCAGGACCTTGGTCAGAATGAAGGGTACCACATGTGAAAATTCCCACAAAGACACGCAAATCCCTGATGACAGTTCGAGCATCAGCACTCCATTGCGGCCATACCCAAAGAAAACGTGTGCACGAATCCACTGCAACTAAGATGTACTTATACGCAGTATCAGAAGAGAAAGGACCGCAGTGATCTAAATAAACACACCCCAGTGGTTTATTAGATATGTACAACTGTGTTTGTGGTGGGCGCGCAGCAGCCGAAGGTTTAATCTGCTGGCAGATGTCACAATTAAGAACATAAGTTCTAGTCTGTTTATACAATCCGCGCCACCAGTAACGTTGCTACAAGAGAGTAACAGTCGCTGAAACGCCAGCATGCGCAGAAGCCATACCTTCATGAGCCGCTGTTATCAAGGAAAGTCTGCAGTCCACGTTGGGAATCAATCTGTCACCAACGTCGTTAATTCTCACATAGGAATCTTTATCAGGACTTAAATGATAAGTGTATTTAGAAGGGAAACCTCTAGGGTAATCACTTCCCTTCTCCGTCGCAGCAATAGCTGCCAAGATGTCATCATCAATCTTACTTTTGGATCTTTTAACTGCTGCCACTAGTTATGTTGCCACTGCTGTTTTCACCGCTTCGTCAGCTAAGCTGTTCCCAACAGCGTGGAAATCAACTCGCTGGTGCCCAAGAGTATGAATTACACTCACGAGAGGCAGATACTTTTTAAGTTCTGCTACTCGAACCCAAAGCATTTTATGCTTGATTGTGCTACCCTTGGAATCACGATATTCATTTTGAGACCAAAAGAATGAATTGTCGTTAAAAGACTGAACACAGTAAAATGAGTCACTTACTATAAGAGTTGTAACTCGAGGATCAGAAAACTCCAGTGCGTGCACCAGAGCACGTAGCTCTGCCAACTGGGCGGTACAATCACGCAATGACTGCGTATGCTCGACATCAGACTTGAATTCACCATTCAGGAAAGTACCAGCCATAATTGCGCAGGCCGCTGAATATGCATGCTTTGATCTCGTCGCCGGTTGCGCCGAACCATCAGTGTAAATGACACAATGGTAATCCTCAAGTGGGCGCAAAGACAGAGGTGCTGGATGAATGAACTCATACTGCAAAAACTCCTGCGTCTGCAATGTGGCATCAAAGATGAAGGTGACATCCGGCGATGTCAAGGAAGTGGCCCATTGTATCCAACGTGGATGCAAAGCTTTAGAATTAGATACACTTGCTTTCGTCACTACCTCTAGGGCAGGATACGGTGTCACAACCAACATGCGTTTCCCTTGCGACAGCGCTCTTTCTTTCAGAATCGCCATCTGCACTGCAGTCAAAACTTTCTCGACAGTGGAAAAGCGCATTTCAGCTGAAGTGTACAAGTGTGATTTGTAAGCAATGGGGACTGTGTCGCCCTCACTGAACGTTAAGTAAGTGAAACCCACTGCACCAGGTACAATTCTTATCACCAAGTTAGTGTGGTTATTATGTGTAAGTAAGTACTTTGAAGCATGAAGATCAGCCTGCAAAGATTGCAAGATAGCTGAATGCTCTGGAAGCCAGCTTGATTTGAAAAAAGTAGGTTGTACCAAGGCATATAGCAGCTTGATACGCTGGGCATAATCGGGAATGTAAGTACGCCCGAAATTTAGAAAACTCAGCAAAGATTGTAATTTCTTCAGTGCTGTCAGAGCATGCAAACATGCACACTTCTCCAGGAAGTGAGGGGCTAACCCTCAGCCTTCGTTGTTGAGTTCATAGCTCAAAAATAACACTGTATACTCTGCAATGTGTGACTTTGCAAAGTTGAATTTGTAACCGAAGTCCGCAAACATGACAATGATGCGGTCAACGCGACCCAGATGCAGCCATAATTCGTCGTCTGTGAGATAGATGTCATCAACATACGAGTATGCAACAGGGTCAATGTTCTCTAACAGAGAGACTACTCGTGCGGCAAAGACGCCTGGACTATTTTTATAGCCCATGGCTAATCTTTTAAACGGTTTCTGTTTGCCACCAGAAGTAAAGGCTGTCCATTGACTACTAATAGAGGACAGATTATGGCTATAAAAGCCATTGGATATGTCAAGTGTGGTCTTAAATCTTTTTCTCACAAGACTATCAACGAGGGCAGAACTGTGGGTATTCTGTACAGCACAAGACTGACAAAGAGAGTTCAAATGCCGGTAATCCAAAACTAGGCGATACAACCCATCAGGTTTAGTTACAGTGAATAGAGGATTATTCATGGGTGACACACATGTTTCAATAACACCTTGATATTCCAATTGTTCAAGGATTTCTGTGACGTGAGATCTAGCTTCGCGACGCAAGGGATATTGGGGTTGCGGCTGGGGCATAGACCGTAAAAGAATCTCGTGGCTTGGTGACAATTTATCCCACCCAACCTGAGTACGGTACAATGCCGGAGCAAGTACCTGAGCCCACTCTTCTGCAAAGTTCTGAGCCTGATCCTTCGGCACAGAGTGCGCGAAGGATGGGAGGATTACCCCCTCCCCTCTAGGAGCGGCCAAAGCGAAAGCTGAGGGCCAGTCCGCCTCCGCCAATAGAATGTCATATGAAGAGGTCAGATTCTCCCAAAAACTCCATTTAATAGTATGTTGTATGTCACCTTCTATTAAAAGGACTATGTCATATAGTCTGTCAGGGGGAGCCACTCTAGTATCCGCAGTTTCTACAGTAATGAATGCGTCAGATGCTGTCGCCTCCAGATATGGACGCAGTGCTCGCCGCACTACTGTAACCTCCGCTGCGCTGTCGAGCAGCGTTAGTGCCCATGTTAGGTTCCGAAGCTGCGTTCTCACTATCCGTGGCATACCTCGCTGTTAGTGCAGCAACCTTCTTCTTCTGAAACTGGGGTCTTTGGCGTGCAAACTCGTCCGGCTTGCCTTTACAGTCAGGCTGATGGGTTGCTCACGTCCTTGTTGGGCACCCCGACCTTTGCCACGTTCTCATTCACTGGACTGTGAGACCGATGTTTCCTGTGAAGAACCAGGAGTGTTCAGTAACCTGAAATCTATCAGGTGACCTTATCCTAGTGCGATCGTGCAAGTCATATGTGCGCTCACCAGTCGCCTGTACAGGCGATGCGGGACGAGACCCCTGTTTCTGTTGCTGCTTTCCCTGTTTCTTAGCTCTCCAATTTTGTTTGGGAAAAGCTGGACGTTTGTTTTTGAAAGACGAACCCATCTTAGTTTGCTGTTGCACAACTGTGGTCTGAACAGAAGGCTAAACTACTGCGGCCTATGGTCCTATATGCCACCGCAATAATTTAGGCAACTCTCGGGGTTTACGACGTCGTCGACGAGGGCCAGAGTATTCGACACTTGAAAGTGAACCGCATCTCCCTTGACGTTACCAAGGATGAGAGTGGCAAGTACGTCGAACACACCGACAAGCCTCATCCCCAACTCGACCGCCGCCTCCGGACCGTGTTGATCTTGAACACGTTTGATCACGGTGGGCAGTACGGCCATAGACAGAGTGCCGAAACACTTTGAGTAGACCACCGCAAAAACCTTACCCCAGTTATCACATTCGGCCACCTCTGGGACTAAATCTTTCTGCAAACTGATGGTGAGTATCCTGTGTTTCTTCACAGGAGTAGAGTTCGGAAATACTGCTTCTAGCTGGTCAAATTTCTCAGCAAGCCAATAAGACAAATCATACTTATTCTGGGGGCGCTTGCCCATTACCGAATTAACCATAACGGGACTAATAACAATCCCAGCCGGACCAGCTGGTTGCCCCGCAACAACAGGTGCCCCTACCTGCACATAGCGCGAAACATATTGTACCAAAGCCCGATGTACTGTAATCAGGGCTGTATGGAGTTGACGCAACTCATCCACCGTGGCATGCAAATAACGAGGATGAGGTGTAAATCCGGCCAGTACCGGCCAAGTGGCCCCTGGAATGGGCAAAGGGCCCAAACGAACCGGTGTAACCGTGTGGGGGAGGGCGCCATTAAACCAAATACGATGCTGCTAAGCGGAAACAGGAATCTCCTGCATCCTATATGGCGTATAATTTGCTGGGTCTGCCGTAGGAGTGTAAGAGTGAAACGTGCTATCGTCCGCACTCACCGCCGGCAAGGTACCCCAAGAGTAAAACAACTCATAGGGATATGATGCATCGCCACTCACCACAAAGATAATAGACATCCCATCGTCAGGCACCCCGCACTGGGTCAAATGACGACGTAGAGGTGCGCGCCTATGTGCCGCAATAGCGACTTCAGCCATAAGGACAAAGGATAAAGAAAGACAATCTATATAAACAGTAGCACAAAAGGGTATAACTTAAAAACCTTTTTAATTGACAAGCTTGATTGAACCTTATAGTAACTATTAGGTAGGTTAAAACCGTCACTCCCGCTATCCGGAAACAAGAGTGAGGGCGTCGTGGACTTAATATAAGCACTACTAAGGCGTCTCAAATCATAAGACCAAACGTTAGGTGCGCCATGTTGCAGGGATTCTGCTCATGCACAGAACTATGCACTAGGACCTCAGTGAATTGTGGTGTAACAAAAACTCACCTCAGTACCCAGAACCCCTATCCGACTAGCATCAGTGTCTCATTCGTTCTCCGTATCATCTCGAAGCTACCAATGATTAGACAACCCAGAACAAGCGACTTAGAGTACTCTCAGGAATGGTGGGAATCAGAAACACCTTTTCGTTATTATTCTCATATCAGTCCACAACAAGAGTAATCCGAGACACGGTAAAGTTTAAAATGTTTATTTTTAACTACGTGCCCTAAGGTGCAGTACTTTGGCTAACATAAGCAGACAAATGATTAAAAACAAAACCATCAGCATTGTTACAATACCATAGAAAATGAAGGGAGAAATCATCTTATAAATGATAGTGGATTATAGTCACCCTCCCTTCAAAAGAAAGCTAGTATTATTAAACTAATAGAAGGTCTCTAGGTTTGAATGGGGAACCCCATACCGTAAAGATCAGCTTAGGTGAATCACATCACAGGATCAGCTCTCCTCTGTGTCTGGAAAAGGTCTTCTGCAAAGTGTCTGAATCATGCATGCAAAATGCCATATTAAAGGCACCCGAGTTTCAGATGTTTGCAGCTGTGTGCGTGTTATGGCTAGAGCGTGGGCCGCTCAACATCAATCCAAAATCATACATTATTATTTGGCCCTGACGGCTTCTGCACTCAGTGTTCAGACCAAGGTCGCGGTGCATGTCTAGGGATGTGAACAACAGACCGTTCTCATGTGAAGAAAAAGCAAGCAAGCAGGTTTTCTCATAATAACAGCTACCTGTAGTGTCGTGTGCAAAAGCAGCAAAAGTGGCAAGATGGCGTTTTAAATCTAAGACGCTTATGTTAACATAGCAATGTGTGTACCTGGAACTCCGTCTCCACTATAGTGGAGCCTCCTACTACTCACGCTGTAGGGTCACCTTGGTCCATACATATAACCAATAAAGGTTTATGTCAAAGCCAAAGCCATTGCTGGGCTGTTTGCTTTAGGATGGTTCCTCAAAGCTCTCACATTACACAGGCCCATCCATGAGAAGCTTTCCAGTCCAAGTTTTCGTTTTAGAGTCTGGGACTATTTTTATCCTGCTCATCCCATTATAAAATCAGGATTACGAGCCCAAGAATGCAAAGCAAAAATCAGGACAGGATGAGCTACTCAACACATGGAGCCTAGACAGTTGAGAGCCCTGGAATATCTCTAGCCCTCGGTGCTGGAGCCATTGTGCTGCCTGCCATGCAGCAGGTAACAGCATGAGAAGAACCCTAAGATAACCTACTGATACACTCTTCGACATTTGGTGGTAACTGCCCTTACTTTATGAGAGTTGCTAGAAATAGTCAATGATTCATTCATGGGACTCATAAAAAGGTGCAATGCAGTTCAGATGCTGTGAGATCATTTCCTTACCCTACGACTAACACACTAATTAAGTAAGGGTCTAAGGGAATGTTTAAAGACTTAGTGTTCATATACTCCCCGATTGAAACAGATACTACACAATACTATCCACGGGTCTAAGCAACATGAACAGACACGAGAGAGCCTGAAACAGAGTGATTAATAACCTCTGTTTAATTACCAAAAGGAAAACCTTTTATTTCTCCGATGCAGTCTGGGTTTGTCCCCCGTCGGTCGACATCACTGAATCTCCGCACACTCTTTGTGGTCATCCACTGAATACAGCCCGACATTCCAGCAGCTGCAGTTTTACTGGACGCGTAAAAAGCGTTTGACTCTTTGGAATGGCCATGCCTCGTGGAGGTGATGAGACGCATGGGGATGCCTTTCGGTTTCATTGCCACGGTTTCCTTGCTATATAGCAAACCATCTGCGAGACTCGGATTAAATGGCACCCTGTCCAGACCCTTTCGACTATACCGGGGGAACAGACAGGGTTGCCCCTTATCCCTGCTCCTATTCATCTTGGCCATGGACCCGTTGGTCAGACATTTCCAGGAACGCCATTTACATAGAGAGATAGAGTTTAATACGGGCCCGCTCCTTGCCTCCCTCTATGCAGATGATACTATTCTCTACGTACGGGAACCCCACATCAACCTGTCGCCCCTTATCCGCGAAATCATTCGCTTCGGTAAATTCTCGGGTTTAGGTATCAACTGGCACAAATCGATCATATTCCCGCTTATGGCAGGTACGGCCCACTGGGACTGCAAATTTCCTCTTGAATGGTGCAGCGATTCGGTGAAATATCTTGGTATACATATCCATTTGGACACCGCTCAAATCATTCGACTGAATTACGGGCAGGCAATTACTAACCTGGAGGAGCAGGTGAACAGGTGGCTGCGTTTGCCCCTTTCCCTTGCGGGTCGGGTGGCTATTCTGAAAATGGTGGTCCTGCCAAAATGTTTGTATTTTTTCAACAACATTCCGATCCCCCTTGCCGACTATTTCTTCCGTAGGTTACGAACACTCACGATACGACTGGTTTGGGGTGGCAGGAGACCACGCATCCGCTGGTCAACGCTGACACTGCCGTACGATAGAGGCGGGTTCAATGTTCCGGACTTCCATATGTACTACTTGGTGGCGCAGTGTCGATACGCGTCGGCATGGTTTCACCCGGATGCCCGTATCCCGTATTTGCGCCCGGAGGCGGATTTGGTGCTCCCCGAATGGCTGTGCGAAGTCCTCCTGTGTGGTTTCCCGCGGGACAGATGCAACATACAGACAGTGTCTACAACCTCTTGGGCGTGGAATAGATTAAGGAAATGCACGGGTGCAGCGCTCTTGTATTCTTCTGCGCTACCATTGCCCAATGCCAGGTGGCTCCCAATTACCAGGGAAAAGCTGGTGCAACGCACATTGGCCACACTGGATATTGCAACAGTAGGGGATCTCTTTCGGGGGGGTCACATATTTTCATTGGACGAAGACGCTAGGTTCACTGATTGCGATTTCATGACACGGTTCCTTCTGAGCCGATTGAAGTCGGCACTGCGTGCTGCACTCCCCTCATATCCGGTCGAGCCTGAATCCTTTCCCTCGCTTGACTTGGTGCTGGAGACCCCAAACGGTGCACGCCTCATTTCTAAAATGTATAAAGCTAGCGCTAAGATGCTTCACGTAGACGATTCCAAAGTGAGAAGGGCTTAGGAAGTGGACACTGGTCACATTATAACAGATGAGCAATGGATAAAATGTTGTGAGGTTACTAAGGACATTTCACTCAACAGCCGCCATAAGCTGCTGCATTTTAAATTTCCTCTGCGGGCTTATTTTACAACAGCCATGGCACATAGGATAGACACCAGCAGGCTGCACAGTTGTTTGAATTGCGCGACTCCACATGCTGATTTTTTCCATCTGGCGTGGTCCTGTCCCAGCCTGCAGCCCTACTGGGCGGCGATACATGATACACTGGGGAAGATAATTGATCTTCCACTGGTTCCACTCCCTGAAATCGCACTTTTGGGATACACAGTCCAGATCCCCCCAAAGGTCAGGAAATTTGCTGCATTGGGACTCCTCCTGGCTAAAAGAGAGGTCGCCACTCACTGGGGCAGGAAAACAGTTCCTAAATTGCAAGACTGGCTGAGGAGTTTAGTATACTGTAATACAAATTCGGAGGTCTATGCCAGTTTGATTCCACTGACATCAAGGCCCAAAGACATATGCGGACCCTTGAGGGCCTATCTGGAGAAGACTAAGCAGGCCTCCAACACCCAGCCAGACAATGGAATAGTACCTGAGGGAGTGGGCTGAGGGAACACTTTCGAGGACCCTTGTGGTTCATCTTTTATTATAGGCGCTTACAGATAGAGGGGACATGTAGAGGATTGGGGCGGTTTGGGGGCACTGCTGGCATGGTCGCCTATTTGCAGGATGTGAGGTGAGGGGGTGGGTGAGGGCAGTCCGGGGGGTTGGCTGTTGCGCTATATGTGATTAATGTACAGGCTGTTTAGGCAACTGCTTTTGTACTACCACTGTCAGGAATAATTTGACTGCTTATTTGCACTTCTTTGCAATGCTATGTAACTCTCATGCGTTATTTGAAAAATAAAGTGTTAAAAAGATTAAAAAAATTACCAAAAGGAAAAACTTCTTAATAAAAGGTTTTTTCTCTCACAGCCCAATTTTAATTAACTTTTTTGCACGGCACATTTTTTGTTCAGCACTTAATAGTTGCTAACATCTGGAGGTCAAATAATAATAACGCACTATCTTTAGGGCATAATTAATAGCTCTTGATGAAAACATCCGCAAGCTCCCCTTTCCTTTTGAGAGGGCTGTAGCCCTTGTTGTCATTAGTGTGACGCTAGGAGGAGACCCAGATGATGAAGCATGTCACCACCAGTGAGTGATGGGAATCCGTCCTTATAAATAGGACTCCAGAAGGGTTATGATCACTGGGGTTTTGATGACAAGAAGTTTTTCCTTTTGGTTATTAAACAGAGCTTATTAATCACTCTGTTTCAGGCTCCCTCGTGTCTGTTCATGTTGCTTAGACCCGTGGATAGTATTGTGTAGCATCCATTTCCTTACCCTGCCAAAGCCCTTCACATTTCTCTTCAGGCATGTGTGCCTTCTCCCACATGAAACCAGAGGTGCCTGTTCTAGACTAAGAGGGAGCCAATAGCTGGCTCTGGGAAGGAAGTGACGCAGAGACCTTTCTGCTCATGCTCTCAAGCTCTTAAGATGGGTGAAGCTGGGCTTGCCATGCAGGGGTGCGCTTCCGACCCAGATGCCTGCTTGGACGGACCCACATTGGCACTCCCAGCTTCCTTTGGCAGGAGGTCATCTTGTGTCTCATTTCCTTTCCATATTCATCCCACTTCGGGAGTCCACGTTGGCACCGCCTGCACTATGTCACAGTTGCCCACAGACTCGGCCTTCATGGGCTGTTACATATCGGCCACCATGGGGGTAGCTAGCAGAAATGTACGTGCCCCTCTGTGCATGTAGCATGAAACATGCGCTGTGGGAAACACATCTTCGTCACTTGCTGGGGGCTGAGACATCTGACGCAGCATTTGATATTATCCTTACATAAGGTCCAGCTGCCACGATTGTGCCGGCCCTGCACATTTTACTTCACTTCCCTGCTATGCTATCCTATGTAAGCCTCTTAATCTCCCTCACAGCCCCTAAAAAATGCCAGACATATTGCTGCAGCAAGCGCATTTACCCACTGAGCTATCTTAAAGGCTGGGAATAGAGATGGATAGCGGTGTTGGTCTGTCTTCCAACTGGGACACATTCCCTATAGTATTTGAGCAGATTAAACATTCAAAGGAAACAGAACATTGTCTGCTACAACATTTGGAATAAATTGCTCTTGAAAGTATGTTACTTGCATGTTTCCAGAGTGTTTCGTACCAAATTCTACATTCCTTTCCAAATGGATCCACGTGCAAAACAAATGAGGAAGAGAAAAAATGAATCATAAGCTTTACATTTTAGGCTTTCTCAAGTGTTGGACGACTGCGGTAGGTCTGCACGCGCTAGTTCCGTTCTCACAGTCGCTGCACAAACTCAGCATACGCTCGCGCACCCGCTGGCTGCACGTGAACTTCTGTTAACCTCTTAGCTGCATGGGAAAAACAAACCACAGAAACAGACTACCTGCAATGAAAACCACAACTACGTGTTCTTTCGTCGCTTGCTCGTGTTCACAGGCTTTGCACAGTATCATGGCGTCACGCGCCTGTGCTGAAGCGAAGAACTACAGGCTTCAAAATCAACTTAAGTGCCTGAGGGAAGAAGGATGCTTGGCAACAAACTGCTGGTTCTTTTAAGCTCTCTACGGTTTCCATGGGTACATCCTTGAGTAGGTAGCACGACATTAGTTATTTATTTATTTATGCATTTTTATACAGCGCAGACTTTACCCAAAGATGTCAGAGCACTTCACAAAATGACCAGTTACGTTACAGGAGGAAAATGTAACAAATGTACATGTTACAGAAGCAAATGAGATACAAGAAGAGGTATAATACAGCAATAGATGGCACAGAATACACATTTACAATAGTGAAAGAACTTCCTTGAGGGACTAGAAAGGGAGTGTATTAGTTCTGGAAATGTCTTTGGAAGAGAAGCGATTTAAGCTCAGTTTTGAAGGTCTGGGTAGAGGTGGTGGTGCAGAGCTGAGGCGTAAGTGAGTTCCAGATTCTCACCGCATTGCCTGAGAAGGATTGAGCCATCGATCTCTCCCTTTTGAAAGAGGCTCAAGCAGTAATTTTTCCGCATTACGAGTCGGTCTAGAGTCTCCAGAGATCTTCAGTTTATTCGCCAGGTAGCGAGGGCAAGAAGTGTGCAAGGCTTTGTGGGTGATACAAGCCGTCTTGTAGATTGATCTTGCCTCGATGGGAAGCCAACGGAGGGAAGACAAAATAGGTGTGATGTGGTCACTTCTTTTGGCCCCAAATATAAAACGAGCCGCTGAATGGAAAACAGATTTAAGAGGGGAAACGTGGGATTTGGGGAGGCTAGTAAGAAGAGAATTGCAGTAGTCCAATCTAGAGAGAACCAGCAATTGGACCAGGGTTTTAAGGTCTTGCTCCGGGAAGAAGCGTTGAATCCCCCAAAGAAGGCGCAGTTGGTATTGAGCATTCTTCGCAATGGAATTGATGTGGGAGAGGAGATTGAGCCTTTTGTCGAGTAAGACACCAAGGGATTTTGTGCTTTCAACTATAGGTTTAGTGTTAAGTAGATTCAGCTGATCCATCCAAGACTGAACAGGAGAAGGAGAGAGAGAGGTTGAGAGGAGGAGGAATTCTGTTTTGGAGGGATTCAGAATGAGTTGATGAGTTAGCATCCAGTTTTGAATAGAGTGGAGAGTAGAGTTGAGGATTGAGAGATTGTGTGTGGATGACACCTTAAGGTAGATTTCGGGTGTCATCCACGTAGAGATGGTAGAGGATATAGTAGATTTCCCAATGGTTCCAAATAGAGATTGAACAATGTGGGTGCAAGGATAGAGCCTTGAGGGACACCTTGCCCTACCGCCGATGGAGATGAAAGACTGTTCGCTATTTTGACCATTTGGGATCTGTCCGAAAGGAAAGAGGAAAACCATTTAAGCACTGTGCCTTCCAAACCCATTCTCTGTTGAAGAGTGTTAAGGAGAGTGTTGTGATTGACAGTGTCAAAGGCTGCAGAAAGATCAAGAAGAATCAGAAGACAAGACTCCCCTGAATCAAGTATACGCAGCGCATCATCAATCACTTGCAGCAGGGCTGTTGCCGTGCTGCAATTTGAATGAAACCAGACTGGAAATTGTCAAGAAGATCATTGTCCTTGATATGACGGGAAAGTTGTTTCCCTACACATCTTTCTATGATTTTCGCAAGAAAAGGGAGGTTAGTGACGGGGGAAAGTTGTTGAGGTAGTTCGCATCAGCAGTGGATTTTTTAAGAAAAGGGGTAACCTGTCCTGTTTTAAAGGTAACAGGGAGGGAGCCTTGACTGAGGTAGAGGTTAATCAGACTGGACCAATAAGAAAGAGTATGGTTGTAGAAGTCAATGGCAATGTCACTAGGGATGGGGTCAAGAGAATGGTTGGAGGGCTTTGTTTCGAGGATGCATTTGAGGAGGGCATCTTCGGAGATGGCGTCAAAGTTCTGCCAAATGACTAAGGATTTACGCTTCTCTAGAGGGGTAGGATGAATGACCTGATCCACCAAAGATTTCACTTTTTCGTCAAAGAATATAGCGAATTCCGCCGCTTTCTTTGGAGAATCCTCCAGCTTGGAGGTTGGGGACAGCAGTTTGGATTTTTGATGAGGTCGAATAGTTTTTTGGGTCTGTTTTTGGCTGAATCGAGGAGGGTTCTGAAGTGAGATGCTTTTTCGAAGGAAGATGTGTTTGTGGTACTTGGATCTTGCTAAACGTAACATAGCAAGAGTAGAGGTGGATGGAGCTTGTCTCCATTGTTTCTCCAGGATTCTCAGGTTCTTCCTTTCTTCATAAAGGTGCTGAGGGAATAGGCCTTTTCCTTTTGCTTTGGAGAGGAGCAATATGATTGATTTTGACTGCAAGGACCGAGAGGCATTGGGAGGTGATATCATTGACATCCAACTTCGGGTCTAGCCTTGGAAGTGATAGCATAGCGGAATCACAGAGAGTATTGAGGTCAATGTTTTTAGAGCTACGGAACAAGGTAGTAGTCCTTTTAGGTTGGCCAAGAATAATAGAGTGTGATAGGTGAAGAGAGAAGGGGATGAGAAAGTGGTCGGATCAGTCTACATGAATAGGGATAGCAATAGTAAGCATGTCTGCTATAGGTATAACAAAGTCCAGAATTGAGCCCTTAGAGTGTGTTGTTTTAGTGCAGTGTGGGATAAGATCGTTTGTTGGGAGAGAGGTGGCCAGCATATTAGCAGAGCAATCTTACAAAGAGCCCCAATGAAGATTGAAGTCTCCCGGAAGATCTGTCTGTCACTTTGCAAGTATTGGTCGCTGATGAAGTTGATGAGTTCCTCTAAGAAAGAAGAAGAGCAGCCACCAGGCAGGTGGTAAATGACATGGAATCTGAATGGTGAGCAGTGTTGCACTTGAAGCTCAAGAGATAAGCATTCGAATGAACAGAAGGAGGTGTTAGGAAAGGCCTTAAGTTGAAGGGAGTTTCTAAAGATGATTGCAACACCTCCCCCAATTTTGTCTGTTTTGTCATTTCTAAAGATAGAGTAGTCTGTGTGTAACAGAAGATCAAATATAGAATGAGAGGTGTCGTTGAACCAGGTCTCTGTGAGGAAGAGCATGTCGA
This sequence comes from Triturus cristatus, assembly GCF_964204655.1. NCBI lineage: Eukaryota > Metazoa > Chordata > Amphibia > Caudata > Salamandridae > Triturus > Triturus cristatus. The sequence continues at coordinate 1,001,411,905 of NC_140590.1, forward strand.
GATTGTGAAGGATGACGGTGTCAGAAATTTCCAGTTTGTGTTTCATTGCACGTCTATAGTTGTGGAGCAAACAGCGCAATTCTGTCAAGACTGTTTTGGTGACGGGGCGATTGGGCTATGAGGGGTGATGGGGATATTGTACTTGTAAGAGGGTGCCCGGGAGGAAGAAGGCAGACAATTAGTTCTGACAGTAGATATGGTCAGAATAGTGTAGATAGTAGGGTTACTTGGAGAGGGAAAGTGGAAGGGGGAGGCGTTCGAGGTCTTGTAACTTGCCAGTAGGTTAGTGATGTCTGCAGAGGACAGATTGTGATTGGCTTTTTTGGGGCGTGGGGGCGAGGTGCTACTCGGGGGTTTGGGAAAGTGAGTATTTGGCAAGGGAGTTGGGGTGTTTGAAATCCTAGAGATCCTAACTTATTTTCCAGAGAGAGTAGGGCTGAGCACGGTAAGTTAAGTTGCTCGATGGGCACAGGGGGGAGTGCAATTGGCGAGGGAGGGCAGGGAGAGGTGGGAGTGTGAGGGGCGTGTTGTGGTACAAGGTTCAAAGGTGGAGTTAGATGATGGTTGAGAGCAGTTGTTGGTGCATCAGAGGTGAAAAGAGAGTTATCTTTGTTGATGTTGTAGGGAGGATAAGAATTGAGGTTGTAATTAGGGGGAAATTGGTGCGGAATGAGGAGGGAGGGCGGCAAGCAAGGAGGGGAAAGGTAGGAGTCATAGAATGGCAGGAGGTTTGGGTAGAAGAGAGGGGAAGTGGTTGGAAAGGTCACGTAAGCTAGAAGAGGTGGATGTGAGGGAACGGGCCTCAGGCAGAGTGAGGGGGCTTGGGTTGTAGGGTAGTTAAAGAGCGAAAGTGGATCTGCTGGGTCCGAGGGAGGGAAAGGGAAAGGGAAGGGATTACCGAGGGGGGAAAGGGGGTTGAGCAGCATTACTGGAGGGATTGGGTATGAAGAGATATGCAAGGGTTTAGTGAAGAATTCGGGGTACAAGGCGAGAGGGGGAGCCAGAAGAGAAGAAGAGAAGAGGAGGGAATATGGGGAATGTATGTAAAGTTAGCTTGGGAACAGGTTGTAGGAGAGGAGGACTAAATAGGAGGGTGGCAGGTAGGGGTAGGGGGAAGAGGTAAAATTGGAATACCGGGACAGTGCAGAGTGGAAGAAGAGAGTATTAACTAGAGGTATGGCAAACGTGTTGAGGGGTTGCACAATGGGTGGGGGAGGAATGGGAGAGGAGGGAACTGGGGAAGTGGGAAAGAGGATCAGCCTGTGCCTCCCAGGGAAGCAGCCTAATGGAGTATAGGGGGGTCAGGGGATGATATAGGAAGTAATGGGTGGAGCTAGATGAAGAATCAAGGGAGATCCCAGCCGCAGGCGTGGGGAGTAGGGAGGGGAAGAGGTGGTCAAAGAGAGAGAGACAGGTGTCTTTAGCTTGGATCAAGACAGTACCATTGTTATAAAGTGAGATAGTGAGGGAGCCAGTGAAACAGGTAGAGGGTGACATTTTTAGCTGTTTCCTATGTGGGAGAGATGAGGAGGAGGTGACGTTGAGGGAATTATAGAAGCTGGTGGACCAGGAGGGGATGACATGAGTGAAAAAAATGAAGTCGTTTTTGAGCCTCCCAAGATCACCATTGTAGAATTGGTCAACAAAGAGGGAATCAGGAAAACATTCAAAGGTGTTATGCTTGAACCGTTTTGCTGAAGCTTTAGATAGATTAGGGGGATAAATGATTTTGAAGCAGTTAATTCCAGACTTAACTCGAGAGGTGGCCATGCTGGAAAATTGAGGAGGGTGGTGGGGGGAAGAGGAAGGTGCCGCTAGGGTAGCGGTAGTGAGGAGGAGTATAAGAAGAAGGGGGCACATATTCCAGTAGTCGAACATAGCTATCCAATTAATGTGCGGTCAAGAGACGTCGAGGTTAGCAGGGCAAAAGACTCTGGTCCAACCAAACATTTGCTGCCGCAAATGGGCCCTTAGTAATGTAATCAGCAGACAAGGGTCATAGTATGTATTAAATCATGTCGGTATTGGGACCTCCCCACTTTGACCACCCACGAGGTGGCTGGGGTGAATAGGTTAGAGACTTTGGTGATGAGTGCTTTCTTTGGCGGTATATGGGCTGGAGCACGGCGTCAATCCGGAGCCTCTCTGTGGAGAGGTGAGGGAGCCTCTCTGTGGAGAGGTGAAGGAGCGTAGTGGAAGCACGTTGGGAAGGCGCAGAGAACTTGCTGTACAGTGCCAATGACTGGGGCCCCTGTTTCACGGCTGTCGTAGCGTGCCGCGACTCATCTCTGCTCTGTAGACTGACTGGCACTGGACGGCACACGGGGCAAAGGGTGGCGCATCAAGGTTGGGGCAGGCGAGGAGACGTAGGGGGCCTGCTCTGCGACCTAGGCTCAAGGCTGCATTCCTAAGCCTGAAAGCACCCGACCGACCCCATTTTAGAGTCAGGCAGTCGGATTCCAGGGTTTCAGCAACTGTTGTGTGCAAATCAGGGGGACCCATCTCTAGACCGGATGTAATGAGGTGGCTGAGGCACCCCCTGGGGTCTGCCTCCTTGAAAAATGGCCCCCTCTGCTCACCTTGTGGACCACATGGAGCCTAGACCTGAAGTCGCCTGACCGACGCCATTTTGAAGTTAGGCAATCCGGTCCAGGGCTTTTACAAACATTGTGGAGAAATCACTGTTTATTGCTGGACGGCACAGAACGAACAGGAGCAAGTTACTTCACTGTTTTTAATTCCATAGCGGAAAAACGATGGTGTGAGGCATGCTTACCCGAGGGAGGCTCGGTCCTGCAGGGGAGCGGCGTCGTTCAGAGGCACAATATCGCACCGGTTCTTCAAGTGTTGGTCTTCACGCACCAGCAACACCAGGAGCACAGTCCTTGAGGCTCGGTTTTGCAGGGGAGCAGCGCGGGTCAGATGACACACTCTGAATCAGTTCTTCAGGCGAGTAGCTTTTCACACCAGTTACTCAGGGAGCACAATCCTTGAGGAAGTTGGTGTGAAAGGTGGCGAGAAGCTTGTCGGACCAGAGCAGGTCCTTCACAAGTGGTTTGTTGATTCTTTAGCCCGATTATAGACCCATTGCGGAAGCACGATGGTGCGAGGCGCGCTTACCCCAGGACAGCTTGGTCCAGCAGGGGAGCAGCGCAGTTAACAGACACACGCCGCACCGGTTCATCAAGTGTGGGGCTTCACGCGCCAGCAAAACCGGGAGCGCAGACCTTGAGGCTCGGTCTTGCAGGGGAGCAGTGCGGGTCAGACAAGCTCATTGCCCTGCTGGTGCGTCACTTTTTTTGACACACCAGTGGTGCAGTGTGCCTTGCAATATTTACAAGGCCACGTAAATCCCTGCACCGCGCTGGTGACCGCCTACACACATCAAACGCCGTGAGAGCCCAGAGTGGAGGGTCTGCCTCGGAACTCGCCACCAGATGTATCCTGTCCAGCAATCTGTTTTCTGGACCAGCTGGTTTTGTTTAGCTTTTCTCTGGGCGTGCTTCGAGACCTCCATTGCTGCATTACTTGCCAATAGATTTTCCGGACTTACCCTGCTTCTTCCTGTATGGGTCACTGCAGCAGCTGTTCAACCCTCATTTGCCTTTTAGCCACTGCGCCCAGTACGTCTTGGGTGTACTCCAGGGCACTATTCGGACTGGTGTGCCCAGGTCATTGAGTGCGGCGGCCTGTTGTTCAGCCAGTACCAGAGCCCTCATTGAGGGCAGAGGACATTTCCATCACCTGGGGCTCCCAGGAGGGTCCAGGTTGTTGGCTGTTGGCAGCTGGGTGATACACCATACGTCATGGGCTGGAGTGTATTCATTGTCCACTGGCCTAATACAGTGGCACTTGTGGTCTGGGTACCTAAGAAACGGATGAAGTAGCCACGAGCAAGGGTCTAGACCCTGTCTACTATGACAGAGACTGAGCCGGAGACCGCGCTGGAGATCAAGGGATGGCCTATGATTAATTTTGAGACAGAGATTGCTGCAGGCCCACATAAGAAAGACTTTATCGTGTTCTCAGGGCTCCTGGATATTCTGCAAGGACTACCTGTTTGTGTGTGGGCGGAAACGGCAGCAACAACGAGTTCAGGGTTTCAGAGGGGAGGTAAGTGCCACCTGATTTCTCCTACCTGCTTACCGTCATTACAAAATTGTGTTAGCTTCATAGACCCTCCACAGTCACTCTGCCCCTCTATCGTTCCTGTATCATCCTAAGACTATGGTTGGGTGTAAACTAACAGTGGGCAAGGCGAAGAAGAAGAAGGTTATGGAGACAAGTCCGCTCTCACCTGGACCCGGTCCTGGTCCCGGCCCCGGCCCCGGTATTCGTACTGGCACCACTCTGTATGCTTTCTTGTCCTGGACGGTTAGCATAGTCTCAAAGGACCAGGATGCTATGCAGGAGGAATTAGCCCATCAACTTGATCCTGTCGTACTCTTGGGCCCAATTCTGCTGGAGGCTAACCCCCCAGGCACAAGAGTTGGGTGTGGCCCTGACTCTGCTTCCGAAGCATCGCCTGAGGATATGTATGATCTCACCACTAGTATATCCCTGAGTGAGCCCGTGGCTAAGAGGAAAAGGAAGTCACGCTCTGTCCGAGATAGCCAAAACAACCAGGGTCATAATCTAACAGGAACTTGGCTAATCACAGCATCCAGATATTAGCAACCCCTCCCGAACCAGCTGGCTTGACACTTAAAGACTTTAAACGCCCACTGGGGGGGATAATGGACCGAGTTAAAGATGCACTTACATCTGCTTCTGCGCCTAATTTGGCTAGATTAGTGGCTCTTGTGAAATTGGTAAAGGGATGCTGTCCGTGTGTCAAAATCGTCTACCTTAACTTCTCTATCTGATTTTCCTCCCTCTCTTCTTTCTCCCTTTCCCTTTCTGGCAGCAGACCCGAATGGTGAGGGCATCCCTAACCCGTAGGGCATCCCTAACCCTTACCCAGTTAGCAACCAAACCCAAGCCCAAATTCAATTTACTAGATCTATATTGGCTAAGGTAGCCCTTTTACTTTAGGGGGGCCTTCTGAAAAACCACATGGTAAATTAGGTGGCACAGGGGATAAAAGCATCATTCCCCAAACGCCCCAGGAACTGGTTTCTGGTAGTGTAAAAAAAATAGCCAGTCAATCAGGATATTGCTAGCTTGCCCCTCCCCCCCCCACATCCCTTTTAATCGCAGGAGAATCTATCTCTCCCACCGACTTGTTGTCCTTATGTCGCAGTACTGGTGGGGGTGCCCCCGGCTAGAGATAATAAATAGGGAGTAGAATGTTCAGGTCCTAAAAAACAAAGTATGTTATGTTATGTTATGTTATGTTAAAATATTCTTATATAGCGCCTATCACCACTGGTCTCTAAGCGCTGACACAGAAAGAACATAACCTACTATCACTTAGATCACTAGCCGTCCGCCATTACTTAGGATGAAGATGTACTCTTTTTAAACAGATAGGTCTTCAGGTTCTTCCTGAAGGACAACAGCTGTGGGTCTACCTTCAGGCTAGCCGGTAACTCACTCCACAATTGCGGAATAAGTACAGATAGCGCCCTGCCTCCTTTAGATTTTAACTTAAATCTGGGTTGGATAAGATTGGAGGCCATACCTGAGCGCAATGTTCTGCCTGGAATATACTTCCTCAGGCGCTGTTTAATATATTCTGGGGCTTTGCCGAAGATTGCCTTATGAGCTATACAGAGGCACTTAAACTGCACTCTAAGCTTGACGGGCAGCCAGTGCAACTTCCGAAGGAGTGGAGCTGCGTGTGAATTCCTGGGAAGAGAATAGATCAGCCTAGCTGCATCATTCTGTACAACCTGTAGTTTTCTCAGCAGCTTCTGCGGCAAGCCAAGAAGCAAAGCATTACCATAGTCTAGCCGCGAGATGACAGTGGCGGACACAATCGATTGCAAAGTGGGGGCTGAAAGGATAGGTGTTAATTTGCGCAGTTGCCTCAGCACCCCCGTGCAGGAACCCACCACCGCCGAGACCTGAGGGGCCATAGAAAGGTCGGCGTCAATCTTCAGTCCCAGACTTTTGACCACTCTGCCAGGAGGAGGTGTAATACCGAGTTCAGGAGGCCAGAACAGGTTGCACTAGGGATTGACTCGATTTGTGATGACCAACACCTCTGTTTTTTCTGCATTTACTTTCAGAAGGTTATTGGTCATCCAGTTGACAGTGAATCGGAGTACATTCCTTACTGATTCCTGTGCTTCCATTGAGTCTTCCAGCTGGACCAAAAGCTGGGTGTCTTCAGCATAGTTAAAAATTTGACAGTTCTGATGCGTTAGCTCCTCCACCAAAGGTTGAAGGTAGATGTTGAAAAGCAGAGGAGAGAGAGCGGACCCTTGGGGTACACCCCAGGTCACATCATTTGCCTCAGATAGCTGGTCTCCCAGTTGCACCCTCTGGGTTCTACCCGACAGAAAGGTTTGAAGCCACTTAAGCGCTTGTCCTGTAATACCCAGCTTTGCGATACGTTCAAATAAGATGGTATGACTGACCGTATCGAATGCTGCTGACAAGTCCAATAGAATCAGGGCACAAGGCTGTTTATTATCCGCCCTGATTCTCAACTCATCAGTGATAGCAGCCATTACTAGCTCTGTGCTATGCTGGGGCTGAAAGCCCGCCTGCCTGGTATGGAGTAAACCATGCTCCTCCAGGTAGCTAGCCAGTGTGTTCAAGACATGCTTCTCCAGGAGTTTGCCCAGGAAAGGCAGTTGTGAGATAGGCCTATAGTTCTTTAAGGCCTTGGTATCTGCACCTGCTTTCTTTAAGAGTGGAGAGACCCTGGCTTCCTTCAGCTGAGCTGGGAGATAGCCCCCCTCTAATGATTTATTCAGAAGGTTCATCAGCTGAGTCTGAATGCCCGGCAGGGCTGTTTGAAGATTCGCGGAGGGCAGGGATCCGTACTGGACCCTGACTTGATTTGGGCGACAAGCACGGCCAGGCTCTCTTCATTAATACACGGGAAATTTTCCAATGTCCCTGTCAGCTCCCGACTAGCAGGGCGAGGTGGCAATGGGGGAACAACTGGGAGTTCCGTGATATCCCTGATAATGTCCTGAACTTTTTGGAGGAAGAATCTTTGAAAGGTATCGCAATCAGGTTGGTCACTGGCAGGAAGTGACCCATCCAGCTGCGTAAGTTCCCTTAAAATTACAAAGGTCTCCCTTTGTTTGTTAGTAGCCCCTCTAATTCTATTTTCATAGTAAGCTGACTTCCTGGCCAGGATCTCCGCCTTGAATTCAGACAGAGACTTTTTGTAAGTGTCTAACTCCGTTGTACCATAGTTGAGTCTCCACCTTCTTTCCGCCTTACGAAGGGCTTGTTTTTTTTGTCTAAGTGAGGCATCGAACCACAGTGCTCCCTTTCCTTTTGCTCTGGTCTTCTCCAGCCGCTCGGGGGCCAGTTTGTCCAGAGTGACACGGATCCAGGACATAAAGGCTGTAGTGTCAGAGTCTAGATTCGACTCCCTCCCTTCAGGGGGTGAAGTGGAAAGCAACATGGAGAGTAGGGACTCAGCTTCATTCTTCTTCCAGGACCGAACCTTTCGCCACAGTTGACTGGACGCTGTGGGTAAGGGATCTCCCGGAACCCAACACTTGATCAGGAAATGATCTGACCAAATACAAGGGCTGACTTCAGTAATTTCTGTCTGGGGTATGGAGGACCAAATTAAATCAAGTGTGTGGCCTTTCTCATGCGTTGGTCCCACTACTAGTTGCTGTAGGTTGAGTGCGGAGAGATTATTTCCGAACTCAACCTCTGTGGGGTCTCTAGGTACCTTATCCCAGTGGTAGTTGAAATCCCCTACCACCATAAGGGATTTGTATCTAGAGGCCAAATCCACCACGTTCTCCAGAAAGGTGTCATTAAAATCTGGTGAGCTCTGTGGTGGACGGTAGACAACCAGCAGCATAATACAAGAGGATCTAAGTGAGATTTTTATCCCTAAAAGCTCCGCACAGTCACAGTTTTCTGCCAAAACTTGTGTCACTTTGAGGCATTTGTTAAATAGAAAGGCCACCCCCCCCTCTACAGTCATTGGGGCGATTGTACCAAAGCGCACCAAAATCAGGGGGCAGAGCCACCAGTATATCCGGCATGGATGAGATGCCTAGCCAAGTCTCTGTGAGGGCAAGGATATCAATATCGCCAGCAGCAAGGAGTGTAAAAACTTCTAAATGATGTTTTTGCAATGAGCGCGTATTCAACGTCGCAATTCTCAGCCCACGGGACCTAGTGCGGTCTGGCAGCCCCGTGCGACGTGGAGAATCTCCCTCACCCTGCATCAAAGCTTCTTCCCGCAGCTTAGCTAATGTTATTGAGTCTAGCCCCGTGTTACCTGCCCGGAGAGCCCGAAGGGTATCCATGGTGTACCTGTGGGGCAGACAAGGGGTACTGGCCCCTGGGCCCGTCCTGGCGCGGACGGGCGCAGACGGGCTTTCCTCTGGCGCTCCTCCAGTGCAACGTTGCACGCGTGGAATGTTCGTCAAGACTAGAGCGCTAGCCCCGGAAGCGTCCTGTGGGCATCTCAGGCCCACACCCAAAATGGTGGTCGGGAGTGAGGCAGCGCGAGAATCACCCAAATGGTGAGTTGTGCAAAACAATTTAGTGTGCAAGCAATGCGGGCATTGGGGGAAACAGGAAGGTGGTATTATACAGTAAAAATACAACAGGTTCACTTTTAAAAAGAGCTAAGAGCTCAAGCGGTATTACAACAAGCGGCAGTACATCTAAAATGACAGCGTTAGCCTGGCAGTCCAGTCTGATATCCACACGCAAACCAACTGGTCCCCTAAATAGAGTTTGCCAAGGAGCGCGCGTCAAGACTTCAGCGCTAGCCCCGGAAACGTCCTGTGGGCATCCCAGGCCCACACCCAAAATGGCGGTCGGGAGTGAGGCAGCGCGAGAATCACCCAAATGGTGAGTTGTGCAAAACAATTTAGTGTGCAAGCAATGCGGGCATTGGGGGAAACAGGAAAGTGGTATTATACAGTAAAAATACAACAGGTTCACTTTTAAAAAGAGCTAAGAGCTCAAGCGGTATTACAACAAGCGGCAGTACATCTAAAATGACAGCGTTAGCGTGGCAGTCCAGTCTGATATCCACACGCAAACCAACTGGTCCCCTAAATAGAGTTTGCCAAGGAGCGCGCGTCAAGACTAGAGCGCTAGCCCCGGAAGCGTCCTGTGGGCCACTGGCTTACTAGAAACACTGCTTTTTCTTTTGACGAATGTGATGAAATTCTCATGGTGAGGAGAGTAGGGTGGGTAGGCCCCTCCCGCAAACCTATTGAAGAGGGTTGTATAGTAGTAATCTGTTGGAACCCTGAGTTGCCTCATCGTTTGACTACTTCGGGCAGCAGGGCTAGCCTTAAGGGCTATCCTGCTCCTATATCAATTGTTCCACTTGGTTATTTTTACCATCCCAGAAATCTGAGCTGATATGAGACTAGGTCAGGCCCCCCCCTCCACCTACGAGTCCTAGCAAATGGCCTGTATACAACTTCAACTTCCTATAAACCCCACTCTTCTAGCAGCAAGCCCACAAGCAATTATGGGGGCCTATCTCTAATCCTAGCCAAGGCAATACTACCATCCCAACACATCATTTCTTCAAGCCCTCCTCAAATTTAGATGCACAAGTCTGACGGTGGCATCATACGCTACCCACAGGTGCAGGGTCAGGATTACTAACGAGGGCTAAAAAAACTCCATTACTCCTGCCCACTCCTGTAGCCTCCACCTGTAACACCTCAAAGAGGGGGCGTAACACCCTCCATGGCTTCATCTCTCCAGACAACTTAGTGTCAAGCAGACCTAGCCAATCTTTGTGGCCAGGTGATCTGGTTCCTTCCACAACACCTCCCCCCCCCTCAGTCACATCACAGGTGGATTCTTCTTGTCTTGGCCCTTTGAATATGTCAGCTGGCCCTTTGAGTATCATCTCTTGGAATATTGCAGGCATCAAGCCCAATCTGATAGACCCAGACTGGATGCAATACCTAGAAGACTTTCATATCTGCATGTTCCAAGAAACCTGGGCCACAGAATCTTACCACAAACAAGGTTATACCACCCATCATGCTAATGCCCTACACTCTACCCATGAAAGTGCCTCTGGAGGGTTATTGATATGGAATAAAAGACCTAAATCTCCGTATTTCAAACTTGGACATAGTCTCCCCAGCCATTCTGTGTTTAAAAATGACTCTTCACAATGGTAGTTGCACATACTTATACAACATGTATTGCAGGTCTAGAAGAGGAGCATGGAATCACCCACTCTAGCAACCTTGCAACAGTTTGTTCGCATAATAGTTTCTAGCGAGCAGATAGTGATAGAGGGCGACCTCAATATAAATTTCTAACGCATATATTGCTATGACAAGATTTTAGAAGAGGAAGATGAGAGTTGGGGCATTCCATCCCTTAATACAAAGCAGCTAGTTCCTAGTTCAGTCGCAGCATTGCAGGTTGTAAGCTTTACTCTGGCAAACAGGTTGAGGCCCTGCAATGGGAAGCCTGCATCCGATAAACAGGGAGCTCCCACATGTAGGAAGGACCAGTATTGTTCAAAAATAGATTACATCATAATCAGGGCTTCCATGTGGGACATGCTGGATGATTTTGTGGTATCTTCCTGTTGGGTTAATAATGTTCCCTGTTACCTGGTTCCTAGCTGCACAGCCAGTGTGAGTGTTCTGCATGGAATGTTGGTGTGATGGACATGAGTGGAATGCTTGGGGGCCTGGTGTGAGTGTTTGACAGTTGAATATGGGCTGAGCAGCAGGGAGGCTGTTCCTGGTGGGGCTGCTACCACTGATGTTATGGACTTAATAAATAATTACAAAGACACTACTTCATCACCTCTACACATGGAACTTCATCACTACATTTTGGTGACGAGGATGGGAAACGAACCCACGCATGCAAAGCACAATGGATTAGTGGCTTTCCTTTGGGCGTGCTGAGGTGACATGGAACCTTTGGCATTCACTAAGTTACCTCAGACCTGAATGTGATGGGAAAGATATCCTATTTTAACCTAGGTTTTCTGCTGCTGTGGGTATATCTGTATGCATGAGTTCACTGGTAAGACTGGTCCAATTTTGTTATAGACTATTTTGGGAAGGACTTTCTTCCTGTAGAGGCCAGTTCGTACTCATTCGTGTGAGTTATCTCTCACAAATGACAGTTTTGTACTTCCAATTATAGTGTTTTCTGTTCTTTTTTCTTTTTTAACGTGACTGTTCTTTGGTCACTGGTTTATGGCTCCACATTCACAATGCCTGTGAGGTGGTTACTTGTACATTACCTATATTCTGGTTATACATGGCTACACAGCACGCCACATATCCTACATAGGATTGTTTATGGGCATTTTTTGCCCATTTACTTTTGATAGTCTAGGTACCCTTACTTGAGTGAGGTCCTAGTTTCATAGTGGATGGCTGCCCTTTTTGCTGTTTGATTGTTCCTCGCACTTGCATGAGGGATTATTTTATATATGTGTGTAAGTCACCATGTGCTGCAAATTGCTTTATTTGTGTGTTAGTCACCTTGAGCTGCACATTATTTTATTGTGTTTAAGTCACATCTTGCTGCACATCATGTTCATTCTCCTAGTGGAGTGGTTGACATTTCAAAGCCTTACTTTAGGGATGTTATGGTGGGTGCAGTCCCATTTCTACAGTTTGCGTTGTCATAGTGCATAAGTCACCTTGTGCTGCACATTTGGTTATTTGGGGGCATATGTATCAAATACCGTATTTGCGATTCTCAATTAGCGATTTATAGGGAATCGCTATTTGAGAATCGCAAACGGGATGTAACAAATAATTCGCAAATGTTTTGCGATTCCTTGGCATTCCTTAATTGCGATTGGCAAATTGCTAATCACAATTAAGGAATACCTTCCCATTCATTCCTATGGGCTAGGAGGTCCATAGGAATGAATGAGAAGACATTCTCAATTCGCGATTCGCAATTTGAGAATTGCAAAATGAGAATGCAATTTAAATGGTTCCAGGGTGTCAAAAGGACACCCTGTTGCACCCCTGAAATATGTATGTTTGCACATGTGGCGCACATACATGCCCTAAGGGCATGTCTATGCGTCACATGGCACTTTGAAAAATGTCAAAAAGTGCATTTTTCAAAGGAATCGCAAATTACCACCAACTTGAAGTTGGTGGTAATTTGCGATTCCTTACGGACAAATTGCATTTTTGATGTGCTTCATACATTGCATTTAAGGAATCGCAATTGGCAATTCCCTAAATGCAATCGCAAAATAGAGAATCACAAATTTTGTGATTCTCTAATTTGCGATGCCCTTTTGGGATAATACATCCCAAAAGGCCTTTTCCTGTTCGCAAACGGGCCGATTCTGAGAATCGGCCCGTTTGCGAATGGGAAAAGGGCTTGATACATATGCCCCTTGGTGTTTAAGTCACCTTGTGCTGCACCTATTCTCTGAGTTGTTGTATTGTGTGTAAGTCACCTTGTTCTGCACATTGGTAATATGGTGTTTGTTGGAAAGTGGATTATTGGTAGGAGCAAATGTAAGTCTGCCACTGGCAATAAGGCCACTAACACAGTATAGGGCTCAGAATAGGTCTCAGAAAATTATTCCTATGCTCAACCCTTGGTAACGTCGCTGTGAGCAGTCAGGCTTAACTTCAAAGACGGGTATGTATTTAAAAACACCAATTCAGTAAATAATTAAGACAAAACACAAAATAAAAATCCAACACCAATTTATAAAAATAGGTAATATTTTTATCTTTTAAATGACACCAAAACGAAAAAAAGTCCACTGTAGGGAACCAGAGATATGAATTTTTAAATATTAGTCACTTTCTAGTGCTTAGAAACCAACAGTGCCCCTTTTAGTCATTTCGTTTTCTCTGACAGGGACACACCTTTAGAAATTGTTCTGGAGAATTTCTCACCACTCTTGGGCAGCCTTCTCCAGCAGGTGGGGTCCAGTTAGAACTCCTTCCTGAAGTTCTGCTTGCGGGTCCCAAAGTATCCAACACACAATCCAAGATTCTGGAATCTCCGAGAGGGTCCTTGAAAGTGTGAAACTTCAATCCCGCAATCCACTTGAACAAAACCCTTACAAATCCACTGGTACTCCAGGCTTGAAATTCTTTGGAGATGTCCAGGTGAGCTCTGTTAACCTGTAGCTTGCAGGGATTCCACTCTTTAGTTCTTTTACAGGAAGGTAGTCCGCAGGGCTGTAGTTTCAGATGGCGCAATCTTCAGAGTGCACGCCTTAGAAATTGCACTTCAAAATTCTCAGCATGGTAATGTCTTGCTTTCTTAAGTTTCAAGCAGCAGATCTGAGAGGCTCTGCCCCTCTCAGATACTTATTCCAAGTTATCTGGGTCAAGCAGGAGGTCACTGTTGACCAATGGGAGAAGGGCAACTCCCCCAGAATATGACCACATCCTGTAGAGTGTGGCATTATTTTGTCCCAGAGTGCACCAAATCCTCCAAATTCATAATGACTGATTTTCCAGCAGGGAGGTAAGAGCTGGCTAAACACACCCCTAGGATGGCTAATTTTCATAAACTCTTCCTCCTTGCATCTGTGCATTCCTTCCATAAGCCTAGCTCTGGCTGAGGTGAAAAGTTTAGAGTTGTAAATGACACTAAGGCCTCCTCTTCTGTTTGAAGACCATGGTTTACGACTCCTCCCCCTGCTCTGGCATTCCTGTGTAGCAGTACACTGCCCTCCAAGCAGAGCTGGTTAACCCCAGGGGCTCTTTATCATCTCTTCAAGGCAGCCTGGCTAATCCAATTCACTCTGACCAATCAGGACAGACCACTGGAAGGCTGAATCTGGTCTTACAAACAAGAAAGTCTTATATCTTCTTGTATGTACACTTTAGGAGAGATTCAACCATATCATATTCTTGAATTTATTAATACCATTCGGGGAAGTCTTTGAATGACACTTCTAGCCCTCTCCTATCAAGAGATATTAGTTAATAACTTCCTACCATGTTATCCTGTGTAGCAGGGGATTTGCAATGGGAAAAATGACTTGGGCCATGTTTTTAGCACCAGGACTTACAAAAACATATTTTATAAGTACTGTGCTTATATCTACAGGACCCACACCCCATGGGACAACTAGGGGAGTCTTTAGGGGTTCTGAATCTGTAGAAATATTGCAGATCCTCCCTCCACAGGACTCCTAGCATTAAAGTCAAATTTGGGCAGCACGTTATCACAATGTGGGGAGTTAAATGTGAAATTTCACTTAACCAAGGGCATATAAATCTCATTTTATAAGAGTCTACCTTATAAATACCTGACCCCGACCCCTGTGACACCTAGGGGAGACCCTGGGGGTTACTAATATGCCAAAACATTGTAGGTTATCCATTTTAAGTGCCCCAAAGTCGAGTTTGAGCACAATTTACTTTTTAAGAGCAGTCCTGCCACCCAGGGCCACTTTTAAAACTGACCTCAGGCTTCAGCAGTGCACACATGCAATTGCAGGAAAGCTGCTGGCCTCCAAACCGCCATGCCCTATTGTGGGCTAGGGACTTTTATGTAGTTTAAATCCCGCTGCCCCAATATTTAATAGGGTCTGATAGGGTAGGTCATGCCAACCACAGGGGTACCCCAACCCTTAGTGTTTCCTAGTGTATTTACGTGTTTTCACTGTTTCTAAATGTGTCTCTTTCAGCATAGCACTGGCCCTGGGCCTGGTTAGGCAGAGCCCAGGGTCAGTCAGAGTCAGTTACCACCGGTACCATTCAGAAAAAAGTTGGGTGGGTGCCCAGGGCACAGGATGACTTTGCAACAGTGTTTAAGTCACCTTGTGCTGAACCTATACTTTAAGTTTTTATGTGTGTGTAAGTCACCCTGTCCTGCACATCCTGTTCACTGACTTTATGAGTTTTAGTCCCATTTAGTTTTATTTGTACTTTGGGTCACAGTCCCATTTTTCGCATGTCTGGTCCCTTACATGAAGGGTGGTGAGTTGGGTTGTTGTCCCTTATTCACAGTTTGTGTGGTTTTGTTCCTTTTACAAGGAAACTATGCATGGGTGCAGTCCACCCATAGCGGTAGAGTTCTTGGATGATTTTCTGCTGTGTGTTACTCTTCGCATTTGTTTTTTTTTATTAAAGGAGGAGGATGTTTAATACTTCATGAATATCTTTTTATTCTCTGTTCCTTCTTTGTTTAGTCTTTGTTCCCTCTCTTGATGTGGTTTTTACTTTTCATCCCTGGGTTTTGGACTATTGCCTTCTTTTGTACATTCCTGTGTATAGTTGCTTTCATTTTTGTGTGGTTTAATTCATTTTCAATTTTCAGGGGAGAAGATATGTGGTGTCTTCCTGTTATGTTTATAATCTTCCCCGTTACCTGGTTCCTAGCTGCTCAGCCAGTGTGAGTGTTCGGTGTGGAATGTTGGTGTGATGGACACAAGTGGAATGCTTGGGTGCCTGGTGTGAGTGTTTGACAGTTGAAGATGGGCTGAGCAGCAGGGAGGCTGCTCCTGGTGGGGCTGCTACCACTGATGTTATGGACTTAATAAATAATTACAAAGACACTACTTCATCACCTCTACACATGGACCTTCATCACTACCGATGGCACTAAATCCCTTCCTATAGTTTCTTCTCTACCTACAGCCTCAACACTGGCAATTAACCGCAGGTACGTTAAATAGCCTGCTGTACTAAATAATCAAAGAACCCTCACGGAAATATATAAAGCCTTTGCAGAGGTGTTCCATGAAGACTCCGCCCTATCTTCTCTATGGGCTCCCACCACATATGTACACATATGTACACACTAAACTGGCACTAGCCTTGAAATCGATCCTGGCCAGGCCCCCTTTAAAGAAAACAACAGCAATGACCAAAAAAGTAGAAAGTAACCAATGGTACACAAAAACGTGCTATGAAGCCAAAAAGGCTTTAATAGATGCTCTAAAAAATAATAATTTGCAATAGGTGTGTGCTCTAAGATGTCTTTATACGAAGACAATTAGGGAAGCCTGGTCAGCCTGGGAGGAAGCATGCTGAGGGACCTAGAGATGGCGGCCAAAATGGGGGATAGTTCCCTCTTTTGGAAAATTATCTCCAACAGGAGTAGGACTGCAACCCCAGAGATAGACTGCCAACTGAACCTAGGGGTCTGAGTGAATCACTTCTCCTGTTTATGTGTGCATCCCCTGATGGACACCCAGGCATACCCACTTTTTTTTATTAAGAACATTAGTTCAGATCCATATTTTATGCCTGGGGTGACTAGATTAGCCATTCTCTCAATGGTATGATGGTAGGCTAAATGAAGACAGAAGATCTCTAAGAACAGTTGAAAGACAATGGAGAGCTGCTCCATCTGCTGCCCACCTCAAATTGCTTAGAAGTAAAAGAAACTCCTACTATAGAAAGATTAGACGATTGAAAGCTGACTTAATTCGTCAACAATTGGACCAAGCCAAGAATCGTCCCAAAAGACTATTCGAAATAATCAAAGCCCAATCCAAGGGCGTCTCCCACCCCCCCCCCAAGCTGATCCTGAAACACTGCCCAATCGTGAGGATCTTGCATCATTTTTTTCAACTAAGACTGAAAATTTAAAGACAGTCCTACTTAATGATCTATTATCACATACTGGCCCACAAAGGAGTGGGGCTCCGTTCACACCTAGCATCTCGATAATATCCCCTCCAAAGCCCGCACTCAAGAACACTGCCTCCTGGACCGACTTCAGCTGCTACAATGAAGAAACTATTTTAAAAATGATCACAGCACTGAATCCTTCCAATCACTTCACAGACCCTCTCCCAGCAACCCATTTAAAAACTTTCACTCCGCTGCTATTGCCCCTATGGACCAGGATTATAAACACTTCTCTTTCACAAGGAACCATCCCAGACATCCTCAAGGTTGGTCAGATATCCCCCATCTGACCTGAATAACTATCGCCCAATTTCCAACATCTCGACCCTCGCCAAACTGCTAGAAAAATGTGTTCACGTGCAGCTTAGTAATCACATAGACCACTTCAACCTGCTAGATCAATTCCAATCAGGCTTTCGATCAGGGCACAGCACGGAATCAGCCATGACCCACATAATTGATGATGCGCTGCAAATCCTGGATCAAAACAAGGGATGCCTGCTAATCCTGCTTGACTTATCCTCAGCCTTCGACACAGTCAAACATGACAATCTTCTAGATCTGCTGAAATACAGGATGGGACTATCTGGTACTGTGTTAAACTGGTTTTCGTCCTTCCTCCAAAACAGAACACAAAGATTCAAGATTAACCAATCGCTTTCCAACCCCTTCCCGGTCACTCTGGGAGTACCCCAGGGTTCATCCCTTTCCCCGACACTCTTCAATATGTTTATGGAACCACTCACTGAGCTACTCAATTCATCTAACATCCAATATCACATGTATGCCGACGACACACAACTCTACATTAAGGTCCACTCACTTGATGACATCAAGTCCCTTAATTCAACACTCCTTAAAACACAGATCTGGCTGGCAGAAAATCATCTAAAACTAAACAGTCTAAAAACTGAATTTCTTCTAATCGCCCCTCCCAACCAAACGGCCACCATCCTTGAATGGATGAAGCACATCACAGCATTCGATGGTCAACCCATCATCATTGACTCAGCTAAATCGCTGGGAATAACCTTGGACAATAAGTTAAATATGCAGAAGCATATCAGCGCTGCAACCAAAGGAGCTAATTTCCAGATTAACACCTTGAAAAAACTGAAACCCTTCATACCGGCCAGCGACTTTAAACAGGCAGTTCAATCTCTAGTAATTCCCAAAGTGGATTACGGAAGCATTGCTCTTTGCGGCCTACCCAGATCAACGACCGCTCCTTTAAGAGCCACAATCAATACAGCTGCTAGGCTCATCACAGGCTCCAAAAGAAACAGCCACACCTCCCCTGACCTTCGTGCCCTCAACTGGCTTCCTTTTGAGACCAGAATTCATCTGAAAATCGCTTGTATGACGCATAAGGCCTTGCACCACAAAACACCGAGATACCTAGCAGAGAAATTGGTACTTTCGGGTGGTAACAGATCCACTAGGAGCTCCAGCAATGTTCTACTTAAACCACAACGGTTCTCCAAGAAGAAAACTTACTACCACTCCTTCTCAGGAATGGCTCCCAGGATTTGGAATGCCTTGCCACATGTAACGAGACTTAATCCATCCGCAGCTTTTTTTAAAAAAAGAAGTGAAATCTATTCTTCTATCCAAATTCACTTGACTCTTTGATATTCCCATGTAAATACATGCTATTCGTGTTTGCTCATCTTTACAGTATTCACCTACTTCACGATACCTATATGTTTTTTTTGTTGTTGTTGTTGTTGATATCTCTGTACTGTAAAGCGCTCTGATACCTGCAAGGGTCTTGTTCGCGCTATACAAAACTGCTAAAATAAATAAATAAACTGGGTAAGGCCCCAGGTCCAGATAAAATCTTTGGAGATTTGTTCCATCATGACTTGCCAGTCTGGGTTCCCTATGTCAATGGGTTGACTAATGCTTCAGGAGCCCCTATCCCTGACATGGGAAAGGGGAAGAAAACACACCCATCTTTAAAAAGGGGGAGCGCGGAAACCTGAGAAACGTACTGACTAATTAGCCTACTGGACGCCCAGAAGAAAGTCTATGCTCAACAATTGTTAAATACACTTAACAATTGGATTGAGGGACTAGATATTGTGTCCCCATACCAAGCAGGGTTTAGGCCAAGATTTAGCACTATTGATCAAGTCCTAAGGCTGCTGATCGTCCACTGGAAGTATACTAGACTCAGAGAGGGCCACATATATATATATTGCATTTGTTGACCTTAAAGCAGCCTTCGACCTGGTTCCCAGGGGGCTGTTATGGGCATCTTTAAAGAATCTAGGGGTCCCAGATGCCTTCCTTACCCAGATAATCGGACTCCAGCAGAGCAAATATGCCTGAGTCAATTGGGGAGCAGTAGGGCAATTAACTGACAGAATTCCAATTGCCAGGGGAGTGAGGCAAGGATGCATCGTGGCCCCTATCCTTTTTTCCCTATATATTAACAAACTAGTGAAAGCTCTCTCCTTAGGGAATATTGATTAACCTAAACTGGACAGGACCAGCCCTTTTAATCTCCAAGACCCGATAGGCCCCCAGCAGCTCTTGACTCATTTTACCACTTTTTGTCTAGCTGAGGGCCTTGGGATCAACATCTTGAAAACCAAATTTATGACCGTTAGACCACACAAAACATGTAAACAAGCTATCTCTCTGGCAATTGAAAACCTGGGATGAGTGTCTCGATATGAGTGCCTAGGCATAATGCTCGAGAGTAAATTGTCGTGGTCTGCACAAATAGAGAAAAGAAGGGTTGTGACTCAACACCAGACCTCAACAATATAGAGGAGGTTCCAGGAAGCAACATCATGAGCCCTACTTCTGGCTCTTGAACTCTAAAAGCTAAAGCCCAATTAGCTACCTTGTTCGGGGCAGAACCTTTAGGATATGCAAATCTGGATGCTCTCACCATAAGCAAAAACAAGTTTGTCCACTCACTATTCCATCTCCCATTGAGCACTCCCTTAATACCAACGTTCTGTGGTGTCACCATAAAAAGAGTGCGAGAAGTAGCCAGACTATGGCCCCTTTTGTATTGGGTGAGGCATTGGAACACGGAAAAGTTGCGGACATACTGGATGGCTGTTGAGGAATTGTTGGTCCTCGACAAAGCCTTGACTTTTCCCTGGTTCAAACACGTCCACCAATGGTTTGAAAAATTGGACCTAGGATCCTTTAGGTCAAATCCCGCCTTGTTAGAGGCTTCTTCTAAGTTGCTGCTAAAAGAAACGCTACAGGGAGTACATATACACTAGTCTTTTTCGCAGTTCCTCACTTGGTAGGATGACAGATCAATTCTTGTCTATCAAGGACCGCCTATTTTATAAAACCATTCTTGACCTCCAGCAGCTAGCAAAAACCTCATATCTAAAATTTCGCTATAATACCCTGGAGCTGAGGTCATTTACTGCCCTAAGGAATTCGAAGAGGAGCGTTGTTCACTCATCTGTATGCACTATGTGCTCGCTCGCTGCTAATGAATCCATACACCATGTATTATTCTACCCAGCATACACAAAACCTAGAAGGGAAATGGATGTGCCCACTCTGCTTTTACTATAGTTTCCGGAGTTAACAGGAGGCAATGATAATCTTGAAGGGCAGCACAACTATCTACATTGTTCTTGCGCCAAGCAAGTTTTTTTTTATGGCCGGATTAATAAGGAATGCTAAAGGTTTAAACTCTAGCTTAGGCCGAAATGGACTGCTTATACAGATAGCCTCCTTTGCGTATGTCTGACTGTTTTGTAGGTTATGTTACTGGATGTGTTCCACATTCTATTTTTTTTAATTTTTTATTTAAAGAGAGCAATCTTGTGATTGTATTGTTTTTAAAGAGAGTTATGCTATGTTAGGTCCTAAAGTAATCTCAAATGGTTTTAACAATTTTGTAACATTACATTTAAGTCATTGTTTTATTGTGTGTAAGTTTTATGGAATTAATTTTCTGAAATAAACTTTTATTTACTTACTTACTTCTATTTGTGCTGTATTCTGCAGCACACATAAAAGTAACATAAGGTAACATATAACAAAACAAAATCCCCAAATTATTATAGACAATCAGTAAGCCATTCTTTTTCTCCACCCCCTATATTTCTAAGGCCATTTCCTGGTCATCTGGCGCGGAAGTTCATATGTCAAATCAGTTTTGTCAGTTGTACCCTCCTGGAGTGGTGTGTTTTCCTGGCTAGATAGTTCTAATATCATCTGCCTCCATGCTCTCAGACCATCTCCAAATTTTTCATCTCATCTAACCTGATTCATTCAAACTTCTTCAGCTGTGGCCCATTCCATCATATCCCACAACCATTACCCGTGACCTGGCGGGCATGCATTTAGCCATTTGATGGCAATACTGTGCTTAGCCAGTACTAATCCTAAGATCCGAAATTTACAACTAAATTTCTTTTGGGCTGGGGATGGGAGTAGGCCCAACAGTTTCTCCTGGGGACTACCCTCAAATTCCTATCCAGTTGCTTGTTTGAGTGTTCTATTTATCTCTTTTCAGTATGACTGTATAAGTACACAACACCAGACTATATGCAAAAGTCCTTAGCAGTGGTTCTACACCGTGAGCATTCATCTGATCTTGTAGGGTAATTATTGTGCAGAATCTGGGGAGTAAGGTACAGTTGGTGGACAGAATTATATTGAATTAAATCGGGCATTTCTACTAACTGTGCATGTAGCCTCATGAATCTTCTGCCAGTCCCGTGGAGTAATGTCTTCCCCAAGACCCTACTCCCATCAGGTGTGCGCCTTTGGAGTAGCCCTTAGAGCATCTTCCCGTATCACCCTGTACAGATGGGTAATGAGTTTCAGATCCCCCGATATGTCCAGGAATCTAGTCAATGTCTGAGAAGGGACAGATTCTTCCGGAAAGCTCGGCCAGAGCTCACGGGCAGTGGCTAACATTTTATTATACTGCAGGTATTGTACTGTGCCCAGATTTAATTAGTTCATTGCATCCTCTCTAGTTATGTATTGGCCCCCCAAATAGAGGTCTCCTTGGACTTCACAACCTCCATTTGTCCATGGACATAGTATTCTCCATGTCCATGTCTGTGAAGGGCTTTGGTACCCATATTGGCATTTCTTGTGCGAATGGGGCTCTGCGAGGGACTGTTGCGGCGATTCGCTCCCATATGCAGCTCATTTGCTGAACCAGAAATGGGTGAGTGTCAGGAACATGTGCTTCTAGTATAAGGAGTTCCGTAAACCTTTACGGCCATCCTGACATCCCACCAATACCCCTTTCTGTCCCATGTTTGTTGCAGCATCCGTAGGCTGATTCTTTTCCACTTTGTGCACCATAAAAGGTCTACCATGAGACTATCCAAATCGTGAAAGTCCTATCGGGGGATCTCATATAATGAACTCTGCATGACATATAGGTAGCGGGTTAGAATTACCATTTTAACTAGGGCTGAACTCTGCACCAGTGTTAATGGAAGATCTTTCCAAAATTGGATCGCGGCACATAACCCTATCAAGACCCTTCCAATATTCAAGTCTAGGAATCTCTGTCTTTCCGGGGTTATCCTGATACCCAGGTAGTGGATCCCTTCCATGCACCAGGGTAGGGGAAGATGCAGGAGCTGCACGGGATCTAAATCCACCAGTGACCCAGGTGGCATAATTTGTGATTTTTGGTCATTTACCAAGAGGCCAGAGGCTGCCGCAAATTTCGATAGTGCTGACTGCAATATCGGCAGTGTGTTACAGGGATCGATTTAGGGGGCACGGGGCACCTTTACCGAATTTTCGAGGGAGCGATTTAGGGGCCAAGGGGCACCTTAACTTGAGGGGGGGGGTGCGCAGGAACGCTCACACTTAAATGAAGGAAACAAATATGTGAGCCATGGAAACTAAGTCAAAAGGTTTAACAGATTTATTTAGAAGGTGCAACTTCAAGACAAAAAGGCATTTAAAATACAGAATACAAAATATAGTGACCTCGCATTCATAGTAAGTCCTACCAAACAGAAGGCACTTTTATCTAATTCTCAATAGGACTCAGAAGGCATTGAAATAGTTTGAAGAGAGAGACTTCAGAAAATTATAACGTGTGCAGAATACAAACCTCAAATACACATTTATAAATGCACTATGAAAAACAATTTAAATCAAGGAAAATGTTCTCAGAATGCAAAAAAACATTTGATCTAAAATGCTGAGAATACTCACGTTTAAACCTAAAAGAAAGCAGCCTTGCAATTATAATATAAGTATTACATTCTCACCAATCTAGAGATGAATTAGCATACATAGCATATACAGCAAATATATTGGCAAGTTAAAATGTATCTTAAAAACAAAAAACAAGAGCTCTAGGGGAGCACCCACACCCGCCTGCCATCTACCAACAGACGGGTGGGGTAGTCCGACAAGAACCCCGTGGACTTCCTTTTTAGACTCTTTAATGCAGTGAGAAGTGCCTACAGCAACGTCATCTCACGCCAGTCCTACCTACGTCAATTACACCAAGGGTCGCACATTTATCAGAAGTGTCGTGTCTATCCTACTAAATGCGGAACATAGACTAGGTGAAAGGTTATATTCTCAGGCCAAGCGCTCGTCGTAAATTGCATAGGGCAAGCAGAAAAACGTAATGTAAAGGAATAAAAAAATATATATATAGTTATACATCTGGGTTGCCACATCCATCACCCTGGTCTGACGCCCTTGCGGTGGGATCTTCTCTGTTCTCATAACCAGATGTACCTAGGATGTGGTGGGCTATATTTCAACAGGGTAGAGAGACAGCGAACTCTGCGCCAGTGAACTCTGCGCACACTGGTAGGTTGGGGGCTCTATAGTATGGAGCAGGAGGCCTCACAGAGAGAAGCTGGCTGTGATTTTTAGTCAGACAGGCGTAGAGCCTGCTGTTCAGAAAAATGGGTGCAAAACTTTGGTCAATTTAACACAGCCTACAAAGTAGGCTGGCAGGGCAAGGATAAGCGTCTTATACCTCAGGTATGGGCAAACGGGCCTGGGGTACTATATGATAAAAATAGACCCTGCCTCATTCCCTCCTCTTGTTCATTCTTGAACAAAATCCTTACAGCATACCTTTCAGGCTTTTCAGGTATTTGGTAATGGTAGCGGGCTGCATTTAGTGTAGTCTTATTGTTATGACTTCTACAACTTCTGTAAGTGCTAAGTTATTCATATTCCCTGTTCTATCCTTGCTCTCCCTTTGCTAATTATGCTTTTCTCAGGAGGTGCAACTGCTACGGACATGGTGTGCTGACTGAAGAGTATATTGTACATTAGGACATAGCGCACGTATTTAGAAAAAGGTATGACATTGTAACACATGCTGTTTTCTGTGTCGGTAGGCCAGTGTGTGCAAACATAACATGCTGCCCTGTCAACCGTCCCCCTGTCCCGTCTTTATCAATGGCTATTTATTCAATTTGGTACAATATCTCTGTGTCATTTAAGCAGTATCTCAGGTATAACACTGTGATCACAATACACTATAAGGAGCGTAGTCATTATAATGGCAGCAATGGGGGTCAATGCTGCTAGTAGCACCAATGATCATTTTCTCCAATTGTTCTGAAAGTCTTGAGTCATTGTTCCAATCGTTGGTACGTGTGGCTAGTGTGACTAGTTGGAAGAATGTCTTATCTTCTGCTGTACTTTTACTCTTTTCAAAAAGTCTGCTGAGGAATAATGTAGAACCTCAGAGATGATACCTGTAAACAGAAAAAGTACCAGTTGGAGCCTGTCTTCAAGTAATTTGGGAGGTTACAAGCACTTCTATTACTTAGGCACTTTCAATATGAAGAAAACAAAGTTATGAAGAAGTTAAAGATGTCTCATGTCACAACTCGTAGACTGAGGGGTTGGGGCATTGCTGTTCCCAGACGTTATTTAGGTGATGTATCCTTGGGGCCTGCTTACACACTCTTCCTTTCTCTGCTGTGTAACACGTTTAAGCCTTCAGGATGAGCTTGGGATACCATTCCCACTTGGTAGTTTCCATGGAATACATGTAGTTTCTGTGTGGCTCCTTGCCCCTTGCACAACCCCTCAATCACATGTGAGATGAACGCAGGTCCATTGTCAGAACCCAAAAGCATAGGTACTCAAAAGCACGGTATGAACTCTTTCAGGAGGCATTTGGCAACAGTTTGTGCATTGCTGTTCTTGGATTGGTATGCCTCAGTCCATTTGCTGAACATGCACACAATAACCAACACGTACTTGTAGTTTGAGTAGGGGGTATGTTGATGAAGTCCATTTAATGTGGGGAAATGAAGTGGCCTGGGGCAGTGGAAGTACCCTTTCCAATTGAACGTATGTATCAGTATTTAGGAAAACAGTCTGATCATTCCAACACATCCTACAAGTGATGAACCATGAAAAAGACGGGCCATGGGAGCAAGCATTATCGTTGGTAAACATATCTTTCCATTTGGGCCTATACGTATTCCCTCTTCTGTTTGCCTTCATCCTCCCCTTTCCCATTCTTCATTTTCTTCCAGCCCTTTCAATAATATACTTAGGGTCATAGTGCACATCATCATCCTTTATCTTTATATAATGATATCATGTGGAGTAGAAGCAATTTGAACCATTGTGTACTCACAATCAGTTAATGCTATTCCTTTCTTTACATCTACATCAATAAGTTCTTTACCAATTGATACATAGCCCTTGGCGGAGGAGTGTGCAGCACATTCTGCAATTAAAACTTTGGTAGCAACAGGCCTTGCAATAGTTGAGCTATTAATGGTGCATGCTGCATTTGTTGGCCAGCTAAGGTAAGGAGGGAACTCCAAATGAAGGAAAGAACCTAAAAATTATATTGGCATCCCAATACGACACTTTTAAAAACAAATCCATTATCTCAAAAGGCAAAAGAAGAATTAAACGTTGTACTATAGCTTGTCCCTACAACAAACATAATTCAAAATCTCTGTCACAGCAATCTTTGGGAATCTAAATACTCATAGTTGTCAAAATGTGCCAATCCTTTATACCTTGAAATCCAATTGCAAACACCCTTAAAGACTGCACCTGTATACTAAAAGACATATTTAAATCTGTAAACGCTGTATCCTTAGAACATTATAATACGAAGCACTGTCATTCAATGCACACTATCCTTCTGTATTGGCATATACTCATTACTAATGATCAATACATAAACATAATATAAACACAATATTACTACTTTTTCTATTACTCCTATCCTTTGTAATCCCTGGTGAATGCACTGCATTAGAATGCATTTTAGTACATTCCACTGTACAATGTAATTTGTTACAACAATATTCTCTCCAACTCAGAAGAAACCTAGGAATGAAAAACATTAATATACATACACATTATTTCTTTTAGATACACATATAAAACAGCACTTCTCCTTGCGCCAATCAAATAGTCAAAACCCATCAAGAACGCAATATACCTAGTGCTATTCTATATATACATCTGCTTGTGAAGATGGCGGTGTTCCTGTTGCGGCTGATCACCGTCTTCTTCCTCTTTGGACAGTCAATAGAAACACGATGCCTTCCTCTCGGCAATGCAGACAGATGTTGGTGAATAGACTAATACTTTAACATGTCTTTAAAAAAATCTGTGTTCCTGGACTGATAGGTCGGAGCTCAGGAATGATGGGGCCCTTCTCCTTCCACCTGATTAGAAAGAAACTTTGCAGCGCGTGTTAACTTATGCAAATATATGTCTTCTTTCATAATTTCAATGTCACTGTTAGGTCTAGTTGGTATGACTTATACATATATTAATTGTTCAGTGAGAAGTATATGGGGCGTTAGGTAGTTGTCAGAACATTGTAATATTTGTGAGTGAAAACAGAGTGATCCATGGGCAGTAAACTATTTTTGCTTTCTCTTAATTTATTAATTTATTTATTTCCCTCAATTGTGGCGCTTATTTTGCCTATTTTATTTTTAAGCAGTCCATTCAGGCATTTCTGAAAGTTGTTGCTGCTTTAATATCATAATGGACACATGGGCCAGCTGTGATCCAAACGTGTGGGAAAATGTAGTAGGCCTGAGCCTGTGGCATGACAAATCTTTCGTGTTGCAGTCTGCCTATTCTAAGAGATCTAATTGTACTCCTCTGTTATATTTTATTCTTATTTATATTTTATTTCTAACCAGACAAGAGGTGATGAAAACAATAACATTGCTTATCTATGCAAAAATCCCGAAGACAGGAAATCCAATGCACTTCTTGGGGACGCAGGGAAGACCGTAATAATAATAATGTTGCAAAACCTTGAAATATCAATTAACTCTGAAAGCCTACGAAGAACCAAAACATTGTATCTAATAGTTCCCAGGAGATAGAAACATTTAAGGGAGACAAAAACTCATAGTGGTCGAACTGCAAAATATATGCAACCACCTCTAAAGTCTGCAACTCTGCTTTTACAAGGCCTCTTCAAATCTACACACAATATTGTGACAATATTGCAACACTGAACATTGCTTACTTCATGCATACTGTTCTTCAACATATTCCACAACGTATTCCTTCTCTTCTTCCACAGCTGCACTCATGGTAACCCTGAGTTAGGATGGCCTCTAATGTGTCATAATTCTGAACAATAATTAATTAATTTAAGAGATGTCCCCAAAGATGTTGCCAGTCAGTAGTGTTGCTTCCATTCAGTTGTCATAGGGGAGCGAAGCATGTATATATATATATATATATATATATATATATATTTTATTTTATTTTTTATTTTTTTTTTTGCTGCAACTCTCCTTCTCACAACCACCATCCAAAAGAGAAAGACAGCACTCGCGGGGGCCGTTTCCAAAATTTATTAAGTGGAAACTATCACGAAAATAAACAGACGCGTTTCGGTAACAACCTTCATCTATGTTTACCGAAGCGCCCGCCCGCCATGTTTTTAAATCAACAAAATGTACATTAACACAAATGAAGGACCAACGTCAATATTCTGGTCTCTAACATTCCTGCCCCAATATCGGCGCCATCTTGTAATATATGATAGCCCACATGCCTAGATGGCAAACTCCACTCGCAAACGCGATAGGGATGGGGGGAGGATCAAAAATTACACGTGAATCACGTAAATCAGGCCCTGGATGGGCATACACCTGGAGACATTCTCCAACAGAAATAAAACATGGCTTGGGCTGCCTACTGCTACGGAGTTCTACAAATGCAAAAATTATTATAATAAAACACTGAGTGGGTGAACAGACCGCTATGTCTATACATCTGGAGATACTATATACAATATAATACAATTTACCATAAATGATGTTTCTACAGGAAGCAACCAAGGTAAAGCAACGGGTCCTGTCTCGGGTTCAAATGCAATTCAGAATGCCCGCCAATATATGTACACACCCAATTATACATGTATAAGCAACAATTATATACACCATCTATACACATGTGAATCCAAACCGCATATGTACAGATACCAAAGTAATGTTCGTTATGTCCATTATTTACAATGTGTACAGTGGCATCACCCAATGTCATCATGATATAGTGAGGTGAAGGAGGGGAGGTCAGTGTAGAATTTCACTCCCCTAGATGTACAGCTAACTCTTCACTACTATTTAGGCCCCAAGGTGTTTTGGTTTGGAGATCGATGATGTACCGTGACTCCAATCTCCGGAGTTTCAGTATCCTATCTCCCCCTCTAGGATTTGATGGTACATGATCCAAACAAAAGTAGCTCAACTCATCACGATTACGATTGTGAGTTTTGTCAAAATGACGTGCTACGGGGTAGGTCTCGTCTCCTTTGCTGATGGCCCGCATGTGTTCCAGGATTCTGATTTTTGTAGGATGGATGGTGCTGCCCACGTAGCGTAAGCCACAAGGGCATACCAGACAGTAAACAGTGTAAGGTGTGGTGCATGTCAAAAAATTCCTGATTGTCTTTTTAATACCTATAATGGGAATGTCATAACTAAGCACTCTTTTGCTTCCTTTACAGGCTTTACATTTTCCTCATGGAAAAAACCCTCCTAAAGCTCCAAAGGGTGTTTTGGGGGCATCCCTCAGGTAACTGCACACTAGGTCATTTTTGATAGACCTCGCTTTTCTAAATGTGACGAGGGGGTAGGATGGAAGATCAATCCCTATCACACCGTCAGTTTGCAGGATGTGCCAGTTTTTGCGCATGATTCTTTTGAGGTTCCCTGCATCCCTAGAAAAGGTAGTTATAAGTCTGAATTTACCCCCATTGATGTCATCCGTATTCATGGTTTCTGTATTTTTGAGCAAATCAGTCCTTTGAGTTGCTTTCACCTTACCGAAAGCCTTATCAAGAACCCCTTTGCTATAGCCTCGGGCTTCAAAACGTCTGATGCTTTCGTTGGCTGCCACTAGAAACTCTCTGTCATCTGAACTGTTTCTTTTTATACGAAGCAATTCCCCGTAGGGGATGCTGTTAACCAGATTCGTGGGATGACTGCTAGAGGCATGGAGGACAGAATTACCCGCTGTCTCTTTGCGGAAGAGTTTAGTTTTCAATTGTCCCTTGTCTACATAGATATTCACATCCAAGTAATTCACTGAAACAGCATCAATTTCTCCTGTGAATTCTAAATTGACTATGTTGGTGTTCAGGACATCTATGTAGTCTCTAGCAGTGTCGAGTGAACCGTTCCACACGATGAACAAGTCGTCTATGTAACGGTACCACACGACCACCTTTTCTGTCCATTGGATGTTAGATGTGCCCCAGGCTACCTGCTCCTCCCACCAGCCTACGAACAAGTTCGCATAGCTGGGGGCGAAGCAGGTACCCATGGCTGTACCCGAGATCTGCCTGTATAGCTGTGTATGGAACAGAAAGATGTTATTAGTTAGACAGAATCTGGCAAAATCAATTAGAAGTTCATTATGTTCAAGATATTTCAGAGGGCGTTTCTTGAGGAAGTATTCCATTGCCTTTAATCCATCACAGTGCGCTATAGAGGTATATAGGCTGGTAATGTCTAGAACCATCAATTTGTATTCCTCCTTCCATTCCAAAGCAGCAATGTGTCCCAACAGATCTTTCGTGTCCCTGATGTAGGATTTCAGGTTTTTCACGTGGGGCAAGAGGAATGAATCGACATAAATAGACATGTTCTCTGTGAGACTCCCTTGGGATGCCACAATTGGTCTCCCAGGTGGTATTTCTTTATTCTTATGCACCTTAGGGAGGTGATAGAAGGTTGGAATAATGGGGTTCAGCCTTCTAAGAAATAGGAATTCATCTATTGTCAGAAGACCTTTGTTGTGCCACCTGGAAATGAGGGAGTAATAGTTCTCCATACTTTCATGGTAGATGTTCGTATCAATGGCAATATATGTCTGTCCATTAGAGAGTTGGCGAAGCGCTTCCTTGTCATAGTTCGCTTTGGTTTGCAAAACTATGTTGCCTCCCTTGTCAGAGGGCTTGCATACTATTCCTTTGTCCTTCCTTAGATCTTCGAGGGCCTTTTGTTGTTTAAAAGAGAAGTTGCTCTCCCTTATTGTGGCTTTTTTGAATCTTTGTTTACGTCGGAGCTGTATCAAATCCTTCGTGACCGCTTCCGAAAAGACCTCAATAGCGTCAGGTGCCATTTGCGGTAGGAATTGTGACACAGGTTTGAATTTGGTTAGTCCACCTTGTTGTTTTATGCCAGTGATGGCTAATTGTTGTGATTGTCTCAAAGATGTTAAAGTGCCATCTTCCGCTTCAGTTCTTAGTTTCTCCAGAACCATAATAGCGTTAAGGTCCCCACTTGCAAGTTCATCCGGTGCCGGAATCGTGCTGGCTTGGGATTTGGGTTTCGTAGTAGGTGGTTTGATCTTAAAGTACTTATGCAGTTTTAATTTACGCGTAAATTTGAAGAGATCAATGCGCGTCTGCGTAAATTCCATGGTCTTATGGGGGCAGAAAGTGAGACCTAATTCGAGGACAGACTTTTCGGTTTTTGTCAAGTGTTTGGTCGTAAGATTAATGATGGTAAGATTAGCCTCTTTGGGTTTCGTTACCATCTCCTGTTGGAGGCTCTTCTGGTATACGCCGTTCTGCTCCGCGTTGCCGGTGGGGATACATTGCCTCTTCCGGCCCCCTTGTCCCCTCCTGGTCTTCCTCTTCCCATTTGCTCCGGGGGCTTGCCTCTGCCTCCTCTCTGCCAGGACTGGCGGATCAGTTTGAATTCCTCCCGAAAAGGAGTATGCGCTGGACCGCATCCAGAGGCAGTACTCCTCTCGTCCTCCGAAGATTCATTCTCAGTGACTTCTGATTCTGATGTCACTGGTACTTCCGCTTCTGCTTGAGTAGGTCTCTTATTGTTGCTTCGGAGATCGTTTCTCGGTTTGTCAAATTTTCTTGCGAAAGTTAAAACTCTTCCCTGTGCGTAGTCATTTTCATCGCGGTCAAATTTGCTCTGCTTCCGCGTTTTGATCTTTTCTTCATAGCTTTTCAGACGTTTCTTCATTTGCTCCCTGTATTCGTTGATCTTAGTTTGGTCTTCTTCTTTCTTTAATATTTCTTCCAAGGCCTCGATATCTTTAAGAGCCTTATTTCGGTCACTCCAAGCAAACTTGACCAAAATTTGTAGCATCCCTTTGCAAGACTCAGCGGTATGTTCCGCCCACTCATCAAGTAATAGGGGATCCGGGGACTCGTAGGCCGGTACCGTGTATATCCTCAGACCTCTGGGTACTCTATTGACCTCAATATAGTTTTGTAGTGAGGTCCCTTCCCACCACTTTCTAATCTCTCGCTCGTACAGCCGTTCGAGCGCGATACATTGGGTCGTGATGTTGGACTTGCCTGCGTCCCCTCCCTCTTGTCTTCTATCCCCTCTCTCTTCCTTCTTCTTAAACATCGTGGAGGCAGCCTCGCGGCGCTCCGATTCACAAAACATCTTCTGCTTTAGTTCAGTGTTAATACACAAATCCTTCGTGTTCCCCCTCGCCTTGTACGGGTTAAACAAATGTAAGGCACGCCAGCCGGCGTCTTACCCGGACTTCGCCCACTCCTTATCTCCGCGGGCACGCACCTCATAGGTGCCGTGGTCCGTCACTGGTCTTCCAATTAAACCCGTGCGGTGCTCCTGGAAATTTCAATCACTGCTACGAAACACCAGTCAGGTGCACTCACAGGCGGGTGCTTCTTCGTGCGGGGGTGTACCCGCATTTAATTTTTGCTGCAACTCTCCTTCTCACAACCACCATCCAAAAGAGAAAGACAGCACTCGCGGGGGCCGTTTCCAAAATTTATTAAGTGGAAACTATCACGAAAATAAACAGACGCGTTTCGGTAACAACCTTCATCTATGTTTACCGAAGCGCCCGCCCGCCATGTTTTTAAATCAACAAAATGTACATTAACACAAATGAAGGACCAACGTCAATATTCTGGTCTCTAACATTCCTGCCCCAATATCGGCGCCATCTTGTAATATATGATAGCCCACATGCCTAGATGGCAAACTCCACTCGCAAACGCGATAGGGATGGGGGGAGGATCAAAAATTACACGTGAATCACGTAAATCAGGCCCTGGATGGGCATACACCTGGAGACATTCTCCAACAGAAATAAAACATGGCTTGGGCTGCCTACTGCTACGGAGTTCTACAAATGCAAAAATTATTATAATAAAACACTGAGTGGGTGTACAGACCGCTATGTCTATACATCTGGAGATACTATATACAATATAATACAATTTACCATAAATGATGTTTCTACAGGAAGCAACCAAGGTAAAGCAACGGGTCCTGTCTCGGGTTCAAATGCAATTCAGAATGCCCGCCAATATATGTACACACCCAATTATACATGTATAAGCAACAATTATATACACCATCTATACACATGTGAATCCAAACCGCATATGTACAGATACCAAAGTAATGTTCGTTATGTCCATTATTTACAATGTGTACAGTGGCATCACCCAATGTCATCATGATATAGTGAGGTGAAGGAGGGGAGGTCAGTGTAGAATTTCACTCCCCTAGATGTACAGCTAACTCTTCACTACTATTTAGGCCCCAAGGTGTTTTGGTTTGGAGATCGATGATGTACCGTGACTCCAATCTCCGGAGTTTCAGTATCCTATCTCCCCCTCTAGGATTTGATGGTACATGATCCAAACAAAAGTAGGTAGTTATAGTTAGGACCCCTTTTCCATAGGAAAACCTCAACATTCTATTTTGAATAACTTTGGCGCCGGTCGATGAATCCTCGCGAATTTCTCAAAATAGGTGGGGCGCTACGCTCCGCTCCTACCCTGAAAGTCTCGGGGGGATCCGTCAAGCGGGGGCTGAGATAAAAGGGGGGTCCCAAAACGCGTTTTCCCCATGCATTTTTCCATAGGACCTTTAGAACGAGCTACAGCCCGAACGGCTGAACAGAATAACTCGAAATTTGGCAGAGAGGTAGTCCCTAGGTCAAGGAAGTGCCTTTTGTAGGTTTGGTGTAAATCTGTTCAGTAGATTCTGAGAAAATAGCCTTTAAATCAATATATATATCTGAGCCCGCTTACGGTACGCTTACTGTACGCTTACGGTAAGCGTACGGTGGCGTGCGCGAGCGCGATTCTGATTGGCTCTTAGATCTTAGTAAACATTCGAATCGGCCGAAACCAGGAAGCGGCGGCCGCCATTTTGTGTATTTCACTCAGAAAAAAAAGAGTGAAAACAAGAAAAGGGGGCAATGAGGAGAGTTACAGACCCCCTTACATTTGTGAGGGGGTCAAAGAAGGACTGTAAAGTACAAAGAAAACATTTATTGATTTTAAAAAAAATCACGGGGTACGCGTACGGTAAGCTTACGGTAAGCGTACGGTAAAAAAAAAAAAAAAAAAAATGAAAATCAGATTTAAGTGTTTAGATATTAGGGGGCTCTAAAAAGAGCCGTTGTGTTTATGAAATGATTTTTTAGTGGTACCTACAAGTAAGTACCGATGCAGAGTCTAAGGTTCAAGAGGAAGACTCTGTTCCCTTCATCATCGAAGTGCACACCATCTCCTTTATAAATGTTTTGCTTTGTCATCGCACCACGTGCCCACCGTGCGTGCACGGCACTAACTGCGTAAAGTGGGCGCGCGGTGCGCGAATCGCACCGCGTGCTCACTGTGCGCGCACGGTGCGCGAAGCGCACCGCGCGCGCACGGAACGAACTGCGTTAAGTGGGCGCGCACGCCACGAATGGCGTAAAGTAACTTAGCATTTAAAAAACCTTGCAAATTCACTGAAAAAACCATAGGTTTCACACATGTTATAGTTAGCGGAAATTTTACTGATAAAAAACCAATGAAATTCCCCCGTTATAGTTAGTGCAGGCAACTATAACTCACGCGACCGCAATCTTCTGCTGATGACATATGTGTCTTTATGAAAAAAAAATATTTGTAATATATGTATAGCTAAAAATGTATGGAAGAAGACATGGGCAAATAAGTGTCTAAATACAGTATTAGCATCAGCAGAGGATTGCGGTCGCGTGAGTTATAGTTGCCTGCACTAACTATAACGGGGGAATTTCATTGGTTTTTTATCAGTAAAATTTCCGCTAACTATAACATGTGTGAAACCTATGGTTTTTTCAGTGAATATATATATATATATATATATATATATATATATATATATATATATATATATATACATATACATATACATAGACACATACATATTCCGTCACTAAACTGCACAACGTGAAACCTGAAACACTGTATTCAATCTTGTTCACCTCCATAGCTCAACGTATTCTTCTAACTGTATACAAAAATATATTTCTACACATAAGTATTCTTCTTCTCAATCTCATGTTCGTTGCCAACCACAGGAAATCTCATTCCTGCCTAGCTCAACGCCCAGAATCTGTGGTCGGCCAGGAATGCTACTTCTGAAGGCAGCCCAAGAAAAAATCTATTAACCCTTCAACACCACGTAATATCCAGACACATGTGTTGTCTTATTTTAAAATAATATGGCGTTTTTGTAAAGCGCACGTTCACTCACAATGGTATTGTGGTGCAAAATAGCAAATCTTTATTCTTCCCCAAACTCAATGGTACTCATTTTATCCATCTTAGAAAGAGGAAAGGCTGGGGAGACCTAGCAGCATTTGACGTGTGTCCATGAAGTCAAACCATGGGTGTAGCTAGCATGCATTCCACTCCATCATTTTATCTCCCCTCTTCTGTGCAGTTCCGTGCACAAGAAATCGGAAGAGAACAGTCTTATCTTGCTAATTCCAATCTTCTGTCTAATATTCACCATCTGCTCCGACACTTACGTTGCTCTAAGTCTAGTGTCACTAACTTCCTTGGCCACGAGACACAATTTCAAAATCTTTTCTATTAGCTAACTCCAACTGTGTGCGCTCTGTGGCAGTACTTCCTGGACCTGCCCTAGCATTCGGGCTACTGCTTGTGCCTGGATGGGTGACACCTTTTTACTGCCTGGGCTGCTGTTGACTTTGGATGCAGGTAGGAGTAAATTACTCTGTATTTAGTTGTTCAGAAATGCAGTATTTGGTGTAATCTTCACTGTGAATCTAGCTGAGCAGGTCGGCCTTTGCATTTTGTGCATTGAAATATGGATGCCTAAAGATATTCATCAGGTCTATAATGAAAAATAATTTTTTTGAATTATAATTCGTCATCTAAATAGAGAGATATTCATATGCATTTGAAACTGAAAGTATCTTCTTTTCTGCCAGGAAACTATATTACTTATATAGATGGCATTTTGATGCCAGGCAAAGTCTAGGGCGTAATAGCAATCAGAAAATATTCAAGTGGGAGGATCCATTACTAAGGGAACTGAATGTACTTCATTCAGGGTATAATGAGTTAAAATAGGGGAGTCTGTTTAAAACCGTGCTCAAAAAGACGTAATTAAGAGTTGTGAAGGCAGCTACTTGGAAGCTAGACACAGTATTCACTGGATGCACCGCGCACCAGTTGCGTGGTCTCTAATTGAACCTGTCTCAGTTAAAGTGGGTGTGCTTGGCACGTACCCAGATGTTCCTGCTGATCACTTCTCACTGCAGTGCGTAAGAGAGAAGTACACCCATATATAAGATTACGCTAAACAGTAGTGAAATCCTGTGGTACCACTGTGAGAGAAAGAGATGAGAAATGGCGATGTGATGAAGGAGAATAGTTCCCCTTTTGGAAGCACGCAGTTGAAAAAAGACGCTGTTAATCTCAATGCAATAAGATGCCTCCCATTCCTTGCAGAAATAAACGTTCAAACAATACAATTTACACCAAATAGGTAATCAAAATTCAAAACAAATGTGAACTGCCAGACGCAGTCCCATACACACGTATTTGTGAGAGATGCCAGACGCAACCTCCTGTCGCCATGTGCATACTCCAAAATATAAATGTGAGGAATTATTTAAACAATTCGGTGTATGTTGTTGTGCATTACGTGGCCAGTTATCTGAATGTGACTTGTGCTAATTAAATGTGGTGCTGCACCACATGGGTCAGACAGAGGCTGGGGGGGGGGGCAAGGGGTAACTATATAATATGTATTCACAAAAAGGCAACAGCTTTCATATATATATATATAAAAAAAGAGTTACAATTCTAGTTATTATTGGTCTCACTAAATAAATACTAGGACGGTATGCCAGACACAGATGCTTAAAAAGACAACCACAGTGCATGCTAAAAAAGACCATAATAAAAAGAGATTTGACCATAAAATAATCGCACTTCAATTATACAAAATGTGAAGCATATTATGTACACGTCTATTTATATATATAAACTCACAGAACTATTTGCGCATTCTCCTTTGCTGGCCTAAATGCGTACAGAAGGATGCCTTAACCCCTTCAGTGCGGCGCGGAATTCCGCGCCACGCTGAAGGTTCCGTGCGTGGGCGGGGCCATGACGGAACGGTTCCGTCATGCGCACAGCGCAACCGACGTGCATGACGGAACCGTTCCGTCATGCGCGTCGAAGGGGTTAAAATAACATAGCAAAAAATAAACGTCTTTACATTTCATTTTAACACAGGATGAGAACAGAAAACCACATTGGAAGGCGTTTTGTTCACAAACCATAATCACACAATACTCATGTTGACTGTCTTTGTAAATAAAAATATATACTGACAGTCCCTTGCAAAAGCCGAGGAAGTCTGATAACTGTTTATCATAAATCCTGACGTGCCAGTCACAAGACGTACGGTGGCACATCTTATCCGGGACTCGGAACCGCTCCTGAGCCCGCAAATAGATGATATTTGCATCATGCAAACTCCTTGCCTTCCTGCACAGGCGTCCTGTCCCTTTTGGACAGGCTAAAATGTGTGAAAACTCTATCTCCGTAGCACAAAATATATCTATATAATGATAAAAAAAACATAATGTAAGCTCTAAAAAAAAGAAAAACAATGCTTAATCTAGCAAAAATCTAATAATATTTACTCTTATACATCCCGGAGAAACCACTTTCTTCTCTTCTTATACAAGAGGAAACCGTAACACAAGAGGACACCGTGAACCTGTTAGCTATGCAGGCACACATTTCGTCTTCTTTCTCATGACTATTGAATAAGAGTAATCTTCCCTTCCCAGTCGATACTTATAAGTGGACAGAGGTATACCTTACATCTATTTACAACAAACCCACAATTGAACGATGAAAGATGACAGACGCAATCTTCGAATCCCTGTAACTAGGGCCCCTCTCTGCTTTCAAAGAGTCACGATAACCACTTATAACAATGATAAAACAAAATAATCACTGGAAGATGCCAGATGCAATCTCCCCTTCCCTGTCAATCCTAGACGGAGGCCCTCTCTAGGTCTCAGAGAGGCACAGTAACAACGCATGTCTACTTATAAAAAGAAAAACACATAATTCAAACAACTTCCTAACGTCACTTTTTGGCTCATAGTCCACTGCGCACACGTTTCCTCAGCTTGGGAATATTCTTTTAATAAGCGAGACCAGTTAGACAGGAAAACTGAAACAACAAACACAGATGTCCCACGGCCGCTGCTCCCAGAAGACACAGCACATCAGGAAGCCAAAATAATTTACCCGAGCGCTGTATTCTGTGGTTCAGTCAGGAAAGAGGCACGAAGGTTAGTCTGCGTTCACGGTCCCAGTCGTCTCCTGTCAGCTGGCACTGCTCATCACGTCAGGGTCACCAAATATGTTACAGGGAGCATTTTAGGGTGCACGGGGCACTTTCACCGAATGTTTGAGGGAGCGATTTAGGGGGCAAGGGGCACCTGAACTTGAGGGGGGGTGCGCATGAACGCTTACACTAAAATGAAGGAAACAAATATGTGAGCCATGGAAACTAAGCCAAAAGGTTTAACAGATTTATTTAGAAGGTGCAACTTCAAGAAAACGGCATTTAAAATACAGAATACAAAATAGAGTGATCTCGCATTCATAAAGAGTGCAACCAACCAGAAGGCACTTTTATCTAATTCTCAATAGGATTCAGAAGACATTGAAATCGTTTGAGGAGAGACATTTCAGAAAATGCAATTATAATATGTGCACAAAACAAACCTCAAAGACACATTTATAAATGCACTATGAAAAACAATTTAAATTAAGGAAAATGTTCTCAGAATGCAAAATACATTTGATCTAAAATGCTGAGAATACTCACGTTTAAACCTAAAAGAAAGCAGCCTTGCAATTATAATATAAGTATTACATTCTCACCA
Source organism: Triturus cristatus (assembly GCF_964204655.1). Taxonomy (NCBI): domain Eukaryota; kingdom Metazoa; phylum Chordata; class Amphibia; order Caudata; family Salamandridae; genus Triturus; species Triturus cristatus. The sequence continues at coordinate 1,001,450,274 of NC_140590.1, forward strand.
ATCTAGAGATGAATTAGCATACATAGCATATACAGCAAATATATTGGCAAGTTAAATTGTATCTTAAAAACAAAAAACAAGAGCTCTTGGGGAGCACCCACACCTGCCTGCCATCTACCAACAGACGGGTGGGGTAGTCCGACAAGAACCCCGTGGGCTTCCTTTTTATACTCTTAAATGCAGTGAGAAGTGCCTACAGCTACGTCATCTCATGTCAGTCCTACCTACGTCAATTACACCACGGTTCGCACATTTATCAGAAGTGTCGTGTCTATCATACTAAATGCGGAACATAGACTAGGTGAAAGGTTATATTCTCAGGCCAAGCGCTCGTCGTAAATTGCATAGGGCAAGCAGAAAAACGTAATGTAAAGGAATAAAAAAAATATATATATAGTTATACGTCTGGGTTGCCACATCCATCACCCTGGTCACCCTTGCGGCGGGAACTTCTCTGTTCTCATAACCAGATGTACCCAGGATGTGGTGGGCTATATTTCAACAGAGTAGAGCGACAGTGAACTATGCGCCAGTGAACTCTGTGCACACGGGTAGGGTGGGGGCTCTATAGTTTGGATCAGGAGGCCTTGCAGAGAGAAGCTGGCTGTGATTTTTAGTCAGACAGGCGTAGAGCTTGCTGTTCAGAAAAATGGGTGCAGAGTTCTGGTCAATTTAACACGGCCTAAAAAGTACGCTGGCAGGGCAAGGATAGGGGTCTCATACCTCAGGTGTGGGCAGAACGGGCCTGGGGTACTATATGATAAAAATAGACCCTGCCTCAAGTGCTCTGTCCAGTTCTCATAGGTACACCAGGGCATCATCGGCATAGAGAGAGATAATATGTACGGATCCCCCAACTGTGATTCCCCATTGCATTAGTTTGTTTTGGAGCAGCACTGCAGGCGGTTCCGTTGCCACCACGAACAGTAATGGGGATAGAGGACATCCCTGCCTCGTTCCCCGGCTTAATGAGAAGGGCTCCGTCACATGGCCACCTGTACGAACCATTTTTCTCATGACCTGCCATAGGTAGTTCCACCTTACAGAGTCAAACGCTTGTTCGATGTCAAGGAGTGTGAGCGCATATGAGCCTGTACGAATGTGAGGGGCATGGAGGAAATGAAAGTGTCTACTGAGGTTTAACATCGTGATCTTCTTAGGGATAAATCCGCATTGATCCTCATGTATAAGTGTGAGTAGGTATGAAAGTCGAGATGCCAACAATCCACTCAGTATTTTTGTATCAACATTTAGCATAGCGAGAGGTCTATTAGACTTCACCTCATCCACTGGTTTACCTGGTTTGGGTATCAACATGTTCAATAGCTTATCTATGATTAGGTCTGCAGATTTGTGATAGAATTCGGCAGGTAAGTCATCACCTCTTGGAGTCTTGCCCGTTATTTTTTTTTTTTTCAAGTAAGAACCTCCTCTCCAGTTAGGTCTGCTTCGAGTGCGGTCCTATCTTCTTCGGTCAGATTCAAGCCCCGCTAGACAATCCTGCACAATAGGTTCTGATGCTGTTGGTTCCAACGCATATACATTGGCACATACATTGGCACAATGTGTCTTAGTTTATTTATGACGGCCTGTAATGTACACAATGTGCCCCCTGGGTCTTGCAGTGCCAGGATAGTGTCTTGCGACTGCTTCTGCCTTACCAGTCTGGCTAACAGTGCCCTGTCTTATCCCCCTATGCATGCAGTCTTTGACTGTAAGCTGTATAGGTGTGTTTTTTAGGCCTATGCCAATCATCGAGGAATTTGCTGCACAAGCGGTGCCATTCTTCTAACCTAGAGGGTTGTGTTGGGAGCGTCTTTTCTATTTCAAGTAGTTTGGATTCACCACGTTCTAGCTCACATTCCAATTGCTTCCGAACCCTATAAGATGTATTCATACATACTCCCCTGAGAATCACCTTTATCGCTTCCCAGTAATGAGCTCTAGTTGTGGAGGTTACCCGGTTTTCCTGAAAATAATGGCCTAGTGCTGTTTGAACCATAGTAAAAAAAGGTGGAACTGTCAGTGCCTCTGCATGCAGACGCCATTGCGACACCACTGGGCGAGGTCAGTCCCTCGCTAATGAAAATAAAAGGGGAGAGTGGTTGGAAAGATACCCAGCCAGATATGTCACTTCAGAACCTAATGTAGCAAGGCCTGAGGACATAAAAAAATAGTCCAGTCTACTATAGGTGCCCCCTGCCAGTGTGTAGCAAGAGAATGCCCTGGTGTTTGGGGGCCTTTCCCTCTATACATATTTAAGGCCTAGTCTGTGCAGTATTGTCTGTAAGCATGCAGTTTTATGTGGCTTTGTGTGCGTCTTGGGGGGTTCGCGGTCTAAGACCAGGTCCAATATGCAGTTACAGGTGCCAGAGAGTATTATATCATGGTTTAGGAGTGGGTTCTTTGCCACAACTATTTCAGTACAAAAATGCGGATGGTCCGCATCTGGGGCATAGACTGAAATTAACCAGAGCTCGCCCATCCAATGTTCCCGATAGGATCACATATAGACCGTCGGGATCAATCACATGGTTAGTATGTCAGAATGGTACTCCCGGTGCAGATTAGTGTGCCCCTTGTGAACCCCCGAGAATGACGTTGCGTTTAGTTGACCCCTCCATCTTTTTTGCAATGCTGGCAGACAATCCCCCCAGACATGCGTCTCCAGAAGAAAGGCTACTGCTACATGGTATCTTTTAAGGTATGCATGTACTCTCTGCCGCTTTTTGGGCTGTGCTAGTCCTCTAACATTCCACGTCATGAATTTGAATGTCTTATCCATTTTGCTGTTTGCACCTAAGAGGCTTATTTACAAGCTAATTGCAGAGCCGGTGTGTCACCTTTTTTGACGCATTGGCAGTGCAGTGTGCCTGGCAATATTTACAAGGCCATGTAAACCCACCCTGCAGGGCTTTTCATGGCCTCGCAAATAAGGCCACCCTTTCACACGTTACTCTGCATGAGATGCGCATTGGAAGGGTGTTGCTGTGGGTGTTCCCACGCAACAGCCATGGAGCCTGACGCATTCCCGGGTTTACAAGGTTTTATAAACCTGGGAATGCGTCAGATTCCTGCGCTTCCCCAGGGGAGGTGTAAGGGAAGCGCAACGAGGGGAGAAATTTCTCCTTGTTTTTCCTTTTGTTATGTGTGCTGTATTCTGCAGCACACATAGAAAGAGGAAAACACCTCTCATGATTGTTTGTTTGTAGGAAGGCGTCTCTCCCTGCACAAAAACAATCACCCCTACAACGGAAACCCCCGTGCACCAATGGCGCAATGATGCCTGCATTGGCAGCCTATTTTGCGCCCGCGAATGGGAAAAGGACAGGGACAAGCCACATCTTGTAGATACAGCACATTCCTGTTCTTTTCTTTTAACACACAGTAGCACAACAGGAGGGCTTGTGCACTGCCATTTGTCAAAATATTTTAAATGAGGCCCTATATTCATAGGGGATTAGTTGGCTTAAGGCTACAGTTTTTCCTAAGCTATGTGGCTACTCAGACTACATCCACCTAGTGGGACACCATAGTAGAGCTAGCATAAACATTTCTGATTGGTCAATGTGTAGATTAAACTGTATCTTGCAGGACATCAGTATCCAGCAGTAGTTTCTCTAATGGGTCAAATAATGTGTAGGATGGCCTTTGCCGTGACTAGCTCCTATAAAGCCCAGCTACTTCCAGCTAGATAATACTGTTCAATTTTCTAGCTGTGATCTGAAACCTTTACCCATATCATTCTTCATCTTAAGAGGAGTTTCCAGCTTCTAATGCACCAATGTTTCATTAGATATTCTACATTAATTTGCTGCCGGTGAGTTCACACCTATTTTTTTGTTTGAATATCTGTATTTGCATTTTGTCCAACAAACAGGTTACAGTGTAAATAAAAGTGGGGAAATGGGAAGGAAGGGGGGAGGGAGAGGTGAGACAGACAGGGAAGAGAGCTCGGGTGAGACAGTGAACAAATAGTCATCACATGTGTAACAAGCATTTACAATGCAATGGTCTCGGCATTGTTAAAGTTAGAGCTATTGGCATTGCTCATGACATTATTTTTGGTTTAAAAACATCTCTCTCTCTCTCTCACAAAAAAAGACTTATTTTGGTGACAGAGACAGATGTTTTAAAAACAAAAATAATGTCATGAGCAATGCCAATAGCCCAAACTTTAACAATGCCGAGACCATTGCATTGTAAATGCTTGTTATGGGAGGAGCCAAGATGGCGACCGGAGCAGTCGCTTGAGCGCCCGGCTCCGTCGGCCCTTGGCCTCGGACTATCATCCTGATTCCTATCCTTGCCGATTTTCGAGGTGCAACGCGTGCGACGACGCGCTGACTGCGCCGCCGCTTTCCCGAAGTCTTGGCCCGCCCGGATGCCGGAGTTTTTGGTGCCTTTGTTCCCCGCCCTGGACCCTTGCTCTACTGTGGCCTCGGCCGGCCCCCTGGAAGCGTCGCAGTCACCGGACCCGCTGGTGCAAATCTGAGCCCGAGGTCCCGATCCCGCCTCACGCCACGTACGGTCGCCAGAAGAGCCGGGAGAGAGACGCCCGGACACCTCCTGTACCCTGCACCTGACGGGCTGGAGCTAGAGGGTAAGCCCCGGTGTGGCGGGTCTCCTACCCCGCTCTGTGGACCGCGCTGTGGAAGGCTGCAGGCCCCCTTCTTCTATGGTCTAGTCGGCTGCAAAGAGAGCCCGAGGGAGGGGAAGAGACTGCTGGCTTTCACCTGTTGCGGCGCAGACCTGTTGGGAATTGCCTCCTTGTCACGATCCCCCCCCTGGCCACGGTACCGTTCAACGGTAAAACATGGCGCTGATTGCCTGCTCGCTGCTGGGGGGTGATGCTCCGGTCTCGCCCGCTGCCCGCTTCGCCCTCCCTCTACCAGACTCCAGCTCCCCAGTGCCGTCCCGGATTGCTGCCGTTGTGGGGACGCAGCTTCCGCTGACATACGGCTCCGTTCTGGCTGCCCTGCGGGACTTTCGTCTGCAATTGTGTGTCGGCTTGCAAACGCTGAGTGAGCGGTTCGACTCTACACTGTCTGCTGCGGGCCGTGAGCGCCCCGTTTGTGATCAACAAGACGTGAGTCTGCCAGTGCTGTGGTCCTCCTGCGGGGAAGCAACGACTGGGTATAACGGTGCTACACTGGTGTCTGCATTTGGCTTTCCCGGCGCTCAAGATCAATCGCTCTCCTGCTCAATGGCAGATACTTTGTTTCCCCGGTCATTGCTGCCTGCTTTGTTGTTGCCTGCCTCACCGTGCCCGCAGGAGTTTCCAGCTGAACTACACCTGGCGACCTCGAGGAACCGTTCACGGTGGCCTACGGCTCCTTTTATGTGGAACTCATGTACTTTACAAGCCAGGTCTGGATTTTATATGGTGTGCAAGGGGACCTCAATAGATGATCGGCGGCCATTTTGTGACTCTACTTCTCCATCTTCTCCCAAGTGGCCATATTGTCTTTGTCTGTTCGGGATGCGGGGCATTCACGAGGGGGCGGGTCTAATCATACGCCCGCGATCGGGCCAGGGCTAGCTTACTTTCTATCATCATGGCTTCACGGCCGGGCTGGACTGGGACTGGAATTGTCTACTTATGTTGTGCGCACTCGTCGCGATCTGTCTGCCTTCATTTCCGTGGTGTTGCATGCTATCTTCACACGACCGCCTTTGGGTGTAGTGGGGTTTCAGTGTGTGGAGGCTTGATTGGCCGGTGGTGTCGGGTGCTCCTGAGGATACGTGGGCTCCTCCCCGCCTCCTTTCTTCTTTCTTCTCTTAGTTTCTTTACTCTATTCCTACTTTCTCTCTCGTCTATATTTCGGGTTCATTGGGCGACAGGCACTATGCTGGGGGGGGGGGTAGGCCATAGCCTCCGCATTGGTGTAGGGTGGGGGGGTAATTTACTGTTTCTTTTTAGTTCTATGGGCCTCTTTCTTTCATGTCTCTGCGCTATACTTGTTTCGATTCGGGGTCCGGGTGTGGGGTGGATTGAGTGGGGGCGGCTTTTAGGGGGTGCGTATTTACTACTGTGATGATCCTGTTATCTAATTGCATCGCCTTACTGTATGAGATTTTCTATGGCTGTTTTAATGATGCTGCTGCTCTCCAGTGTATGAAGCCGACTCGCGGACTCGAATCTCCTTGTTTCTATCCTTTACTGACTTTTTTCTCGAAAAAAAAAATTTTTTTTTTTTTGAAAACCTTAAAATTAACCTTCACTTCTCCTTCCCCCGGTGTCAAGGATCCCTCCAGTGTATGAATCCTGAATCATTGCTAATCTTGACCTTGACGCACAGGGGATGTATTGTTTGTCTCTGTGCTCAACCGTATTGTGGCCGGCCTGATGGTTGTAGGCCCGTATTTGTTCTTTTACTATGTACAAATAAAGGTTTTAAAAAAAAAAAAAAAAAAAAAAAAGTAAATGCTTGTTATGTCTCGCGAGCGAGACTGCGCAAGCGCAGCCATCGCTAGCCGAGACCTAAAAAGGGGAGGGGGGGGGGGGCTTGGAGAGAAGCATTATTAATAGTGGGTCCACTCTACTGATAAATCATATGAGCCTGGACAGTGTAGGCGACAATCTTTAATACTACTCACTCCCTTATTTTGATACAGGAACCTGCGATCAGACATGGTTAACAAGTGTGAAAAAAATGAAGTTATACTATCACAGTAGTCTTTTCTTGCCGAATAATTTAGTCAACCATGCCGCATAATTTAGTTGTCTCCAACCACAAAATACTAGTGGCCCTACTCAACCAAACCGCCAAAACAGAATATTTAGGAGGAGGGGGACTTGAAATGCAGTACACTAAACAAAACGAGCAGTTATCTGGCCAAAGCCAACAGAGTAAAACATGACAATTTCAAATTAAGACGAACCCAAACGTGTTGTTCCATGAAGTGTTGACTCTGTACATAACAGATGTTTGTCTGAACTGCAGCCTCATTAGTATCCACATATTACCTGTACGCAAGTTATCCTACCACTCCTTACATGCTGATAAATTAAAGTTCTCCTCAGACAAAACAGAGAACATAAGTGCCATCGCCACTATCAGACCTTCTCCTCCTAGACCATGTGCCCGCCAAGTCGCATCCATTCTCTCACGGTCTTAGGCCCCGCGATTATCTTTCACAGGTTGTAATTGCCTGCAAACTCTGCTGCCCACTCGTTTGATATGGGATATGACGCCAGTTAAGGGGCTCCCAACACCTGCTCGCATAATAGGGTGTCACTAGCCAATTTAATAGCCCTTCTATGAATGTTTAAACTGCTTCCATCCTCTCGCTTTCAAATGGTTAACACCACCGCCCTTGCCCCACCAGCGCCTCCATTCTGCCACCTCACAAACTCCCAGCGCGCCCCAATCCTCTCGCTCCACAGTAAGGCCCACTCTCCTTTGACCGATTCTGTCCTGCGAGGTTCCCTCCACCCAAAGGCCTCCGGAGGTACCGGTACCAAGCTCCCATCCTCTACAAAGCCTGTGACTCTTTCTGGGGTTCTTACTTGTCCTTCTCGGTACCGAAGATTGATGCAAGATACTCCGCCATGTTCTGTTGCTGCTCCGCACCGCCGCCGCCGAAAACGAAACGACTTCCGGCCTCTGGTAGCCGTCACAAAAGCGACCAAACGTCACTTCCGCTAGATAGTTTTACTCTGCGCATTGAATTGTGGGTAACACAGTTAACGCCATTCGGGTAGAGAGGTTTTATTATACCAACGTTATAAGGAACTACAAGTATCAGAATGCATATTCCCGAATATAATAATTTGCAAACTATTTTATTCCTGACACTACGCCGCTACGCAAAAGAGATGCCATTTTGTTCGTATTTCAAAATTTTCTATTAAATGTGCAAAACAGAAAAATCACACATCACTGCTGCCGTAATGAAAACGCGCATCGTGTGAGAAAGGAACTGTACTACTGAGAAAGCCTTTTGTGTTGCCAGTTTACGTTATAACTTCAGTCAGCTCGGCCTAGCTCCCTTCGTGCACCGTCCCGATGCGCGTTTCCGTCTACCCGGAAGTGGCTTTCCGTGCTGGTGCGCACTAAGAAGAGGCCGAGGAAGGAAGGAAGGGATCGTCTGATGGTGAGTGAGTCCTGAAAGAGGTTCTGTCTGTCCCGGCGTATTCCGCTCTCTCGCTTTCCGATAACGTCCTGTCCCCTGAGGGGGAGGAGGCAGGGAGAGAAACAGTGAAGAGGGCCAGGAAGGGAGCAACGGAGGGGGCAGAATTAGATTGGACGGCGATGGGGGGGGGGGGGTTCGGGGGACGGTAGAACGGGAAAGGCAGAAGGGGACATTTTATGGGTCATTAGATTCAAAGGGGAGACTGGAAAAGCTCCGAAAGTAAAAGCGATAGCGTGTGTGCGCGGGAGCAACGCCGGGGCACCACCGCCTTTCTCCAAGGCACAGCAGAAAATGCCTCGGAGAAACGCCACGTCCTTTTCGGATTTGGGGGCGTGTTTTGCTGTTGTCTCCTCCCTGAGACTTCTCACAAAAAACACGCCCCCCGATCCGAAAAGGACGGGGCTTCAACGGAGTGACTGGACCTCTTCTCCAGTGGCTGGCCAGCATTTAAGAGGCCAGCCAATGGAGAACAGGAGAGAAGAGGGGCGGGTACAAGCCCCTCTTCTCAAAGTCACTCAAACTCATTAAATCTCGGAGCGAGACTGCGCAAGCGCAGCCTTTCGCAGCCGAGACCTAATAAAGGATCAGCAGGCATTGCCGGAATATTCGCAAACTGTGATAAACATTAAGGCCATACAGCAGGTGACTGACCACAGATTGCATTCTTGTTGTATCGGCTATCAGAAGGACCACCCCTTAGTGTCCAGACGGATATAAGAAGAATATTCATCTGTTCTCAACTGTACACATCAATGTTTGTACCTGGTTATCCGGTTCAGTGTCAAATTGAGGCAAAATCAGATAAAAATTTTAATTCTACAATCAAACAGAAAAACAAACAAAGAGAACTATCGTCGTATCGTCAAGCCCTGGTCAGAACATGCAGGGTTAATGTGTCGCATTTGCAGTCGTCCTACATTAAATGTATCACCCTGCCCTCATAGTGACTGAAGGAATTAGTGGTTATGTCTTCACGTCCCGACTCGAGTATGTCTCAGGCGTGACTGCCCCCACCACATCAGACCTAGGTTTCATTCAATCCGGGAAAGCCATGTATCTGGGATCCAGCATCTGTGCCTCATCCCCTAACCTCCTGTGAAGGGTTATACCCCTCTTCTCCATCTGCACATGTCAGATCTACAAGTATGGCGTCCCAGAGCTGGGTGATAGGGTATTTAAGTAATCATGCTATTTCCTCCCTGTGTAAAGACGTACTTTCCGCCCCGTGCCCATACTAGAAGTGAGTTTCTCCAACTGGCCACCGCGGGAGGGTGGGCATGTTTCCATCTTTTAGTGATTAGCCTTTTAGCTACAATAAGGCCCTTGTCAATGAACCCGGACGTAACCCTGTGTTTTTTTGGTCTGGGTAAAAACTCTGTACGCACACCTCCCTATGTTTGTGGCAGTGTCCTTTCAGTGCATGCAAGGAGGTACAGGACCACAGCATGTGAAGAAAGTCCGCATTCACCTGTAGACAGTGGGGACATGCTGATGTAGCCATATGAAAGTATGTATTTATTTTATCTGGGGAATGATATGTACAATATATGTCTGTGTAAGCCTGAATCTGGAATTTTGTGGTATACACATGGGGGTGGCCAATATAATGGCCTATTCACGGTCTGTCCATGGGTTACCTCTGTCTTCTTCCCATTTAGAGTGGAGGGATGTCAGAAGTTGTACGGTGTGTGTATAAGTAGTGCTTCCGCCAGCCAGTAGACGATGTGGGACCAGTTACCCATAACATGTAAATTTTGCAATAGTAGGTGTGTCTCTGGTTCGGTATTAATGTCGCCCCATGCTGCAGTGAGTGATCACAAGATAGAAGTATATAGTAAGAATTGACCTGTAGGTAAATTATATTCCTCTGCTAGACTTTTGAAAGATATCAGGGCACCCTCGGTGTAAAGATCGCCCAGCGTATGTAGGTTCACCACATGCCAGCACACCAGTGCCCCATTGGTGATGCTCGCCTTGCCCCTAGGCATTCCTCGAAATGGTAACGACGGGGGATAAGGGATTGTATTCTTAGTGAGGTATAGGCTCCTCCTATGACAACAGTGTGCCAGGCCAAGGCATGCCTGCGATGGGCGCAGGGGGCGAGTGGTGGGTTGAAATAAGTGGTATATCTGGGATTGGGACCATGGCGGCTGTGTGGTGGCCGTGTCATCTAGACCGAGACCCGCCAGCCATTTCGTCACCCACTGTAATTGGACCGCCAGGTAATACAGCTCCAGGTTGGGGACCGCTAGGCCACCTCTGCTGCATGAAGCTTCCAGAGCACCATCCGGGGGCCGACTCGTGTTCCAAATGAGATCACGGAGCAGTTGTTCTAAACCGCGAAAGATAGTGGCCGGGACATAAACTGGGAGGTTGGCAAAGTAGTACAGCAGTTTTAGTAATACTACCATCTTAGAGAGTGCTACTCTACCCATCACGTTCAATGGGAATCTCTTCCAAAACTGGATCTGTGCCCTGATGGCAGATATTGCTCTAATCAGATTACCCTCCAGGATGTCATTGGGGTCTCTGTATATAAAAATGCCAAGGTAGCGAAGTGTAGATGGTGCCAGCGGAGAGGGAAATCATTCATACGAACATTAGGGTCAGAGATTCCGTCTCAAAAGGGGTACAGCCCTGACTTTGTCCAATTCACCCGGAGACCCGAGACTTTTGCAAAGTTACGAAGAGTGTCCGCGATAGTAGTGGGGATGTCATGCAAATCCCTCAGATATAATAGCAAATCATCGGCATACAGAGAAACTGTGTAAATTATCCTCCAACTGAATGCCTCAATCTACACCCTCCCTGTGTAGGCGTGCCGCCAGCGGCTCCATGACAAGTGAGAAAAGGAGTGGCGATAAAGGGCAACCCTGCCTGGTGCCGCTGTGTATCTGGATACTTTCTGATTTCAGTCGGCCAGTCCGGAATCTGACGGATGGCTGCATGGATAGCAACCGGGCATTGTGTAGGAATAAGTCACCCAAACCATACCCCCGCAGCACCTCAAAGAGGTACGGCCATTTGAGGGAGTCAAAGGCATATTGTTACACCCTGAAGAGCCTACGGATGTTGAGGGCCGTGCTTCTGGTGGGGACAAAATCATTTTGGTCAACGTGCACCAAGGTCCGAACTGATGGAGCCAGTCGGGCTGCTATAATGGACGCTAGGATCTTATATTCCATCTTGAGTAAAGCCAGCGGCCTATATGAGCCCAGCATTTCCAGGTTCCTGCCAGGTTTAGAGAGGGAGATTAACAGCACCTCATATTGTGAGTCAGAGAGAGTGGAATCCGCAATCACAGCATCATATATCTTCAGCAATTGGGGCACCAGGGTGTCCGCATAAGCCTAATAAAATTCCCCCGACAGGCCATCCGGACCAGGACTTTTTCCCGACGCTAGCGAACATATGCCTGCCCAAATTTGTTCTAGCAGAATGGGGTCATTTAATTCAGATCTTTGCTCGGGCGTAATCTGAGGTAGGGTAATGTTTTCTAGATATCTTTGGATGTCATTCGGTGTGGCTAAGATGTATGACTTGTATAAAGTATTATAATGGGATATAAATTCTCGGTGCATGGCCTGCTAGGAGTATATCATAATGTTCTGTGCAGAGCGGAGTGAGGTGATGGGCGAGGTAGTGTCATCCTGTCAGATCACCCAGGCTAAAAGTTTGTCCGCCTTATCGCCCGAGTGATGTGTGCGTGCCGAATGTGCCGCATAATTCAGGAACCGGAGCCTTTCCAGTAATGCAGCGCGTTCCTCCCTACTATGCACTAGTTGCTCACATGAGCCCTCAGCCGCCCTTATCTCATGAGATGCCAGTCATCCCTCCAGAATGGTGAGGTCCTTCTCTAGTTGCCTACACCTTCCAGCCTGCATACCCAGACATTGCCCCCGGGTCACTATCTTAAATGCGTCCCACTCTACCAATGGTGATGAGGCAGTGCCTGCATTGTGCTCAAAGTATTGTGCAATGGCCGTGCCCAGTACCTCCCGAAACATCCCGTCTAGCAGTGTATCCGGTTGTAGGCGCCACCTTGGTATCGGGGGCGTGCCACTATTCCAGTCCATTTGTAGGGTGTGGGGATTGTGGTCTGAGTGGGTCCTCCCAAAATATTGAGGCTCCATGACTACCGGTAGGAGCAGTGGCGGCTCCTCCATGGGGGCGTTTGGGCGTCACCTCGCTGCTTTCTCGCCGTGCGAGAAGCAGAAACGTGAAATGGTCAAAACTACCATTTTTTGTTTCTGCTTCTCGCACTGCGAGAAACCAGAAGTGCCTGGTTGGGGGCGGGAGGGTGGGCGGTCCTGCTTGAGGGCAGTGGGGGAGTGGCTCACCCACTGTTGTGGGTACTAACTGTTTGGTTGGCCCCTGGAGCCGACCAAACAGTCAGTACCCACAACAGTGGGTAAGCCACTCCCCCCCTGCCCTCGAGCACGATCGCCCACTCTCACTTTTTCACTATGTACGAGAAAATGGCGTGGCTGGGGCGCTCTCCCCTGCGCCTCACCAATCGTAATTGGCTACAGCAGGGGAGGGAGCATGCCTGTTCCTCCTGTTCCAGACCCCCCAGGATCAGAGGTGGCGCGGGACCGGGACCAGGTAAGTTTTATTTTATTATATTTAACCCCGTCCCCTCACAATCAGTCAACTCAAAACCATTCTTTTCATGAAGTATTTGTTTAGGCGCCGCAAGCAATATAATGTGTAATAATCCTTTCAATGTTTCGTTCGCGTTTGTCGATTGTACGCACATGTTCGTTAGTGCTCTGTCCACATTGGTAGTAATACTAACACTTGTTCTGTATCGGTGTAACTTCAGTCTCCGAAATGCGTCTGTGGGAATTGCAAAACCGACCTCTTTCGCAACAGCAAAATGATCCGCACATTAAGGGTTCCACCTGACCTCAATACGCTGGGTCTATCTATCACGGCCCGGGCTAGCCCTGCTCCCGTTACCCTCGTGAATACTGAAATAAATGGGCGCGGCAACGCCGGCAAGCTTAACACGTATGCGTGAAGGTGGCGGTGGGTGGCTACAATGTCTGAGTGGATTAAAGTTGTTTATCATAGCATTCCAACCCGATTATTGAGAAACGGCCAGTCCTGGGGTCGAGCGTCGAAGAACCCTGCTCCCCAGGAGAGCGGGCAGAGGGCACCTAGCACGGCAAGGCCCGGCTCCCAAGGGACCCTCCATCACACCCGCGTGACCCATTCCACCCCCCCCCCCCAAGAATTGCAAGCCCAGACTGGCATATTGTAGGTACAGGGGTTGGCAGATGCACAAGGCAGTGCAGGAGACCCTGTGCACTCTAGGTGCTGTGGGTATGCTGATCTCTAGCCTGGCATCTCAGATGAGGCCTGGGTAGGCACAGGCAGGAGTCACCTCATGCGAGCAGAGTCGGGCGGAGTCACTGGTGGCCCCAGTTGCAGCAAAAGTAGGGCCGGGAGAGGTGCGGGCAGGCCACATGCCGTGTGGTAAACGTGGGCGTCTGGAGGAGATACAGCCTCCCGGCGTCCGAAGAGGATGTTTCTGGAGCAGGGACTTTCAGGGCCCGAGTCAAGGGGAGGGGGCAGCCCCAAGTTGTAAATGAGGGTGTGCCTGTAGTCACTTTAACTGATGATTTGGCAGCAGAGGCTGCGTTAGAGGGGGATGGTATGCCTGTCAACCAGGTAGGTGCAGGCAGGGCTGGGGCAGTATCAGGAGTCTGGGCCGGTCAATCCGGCAGGAAAAAGAAGATGAGGATTGCCTGCAGAGACCCCATGTTGTGGAGGGAGTGGGGGTGGCAGAACAGGCTCCGGTGTCAGCAGCTGGGGGTGAGATTACAGAAAATCTGATTATTGCCAAAGTCACAAATTTAAATTATTTGGGAAATCTTTTTAATAAAACATTGAGTTGGGATCCTTTAATAACAACACGGGCGCAAAAGACAACAAGATCTACAGAGGCCCTTTTTCGTTTTACAAGTAAATTAGGCCAAAAACCTATTGCTGAATTAAAGACATTGTATAGATCTAAATGCTTGCCAGTTGCTACCTATGGAGCAGGGGTGTGGGGATACCATAAAAGCGTCCAATTACAAGTTATGGAGAAAAAGTTTTTAAAACGTCTTTTATCAGTTTCAAATAGTTCTCCTAATATATTTTGTCATTCCAAGATGGGCCTTGACTTTGTGAGCGATAGTATCCATATGTCCCCATTGCTCCTATGGGGAAAAGTATGGTCCTCAGATGATTTGCACCTTTCAAAAGAAATTTTGAAAGATTGTGTAAATCTGGATCATGCCATGCGGATCCCATGGATAAGTTATGTAAAGGAAACCTTTCATAAAATTGGCCTTGGTAATTTATATGATAATCCTGACTCTATTAACCCAGGCTCAAAGATGGCGATTAAGAATGCATATCGTTGCTGCACAGGATGGGGTTACGTGCGGACAATGGGTGCTGGAGGTGTGGTTTCTCCCCAGCCACGTTTCTATACATGGCATGGGACTGTCCAAAGTTAACAGATTACTGGACAAAGATATTTACCCCTATTAATCAAATAATTGGAAGATCCGATGCGCCTACTCCCATAGTGGGGCTACTGGGATATGTTAAAGATACTCTGCCGAAAGCGCGTAAATTACATGCTCTGTTATTATTGTTTGCTAAAAGGCAGGTAGCGGTGTGTTGGGGCGGGAAGAGGCTGCCGTCAATGGAGGGTTGGCTTGCGTCGGTAACATATGGACATACCCAGCTGTCTATGTTTTGGGAGCTCATGCCACCCACTTCCAGGCCGCGGGACATCTGGGAGCCCTTTCTGCAATGGGCACAAAACCAAAGGGACGTGGCTTTGTAGATGTGAGGGGGTTCTTGGCTCACGACAGCACTAGGGAATGTGGGGGTTGAAAATCAGGCGAGACCACTTGTGCTTCTATAAATATTAATATGTGGTGCGCACGTATGTATAGGTGTCCAGGAACAGATGTAATAACATGCGTAATTTTATTGGAAGGTATAGTTGTAGATCTACAATGGAGGAAAGATATGCCACTGCTAGCCCCCACAGGAGTAGTTAAAGGCAAAGACGTAACAAGGCATAGGGACATTCATATATTACCCAGATAAATGTGTGTTCTAATGTTACATCCTTTTGCCCCTCATGCTTGTCCCATGTACTGAACATTAATTGTTGTGGTGATACAAGGTCCAACTGGCATGTTTTAGTTGTTTTTTGTTGCTGCATTGTGATGTACGTTATTGAAAATGTCAATAAAAAAATAAATAAATAAATAAAAATAAAAAAAGAATGCATTTCGTAGTATACTGGGCTCATCTAAATATGATGAACAACCATTATACCAGGCAGTTTCACTACACATACGCAGTGGCGTTTTTATTTGACCGGATTTCGGTTAAAAATATTGCATTTTCTGGTTGCTTTCCCAAAAGAAAGGGGTTGATGTGAGAGCCTACCACCTTGCCCATGTGACAATGAAGCTGGACAAAGTACTCTGCACTTCGTACTTTTCTGCACACTTTACAAAGCTCCAAGAGATCGTTTTATTAAACCTATCTTAAGGGAAATTAGACCTTGCAATTTTAAGGAAGGTTTTGAACATTTAAGAAAATTACAAACTGCTGCTATATGTAGCTCTATGATCAGTTTTATTAGATTGGCACTCTCAATCAGAAATCGTTATTGATAGGAAGTTATTAAATGTCCGCGAAGATACAAATTGATCGTGAGTCCATTGGGAAATCTGGAGTAATAGATTTTTATAAATTGTTTGTTGTTTTTAACGTAATTTTTATTAGTGTTATCGTATTGAATTTTAAAGAACTTTTTATAAAGAATTTAGTGTCCATAGAAAATGTGTTTTTGATATACGGTCTTTGCCACTTATGTATTCGTACCTTTTTGATAAGAAATACCATTTGTGAGTTTGTATATATGTATACTTTTATGATTCTTTTTCTAATCGAATAAAGTTATTGAAATAAAAAGATTACAGAGGTTCGGCATTCGGCAGGGTTGGAGTCAGACTATGTAAATATCCAAGCGCTATATTTCTTTTTAGCTGAAAACTTGCAGAGAGTTCTAGGCTGACTAACATGTTGATAATACGGTATTGGGAAACAATAAAGCAAGGTCGGTGTGAAGCTTATTTACTTGTGGGTGATTTATGCCTGATTTATGGTGGAGATTAAGTTTATTGTCTCTTTAAATGCTGGCCTGGCGCAAAGAGGAAAGTGGTGAAAGGAACTGGAGACGCAGGTGTTATGTTAAAGTTCAGGGGCCCTCTGACTCTTGAGGAGCCCTGGCCTCAGCTCCGTGTGCTGTCTTTATGGCCTGACAAATGGCTTTACATCTTACTGCTTGCATTTGGAAGTAATAAACACACTGGTTTGCTGAAAGCAGCCGCTTCTAAACGCAAGCAATACAATTTAAGCCATTGATTTATCAGGACATAAACAGCTGCATCCATTCCTTAACATGCAAACATTTTAATGTGAATCCAGTCCACCTGAGACTTAATTGTCGAGATGCATGTTGCTAATATGTACAGTGACTTTTGTTTTCCGGTGCTGTGTAGGGTTTCAGAGCCCTTCGCCTCACACACATTATACAGAGACAATGGATCTCACACGTGTGTAAATCAGTGCATAGGGAATAGTACATAAGACAAAGAGGACTATATGGTGCAAGCATCACGTCATACATACTGGTGGTAGGCACTGGGCAGTATAGTCGAAGATTGATTGTTTGGTCTGGAACAGCTCAAACTTATAAATTGTAAACATAGCACTGTGGTTGTGTTGACTTTACTAATAAAATGAACCATTTTTAGCAACATTAGGATAATGACTGGAAACAAAAGCATAATGCTCTAACCCATGCCTTGCTGTTTGTATGCAACTCTTTGATGACCCAGTTAATAGCTCTCTCTGCTATGTTAGGCTTGTAACTTTTAAAATGCAAGTACAAAAAGCATCTCTCTGACAAAAGCATTATCTACATTCTTTGCACTTTTGTGATCTGCCTGGTACATGTTCTTTGCAGCAGGCATATTAACCCTCTGCACATTACCATTTCCCTGGGCACAGACGTCCAGAATGGGGAAATGGGTGGGCTGTGGGCATATATTAGGTGAAGCGTGAAGGTCTATTGATCACATTATAAATTACAAAAATCCTCTAATTTGTTACATCATAGTGAGTAATAGTACCCAGCACTAATGCCAATGCCTACCATCGATTTGCCAACACTAATCCAAAGAACCCCTTTTTACCTAAATTGAAACCACAATTGCTTTATTAACCTTCTTCCTTTCTCAAATTTGTTTGAAAATGCACCATTTGCCCACTCTTTCCAAAATTTTCATGGGGGAGAACCCTCCAGAACCGCTCTTATGTAGCTCAAGCTCGCTCGCTATACTCACTCGCTACAGTGCACTCCGCCGCACCTTTTACGCCCACCACTCTCAAATGTCACCAGCCACCACTGGGTAGGAGATAGTCAGACACCATTATCCGATCAAGACGGACATGGAGACCGTGAGCTCCAGCATAGTTGTGAATTTCCATTCATCAAAGTTTTGTGAGCCCTAAAATTTGCACAAGTAAAGTGCTAACAGTATAAATATGGGCACTGTTTATAAAGCCACTGCAATACAACAGCAAAGGTGACAGAGTGACTGCTTCTGGGTTGACGGAGTTGCTTACAGTCACTGCCTGTTAAAGGTAGCTAGCCCGCTACTATGAGTTTATCAAACGTAATGCTATGTTTTCTTATGTTATGTTATGCGATGCTATGTTATGTTAAGCAATGCTATGTTTTTTTATGCTATGCTGTTTTGTTTTGTTATTCTATGCTATGTTTTGTTATGCTATGCTTTGTTTTGTTATGCTATGCTATGTTTTGTTATGCAATGCTAAGTTTTGTTGTGTTTTGTTATGCTATGCTGTGTTTTGTTGTGTTTTGTTATGCTATGCTATGTTTTGTTTTGTTATGCTATGCAATGTTTTGCTATGCTATGTTTTGTTGTGTTTTGTTATGCTATGCTATGTTTTGTTATGCTATGCTATATTTTGTTGTGTTTTGCTATGCTATGCTTTGTTTTGTTATGCTATGCTCTGTTTTGTTATGCTGTTTTGCTATGCTATGCTATGTTATGCTATGTTATGTTTTGTTTCTCTATGCTATGCTTTGTTATGCAATGCTTTGTTTTATTATGCTATGCTATGTTTTGTTCTGCTATGCTAGGTTTTGTTGTGTTTTGTTATGATATGCTGTGTTTTGTTGTGTTATGCTATGCTTTGTTATGCAATGCTAAGTTTTGCTGTGTTTTGTTATGCAATGCTATGCTGTGTTTTGTTGTGTTGTGTTATGCTATGCTATGTTTTGTTATGCTATGCTATGCTTTGTTATGCTATGTTTTGTTATGCTATGCTATGTTTTGTTGTGTTTTGTTATGGTATGCTATGTTTTGCTATGCTATGCTATGTTTTGTTGTGTTTTGCTATGCTATGCTTTGTTTTGTTATGCTATGCTCTGTTTTGTTATGCTATGTTTTGCTATGCTATGCTATGTTTTGTTATGCTATGCTATGTTTTGTTATGCTATGCTATGTTTTGTTATGCTATATTTTGTTTTGCTATGCTATGCTTTGTTATGTTATGCTTTGTTTTATTATGCTATGCTATGTTTTGTTCTGCTATGCTATGTTTTGTTGTGTTTTGTTATGCTATGCGGTGTTTTGTTATGCTATGCTATGCTGTGTTTTGTTATGCTATGCTTTGTTATGCTATGCTATGTTTTGTTATGATATGCTATGTTGTGTTGTGTTTTGTTCTGCTATGCTATGTTTTGTTATGCTATGCTATGTTTTGTTGTGTTTTGCTATGCTATGCTTTGTTTTGTTGTGTTTTGCTATGCTATGCTATGTTTTGTTATGCTATGTTTTGTTATGCTATGCTATGTTTTATTTTGCTATGCTATGCTTTGTTATGCTATTCTTTGTTTTGTTATACTATGCTGTTTTGTTATGTTATGTTTTGTTGTGTTTTGTTATGCTATGCTATGTTTTGTTATGCTATGCTGTTTTCTTGTGTTTTGTTATGCTATGCTATGTTTTGTTGTGTTGTAGTATCCTATGCTATGCTGTGTTTTGTTGTGTTTTGTTATGCTATGCTATGTTTTGTTATGCAATGCTATGCTTTTTATGCTATGTTTTGTTATGCTACGTTTTGTTATGCTATGCTATGTTATGTTTTGTTTTGTTATGCTATGTTTTATTATGCTATGCTTTGTTTTATTATGCTATGTTATGCTTTGTTATGCTATGTTTTGTTATGCTATGCTATGTTTGGTATGCTATGCTATGTTTTGTTATGCTATGCTATGCTATGTTGTGTTTTGTTATGCTATGCTATAATTTGTTATGGTATGCTATGGTTTGTTGTGTTTTGCTAAGCTATACTTTGTTTTGTTATGCTATGCTATGTTTTGTTATGCTATGCTATGTTTTGTTGTGTTTTGTTATGCTATGCTATGTTTTGTTATGCTATGCTATGTTTTGTTGTGTTTTGTTATGCCATGCTATGCTATGCTTTGTTTTGTTATGCTATGCTGTTTTCTTTTGTTATGCTATGTTTTGTTATGCTATGCTATGTTTTGTTATGTTATGTTGTGCTTTGTTTTGCTATGTTATGCTTTGTTGTGTTTTGTATGCTATGCTATGCTCTGTTGTGTTGTGTTTTGCTATGCTATGCTATGTTTTGTTATGCTATGCTATGTTTTGTGATGCTGTTTTGTTCTGCTATGCTTTGTTATGCTATGTTTTGTTTTGATATGCTATGCAATGTTTTGTTATGCTATGCTTTGTTTTATTATGCTATGCTATGTTTTGTTGTGTTTTGTTATGCTATGCTATATTTCATTATGCTAAGCTATGTTTTGTTTTGTTATGCTATTCTATGCTTTGTTATGCTATGCCATGTTTTGCTTTGCTATGCTATGTTTTGTTATGCTATGCTATCTTGTGTTGTGTTTTGTTATGCTATGCAATGTTTTGTTGTTCTTTGCTATGCTATGATATGTTTTGGTTTGTTGTGTTATGCTTTGTTTTGTTATGCTATGCTATGATTTGTTTTGTTATGCTATGCTATGATTTGTTATGTTATGGTGTGTTAGGCTAGGCTAAGTTATGTTGTGTTAGGCTAGGTTGTGTTGTGTTGTGCTGTGTTGTGCTGTGTTATGTTTTGTTATGGTTTTATTTTGTTATGTTATGTTTTATTATGTAATGCTATGTTATGCTATACTATGTTATGTTATGCTATAGTATGTTATGTTTTGTTATGCTATGTTATGTTATGTTGTGTTAGGCTAGGCTATGTTTTGTTATGTTACGTTCAATGTTCCCTCTAATTTTTTTCCTCTGTGTGCGGCAGAGTAAGGTCTCTGTGCACTGCAGCCAAGGCTATGTGCGCCAAGAACTCGACGCATATGTAGATCAGGGCTTTAAGTGGGATGAAACAACTAGGAGGGGGGGGGGTCTCTCAAAGGGCATAGCTTTAAAGCAATTAAGCAAAAAAATCTGTGTTTAGCATAGTGTGACACCTGTTTGCTTCTTCTGTCATTGCATCCAAATATATAATACAAGTAACATTACACCTAAAAGAAGCCAGGACTATTGGCTTTGTCAATGGTTGTTTGTTGCATAAAATTGTATATAATATTGAAAATGCTTCAGCTCTTGTGGTAGAGGTTGTGGCTTTATGCTCGAGCTGCTAATTTAGGAGATGGGTTTTGAGTCTCGGTCAGATTAACATCCTGTGATTCTCAGCAAATCAATTAATCACCCCATGCATACAAAAATAAATAAATCATTTAAATCGCTCCAATACTTTTGGATTGAGTTTGCACTATATAAAAATTGCTGCATTTCTTTTCTAAATGTGGGGTTGATGGTTTGCTTTTTGAAAGAATTTATGTTAAATGCAGCCCATGACGGACGCTGTGAGCAGGAGAGCAACTAGTCCTGAACTTCGGTGGCTAACACTCCCAGCCAGGGCTGGCTCTGCATTGGTCGCACACTGTGCAACAGTCTTTTTTTGACACCCATTCCCTCCTCCATGAATTCGCTCACTACCACTCACCAACAATGCACCTTTCTGACAAACATTTCATTTTTTAATAACGCTGTTCCTAGTTTACTCACACTCAGGTCTGTGATCTGCATGATACACGGTCTTTGTAGCAGGCACATTAACCCTCTGCGCTGTGTGGGTGGCAGACATGCCCATGTGAATGCACGGTGAGTGATGCAACAGTGTAAGAGTAGGTAGGGTAAGAGGAGTGACTCCAGGGTGAGTGAGGAGATCATATGAATTTGGGTGCGGATGTAAGTGCAGAGTGGGACAAATGAATGCATTGCTCGTGATGGGCTTGTTTGAGTGAGATTGCAGATTGAGCAGTGAGAGGCATAGGTGAGTGAAGTATCACAGGAGTGCATGGTAGTAGTGTGCCCCTGTGACTGCAGAGTGATACACAGGGTGAACAGCACAAGTCTATTGTGAATGCAGAGTGATCAATGTGAGTGCTGGGTGAGCGAGTGAATGGTGTCAGTGCATGGTGATCAGTGTGAGTGCATTGTGATCGCTGTGAGTGTATTGTGATCGCTGTGAGTGCAGGGTGAGCGGGAAAGTGAAGGGCGAGAATGAGGAGTGAGTTGTCTGAATGTAGGGTGCATTTCAGGACACAGACAGTATATGACCTGAAGGTGTGTGTATGTGGTGCAAGACTGTAGGAGAACGTGATTGAAAATGAGTGAGACAATGTTTGTCAGTGTCTATACATTCAATGAAACTATAGTAATGGCACATTGTGTACTGTACAAAAGCTGAACAAAAATACCCAGGGCCCCTAGAATTCTGCAGCAGAGGAAAGCACCAATTTATGCAGCAGTGTTGGCTAAATTATGGAATAAGAATAGGCAAATTATGTGTGATAATAAAGCACATGCTTTCTTAGTGTTACTTCATACTTTTATAATTGTTTTATACATGGTAATCCTGTCTGCGCAAATATTTCACCTCCTTAGGACCAGTTTAGAAACCAAATACAGACGTAAGCAACTGAAAGATGCCCAGCCAACCCTTGTGAGAAGCCTTCCATACACGCAAACATATGTCTCAACTTTGTTTAGCAACTTTTGATCTTTTGATTTGTTTAAGCTAGAAACTATTTTTATTTGGTTTAAATCTACAGATTTCTGTTTCAGATGATGGATTATGTGGCATATCCATAATTATGCAAATATAAAGCATAATTCCAGTGGCCCTGGTAATACCTTATACTTGTGATGCTGCAATATGCCATGTGCTTAGGAACAAGCAGACCTTCTAGTCTGATGACTTAATGTATCACAACACGGTTTCCCATTAAAAGAATGAAAGAGTATGGGAAAATATGCATGCTACCCTGAAAACTATGGTAAGAGCTATTCATTCTGCTGCAAATGGTGGTGGGTTATGTAACGCAGGGATTACTGGATGAGGCTGAAAAACAGGTAGGCTTTAGCGCTGCTGGAACCTAGTGTGACAATCGTTTTGTCAGCCCCCAACTGACCACCTTCTCCTTGAATTCCCTTACTACCATCCTTCAACAGTACCCTTCACATGTCCAAAACTTATCTCTGGCATACATGCTTTTTTGTATAGGTCTACTCACTGTTCACTCACTCACTGTTCATTCACAGTCAGTTCTCTGATCATGGTGCGTCAGTCACACGTTCTTTGCAGCAGGCACATGAACCTTTGAGAGTTCCAGCAGGAGCATTAATCACTGTCATTATCTTGAAATTTGTAATGTAGCCTCATTACTGATGGCCACCCAAGGAAACTAGCAGCACCTGCTTTCAAACTCAAAAGTTATTGTAAAAACACAGTGACCCCACCCCACACACCTCACAAGGTCAGTGCCAGGTGCGACTGCACTAACGTTCTAAAGCTGGCCCTGATTGAACACACACACACAGCAAGGGCATTAATCCATCCTGTGTTATGTGAAACAAAGAAAATATTTAAAAAATCAGTTGTGAGCTTTTGAATAACCACACTGTTCACCAACGTCTTCCTGCTGGTCAGTGCATGGAGCCAGCTCCCAGTCCGATGGGAAAACATAACAATTTGATTATTTATTTTTAGCAGCATCGACCAGAGAGAGGCATTTGTACAGCACACTTTAAAAAATGTGAGTGAAAAGCAGCCCTGATCCTACATTGTGAACAGGCTCGCAACGCCCATAGTGCTCAAAGTGCTTCTGCCCCTAGCCCCTAAACCCCCCCTCCCCGTCATGTGTGCCAGCCCGGGCTGAGCCAGCTTCCCGGGTACAAAGAACATTCTTGAGCTGCCAGCCACACCGAGTACTTCACAGGTCTTTACTAGGCCATTACCGTGTTAATGAGGCTTTGTTGTTTTATCTCTGCTTCTTAGAGCCCCTGCATCCCCACTCCGCCTATGGCTGGAAGAATTAGGCCCCCCGCCCCTCCTGAGACATTCCACACCACAGGCCGATGGCAAGAGTAACCTGAGTAGCCTGTGCCGTAATATCACTGCAAAGTTAAGAAAATACCACACCTTTCACGGCGCTCAAATTTAAAGGCCGTGACTGTGGTTAATCCACTACGTGCGCGCTTTGCAATAGTCTGTGCGCGCTGGTGAAATGCTCTGAGCGCACGTGCACTAGCGCGCAGGTTACTGGGAACGATGGTTATGTTATGTTTTGTTAAGTTTTGTTAAGTTATGTTATGTTATGCTATGCAATGGTATGCAATGCTGGACTATGTTTTGTTACGGTATCTAATGGCATGTTATGTTAGGCTATGTTTTGTTATGTTATGCTCCTATGTTATGTTAGGCTAGGCTATGTTTTGTTATGTTATGCTATGTTATGTTGTATTAGGCTATGCTAGGTTAGGTGAAATGCTTTTGTAAAGTATGCCCACACCCACAGGGCCTCATGGCACCAAACAGCTGAAACTGCAATAGTCATCAGTGCACAACTTCATTTAGGTATGACGGAAATGTAATTGCTGCCTCGGCCGGAAAACACAGAGTCTGCCGGGATACCCCTGTCCTCCCCGTGACCCCATGCGCCTCTGAGCTCTGTGCCTGCTTCACAGCTGTCCTGTAGACTTTTCTTATCTGCTTGTTAAGTAAACAAGCAGATAAGAAAAGTCTTCACGACAGCTGTGAAGCAGGAGACCTAGTCCGGATGGGCCGTCCCAAAAGGACAAAGGGCGGTAACACACAAGCCTCATTTTCAATGGGAAGCCACCGTTTACCATAAATGGTGACGCTACCCAATGAAAATGAGGGGCGGGGCTTCAAGCCCCCTTCTGAAATATATTCACCCACAATATGTCTCGCAGACAAGAGCGAGACCTAAAAAGGAGGCGTGTTCTACGTTAGGTGCGTAGATTGATGCAATGATTTCTGGCTGTCCATCCATTCGACCCTTAACAAGGACGTAACGACCCTCCGGATCAGTGAGAGAGTCCTCTATGTGAAAAGGGCTGCCCGGCCTAACCCAGATTAATGTCCCCCTAGCATAGGCAGAGTATCCTGTGGCATGGAGCTGTCCCCTCCACCTCCTCTGTAAGTGCTTTACCTCAGACCCCGACAAGTGTGTCTCCTGGAGAAGAGCGATTTGTATATGATGGCGTTTCAAATATGAATAGATAAGATATCTGCGGAAAGGGCTATGTATGCCTCTCATGTTCCACGTATCTTTCTTGGCAGGGGCCATGGCATCAAGAAGAGGCGAGTGTGTGGACCGTTCATGGTCCAGGGGTCATGACGACAGATAGTGTTCGTGTCAGGGGTAATGAGTGATTGCAGGCGAGTTGAGTAACTGGGGCATGATGAACATCGACCTAGTGCGTGACAGACGAAGAAACAACATCTAACTAAAACATACAATGCCGAAAAGGGCGAGAATGTCCAAACAATAAAGAGAAACGGCATTTCGTCAAAGACAAAGGGGGGTCCCCACGCAGGTAGGGTGCTTTCACAAAATACTAAGAACAATATAATAAAGACTACCCCACCCCGCAGAATAAACAGATGGCTGGGCCTCTGTAACTGGAGGTAAAAGCAGTCTGCGTATAAAAAACCATAAAGTCTGGGGCCTAGAGCTATGGCATCCCGGACCCTGATTCCCAGGCCACCCTACTCTACAGACTATAAAGAGCCCACCTGAACTGGGTCTCTTCCACCACAGCGGTCCTATCCGCAAGCTTGCGGTGGTCCTCGTGCAGGAGGTTCAGGTCAATGGCCACTTTATCTATTTTGCTTTCGAGGGAAGTGCACGTTTGCTCAATGGTCTTTCCCAGCTCCTCCACCGCTGCCAGAACAGCATCCAGTTTGCTGGACATTGGGTCAGTCGTCGCCTCCCCGGACATCTTGTTGGACAGTGCACGCGTCAGGGGGGGCTGAGTTGTGGACCCCAGTGCCAGCCCGAGGGCGGCCTGTGTGTGACATAGGGGTAGTGCGGAGCATGTGATGCTGACCACCTCAGAGCGTAGGTTTAGGGAAGGCGAAAAGGAACTTGTTCCCCAGCTCAGTCGGTGAGTTCACACCCATGCTCAGTGTTTCTTCTAAAACAGCTCAAGCTGCGGAGGGTACACAGGAAGCAAACAAAGCTGGAGCAGGACAGAAACCCTAGGACACATAAGTACCCATGGAGACAGAATAACAGAGTAATCAAAAGCTCAGGGGTAGGGGAAAACTGACATGGGGAGAGAAGACAGTCAAACAGACAAGTGCAAGAGAGTACCGTTCACTTAAAGAGATGCAGGACAGAGAAAAGATATAGGAATAATGCGGCGAGGGAAACTGACATGAGGTGTGGTGGATGCAAGGCAGGCAAATCAAGATGGTTGGTAATGTCGCATTGTGATAATTAAAAGATGACTTCATAAGCGGATCTATTTATAACATCTAGAATAAAAGGACTTTCATATCGTTGCAATACATGCAGGTTCACCCCTCAAGCGCGGCCTCTCAGCTCGACTCTCTCCGCTCTCTCTGCTTTCCTCGAAAGTCTGATCTCACACCAGCCAGCATTCCAGGACAGCGGGAACAGCTGAGCAAAAGAAAGAGAACTAGTGGACATAACAGGAAGGGTAAGAGGAAGTGCAAATAGGTGTGGAATGTACCGAAGTGGAGGAGCTGAAACAGGGGCAATGCAGTATCCCACATGGTTAATACAGCACTGAGATCCATGACGAGAGGAGCAAAGAAGGAGGAAGCGGTGTGAGACGGAGGTCAAAGGGACTTTTCCTATGTAAACATAAAATGCTAAAGAAGAACATGATAAAGAGAGGGGTGGGCCACCACAGCAGACTTCACCATAATTTCCCATTTGTGAACATGTATTGCAATTCTAAATAACTAATGATCTGAGGTTTTTAATTTCAAATATGGAGGGAACTCCTTCCAACCCCTGCTAAGGTATACCATGCTATGGTAACAACAATGCTTGTTTATGGTGTTCCAATCTAGTTTCTCCATGCAAGGACTTCTATTGACAAGCTAGAGCCCCTGCTTGGAGTAAGGTATTGGCATTAAGGAAGAATATCACAATAGGACTGATCAGATACGAAACTGGTCTTAGAGTCATTGGGTCTGTTACTTTGAATTTCAAAGTTCTCTGGCACTTTACTTATGTAGGACGAAAGCAGATATCCCTTGGTGTTGACTGTATGTAGCACTCACTCACAATGAGAGTGGTAATAAGAGCTCTTGTATCGCTATTTCTCCTATATGGATTTTACTCCTGGGTCTTGGGGAAGTCCTTTATATAGATTTTTTTTACACAATACATTCAAATTGATGACTAAAAGAACACTACAGAATGTAAGTAACATAACAGACCTTGAATACATCTCCACCAAACAAACATTCTCCACTTATTGTGAGTAAATTGTTGGTGTGCTTTAAGTCTACAAATGTGAACAAGCATTTGCAATGCAATAGGTCTCGCATTTACACGAGTTTAAGCTATTGGCATTGTAAATGACAATGCCTTTTATTTATGTTCAAAAAACTAAAATAAAAGGCATTGTCATTTGCAATGTCAATAGCTCAAACTCGCGTAAATGCGAGGCCAATGCTTGTTTAACATAACGGCTGTGGTTAGTGAGGAGGTGTTCAATTGAGTCAAGCAGAGATCCACAGCGTGCACCACTAATGTCAGACACTTCTAGCTCAGTCCTGCGCTTGGGTCTAAAGCCGGACCGCTGCGACTTCGACCCCTATAGAAACTTGAAGATGTTCTGCAATCATTGTCTGTACAATCTTGTAATCTAGATCTGTGTAACTATATCGGAGATGGCTAAAAATACACATGGAAGGTGCTCATGTAAAGCGCTCTGAAGCCCTTGGGCCAAGCTCAAGCTACATAAACTGCAAAAAGAAACATAACACCAGACAGAATTATTTGTTATTTAACCTCATTTTCCGTCTCGACTTCTTAATGTAAACAGATCTTCATGTCTCTATGTTCACATGCTGGTTGCATATCGTGTTGCTCTGTGCAGTGCTCAATGAATTGAAAAAGATAAACTATATGTGCTATGTAAACCCCAGGGCTAGTGCTCAGGTCAGAAAAGCCAGTAAAGCAAGACCTCCCCTAAAAAATATAGGGCCTCTCTACTTTTTTATTTTATTTTCTTTTTTTACAACTTAGGCACTGCACTGGCCCCAAACTCTGCCCCACATAAGGCATAGTACAACCACACAGCTCTTACAACCAATCATAGAGAACCAGCTGTAACCCATCAGAACAGTTTCAATGGTATTATGTAAAGCTAGCGGCAGGTGCGGGCTATTATACACATGCTAGTTAAGAAGACATGAAACCCACCCACGAGGGCAATTAGCTTACTTCGCATTACACACGCTCACATTTCAGACTCCATCACACATACTGAAGTGCGCTCCTACAGAGAGGCGTGGGGTTCCCAGCGCTGCACCCCCTCTGAAAAGACATCCAGGCACTAATTGCTGTCTATTTTACTTCTTTTCATTTGGTACGCCTAGCGTGAGTAGAATGTAATTTTACTAATTACTAATAACCCAGTACAGTCTTTTAAGCTGAAGAGTCGTGCTGGCGGGGGGTGGGCTGTACCCAGGCCCCACCTCGGATGGTTAACATTCCGCCGGAGTCTCTCACGCAGAACAAAGGAAAAGACAAATGCTGCTTACATTTTTTACAAGGCAGGGTCCCTGCCTTGCATGTTGGGCAAATCCCGATTTAATCAGAGGCCAGCGGGGGGGGGAGGGTGAGAGGGCGGAAGGTGGAATGGTGGTGTAAACTCGAAAGGAAGGAAGGCGCAATCTCAGGAAGAAAGGGGAAGAGAGAGTGGAGTGATGGGGAGGGAAGAAGGAAGAAAGATGAGGCACATGTGAAGAGGGAGGGAGATATAATGGAACGGCTCCGGTGATAGGCAAGCAGGTAGAACGAGAGGGAAAGACGAGGGGGAGAATGGAAAAGAGAAAAAAGTGACTCTCGACATGAGGGAAAAGAAGGAGGGAAGGGGTCCCTGAAAATGGCAAAAATGGGGAGAGAAAAGATAGAAGAGGAAGCTGGAGAGAGAGATAACCAAGAAAATTAGAGAGAAAAAAGGAGTAGACATAAGAGAGTGAAAGGAAAAGCAAGCTGTGGAGAAATTGGAACGTCCGTGTGAAAGGAGAAGGAAAGACAGAAAGGTAAGAGAGAAAAGAGGAAAGTGTGAGTGCGGGGAGGGGATAGGTGCAAACACGCGAGGCAGGGTGGATTGAAGAAGGTAGGAAGGGCTGAGCACTAGAGGGAACAAGCAGGAAGTGGGATAAGGGAGGGGTGGCAAATGGTGGGCACTTTCGCAGCCGCTTTGATGTTCTCAGTGGCCGCACGGCTCACTGAGAACATCAAAGCGGCCGCAAAATGATCACGCAGGCTGCCAAATGGTGCGCGCGCCCGGCGCACATGCACAGAAGTTGGCGGCCTGAAAGCACTGGTTTGCACTTCCAAATCCCCCTTTTACAAAAGCTCTCGCGAGAGCAGCGCTAAAGCGCTGGCTCAGGCGAGACCTAAAAAACGGGGTTGTCCATTGTGTTCCAAATAGAGTTGGAAAATTTAAATAGGACAACAACCCTTGTTGAAAATATTTTGAGCATGCCATGGTCTACCGTTGAGTATTAGGTGCAATACATTTTGAATGAATATATTAGATTGTTTGGGCACATTTTACTTTACCGCAATTTCCCTAAAGAATTGTGTTGTTCCTCACTTACTAACAAATACTACTTTTGCTCCATGAAACATTCTTTCCTGGTACTGAATAGAGCTAGAAAGATTCCACTGAAATGACCTCTTGATGACAGCAGTGTTCTTATAAATCACTGTAGAGATATTGTAATTCCTTATTTCTATGTTTGTATTCATATATTGAAATTAAACAGCTTTATTATAGGTAGATGAGGAGATTCTATATTATAATGACAAGCCTTTATTTATAATGGTCTTTATATTTATGTTCAAGTGACTTTTAAACCAAACTAAAAATACTCAAATAGTCTCAATCCTACGTCTTAACAAGAGTCCATCACAAATTGAGATATAGGGTTGGGACTGTCTGAGTCTTCATGAGACCTTGTGCATCTTGGTAAGACTGAGTCTAAATCCAAATCAAATAACTTACTTAAGACATGATTCCAGGTCAAACCATGTAGGTGTATTCAATACTCTGATCATTACAGAAGGTAAAAAGTAATTAGTTCATGAATTAATGAATGAATGAATGAATATTAGATTTCTAAAGCGCAAACTTTGCCCAAGGGCGTCACGGCGCTATCGGCGGGACTCTGATACAAAAATAAAGTACGGTTCAGACAGAAATCTTTTTAAAGAGCCAAGTCTTCAGAGCCTTGCGAAAGAGAGAATGAAACAGCAATCCCAGGAGAATGCCAGGAAGGGAGTTCCATAGACTAGCAGACAAAATGGAAAAAGCTCTGTCTCCCCATCTAGACTTCTGAAACCTTGGAACTTGCAGCAGACTTTTGCTAGCTGATCTAAGCTGCTTGGTAAGGACGTAACGCTGGAACAGCCCTTTGATAGTGTCCGAGCCCAGACCATAAAAGGCCTTATTGGTGAGGCATCGGGCTTTAAACACAATTCTTTGATTTAAAGGAAGCCAGTGCAGTTTGCTGAGGGAAGCCTAGACGGAGTGGAATTTCGGAAGATCCATCACTAGCCTGGCTGCTGCGTTCTGCACCAGCTGCAGGTGATGGGCAAGGCCCTTATTAATGCCCAGATAAAGGGCAATACAATAGTCCAACCTGGACATCACTAATGCAATCACTGCCTGTTTGCGAGAGGCGAAGGAAAGGAAGTGGGAGATTTTTCTGAGGATCCCGATTATCCCAAAGCAGGTGGACACCCTTCTGTTAATCTGGAGACTCAAAGAGAGTGAGTTGTCCACAATGACCCCTAAGCTTTTACCCTGGGATACAGGACCAGAGCAGCAAACAAGTGAATCTGGCCAACAATTGAATGACCAGATATCCTGTTGGTTTCCGAAAATCAGGACCTCAGTTTTTTCCCCGTTGAATTTAAGATAATTCTCAACCATCCAAGAGGAAACTGCTTGCATGCAATTTTTAAAGTTTGAGGCAGATTCCTTAATGCTGTGCATGATAGACACCATCATTTCCGTGTCATCGGCGTGGGACACTACTTCCAATCCAAAGGATCTTACCACCCCTGTCAGGGGGGGCAGCATAAATATTAAAAAGGGTCAGACTCAAGGAGTAACCTTGCGGGACACCACTTAACAGCTGGTTGGGGGCCAAATGGAATTGCCCAATTTTTACTATCTGTGTCCGATCATTAAGGAAGGAGGTGAGAGGTTTAAGGGCCATCCCCCGAGTCCCTATCTCCTTGAGCCGTTCCACCAATCTCAAGGGAGAAAGGGTATCAAAGGCTACTGTAAGGTCAAGAAGAACCAACAGCGTGGTATGTCCCGCATCAACCTGAACACGGATATTATTGAGTACCGAGGTTAGCGCTGTCTCTGTGCTGTGGTCACTTCTAAAACCATGCTGCGAACCATCTAGGAGCTGGTACTCACATAGATAAGAACTGAGGAGGGAATTCAAGTGTTTCTCCAAGATCTTGGCTGGAACTGGTACCTAAGAAATAGGGCGATAGTTTTCAATTCCGCCAAGTCCACAGAAGGTTTTTTTAAAAGAGCTTTACCACCGCCGTCCTCCAAGGGATGGGGTACTGGCCTACCTACATGGCAAAATTGAGTACTGAGGTAAGGTGCGGTACAATAGCTTCTCTTCCTATTTTCAAAATCTTCAAAGGGCAGACCTCCATTGGGGACCCAGATGTAATCCCCCCTAACAGGTGGTCCACAAGTTCTGGAGACAGGGGGTAAAGGTAAGTAGCTTGGGTATCTCCTCCGTGGCCACGAGGGACTCTTGGAAGAGAGGGCATTAGAAGAGACTAATAGGGCACTTTTAACATTGGCAGGTTCCAACGAGGAATATGTATCCATGATTTTAGCACGGAAGAAATCTGCCATGCTATCACAAAGCTCCTGATAGGTATCCATCAGGTCCGGAACAGGAGGAGAAACAAGCAAATTAATAACATTAAAAAGTTCTCTAGGAGATTTAATAGATTCAGTGGCCTTTGAGTAGAATAATACTTTTTCCTCAATAATGGCTGCTTTGTATTCCCTCAGATGTTGTTTGTGAAGCTCCTTACCCGCTGGAGCAGGATCTACACGCCAAATTCTTTCCTGCTTGCGACAAGATTGCCTCATCTTTCTAAGTCTATCTGAGAACCAAGGGGCAGAGGGATTTTTCTTGCAGTGTAGTGCTCATTAAAGGGCGCTAGACTATCCATGGCTGCTAACAGCCAATTCGAAAAATCGTCTGCCACTAAATTAGCATCTGCGTGCACAGGGACATGATAATTTTTTAACAAGTTGACGAGAGCCTCCTTACTAATGAGGCTAAGATTTCTCGTTTTCTCCATTGCCTTGTTAATACGGAACCAAGGGCTGGTACCCATATCCGGAGATTAAAAGGAATGGCATAATGGTCTGACCAGGACAGAGGCATCGGCTCTCCTACCTTAATCCGTTGGTCATTAGAAAATATGCCATCTAATGGTAAACAACGTTTACCCTGAAACTTTTTCAACGCAGGGAATAACAACGCAGTTGTTACAACGACTGCGTTGTGATTCCGCATACCATTACTCCGCAAGTCGGAACAACGACTTGCAGGGGGGGGAGGTGTTGGATTTAAAATCCAACACCTTCCCTAGTGTCCGCACAGACTGGAGTTGGAATAGTAAATTATACTATTCCAACATCCAGCGCCCCCCCCTCCGCAAGTCGTTGTTCCGACTTGCGGTGTAATGGTATGCGGAATCACAATGCAGTCGTTGTAATGATCGCGTTGTGATTCCCTGCGGGGAAAAAGGCTGCGGAATAACGTCATAGATTCCATCTATTACATATCCTGCCACATGGGTGGGGCTCAAAACCAATTGTGATAAGCCACAACAACCCAGGGTTTCCAAAAGAGTTTACATGAAGCTCTGTCCAGATGTAAGTTAAAATCACCCAGCAGGGTAAAGTTCGATCTCGCTAGGTGCGGTTCAAAAAGATTGCTAAACTCCTGGCTGAATGTTCATCAGTTATGAATTAATTCAACTAAAATTTTTAAAGTCATAATCTGCAAAGGGTCTAATATTAGGTAAGTTCTGAATCAAGCCAATAGCCAGAACTAGACATCATGCAAATAAACAGACTGACATAGAGTGTGCTCCCAAAGAAGTAAGCCAAAACTTGAATCATGAATTAACTGACTAGAGCAGAGTCTGCTCTGTTTGAAAGACCAAGTAAGTCTGGCACATATCCCAAAAACATATTCTTTTATGTATTAAGCTAGATAAACTACATACATTTAATGGTGAGATACACTGTAATAGGGTTAAACTATCAATGTTTCACTTTAGCAAACCAATGAACGTTCAAATACATAACATTTTTCAATAAGAAACAACTAGAAACACCTCCTGTACCGAGGTTATGCATTGAGGTGTGCATAGAAAATGACATGCCGTTTATATTATATAGAAACACAATAGAAAGTTCTGCTATTGGACGGTCCACAGAAAAGATTCAAGCAAATGTCCTTGAAAGTAACAAAGATAGGAACGCACATTATTACAACTTATTAATACAGAAACCAAGGCTTAGGCTCTATTTAGCTGATTTTCTGAAATGAAGAAACACGCATATACTTGCAGGTGGAAAGGCTTGTTCACATAAAAGTGTTTCTGTAAATTTAAATAGGTATCAATGCAAGCTGTGTAAGGCCTAGTCAGGCAGCCTAAACCAGGTCTAAATTAGGCATTATTTACTAATTAGTAAAAATGCTCCTACAAATGTATCATTCAGTTCAAAGGTGTGGTGCACCTTCGAATTCAGCAAAAAGATATGTATACACAAATAACCCACTTGCCTCAACTATCTCGTAAGGCTTCCAATTGATGTCTGACGGCTGTTTTAAAACACAGTCCTACTGATAATAATGCAACAAGCAGAAATAATAAAAGCAGGGCTTTATTTTGCAGAATATCAGTAAGAATATGCCTCCAACACTGTTGTATCTGTTAAAGATAACCTATTATAAGCATTTTACAATACATGCATTGCACAAAATTGCAGACAGTACAAACAATAAATCAATGTCCAGTCCAATGCTTACTTTTATAAGAAAAATAAGTATTTTTTTCCCAACTCTAAATCTGCAAATGAATTATGACATTAACAAGCAATAACACAATCCCCTTGAGGTCAGTGCTCTAGTAGTTGTCAGACATGTCCCTGTACCATCCTCTCACTTATTACATGACTGGGGGTATTCCCCATTCACTGATCACGACATCCAGTTAGGAATTAGTCAAAAGTGCCCATGGTGCTCAACGCCTTCTGCAGCAAATCCCGTGGGGACCACAGGCCCAGTTCAAGTTTTACCTGCTCCTGCAGCACAGAAGCATACGGTGTTACAGCAGGTGCCATGAGCATGAGCACTCACGCGTTCACATCCTGCTCAGAGAAGTCTAGCTGCTCGCAGCACACCTAGCAGCACCTAGCAGGAGCAGGCTCACTCTTCTGAGTGGCGTGGTTGGTCTCTCTCCAGCGATCGGAGCAGCTTCCAGCTCACGAATAAACGGTATGTCAATTTCTCCACAGCAGGGAGAGAGGAGGGGAAGTATTCTATCCTTCGGCTCACGACTGGACTCCAGCAAGGATGTGATGTCCTCCTTGGTATTCTCTCATCCCTGGGGGCAGTCAGGGAAGATCTCTTTGGGCGGGCTCGACTCGCTGGTCACAGCCTCACTTTAGTTCTGGGCAGTGGCCTCGAAATCCTTGGCAAGTTAGTACCGGCGGCTCATATTGGCACACGTGGTAAAAATATACCCCTACATCAAAGATGATTATAAGGGTCAGGAGAATTCAGACTCAGGGTCATCCTACCAAGGTGAATCTAGTGCTTCAGACATAGAACAAGACGAGTGGTCCAGTGATGGTTCAAATAAAAGATACCAGATACTGTCGTACTTTGATAAGGTACAAATGAGAAGTCCTACGATGAAGAGACCCACTAAGGAGTGGGGAAGGAACAAATTCCTTTTGTTTAAATTACCCTCACACACCTAGTGGTGTCATGCTTCATCATCGCGTCACCCTGACGCCTAAAAGTAAGGGTGGGCTCGATCGCATTTCAGGGAGCTCTTGGTGATAATGTGACCAGGGGGAATTAAAGATTAAACAACTAAGACTCCTCCAGGGTAAACGTCTACACCAAGAAAGCCCCTCCTAGCACACAGGGTCGCCGCTAAGGCATTCTCGAGTCTTGGCAAACTGGTCACACAATTATTTCCACAGTGGTCCTGTCAGGCATACGGGACCATGCTATGAGGCAATATGGGCTTGGTGCTCCACGCACAGAGTTAGGTGCATGTCTCAGTCTAGGACGTCCCTCTCCTGGAATACATGGGGGTTGTCATAAACAATCATGCACAGTGCAGAGACCCGATTGGTGCACAGTCAAATCCTCACACCTCGCACAGGGAGCCATCAAAATCTGACCCCACACTGGACCTTGCTCCCTCCAACACTCTCCTCTTCAACACAAGGCACACTGGTCTTGGCAAATAGGCAGGTGCTGGTGCTCCAGAGCAGGTGAATGTGGTTTTCTGTGGGTGATGTCCCCACACACAGTGGGAAGACTAGCAGTTTTTGGCCCCCAGTCCTAGTCACCGGCAGAAGTCTTGCAGAGCTTCCCCTCCTCACACAGCCCATCTAAATGCTTGGCAGTTGATACATTTTGTGGTCTCAACCCCTACTTTTTATTGTCCTTTTCCAGACACCAAATGTGATGCAGGGTCTGAGTCTTTGAAGTTTCTGCTTCTTTTGAAGTGTACATTTCTCATTTTCTTCTTTCCTCTGGAAAGGATGTTTTTCTTAGCAGGCAAGACTCCAAAGCTGAATAACCCACAGCACAATTCATGGGAGTGACCAGATTTCACACCAGAATGCCAGCCACAGTGATGTGTGCATCAAAAGGTTAATCCCAGCCTAACTCTTTATGATTCCCTTATCAGTCCCATCTCCTTTCCTGAGATGTGTCCAGGCCCCTTCCTTGTGATCTATCACTGAATCAAAGAGCAGCCTTTTGTGAAAGTGAGTCCCTTCCTCCACTGTGTCCTACCCAGCTCCCAGGAATGCAGCAATACACAACTGTCGAGGGAAATTCCTCTCCTCCTCATGTCTTCACCTGGCAGGGATGGGCTTCCCAAAATCCACCCCAGGGTCCTCCATGTAATGTACCATTGTTAGTGTACTTTCCCAGCACACTTGCTTTCCAGTATTATTACCTGCATGCACTGCCATTACAACCACACATGTATTCAGCACACACATTCAGTGTACACACAATGATCAGTGCACAGTCGAATTTGTCAAATTCACATTTGTCACATACGTCAAATTTTGGATAGGGGTGCCACTGCAGCACTGCTGAAGCTAGATCTCAGTTCGGCTTTCAACACTGTGTCCCACAAGCTCTTGATTGAGTGTTTGTGGAGTTGCGGTGTCGACTATAAAGCGATGCAATGAGATGGCATCATTCTTGCAGGAGGGCACCTTTCAGGTGTTTCAAAAACCCTTCCACTCTCAGGTTTTCCCGCTACAGCAGGGAGTGCCACAGGGCTCCTCCCTGAGCCCAACGCTTTTTAACTTATACTTAGGCCCCCTGGCAAAGGTCATCAAACGTTACGGTTTTAACATTGTTACATACGCAGGTGACACTCAGCTTATCATCACCTTGTCAACGAACTCAGTTGACATGGCTACTTTGCTGAGCTCTTGCCACCTGGAGGTAGCCCAGTAGATGGACTTTAATTGTCTCAAGTTGAACGCAGGGAAAATTGAGGTTCTCCTCTTGGGCAAACAACCTTCCAGCAGGTCCACCGTGTGGTGGCTGAATTCTCTTGGCTCCCCCATCCGTGCTCAAGCTCAGGATTAAAAAACGTGGGTATTTGGTTTGATGAGAAGCTTACTTTCGACTGCCAAATCTTGGCTCTGGCAGTGAAATTTTTCAGGGTCTTAGAGGCCCTTAAAAAATCTTCAACTTCCTGACACGATCTGCAAAAAAACAGTAGTCAAGGCACTGGGTTTGTCCAGACTGGACAACTGTAATGTCCTGTACCTAGGGATGTCTAAAACCCAGCTGATGAGACTCCAGTGACTGCAGAATGCAGTGGCCTGCCTTCTGTTGAATCTTCCTAGATGAGCTACTATGGGGGCTGCACTCTCCAAGCTGCACTGGTTGCCTTTGAAACAGAGACTCTCTTTTAAAGCCCTATGTATTTGTTACAGGGCTCTTGCAAATAAGGGGCCTTGCTCTGGCCATTCCTCAACACATTAGTTGTGCGCTGGACATTCAGCGCCGGGACACTTTGTCCGAAGTACCATGCGCTTTATAAGTTGCAGTATTTTTATTCTTATTATTATTATTACTGCTCAGTTCCGTAGCCTTTCTGTATTTTACCAGCGTGTGCTATTTACAAGTCTAGAGAGCACTAGCGTAGGGTACTGTGGTGCACTGTAGAATAAAGTGTCGTAGATTGAAGTGACATAGAGTGCAATAGTGTAGAGTAGAGTGGCGTACAGTGCAGTGGAGTAGAGTACAGTGTTGCAAAGTAGAGTATAATTGTTGGAAAGTGGATTATTGGTAGGGGCAAATGTAGGTCTACCACTGGCAATAAAGCCACTAACACAGTATAGGGCTCAGAATAGGTCTTAGAAAATTATTCCTATGCTCAACCCTTGGTAACGTGGCTGTGAGCATTTAAAAACACCAATTCAGTATATAATTAAGATACAACACAAAATAAAAATCCAACACCAATTTATAAAAATAGGAAATATTTGTATCTTTTAAAAGACACCACAACAACAAAAATACACTGTAGGAACCAGATATATGAATTTTTACATATTAGTCACTTTCCATTGCTTAGAAACCAACAGTGTCCCTTTTAGTCATTTTGTTGTCTCTGAGAGGGACACATTCACCTTTAGCAGTTGTTCTGGAGGATCTCTCACCAGTCTTGTGCAGCTCCCTCCAGCAGGCTGGGCCCAGTTCAAACTCCTTCCTGAAGTTCTTCTTGCGGGTCCCAAAGTATCCACCACAGAATCCAAGTTTCTGGAATCTCCAAGAGGGTCCTGAAAGTGTGAGAATTTAATTCCCACAATCCACTTGCACAAAACCCTTGCAAATCCACTGGTGGTACTCCAGGCTGGGGATTCTTTCTGGTGATGTCCAGGTGAGCTCTGTTAACCTGTAACTTGCAGGGTGTCCACTCTTTAGTCCTTTTGAAGCAGGTTTGATCCACAGGGCTGTAGTTTCAAATGGTGCAGGCCTTTGGACATGCATATCAAACTCTTCAGCGCAGACCCTTCTGATTCTCTTAAGTTTCATGCAGCAGATCTGAGGGGCTCTGCCCTTCTCAGATACTTATTCCAACTTCTCTGGGTCAAGCAGGAGATCACTCCTGTCCAATGGGCTGCAAGGTTCCACCCAAAGGTGTGACCACTTCCTGGAGAGTGTCGCAAAATGCTAGCCCAGCAACCACTATTCTTCCAAAATTCAATATGTCAGAATTTTCAGCAGTCAGAGAAGACCTGGCTAAACACACCCCTAGGATGGCTAATCTCCATAGTCTCTCCAGAGGAGAGTTGTAAATGAAACTGATGTCTTTAGCTTTTCTTCCCCTTCCCTTGAAGAGCATTATTTACTAACCCTACCCCTGGCTCTAGCATTTCTATGCCCAGCAACCTCTCCTCCCCTAGAGGCTTCCTAACCCCATGGGTCATTTATAACCTCTTGAAAGCAGCCAGACTCACCCACTTATCTCTGACCAATCAGGGCAGAGCAGTACAGGGTTGAATTTTGGCTTACAGACAAAAAAAAGTCTTATAACTTCTTGTCTGTACATTTCATAATAAATTCAACAATACCATATTGTTGG
This sequence comes from Triturus cristatus, assembly GCF_964204655.1. NCBI lineage: Eukaryota > Metazoa > Chordata > Amphibia > Caudata > Salamandridae > Triturus > Triturus cristatus. Next base: position 1,001,489,074 of record NC_140590.1, read on the forward strand.
ATTTATCATTACCATTCTACTGAGTCCTTTAATCCTAGTTTTATGGCTTTTCTTTCTCCAGTTATTAACTAATAACCTTTTCCAATGTTAACCTATGGCATGGGATTTGCAATGGGAAAAGCACCTTGGGCCATTTTCCAGCACCAGGTCTTTTAAAAACCTACTTTATACATAATCTACATATATCTGCAGGACCCCCACCCCAGGAACACCTAGGGGAGTCTTTAGGGGTTCTGAATATGTAGATATTGCAGATCTTCCCTCCACAGTGCGCCTAGCATCAAAGTCGGATTTGGGCACAATTAACTCTTTTAAAGTAGTCCTGTAGCCCAGAGACACTTTTTAAACTGAACTCAGGCTTCAGTAGTGCACACATGCAAGTGCAGAAAGGGCTTCTGGCCTCTAAACTGCCATGCCCTATTATATACTAGGGACTGATAGGTAGTTTCAATCCCCCTGCCCTATTATGTACAAGGGCCCTATGGGTAGGTCATGCCAATCACAGGGGTACCCCAACCCTTAGTGTACCCTAGTGAATGTAGGTGTTTTCACTGTATTCTAGTAGTTTTCAGTATAGTACTGGCCCTGGACCTGGTTAGGCAGAGCCCAGGGTCAGTCAGAGTGAGTTACCACCAGTACCAGTTAGCAAAAAGATGGGTGGTGCCCCGGGCACAGGATGACTTTGCAACAATAATGGTGTAGTGTGCAGTGGTACAGAAGAGATTGGCATAGAGTGCAGTGGCGTTGAGTGCATTAGGTTTCAGTAACGTGGTGTAAAGTTCATTGGAAAAGAGTACAGTGGCATAGAGTGCAGTGGTTTAGAGTAGAGTGGCCTAGATTGCAGTGGCATAGAATAGAGGGGTGCAGAGTAGAGTTGCATAGAGTGGACTGGCACATCATAGATTGCAGTGGCGTAGAGTGGAGTGGCTTAGAGTGGAATGGTGCAGAGAGGAGTAGGGTGGCATAGAGTCCAGTGTTTTAGAGTGCAGTAGAATAGAGTAGATTGTTTCAGAGTAGAGTGAAATAGCAGAGAGTGGAGTGGTGCAGGGTAGAGTGCATTGGTGTAGAATAGAGTGGTGTAGGGACCAATGGTGTAGAGTGGAGTGGCGTAGACTGCAGTGATGTAGGAGGGAGTGAAACAGATTATATTAGAGTGGCTTAGAGTGAACTGGCCTAGAGTGCAGAGATGCAGAGTAGAATGGGGTAGAGTGATGTGGAATAGAGGGCATTGGCATTGCGTTCAGTAGATAGCTTAGAGTTCAGTGGTGAAGAGTAGAGTGCAGTGGTGCAGAGCATAGTGGCGTAGAGTTAAGCGGTGGAGAGTGCAGTGTTGCAGAGTAGAGTGTCTTGGATTGCAGTGGTGTAGAATAGAGTGGTGCTTAGTGCATTGGCATATAAAAGAGTGTTGTAAAATAGAGTGGCATTCAGTGCATTGGCGTAGAGTGCAGTAGAGTGGTGCTTAGTAGAATGCAGTGGCGTAGAGTGCAGTAGCATAGAGTGCAGTGCAACAGAGTAGAGTGGTGGATAGTGCAGTGTTGTAGAGTATTGTGTTATAGAGTGGAGTGGTGTAGAGTAGAGTAGCGTAGAGAGCAGACTGGGTACAGCGGTGCAGAGTAGAACGAGTGGCGTAGAGTGCAGTGATGTAGAGTGCAATGGTGTAACATAGAGTGACACAGAATGCAGTGGCGTAGAGTAGAGTGTAGCAGAAGAGAATATAGTGGCGTACATAGCAGTGGTGCAGAGTAGATTGGCGTGGTGTGCAATGACATAGGGCCTGATTTAGATCTTGGCGGATGGGTTACTCTGTCACAACGGTGACGGATATCTTATCTGCAGAAATATAAATCCCATTATATCCTATAGGGATTTATATTTAGTTAGACGGGATATCCATTACCGTTGTGACGGAATAACCCGTTCGCCAAGATCAAAATCAGGCCCATAGAGTGCAATGCTTTTGAGTAAAGTGGTGTAGAGTGCATTGGCATACAGTGAAGTGGTGCAGAATGCAGTGGTTAGAGTAAGTTGGCACAGAGTAAGATGGGGTAGAGTAATGGGTGCAGAGTTGAGCAGAATTGTGTACAGTGGAGTGGTGCCCTGTAGAATGCAGTGGCATGAAGTGAAGTGGTCATAAAGTAGAGTGGCGTGGAGTGTGGTAGCGCAGAGTGCAGTGGTGGAGAGCAGATTGTTTCAGAGTAGAGTGAAGTGGCATAGAGTGGAATGGTGCAGGATAGAGTGGAGTGGTGCAGGGTAGAGTGCAATGGTGTAGCATGGCATTAAGTGCAGTGGCGTAGAGTGCAGTGGTGTGGAGTAGATAAGAGTAGTGTAGAGTGGCTCGGTATTGAGTGCATTGGCGTAGAGTGCAGTGGTACAAAGTAGAGTGCAGTGGCATAGAGTAACATGTTGTAGAGTGAAGTGACGTAGAGTGGAGTGGTGCAGAGTAGAATGGAGAGGCCTAGTCTGGAGTTGTGTAAAGTGCAGTGGTGAAGAGTGCAGTGGTACACAGTACAGTAGAGTGGTGTAGATTGCATTGGCATAGAGTAGAGTGGGGCAGAGTAGAGAAGTGTAGGGTGTAATGACGTAGAGTGGAGTGGTGCAGAGTAGAGTGGAGTGGTATAAAGTGTAGTATGCATGGTGTGGTAGCGCATTTCTATTACAGACAACACATATGCAATTGAAATGTCCATTACATTTGTACATACATACGGTTTTAGTGCTAAAACTATATAGTGGACAAACAATTATGTGTGGAAATGCCATCACCTAGTGTATTGATTTGTTTTGATCCTATTAAAATATTTGTTCCACCACAGTTCAGAATAACAAAAAAGTGTGCTTTATGAGTGTTTTACTGATTTGGATATGTTCTGAAATATTGGACAGTTCATTTACAAACATATACATTTTGGTGTGTGCTAGAAAAAAATCACACTGTACAGCTTTCCTCCACCACACCCCAGTACCCAGCATGATTGTCACATAAATCCTCTCATTTTGAAGTCAGAGAAAAAAAAGTAAACACCAAACTCCCTTGGAAAACAGACCCCAACATTTGACTTTGTCTCTGAATGCACAGCTGAAGTGACAAGATAAGAACAAGATTGTAAGGCCTGTTCACAGAAAGGAGCACTGGTAGAAGAATACAAGGGCCACTGGTAAGCAGGCTATGCTCCAAGAAAGGGATGAACTCATGCTGGACAGCTTAAAACAAATAAAGTCAACAAATAGAAAGCAAGCAAATGTGAGTTACAAACCACAAAGCCTATGGTGAGCAATGAATGAAATGCATTCCTTCCCAGGGAAGCTTTCCAGATGTCACCAAGATGCCTTTAGCAAGCCAGACAGCTGCGCTGTCTAGTAGGCTTTGACTTAAAAAGGACCTTGGGGCATATTATCAAGGTCCGGCGATAAATATCGCAAAGCGCGCTTAGCGCTTGCATATTTATCGCCGGCTATCTCTGGAATTTATCACCTGGTTAGCGCGTTATCAACAACGCGCATCGCCGAGGCGATAAAAATTCCAGAGATAGTGGGGATATCACCGTTTTCCACCATGGAAAACGGCGATATCCTAGATGATAGGGCCTGTGGTCTTAGCCACACAATCCACCCCCTCATGTTAGGTATGCCTTAGTCAGGATTTTAACAGACGTTAAATTCCTGCGTTAAGACATACTTAACGTGATTTTATATATCGCTAACCCTCCTTGTCAATATGTTGAAGCTGGGTTAGCGATAATTTCCCAAGGGAGTCTTGTCAGGCACGCCTCCTTTGCATCTCATTAGCGATGCGATCAGAGGCGTGCTGACAAGGGGCGCTATTCGCAGTAAACTGTCGCTAACACCTGTTAGCGACAGATTGCTGATAGGGCGATAAAAATATCCCCGCTTTAGCGGCAAAAAGTGCCGCTAAAGCGGCGATATTGCCCTTGACGATATGCCCCCTGGTCACTACAGTATTTTCTTTCTTTGTTGCCTGACTGCACGCATTTCAAGCAGGGCAGAAGCTTGCTTTGTTTCTTTATTTTGTTGACTTTCTCCAAAGTGCACGTTTTATCCAACATTTTACTGTTTCCTACAACTGTATATTTTATCTTCTCATCACAATTTGCCAACGTTTTTCGGAGATTTATGACTTATTGTTGAGGCGCTCTGAATTGTTTTCTGACGACTGCTTATTTTATCCTCTAAGCACGCATTGTCAATGGTTTTCGGAGCTGTATGATTCATTGGTTGGGCGCTCTGGCTCATTTTAAGTAATGTAATCATTATTTCTTTAACACATTTTATGAAATACATTTGGGGGAGAAGTGTAGTTTGTTACAACATTTTTTCGAGTTTATCTCAACGATTGCACATTTTATCCTCTTAGCACACATTGTCAATGTTTTTCAGACCTGTACGAATTATTGATTTTTGTGGCACAGTGAGCTGTTTTAATCTTTTTAAGAGTTAATGTAAGCGTTATTTATTTAATCCTTTTTATAGGAGATATATTCGGGGGGAAATCATGATTTGCTACAAAATTGTGTTGACTTTCTCATACGACTGCACATTCTATCCTCTGAGCACGCATTGTGAATGTTTTTCAGAGCACAAATTACTACAAATCTTTGTTTGCATTCAGTTTTTTTATTTCATCACTTTGTCTTAGCTCATCAGATTGATTACATTGAACCCCATGTCTGTTATGCGGATTTAACACAAATTCTTCTTCAAACACATACCCAGAGGCTTAGCTTCAGGGGGCATGTTTTGGGTGTTACACCCCCCCCCCCCCCCCCAATAAATATATTTTCTAGTAAATAACTGGGTACAGGCTCTTCCATATTGGTTTGGTGAGGTGTCTGTCGGATTTCGCCAGGACTTTACATACACACAGGAGAAAACGCTTACACACTCTCTCCATCTCTCTGTTTTTGAAAGTCTTGAAAAATGTTCGATACTTTACAAAGTACTGTGATTTCTCTCCATTAGTACCCCGACAATCGCATTCCGCTCCCTTTACACAGCCCCTCGCTCTCACCCGCCCTTCTTGCGATATAATGTATATTAGCATTATATTGCTGTAGAATCTGAACCCCCCCCACCCTACAGACCAAGCTACACCCCCCTGAACATTTCAGACAGTAATTTACTGCTGGCGCCACTTGAACACATGTTCGTCGATAGCACTTCACACCGGTTACAGCCCATTCACTGCCGAGACGCCGCTCACTTGGGAAACACGCGATAGCATCTCTCCACGGGAAACAGGCAGCCCCATTGTAACACTTGCACACATGCCTCCTTTTCTCTTCAAGGAGAACATCAAACGGATACACTTTTGAAATTTGGGCTTTATAGTGCTTAAAATATTACTACGCTCACCCATTCGAAAAAGTCCAACAACACTTCCATATTGGTTGCTTAACGATCGCGGGTGCATTTCATTATATTTATATCTTTTTGGGCCTTTGTGTGTTCTGGTTAACGCACTAAAATGTAATCATTTACTTTATCTTGCACAATGTACAACAAATCCAATTCAGGGTTCATACAATGCTGGCAACACGCATTTAATTTCCATTGGCCATTTTCTCCCAAGAGCCTGTCTCTATTCCCTGAGGAGATGTCACCGATTCACCTGCAGCTATCTAGAAGAACCGCGACAGTTCTGCGCCTGCGCACAGGAACGCGGTCTCCTTCGGGTATTTTCACCCTACGGACGCGGTCTCTTTCCGTTGCAGGATTCCTGGCTGTGTGCTTTAAACAGCAGGACCAAGGGGTCTCTGGTTCCGTGCACCCCACCTGCTCGAAGTTTTGAGGAGCAGTCTCCTGACGCTCCACGTCACTTGCGGAGTGTTAAGGAAACAGTAGGAACCCCCTGTTGGCGACGGGCCCGGTTCTAGCGGGTGGGCCAGGCCCACCCAAACATGAGCCTGGCCCACCCAAACAGGAGCCTTGGCCCTCGCAGTGAGGGCTTGAAGGCAGGGTCGCAACAGCATTGGGATCAAAGGGCTGTCTGTGTGTGTGTGCGCCCGGGCTGAGACAGATTCCCGGGCGCGCACACACACAGACTGTTTTTGAGATTATCGCAGCTGCACCCGAGTACTTCACAGGTCTTTAATAGACCATTTACATGTTACGAGGCTTTGTTTATTTTTTCACCCCTTCATCTCCACATGGCGAAAGGCAACAAATCCTTTGTTTGGCACTGGTAACCTTTGCCTACTGTTCTGCTGCGTGGATATTTATTTTTCTATTTAGCACAGGAGAAAATAAGTTTGTTTGTTCCTATTCACCTTTCCTGACCCCTGCAGCAGCTTATCACATCAGGCTGTGACACAGAGGTTGGCTAATGGAGTAGGTAAGAGAATTTGTTATTTGTTTTTCGGTTTTAAAATCTGCACAGGCCCAGCAGGGCATGTACTTCGTGTAAGCGTCATTTAAACAGTTTTTAGCCTGATCATGGCCAATGCAGGACAACAAGGCAATACAAAATGCCCAGATAACGCTGGTGATTAATGATCCTGCTGGAGAGCAATCATATGTCTGTTAGAAGTTTTTATATGTAGATGAACTGTATTTTATGTGGAAGCTCAGTTACTGCCTTTGTCACAGAGATCCTTGTGCTACTTGCAGTTCAGAAGTTACAATCCTAACATAGGACAGTGACCAATGCACTGTCATAGAAGAGCTGCATACAAACATGAATGGTATAGTTAGAACTTCGCTTTCTTTTTTTGTGATATAGTTAGAACTTCCTCAGTCTTTCATTATTCTAATGTTGCTAAAATGAGTGTGTTTGGGCAGATATACATTTTTATCAGTAAAGCTGACCCCCATGGAATACTCTTCAAATCCTAAGGTTGTGTTTCCCCAGACCAAACCCTCTTAACATATACTGCCCACCAGTATGGATGACGTGTGATTCATACACCTTGTAATCTTCATTGGTTTATGTGACATTCCCTGTAGACTGATTTACATACTTGTATGATTCATTGTCTCTGTATAATGTGTGCGTGGTGTAAAGTACTGACACACACTACACTGATATGAGTAGCGCTATACAACAAATGAAATGCATATTAGAGAGGGGCTACGTAAAGACGAGGGGCACTGTTGGAGGGTGGCAGTGAGTGAATCCGAGGAGGGAGGTCATGGGGTGGAGGGGTGAGCTAGGGAGAGATGAGGGACACTGGTGGAGGGTGGTAGTGAGGGAGTCTGAGGAGGAGGTCATGAGGGGGAGGGGCTACGTAAAGATGAGGGGCACTGTTGGAGGGTGGCAGTGAGTGAATCCGAGGAATCCGAGGAGGGAGGTCATGAGGGGGAGGGGCTATGAGGAGATGAGGGGCACTTGTGGCGTGTGGCAGTGAGGGAATCAGAGTAGGAGGTCAATAGGGGGGGGCCATTGTGGTAAATAAAATTCCTTTACCGGGACTTAATTTGATATATAAACATAATAAAATAGCTCAGTAAAATGAGAGGCAGAATCCGTGGTATTAGAGGTTCGGAATGGGCTTTATTCCAATGATCGATTATAATCGGTTGCTCCAAGTTCCATCACCACGGAGGTTCAGGAAGTGAAGTACATACATTATTGACATGAAATGACTTTTATAGATCATACATTACAATGAAGCGAATGCAGTAGGCGTAACAATTGATAAGGAAAATGACGATTTATCTGTGTAACCGAAAAATGGGTGTAATAAGGAGTAAAAAGGAACATAATTGGTTATGATGTCACATATAGGTGGATCTATAAGATAATACTTGGCATAGATGCGCGCGCAGCAGTATGACGTGTGATTGACGTGCGACTAGGGGGTGAAGGGGACTTGGCATTTAGCTCTACATGTGGAGACAAGAAGTCTGGGGGGTCAAGTCAACCTAATCCCAAATCATATCTAACATCCTATGTTTAAAGAACTATGTTATCCACAAAAGAAGGACTCTCGGACAGAATCTATTCTATACTGACTGTGCGTGCGTGTACAAGCGTCTAAGTGTCTACACTAAATGCGAGGGGGTAGAAATATTCCATGGTAACAGGACTATGAATTACTTGCATAAGGGCAGAGAAGCCGGGCCTTTTGCTCGGTAACTGGAAGAATGTTTACTTAAACTGCTAGACAGGAATGCATCGGCTGAGGGGGAAGCAGATAATTCGAAGGTGAAATACAGTTCTTGGCAGAGAATAGGCTGATGTCAGGCTTCGTGAGCCGCGCAGAGAATGAGACAAAGTTCATGGTCACAGATGCAGGCTCAGACTCGAGGTTTCAGAGGCAGAAAGCAAGAGGAGTTTGATGACAGAATCAGGGCCTACTTGCCTGGACTGTAAAATGGCATAAGTGAACCATATAAAGCCGGTGGCCTTTCATATTTAGGAATGGAATATCCGGCCTATTCATGGCGGATCTGACAGAGGACATGTTGACGGTGGACGCACATGTATTTGCGTCTTCATAACTGGAACTGGAGGAAACATACATGTACTTGTGACATGCACATGGAACCGTTGGGGTCCAAGATAGGGGACATAACTGACCAGAAAAATCCATATTTCCACATTCCCTCCTTGTCCCCTACTTGCCCGTCAAGAGATATCAATCTTCATTAATCCATTGATCTGTTCATATAGCATCATTTGTTCTTCTTTCTTCTTCCGTGACAAATGAAATCTTGGTGGTGGAATACACGATGTGGTACACAGACCACAGATCGCTGGTCCACATTGTAGACATAGACAGCAACTGAATAGTATGAGAAGGCCAATACCTAGGAAGGATAAAACTCTCCATCCCCAGGCTGATATCACATTCCAAAACCAACTGGACCAAGTCCAAGTGCCTGGGTTCTGGTGTATCTGGTTTACAATCTTATGAAGGCGAGTTATGGCTTTATATACGGATGGCGAATTTTCTGGTATGAATACGCAGCAGCTTGATCCGATGACCCTACAAGCTCCGCCCCTATCAGCCAGGATGACGTCAAGGACAAGACGATTTTGAAGCACAACAATCCGCATAGCAGACTGCTCTTCCGTTAAATTGCCTAAGGCGGAAATAGTCTCATTCACTACTGCTTCAAGGGTTCTAGTTAATCTACGTATCAGCTTACTATTAGTAACAGTACCTATATAGGGAAAGATGCCTTTATTAAAATCTACATACTTGTCCCATGCCGTCTCAGTGTAATCGACAATGGGGAGATCTCTCCGCTCTCTGTTGTGTACTAAATGAATATTTCTGTAATAATCAGGAGGAGCTAGGAAAACAGGTGGCAAAAGGAATGCAATGTAGCAGGTACCATCCCAATCTAGAGGTAGACGCATATATGCAGTCTGACCACATATAAAGTAGGAGTGGCGATAAGCTCTAAATGAAGATTTGCCTTGATCACTGAATTCTACTATAGTAGTGCATTTACTATGGCCCATATGTATGGAACCAACCTTTCTTACACACAATTCACCCTTCGCTGGGAATACTGACATGGTGGGTAAGACTAGTTCAACTTCGGATTCGACATTTAGAATCATGAGATTAGGTGTAAAATTACCTAATCCGTATACTTCATTTTCTAGATCAGTTCCTGTTCTTTTGGGGCGACCCTCCTTGTCAGGGTAGCAGACCTTGAGTAAAACTAGGTTCAGGTTTCCCCATACCCAATGATCTTGGTAAACTGCTGTGTCTGAGTCTATGGAATTGATTAAACTAAACCATGCTCCACAGGAGCCATTATGTGTAAACGGATGTGGAAAGAAAGGCAGGACTCCTTCATAATTCTGATAGGGAGGGAGCCGGCCACACACCCAACAATTAGTGGCATTACTAGTCTGATGGGAATGATGTAACATACTAATGAAAGTGTTATTGCGCAGCGCAAGTCTATAAGACAATTCATGCGGAGGTAAGTCACTAAAAGAATGTTCAGCAGTAACATTATAAACATGTCTAGAAATAGGGTAATATATGTGCAACAATATACTTGCAGTAATTATTAAAAGACTCAAGAAAAACAAGATTAATAATGTCACTATGCAGTGGCTACGCAGTGATTTACAATACGCCTGTCGTTTCAACATTTTCCGCGACTGTCCATGATTCAGGTCTAGAGGATACATGTCAGAGACAAATTCAACCGCTTCACCTTGGAGAGGACTTAAACAATCAAATTGTCTGACGTTCTAGGCCTCAATTTTACTTTATAGAGTTCGGTTTCAGTCTTTTCAACCAAAGGAAGTTTTGAATCAGTCTGTGAGGGAGTGCAGGGCACAATGTCTATATCCGAGGATAGTCCATGAAATTTCTTGATATGACTTGAATGAATCCAGCCCTTGCGGCCCTCGATCTTCACGGCTGTTCTTGTGGTCAGCAGAACCAACTTGGGTGTCTTCCACCTGGGCTCCAGCTGAGTCTTTCGGTCGAAATTTCTCACAAATACGAGATCACCCGGAACTACGTCATGGGGTTTCACCTCAGTGTTGTCGGGAAAGGCTGCAGCTACCTGTGAACGACAAGATTGTAGTGCAGACATCAAGGAAGCCAAGTAATCTGTCAGCATATTACAGTCAACATCAGTTATTTTGCGTGGTATAGGCGTCCCCCACATATTTGGTGGTCTGCCAAAGATCACCTCATACGGGGATAGCCCTGTTCGAGAGTGTGCTATCATTCTCATGTAAAAGAGTGCAACTGGTAACGCTACTACCCAGTCGACACCTTTTTCTCGGCATATTTTGGACAATCTAATTTTCAGGATCTGATTATGTCTTTCTACGAGACCTGCTGCCTCGGGGTGTCGGACACAGTGGAATTTCCACTGATATCCTAACAGAAGTGAAACATGTTTCATTAATTCGGATGAGAACGGCTGGCCGTTATCTGAGTAGACAACACGTGGTAAACCGTATCGTGGGAAGAATTCTCGAACCAACTGTTTGGCAGTAGTCGGGGCAGTGTAATCTGAAACCGGGTATGCCTCTGTCCAACGGGACAGAGCGCAGACAACTACGAGAACATATTTGAATCCTCGACATCGTTCCATCTGGATATAATCCATCTGGAGGGCTTCAAAAGGGTGATTAGGAGGATGAAATCCACCCTGTTCTACGGGAACACTTTTTCCTGGGTTAAACTGACAACAGATCATACAGGTACGGACCTTTTGTTTGGCTGCTGCTCGTAAATGTTTATTGAACCAAATGTGTTGAATGCTGTCTAGCATAGCTTTTTCTCCTAGATGTGCTGGACTATGTATAGTGTTAATTATAACTTGGACCATTGAATCAGGAAGGAACCATACAGACTTTTCCTTCATCATCCATCCTTGGTCCGTTTGGATCCCTCCTAATTCAGTCCATTTCTTTATTTCGTCTGGTGTAGCATGTGTCTGTATGTCAATTACGTCAAGAGTAGGATCTTTAACTGTCATACACTGTGTCGGTGTCGGGACTATTGTCTTTATCATGTCGGGGGTTTGAGTTTGAGCAGTCTGTTTAGCTGTTCTGTCGGCTAGATCATTGCCTTGGGAAATGATATCAGTAACCTTCGTATGAGCTTTACATTTCATAATTGATATTGCCGTGGGTAGATGTATTGCATCTAATAAGGCATGAATGAGGGGTCCGTGCTGAATGTGGGCACCGTGGGAAGTTAAATAACCTCTCTCTCGCCACAGCACGCCGAAGTCATGTACAACTCCGAATGCATAACGTGAATCAGTGTATATGTTGACTTTTTTATTTGTGGCTTGAATACAGGCTTGTGTCAGAGCGATGAGCTCTGCGGCTTGAGCTGACAAAGTATTTATACGATTAGTTTCAATGACTTTAGTATCTGTGGTGACTGCGTAAGCAGCCACTAACTCTCCTGTACTTGTTCTCATACATGAACCATCTACATACAACGTCAGGTCTGGATCTGACAATGGAACATCTGTCAAGTCTTGTCTGGGTTTCGTCGTGATTGTAATAACTTCAATACAGTCATGAGCTAGTGGGTCTGTTCCGGTTACTGGCAAAAGTGTGGCAGGATTCAATGTGTTACAGCGTCTGATTTCTATATGTGGCTGAAACAATGTAAGTTCGTACCCTGTAAGTCGCGCTATAGTCAAGTGTTGTGTTTGCGTTCTATTTACAAGAACCTCTACTGCGTGTGGTACTTGAACTGTCAATGGATGTCCTAACACTATGGCATCGCTTTGTCTGATTGCTAAAGCTGTCGCTGCTACTGCGGGCAGCCGCACTCTGGAACGCTCTCCCTTTGAAACTCCGGACCTTTGGTGACCTGCTCTCATTCCGCAAGGCCGCTAAAACTCATTTATTTTCTGAGCTTTGTTAAATCCTTCACTCCCCAATTTCTTAATAATTATTTCTGTTCCCCAGTTGTGTTGTGTTCGCCACCTTGTCGGTGCGCCGGGACGCTCCTTCGCTGGAGCAGCCGTGCGCAATACAAATAGCACTAACATAACATAACATAACATAACATACTGATTTCAGGCATGCAGGCAAAGCCTGAGCTACGGGATCTAATGTACTAGAAAAGTAAGCACATGGTTTGTGTGCTCCTGCTTGTTCCTGTGTGAGTACTGACAAGGCAGTACCTTCGCGTTCTGTAACAAAGAGTGTAAACTGTTTTCTGTAACATGGTGTTGCTAAAACAGGTGCTTGACATAAAGCTTTCTTTAGGCTTTCAAAAGCTTGTGTATGTTCCTGAGTCCAAGGGAGAACAGTCGATGTGGCTGCCTCCTGTGTGGTTAACTGAATGAGTGGTTTTGCTAGAAATGCATACTGAGGGATCCACTGCCTACAATATGAAGTGAGGCCTATGAAAGCCCGCACCTCCTTTTGTGTCTTGGGTATTGGCATGTTAGCTATTAACTGAATGCGGTCGGGTGTAAGCTGCCTTCCCTCCTTGGACAGCGAGTGTCCAAGATAAACAACTCGCTGGACACAGAATTGCAGCTTAGAAGGGGACACCTTGTGCCCCTTTTCGGCTAGAAATTGTAAAACTGTCAGTGATGCTTTTTCACATTCCGGTTCGCTTCTCGCGGTGATCAGCAGATCATCGACGTATTGAAGCAGGGCAGTGTTAACTGGCATGTGGATACTATCTAGTTCTCGTTTCAGTGCTTGGCTATAGATGCTGGGGCTTTCTGTAAATCCTTGAGGTGCGCGTGAGAATTTAAAGCTACGTCCATTCAAACTAAATCCGAACAAATATTGGCTCTCCGGATCTATTGGGACGCTGAAAAAAGCATTTTTGAGATCAATTACAGTAAAGAATGTTGCTTCGGAATCAATGGCTGTCAGTAATGACGAGATATCTGGGACCACAGGAAATTGTGGCACAATGCATTTGTTTAACTCGCGCAGATCAATAACCAATCGATATACTGGCGGGGCCTTAGGATCTGTTCGTTTAAGAATCGGAATTATCGGTGAATTACATACATTGGAGTCTGTTTCCACAACTACTCCTTGGGCAATGAGCTCGTCAATGATTTGTAGTAAAGCCACTACAGCATCTGGTGGTAACTTGTATTGTCGCATTCGTGGTAGCACCACTCCTGCCTTTAATGTGACTCTATATGGTGTAATATTCATGCAACCAACATCAGTAGGGCCTCGTGCCCATAGATGTGTAGGTAAAGTCTGCAGTCGGGGATCCATGTCTCTAGACACATAGTGACCTTTAAAATCACGTAAAAACAACCTTACTCCTTCCGGAGAACAACATATTATGGCTCCTAGAGCTTTCAATGTTTTTATTCCTAGCAAGTTTTCTGGACATGATTTAGTAAGCAATAAATCTGTAGTTCGGGTCAGAGGTCCTATCGTAAGTGGCAGAGGTTGTGACACTTCATTAACAATAGGTTTTCCTGAAAAACCAAGGGAAATATTCTGTGAGCCTGAGAGGGGTGCCCCTGGAACTTCACTACGTTTTATAGTTGTTCGACTTGCCCCTGTATCGAGTAAAAATTTTCTATCTTGGCCTAATACTTCACTATGTACATAAGGTCCTTCTTGATCTACAGGTATTTCAATAAGGGGTAAGTCAACTTCCCTCTCTAGGCTAGTTCATGCGTAACGCTGATACTCAGGATATTCATACTGGGCGGTCTGATACATTTGTCGTGTTGTTGTCTGTGTGGCAGCAACAGGCAACGGTGGTGCAGCTGGCACAAACTGTATTGGCTGTTGTGCGGCTGGCATGGCCTGGGCATGCTGCAGAGCTCCTTGTTCATTCTGATCTTGTCTGAGTGGCCGTGATCTTTCTTGTGTTTTACCTATGGCGATATTATGTTTTAAAACTGGACAGTCGTGTACGTAATGACCTGGCTTTTTACAATAATTGCATGTCCCTTTTACAGGTCCTGCTGAATCGGAATGTGTCATACCCTTTTTATGTCCTTCAGCTGGAACTGTCTGGGAAACTAGCATTTTCATTTTCGTGTCTTTCATGCGTCTGTGTTCATGTTCTTGTTCCTCTCTAATTCTATTGTGATGGTACTGTAACATTTGTAACATTTGTGATGGAGTGTTACCTTGCCAGGTACTCTCGAATTTTAATACTCTATTCTTTACTGGGGGCAGGGCATTTTCCACTAATTTTGTCACAAACAGATGTGGGTATGATTCGCTACTTGCTTTTATGCCACTATTTATACCAAAACATTTTTCAAATCGGGCATAGTAATCGCTAGTGTCTTCATCTTGCTTCTGTTTACAGGCTGAAATTGTACCCCAATCTTCCTTTTTCGTAGTTAATAAACGTGGCAGTACCTGTACTAGTAAACCTGGTAGTGCTTTAGTTTTATCCCCAAGTCCTGCTCCTGCAGTTCGGGCCTTTTCTTCCGCTTCTAACACTGACCATTCTATCTTTTGGTCTCCTACCTCCCACTCTTTTTCCTTGAGTTTCTCATAAATGCCAGCAGGCATCAATACCTTTAATATTGTCATAATGTCGGGATAGGTATACTCTCCCATGAGTAACATGTCTTTAATTTCTCGGTGAAAACCCGCTGGATCTTTGTCATGACTGGGTACCACTTTCTTCATTTGTAACAATTCTATTTTTGATATGGGCGTATATACAAATACGCGCTTAAACTCGTTGTCCTCGCCCTTTATTGGGTGCACTTTTCGTAAGGGATTCTGTCTATCCATGTAATACGTGGTTCTTTCCTTGATGGGCAATGAGACACGCTCTGCGCATACAAAAAGAATATACTGCTTTCTTGATTCTAGAATTTCTTTAATTAATTTAGTACCTGCACCTCTCCATTTATTCATAAGCAATTCAGTCAATATGTCAGGTAAGGGACAAGGGTCCGAACGTTGACTCCGATATAGTATAATGAGTTGTTGAATCATATAAATCCCAGCTAACCTCTGTTCATCTGGGGTGAGATTCAAAAATGTGCGTACTACTGTATCATCACTATATTTTCCGGGACTGTCCACCCAATGGACAGCTGCCCTAGCCAAATCTTGTTCATCCATAGAATCGAGGAAGTGATAACCCCTTCGTTCTCGGAGTAGTTTGTCGGCGGCTTGGAACGAATGCTCGTTAGACCTGATGTTAATTATAGGTATTTGGAAATTCCTGTTATTATCTGGACATATCGGACGTATCGCGTCAGTAAGACGTCTATTATTATTACAAGATCTTCCTCTACCTACATAGGCTATGGTGTCCGACTGTCCCACGGGCAGTCCTGACCCTTCTTCCTCGCTTTGTTCGAACTCGTCTACCTCTAATCTTTCTTCGTGTAGGCGTTCTATTTCTTTACGGATCTTTCGGCACATGGCTATTATACAATTTTGCTTATCATGTCTCCCTTCTGATATATTCTGGCTCCATCTGGTAAGAATTTGCATTGCTTCCGGGTTTACCCCCGGTCGGTCTTGATTTCTGATCACACAATTTATGAGGAAACGTAACAGTTCCCCCTGTATCTCTACTTTCTGGTATTCCATAGCTCTGTTAATACATTCTGGATCTCGCCCTGTTTGGACAAAATGATATATTTTATCTAAATGCGCAGTCATTCCTGGTAATTTCCCTAAATACACTGCGGCTCGTCTGATACGCAATGATGCCAGGGTCATTTCGTCCTCTTTACCGGGCACAGGGTCATATCTACAATCTATAAGAAGTTCCTTAAGCGTACGGGCACTTATGAGTTTGGGTGTACGTGAATGTGCTGACTCTTGAAAAGTAAGTTTATTTATTCTGGGTGGCGTAGAAAAAATATTGGTAGCACCTCCCGTGGCCCCATCTGGGGTGTCGGGTGTGAAAGGATTCGTTGAACGTGACACAGCAACTACAGGTGTGGACACAGCTATAGAAGTAGCTGTAGGAACAGATGTAGAAACAGATGTGCTTGCCGGAACTTGTGACTCGATCTGTTGCTGTAGGGATACGGGTACTGGATCTTGGCGTTGGATCTCCCTGGTATGCGGTCTATGTGGGGCGGAATTAGCATACTCGGGAGCTGCGTCATCTAAATATGAGGAAAGAAAAACATCTTCTGCGGTTCTAGGATGCCCCTTAGGATGTACCTTTATTGGGAATAATGGGGGTGGCAAGTCTTTCGGTATCTCTGGAGTAGCCTTAGGTAATCCTTCGGCCAGAAGGGGATACATACCATTCATAAGGGCATTTCTTTGCCTATCTACTTGTTCTGATTTCACTCGGATACCTTCCTCAATTAATAGATTTTCTCGAACTTTATTTGAACTCTCTTTATTCTTTTCTTCCTGTCTACGTGCTTTTTCCATACGTCTATGAGATTCTTTACGCCATAACTCAACGGCGTCTTTCTGTGACTGTCTGACTTTCCTTTTCCATAACTCTTCCTCGACTTTCATGATGCACTCTGCATCCCAGGTCCCCGCTGCGGGCCACCTCTGACTTTCTGTTAATCCCTTGGTGTAGTCTACCCATAAATCAAGAAATAATATAGCGTCTAAGCCATGTTTGTGATACATGAAGTGCCCTGGAGTGTCCCTAGGAGGAATAGGGACGGCTTCTTCGAGTACCCCTTTTCTAGTAGTGATCTGTCTTAATTTCGAAAAGAGCGGCATATTGAGAACTGACCTTATACTTGATTTTGAACAGACTTAATACAGTAAACACGATAATGAACAACCATTCATACCACAATATGCAGGACGTTTAACACATTAAACATTAAACATTAAACACATTTTTTAACCTTTAGAATAAACAACAATGGTGATCGTCTGCATAACTAATCACCAAGCATAATTCTTGACAATAACTAGATACTTCGGAATACTTGATATACTGCTAAACAGTACAGATACACTGCTAAAACAGTGCAGACCGGATTTGTGTACCCAAACCCGTCTTGACCGGCACAACCTATGTGCACGTCAGAAATGCCTCCCCAGTAATGGTACTCACCGGGTAGCTTCGGAAACGGAAGGCCTCGGTAACTTGAACTTGAACCGGACTGGACTCGACTCGACTCGTCGGAAACTGGGCTTGACTTCGAACTGGTGGGTCTCTGTATACCTCGGATCTTGCTCTCTCAGCTAGGCTCTGGTCGGGATACTTCGCACTTCTCACCGCCTCGTCTGGGTGTTGATCGCAGTCTCAGTCGCCCCCGCTTGACCGGAGGGAGATACAGGAAATCCTGCTGGTACGCGTTATTGTCCGTCCAGCTGTGGCAGGAGACCGGGCTTGCAACTCACCGCCGGCGCGTGAGATGAGAAAGTGTCCCTATTCGGGCGCCATTCATGTGGTAAATAAAATTCCTTTACCGGGACTTAATTTGATATATAAACATAATAAAATAGCTCAGTAAAATGAGAGGCAGAATCCGTGGTATTAGAGGTTCGGAATGGGCTTTATTCCAATGATCGATTATAATCGGTTGCTCCAAGTTCCATCACCACGGAGGTTCAGGAAGTGAAGTACATACATTATTGACATGAAATGACATTTATAGATCATACATTACAATGAAGCGAATGCAGTAGGCGTAACAATTGATAAGGAAAATGACGATTTATCTGTGTAACCGAAAAATGGGTGTAATAAGGAGTAAAAAGGAACATAATTGGTTATGATGTCACATATAGGTGGATCTATAAGATAATACTTGGCATAGATGCGCGCGCAGCAGTATGACGTGTGATTGACGTGCGACTAGGGGGTGAAGGGGACTTGGCATTTAGCTCTACATGTGGAGACAAGAAGTCTGGGGGGTCAAGTCAACCTAATCCCAAATCATATCTAACATCCTATGTTTAAAGAACTATGTTATCCACAAAAGAAGGACTCTCGGACAGAATCTATTCTATACTGACTGTGCGTGCGTGTACAAGCGTCTAAGTGTCTACACTAAATGCGAGGGGGTAGAAATATTCCATGGTAACAGGACTATGAATTACTTGCATAAGGGCAGAGAAGCCGGGCCTTTTGCTCGGTAACTGGAAGAATGTTTACTTAAACTGCTAGACAGGAATGCATCGGCTGAGGGGGAAGCAGATAATTCGAAGGTGAAATACAGTTCTTGGCAGAGAATAGGCTGATGTCAGGCTTCGTGAGCCGCGCAGAGAATGAGACAAAGTTCATGGTCACAGATGCAGACTCAGACTCGAGGTATCAAATGCAGAAAGCAAGAGGAGTTTGATGACAGAATCAGGGCCTACTTGCCTGGACTGTAAAATGGCATAAGTGAACCATATAAAGCCGGTGGCCTTTCATATTTAGGAATGGAATATCCGGCCTATTCATGGCGGATCTGACAGAGGACATGTTGACGGTGGACGCACATGTATTTGCGTCTTCATAACTGGAACTGGAGGAAACATACATGTACTTGTGACATGCACATGGAACCGTTGGGGTCCAAGATAGGGGACATAACTGACCAGAAAAATCCATATTTCCACACCATGGAGGGATGAGGGGCACTGTTGGAAGGTGGTAGTAAAGGTATTTGCCGAGAAAGAGGTTATTGGTGTGGCGCCCAAAAAAAACTTTTGCATCAGCGCTAAAGCCAGCCCTGTCATGGCCTTTCTGTTTTTGTTTATTTAATTAGCAGTCGGGTCATAAGGGCTACGGTGGAACATACTAAGTGCGTGTTAATTATATTTACTGCTATATTCAATGTTTTAAGTTTGAAGGTGATTTTACTAATGTTTTTAAGGGGAAAAATGAAAGTGGAGCCCGATGGTGCCTGACATGGGGCTGGGGCCCAAGGTCAGCTGTGAGATAAGGTGCACTGGAGAGGAGCAGTGGATAATCAAGTCTGTGAGGGAGTGCGTTGCAGAGTCCGGGGTCAGGTGGAGGTAGTAATGAAGAGGGATTCTCCCTGAAGGCTCACACAGAGGGAGCCTGAGAAGTGTCACTTGCCTGATACTCTCACCTCAGAAACCTCCTCTTCCCATCAAAGGAACATTACATGGAAAAAACACTTTTTGAGAGTGATAACATTTAGAAAGAGATTTGAAAAAGAGTGCGTTTTTACTGGGCCTTGTAAGACTAAGAAGAGATAAAGGAGGTCCCTGAAGCAGGCCTGCCCAGACATATATGTGACAAAACGAGCCCGCAGTGGCCCACCCAAATGCACCCTTGGCCCACCCCAAAAAAAATTCCTGGAGCCGGGCCTGGTTGGCGAAGCACTCTGCGGCAGCCCGAGGGCATGGAATACCTGGGACAGTACACTCCCATCAGCACCGTCTTACTACACTGTCCCTAGGAGCAGTCCATCTACCACACATGAAGGTCTGTATCCCGCTCTGTTTAGGTCGAGAACAGTCTCTTTCTACCCTTTTGCCTCTAGTCAGTCCCCATATCACTGTGTTTAGAAGTTCGCCAGTGGTGGCTCCTCTGTTATGGCGTAGGAGCGTGGCCCCCCCTGCTGAATGCCAGCAGAGGCAAGGACTAAATACAATGATAATAAAAAATTGTATTATAATTTTATTTTAAGTCCTGTAGGCTACCTGCAAGACAAGCCGAGGGAGCGGCAGAGACAGCTGCAGTGACGCTGCAGCAAGAAGCAGGGAGGAGGGTGGAGAGGTGGGCACTGCTAAGTGTGCATGATGGTTTGGCTAGTCCCAAAGGGCCGGCCTAACCGTCATGCGCATTCAAACTCTCCACTTAGCTATGTTGTACAGCTGGGTGGAAAAACCAACACAGGCCCCCAGTCAGGGTTGGATTGGGATTAAAATCGGCCCGGGCACCCTAAAAAAAAGTGGCCCACATTTGCATATTGCCTTTCCGCAAAACACTGCTTCGGTGAAGTTTTATAAAATGAAGGGGGGGGGGCTCTGTCAGAGGCATGTTTTCTTAACAAAAAAATGCACAGATTAGTTCACACTGGTGAAACACACCTGAAAACAAGTGAGGCCACTTCTGCTCAGGCCCCCCTTCCCCCGCTCAATATGCATACATTAATGGGCCGGCCCAGCGAGAGAAAGGGAGTGACATCTCTGCCCGGTGATAAAAGGGAAGTAATGGACGCCCATCTGCCTCCAGAAATGCCTCTCAGGCACCCACTAGGCCGCTGGCTGCATCTGAACAGAGACACTGGCCAAATAGGGCCCCCCAGGCTGCCCAAAAAAGCAGCCAGCAGCTGGACTCGGATACCGGCCTCTCGGCCATTGCCCGAGTGCCTGCCTTCCCAATCCGATCCTGCTCCCAGTCAATGTCTGAGCGCCGAACCGAGGCGCTCAGACCAATCT
Source organism: Triturus cristatus (assembly GCF_964204655.1). Taxonomy (NCBI): domain Eukaryota; kingdom Metazoa; phylum Chordata; class Amphibia; order Caudata; family Salamandridae; genus Triturus; species Triturus cristatus. The sequence continues at coordinate 1,001,509,790 of NC_140590.1, forward strand.
CAGCGCTGCTCACATGCTGGGAAAAGCATTCTCAGAATGTGAGCAGCGCTGGGATTGGGAGCTGGGAGCCTGCCCAGTGTGTATGCAGCAGTTCCTGGAAGGATGCTAGGATCGGGAGGAAGCGAGTGTCCCTTGGAGCAGGTAAGTGCTTTATTTTATTTTTTATAGTATTTATTTTTTCCCACCACTTAACATTACTAGAGGCTGCTACTGCTGTTTTCCCGTCTGAAGGAGCAGTCTCTGTGCAGCGGTGTCTTTAGAAGGACCCTATTAATGCATGCATAGGGAAGCTCTGTCTATCTGCCCTGCTTTCACGACGCAGTCTCGCTCTAGCACTGATGAGTCAAGGAGCAAAAAGATTATCCATCCAGTTTCTAGAAGCAGCCCCTCTTTACCCAATTTTGAGAAGCCAGTTCTATTTGTCCTGTCTCTATAAGCAATCTCTCCCTTTCCCGTCTTTAGAAGCACTGTCTTTACTCCTGTTTCTAAAAGCACCTCCTCCCATGACCCATGTCTGGCTCCATGCCCTAAGTGGAAGCAATCTCTGACAACCTGGGCCGTCTCTCTCCTATTTTCTTTAGAAGCAGCTTCTCTCTTTCTATTTCTCTCTTTCTCTCTAGGTTTTTGCACAGAAGCAGGGGTTATCTAGCAGGTCTCTAAGAGATGTCCTTCTATAATTCTTTTCTTGAAGCAGGTTCTATTATCTTGTCTCCAGAAACAGTATCTAAAATAGACAAACCTTCCCCCATGTCTAAAAGCAGCATTTCTCTATTCTTTCTTACTCATACACACAGGGCACAAGTCCTAAAACAAGCATTTACAATGCAATAGTCTCTCAATTACATTGTTTTGAGCTATTGGCATTGAAAATATATATATATTTTTTCCCTTCATGAAGCATTAATCAAGTAATGGCTTTGTAAATGACAATTTTTTTTCCCCTTGTTGACCCCCGCATGCAGACATACATAGAAACTGCACTACAAACGGGCACACATGCATGCACACGCTGAGAAACACACGCACCCCGTGAGACAGACACACTAATACATAGAGGCGCACGGGTACACCGAAGCATGTGATCACACACGCAGGCCCACTGAAGCTTTGGGTCTGGCAGACTAGCCGACACACCAGACACTGTCACACTGAGTAGAGGCACACACATGCTGAGATACGGATCATACGAACACCCAAGGCAGAAGCACTCTGAGAGACTCGGGCACGCGGGATCAGCAAACATGGAGACACAGGGTTCACCCAGGTGCGGACCATTTGGGGTCACTGGCACACTGAGGCAAGAGCATCCTGGGGCATAGGGTTGAATAATACAAAAATGGAAGAGGTCTCAACAGGCCTAGCCTCTGTGTTCACAACATACCTGTCCTGTTATTCCAGTGCTGTAAAGGATTTCAATTCTGTACCTAGCGTGAAGATGTTACATCTACCCTGCCTTTGTACTCTGGGATATTGTATCTGTCATGTAGACAAGATCATGGTGCTGCACCAGTTTAAGCCATTGCGCTAACGGTTAATACAATATGCGGCACAGCGGGACCTTCCTAAACTCTGCACTCTTTCCTCTGAACCACAAAATTCATTCCCAGCCGTAAACCCCCCACTGGTATCAGTGTCACTTAGCCCAAGAAGGGGAGGGCTACCTGAGAGTTCCGGGATCCAGAGACCAAGGACTGGTTCATTCTCCTCTAGGGAATGAAATTAGCAATGGGGTCGGCCAGTCTGCGTCTGGACAGTAGTATGCATGGTGTCAGCGCGAACCCCGACCGCCTCCTAACCCCTTGAGCGCTGGCCTAATGTGTTATTGTGCTATTTGCGATGCAGCATTCTGGTCCTGGGTGCTTCCCGACATTTTGTGGTGTTCATGGGTAAAGCGTCCATCCTAGATTGTGGATGCCTGAGTTGTAATCTTGGCTCTCCCACTGGACTTCATTGTGTAATCCTGGACAAATATGTTTATCCCCCGTTGCTAGAAAATAGAGCTCTCCTGCACACGACTGCATGCGTCTTTGTTGAGGAACTGGACATTTTCCTCACAGGTACAAATAAGTCTGCAAAATCGAACAAATCGTAATACCCATTGTTTTGTAGCAACCACAAAAATTAAACCTACTTAAATGTAGTAAGGAGACCATCACGCCAATGGATACATATATTAGGGGACCCTACCCCTATAGCTTAGTGTTCCCCACCCAAATCCCAGTCATTAAGGCATAAAGGGCTATGAGCAAGCTTAGGTGAGCTCTGCTAAAGCCTGGCGCTGCTTATATTGATGACCTCCCTCGGTTCCTGAGCTAAGGCAGCCAACGCTAGTAATCCTGGAAGATTGGAAAAGGCAAATGACACATGCCACATGTCCGGCTCGCACAGGGCCCCAAACCATGTCCTGCGCTCATGGGTTCTATGCAAATGCACCCTGCTCCTTCATGCCCCGGGTCAATGTCTCTATGCTCCTTCCCGAGGTAAATTCGTCTGATGTCCGACCTAAATAATACATTACGACGGGTAAAAAGAAGTCTGTGCGACCGTGAGGGAAGCAGTGTGAATGGAAGTCACACGCAGATCTGCAGGAAATTAAGGTGCGTGGGGAAGGTGCCAAATAGAGGCGTAACAACGAGTCGATGGGTTGTAAATAGGGCTCCCGGTTTTATGGTATTTATTTTTTGGCCATTTCCATCTGTAGTTATCCAGTTATCCATATTTATTTTGTGTTTTGCGTATTTTTCGAAGTTGTAAAACTGTACATTTAGATATCTATTTAACTGATAGACGCGCACTCATACTTTGATGTCTGTCATGTTTCAGCTATTTAAGCTGCCAAATATTACATAATGATACATACAGTGGTAAATACTAGCATTATACCATAACTGTATGTAGGGATATGCCATTATTTAAAAAAAATTCATCCTGTTTTTTAAATTCCCATGTTGTCCATCTGCTCAGCTGGTGGCCTATAATTCATGAGAGACTGCACAGAGAGTCACTTCAAAGAAGCACAATTTTCTGTATTTATCCAGTTTTAAAAATAAATGCAGACAGAAAGCACATTGTTTCCTGTCTGTATTTAGCTGTATAAATCTGTAAAAACGGAAAAAAGGAAGCCTTGGTTGTAAAACAAACATAGAAAATCCCCTGCGCCGCATTTGTTTGACAAAAGGCTGATATATGTGGGGTGCGTGCAATGTGTAACTGTTTACAGAGGAGTACAGTTGTGTATGGGGTGTAGGGAAAGCTGAGCAAATAAGAGGGAAAGGCACGGAAATGGGAGAAGATGGAAACGGTGGAAACCAGGGACACATCGTGAAGGAGGGGGCAGAAGAAGAAGCGGGATAAAGGAAAATACAAAGAGTAGGAGAGAAGGTGAGAGTTATGTTAAAAGGCTATTGATGGAGAGGTGAAAACAAAAAAAACTGTACCTAAATAAATTTGAAACAAGGACCAACTATTTGCTCAGCCCCTGAAGTGTTGCAGCTCTGAACGTACAGTACACAAAGCGGTGCAAATGACTGTGCCCTGGGGCCTGCAAATCGCACCGGATCCGGCTCAATAATGACTGCATGACCGGATCCTCCTAGATCTCTCCACCCCCCCTTACAAAACTAGAAGAGAATAAGACCGAAAGAGAGAATAAAGTATAAAGAGAGAAGGACGATGTGTGAGAGCGGGAAAAGAAGTGAGAAAAAAACAAAAGAAAAGTGGGGAATTGGGAAAATAACAAAAGGAAGTCAAAAAAGAGGCTAAGGGAAAGACTTCAAGAGAGGGGTTGAATAGAGGAGACACAGGCGAATATAAAGGCAAGACTGTAGACGGTGGGAAAGTGGAAGGGAGAGGTCGAGAGGGGAGTACAGTGAATTAAGGGAACACAGGGCAAGAAAGGGAGGTGGTCGAGGAAAAGAAGCGAAAGAGGGAGAGCATTGGAGGGAATGAAAACAAGCATGCAGTGCACTTTGCTCCAGGCGGAAACTAAGCACCAGGAGCTCAGGAGGAGCAGAGTTCCTCTCAGCCCTGCTTGGTGAGCTTTGGTTTCGTCTTTGATCTCTTATCTTTATGGGGCCATGTGTTTCTAAATAGCGTGGAGGCATGCACTGCCCCCGACCTCTCAAAGGAAAAAAATCTTGACGAAACCAAGATTTTTTCCTTTGAGATGTCGGGGGGGGGGGGAGGCAGTGCGCTCCTCCATGCTAATTAGAAACACATGGCCCCATAAAGATAAGAAAGTGCTTCACGACAGCTGTGAAGCAGACAAGCCTGTCCGAATGGGCTGTGTGAAAAGGAGAAAGGGCAGCGACTACAAAACCCCATTTCCAATGGCAGGCCACCGTTTAGCATAAACAGTGATGCAAGCCAATAGAAATGAGGGGAGGGGCTTCGAGCCCCCTTCTAAAATCTCCTCTCTAACTGTAGGTTTCGCCAAGCGAGCAGCGCATGCGCTGAAACACTAGGCGAGACCTAAAAAGAAGTGGGGGGACTGACCAAGTTAGGTAGTATGCAAGTGACATCATGACACGTGCCATCAAAGCACATGACGTCACGACGCGTGACATTCCACGTGGCATCGCAGGAAGTGACCTCACTGTAACTGATACTCTGATATGTGTATGTTATAACGTGCCAACTGAAAATACAATAAAATATCTTTAAAAAAATGTGTCTCCTGCAAAGCACATCATGTAACATGCAGATCACAGATTTGTATTTTATGTAGATAGGTAAGTGGATTACTGCTTTGAACACAGAGATCCTTTTGTTACTGGCAGTTAATACATTGTAATCCTTCTAGTAGACCCAGTGAGCCATGAAGGGTATTTGACTCCTACACCTTGTAACCCTGACTGTCTCATGTAACATATCTTGTACATTAATTTACACACTTGCATGATTTATTTGGAATGGATAATGTGTATGTTGTGTAAAGTGCTCTAACACTCTGCATTGGGATGAGTAGTGCTATAAAAGAAATAAAATAGCACTATTTAAATTGTTATTTGTGTAAATAGTGGGACAGGCCAATCCAACTGACATTCTTACAATGCATGCATCTCTTATATACAGGGACTGAACAAAGTCAAAAGCATGGCTCTCTTAAGTACCTGTGAAGTGATAAGCTGTGTGCTTTTATTTCCTCGCTGGTGCATTTGTGAGGTTCCAGGATGATTTCAGTCCCATACTAGATCAAAAGGAGGCCTGATGGCCTCTTAACTTCTGTCTTTATCTGTGCCCAGCTGGAGGTGAAAGAAATCTCCCTGTCTGCCTGCACGTTGCTGCTGGGAATGGAAAGCAGACAATGTACAGGCACTGCTGAACGTGTCCCGGTGTCTGAAAATTACACCTGGACAAGTTCAGCATATTTCTGTGGGGCCCAACCCTCTTGGCAGGGTACACGGCTTCCACCCTGTGAAAATAGAGGGTGGAAGCTGTGTACCTGCGTGTACCCCCGATTCGTGCCCTGCTTACACACCTGTATTTAGAAGTGCTGTCTATCCGCTGATGCATGGAAGCAACCTTTTTAACAACACCGTCGAAAAATAGTTGTTTCATTCTTTATAAACAGTCTCTGATCCCCCGCGTCTATGTGTGGTATCATTCCTCTCTGGAAAAGCGTATTTACTCTTCACCTGTCTAAATGAACCCCTGTCTCCACACAGCATCTCATTTTGCAAAAAAATTCTCCTTTACTTGTCTGTATAGCTCTCTCTCTTTAGCTGTCTCTACACAGGGCCTTTATCCTGGCCTGATGGCATCGCCGCCATGCTCCCTGACCACACCCGTGCACTTAAGATCAATTAAACCAACAGTAAATTATCGCAGGTGACTGGGCAGTGCACCTGAGTATGATGCAAAACGAAACGTTCAGGGTCGAGAAGTCGGTGCATGAGATACATTTGTGACACGCAGGTCACAGCTTCATAGGTACTGGAGTTCAAAATCTGAAAGAGGGAACTGAGCCTTTTACTCTTCTGAGATCAATTAAGTGAATGCCAGTTTAAAGATGGTGGTTATTAATATTTGTGGAAACAGTATTCTGCTTCAACCACTTCCAAGAAACATAATATATATGAAGGTGACAGATAAACATGTTTACATTGCTGACTGTATTTATTTTGGCACTGGAAAGCTTGCATTTCAATTTATCTCGTCCTGTGCCATCCCTCTTCATTCTTCTCCCAACCGCCACCCAATACCTGCCCACCCCACATAATTGCACTCCATACCACATTATTACAATCCATATAATTCAGCTCCACATAATTCAACACAAGGCTACACAATTAATAGCCATGCAATTCTATAATGCACAAATCCACAATTCACAGTTCCAGGCCACACAGTTACGCTCCACACAATTCCACTCCACATCATTCCACTCCATACCACATAATTACAATCAAACACATTCAACTCCACATATTTCCACTCCGCTCCATGCAACATAATTTTGCTTCACATAATACCACTTCATGCAACATAATTCCACTCCACTCCAATCTTCATAATTAAACTCCACACAACACAATTCAACTCCAGATAATTTCACTACACATAATCCCACTCCACACTACACAATTATACTTCACATATATACACTAAGCTGCAAAACATATAATTATACTCCACAAAATTCAACTGTGCACCAATCTACATAATTCCACACACCACCACACAATTCCACACCACTCAACATAATTACTATCTACATAATACCACTCCACACCACATAATTCAACTCCACATAAATCCACCCCACCCATATAGCAACACTCCACATAAATACACTCCACACCATGCCACATAATTCGACTCACCATAATTCCACTGAATAACATGCAATTCCACACCACAAAATTCAACTCAAAGCAATTCCACTCGACACCAGATAATTCCACACCAAACCACATAATTCCACTCCACAACACATAAATCCACTACACACCACAAACATCCAATGCTTACCACAGAATTCCACATCATGCCACATAATTCAACACCGTCACATAATGCCACTACACTCTCTGACACACAATGCCACTCCACATAATTACTCTTCATGACACCCAATCCCACTCAACAGTTACCCAGTCTCCCAATAACTGCACTAATTTCAAGTCTACATAACTGTTACATGTATTTTCATCAAATATCTACAAGATTTACTCAATCTTCCCACGTTATAATAAAACCAATAACAACACAATATATTTCCTTTCTTAAATAACAAGTCCAAACACTTCAAAATACTATCAGTAATTAATATTGCACAACTATTCGGCTACGATGCTACTCTTAGCCAAACGCAGAATCGCGATGCACTGGGGATCAACCAGAACACCTCAAGTTGACACTTGGATTCATGACATTACCTACTGCCAGGAACAGCTAACATCCTACTGGAACCTAATGCCTATGGCATCTAGGCACAAAGATAATTGTGCCCCATTTGTGACATGGGCCAACACATGTAAAGAAAATGTAATACCCACACCTCAAGAGGAAACAGGCACACAACCCCCTATCCAGGACACAGCCTGAACCTGGAGTCTAAACACAATAGGAGGGCTCCCAAGGGCCGAGAAGCGCAACCATATCACACACCGTACCAAAGCGTAGAGCTGGGCTGATGACAGCTCACCAACCCAGAGGAAACAATATGCTTACCTATGTATATTGTATTAACTGCTGTAATCGATCAGGTACAGTGATTTGAAATAGTGTACACCCTATATATGTAATTGACGCTGTACGATGTGATCTGATGGAGCAATGTGAAATGCCTGGCAGCTGCGCCTGCTAATTTTGCTGTGTTAAGTCCACTGACTGCAATATTCAGTTACATGTTTTTGAAAATCAATAAATAAATTAAAAACAAATATTGCACAACTGTACACCAAACTACAACTTACAACAAAAATAAGCATTATTATTTTTTTTTAATTTTTTTATTTTATACAACTGAACAATCAGCACTAAGGAAGTCATGCATGGTACATTAACAGAACTAGAGCTCAAATCGTTGCAGATACAGTCATTATCATTGGGCCCATTTCCCCCTCCCTTCCAGTGATCCATTGAAAGCCAGTGCATGCCAGTGGCAACTGTCCTCGTAGTGAAGGGACTTTGCCTTGGACCAAGGAACAGTCGCAGGTAAATTAGTAGAATAGTCTTTTGAAACATTATGGACTCAACTCTCTGTCTGAGTCGTGTGGTGGACTGTTGCGTATCGCTCCCCATATCCAACCCAAAGTGTTTCCTCCAGGGGTCCCATATCTTGTGGAATTTCCTCGGGCACTCTCTACTACGACATGTGACTTGCTCGGCCGTCATGTACAAGTCCATCCCCTTAGTCCATTCCTGGATGGACGGTCTGTCTGCCACTCCTAGCCATTCCTAGCTATGTCCCTTTTGGCAACCACCAGCCCCAAAGAGGCAAAAATCAACTGAGTTCTAGATACGTCCACTTCGCTTGGGATCCACAGGAGCACAAATTTGTGTTCCATCGGCAATGTTACCCCTTAGACCGTTCCAAATAAGCCAATCACCTGCGTCCAGTATGGCCGGAGTGTGGGGCGTGCACAGATCGTATGGTAAAAATCATTGGTGGCGGCCTTGCACATCAGACACAGCGGCGACTCAGCTCTCCCCATAAAAACGTATTATTATTAATCACATAGGCAAAACCTAATGCATTTTCCAATGCTTGTTCAGCTCGTAAACTATTAGGACGGATGCCGGGGACAGGTTGGGCAACCTCTAGAGGAGTCCATGTGTGAGCACCGGTCCTATTGTTGGTGGCTAGGCAGGCAATTCTCAGCCAATGAGGCCTCCCTGCTCCAGGCATTCTATTTTGCTATCAATAGCTGTATCATAGACAGGGAACGCAACAAATATCACACGACCAGCAAGAGCAGGAACTGAAGTTCTACAAGACGCGGTAATGCTCTGCATGTCTTTGCAGGAGACTTAAGGGAATTAAAGTGCCAGAAAACGTGACGAGTACTGCAAATTCTATCTTGTGAGTACTTGGGGGCATATCAGCAACAACCGGCGATAATTATCGCTAAGCGCACTTAGCGCTAGGATAATTATCGCCGGCTAACGTGGATTTTTATCGCTGAGATAGCGTGCTATTAACAACGCTTATCTCAAAAGCGATAAAAATCCTAACGCTAACTGCCTAACGTGAGATTATCGCTGGAAACCCAGCAATAATCTCACAAAGTGTGGCATTAGCTTGTTGATAGGGACTCACAAATTTAGCCATGATATCCACCTTCCATAGGATATCATGGCTAAGTCTGTCCTGAAGCAGGCATAAGGAAAGTAGCGATAACAGGGGTTATCGCTACTTTTCCTGCCGCTATGCTTCATAGCGTGGGGCTTGATGTGTCATGTTAGGTCAGGAACGCCTACTTTGCATCTCATTAGAGATGCAAAGCTGGGCGTTAGGAATCTGGGCGCTAATGTAAGGTTTCACGAGATAGCGTGACCTTGCTAATTAGGCGATACAATTATCGCCGCTTTTCGGCTGAAAACGGCCGCAAAAGCGGCGATAATTTTTTATCGCCGCCTTGTAAATATGCCCCTTGGAACGTTCATGAGTTTGGAACACAGCTATTATGGGGGCATATTATCAAGTTCCGGCGTCAAAATTATCGCCGCTTTATCGGCAGAAAACTGCTGCTAAAGCGGCGATAATGGGCTTGATAATATGCCGATGTGAATTCCCATAGAAGCCCATGTTCTGGTGTCAACAAGGGCTTCTATGGGAATTCACATGGGCATATTATCAAGCCCATTACCTCCTCGTCCAGTCTTCCTCGCCACAGTATTCACAAATGAGCCTCAGGCTCCACACAGAACTCCAAGTAAAATTAAAAGAGCAGCGCTCTAGTCTCCCCTCCCTCCTCCAATATGGCCCCCAGTGTCTTCAGCCAATCCCATAAAGGGATACAGAACCAACATCACGACCTTTTCTTTTTTTCTGCACTTCTCCGAGTGCTGTGTTGCCTGTTGATCAGGTGAGTGGGGCTGGGTTCCTGCTTGAGCAGACCCGTTATGCCCTGGGGTATCTAGTATGGGGGTAGTAGTGAGTTGTTTTTTCAATGAGTTATATGTATTGTTTTTACCTCCTGCTTCTGCCTTTGCGCCTCTGGTCCTGCTTTAGCGGACTTTCAGTGGCGTTCGTTTTGTTTTTAACATGTGTCGTTGATTGTAATGCTACACATGCTTGGTTGCCTAGCGAGGTACTATAACGCTCTAACGGGGACTAACTCGTGGTTTGTTTGGTTTCCCGGCCGCGCGTCCTGCTAAGCGGGCATAGCGCGGCCGGATGCGTTTGATATGGGGGCCCGAGGCTCCCGCTCTCATTCTTACCTCCTGATGATGCCGCGTGTGCGTGCTGTGGGGGCGGGTGTATCCCGTCCGCGTTTCTTTAGTTGCTGGGTCATTGCGCGTTCCTTGAGGTTCCACTCTGTATCGGTCCTCACTTGAATGTCTTTGAGCATGCGCACGACTGTTTTTCTTCCGGCATTTATGCTGGATTGTCTGAATTGCAGGTTCTGGCTTGTTTGGTTGCCTAGCAACCCCGGGGCCTTTTAGGCCAGGCGTGTTGTCTTCTCCTATGCCTGTGTTTCTCTTCATACGTTCACTGGTGTATTGATATTATGGAGAGTGGTTCTGTTCCTGATTCTGCTCCTGGGGCTTCTGGTTCTGGTATCCAGATCCCATCTATGGAAGTGTTACAGCAGATGATCAATTCTGCTGTAGCTGCTGCTATGCAATGTCAGACGCCTGTTCCTCCTGCGAAGCGGGCTAAGGTGGATGAAGCTGCGGCTGCTGATTCTGACATTGAGGAGGATGTTGATGTCAGAGGTCGTTTTGTGCAGGGTGCCGACCTGAAGGAGGTGCTGGGTCACATTAGGGAGAACTTGGTGTTTCCTGCTTCTGTTGTTCCTCTGGAAGACGATCTCTTTGCACAATACCAGCGTCCTGAGCCTGATTCTTTGCCTTTACACTCTTCGGTCTTGAAGGTCCTGGAGAATGAATGGAAAGATGTGGACAAAGGTTCCTTTCCACGCTTTTTGAGTAAAAGGTACCCGCTACAGGACTTTGATGTGAAATTCCCTTCTTCGGTGAAGGTTGATTCGTTGTTGGCCAGCATGGTGTCTCATGGAACTGTAGTGTCTGAGGATTCTTCTCCTGCTGACCCGGTTGACCGTAAAGTGGATGGTGCGGTGAAACACACTTTTGCGGCTGCAAATTTCTCTATCAGGGCGGCTGCCTATGCGTCTTACACTATACAATCCTTGCTTAAGGATTTTCAGTCTCTGTCTGAATTGATGGACCAGGGGGAGGATGTTTCTTCTACCCTGGCGATGATGGAGCAACAAGTTCGGTTGCTTTCGGATGTCTCCTTTGACTCTTTAGGTGCTGCGGCTTCCGCAGCTGGGTCTTCAGTGGCTGCGAGGCGACAGTTGTGGCTTCGTTCGTGGAAGGCTGATGCTGCGCAGAAAAATCTCCTGATGAAGATTCCTTTTTCTGGGGTTAAACTTTTTGGGTCACTGATGGATGACATGGTTAAGAAGACGGCGGAGGACCGTAAGCTCCTGGCTCCTGAGAGGGCGGGTCACTTCCGTTCCTTTGGTTCTCAGAGGGCTTTTGGCCCTTCTCGGAGGGGTCGAGCTGGTCAGCCCTTTCGTGGGAGGGGGCGTGGCCGGGGTGCTCCTTCCTTTGGAAAAACCCGGTTCTCCGGTTCCTCTTCCTCCTCCACTCCTGCACCGAAGTCGTGACTGGATTGCTCCTGTTATGGGTCCGGTTGGGGGTCGCCTCAGTTTCTTCCTGGAGTCTTGGAGACTGTCTGTGTCGGACAAATGGGTGCTGCAGGTGGTTTCAGAAGGTTTGCGTATTGGATTTATCCTAACTCCCCCAGACTATTTCAGGGCTACTCCTTGTCCCAGAGATCCTGTAAGGAGATTGGCGCTTTTGGAAGGCATCGACTCCCTGGTGGTAAAGGGTGCGGTGATTCCTGTTCCCATCGATCAGTTGGGGTTGGGTGTGTATTCCATCCTATTCCTGGTGTCGAAGCGCACTGGGGATCTTCGCCCTGTGATGGACCTGAAGTGGGTGAATACTTACATCCCTCACCAAAAGTTCAAGATGGTTTCCCTTCAGTTGATCCTTCCTCTGATATCTCAGGGCGACTTCCTTGCATCGATAGACTTGAGGGATGCTTATCTACATGTCCCTGTTCATCCGGATTCTCAGAAGTTTCTCCGGTTTTGCGTGATGGGTCAGCATTACCAATTTCAGGTAATGCCGTTTGGACTCTGCTCTGCTCCCAGGGTCTTTACTAAGGTTCTGACTCCTCTTATTGGCCTTTTGCATGGGGAGGGCATTAGTGTGTTTCTTTATCTGGACGACATTTTAATTTCTGCTTCTTCTCTTCCAAAGGCGGAGTTGCATGTCAAGAGGGTGTGCCATGTCCTGGAACATCATGGGTTCCTAGTGAATGTACCGAAGTCCTCCCTGGTTCCTGCACAGGAATTGACTTTCATTGGGGCTCTGTTCAGGACTCAGTTGGGTATGGTGTTCCTTCCTCCTCCCAGGATTCTGTCCCTGATGTCTGCTGTTCGTGCCCTGTTGGTGGGACATTCTCATCCTGTGAGCCTATGGCTGAGGGTTCAGGGTCTGATGTCGGCGTCCTTGTTGACGGTGCCATGGGCTCGTCTACACATGTACCCGGTGGTATCGCACGTTTTGTCGCATTGGGACCCCTGTTCCCTAGATATGACTGTTTTGATTCCTATGTCGGAAGATGTTCGGGTGGTCCTGAGTTGGTGGTTGGACGAAGATCATCTGTCCAGGGGCTGCCCATTTCTGATTGTTCCCACCCGCGTGGTCACTACCGATGCCAGCCTGCTGGGGTGGGGTGCTACTCTGGGGGAGTCAACGACTCAGGGGGTTTGGCCTCAGTCGGTGTTGTCATGTTCCTCCAACTACAAGGAGCTGAAAGCCGTCCTTCTGGGCTTGTTGGATTTCTCGAAACTGGTTCAGGGTCACCATGTGCAAGTTCGAACGGACAATCAGGTTGTGATGTCATATATAAACCATCAGGGAGGGTGCAGAGTTCAATCCCTCAGTTGCCTCAGCCGTCGGATTTGTTGTTGGGCGGAGTTGAATCTGGAGTCCCTATCTGCCATTTATCTTCCTGGCGCAGAGAACACTGTGGCGGATTGTCTGAGCCGGGTGTTTCCCTCCATGGGCTCTTTGTCCCTGACACATGTGATTTTCAGGAGGTTGCGGCGGATGTTTGGTTGTCCGATTGTCGACCTCTTTGCTTCCCAGGACAATTTCAAGATCCGTTGCTATTGCACAATTATGCCTTGCCGGGATGCATGGAGGGTGGATGCCCTGTCGTTCCCTTGGCCGAAGGGTCTGTTGTATGCCTTTCCTCCTGTTCCCCTGATTCCAGCGGTCTTGCAGAAGATCAAGAGGGAGGGATCCTTTGTGCTTCTCATTGCTCCGGGTTGGATGCGTCGCCCTTGGTATCCCCTGATGTTGGAATTAGCTGTGTCTCCGGGGTGGGCCTTGCCATTCAGTCCTTATCCTCTGTTGGGTCCTCCTCTTCCTCTGCCTGTGTTCCGTTCATTGGGTCTGCGGGCCTGGCTCTTGAGAGGGATTCGTTGATGCGAACTGGCTGTTCTTTGGCTGTGGCTGGGGTCATTCAGCAATCCAGGAGACCTTCTACTCTTAAATCCTATGCTAAACACTGGGATAATTTTGTTTCTTGGTGTCTGTGTCGCGATCTGTCGGTGGATTCTTTGGATCCGGCTCGCGTTTTGGATTTTTTGAATGATGGTTTTGTGCTGGGCTTGGCCATTTCGACTCTTCGGGCTCAGTGGGCTGCGATTCAGGCGTTCCATGTCCTCCCTTTGATTTCTGTTTCACCATTGGTTGCTAGACTTTTTAAGTCTCTCTCTTTCCAACGCCCCCGTCCTATTAGGTGTCCTCCACCTTGGGACCTACCTTTGGTTTTGCGCTCCTTGCAGTTGGCTCCATTCGAGCCTTTGGAGTCGGTGGAGTTGAAGTTTTTAACACTCAAGGTGGTGTTTCTTGTGGCGATTGCTTCTGCCAGACGTATGGGTGAGTTGGGTGCATTCCTTCGTTCTGCTCCCTTTTTGTTGGTTTTGTCGGACAGGGTGGTGTTGCGCCCTCATCCTACGTTCATTCCGAAAGTGGATTCTTATTTTCACAGGTCTTCTGAGGTGGTGCTTCCATGTCTTTGTCCTGATCCTTCCTCGGATGAGGAATCCCTGTTGCACCTCTTGGATGTTCGGCGTGCTTTATTGATATACTTGTCGCGCACGTCTTCATTTTGCAAAGTGGACAACTTGTTTGTCAATTATGGTTTGTCACGTCAGGGACTGAAACCCTCCCTCTCGACGATCAGTCGCTGGATTAAGGAGGCCATTTTGTTGGCGTATGCTTCGGTTTCTGAAGTTCCCTCCCTTCCTGTTCAGGGGCGTTCCACCCGCTCTGTTGCTGTGTCTTGGGCCTCCTTCAAAGGGGTGTCCATGGAGGATGTTTGCCGGGCTGCTACTTGGTCTTCACCACATACATTCATGTCCCATTACCGCCTCCAGGTTGGGGGTGGGGGTTCTGTTTCGTTTGCATCTTCTGTGTTGACTTGCTGTACCTCTGTATATTAAACTGTGGGGATGCCTTGAGAGGTTGTCTTTACTTGCTGTACCTCTGTATATTAAATATAGTTTTTCACTGCACTTTGATGTGGTCTTTTCCTTACATGAAGCTGATTGCTTTGGTATCGGCTCATTTGTGAATACTGTGGCGAGGAAGACTGGACGAGGAGGTAATGCCCCGATTACTTACCGGTAATCTTCATTACTCCGAGTCCTAGTCTTCCTCGCCACAGTATAGTTTCCCTTCCCTCCCGGCCCTGGTGGTGCTTCATGTCTGCGGCTTTGTGTATCAGGTCGTGATGTTGGTTCTGTATCCCTTTATGGGATTGGCTGAAGACACTGGGGGCCATATTGGAGGAGGGAGGGGAGACTAGAGCGCTGCTCTTTTAATTTTACTTGGAGTTCTGTGTGGAGCCTGAGGCTCATTTGTGAATACTGTGGCGAGGAAGACTAGGACTCGGAGTAATGAAGATTACCGGTAAGTAATCGGGGCATTATCGCCGCTTTAGCGGCAGTTTTCTGACGATAAAGCGGCGATAATTTTAACGCCGGACCTTGATAATATGCCCCATGGTTTTCCACTTTACCCCAGGTGGTTGAAAGCCGCATTATTTTGTTCATTAGTCCCTTGAACATTATTGATTTTTTTTACGAAGCTGTGCATCATTTTCTGCCTTGAGTGGATGGAATTGAGGGGGTGATACATAACTGCTTGTTTACGTTCCTTCATAAAATTCAGGAAAAATACTGAAACATAAAATCAACTGACTAGAAAAATGGTAATAAAACAAAACAGGGCGTTGCGTTCCATTTCGAGTGGTATTAATTTTCCCTGACAAATCTATACACCTGTGATTAATTTTGCAACCGGAAAATGCAATATTACCCTTTAAAACACAGATGTTATCGAAATCATGAACTTATGAAGAAAGTAAACGAGAACACTCGTCTGTTTAAGCACTTCGATGTGCAATGGCAACGGCTAGCAACACTAATGGGAGACGCCCTGGAAAAAGCGAACCTCTCTTTGACCCCAAACGACTGTCCTTATCTATTCTAGAGGAACCCTTAACTTTGAGGGGGAGAGGCCTCACACGTTCTCCCAAGATCCATAAAACACACCAGGAGGCCCTGCTCCCGGACCAAGCAGTGAACTCCTGACAGCCTTTCCTTGACCTTCCTCCGGCGCCTGTTTACTGCCGGTTCACCCAGCATGGAAACAATGTGTCACCCGTCCGGGTCCTCAGAGCCGCGCGAATTCACGTTTCATTGTAAAGAGGCACATCCGGGCGTCTGCCAATTAATGAGGAACGAGTGGGCCGTGATATCACTCAATAAAAGACAAAAAGGTCAGTTAAAATATTTTAATAAAAATAAAACCGATATGGACAGATAAAAACAACAACCTGAAAGATTATTGTCTTGGGGACTCTGAAATCTACAAACCGCCTTTCTATGTTTTTTGCAGATTTATACAGCGCGAACTCGTCCCGATGGTATTGGAGCGCTTTACATCAGCACCGGTTAGGTTACACATAGACACATGCATTTTGTGGGGTAAGCACGGGGAAACTAAGTGATGTGCCCAGAATATGGACGCGATCCCGAGGCTCGAACCTTGGTTTCCAACACCCAGGGCGGCAGCTCTAGCCGCCAGACCAGCCATCTCCCATGAATTCAAGCCACCAAAATAACCCTGTCATTTGGGGTAAAACACTTGATGCTATCAGGCAAAACACACAACTAAATGGTTATACAAAACACCTTATTGCAAGCATTTTTTTTTTTGTAGTTTCATATTGCGCTAACTCGCACCAAAGATATTGGAGCGCTTTACATGAGCCCCAGTCCCATCACACTAGGACACATCTGTTTTTTGAAGGCACAAACCTTCAATATACCACAGCGGTGCTGTCATGTCTAAATCCTCTGACTTTGATGCTCCTGTGTGACTGTGAGTGCATTACTTCCCTCCCTCTGCTTACGTTATTTCAGGTTTGACATGTTTGACAGGGAAAAAGTGCTCTTCTGCAGAGTAACCAACATTGCCACCTAAATATTTCCCCAGGCCCTTCTCCTTTCGACGCTCTGGGCTTCAGGCCAAACATGTCAAGGTCAGTGATGTCGATTGTGGTGCACAAAGCGAACCCCCAGGAGTACAGTCTGCCTGTGAATTCTCACTGTGTGCATATTGCAGGGTGAGTGGAGTAGCTCATTCTGAGGTTCGAGCTTGCAGTTTTTTTCCAGGTCGTACCATAGAACCTACTACTCACCTTATCTATTTCCCTGTGTTTTCATTCATTATAGCCATGTGGTTAGCTTTCACTTAGCAGAAAATATAAATTAGTAGTTCAAGAAGTGAACACAGAGTTTTTCCTGTTTTGTCTTTCTCCCTATCTTCTCTCCCTTGGCAATAAAGCATCAAGTAAGCATATCTGTCAAATGACCATTATTTATGATGTGCAATTTAGAATAATGTTTAGTAGGAAACATATAACCATCAGCGGTGGCTACACCGCTAAGGCGGAGGAGCGTCACCCCCCCTTCCAGCAGCATGACAAAAAGCTGGGTTCATCATCATTTGATTTTGTTTCCCGGAGTCCTGGGGGGCGGGGCCAGGGGAATAACAGGCACCCGCGAGGAGTGGTATGCACTGTTATCAGTGAGTATGAAAGTTTGTCCGGGTGTCTGATCAGGCTGGCCGAACCGTCATGCGCACTGAAGCTGCATCGAGCCCAGTTGCTCTGCCGGGCTGGAGACAGCAAGCGCAGGCTCCCAGTCTCCCAGTCTCCCTGGGAGCACAAGTTATTGGCGCTCAGGCCAACCCTGACGCTGCTTTCATGCGTGCTTCATCCTGCGCATGCAGATTGGCCGCAGGGGAGTCTGGGCCTGTTCCTGCAGTGGAGCCGCAAAAGGAGCAGATAGATCGCAAATACGGCGGCTACAGGCGGCAGGTACGTTCTTTTGTTTTTGTTTTACCTTTTTTTAGTTGTTGTTTCTACCCTACCCTTCCCCGCCCCTGCTCACCACTCTCCTCTGACACCGGCCGCTACTGGTAACCATTATATATATCTATTAAAGCCATGAATTTCTGGATCCGCATAATCTAACTGAAGAATTGAAAAGAGGTGCTTTGTGGGCCCGGATTGTGGGCAGGTTGAACTCGCATTTAGGTCTGCCATGACAGCCCTGACACCTGCAAGACATATTGTTACTGTTCTTTAGCAAATACCTAGAGTGGCATTGGCTCCACCCGCTCACCAAATGCTGTTAACTGTTGTGGGTATGATTCCACCTTCTGCTAAGTGTTTTCATTGCAATACAGCAACACACTTGCGACTGGTGTGTTGATGTTCTGTGTTGTGTTGAAAATAAAATGAAAATAAAAATTGTTTTATAAACAAGAATAATCTTTATGTACAATGTGCTGCTGCTAGTGGTTTACAATAAACACTGAAATGCTTTAATGACAGTAATGATTGCATTTAGACATGGTGGCTCATTCCAATGCTATAATAGTGCTTTTTAACACGTGGTTCTTGGTCTTTTAATCTTGTGACCCCTTGGCAGAGCCAATAGGCTTGCCTTATATATTGATGTGGTGATCTTTGACAAAGCCAATAGGTTTACCTTATGTTTTGTTGTCATGGCCCTTTGACAAAGCCATTAGGCTTGACTTATATTTTAACGAGGTGTCCCTTGGAAAAATCAGTAGGTCTGCTATACATAATGACACTCCATTATATTGTGGTGTTTTATCTGGTTTGTGGGAGAATATTGTGATTTGGGGAGTCATATGTGGTTTCAGAATGTCACCAAAGGTACTTCCAATCTGTCATATGTATATATTTGTAAATTACTGAGTAGTATTCAGTAGTGTGTGCATAATAAATGTACTTTTCCTTTTTCAAAGAAAAAGCACTGACTGAACAATCATTTATTGAGTGCTATTGCTGTGTGTCAGCGAATGACACTAGCCCACCCAAGATCGCTTTCCCAAAACTGCGCAATTGTGTCCTCAATTGGCGATACCTTTAGTATAATGTAAGCCCCTAGTAAAGGGTACCCCTGGTACCTTGGACCCGAGGCAGCAGCGGCACCTCTATAGGGGGCGTCCGGGCATCGACCTGCCGCCTTGCTCTGACAGGAATTGCTTGCTTCACCTCTTACACTTTTACATGAAAACAAACGATCTCACTGATTATTTGTTTGCGTGTAAAAGCTGTAATGTCAGGTAGGCAGCAGAAGAGAGGCTCTCCTGGGCTGTATTGTGCATGTGTCAGGTGAGGGCTGTTACAGCCCAGCCTCACACTGCCACAATACATATCTGGCATGCTGCACTTGACCCTGTCAGAAGTTGGAATAGAGAGAAAGGGTCTACCTTCAACTCTATCCCGGCTTCTGGTAGGATAAAAGCTCATATAACTGGCTCTGGAGTGCTGGCAGGGGTAGAAGACGAGAGACTGAGGAATCGCCATGCAGTTTAAAATCACGCAAGCTCTTCTTGAAATGGACTGCCCCAGATAAGTTTAATTTTCAGCAGTGTGCGTGTCTCTGCGTGCTGGGGCTTTAAATTCTTATAGTGGGCCATGTATTTGCTCACTTTAAGACCCATAAAAGGAGGCCACATTGCTCACATGTTGACAGGCCTGTAGAAGGGGGCTGTGCTCACCAATAGCCTGTCAAGAGCTACCAAAATATGTGTCATGCTGACAGGCAGTAATAATATATTACAACAAACAGTGGTCCCTACGAAGGGAACATGAAGTCAGGGCACAGAACTACAATTAGAGCTGTGTTGGTATACATCCAAATGGAAATAATTGTATTTATTTAAACATCCAATAAAAAAAGGAAGAATACAATATAAATACAATACAGTGAGTAAAAAGGTCAGGGTATGGAAATCAACAGATTTCCAGACCGTAGGCATTTGCAAACATCTTGTGCTCCACATAGATCGTAATAAACTAATTGAAATCAAGGTGTGGGTGTCGACGATGTTTCGATCGCAACTGAAATAGGGGGATCATCATCAGGACAAGGAGATCTATATGCCTGGGAGATAGCCTAAATAAGGCAAGGAATTATGCAAAGGTGGGGGACAAGGGATGGAGAGGGAAGGGGTGGGGGAGGGTTGAGGAAAGGGGGTAAACCAAAAGGGGGGTGGAGAAGAGAAAAAGAAAAAGGATAGAAAGAAAGAAAAAGAAAAAGAAGTAAAAATGTTAGAAAGGGTGGGTGGGCATTAACCAATATAATCGCGAATAACCATGCATATTACAATAAGGGCGGTATAGCCAACGCATGGCTTACACAATGCAATAAGCAGAGTATGTCTAGTGAGTAGTGCAATACAGGCTCATAGACTAGTGCTCCTTTGAAAATGAAGCAAAACTAAGGTATGCAGTGTGAAGGTAATATAGTCGGCGATAAAGTGAACAATGAAATCACCAAAATATTGGTGAACAATTTCTATACTCTGGGACCATGCTGAGTGAGATGGTAATGTGTAATTCTCAGCGGTACGCGATAGAACGTTGCAAGGCCCGGTCCCAATAGTGAAATATAGTGTATCGAGAGCTAACCTGAGTACATTAGTTTCGCTTTATTTTCACAAAAGCACTAGTATACCAACAGGTCTAATTGTTGTTCTGTGCCCATGACTTCATGTTCCTTTGGTAGGGACCACTGTTTCTTGTAATAAATGTTTTATCCTCGGTCCCTCTTGACTTACAGGGTTCCCTTGTTTCTTCGTCTACGACAGGCAGTAATAAAGCAACAAGATTTTTCTGATCTAGTGCCAACATACACTTCTTTGTAGAACTACGTCCGGAAAAGTAGTAGCAGAAAATGAGCAGATATTTAATGAAAATAATCCCAGGCGTATTTCTTTTGAGGTGTATTTATCTATTGCACCCACACTTGATTCACTCTTCTAAAATAACTTTTGAACACACTGCCAAATAAATGCCTCCAAATATATTTTAATTGTTGTAACCGCACTGCTGACAGAAGAGAGGTATGCTAACTTTTAAAAGTTGTCCGTAATCAGAAAACCATTTATTGGGGAGCCCTATGTAATGGGCACTTAAGCATAAAAATCCTCTGTGCAGCAGTCACTTCTTTCACTTTCTCGAGCCCCATAGTGACTCAGAAAACAATATTTGTGAAAATGATCCTGTGAATGCTGCTGTGTTCACAGATCAGGGCAGATAAAGGTGTAAGGAAAGTGCTGGAAAGAGCTTGGTGATCTACTTCTAGAGTGCAAACATTTACCCCCCTGCCATCCTCCCCCCTACCTCCCCGCTCCACCGCCCCAGTCAGTCTGCCAAGAGTCATGTCAGGTTGGCGTTCTGGGCAGAGATTAGCAGTCAATGTCACAGACATGCTCAGCCTCCCAGTAATGCTGCAGAGCAGGTCCAACCTGGCCAATCTTAAACTCTGGCATATTTCCAGGGGCATGCTTAACCAACAGGAGGTGTCAGGGTTAGACTGGGACATAAAATAGGCCTGAGTACTAAAATAAAAGTAGAAGCATTTAGCGAGGTTGAGCGGTTACAGGGAATCTTTGTTTTAATATCAGAGAAAGTAACAGTAAAAACTGTCTCAGAAGACCATAGAACAAGCCCAAAACACCAGCATACACAGTGACCTGGCACTGCCTGATAGCCCAATAAGTAGGTCCGACCCTGAGAAGTTTGTCATGACGTACAGGCCCCATTAGCCTGATTCTACTTGCAGCATCCTGCAATGTGTGGGTTTGGCTTGAACATTTTGGTGACTATAACCTAATTTCTGATGCTCAATTTACTGACTTTGGAAGGATGAATGTCTGCCTTGTCAGGATTTGATTTGAAATCAGGACCGCTGGTTCATTGCAGTGGTAAGTAGTGAGGGATCAGGGCCGGACTGGCTGTAGCGGGCACCAGGTAATCCCTTGGTGCGCCTCACAGGCGGGGGACGATTTTGGGCCCCTGGGGGCCGTTTTTGTTACAGGGCCGTTTTTGCAGCATAGCTGCAAAATCGGCCCTGTAAGAAAATCGGCCAAAAACTGGCCCTGGCAAAGACCTCGGCGGCACCCCCAAGGCCCGGGGGAGCCGGCCGAGCACTTTGCCAGGGCCGGTTTTGGTTCCCAGTCCGGCCCTGTGAGGGATCAACTCACTAAGCCTTAAAACATGCTTCAAAGGTCACATTTATTTATTTATTTATTTACTTGAGTTTTATATAGCGCTGGCTAGACCCGGAGGTATCAGAGCGCTTTACATGAGGAGAGTTACATAGGTTACAAATTGCACATTGTTACAGAAGGTACAACATACAAGTTACATTCTTAGGTTAATAGCGTGTAGAGGGGTAAGGGGGTAATGTAAAAGGGTGAGGAGCGGAAGAATTAAGCGGAGCAAAGGCATAAGGATAGGCAAAGCAGGCAGGTGGAGAGGAATTCAGGGGAGAGAGGATGGGAAAAGGGGAGGTAGCCAAAGAATGAAGGAGGGAAGCGGAGGTGGAGGGGGTAGGGGACACAGCGTGGGGACGGGGACGTAACTGTGTCTGATGTCCGGCTGGGGGGGACAGGGATCATTCTCAGTCCTCAGCTATGTGTGAGTTCCATTTTCATGGTGGACTCTCTCAGCGGGGTTGCTGAAACTCCAGGGCATAAGATGCTGGATCCCTCCCCAACAAGGGGAGAGGAGTGATATGGTCACGGGCACACTCTGAGGAATGAAGGAGGGAAGAGGTGGGGGAGTTGGTTGGAAACCCAGCAGGAACACAGTGTCTGATGTCCGGCAGGGTAGGAGATGGCTCCTAGTGGTAAGGGGATCAGTCCCAGTCCTCCACTATGTGTGACACCCTTGTCACTGTGAACTCTCTCAGAGGGGTCTCTGAGACTCCAGGGCAAAGATGCTGGATCCATCCCCAACAAGGGGAGTAGGAGTGCTTTGGACAAGGGCATAGTTATGGGGGCCATTTAAGGGAGTCAAGCTGGTAGAGAAAGGCACTCCCTGGAAAAGGGTCAAATGGCATTGCCTCTTCCCACTTGACTAGTGCCACGTTGACAAAGCACCAAATCGCCAGGCAGGAAGGAGGAGCTCCGTGTTGCTCGTATAGTCGCCATTTTAGGACAGGCAACACGCTTTAAACAAACAGCCGCAGAGCCCCTAATAAAGTAAAAAAAATGGGGCAAATACCTCATCGGGTGTGCGTCCGGTTGGTTTAAGGTTAGTTCCTTGGGTGGTTCCAGCGTTATACTTTGATGGCACCGCCTTTGACCGCAGTCACCATCATAGGGTCAGGCATTGAGCTTTTGTTGCCTCTCTCCCCTCGGGAGCGTGCTGCCAGCCGCATGCCCGGTATCAACACACGGGCAGTCATCAGGGGGCCCGCCACTCCAGCACGCATCAGTCAAAACATTCTCTGCCAGGCTACAGCACTCCCAGACACAAACTATCGCCAGGGGCCTCCCTCACGGGTTCACATCACCAGGTGAGTGCATATTCCCCCTTACTTGGTTCCCAGAGAACTCCGCTACATTCTTGCTCCTCTGGGTCCCCAAGTCGCCACAACACACACCCTTCTCCAGTAGGGCGCTGCATGTCCCGGCACTCGAAACCTCCGTCTGTTGCGCCGTTCCTCCCGTGTCTCTACTCATCTCCTCCACTCAGTGCCAGCAGGAAGGTCAAACCTTGCATCGAGAAGTGGACGGCAGGGGGGGTGGATGAGGCCTCTATCGGATAATTAAAGCGGCAACCGGCGACATCGCAGTCAACTTCTCTCGGCTCCTGGGTGTTTTTTCGCAATTCCCCGGGTGCCATCTTAGTTCGTTTCCGTGCGGGGAAGCTGCGGGATCATATCTCGGCGAGGCAGGATCGTAGGGAGGCAGTTTAGCGTACAGAATGCTCCGCCAGTGCTCCGATTTCAGAAATTGGCAGGATTAGGACGCGGCAAAATGCCGCTCTGGATGCCGGTGTGCGGGTTCATCACTGAGCTTTAACTCTGGGCGGCCAGCATGGCCAAGGCTCCTCTTCCACATTTTTACTTATTGACTGCATCATAGCCAAATACATTTGTTGAATGCTCCACAGTAGCTGCATTAATTGTCCACAGAGAGCTACATTTAGTAAATGTGCCTTTTAGAACTGCATTTGTTAAATGATCCATGTGACTTCCTTTTAACAAATGAACCATAGTGAAATGCATTTATTGCAGGCACCAATTATTCTACAGTAATGACTGCAACATAATCCAGGATACCATAAACTATTGACATGAAGCAGCTTTTCTCATACCACAGACCTTGCCCTCCTCTAACCCAGACCATGAAAGTACTGTAATGCTTCATGAGTGTCTTTTAAGAGTGCAGGATGAGCAATGTGCCGGTGTGAGTGCACTGAACATGTGTGAGTACAAGGTGTACCTGTATGAATTCAATTTGTGCAGTGTGCCTGCGAGTGAAATGTAAGTGTTGTGTCTGTGAGAGAACCAAGTGAGAACTTTTGTGAGTGCAGGGTGAATGGTGTCTATGTGAATGATGTGTCTTTGTAAATACAAGGTGAGGTGTGTGCCAGTGTGAGTGGGGGGTGAGATGTGTGTCTGTGGGAATACAGGGTAAGCTGTGTAAGTGTGAGGAAAGCAGTGTTGCTGTGTGAGAGCAGGGTGAGCTATGCACCTGAGTGAGGGTGGAGAGAAATGTGTGTCTGTCCCCAGTGCAGGGTGGGGCTTTGGTCTGTGTGTGCAGTGCGGTGCATGCAGAAGGGTAACATTTGCACCTATTTTAAAAATAATTATTAGGCAAAGCACACAATTTGCACCCAGGTGAGAGAGCAACCCTCATACCTCCTCTTTCCTGTTGGTGCTGCCATGGACCTTGCCCCATACCCACCTTAAGTCCAGTAGGTTGATCTCCTAAGTTGCTGTACTGTACCTGAAGACTGTACTTGTTTTTCCTCACATAGGATAACATTGCAACTTCTGAAAAATGCACCACATGTCGACTTTTCAAATGCAAAAGCATTTCTCTTGGAAAACATACTTACCTGATTGAATTGATTCTGGTGCCTAAACATATATAAATATACATGCTAATTCTATAAATTGGTGTGGATCTCCTTATTGAGTCATGTGCATAATTTATTGAGTATTGTGTGTATTTGCAGATGTCTAACACTCCTCTCTGATAAGCCCAAGGCTACTCAACCACACTATCCCCTAAAAGGAGCACCATGGGATTGCTATTGCAAGTCCCTTTCCACTAGTAAGGGAATAACTGGACTTTTGGCACGGTATACCTATTTTTGGTATACCATATAAAGAGCCAGCTTCCTCCAACTGGCAATTTTTAATCTTTTTTTTTTTTTTTTTTTTTTTTAAAAAGTCCTCATAAGCCTCTTTATTGGGAAGATAAAGCAAACGATCTTCCTCTTTTGCACATTTCGATGGGTAACTGACGCCTCTGCCCTTTTTATGCTTTTTGCATTACGCAAAACGGGTATGTATGTGTAAAAAAAAAAAAAAAAAAAAAAAAAAGACACATATACCATAATCCCGAATGCTTAGCGAGGCTGGTAGGCGTAATCATAGGACCATTTGAAAGAATTATCTCTTATTATTTAAGTTATTACACCATTCAGTAAAGGGGAGCCAAAAATGTACATTTCTTGTGCTCTTTCCATCTAGAGTAACTATATACTTAATAGACTGTAGCAGGTTATCCATATTTGGGGAGAGAGGGGACACCCATAATTTACAGATTTCTCTTCGGGCAAGCAGTGCAATGTAAAAAATAAGTCTCGCCTGATCTTTAGTAGATTTTACTTCAGGCTCCAATTGCCCAAATATGACAAATAAGACGCTTACCTTAACTTGCAGCTTAAGCATTATGGATAACATCTCAGTCACTTCATTCCAATAGGTTTGCAGCTCTACACATTCTAAAAACATGTGGACGTCATCTGCCTTCGTTTTATCACATTTTGGACAAGGAACTTCTCCTCTTCCCCCAAACTTTGACAACTTCAAAGGTGACCAATATGCTCTATGGATGGAAAAGAGATGGTTTCTTCTCAGGTGCGCAGGCTTAACTGATTTAAAAAGCATAGCCATAGATACTTGCCAGTATTTTTCCAGCGATGATTCCGGCAAGTATTTTCCCCACAACTCCATTGGAAGCGTAAAATCTCCATCTTCAGCTTCCACCAGTAACCAGTAGATCAACGCCACCTCCTTTTTTCGACGTAGTTGCAGCTTAAGTTGAAACTCTAACTCATTCTGTTCCCCTATTTTTGTTCGTGGATCAGCGAACCAACTCTGAATTTGCATGTATTTAAATCTGGAGAGACTATAATTTGTAATCTGACTACAACTCTCCCAAGAGATAAGTCTTCCATCCATTATTAGCTGGTCCCATTGTCTAAGACCACCTTGTGATAGGGGCTTGGCCAAGCTATCTTTAGTCCACTCTGGGGAGCCGGGACTGTCCCAAATAGGGGCTAAAAGACTGTAGTAAGGAATTTTCAAGGTTCTTCTCACGTTGTACCAAGTCTCTGCAAGCCCTCTCAAGATCTTCAACCTAACCTTTTTAAAGAATTTGGGGTCGGCATATTTAAAGATGAAACCTTCCTTCCCACCTGGTTCTAGGTTTGCTATGGTATACCACAAACCACCTGCAATTAAGGGATTAGGTACGTTAAAGAGATACTTGCCATTCTTCAAGAGAAAAGCCCAAGAGTAAAAGAGGAGATCTGGTAAAGCAATTCCTCCTTTCTCCAGCCTTCTTCGTAGCTTCTTCCAAGCTATTCTTGGTCCTTTACTTGCCCATATAAAAGAACTTAAGTCTCCTTGTAAATTCTTGAGCCAAAGCGTTTTAAAAGGTAGAGGTATTGCATCAAATAGAAAAGTAAGCTTTGGGAGAATTACCATTTTGATCAAGTTACATCTTCCGAAGATTGTTAATTGAAGGTGGGACCAAGATTTTAAAAGTTTAACAATTTCCTTCCGAACTTTGTCAAAATTAAGCTTTGCTATCTTATCAATGTCTTGTGGTATCATTACTCCCAAATATCTTATCTCGTCCTTCCCATGTGTCTCCTCTATATTCCAGGTCATAACTTCGGATTTTTCTTCATTAACCTCATAACCTGAGGCCATCCCAAAATCCGTTGTTAAGGCCATTAAACGCGGCCAGGTTTCCCTAGTGTTTGAAGAGAGGATCACTACATCATCTGCATAAAGCCCCAGTTTTTTCTCCCAACCAGCACACCTAAAAGGCTGAATTTCTAGATCATCTCTGATCTTCCTTGCCAGAGGCTCTATATATAAGTTGAAAAGCAAGGGCGATAGAGGGCACCCCTGCCTCGTTCCTCTTGAGATCTTTACTGGTTGAGACAAGGAGCCATTAATTAGAATTCGAGCCTGAGGAGCTTGATATAGACCAGCCAAAGCGTTGCTAAAATGTATACCTAAGTTCAGGGATGTAGTCACTTCCATCAGATATATCCAATTTACCCTGTCGAAAGCTTTGGTAGCATCTAAGGCCACCAGGGCTAAAGGCAGATTGTACGTAGATGCTAGGTCGATCGTGGCAATGAGTGAGAAGGTCAAGTCTTTCAAAAACCTCCCCCGAGTAAAGCCTTTTTGATCATCATGAGTTAAATCCACCATCAGCCCGTTTAACCTATCCGCCAGAATCTTCGTATATATCTTATAGTCACTGTTCAATAGGGAGATGGGACGATACGAGTCACATTTTTTTGAACATTTTCCGGGTTTCAATATTAGGGCTATCGTGGCTTCCATCCAGGAGGCTGGCATGACCTTATGTTCAATGTACAGATCATTAAACATTTTAGTTAAGATGGGAGCTAAGGTATCCGCCAAGATTTTATACACCTCTTGTGGGATGCCATCTGGCCCTGGAGCCTTCCCCTTCTTTAAATGTGCCATTATATTCCCCACTTCCTGAACTTTTATTTTACCATTTAGAAGATCCGCTTTTTCCCTTGGCAAGGAATTATCCATACCTGATCTTACCCATTTACTAAGGGTATCTTTAGATGGCTTAAGGTCTTCCTGATATACTTTATTGAAGTGATTATGGAAAGCTTGCTTAATCCCTTCACTGTCCTCAACTAGCCTGCCTGTTTGTACACAAATGATTCCCTCAACCCTATTTCTCAGTTGTTCTTTCTTTGCTTTCCAAGCTAGGAGTTTCCCACACCCTTCACTATATTCAAAATGTGCCATTTGACTAGCTTCCCATCTCTTTCTTACCCTTTCTTGAATTATCATGGACACATTAGCCTTCTGTTGTAGCAGTTCTTGGAGCATACTAATTCTCATCTGCTCGTCTATGCCAGGGTTTCTTAATTCTTTTTCTAGAGAACGGATCTTTTTCTCCTGCGTTGTTACTTCTTTATAATAATTTCTCCTTTTCTCAGCCCCCAAGGCCCCTAGCCTCCCCCTCAAAAACGCCTTATAAGCATCCCAAGTAATACCAGGGGCCGCTGATCCCCAGTTGATCTCAAAAAACTCTTCTGTTTCTTTTTTTAAAGTTTGTATCACCTCCTCCTCCAGTAAAATTGTGCGGTCTAAGGTCCATCTAGATTGAACCATAACCTCCCTGATCTCTAGTGTGAGCATTACTGCTGAGTGGTCTGACAAATGGGCACCTATATGCTCAATCTGCTGTACCTCATCTTTGATCTTACAATCCACCAAAAAGAAATCTATTCTGGACTGGTGTCTATACTTTTTGTTAAAGAAAGTGAAGTCCTTTTTCTCACCCGCTTTCCATCTCCAAATATCAAGCAAACCTAGATGTTCCATAATTTGTTTGATTAATCTAAACATATTAGGGTTGGTCAAAGCTTTACTACATATAGACCTATCTAATATTTTGTTCAACACTACATTAAAGTCGCCAGCCAGAATAATTGGATCAGATGAGTCTAGAAGCCTCTCCCAAAGATCTTGCAAGGGTATCACATCATCATGGTTTGGCCCATAATATCCTGCTATTGTATATAGTCTAGTTAAGATCTTAACTCTAGCTACTACCCATCTGCCTGCTTTATCCGATAAGAAGGAGTCTAAACTGAGTTGAGCCCCTTGCTTCAAAAGAATCACCACCCCTTTGGTCACTGCTGTTTGTGCTGTACATGCAAACTGTGCCACCCATTTCACAGTCTTAAACAACTCCACTGCCTCTTTCTCGGTTAGGTGCGTTTCCTGAAGTATAATAATATGGGCTGGAGAATCTTTCAGATACTGAAGTATTCTCGTCCTCCTACTTCTTACCCTTAGACCATTTACATTCCAGGACATTATTTTTATGTTACCAGCTTTCTTACTACCCATCTTCTAGTGCAATCCAATATTCCAATTTTATGAAACATTTAAAAGAGGTTGTAAAGGACTTATTTTTTTGAATTTTTTCCCCCTGCCCCCCACCCTGTGTATTCCCCTCCCATAGAGAACCCCCACCCCATATCCACAACGACCAGTTGGTCATCTGGATTTTCCCCCAGAGCGTGTATTACCCAAATTTGAAAAAGAGTATTTTCCATGTCATAGGAAGACCCTTATGAAGAGAGAGAAGGAGGAAGCTCCAGATTCTTATAGTGCTTTTTTTATTTATTTATATATTTTTTTTTTACCTCCCTCATTGTTTTACAGCTCCACCCTTGAGAAAAAAAACTATTACCTTCCCTTCCTTTCCTACTCTCCCTCTCTTTTCATCTTTTCATCACCATTCTTTCCCTTATGACTTGTGTATATATTTACTGGCCTAACCATGGAAAAAAAAAACGTTTTTTTAAATTTTTATTTTTATTTTTTAGACACTTGAAAGTCATTTAAGAACTCGTCTACTTTTTCAGCAGAGTGGAAGATAAGCATTTTATTATTGATCATCACTTTTAAATAAGCAGGGAATCTTAACTGAACCACCGCTCCCAGACGTCTCAATTGATCCATCCTTTTACCTAACTCCCATTGCCTGTTTGAGGTAGCAGCTGAAACATCCGAACGGAATTCATACTTTTCTCCGTTTACTTCTACTGATTTCACGCTCAGTGCTTTAGAAAGTATTTTCTCCTTTAGGGAGAATGTTAAAAAGTTGATCAAAATTTTCCTAGGTTTTGTCCTATTTGTGTTTAACCTGAACGGGTCTCTATGTACACGCTGGATATCCTTACTTATTTCGTCTTCAGACTCATCCAGCTGTAGTTCTTTCTTGATCAAGCGTACTACAAAGGTTTTTATATCCTCCCCCTCTCTACCTTCAGGGACCTTTAGAAGTTTTATGTTATTTCTCCTCTGAAAGTTTTCCAACCTCTCAACCCTCTCCAAGTACTCACCCTCAGAGGATTTTAACTTCATAATCTCAGTTGCATTTAAGCCTACTTGCTCCCTCATCTCCTTTACTTCCCCCTCCAACTGGGTCGTTCTGCTGCTGAGATCGTCTATCTTTTTTTCCAAGTTATCGCAAGCTTGTCTTATCTCTTTCTGGTTCTCTTCTGACGTCTTGAATCTAGATCTCATCTCCGCTGTGAGGGCTTTTAACAGCCCACTCAGCGTCGACTCCTCACTTAATGCCCCTCCTGACGCTCCTAGGGCTTCTAGGTCCTGAACCTGATCTTTGGGAGTTAATGGTTGCTGTATCTTATTTTGAGGCACAAGGGACTTCTGGGCGCTCATAGTTGTATCCTCCTCAAGAGGAGACTCTGCCAGGATTTGGTATCTGTTAGGGGAGATATTTTCACTCCAGTCGCTGATCTCTATAGGCAATTTATTATTTTCTGAGCTCTTCTTCTTTCCTACTGTCTTTTCACCTCTATCTCCCTTCTCTCCCTCCATTCTGCTCTCTGCTAGAAAAACTGTTTGAGGTATAGTTTTAAAAAAAGCCTTTAAGGAGGGAGCAACCCTTAAATCCTGCCTAGATTTTCCCTTTTGGGTGGTAATCTTCCTTTCTTTTATATTTTTCTTCGTTTTATTTTTGCCCTCCTCCCTCTCCACTTTTTCACCTCCCGGTGTTGATTTTTCTTCGTCTCCCTTACCCCCTCTCTCCCTCTTAATCTTTCTTAAGAGATATCGTGGCTGTGAATGTAAGCATATGGGCGGGATAGGAGGAGATATCTCACGTAGATTTTTAATCTTGGGCGAATGTATAGCACCTGATAAATTCTGGCCCAGTGGAGTTGGATTTTATCGTGGGTGATAAACATCATACCAATTAGGAACTTACTCATAATGAGGGTAATAGCGTGGAATTTCCAACTATTGTGAACAAAATGCACATTTTATCAAAACCCGGGAGCCACATTACGAAAAGTGGCACTAGAGTGATTTGTGGTCATTTGTATACTTCTGTTGCAATCAGTAGTACATTCTGTACGCACCTACAGGGAATCCTTTGGGAAGGAGCACATAGGATCTTAGGGAGCCTGTCAGTTGACATTTGTAGTTACAGGCTGAACCCTCCATAATGGAGCATTCTGCCTCTTCCTAAAGGACACATGTCAGTCCCTGAATGAGAATTGGCAGCAGGGAATTATCCATTTAAATTGGAATGTGCCCCAGTCCTTGCTGGGCCCGTGTCATGCAAACTGCTAGTGGCCACTTGTTTTCCTCAAACCTTAGCTTGTCTTGCTGCCATGGTCCCGTCTGGCCCTCCAGTCAACCACATTTTCCTTTCAATCTGCCATCTGGCTCACATGTCCATCAATACACAACACATCAGGTACTTTCACTTTTGATGCATATGGGCAATCTAGGATGGACATCTCTCTCCGGCTTATTATGGACACTGCTTAGTGCTTGACTTTCCTGTGATAACTTAATGCATTCTGGGAATTGTAGTCTTCATTTGATCTCACTGAACTAATTAGACTAACACACATGCAGGAAGAGATTTGAATATCAAATGTTTAAGATTAGAGACAGTGTCCATAATGACCAAGAGTGAGGTAGTCACTCCAGTGCAATCACAGGCTAAGCCCACCCAGCACACATTGCTTTAGATTCAGTAAAGGAGTGCATGCTGACGAGGACAAGTACATATCGATGTGCTGACACTTCAGTGCCTCAGTGGGGCCTCTAGGCCTGATTTAGATTTGGCAGACAGCGTACTCCATCACAACACCGATAGAGACCCCTGTCTACCAAACCCTTGGAACCCCCAGCTAACTTTGAGTCGAGCGGACCGCTAGGTTTATGGAGAGGAAGTAAAGGTTACTTCAGAGATGTAAACCTTCCTCTAACAGCCCAAGTATTGGCGTAAGAAAGGCCCTTGCAGCCCCCGCAGTGCATGGGGTGCCCGAGCTCCTGTTGGCCCCCTCAGAACAGTACCGCGGCATAAAAGCTCCTGTGTGAGGCCCGAGGTGGGCCCCTCTTTGCATTATCCACGGGGCCCCCTCAAGTTTCGCTACGCCACTGAGACCAAGGTACCACAGGCTATCAGAGGTAAGCCATCCGACCATCGGCCCTATTAAAAGTGGGCGGTCGTATGGCTTTTTTTTTTACTGATTGTCACCAGTGGGAAAGGGGAAGGGAAGTGGGTAGCACATATCATTCCTAAAGAGGAGTGCCCTTTACTTCAGCTGTTCCTGCCTCGGCTGCAGTCCAAGCACCCACCTATAGGAGATGGAAACCTCCAGCTTGTTTATGTGCGGGCTGTCACCTGCACATAAACATGGAGTGGCAAGTGACCAGCGACTCAGTGACCGAGTGCTGCAGTTTCCTAGTGCATGAAGTAACTAACCCAGTTATGGCACTCAGTCACAAAAGCTTTGTATTTTAAAAAAAATGCAAGGTTTAGTCTCAGTCTGCGCCAGGTATATCCAGTGTGAGTGTCCACCGGACAAACAGGGGCTGGGAGAATGTACCATAATCTGGCCTCTGGTAGCGTTATGGTGTTTCTACTCCTTTCTTTATGTTTTAATTCAGAAAAGAGGCACCATCACAACAACATCTGCTTGCCTGGCTCAAATAAATGAGACAGTCTCCTATTAAGCACACTTAAAACAATCAAATGTACTCTTTTATTTATTTTTATTTATAAAGTTTTATATAGCGCTAGCTAGACCCCTTGGGTATCAGAGTGCTTTACATACACAAAGGAAAAGAAAAATTACATAACATCGCAGGACATGAGGGTGCATAAAGATATAAGCAAAGACATAATACTTATGTATACAGTGAGGGGAGAAAGACGCAGGTGGTTGAAACAGTCAGATAACCAACATCCTTGAAGGTCAAAGTGAGGGGGGAGTCTATTAGGTTATTGATGCCTACGTTGGTTGACTTGGTCAGTAAAGTATTGGTTGAGGAGATGGAGTTTCAGGTCCTTTTTGAAGCAAGAGAAGGCGGGGTTGCATCTGAGGTCAATAGGGAGTGCGTTCCACATCCTGGGTACGTTACCAGAGAAGGATCGGCACTGGGTAATTTTCCTTTTCAGTTTCGGAGGGATAAGAAGAAGTGACTTGGGGCTTCTCAGAGTTCTGGATTTTCCTGCTTTTACCAGCTTGCTGTTTAGGTAGTTGGGGGATTGGGCGTGAAGGACCTTGTGTGTGATTCAGGCCAGTTTGTAAATACATCTAACTTTCATGGGAAGACATTTGAGTGCATTGAGGGTTGGTGTGATGTGTTCAAATCTTTTTACACCAGTTATGAGTCGAGCTGCCATGTTAAGGACTGCCATTAGTGGGGCTAGGTGAGCTTTTGGTGACCCCGTAAGGATGGCGTTCCCATAGTCCAGTTTAGAAAGGACTAGGGATTGTACTATTGTATTGAGATCATCTTGGGGAATGAAAGGTTTAATTTTCTTGAGGTGTTTTAGAGAGTAAAGCGCACCTTTTGCAGAGTTCTTGATCTGGTCCTTCATTGACAAGTTCTTATCCAGGGTAATGCCTAGTGACTTTACCGAGTCAGATAGGACAAGGGGGCAGTTTAGAGCATCAAGCTCCTTGAGCCAGTCTTGAATTGGTCGGTTGTTACTTTTCGGAGAGAACAGTATTAATTCAGTTTTGTCCAGGTTCAGTTTTAAGTGGTTTGCGTTAAACCAGGTTTGGATCTTGGTTAGCGTGACATTGAGGTGTCGGACGTCACTGGGTGATTTTATTTTGTAGTATATTTGTGTGTCATCTGCATATAGGTGGTATTGAACCCCTGCTTGTTTCAGAATATTTGCAAGAGGTTCCATGAAGAGATTGAAGAGGGATGGTGAGAGGATCGATCCTTGCGGGACTCAGCTGCATTGTGCAGCACACATAGAAACAGCAAAAAGCATAAATGATTGTTTATGTGGAGGAAGGTGTCCCTTCCTGCACATAAACAATCATTTAAAAAAAATGATGATTTGCAACTTCTATGTGTGCTGCACAATGCAGCACACATAGAAGTTACAAACGCTCTTACTGATTGTTTATGTGCAGGAAGGGACAGATTCCTGCACATAAACAATCATTCCTCCAACGCAGGCCATTGGTGCAAGTCAGCTTTTTTTAGCGCCAGCACTAGGGGAAACGCAGGGGTGCACTGTATCTTTGTAAATGTGGTGTATCCCTGTGTTTTCAGAATGACGGAGTGTGGCGTTACGCAAAAACCCCTTTGTTTATTGAGGCCGCTATGTCGACCGTCACCAGCCATATTGTTGTTTGCTGTGTCACCTGATGCCCCTGAGCTGTAAGTTGTATATTTGTTGCTTGGCTAGCAGCAATCACAAGCCCCTCTGTGCTTTGCAGAGTAGAAAGCTTGATTAAAAAGTAAAAAGCAATACCAATATTGATAAAGCACAGATCAGATATTTTCTGGCCCAAGTGTTGGGGATTCCATGACAAAAAGAACCCTGTTTCCGATTTCAGTAGGATCATCAGCAGTGTGGGTGTTGTTAATATTTCATCCATATTTCTAGGTGTTCAGAGGTGGGTGTACCTGGAGATCTTGACCAGTTCAGGTTTGTGTAAGTGCAGTATTGGTAAGGACATCAGTTGGATGTTTCTGTCTGAGGTGATTGAGACTAAGACGTCTTGTCAGTCCCCAAAAATCATTCTCGTGGTATTTTGAGCACATGGTGGATTCATGTGTTGTGTGTTGTGTTGGAGAGGTATATTAATTTGTGAAGAGTGGAATGTTATATGACCAATGAGGTCCAAGTATATATGGTGGTTCTGAACTTTGTTAGAGGTATGTGACTTATTTGACTATTGTGTTCTGTTGGGGATGTGATTATTTACAGTTAACCCACAGATGCTATATTTCTATAATGCGCTGACATCATTTGCTACCTCTGAATATGGGGATACAATTGAATATTCAGAAAATATTACTGAATTAACCGTTGGAACTTTCAGGTGGTGTAGCACACACCCTTCTAGTAACGTTTTACAGCATGAGCATTAAATACCATGGCATTTAACTATTTAGATCTGGGAGCCATTATAAAAGGTGTGCTGTACATAGTAAGAGATCATGACATCAGGACAGGTACAGGATTTTGTCATTGCTCATATAATATAGGTGGTGCCTAGGCCAGAATAGCTTTAAGGCTGTATCCCTGACAAACTAAGAACAAGCACTGGCAAAGCAACTTGTTTTCACCTATTGTAAGCAGGTGCAGAGCTATTGGCTTTACCATTGTCTGTTTTCTTTGCAGTCAAGTAAAGTAAAAAAAAATCCAAAATGGCTACCAGTGCGTCAGTACACTCACATGTGCAGCACAGGTAGCTGTCTTGGAAGGTTTTGTCTTTTAATTTATGACTAAAATCACTCCAAGGAGGCCACCAGTGCAACAGCACACATGTTCATATAATGGCAACCATCTTGGAACTGCATTTGTCCTAAAGAATATGAAGTGCCTATGTATGTACATGCGCACTGACACACCAGTGGCCATCTTCGATTTTAAGCTTGATATTTTACTGTACTTTTCAAAGGTGGCTGCAGGTCATTTCTGTATGGAAAAATAAAAATGAAAGTATGCACAGCATGCCATTCAATTTGAGAGAAGTGAGCGGCCAGGCAGACGTTTGCTCTTGCCTAAAGCAATAACATTGTTTACAAAATAAAAAAAAGCAATGATTGCAGGGTGGCAAGAGGAAGGGTGAGATGTAATGGAAGGAACCTGGGTTGGGGTGGGAGGGAGGGGTAGTGCAAACTTAAAATAAGAGGAGAGAGCCAGGAAAGCGACTCCCCACACAAGGTGCAATATGTGAAATAAAAAAATACTTCCCTCTCGTCAGCTGTGGAGGCAGTGGAAGGATACAGCTCAGGCATTCAGAAACCATAGTAATGAAGACATAATCTAGGGGTGAGGCAAACACAAGAATAGGGAGGAAAGCCACGAAATAAGGAGCAGGGAACCGAGATTAAGATGAAAGCCATAGAATAATGAGCAAGGTATTGCTCCAAATACCTCTCTACATGTATATTAAAGTACGGCATACAGCGCTGTCTGTCATAGACAGCCAAAGCTGCCCATAGAAGTGATGCCATGAGCACCGCAGTCGCGAATGTGGATTTTCATCTTTGATCTTTAAGGCGCTGGTAATGCCCATTTCAACGCCAGGTACGAGGCAAAACAATTGACTAACCTAGAGGTTGCCGTCTCATGTAAAGTGAAAACCCTTCTTAACATTAATCTACACAACATATATAAATCTAGATTACATTAATTTACAAAATGTTAACGGATAGGATGGATACGAGACCTGTAACTTTGGGATGGTGTGCATCCAAGTGTGTGGGCTGGTGAATACATAACACTATTTAAGTTTGCCTTTATGAGAGCTGCTTGCAGTTTTCCTATGCCAAAAACTTTGAAGATTCAAAAGGAGTAAGAAGCCGAATGGTAAAGGAATGCAAGTGTGATGGGTCAGCAATGGGGCATGGGCTGTGCATTTTCCCATTTTACATCTAAATTGGGGCACTTGTAGAAAGTAATCCCATTAGGATAAGAAAGTATTAAAACAAGCAAATTTAACATTTGAATTGTAAATGCCACAAATGCATTTAGTAGACAAACTTAAATTGCAACAATTAATGCAAGTTGACCAGTGCGCCACTATGGTTGCCTCGTCTCTAAATATAAGCTCCATACTAAAGTACCACACTTGATTGGGATAAATTGTAAATGTATGTTTTGTAGCATAAATGTGAAACCTGTTAGTCCAAGAGAGGACTTGAATAGCAGTGCTGTATCTATCTATCTATCTATCTATCTATCTATCTATCTATCTATCTATCTATCTATCTATCTATCTATCTATCTATCTATCTATCTATCTATCTATCTATCTATCTATCTATCTATCTATCTATCTATCTATCTATCTATCTATCTATCTATCTATCTATCTATCTATCTATCTATCCCATATATCATATAAATACATATATACACACACACATTGAGGGGATTCTGGTTACATCATCAACCAATTTCTTTTTTTAACCCCTTTCCTGCGGGGGTAATTTCCCCACGGTGCGGGGTGGGGGTCCGCTGCGCCACTGTGCTCGTGACGAGCTCAGCTCGTCATGACTCACAGTGGAGCTGTGCTCATGATGAGCTGAGCTCGTCACGACCCCGCCCACTGATTAATTCTCCCGCACAGGCGGGGAATTTATCGCGCGTGGGCGGGCCGCGGCGGTTATGACGAGCTCAGCTCGTCATGAGCACAGCTCCACAGTGACTCATGACGAGCTGAGCTCGTCATGAGCATGGAAGGGGTTAAATAGTTTTTTATTGATTTTCAAACAACCAACGACAAAGAGCAGCATTGTAATATCAAATATATAAATGAAAGCATAATATATCTCAAGCCGCTTCCCTCTGTACCCCCCACCCTCAGCCCTCCCCTGCCACCGGTGTGCCTTAGAGTATGCACTATAACAAATGAGGTGCATCTGAATCTAGTACAGTAACAATGCCCGTGACATCATCAACCAAGAGGCCAAAGGCTTACCTTGAAAAACCTGTTTTCTTCACAGTGCAGCTAACAATGGGCACTAATGGAATTAGAATATGTAGGCTTAATTTGCCTTTGTTGAATAAACTTACTAAAACAATGAGCATAGGCAAAAGCCATTTTGGATTTAGGGCGTCTGTGCCTCCATCGATTATCGCACAATTATGGATTCACTACATTTTCTATATAATTGGCAGATTTCACCCAAAATATTGTTTCAATATCAAATGGGTAAAAATAATACTGACAGGGAATACATTTGTTGCCAGGTAATTTAGATAATCTGTCACATAAATGATACTCCATGCCACATAATTATAGTAGCCCCGGCAATTTTAAAGCTCTGCAGATGGTTTGTGGACTGTCATTATGATGGTGAAATCTGTATTTCACTGGCAACTGTGAAATATTTACTAGATTTCACCATTCCCTGTGAAATAAGGAGTATTTATGCAACTGTATTTTTTGCAATAAAAGCACCAAAAGCACCAAAGCACCGAACATGTATATATCCACAGACAAAACACAAAGGTTAAAGTAGTGTTATAGTTGGGCGAAATTTTCAGTGCCAACTTAACGTTATAAACACAAAAGAAACACTGAAATTGACCGGTTATAGTTATATCTAGTAACTATAACTCGTAACTTAAAGTAATTATAAGTCGTGCCCCCACCATGCACAGTTTTATCATCAATTATGTAATTTCAAATGTTGCAGTGATATTATAGGTCATGTCATGAGTGATGTAATATGTGGGGTAATTAACTATGCATGGCGAGGGCATGATTTATAGTTACTTAGGGTTATAGCTTCTAGAGATAACTATAACTGGTGAACTTCAGTGTATTTATTGAGTTTAAAACGTCACGTCGTCACTAGAACTTCCACCTAACTATAACGTTACTTTAACCTTTTTTTCCAGTCAATTTCTAGTTTTAAAAAACAAACTTAAAGTAATATTTTATTAACCTACAAAAAGCCAATCCTACGCCGCGTACAGTCAAAGGGTTGGCCCTAGCATGCCCTGCATCCAAATCCTTGCAGACAGCCAATCCCCCAGCTTTCACAGCCTTTGGCCATCCGTGGCGTGAGGTTGGTCACAGTGCCTGGCCTGCAGTCGGGCACTGGGCCCATCCCATTGCGAGCAGCCAATCCCATGCCAGACATGGCCTTCTGGCATGCGCAGCGTATGGCTGGTTTTGCAGGTCTTAGCTGCACTCAGGCAGACTTATTGGGTTAGCAAAAGAGTCACAACATCAAAAGATAAAAAGTGAGCCTATTATCATCTTTCTCCAAAAATCACCAATATTTTTAATTCGAAAGTATATTTCAGTAATTCACACAATGCAATGTATAATAATACTGATTGATTTAAAAAGTGTTCATAAAAAACATGCTGGTGAGGCTTTCTTTTAACATAGTTTTTATTAATTAAATTTGTTGGCTGAAAAATCAGACATATTGTTTTTAGTTTTTTATAAAACCAACATGTCTCTAAGTATTTCTTTTAAAACTTTTTAGCCCACAAAATGCAATCATAAAAAGAACCACAAGAGGGCCTTGCACTCCAGCTGAAGAGCATTGAGCTCCAGGTAAGAGGACTTAAAAAAACATATAGTTAGCGCTCCTGAGGTACTAGTTTTAATGACCCAGAAGACTTACTGTTTATTTTTAATGTTGGGGGGGGGGGTGTCCATATCACGCCGTGCAGGGCATTATGTGGCACACTTAGAAATAACTGAATACATTATTCATTTTGGTGTCCTGATGCCACCAGGGGCACCCTTTTTAACAATGTTATTGCAGAAGTGGGTTTATACCCCCCTTCCCGAGACTCTACTTCCCTGGGGACCGTGCCCCCAGGACTTTTCTTTTTAATTAAGGGGAGGGTGCACACAACTCCCCTTCCTGGCCCTCAACGGGCCCAGGGACCCCATCCGGCTGGGCCTTAATCTTTTAATAAGGGTAGAGGTACACATGGCACTCCTCCACAAGCCGCTTCGGACCCCATCTCCTGGGACCTTTCTTTTTTAATAAGGGGAGGTAGGTGCCAGGCCCTCTTCCTTGAGACACTTCGGGACCCAGGGACCGCATCCGCAAGGTCTTTCTTTTTTTAAGGGGAGAGGACATGTGGCTTTCATTCCCGAGCCAATAGTGGACCCGGGGACCCCATCCCATGGGGCCTTATGCTGGGCTTTACGTGGGACAGCACAATCTGTTGGGGACCCGCCAGCTTCCTGCATTCACCCACCCTGGGTGCATTGGGAACCTGTATGGCTCCCACCCAGCTAATTTTTAAAGCTCCTACCGGGTGGTAGCAGACATGCCTACTCTGTCTGAACTCCTGTGGGCAGGGAAACTACTGTGCCCCTAGGTTGGTGTCCCTAGGACACAGTCATTGAGCTGGCCCCAGGGGATGGTGCCCCTGGGGCCTTAACAGACTCAAGGTGAGGGCACCCCGCTTGCCTCCTCCCCCCAAAAAATGCATTAATTTTATACCTGGGACCTGGCCCACCCCAGTGGTCCTATATTTCTATTTGCCACGACACCACAGGATTGTGGCAAAACCCCTGATTTGTTTGTAATTACATTAAGCAGTTTTTGTGCTAGCACTGTTCAAATAAAGTCTATAGAAAATGCATGGGGATTTTGCATTTTGAGACCCTCTTTTTCTCTACCCCGCTTAACGTTTCACCACAAAACTTTCCATGGCGAAACTAGTCAAAAGAGAGCACATTTTTGGAAAGTTTTGTGAAGATTCCTCAAATTGCGCCAAAGTTATTAGCAAACCAAAAAAGTCATTTCCTATGGAAACGCAGACATAACTATAACTACCCAGTGGCGACCGCACACACGCATATACATAGAAACATACACTGAAGTTGCTACCACCTACCTAGCAGAAGTAATTTTTTTTAAAGCGAGACCAAGAGTTGAATGATCACTGTCTCTCCACTCTTTTGTCCCCCTCAAATATAAGTTCCTCTACGGGGTTAAATATAAGGGAGCATACTGCCTGAATCGCCACAGCCCCAATTATCTTCTAAACGTCTGTCTTTCATTTCATCTCTCTGTCTGATCCCTGCCTATCTGAGCACCTGTCTATGTGTGATTTTCTGTGTGCTCTCTGTTGGTACGTGAGATAGGTGGGACTTTGTGTGGGTTTATACACAATGTGTCCCTTTGCGTGAGCCTCTGTCTGTTGGTCTGAGCACATTGGTATCTCTATGTCAGTCCTTATAATGCTTATATATGTCACTGATTATCTGTGTGCATAGGCACAGGTATGTCAATGTTCCTAGACAATTTTATATCTCTTGGTCTGTGTGCTGTGTTGGCTGTATGTCTATTACACTGTGTGCATGGCTGAATGTATCTCTGGTGATATGTTTGCATGCATATCTGTAGATGTTTGTGTGTGCATTCGTAGGTGTGTATCATCCATGCTAATTTGCGTGTCTCTGTGTGTGCACAGATTGAAAAAGCCACACCTGTTGATTGTCTCAATGTTGTTTAGCAACGCAAAGAACCAAATCATTACATATTTACTGAGGATTAGCTTGTTCTTCAAAATACCGAGCATAGTCTGAATTCATGGCTTCCTAGTCATTTGTACTGGTGGTAGGGGTTCTTGGCTGGGCTGTTGAAATTCGGTTTACTTTTCTCTGCTATAACTTGCACATCAGCCTTTATGACTCAACTGCAGCTTAGATTTGTTCTAGGAATGTGAAATGGCTTCTGCTCTCATTCATTAATAGCTTATTAACTCTATTATGAAGCCTTTGGTTTTTTGGCAATGTGCTGTACTGCTTTCATTTGTATTTCTTGCGTTTTCCTTGTTATATATCAGCAAATGTGTCAATGGAGGGTCAGTTAATGAATTATTTGAATGTTTGTTTGAAACACAACAAATAAACACCAGCTCAGACAAACAAGCATTAGGGGCCCCTGCCAGTGGCGTAACAAAACTTGAGGGGGCCCCCCTGCAAGGTAAGTGGAGGGCCCCCTCCGAGCTCAATCAGGAGCTCTCAGGACGGTGTACTATGCGGAGGGGGCCCCCTGGAGCTTGGGAGCCCCCCCGCACCGCAGGGAATGCGGGGGCCTGTGTTACGCCCTGGCCCCGCCACAAATTAGCGCTAAGTCCACCCGCCCATCAATCATAAATCTCAAATAGTGGTCTGGGTTCGATCATGATGAAGTCTATTGAATACCAAGAGGTGACAACTGCAGCACATGGTTT
The DNA here is from genome assembly GCF_964204655.1 of Triturus cristatus. Taxonomy (NCBI): domain Eukaryota; kingdom Metazoa; phylum Chordata; class Amphibia; order Caudata; family Salamandridae; genus Triturus; species Triturus cristatus. The sequence continues at coordinate 1,001,551,700 of NC_140590.1, forward strand.
CCATTTTTTTTTGCAAATTTATAGAGTGCGAACTCGACCCAAAGGTATTGGAGCACTTTACATAAGCACCGGTTATGACACATTCATTTCTTTTTTGGTAGGCACGGGGAGATTAAGTGATTTGCCCAGAATCAAAGGATGTGGACGCGACCCTGTGGCTCGAACCTTGGTTTCCAGCACCAAAGCCAGCAGCCCTAGCCGTCAGACCACATCCTCTCCATTCCACGGGTCCCAAACGTTATGTGACCTCTGCTGAAAGAAGTAGCCCAGCGGAGAAGTGAGGGGTACTGTGGGAGATTGGGGGGAGACACAGCAGTGTTCGGAGGCACACGTTCAATACAAATGGTCCTTGTAATTATATCAAGGTTTGCAGGACTAATTCTGATGCAAATACACCAATTCACATCATGAACAAGATGGGACATCTTTGCAGATGAAGGCGGGGCAGGTTTGTCCTTGGACAGAAAGGGCTGAGAGTCTTCATGAGCCTTCAAGGCACAATGCAAAAAACCCTCAAAGAACTACCTTAAGATTTACATCCTAGGAAAGGAAGCTTGATGATATTTGCATCTGGATATACTTGCTGCTTCCAATCACAGGCTGAGGCCTGGCATCGTGATGCAGTGTCAGAAAGAGCATGCAGCAGAACCTCCATCTCAACCATGAGATCTGCTCAGTCAGCGACGTCTTTGATCTGTGTGGTGAGCTGATAAACGTCCTTGACTAGACATCAAGTGGTGACACAGGTGAGGCTACCATGCTTACTGGCACCGGCCTGATTTTTTTGTTAAAGTATTTTATTGAGTTTTCCAACAGTCTGATCAATAACTCACAGTTACATACAGTAGCATCTTATATGAGGCCCAATCAGCAATGCACATATCAGGAGAAGCCAGTTCTTCAACTTTTACTACCCTAACTCCCCTCCCCTGGCACCGGCCTTATAGACCATAACAGGAACGGGTCATGGAAAGAAGTGCAGACATGAAGGAGAGGAAGAAGAGAACAAGGAAGCAGCAGTCAACATATAGGCAAGCCTACGTTATCCTACCAGAAGAGGATATGGTCCTTTGCTCAGACAGTGTTTAATCACCCGTCTATGTACCCTGCGGGTCGATGCTCAGCACAGGTGTGAAAGAAAGGAAAAATAACAAATGGTGGCCCATTCAATGAGGATTGGCAGTGAGTCTGTTGAAGGCAGACACATAATAGGAGCCTGGGTAGGGCCAGCTCTTGGTTTATAGAGTCTAGAGTAGGGGACTGAAGTCTCTCCTGGTGAGGATCTTCTGAAGTTTTTCTTTACGAGAGAACCTTTCTTCTGAAACCTCAGAGATTCTACAAGAAGAAAACCTACAACCGTGCTCTCTCTGGGTTTACCCTAAGAATCTGGAACACTTTACCTCCAGAAATCAGAACGAATCCCTCGACCATTTATAGAATTAAGCCACAGAATTCCTCATGAACAAATTTCTTTCCTAGATCACATGACTCTACTCTCCTCAGTCGCTCACATGACTATCTCTGGCTGCCTAATACGCTCTTCCGTGCAATACCAACGTTGCCTCCCTGCTTCCCAATTCTGCCTGGTATTTGCAGTGGATGAACTATGACATTATGTTCTTATTAATGATGTAACCATGCTATTTGACTGTTAGTGAACATGTAGTGAATTTATCACTACTGCTTTTACTACTCGGCACACTGCAATTCTGTAAAGGGCTCTAGTACCCACAAGGGTCATATTTGCGTTATAAAAAACTATTAAAAGAAATAAAAAATAAAAAAGTGGGGTGGATATCTGGGAGGTGTAAACACTCTAAGTACATACAGGAACATATACACAAACCAGAATAGCAGTGGAATGTTAAGGGGGAATGAAGAAGAAGAAGCACGTCGCAACCAACCAAAACAAAATGATTTTCCCGCAGAAGGGCTTTCACCAAGTTGGTTTCATCAGTCTGGTTAATGCCACTTTAGGTGGAAATATTTGTCAAAAAGCTTTGACCATAACAGTCTGGATGAGGTTTCTTTAGGATGGCTTTTCAACAGAAACACAATCGATGCTAATAGAACAGAACAGACGCTTCTGAACAGGCAGCTTTTCTAAGTATTAATGAGCATCACAGGAAAATATAATTCATACTGATGTAAAAAAATGTAATATTGCTTTCAATTACTGTAACTTTAGGATATAGTTTAAACACACAAGGATGAGTAAAAACAAAAAAAACAATTATACAACATGGGTGCCCTGCGTCAGAGTTAAAGGGCAGGATTCCACCTCATACATCACACATGGTTCATTCCTGTCCTTTCGCCCTGCACAGGTGCATTTCTGCCAGGCTAGCTATAACACAGGGACAATTGCACCATGCTGCAAGAATCCCTGTGTTGGGCCTAGCTAGACAATTCATACACCGGCACTGAGCAAAATTGTAGTGCTAAGTTATATAGCTTGCATTTCTTGCAATGTGATTGGTAACATGACTGTGGCGTACGGAGACTATCTGGGCTGCATCCCTAGCCACTATAGGCCCCTCTGTTGACACTCACAGGACATCATCTAGACTATACTGTCATCCACATATGTGAGACAGACACCAACATCATGAGGTGCAGGACACATACTAGTCATTGCACACTCTTTGGTACTACACTCACTTTCGACTTGGACGGAGGTCTGTAGCTGAACACACTGTAACAGCGCACACAATCTCCGGATGTGCACACTGATACACATTGCTGACTTTCTGTTGTGAATGTCTTGTTCAGGCACACATGTTCTGCACATGGTATTATCATGCACCACATTGTCGGATAGTATTTTGTGGGTTGGGGGTGAGTGTGTTGCACCGCAACAGATCTTTCGAGCAGGTGGGGAAGACATTAGTCATAACTGCAGGGAAACATGGTTAAATAGTCAATTTAACTTGTGATGTAGACTTAACAAGATGCTGCCATTCACACATGATCTCTTTCTTATTCCTGTCAAAGTTAGTAGCAGTACATATACTCTGAGGACAGGCCTTGGTGTGTGCCTCCTGATCCAAGGCTAATGTATTCCCTGACACCGGCATATGTTTAGGCACACACTCAATGTACATTTCACCTTTAGATGGATACAAGATTTGTGATCCGCTCATCTGTGCACTTGTACACTCAGGTTATAGATACACAACTCTTGCCATGCAAAGGGAAGTTGCCATCACAATCCCTCCATCTAACCATGTGCAATGAGTTAGTGTGTATGCACATACAGTTTTGCCAGTCTTGATAACCATTAGAAATCACACTCATGACTTCTCAGTATTCTTAATGTGTTCTAATGTTGGTATATAACCTATCCAGTGTCATACTGCTCTGTTTATGTGCTCACTGTACAATGTCACCTGCTCATATTGTCTTTTTACACACCTTTGTTTGTCATTGCATTGCTGAGCAAAGCATGCCAAATGTGTCCTTTATCTATTGTAGCAGGATGTGGTATATTTGACAATGTAGGCATAAAATAGTTCACATGTGCTGTGTTTTATGGTAAACTACATGTATTCAATATTGATAAGATTGCAAACATTTGCATGACATAATGCCTTTTTTTAATAAAATAGGTCACTCATTATGTCGGATGGAATCTGATACAAGATTACATACAGAAAAATACTGTCATTCTGCATATTGACACACTGTTGAAACACACTACAATGTGAGGTTATCCTCAGGTATTGTAATTGGTGATTTGTGTTCCTAAATTCACTGAGTGCCATCTAATTTACACTTTGCTGCTGCACAACACAGTTGTGCAACACTGCGAGTTGTGCAACACTGCTTTGGTGAAGTGCAAGGTGAGTGTAATAATCAATTTTGAATAGCAAATGTGTCATGCCTGGCCTGTACCTTTAATGCAGTACAATGCTTCACATAGCATTTCTGTATATGTGCAATTGATAGGTGACCCACACAGCTCCTCCATCCTCATCCTCCATTGGGTCCTGGTCATCACAGTCCACGTCCCATTGGACATTTGTCTGTACACAGATGTTATTGAGAATGGCACATACTAGCGTGATCTTGCAGATAGGGGTGAGTATAACAATATCCCCCCTGACGTCCGGGCATCTGACCGGGGACTTCAGCACACCAAAGTTTCTCTCCATGATGGTGCAGGTATTGACCTGTGTCTGGTTGTACTGTCGTTCTGGCTCATTAGGGGGGGGGGGGGAAGAGGCACTGTTGGGGTTATGACCCATGACTGAAGACCATATCCTGGGTCAGCTGAAAGTTAAACAGAGATTACAACTATCAATGCTTTTCCTCTCTGTTACAGCTAAATTCCTGTCTATGTGTGCCACTTGTACTGAATAACTCATACACATTTCCTATGGTATTTCAGAATATGTGTTACTTATACAGTTGGCCACAGGTTTCATGTCTGTTCCAGTTCTCTGTGTAATAGCAAATGATGAGAATGGCCTGATACATTGTACACTTCTACATTCATGTTTATCCAGTAGTTTTCTGTGATGTGTATTGCGAAATGGTCTTGACCACTCTATGTTAAGTGCACTTACTACATATGAGTGGGGACAGATTATTGATCAGAAATGTGGCTAGTTATTATTCCCTAGGCAGGTTGTCATATTGCCAACATGTGTAATGCTCACACATATATATGTCCTTGTTAAACAACAGATTTTGTTGGTGGCCTACAAGACATTGGCACATCAATTTCTTAGTTTACTAACTTTGCCATGTGATTTTGATCCATCTATTAGGTGCAGTTGGAGCATGTCACATGTAAAATGATGCTATTTATTGTCAGCCTTCAATTATTAGCCATAGAAGACTCATGGTGCACTTAGATACACACATATGTATTGCAGTGTGGGCCATCTTTATTTGGGACACACTGTTGTTGTTACAAGGAACTGCCTACTCCACATTTAGACACAATACATTGATTTTTCACATGTGTGTGTATGACTTTAACTTGTAGGGAATTGTGTAGTTCTATGCCATGTTTTTTTCCTCATGGCTGTGGCAAATGTCTGTTGAGATTGGTATCCTGAGTGCCATGTAGTGCCATGTTTAGGTTGGAATTTTAAGGTGGTAACTGAGGTATGACATATTTGGCAGCATTGTGTTTGACTTAGTGAGTTTCACATTGATGGATAAATATGCTTTACATGTGGGCTACTTACTCAACAGAGCAGGAGAGCAATCACATGGGTTACAACGGTCAATGCAGACGTCAACCTACCTGTGTACCTAGACTGTCAGTATTGCAGAGACATATATGTGTTTTGTATTGTTGATGTCACAATGTTATCCAGTACTGACAGTTACACATGTCTGGTGTCTAAACTGAGAGGGCATGCCACACATACTTCTTCATGTGTTGCTCCTGACACTTTGGGCAATATACAAGTTTACTGCCATGTGTAGCACACTTGCTCATTTCCACAATACTTGATCTCACACCACTGTCCTTGTTGAATTTGTACTGATAGCAGGAGTTTGTATGCCATTGAGGAAGCACTCACCTCAGACTTCTATCTTGTGTTGCCTTTGTACTCATTGTTGCCTTGTCTGCCATGCCACATGGTTTAGTTCAGAATCAGGATTCTTTACCCAGTGCATTTGATGTGGTTCCATCCATCCACACGGACTGAAATGACACATTGCTACTCACTGACGTACTGTCGCTACTGCCATTGTCAGATTAGTAAGTGCATGTCAATGTGGCACATCATTGTCTCCACATTGCAGGGTATTGTTGCCACAATGTGCAGATGACACAAGGGCCCAGATGTTTTGGAAAGTAGCGCTGTGTAGTGCACCAAATCACCGGTGTGCACTGCACTGCGTCACTGAGAAAGAGCAGTAGGCCATACAGCACATTCTTGACCTTTCCTCCCTACAATGGCACACAATGTGCTGTCTAGCAGAAACACAGACACACTTGCACCACGGTATTCGGCTGATTTGATTGCATGCGGGATTGTCTGGGGTCTGGGGGCACCTTCTTGCACATGATGAACCCTCAGAGCCATGATGGTCTATGTATGTTTGCCACAGACTGCACCACACACAGGAAGTGGGAGTGACCTGGATGACTTCAGATCAATTTCCTTGTTACACCTCACCTGAGGAAACCAATTGGTTTGTCAAATTTCAAAGTTTACCTGGTGTGGAATACATGACATGCCTGATGAACCATGGGAGTTCCATGGAGACCCACCACATGCCCATGGAACCCCTCCCTTGCACACAGTGATGCTACACTGCATTGTGGCCAGTGTTGCATTGCTCTGTACCTTTAAGCTATTCAAAGGCACACAAATTGGCTTTGTGTGTCTAAGCATGTGTGACTTGGGGGTTCGCATTATACGTGTACCATGATGCATGGTGCTTGTATGAGGCACACCACTCAGACATATGGCCCTATCTATGTCAACAGACAGAGAGATGGCTATTCTGTCATACATTTGTTACTGTTAGTAGGCTGTAATATACTTCAGTTTTGCTTACCAAAATGTGATGGAGTGCCTGAAGATGTAACCATCATACGCACTCCCTGGGTATTTTGACTGCACATTTGTAAACATCCCCCGATGTCCATGATGGCCTGGATGTTGATAGAGTATGTGTGCCTTCAGCTCCTGTAGAGATGTGATGTTGCTTCAGAGGGAACCAGATGCACATGTGTGCAATCCATGGCACCCAGCACATGTGGAAATCCAGCAATGGCATGAAACCTTGCTTGTCGTCTAGCTGCTGTTGCTGTGTCTTGTAGAAAAGAAGGTAGTGCAGTGTGAGTTGGATGATGGCATCCAAGACTGAGGGTAGGAAGGCAGAAAAAGATGGGTGCAATATAACTGCCACTCTGGCTGATGTGATCTGGAAAAAGCCAGATACCAGCATGTGAAGGACTGCCATCAGCTTGACCTGCGGTGAGATGTTGGAGGGCCTGGCAGTTCTATTATGGACTTCGGTAGTATGTGATGACCTCATTCTCCCTGGGGACAATGATGGTAGTCCGCTGGAGAAAAAAGCGCTCCCTTCTCCAGCGCTTCCGACATGCTGGGGGAGGGGGTTGTGATAGTGGTCTCCTTGCAACTCCCAGCTGCAAAATAAGCGCCTTCATGGTGTAGTTGAGCTTGCCAAACTGTTTTGAATGGCTTGTCTTAATGCACCAAAGCAAATGCATCATTTCCTTCGCCTGGGTTGGCAATGCGTAGGAATTTTGATGCATTTCAGACTCTGTATGACACTCGCAGACGATGCGCCACACATTGTCAAAACCATAAATATCACTGTGAATGTTTTACACTGAATTTTATGGGAAAATGCCTACCCAGGGCTAGCTCTAGTGCGGTGCGACTTGTGCCATCGTACCCGGTGGCAACTGCGGGAAGCGCCATGTTTAGGTCTCGCGACCTGCGTTGCACTGCGCAGTAGTGCTCTTGCAGGCGAGAGTCCTTTTGTGTGGGGTTTAGAAATCGACTTTGGAATTTCACACGCTCGTCCGTGTGCGATTCCTTTTCTTGTCTCCCAGTGGCCTTTCTGAGCGTCTTCTTCCAGAACACTGCACGCAATTGGCCTGAGGCGCGCGCATAGCTCCTCCCATGACCTATTGGTGTCTATTACGCGCACCAAGCGCGTAATAGACAGCAATAGGCCGTGGGTGGAGCTAGGGTCGTGCCCAGACATAGGCGTGCGGCGCGCGCAATTTGTTTGTTTTTAGTTTCGGAATAATCGGGGCACTTGCGCTTTACTTTTGATGTTATAAGTAAAGCGCGGGTGCCGCGATGATACTAAAGGTAACTAAGTATAAATAAAATCTGTTTCTTTACTTTTAGTTAATTGCGGCTCCCGCGCTTTACTTAGAACATTAAAAGTAAAGCGCGTGTGCCGTGATTATACTAAAGGTAACGAAATCGAAAAAATACATCTATTTTGGTACTGTTTGGATAATCGCGGCACACGTGCTTTACTGATAACATTAAAGTAAAGCGCGGCTGCTGTGATTCTACGAAAGGTAATGAAATAACCTTTTTTCAATTTCTTCACGTTTGGTATAAATGCGGCACCCGTGGTTTACTTTTAATGTTATACGTATAGCACGTCCCCTGTACACAAGGGCATCTTCTCAAAGAGCCCATTGGCCGCTGCATGAAACGTCCAAGCAGGCTATTGCAGATAACAGGCCCTTCTAAAAGTGAACAACTTGGCATCTGCAGGTGATTATACCCTTCGAAGGGTATTCAGGGTACCAGCACTGACCACCCTGAGAGAGGCAGGCAAGGTCTCTTTTGTTGATTAATGAACCTGCGATGAGCGGTGTTTGGAAGATGCCTTAATACTATCAGATTATCGTAATATGTTACTTAGATGTATGTATCGCATTTGAATGAAACAGAGCGTGCATTGCACCAGGAATGTGTGAAATACGTTCAATTTATGTAATCAAGCCGAATTTTGGAAAAATGACACGAAATGCAAAACCATCACTCAGTGCAATATTTTAGTGTGAAATGCATTCCTACGCTCTGGTCATTTGCGATGTTCGTGTGCGCTGGTGCCACGAGCAACATATAATTACGTCACGTGGCATGTTAGCATAATTTTGGGAATTTAGCTTTACGTGAAATCTATGAAATAGTTCAAGATTATGCCGTTGTGATGGCAGTTTTGCCCAGGCCTCCGTTACACCCACATGGACTCAGGGCAGATTTCATGCAGCCGCCTTACATGCACTTTAATCACTTCCAAAGCTAATCTAGCTGGGGAGCAGCGGTGATTTGTGCTTGTCGACCTGAGTAGAGCGAGGCCTAGAGCCAGGAGCAGGTTCCGTTCCAGTGCTGTCCAGGGTTGAGTCTGCCCATGGTCGAGTCTGCCCATGGTCCTGTCACCTGCTGATACATCATCGGAGAGAGACGTTTCAGCGCCTTCCTGATGCGGGGAAGTGAGTATTCAGTCGGATCTTTGATTGGATGATGTTCCAGAGCCTTCCTTCATGGTTTGAGCAGGTTTGGTTTCTAATCTTATCAATGCTAACTTTGTAAAGAATATGATTGAAAATAATGTGGCATAACGGCCAGAGCTGCTGACTTTTGAACTGGGAAACCAGGTTTGAGTCTCGGTGTGGGCTCGATATCCTGTGATGTTTGGCAAATCACATAATCTCCACGTGCCTACCAAAAAATGAATGTATCCTTGAGTAACGTAACTAGCGCTCGTGTGAAGCGCTCCAATACCCTTGGGTAGAGTTCCCACTATATTAAACAAGCATTTGCAATGCAACAGGTCTCACATTGACTTGAGTTTGAGCTATTGGCATTGCAAATAACAATGCCTTTTATTTTTGTTTTCTTTTTAAAAACAAAAATAAAAGGCATTATTATTTACAATACCAATAGCTTAAACTCGCGTAACTGCGAGACCTATTGCATTGCAAATGCTTGTTTTAAATATATTATGCATTTAAAAGCACCTGCTGCAGCGTTACTCGCCTCCAGCAATTTTCAGACAACCATGAAAATGTCTAGATAACTCTGGTGATTAATAGAGCTGCTGGAGAGAGATGAAAGTTTTGTCTGGTGGAACTTTGGACTCAAAACAGCACAGAGGGTTAACACGCCTGCTGCAAAAATACGTGTACCATGTGGATTGCCACAGAGATATTTTTGTAACTTGCACTTCATAGCTTAGAATCCTAGTATAGCACAGTGAGCTATTAACTGTCATGAAAGAGCTGCATGCACACTGCAAGGTATAGGTTAGAGCGCTATGATTTTCCCCACAGTCTTTCATTATCCTAATGTCACAAAGAGGATTAATGTGTATAGAAACCAATTCTTATTAGTAAAGACAGCCCTCAACCACTGTGGCACATTTTAATTTCTGAGTTTGTGCTTCTCCAGACCAAGCCCTCTTAATCTACTGCCTACCAGAATGGATGACATGTGACTCCTACACCTTGTAGTCCTCTTTCTTATGTGATATTTCCTATAGACTGATTTACACACATATGATTCATTGTCTCTGTGTATTGTGTATGATGTAAAGTGCCCTAACACCCTGCACTGGTATGAGTGGCGCTATAAAACAAAAGAAATGTATGGGAGAGAGAGTGGTTATGGAGACTTGAGGGGCACTGTTAAATGGTGGTAAGGGGGAAGGGAATCTATAGAGAAGGAGGTCATTTGGGGCGGCAACAAACATTGTTGCACCGGTGTCACCAGCGCTAAAGCTGGCCCTATGCCTACCTTGAATATATTTATGTCTGCGTGGTGCAGGTAATTTCCGATGTAAACCTACCAAAACTGATGCTTTTGGCCACATGCGTCTATTTGGAAAAATGGAGTACCGCCTGCGCCGTTGTCGCGTCAAAATGAGTGATGCAACGGCGGTGCAAGACTCTCATACATATGCCCCACAGTTTCCTCATATACTATTAAATGTGTACATTTGCATTTGGTACATTTGTTTCTTTGGCTGCAAATGCACTTAGAAGGAATTACTCTGAAGGCTGAAACGTTGTCAAGAAAATACCAGCAAGTTGTACAGGGAATGAAATATTTTGTTTCCTGCTGTGCAGCTGAACACACAGCATTGCAAAATGAAGCATTGGCAAAGTCAATAGGTCTCGCCTTTATACTACAAATGCCAAGCTATTAACTTTGCTAATACTTCTTTGGAAGGCACTTGCTTAAGCAAAAAGAAAAAGAAAAAAGCATTTTAAAATAGTAGAGAAATAGCAAACACAAACTTAAGTTATCTCAAAGCTGTACAATGAATTCACTACTTTCAGTCTTTACAAATAGTATGGTTTATTAGGTCAAGCCTGCCTGACACCTCAGCTGTCTGGTTGCAGAAGACATGTTGTGGGTTTACCAAGAACACAGAGGGGCTTGCAGCCCATCCATTGCTTACCATTGGTTTGCTTTACTGTCATTCACATTTGCCTACTTCTTATTCCATAGCTTGCACCGCCCATCCTTTGCTTGTCCGTCCACATGACCAATTTACTTGAGTGCTTTCACTGCTCACTTTTAGGGAACTACTTTTTCCTTTGTCTTAAGCATGCCACAGAAGTGCATGTGTTTTCCAGCTGTCTCCCTAAAGTGCCTTTCTTCCAACCCTCGCTGTTGCTCTCCCTTGCTATGTGCTTATCTCCCACCCTCCTGAGTGATGCACTCTCCTTTATATGTTTCTCCCTGCGTTACCTTCTTGCTTGAGCAGTTCTTAACCACCAGCACCATGTTGCTCTCTCTCTTGCTTGCTCTCCGCCCCCACTTGCGCCCTGTGTGTTTCTCCCCCCACCTAACAAAAACAACTTTCTTAATTCAGAAACACTGTCATCTACCTTACCTCAAGTGTTTTTTTATCAGGAAATAAATAGTAAACCTTCACAAATGAATAATCGCAAAGCACTTTAATCAAAATTCATGTGTAATCATTAAAAACAACACCAATATAAATATCATGAAAAAAAAGCTCACAAACCAAATAAAACATCAAGCTAAATTATTCAGAATGTCTAGAATACATTAAAAACAAGTTCTTGTCGAGCAAAAGTAAGTCCTCGCCTCATCCAAGAGGCAATCAAGATTTTTTTTTCAGGCCACCAATAGTAAACATCTAAAAATGTTAATGCACGTTTTGGCTGAAAACCCCAATTTTTTCTTCCACCTTCTTCAGAATGGGCCTATAATTGTATTCAGTATTTTCAGATGTAGTCACCCCTAACCCCCACACTTCACAAACAATCCAGGGAAGCTGCCCTTCCCATTCTATGCAACCTGGCTCAGTCATAGTAAACCCGATGGAGAACCTTAAACTGTATGCGCCGGAGCCTTGACTTTATTACAACTTCCGGGGGGTGCATCAAGGCACCACTCAATCAGTATCATCAATCGCTCCAATATGACTCACCCTTTTATCTTGCACTTTGCCTAATATGTCAGGGACATTATTGTTAATGGTTTCATAAGTATACGAGATGGGCTTGCTCCCCAACTCCGCCATGCGCAACCTACCCTCAACCAGAGAATATTCAGGTATATCAACAAGATTCAACCCCTCAGCCAACCAGGCATGACAGAACTGTGCAAATTTCAGGTATTGATTCCAATGAAAGTGATAGTCCCACCTTAGGGAGGGAAAGGGCATTAAATCCCCATCTTCCAGGACGTCTTCTACTTAGGAGGTGCCTATCAAATCCCAGGACTCAAATATACATTATTTCCCCCAATTCAATCATCACGCCCCCTTCCCACAGTGGAGTTTCTCCGGTAACCCTAGATGCCCATTCCATAGTCTTGGATGCTCGACACCACACTCCCACCGTTACCTGCATTGTAAGTAACAACCTGCTCGCACCAGTTACATGATATATATATAGCGTACAAAGGAGCGCTGTTGAATTCAGGCCCTCTGCAAAATATAAGCTGGGTGATCCTGCAGTGGAAACATCCAATCGTTAATGGGTATCAAGTGAGCTGCCCAGTAATAGGCCCGGGTATCTGGTAGGGAAATCCTCCCACTGTAAGAATTCCGCTGGAGCGTCTGTGATGCTACTCTAGGGTAAATTTGATGAACTGTTAGATTAATTAAAATCATTACAATAAAATATATACAGTCATGCGCCCCCCCCACCTTCATCTTCATAGAAAATAATATAAAATGTAAGCAGGTCCACAAAAGTGAGTTTTCAATAAATATTGCACAGAGCCCGTGATTGCACTTCGCTTTCTATGGCACCCTAGGGCGCATTCCAGTTCTCGCTCGTACCCATTGTCATCATCTCTATTAAGGATTAAGCATTTCCTCACAATTTCTGTAGCTTGAGGGTAAATTTGCACTAGGCTTTTTTGCCTCCCCCTAGGGCACCTGCCCTGCCTCAAGCGTGCCCATAATGCGGTGTTAATTACACTTGCGCATGTAAAAGGCAAAAAATAGGAATTCTGACTCTTTGTTAATATGGGCGTGTTTTCATATACAATCAGTTGTATGACATGAGTAGGAGCATATCAAATTCTACAAACCAATAAATTTGCAAAGACCTGAGGTCCAAAACCATTTAAAAGAAGTTGTAAATTGAGACTCTTACTATGAGCTACTTCTAGTGGGAGAGGGAGCGTGCTGTGCTATAACATGGAAGGGGTAAAGTTAGAAGTGTTGTCCTGTTAGCTTCCTATTTTTGAATTTATCACTCACAGTTGCTGGCAGTTGCTCGACTCCTTCCAGTTTACCAATACATTTCAGGTTTAAGGGAGGGAAAAGATAAGGTGCGGTGTACTGGCCAATCAGGAACTGGTATTTATCTGGGGCAACACAGTGAGTGCAATCCTGATGAAATGTGTGAAGTTCCCCTGCCTTGCCAGGTGGCATGCCATGTTTTCTGTGAAGCACAAGTCCAAGGCCTCCTTGCAAGTCCTGACTCCCCTTGCCCAAAGAGAGGGCAAAGAAGCCAGCGTCGATCATCAGCCAGTTTAGGGCAACAGCACAGCAAATGCAGCAAGGACTCTTTGGGAAACATACATAGCCTACATGAAACCACCTCCTCCTTGCGTGCCCAGGCTGAGTTGAACTCCAATAATGGTAAAGGGATAAGCCTCATGTTGAGTATTTTGCTGTGGGCCTGGACTGTCAGGGCATGATGTAAGTAGGGTTGTGCTTTCCCCAAGATGTATGATGCGTCCAATTTTACTGTGATGGGATTAGCACGAAGATTTGCATGATCCTTTTCAAACGAGGTTTCTAACACCTGCATGTTCACCGTTTTTTTCCAGGCAGACAGCGGAGTGTCGAGGGCGTGCAAACGTTCTGCCTTGATCTTCATGCTGCTGATTGCCTGTCCAAGTCCAGTTTCCTAGGGGGATCCCTCCTCCTCAAAGGACCTCCTCAATTGGTGAATTGAGTGAGTCTTCTGGGGATCGCATGACCCTGATGAAAAACTTTATTGGGTCCCCCCGGCTCACAAAGTCTGGTCTCCCAGGCCTAGCTCCAACCTCAACCTCGTGTTTCTGGCTTGCCGCGGGGCTAACAACACTGCCTTGTATGCCTTAGCCTGAGCTACTGTTAAAAGCCTGTCCAGGGCACCTGGAAAGGCCAGATGGCCATAGTTGAGGGCAGGGATCAATTTAGCTTTCAAGGCTGTCAGCATGGGCTCTGCAGTTGAACTTAGTAGACTGTTTCTTAGGCGCTTCATTGCGAGGATGATTCAATTGGACTTTATACTGAGGTGCCTTAAGTGAGCTGCCAGTTTGGCCTTTTCTGAAAGCCAAACCCCAGGGTGTAGTTGTAAGCTGGCGCTGTTCCTATTGGCAGGTCTCCTAATTGCCAGTGAGATTACTTTTTGTTGGGATATTTACCAAGCACTACTACCTTGGTTTTGCTCTAATTAACCTGTAGATTGTTCTCCAGATTGCAGCAATGGAGTGCATTGGGGGCTCGCTGTAGGTCAGCTCTGGTGTGGTCCATGATTGCCATGTCAACTGCATATTGCAGGATAGGAAGTCGCACCCTGCCCAGCATTGGGGTTAGCTCCGTTTGCGGAGTTTGTGGAGTTTTCTGCACTTCGCACTCCATGGAGCTCGCGGTGTGCAGAAAACTCTGCTTCGCGATGTGCAGCAGAGTTTTTTCCCCGCTAGCGATCGCGAACGGTAAGTTCGTGTGTGTGAGCTGCCACTCGGGTAGAATTTCTACCCAAGCGGCAGAAATACCAGCACAAACTGCAGTTCGCACTGCACTCCGCCACTTGTGGAACTTCGCGGAGTTTTTTTGTAACTTCGCGGAGTTCCACGTAGCAAAACCCCACAAACTATGCCCAGGCCTAGGGGTAACTAGACTAGCGCCTTGCAGGGCAGGCCCTAGATCTGTAGTGTAGAGATTAAAGATGAGGGGGCCAAAATGCAGCCCTGTTTATGCCTGTTGTTTGTGGCAACTCTGGGGGTTACTGTAGTGAGGCTTGTTTTAACCCAAACCCACGTCGTCTGGTGATATAATTGCCTTGAGGGGCATAGGTGGAATCCCCAAAGCAGACAGTTTCACTCACAGTCTTCCACAATCTACCCTGTCGAAGGCGGTGCTGTAGTCAATGACGCAGCAAAATAATGGATGTTGCTTCCTCCTGACAACATGTTTAGATATGTATGCCATCGCTATGATATTGTCCATAGTTGAGCAGTCTGGATTGAATCCTGACTGAAGATAGGAAGGATTCCTTTTTCTTTCACCCAAGTCTCCAGACTCTCTTGAAGAGCCTTGGGATAATCCTTGGCTTCTAGCTCGAGCAGGGCAACAAGCCTTTAGTTTGACAGGTTGGAGGGGTCACCTTTTTAGGTCTCGCCTGAGCCAGCACCTGCTGCGCTGATCTGGCGAGACATTTAGTGTGTGGGCTTTAAAAAGCCGACCACAGCTTTTTGTCTGGCATAGAGCATGCGGTTACGTGCACAGGTACGAGCAGAGGCGCCATCTGGCTTTCCTCTCTCGACATGGTGCGCGCACATCGCACACCACTCACCAACCTGCTTTCACTTTTGCCGTCGCGCGCGCCACTCGCGTGCTTTTTTTAATTTTATTTTAGCGTGCGCTAGAATGTCCTGAATTAAAGCCGAACCTGAAGGCACTCTGGAGGATTATTCTTTTTGGGCAGGGCTATTTCTTCGCTGGGCATTTTCAATGGACTCCATCTTGTCCTGAAGACTGGCTTCTTGAGCTTTTATTTTAGTTAGCTCCTTTACATTATCATCTACTTTTACTGTTAGCTCAGCCACTGAAGTCTCCAAAGCTGTAGCCCGGGTAGCTTATGAATCCAGCTTATCTTCCATCTTCCCGCAGAATATCTTAATATCTGCTTGATTTTTCTCCGAGACCTGGAATCTATTTCTCATCTCTTCAGTGAGAACCTGTAAAAGTTCTATAGTTGAGCTCTGGGCCTTTAAATCAGTTTCATTATATATTAGCAAATCATTCTGATTATTTTCCTTTCCGAGTTCTCGATGATTACTCAGGTCAGGCCCATCTTTTTCCGTACGTGACATATCGTGGTCTTGCAGCAGGGGGCACTCAGCCGTCTCTATCTCCCTCTCTGTTGAATCTTCCGCTAATAGTTGATACTTATTTACTCCTTAAAGTATATTGTGATAGTGGTTTAGTATTACACCCCTTCTTTTTATCTACTGTGTGCCTTTTAGCCCGACCTCCTCCTCTCTGTTCCGCATATGAAGCACTTTTTTCCGTCATTGTGCGCGCACATCGCACACCACTCGCCAGCCTGCTTTCACTTTTGCCATTGCACAAGTGTTTTTTTAATGCTTTCACTACAAGAGAAACCACTCCCCTGTGAAGATTTACAGTAGATGTCTTACAGGCCGGTTCTGCACACGGGCGGTCTCCTTGTAGCCTATTCAGCTGTCTCACTTGGGCAGGCAATGCCCGAGTAGAGCCAAAGAGGAGGCGTGGTGGGAAGGTGACAGGTCACGGAGTCGCGCGCTGCAGGCAACATGCAACGCTGGGGACCTGTGCGTGGCTAGGCAAATGTACCCGAGCCCCGGTGGTGCACAGCACAAGCTCCTCGGCCGCTACACTTGGGAGGAGGAGCTGTTCTCGTACCCGGAGTGGACCAGCAGGAGTTACGTAGAACTGATGAGCCCCTCAACTAGCACTCGCTGCAGGCGCTGTCCTGGCGTAAACTGTACCTCAGCCGCGCCAAGCTCAAGGCGTCTAACCGCACTTCGGCACTGCTCTCCGGCTTCGCCATGGTGAGTGAGGGTGGTAGTGGGAAATACTGAGGAGGTCGCTCTTTTCCGTGTTACGGGAGAGCTGTAATATCTTTGCTACAGTGAGTATTCACAAAGGATATTGGGGATCGTAGAATGGTAAAATGCACCAGAATAGTAGCAATTTGGTACCGAGTCTGTATTGAGGCTAAGACCTCATCAGGCGTATATGTTCCCCCTAACAGTCTGGTTAGCGGGATCGGTGCGGGGGTCATAACAGTAAAACCTTATTGCGAATTCACTTTCAGACACTGAGTTCTTGCAACATTTAGGGTTCTGAACACCCCACACGTTTTAAGTGCTGAGTTCTACACCTGTGACAGGAGCAATTAATGACTACGCTTCTTCCCTCCTGGGTTTCCCTCCACATCCTCACTGTAAAACCCTTTGCACTCTTAATGGGCCTAATTCTGCCAAGATGTTGTGGTAATTTTCTGAAATGGAAGTACGGCTGGAGTCTGGTATTTTGTCTCACCAAAGAGTAGGCTATAGTTAAGGTGGCAGCTTCAAAATATGGCTCGAATGAGATTTACTCCCTTAAATGGGTCTAGGATTCAGAGAGAAAACAGTTTTCTGTACCCAGCCTTTATCTCTAAAAACTGCAGTTGCAGGAATTCTGGAAGGTTGCTTTGATTATTGACGTCAGCTATGGGGTTTTGAAATGTATTGTGACATCGTTCACTGAGTAGGTCTTTTAATCTGCCCCCTTACACCTCCTCTTTCTTCTGTCTGTGCCCTTGTTGGAATCTGTATCCTGCACCCAATTCTAGCGCATTGCTTAAATAACAAGCATTGGCATAGTCAATAGGTCTCGCCTTTGGGACCTTATAAGTGTTTAGTCATGCAACAGTTGATGTTGTTGCACCAAGGATATTGTGCTGCATAACTAAATACTTATAAGATCCCAAAAGCGAGACCTTTTGGCTATGCCAATGCTTGTTAAAACACGCATTGAAAATGCAATAGGTCTCACCTTTGATTAAGTTAAAGTCAATTTCTTTGCTAATGGTATTGTATAGCAAAGCAAATGGCTTTAACCCCTTCGATGCTCATGACGGAACGGTTCCGTCATGAGCATCGGTTGGGCTGTGCTCATGACGGAACCGTTCCGTCATGAGGACAGCCCCCGGGGGAAGCGCTGGCGCTCCCCCCCTTTTGCCTCGATCTTGCCCCCCTTTACGGGGGTGGCAGCGGAAGAGCTTCCGCTGCCACCCCCGACCCCCCCCGAGCCCCCCCACGCTTTCTGATGACGTCAGCGCGCACAGCGCGCGCCGGCGTCATCAGGAAGCGTTGGACGCGCTGGAATCCATTTCTTCCAGCGCGTCCGAGGGGAGCAGAGGTAGGTGTTTGGCGTCTGGTGGGGGCCGCGGCGGTGAAATCTCTAGTATTGAGGCATCGGGGGAGAGGAAAGAGTATTTCCTCTCCCCCGATCTCTCAATACAGGGCATTCCTGCTCCACGATCGCGCACAGCGTCGCGATCGTGGAGTAGGGATGCCCCACTAGACACCAGGGATTTTGTATTTGGAGTTTGGGAAGCGACCCCTTAGGCAAGGGTCGCTTCCTTGGGCACGATTCTTTGGCAAAGTCTTTTCTGCCCCCCCTGGGGGCAGATCGGCCCGCTTTATGCGCGTTTCTGCCCCCAGGGGGGGCAGAAAAGCCCACTAGTCACCAGGGATGCTGTTTTTACTATGTAGGAAGCGACCCCTTGGGCAAGGGTCGCTTCCTTGGGGGCAAATTTTGTGGAAGTCTTTTCTGCCCCCCCTGGGGGCAGATCGGTCCGCTTTCTGCGCGTTTCTGCCCCCAGGGGGGGGCAGAAAAGCCCACTAGACACCAGGGATATTGTTTATGCTATGTAGGAAGCGACCCCTTAGGCAAGGGTCGCTTCCTTGGGGGGCCAAATAATTTGAAGACTTTTCTGCCCCCCCCTGGGGGCAGATCGGTCTTCTTTCTGCCCGTTTCTCCCCCTAGGGGGGGCAGAAAAGCCCACTAGACACCAGGGATGTCTATTTCGTTATGTAGGAAGCGACCCCTTGGGCAAGGGTCGCTTCCTAGGGTGGTAAAGTGATTAGGAGACTTTTCTGCCCCCCCTGGGGGCAGATCGGTCGTCTTTCTGCCCGTTTCTGCCCCCAGGGGGGGCAGAAAAGCCCACTAGACACCAGGGATGTCTTTTTCTTTATGTAGGAAGCGACCCCTTGGGCAAGGGTCGCTTCCTTTGCGGCCTAATTTTTTAGAATACTTTTCTGCCCCCCCTGGGGGCAGATTGGTCGTCTTTCTGTCCGTTTCTGCTCTTTGGGGGGGGGCAGAAAAGCCCACTAGACACCAGGGATATAAATATTATTGTAGGAAGCGACCCCTTGGGCAAGGGTCGCTTCCTTGGGCCCCTAAAAGTTTTGAAGAATTTTCTGCCCCCTCTGTGGGCAGATCGGTTTTATTTTTTTGCCGTTTCTGCTCCCATTGGAGGCAGAAAAGCCCACTAGACACCAGGGAATTAGTTCAATTAGAAATAGAAGTGACCCCTCGCTTCCAGGGTGCAATTTGTTATATGTATTTGGCTCACCTGCCCCGGGACTGAATAGCCTTTTTTTTCCTGCTGTTTTCTGCCTGACCTGGCACACAAACCGATTGACCATTTGGGTAGTGACATGGCATGTTATAATGTTTATTGTTATATGTTTTGTGATTTCCAATTGTAATGTTTTTTTTGTTTACTGTTTTGTTCTAGGTGAAGGCTTTTCTTCTGTTCACGGTGACATTTTGGTTCTGGTGGTTTTGCTGTTTGTGTAGTTTGGTAAGAGACTGTTTTTTTGTACAATGCAAATGTGTTTGATTTCTCTGCCTGTTTTTTTTTGCAAATGGTGTAATAATAGCAGTATGTTTGGTTTTTGAGTTTCAAAAACTTTTTGCATTGGTGCATGATGTGTATTTTGTTGTCTTGTGAGTAATTTTTTTTTTTTTCTTCTTTCTAGTTTGATATCGTTGGTCTTTGCTGTGTCACTGCAGAGTTTGTTTCTGGTGAGTGTAGCTGTCTCTTTTGATTTTGGATTGTATAGTTTTTGAGTACATTGATCTTATTGATATAAGGTACACATTTCTTTACTTACTTGGTTTGCACATTGTTGGTTGTTGTTGACTTGTTTGTGCAGTCTTCCATCTTAGTAGGTATAATGGCTAGCCGCAGGATGACTGCTCAGCAGGTTGTTGGTTTGCTGTTTGAGTCTTCCTCTGATATTGGGTCAGAGACTGACTCTGCTTCTGAGGGAGAGGGGGCAGGGGACGATTCTGGCAGTGAGTTTTCTCTCCGTATGGGGTCATCGGATGATGAAGATACTCTTAGCGCGGATGAAGTGCCTGTGTTAGAGGAGGAGACTGATGTGCCGATAGTGCGGCAAGAGGCATCTGGGCTGCAGCCTGCGGCTGCAAGGCTTCCCGTTGGTGTAGTGCGGCAAGAGACATCTGGGCTGCAGGCTGGGACTGCAAGGCTTCCCGTTGGTGTAGTGCGGCAAGAGGCATCTGGGCTGCAGGCTGGGGCTGCAAGCCTTTCCGTTGGTGTAGTGCGGCAAGAGACATCTGGGCTGCAGGCTGGGGCTGCAAGTCTTCCCGTTGAAAGTGATGACCTCTGGGTTGCCCCTGGCATGGTGCAGCCGGAATTTCCTGAGTTTACTGGTGTTCCAGGGTCTAGAGTGAATACCGAGAACTTTTTGCCTGTAAATTTTTTTCAGTTGTTTATGGACGATGTGTTTTTGGCAGAGATTGTTGAGCAGACTAATTTGTATGCCGAACAGTTTTTGAGGGACAACAGTGCCAGTCTTAAGCCACACTCTAGAGCTACCCGGTGGACTCCCACAAATGTTGAAGAGATGAAGAAGTTCTTGGGTTTAACTTTTTTGATGGGCTTGCTAAGGAAGCCATCATTGGCTTCATATTGGTCTAGCAGTCCCTTGATGGCAACGTCTATTTTTCCGGCAGTCATGAGTCGTGACAGGTATTTGCTTCTGCTTCGGATGATGCACTTTGTAGATAATGGTTTAGCGTTGCCACGAGATCACCCTGATTGTGACCGTCTTTTTAAGATTAGGCCTGTCCTTGATCACTTTGTTGATCGATTTTCTGAGATTTATGCCCCTGGTAGAGAAATTGCAGTGGATGAGTCTTTGGTGTTGTTCAAGGGCCGCTTGGTTTTTAGGCAATACATTCCTAGTAAGAGGGCACGCTATGGAATAAAGCTGTATATGCTGTGTGACAGTAGGACTGGATATGTCTCTAATTTCAGGGTGTACACCGGTAAGGAATCTAGTTTTAACCTCCCTGCTTGTCCGTCCACTTTTGGAGTGACTGAGAAAATTGTTTGGGAACTTGGAAGAGGATTTTTTAACAAAGGCCACCATTTATATGTAGATAACTTCTACACTGGTGTACGGTTGTTCAGGGAATTGGCCAAAGTTGACACTTTTGCTTGTGGCACAGTCCGCTGTAACCGTAAAGGTTTTCCGAAAGAACTTGTTTGTCAAAAGCTTGTGCGGGGACAGTGCAGTGCGTTGCGTTGCCAGGAGCTTCTTGCTGTGAAGTTTACAGACAGGAGAGATGTCTACATGCTGACTTCCATCCATGATGAAAGCACTGCACCTGTGACTGTTTGGGGTCAGGTCGCTGAAGCGCGCAAACCTGTATGTGTTTTAGACTATAATAGGTACATGGGTGGTGTTGACAGAGTAGATCAGAGGTTGGAACCTTACACTGCTCTTCGTAAGGCTTACATTTGGTACAAGAAGTTGGCTATCCATCTTTTCCACTTGGCAATGTTTAATGCTTTTGTTGTGTTCCAGGATTCTTGCCCTGAGTCAAAGATGACTTTTGTTAAGTTTCAGGAGTCTGTAATAGGCAGCCTTGTTGTAGTGGAACAGGCAAGTGTTCCTAGAGTTGGACTGGTGGAGGATGTTGCTAGATTGAAAGAACGCCACTTTCCAGATCACATTCCTCCCACACCCGCAAAAGATTTTCCCAGTAGGAGATGTAGAGTCTGTTGGCGAAGAGGTTTGCGGAAGGAGTGTCGTATGTACTGCCCCGATTGTCCCTCTCATCCTGCACTGTGTCTCTCTGCTTGTTTTAGAGCGTACCACACGCGAAAAAATTTTTGGGAGGATTCTTGAGTGGTAAAGTGAACTGGCTGGTCTGTATTCTTTGGATAATTTGATTCTGTTTCAATGTTGGTGTTAGTGCAATGTATTTAGTTGCTGATTTTCTGTTAGAAGATTTGTATCTATTTGCAATTTGTTTGTGTTTTTATTTTTTTCTAAAAAAATCCAAAATGTGATGGCGGTGTGTGTAGGCTTGCGCTTGGCTGTTGGTGTGTGTGGACTGGCACTTGGTTGGTGGTGTGCGTGGAATGGTGCTTGGCTGACGGTGTGCGTGGACTGGCGGTGTGCATGGACTGGCGGTGTGCGTGGACTGGTGCGTGGCTGGTGGTGTGCGTGGAATGGTGCTTGGCTGGCGGTGTGCGTGGCTGGTGGTGTGCGTGGAATGGTGCTTGGCTGGCGGTGTGCGTGGAATGGTGCTTGGCTGGTGGTGTGCGTGGAATGGTGCTTGGCTGGCGCTGTGCGTGGACTGGTACTTGGCTGGCAGTGTGTGTGGACTGGTGGTGTGTGCGGACTGGTGTTTGGCTGGTGGTGTCCGTGGACTGGAGCTTGGCTGGTGGTGTCCGTGGACTGGAGCTTGTCTGGTGGTGTGTGTGGACTGGAGCTTGGCTGGCGGTGTGCGTGGAATGGTGCTTGTCTGGTGGTGTCCGTGGACTGGAGCTTGGCTGGCGGTGTAGGTGGATTGGCGATTGGCTGCCGGTGTGCCTGGACTGGCGATTGGATGGCGGTGTGCCTGGACTGGCGCTTGGCTAGCGGTGTGCGTGGACTGGCGTTTGGCTAGCGGTGTGTGTCGACCGGTGCTTGGCTGGCTGTGTGTGAGTAGTGACTTTCTGCTGGTCACTACACACACTGCTAGCTGAGTGCCACTCCACGCAATCCTTCTGCCTGTGTAGTTGCTGTGTCTGGATTGTGGGCGTGTGAAAGTGATGGGCCCTTGAATGGCGCTGTGTGCCGGTGTGAGTTTTGTTATGTGATGGGCCCGCGGCTGGCGGTGTGAATGGTTTTGTATGTCTCACACGTATGAAAGGTGTATGAATGGCCTGTAAAGAGGTTGGTGCCTTGTCGTGGCTTTACAGCTCACGAGCTGTGAGTCAATGGTTCAGTTTCTTGCCCTTTCAATTATTACCAGTGCATTTCATTTTTTGTGAAATCACTTGGTAATACAATTTTATCTACTGAACCATCACTCACCCTCGTGCCAAATCCAACCAGTATGTGCGTGTGCTTGCGGGTTAGATGACTGTGCAGTAATATTTGTTTTTTTGAAGCAGGGTGTACCTTGTCCCTTTTTGGTGATTTTTGTACTGTGTTGCTTTTGTACCTGGTGGTGCGAATGGTCTTGTTTGTATCACGTATGAAAGGTGTGTGAATGGCCTGTAAAGCGGTTGGTGCCTTGACGTGGCTTTACAGCTCACGAGCTGCAAGTCATTGGTTTGGTTTTTTGTGAATTTAATTATTGACAGTGCATTTCATATTTGTGAAATCTCTTGTTAATAAAATTTAATACACTGAACCATGACTTGCCCTCGTGCCAAATCCAACCAGTATGTGTGTGTGTTTGAGGAATAGATGGTTGTGCAGGAATCTTTGTTTTTTGTTTCTCTGCCAAGGTACACTTTCCATGTAAGAATAACCCACCAACTGTAGATATTGTCGAAAACCTTTGGGAGTTCATGGTGATGTCTCTCTAGTGATTTGAAAAATATTTTTTATCCCCATTGTCCTGTAAACCTCAAATTGTCTGCCACATTTTCTTTGCAGTATTATTCCTAAATTCTCACGCTGTAGTAACAATAGGTAATCTGGTTATGCAAGGGGGTTACTTTTGTTTTTTGCCCAGGGCTCGGCGGCCATCTAGGGAAACCTTTCCAACCCACGCATTTCTGAAAAGTAGACACCCGGCGGCTTCCAGGGAGGTATGGCTTGCGTGGATCCCCCAACGTTTCCTTACCCAGAATCCCCTGCAAACCTCAATTTTTGCCCAAAAAATCACTTTTTTCACACATTTTGGGGTGGGAAAGTAGTGGCATCACCGGGCTCACACAAATTTACCACCACCCAGCGTTCCCCCAGGTCTCCCGGTAAAAATGGTGCCTCACTTGTGTGGGAGGCCCAAGTACCCGCGGCAGGCAAGGGCCCCAAAGGTAGTGAGGCCACCTCAAGATGGCCTATCGCCAAACCACCTGGTTTTGCAAGGGGGGTCACTTTGGTTTTTGGCCCGGTGCGCGGCGGCCATCTAGGGAAACCTACCAAACCCAGGCATTTTTGAAAACTAGACACCCGGCGGCTTCCAGGGAGGTATGGCTTGCGTGGATCCCCCAACGTTTCCTTACCCAGAATCCCCTGCAAACCTCAATTTTTGCCCAAAAAATCACTTTTTTCACACATTTTGGGGTGGGAAAGTAGTGGCATCACCGGGCTCACACAAATTTTCCACCACCCAGCGTTCCCCCAGGTCTCCCGGTAAAAATGGTGCCTCACTTGTGTGGGAGGCCCAAGTACCCGCGGCAGGCAAGGGCCCCAAAGGTAGTGAGGCCACCTCAAGATGGCCTATCGCCAAACCACCTGGTTTTGCAAGGGGGGTCACTTTGGTTTTTGGCCCGGTGCGCGGCGGCCATCTAGGGAAACCTACCAAACCCAGGCATTTTTGAAAACTAGACACCCGGCGGCTTCCAGGGAGGTATGGCTTGCGTGGATCCCCCAACGTTTCCTTACCCAGAATCCCCTGCAAACCTCAATTTTTGCTCAAAAAATCACTTTTTTCACACATTTTGGGGTGGGAAAGTAGTGGCATCACCGGGCTCACACAAATTTACCACCACCCAGCGTTCCCCCAGGTCTCCCAGTAAAAATGGTGCCTCACTTGTGTGGGAGGCCCAAGTACCCGCGGCAGGCAAGGGCCCCAAAGGTAGTGAGGCCACCTCAAGATGGCCTATCGCCAAACCACCTGGTTTTGCAAGGGGGGTCACTTTGGTTTTTGGCCCGGTGCGCGGCGGCCATCTAGGGAAACCTACCAAACCCAGGCATTTTTGAAAACTAGACACCCGGCGGCTTCCAGGGAGGTATGGCTTGCGTGGATCCCCCAACGTTTCCTTACCCAGAATCCCCTGCAAACCTCAATTTTTGCCCCAAAAATCACTTTTTTCACACATTTTGGGGTGGGAAAGTAGTGGCATCACCGGGCTCACACAAATTTACCACCACCCAGCGTTCCCCCAGGTCTCCCGGTAAAAATGGTGCCTCACTTGTGTGGGAGGCCCAAGTACCCGCGGCAGGCAAGGGCCCCAAAGGTAGTGAGGCCACCTCAAGATGGCCTATCGCCAAACCACCTGGTTTTGCAAGGGGGGTCACTTTGGTTTTTGGCCCGGTGCGCGGCGGCCATCTAGGGAAACCTACCAAACCCAGGCATTTTTGAAAACTAGACACCCGGCGGCTTCCAGGGAGGTATGGCTTGCGTGGATCCCCCAACGTTTCCTTACCCAGAATCCCCTGCAAACCTCAATTTTTGCCCAAAAAATCACTTTTTTCACACATTTTGGGGTGGGAAAGTAGTGGCATCACCGGGCTCACACAAATTTACCACCACCCAGCGTTCCCCCAGGTCTCCCGGTAAAAATGGTGCCTCACTTGTGTGGGAGGCCCAAGTACCCGCGGCAGGCAAGGGCCCCAAAGGTAGTGAGGCCACCTCAAGATGGCCTATCGCCAAACCACCTGGTTTTGCAAGGGGGGTCACTTTGGTTTTTGGCCCGGTGCGCGGCGGCCATCTAGGGAAACCTACCAAACCCAGGCATTTTTGAAAACTAGACACCCGGCGGCTTCCAGGGAGGTATGGCTTGCGTGGATCCCCCAACGTTTCCTTACCCAGAATCCCCTGCAAACCTCAATTTTTGCCCCAAAAATCACTTTTTTCACACATTTTGGGGTGGGAAAGTAGTGGCATCACCGGGCTCACACAAATTTACCACCACCCAGCGTTCCCCCAGGTCTCCCGGTAAAAATGGTGCCTCACTTGTGTGGGAGGCCCAAGTACCCGCGGCAGGCAAGGGCCCCAAAGGTAGTGAGGCCACCTCAAGATGGCCTATCGCCAAACCACCTGGTTTTGCAAGGGGGGTCACTTTGGTTTTTGGCCCGGTGCGCGGCGGCCATCTAGGGAAACCTACCAAACCCAGGCATTTTTGAAAACTAGACACCCGGCGGCTTCCAGGGAGGTATGGCTTGCGTGGATCCCCCAACGTTTCCTTACCCAGAATCCCCTGCAAACCTCAATTTTTGCCCAAAAAATCACTTTTTTCACACATTTTGGGGTGGGAAAGTAGTGGCATCACCGGGCTCACACAAATTTACCACCACCCAGCGTTCCCCCAGGTCTCCCGGTAAAAATGGTGCCTCACTTGTGTGGGAGGCCCAAGTACCCGCGGCAGGCAAGGGCCCCAAAGGTAGTGAGGCCACCTCAAGATGGCCTATCGCCAAACCACCTGGTTTTGCAAGGGGGGTCACTTTGGTTTTTGGCCCGGTGCGCGGCGGCCATCTAGGGAAACCTACCAAACCCAGGCATTTTTGAAAACTAGACACCCGGCGGCTTCCAGGGAGGTATGGCTTGCGTGGATCCCCCAACGTTTCCTTACCCAGAATCCCCTGCAAACCTCAATTTTTGCCCAAAAAATCACTTTTTTCACACATTTTGGGGTGGGAAAGTAGTGGCATCACCGGGCTCACACAAATTTACCACCACCCAGCGTTCCCCCAGGTCTCCCGGTAAAAATGGTGCCTCACTTGTGTGGGAGGCCCAAGTACCCGCGGCAGGCAAGGGCCCCAAAGGTAGTGAGGCCACCTCAAGATGGCCTATCGCCAAACCACCTGGTTTTGCAAGGGGGGTCACTTTGGTTTTTGGCCCGGTGCGCGGCGGCCATCTAGGGAAACCTACCAAACCCAGGCATTTTTGAAAACTAGACACCCGGCGGCTTCCAGGGAGGTATGGCTTGCGTGGATCCCCCAACGTTTCCTTACCCAGAATCCCCTGCAAACCTCAATTTTTGCCCAAAAAATCACTTTTTTCACACATTTTGGGGTGGGAAAGTAGTGGCATCACCGGGCTCACACAAATTTACCACCACCCAGCGTTCCCCCAGGTCTCCCGGTAAAAATGGTGCCTCACTTGTGTGGGAGGCCCAAGTACCCGCGGCAGGCAAGGGCCCCAAAGGTAGTGAGGCCACCTCAAGATGGCCTATCGCCAAACCACCTGGTTTTGCAAGGGGGGTCACTTTGGTTTTTGGCCCGGTGCGCGGCGGCCATCTAGGGAAACCTACCAAACCCAGGCATTTTTGAAAACTAGACACCCGGCGGCTTCCAGGGAGGTATGGCTTGCGTGGATCCCCCAACGTTTCCTTACCCAGAATCCCCTGCAAACCTCAATTTTTGCCCAAAAAATCACTTTTTTCACACATTTTGGGGTGGGAAAGTAGTGGCATCACCGGGCTCACACAAATTTACCACCACCCAGCGTTCCCCCAGGTCTCCCGGTAAAAATGGTGCCTCACTTGTGTGGGAGGCCCAAGTACCCGCGGCAGGCAAGGGCCCCAAAGGTAGTGAGGCCACCTCAAGATGGCCTATCGCCAAACCACCTGGTTTTGCAAGGGGGGTCACTTTGGTTTTTGGCCCGGTGCGCGGCGGCCATCTAGGGAAACCTACCAAACCCAGGCATTTTTGAAAACTAGACACCCGGCGGCTTCCAGGGAGGTATGGCTTGCGTGGATCCCCCAACGTTTCCTTACCCAGAATCCCCTGCAAACCTCACTTTTTGCTCAAAAAATCACTTTTTTCACACATTTTGGGGTGGGAAAGTAGTGGCATCACCGGGCTCACACAAATTTACCACCACCCAGCGTTCCCCCAGGTCTCCCGGTAAAAATGGTGCCTCACTTGTGTGGGAGGCCCAAGTACCCGCGGCAGGCAAGGGCCCCAAACGTAGTGAGGCAACATCAACATTGCCTATCCCAAATGTCGCCTCACTACCTTTGGGGCCCTTGCCTGCCGCGGGTACTTGGGCCTCCCACACAAGTGAGGCACCATTTTTACCAGGAGACCTGGGGGAACGCTGGGTGGTGGTAAATTTGTGTGAGCCCGGTGATGCCACTACTTTCCCACCCCAAAATGTGTGAAAAAAGTGATTTTTTGAGCAAAAATTGAGGTTTGCAGGGGATTCTGGGTAAGGAAACGTTGGGGGATCCACGCAAGCCATACCTCCCTGGAAGCCGCCGGGTGTCTAGTTTTCAAAAATGCCTGGGTTTGGTAGGTTTCCCTAGATGGCCGCCGCGCACCGGGCCAAAAACCAAAGTGACCCCCCTTGCAAAACCAGGTGGTTTGGCGATAGGCCATCTTGAGGTGGCCTCACTACCTTTGGGGACCTTGCCTGCCGCGGGTACTTGGGCCTCCCACACAAGTGAGGCACCATTTTTACCGGGAGACCTGGGGGAACGCTGGGTGGTGGTAAATTTGTGTGAGCCCGGTGATGCCACTACTTTCCCACCCCAAAATGTGTGAAAAAAGTGATTTTTTGAGCAAAAATTGAGGTTTGCAGGGGATTCTGGGTAAGGAAACGTTGGGGGATCCACGCAAGCCATACCTCCCTGGAAGCCGCCGGGTGTCTAGTTTTCAAAAATGCCTGGGTTTGGTAGGTTTCCCTAGATGGCCGCCGCGCACCGGGCCAAAAACCAAAGTGACCCCCCTTGCAAAACCAGGTGGTTTGGCGATAGGCCATCTTGAGGTGGCCTCACTACCTTTGGGGCCCTTGCCTGCCGCGGGTACTTGGGCCTCCCACACAAGTGAGGCACCATTTTTACCGGGAGACCTGGGGGAACGCTGGGTGGTGGTAAATTTGTGTGAGCCCGGTGATGCCACTACTTTCCCACCCCAAAATGTGTGAAAAAAGTGATTTTTTGGGCAAAAATTGAGGTTTGCAGGGGATTCTGGGTAAGGAAACGTTGGGGGATCCACGCAAGCCATACCTCCCTGGAAGCCGCCG
Source organism: Triturus cristatus (assembly GCF_964204655.1). Lineage (NCBI taxonomy): Eukaryota > Metazoa > Chordata > Amphibia > Caudata > Salamandridae > Triturus > Triturus cristatus. Next base: position 1,001,580,641 of record NC_140590.1, read on the forward strand.
GGTGTCTAGTTTTCAAAAATGCCTGGGTTTGGTAGGTTTCCCTAGATGGCCGCCGCGCACCGGGCCAAAAACCAAAGTGACCCCCTTGCAAAACCAGGTGGTTTGGCGATAGGCCATCTTGAGGTGGCCTCACTACCTTTGGGGCCCTTGCCTGCCGCGGGTACTTGGGCCTCCCACACAAGTGAGGCACCATTTTTACCGGGAGACCTGGGGGAACGCTGGGTGGTGGTAAATTTGTGTGAGCCCGGTGATGCCACTACTTTCCCACCCAAAAATGTGTGAAAAAAGTGATTTTTTGAGCAAAAATTGAGGTTTGCAGGGGATTCTGGGTAAGGAAACGTTGGGGGATCCACGCAAGCCATACCTCCCTGGAAGCCGCCGGGTGTCTAGTTTTCAAAAATGCCTGGGTTTGGTAGGTTTCCCTAGATGGCCGCCGCGCACCGGGCCAAAAACCAAAGTGACCCCCCTTGCAAAACCAGGTGGTTTGGCGATAGGCCATCTTGAGGTGGCCTCACTACCTTTGGGGCCCTTGCCTGCCGCGGGTACTTGGGCCTCCCACACAAGTGAGGCACCATTTTTACCGGGAGACCTGGGGGAACGCTGGGTGGTGGTAAATTTGTGTGAGCCCGGTGATGCCACTACTTTCCCACCCCAAAATGTGTGAAAAAAGTGATTTTTTGAGCAAAAATTGAGGTTTGCAGGGGATTCTGGGTAAGGAAACGTTGGGGGATCCACGCAAGCCATACCTCCCTGGAAGCCGCCGGGTGTCTAGTTTTCAAAAATGCCTGGGTTTGGTAGGTTTCCCTAGATGGCCGCCGCGCACCGGGCCAAAAACCAAAGTGACCCCCCTTGCAAAACCAGGTGGTTTGGCGATAGGCCATCTTGAGGTGGCCTCACTACCTTTGGGGCCCTTGCCTGCCGCGGGTACTTGGGCCTCCCACACAAGTGAGGCACCATTTTTACCGGGAGACCTGGGGGAACGCTGGGTGGTGGTAAATTTGTGTGAGCCCGGTGATGCCACTACTTTCCCACCCCAAAATGTGTGAAAAAAGTGATTTTTTGGGCAAAAATTGAGGTTTGCAGGGGATTCTGGGTAAGGAAACGTTGGGGGATCCACGCAAGCCATACCTCCCTGGAAGCCGCCGGGTGTCTAGTTTTCAAAAATGCCTGGGTTTGGTAGGTTTCCCTAGATGGCCGCCGCGCACCGGGCCAAAAACCAAAGTGACCCCCTTGCAAAACCAGGTGGTTTGGCGATAGGCCATCTTGAGGTGGCCTCACTACCTTTGGGGCCCTTGCCTGCCGCGGGTACTTGGGCCTCCCACACAAGTGAGGCACCATTTTTACCGGGAGACCTGGGGGAACGCTGGGTGGTGGTAAATTTGTGTGAGCCCGGTGATGCCACTACTTTCCCACCCCAAAATGTGTGAAAAAAGTGATTTTTTGAGCAAAAATTGAGGTTTGCAGGGGATTCTGGGTAAGGAAACGTTGGGGGATCCACGCAAGCCATACCTCCCTGGAAGCCGCCGGGTGTCTAGTTTTCAAAAATGCCTGGGTTTGGTAGGTTTCCCTAGATGGCCGCCGCGCACCGGGCCAAAAACCAAAGTGACCCCCCTTGCAAAACCAGGTGCTTTGGCGATAGGCCATCTTGAGGTGGCCTCACTACCTTTGGGGCCCTTGCCTGCCGCGGGTACTTGGGCCTCCCACACAAGTGAGGCACCATTTTTACCGGGAGACCTGGGGGAACGCTGGGTGGTGGTAAATTTGTGTGAGCCCGGTGATGCCACTACTTTCCCACCCCAAAATGTGTGAAAAAAGTGATTTTTTGGGCAAAAATTGAGGTTTGCAGGGGATTCTGGGTAAGGAAACGTTGGGGGATCCACGCAAGCCATACCTCCCTGGAAACCGCCGGGTGTCTAGTTTTCAGAAATGTATAGGTTTGCTAGGTTTCCCTAGGTGCCGGCAGGGCTAGGGTACAAAATCTACAGCTAGTCACTTTGCCAAAAAAAGGGTCATTTTTCACTCCAAAACGACGTTGCGTTTTGCGCCGTTTCCTGTCGCGGGCACTAGGCCGACCCGCACAAGTGAGGTACCATTTTTCTCGTAGGACTTTGGGGAACGCGGGGTGGGTGGAAATTTGTGGATCCACGCAGATTACAGAACTTTCCATCACAGAAATGTGGGGAAAATGTGTTTTTTTTGTCAATTTTTTACGTTTGCAAGGGATTCTGGGTAACAGACCATGGTGGGAGGCAGTCAAGTCACCCCATCCTGGATTCCCCTGGGTGTCTAGTTTTCAGAAATGTATAGGTTTGCTAGGTTTCCCTAGGTGCCGGCAGGGCTAGGGTACAAAATCTACAGCTAGTCACTTTGCCAAAAAAAGGGTCATTTTTCACTCCAAAACCACGTTGCGTTTTGCGCCGTTTCCTGTCGCGGGCACTAGGCCGACCCGCACAAGTGAGGTACCATTTTTCTCGTAGGACTTTGGGGAACGCGGGGTGGGTGGAAATTTGTGGATCCACGCAGATTCCAGAACTTTCCATCACAGAAATGTGGGGAAAATGTGGTTTTTTTTTCAATTTTTTACGTTTGCAAGGGATTCTGGGTAACAGACCATGGTGGGAGGCAGTCAAGTCACCCCATCCTGGATTCCCCTGGGTGTCTAGTTTTCAAAAATGTATAGGTTTGCTAGGTTTCCCTAGGTGCCGGCAGGGCTAGGGTACAAAATCTACAGCTAGTCACTTTGCCAAAAAAAGGGTCATTTTTCACTCCAAAACCACGTTGCGTTTTACGCCGTTTCCTGTCGCGGGCACTAGGCCGACCCGCACAAGTGAGGTACCATTTTTCTCGTAGGACTTTGGGGAACGCGGGGTGGGTGGAAATTTGTGGATCCACGCAGATTCCAGAACTTTCCATCACAGAAATGTGGGGAAAATGTGTTTTTTTTGTCAATTTTTTACGTTTGCTAGGGATTCTGGGTAACAGACCATGGTGGGAGGCAGTCAAGTCACCCCATCCTGGATTCCCCTGGGTGTCTAGTTTTCAAAAATGTATAGGTTTGCTAGGTTTCCCTAGGTGCCGGCAGGGCTAGGGTACAAAATCTACAGCTAGTCACTTTGCCAAAAAAAGGGTCATTTTTCACTCCAAAACCACGTTGCGTTTTGCGCCGTTTCCTGTCGCGGGCACTAGGCCGACCCGCACAAGTGAGTTACCATTTTTCTCGTAGGACTTTGGGGAACGCGGGGTGGGTGGAAATTTGTGGATCCACGCAGATTCCAGAACTTTCCATCACAGAAATGTGGGGAAAATGTGTTTTTTTTGTCAATTTTTTACGTTTGCAAGGGATTCTGGGTAACAGACCATGGTGGGAGGCAGTCAAGTCACCCCATCCTGGATTCCCCTGGGTGTCTAGTTTTCAGAAATGTATAGGTTTGCTAGGTTTCCCTAGGTGCCGGCAGGGCTAGGGTACAAAATCTACAGCTAGTCACTTTGCCAAAAAAAGGGTCATTTTTCACTCCAAAACCACGCTGCGTTTTGCGCCATTTCCTGTCGTGGGCACTAGGCCGACCCGCACAAGTGAGGTACCATTTTTCTCGTAGGACTTTGGGGAACGCGGGGTGGGTGGAAATTTGTGGATCCACGCAGATTCCAGAACTTTCCATCACAGAAATGTGGGGAAAATGTGTTTTTTTTGTCAATTTTTTACGTTTGCAAGGGATTCTGGGTAACAGACCATGGTGGGAGGCAGTCAAGTCACCCCATCCTGGATTCCCCTGGGTGTCTAGTTTTCAGAAATGTATAGGTTTGCTAGGTTTCCCTAGGTGCCGGCAGGGCTAGGGTACAAAATCTACAGCTAGTCACTTTGCCAAAAAAAGGGTCATTTTTCACTCCAAAACCACTTTGCGTTTTGCGCCGTTTCCTGTCGCGGGCACTAGGCCAACCCGCACAAGTGAGGTACCATTTTTCTCGTAGGACTTTGGGGAACGCGGGGTGGGTGGAAATTTGTGGATCCACGCAGATTCCAGAACTTTCCATCACAGAAATGTGGGGAAAATGTGTTTTTTTTGTCAATTTTTTACGTTTACAAGGGATTCTGGGTAACAGACCATGGTGGGAGGCAGTCAAGTCACCCCATCCTGGATTCCCCTGGGTGTCTAGTTTTCAGAAATGTATAGGTTTGCTAGGTTTCCCTAGGTGCCGGCAGGGCTAGGGTACAAAATCTACAGCTAGTCACTTTGCCAAAAAAAGGGTCATTTTTCACTCCAAAACCACGTTGCGTTTTGCGCCGTTTCCTGTCGCGGGCACTAGGCCGACCCGCACAAGTGAGGTACCATTTTTCTCGTAGGACTTTGGGGAACGCGGGGTGGGTGGAAATTTGTGGATCCACGCAGATTCCAGAACTTTCCATCACAGAAATGTGGGGAAAATGTGTTTTTTTTTTCAATTTTTTACGTTTGCAAGGGATTCTGGGTAACAGACCATGGTGGGAGGCAGTCAAGTCACCCCATCCTGGATTCCCCTGGGTGTCTAGTTTTCAAAAATGTATAGGTTTGCTAGGTTTCCCTAGGTGCGGGCAGGGCTAGGGTACAAAATCTACAGCTAGTCACTTTGCCAAAAAAAGGGTCATTTTTCACTCCAAAACCACGTTGCGTTTTGCGCCGTTTCCTGTCGCGGGCACTAGGCCGACCCGCACAAGTGAGGTACCATTTTTCTTGTAGGACTTTGGGGAACGCGGGGTGGGTGGAAATTTGTGGATCCACGCAGATTCCAGAACTTTCCATCACAGAAATGTGGGGAAAATGTGTTTTTTTTGTCAATGTTTTACGTTTGCAAGGGATTCTGGGTAACAGACCATGGTGGGAGGCAGTCAAGTCACCCCATCCTGGATTCCCCTGGGTATCTAGTTTTCAGAAATGTATAGGTTTGCTAGGTTTCCCTAGGTGCCGGCAGGGCTAGGGTACAAAATCTACAGCTAGTCACTTTGCCAAAAAAAGGGTCATTTTTCACTCCAAAACCACGTTGCGTTTTGCGCCGTTTCCTGTTGCGGGCACTAGGCCGACCCGCACAAGTGAGGTACCATTTTTCTCGTAGGACTTTGGGGAACGCGGGGTGGGTGGAAATTTGTGGATCCACGCAGATTCCAGAACTTTCCATCACAGAAATGTGGGGAAAATGTGTTTTTTTTTTCAATTTTTTACTTCTGCAAGGGATTCTGGGTAACAGACCATGGTGGGAGGCAGTCAAGTCACCCCATCCTGGATTCCCCTGGGTGTCTAGTTTTCAAAAATGTATAGGTTTGCTAGGTTTCCCTAGGTGCCGGCAGGGCTAGGGTACAAAATCTACAGCTAGTCACTTTGCCAAAAAAAGGGTCATTTTTCACTCCAAAACCACGCTGCGTTTTGCGCCGTTTCCTGTCGTGGGCACTAGGCCGACCCGCACAAGTGAGGTACCATTTTTCTCGTAGGACTTTGGGGAACGCGGGGTGGGTGGAAATTTGTGGATCCACGCAGATTCCAGAACTTTCCATCACAGAAATGTGGGGAAAATGTGGTTTTTTTTTCAATTTTTTACGTTTGCAAGGGATTCTGGGTAACAGACCATGGTGGGAGGCAGTCAAGTCACCCCATCCTGGATTCCCCTGGGTGTCTAGTTTTCAGAAATGTATAGGTTTGCTAGGTTTCCCTAGGTGCCGGCAGGGCTAGGGTACAAAATCTACAGCTAGTCACTTTGCCAAAAAAAGGGTCATTTTTCACTCCAAAACCACGTTGCGTTTTGCGCCGTTTCCTGTCGCGGGCACTAGGCCGACCCGCACAAGTGAGGTACCATTTTTCTCGTATGACTTTGGGGAACGCGGGGTGGGTGGAAATTTGTGGATCCACGCAGATTCCAGAACTTTCCATCACAGAAATGTGGGGAAAATGTGGGTTTTTTTTCAATTTTTTACGTTTGCAAGGGATTCTGGGTAACAGACCATGGTGGGAGGCAGTCAAGTCACCCCATCCTGGATTCCCCTGGGTGTCTAGTTTTCAGAAATGTATAGGTTTGCTAGGTTTCCCTAGGTGCCGGCAGGGCTAGGGTACAAAATCTACAGCTAGTCACTTTGCCAAAAAAAGGGTCATTTTTCACTCCAAAACCACGTTGCGTTTTGCGCCGTTTCCTGTCGCGGGCACTAGGCCAACCCGCACAAGTGAGGTACCATTTTTCTCGTAGGACTTTGGGGAACGCGGGGTGGGTGGAAATTTGTGGATCCACGCAGATTCCAGAACTTTCCATCACAGAAATGTGGGGAAAATGTGTTTTGTTTGTCAATTTTTTACGTTTGCAAGGGATTCTGGGTAACAGACCATGGTGGGAGGCAGTCAAGTCACCCCATCCTGGATTCCCCTGGGTGTCTAGTTTTCAGAAATGTATAGGTTTGCTAGGTTTCCCTAGGTGCCGGCAGGGCTAGGGTACAAAATCTACAGCTAGTCACTTTGCCAAAAAAAGGGTCATTTTTCACTCCAAAATCACGTTGCGTTTTGCGCCGTTTCCTGTCGCGGGCACTAGGCCGACCCGCACAAGTGAGGTACCATTTTTCTCGTAGGACTTTGGGGAACGCGGGGTGGGTGGAAATTTGTGGATCCACGCAGATTCCAGAACTTTCCATCACAGAAATGTGGGGAAAATGTGGTTTTTTTTTCAATTTTTTACGTTTGCAAGGGATTCTGGGTAACAGACCATGGTGGGAGGCAGTCAAGTCACCCCATCCTGGATTCCCCTGGGTGTCTAGTTTTCAAAAATGTATAGGTTTGCTAGGTTTCCCTAGGTGCCGGCAGGGCTAGGGTACAAAATCTACAGCTAGTCACTTTGCCAAAAAAAGGGTCATTTTTCACTCCAAAACCACGTTGCGTTTTGCGCCGTTTCCTGTCGCGGGCACTAGGCCGACCCGCACAAGTGAGGTACCATTTTTCTCGTAGGACTTTGGGGAACGCGGGGTGGGTGGAAATTTGTGGATCCACGCAGATTCCAGAACTTTCCATCACAGAAATGTGGGGAAAATGTGTTTTTTTTGTCAATTTTTTACGTTTGCTAGGGATTCTGGGTAACAGACCATGGTGGGAGGCAGTCAAGTCACCCCATCCTGGATTCCCCTGGGTGTCTAGTTTTCAGAAATGTATAGGTTTGCTAGGTTTCCCTAGGTGCCGGCAGGGCTAGGGTACAAAATCTACAGCTAGTCACTTTGCCAAAAAAAGGGTCATTTTTCACTCCAAAACCACGTTGCGTTTTGCGCCGTTTCCTGTCGCGGGCACTAGGCCGACCCGCACAAGTGAGGTACCATTTTTCTCGTAGGACTTTGGGGAACGCGGGGTGGGTGGAAATTTGTGGATCCACGCAGATTCCAGAACTTTCCATCACAGAAATGTGGGGAAAATGTGGTTTTTTTTTCAATTTTTTACGTTTGCAAGGGATTCTGGGTAACAGACCATGGTGGGAGGCAGTCAAGTCACCCCATCCTGGATTCCCCTGGGTGTCTAGTTTTCAAAAATGTATAGGTTTGCTAGGTTTCCCTAGGTGCCGGCAGGGCTAGGGTTCAAAAACTACAGCTAGACTCTTTGCAAAAAAAGTGTAAATTTTCAGTGTGAAAATGTGGTGTGTTCACCTTAGGTTTTGAGCCACTTCCTGTCGTGGGCACTATGCCTACCCACACAAGTGAGGTACCATTTTTCTCGGGAGACTTAGGGTAGTTCAAATTTGTAAAGCAACTGTTATTACCTGTTGATTTTTGATGCATTTCTCCCTTCCAAATGAAAGACATTGTGTAAAAAAAAAGTCATTTTGAAAAATGACCAATAATTGTCATGCAAATATGAGTATTCCCAATTTCGAAAATGTGCAAATATGCACTGTTTCTGAACTCTGTAATTTGTTCCCATTTCAGAAATACATAGGTGACTTTCATACCGATTTTTCCAAGTATACATTTTCCCACAATAATTGCTATATACCCGGACCAAAAAAAAAAACCTTACAAAATGCTGCTCATTTTTCTACTCTGGGTTCGTTGGGCTCTTGATGAACCTACAAGTCCTATATGTCCCCACAACCAGGAAGGTCTACCGGATGTAACGGTACATTGCTTTCAAAGAGATGTCATAATTCGAAGAAGTTACAGGTAAAAACGTTGACTCAAGAGGCTGCTTTTTTCAACAAATTTTTAATTTCTCCTATATTTGCCTGTAAATTTCTATAAAGAAACCTTGATGGATCTACGCAAATGACCCCTTGCTGAATTCAGAATTTTGTCTACTTTTCAAAAATGTATAGCTTTCCAGGATCCATTATTGTTTTGCTACCCTTTTCTACCGTTAACTGGAAGGAGGTTGAAAGCACAAAAAATAGCAAAAATAGGGTATGTCCCAGAAAAATGCCAAAACTGTGTAAAAAATGTTGGTTTTCTAACAAAAGTCTGTCATTCCCTAAAAGCTGGAGAAATTGTGATTTCAGCCCCACAAACCCTTTTTTGATACCATTTGCAGAGAAAAACCCAGAAGCTTTCATTTGCAGCCCGTTTTTCACATTTTTCACAAAAAAAAAAAAAAATTGCTGTATTTTGACTAATTTCTGTGACCCCTCTAGGAGAATCCACAAACCCTGGGTACCTTTAGAATCCCCAAGATGTTGGAAGAAAAGGACGCAAATTTGGCGTGGATACCTAATGTGGTCAAAAAGTTACAGGGGCCTAAGCGCGCACTACCTCAAATAGCCCAAAAAGGGCTTAGCACAGGAGGGGAAAAGGCCTAGCAGCGAAGGGGTTAACTTAATGAAAGGTGAGACCTATTGCATTTTTAATGCTTGTTTATGGATGAGATAGAGTATTGAACCTTTCCAAGAATTCAGCTTTGTTGCAGTGGCAAAGGCATTATTAAAAAGAGGCATTAGAGTTGTCACCCAAACGTCTTGTGTTGATTTTAAAACATGGGCAGGAATCCCATTCGGTCCTGTGGCCCCGTCTTTCCTCATTTTTAGGTCGAGCCTAGCGCAGCGCGCATGCGCTGCTCTATGGGAGGCTTCTTGTGAGCACTCCACACTGTTCCTAAACTTCTCAGTGGGAGTTAGTTAACATTTAGAAATGGTAAACACAAAGAGAAAGCCAGGAGGGAGTGTGTGCTCTTCCGACAGGTACCTGTTTTTCGGCTTCTGCTCCACAGACCAGGTTTCCAGACATCACAACATTAAGGGGTAATTGACTAACAATGTAAAACAAGCATTGGCATAGCCAATAGGTCTCGCCTTTGGGACCTTATAAGTAGTTATGCAGCACAATATCCTTGGTGCAACAACATCAACTGTTGCATGGCTAAACACTTACAACATACCTAAAGCGAGACCTATTCGCTATGCCAATGCTTGTTTAAAAGGGCTGAGGGCCAGGGAGGGAGTCGCGCAGGGGTCCACTTTTAGGGCACAGGGAAGTGGTATTTTTTAGAAGGGCTGACAGCCAGGGGGAAGTCACACAGGGGTCCGCTTTTAGGGCTCAGGGCATGGGAGGGGATTTTTAAAAAGGGCTGGGGCCTGGGGGGGGCACCAGGGACCGGTTTTAGGGCTCAGTGCAAGGGTCAGGGTAAACCTTTACCACACATATGCCTTTAACATTCATGCTTTTACAACAAGTGTATTGTAAAGGCATGCATTGTAAAGGCATATTTGTTGTAAAAAGATGCCTGGTAAAGGTCATGCGTGGTAAGGGCATCCGCATTGTAACGCATGCATGGTAGAGGCATGTGTTGCAATGGAATGCATTGTATTGTCATACATCCCTATTGAACTGACCCAGTCCAATTTAACCACTAGAGCATATCACACCAAATCTCCCCAGAGGCATTTTAGGGCATGGACAAGGTGGTCTCCGGCCCAGGTCCCCCACCTTTCAAGTAGGCCTTTGTGACAGTCCTAGAATTTATAGAGGTTTTGAAAAAGCAGTTTGTTTACTTCTTTTCTTGCTTTAGCCAGTCCAGGCTGCCCATTCATTCCAGCCTCTGCCTGAGAGATAATGATGGTTAAACAAAAATACCTATTAGAGTCTGGTTAAATTCAGCAAGTGTTTAACATTTCAAAGTGTATAGGTCCAGCTGAATTGCACCACCCTGCCTTTATGCCGTATGTGCCATGCTTACTTGCAGTACAGATTGGCATTGTGTGCTATTTCTGTGAATGCATCGTTCTTTTTAGAGATACTGCCATACAGCCTAGTAGCACTGGACTCTGAGCACCAGTCCCAGGCAGCAGAGGCAGTGCAGTAAACAAAAGCACCCATCAGCACCGTATGCCTAAATGGCGCTGACATACAAATTACACCACACATTGTGGGTAGAAGGCTTGGACAGACTTCTAGTCAGTCCACATTTTCAGGCGCGGTCCTGTTTACATCTGCTTTTGAGGAGGTAGGGCCCAGGGTAGGTCACGAGTGTAAGCCACATGTCAATGTGCATTACACAGCAGCATTATATGCTCCCTTCTTGACTGTACCATCCATGTATAGTCACTGTTGGGCTAATGCAATCACAGTAGAGTTCTGACTCAGAATCCCTGTTCCTCACACAGCAGGGACAGGAATACATTAAACAAAAATGCACCCTCCATATGTACAGGCCCAAAAGATGAGACACCAGTCCACAGCACCATATGCAGCCGGCTTGTACATTCCACTAGGCTTTCTGTTTCACTGGTGCTACCCAGCCAGAGAGAAACTATTTGCTGCACATTGCTGCTCTGGTTATGCTGGACCTCTCAGCGGCATTCGATACGGTACCCCACACCCTGCTTCTTGAGAGCCTTTCAGAGATTGGTGTTTCCAGGTCAGTCTGGGGTTGGATCAGGTCCTTCTTGGAGGGTCGCTCTCAGCAGGTCTGGCTTCCACCTTGTGTCTCTGCTCCCCAACCAGTGGCCAAGGGTGTCCTGCAGGGGTAATCCCATAGTCCCCTTCTTTTTAACGTCTATGTCACCCCGTTGGTTTATCTAGCGGAGGCATTAGGGGCTAAGGTGATGGCCTATGCTAACGACACCCAGCTTCTGTTCTCTTGGGGACGAGACGATGATTCAGTTCTCTCTGCCCAACACTGTTTGTCTTCTATCTTCCACTGGCTTGAGCAGGCACAGCTCAAGTGCAATGAGGAGAAATCTGAGATCTTCTTGTATGGCACATTTCCTGCCAATTTCAGAGAGAAGCTGTGGCCCCCTGGTTTCCCCTTTCCCAGTTCTAAGGGAGACTCTGCTAAAAATCTGGGGGTTTGGTTTAGTGAGAACTTGACCTTTTCATCTCAGGTCAAGAAGTTGGCCGGTACCTGTTTTAGCATTCTGAAAACTCTGTGGAAGTTTCTCCCTCTCCTTCCAAAATCGGCACAGGAAACTGTTGTCCGCGCCCTGATTCTCTCCCGGTTAGATTATGCTAATGCTCTGTATGCTGGCATGCTGGTTACCTCTTGAACAAATTGCATGTGATACAAAACTCGGCTGCCAGACTCCTGCTGGGTCTTTCCAGCAGGGGTAGTGTTTGTTCTCATTTGCGATCTCTGCACTGGCTCCCGGTGGAGGCCCGAATAAAATGTAACATTTTATCTATTGCCCACAAAGCTCTCCATGGTCTGGGACCCATCTACTTGCAGAAGAGGCTCGCTTTCTACATTCCGGCGAGACAGCTGCGTTCTTCCTCCCAACTTTTGGCGCAGATTCCTCGGTTCAATCGCCAAAGGCTTGGTGGGAGCTCTTGTGCCCAGATAGCGGCGCTGGCATGGAATTCATTGCCATTGCCTTTGCGCAGTGTCAAAGATCTTGTGATTTTTAAGAAAAAGCTGAAAACCTTTATCTTCTAGATCTGCCTTTTGACTCAGACTCCTTTTCAGGATCACGCCGGGACACTCCTCGGAGTATCTGTGCGTGCTACAAGTTTATATAACATGACATAACATAACATAACATAACATAACATAACATAACATAACATAACATAACATAACATAACATAACATAACATAACATAACATTGTTGCAGTGTTGTGTCCAGAGGTAGGCTGGCCAAAGAAGAGGGTTGTCACTGATCCCACCATAGTTGACGATGTCATGATTTAGCTGAAAATGTTGTTGCAAGCACGGGCACCAAATTATGTTTGGCCTGGGTCCCCCAAAATCCTTAGGAGGTCCCAGAGTCTCCTGGTCAGGCAGGACGCCTGAAAAAAAGTACCTCAACCCATGATACTGGATGGATGGCAAGGCTGGAACACTAACCTATACATCAACTAGAGCGAATCAGTCGGAATCCCCCAGTAAAGGAGGATGCCAGAAAAAACATGCGCCAGTGCATTACATCGGAGGAGTAAAAAAACTGAAACGCTAACCTATACCTCAACTAGAGTCTATCAGTCGGAATCTCGCTTGATGTTGGAAAGGTAGAAACACTAAGGGCATCACGATGTCGGGCAGACCATTGCGGTCCGTGGTCCTGACACAGCAATTACAATGTGACTGAACATGGTGTGGTTGCAAGTTTCCATTTCTCTATGGGAGCTTGTGCTGCAGTTGGAACCGGAGGCGACTGAGGGGTGGGGGCCCTGCTAGGGGCCCCCAAAGTCGCTTTCCAACAGACTTTTCATGTCAGAAAGCCCAACATGAAAATCCGGTCAGAAACTGACATCATAATCCCGACGGTGGAAACGCCACTGATAGGGGATTATGAAAGGTTTCCAACTGGACGACAGGCTCCTTGAACCCGTCAGAAGCCAGTCTGAAAGACCAGCTGATTTACACTTTGACCGCCTACATTATAATTGGGCGGTCGGACAGTAAACCTACTATGTTGGTCAGTAAGCCTCGGACGTACGTCGGGGGCTTACCAACCAACATCGTAATCGGCCCCTATATTGTGATTTTTTTCAGATCAAATAAACTGGGTTTTTCTTAAAGAACACCAAGATCAGTAATGTACTAATCTAATGGGCACACTCAACCACCTTATCAACAGGCCCCTATCTTCAACATCCACAATCCAAACCCTGGATTGTATGCAAGATAGAACAGTGAAAACTACAACCAAACATGACAGGGGCAGAGCTCGCAAACAGGTCTTACCACCGTATGAAATATTCCCACAAAATTGTTTTGTTTAACCCATCTTTGGGTATCCAAATTGAAAATTCAAAAAGTTCTTTGGTTATGTTACCACACCGTATGTCATTCATGATTTTCTCAATAACTGCCAATTTCAAGTCCATCTCTTTATAATTGTTCTCCATGCAATGATTGAGGAGAGGGGCTGATTTGTTTTCTGTAAATCGGATTTGCTTTCCTCTTCCTGTTTCTCCAATATATGACTTAGCACAGAGGCATACAATCATATTTACAATATTAGAAGAACGACAATTTGTGAAACTATTCAATTCTCTTCTTCCCAAGCTTGAAAAACTTACCATCCCCAGAACAAGACTGGCATGTACCACAATGGTGATTGCCTTTCACATCTGAGACATGCAAGGCCAGATTTGTCAAGGGATTCCGTGTCGCAAGGGCAACACAATCCCTATGTCAGCTGTACCCAGCAGCACAAGGCCACCACGGTGGCCCTACATAGGTTAGTAAATCTGGAGTAATGCACAACAGCGCAAGTCGCTACCTTGCGTTAATCTGCCCCAGAGAGGTTTTCCTTGGGTGGAGCTTCGGTGTTTCCACACATCTACCTGTGGATTTTGGTGCATTCCCAGCTTTTCCATCAGTGGTAAACATGGGAATACATCAAAAGGCTACAGCTCCCCAAGGGAGGTCTAACAAGGAAAAATATGTCAGTCAGTCAAGAAAGCTTTATTCGACGATTGTCATAAAAGCATACAAAGTTTATATATATACACAATTTACATATAGCATATTAAAAGGTTTAAAACAATAAATAAAGGCATTTGCGGAGAAATTATCGTTACAGAATATCGGGATGGTTATCCCGCCAACATTTTATTCCTGATCACCCAAGCCCTACCTAAAAACTTGGCAACAGATATATAAACAAATGGGATTTCAGCAGTACGCATAATACGCACTGCCACCTTAGCATTTCTGGTACCTAATAGTCGGCACATTGATTTTAGCCACAACTTGCGGGGAATTACATAGGATGGACATTGGAACAGAAGATGATTGACTGATTCAATGGGTGCAGTACAACCTGGACAGTTTAGCACATTAGACACTGCCCACCTAGAAGTGAACTCTCTGACTGGGAGACTGCCAACCCTGAATTGAAAGTAAAGCTTCCTGTCCAAAGGATTTGTAATGTCATCCCAAAAAGGTGCCAGGGAAATAGTGTCCTTAAAATCAAGAAAGATACCAGACAATGAAAGCGGGGCTGTCGAACTAAAAACTCGAATTGCTACTTTTTCCCAATAAACGGCCTTCAATACTTGTTTAGACGGGAAGCTAGCATTTAGTGGATCCTCCCACAGGTTTTTTAGGCCCAGGTCTTGGAACGAGTCACGTATTCTACAAAGCCACTTGACCTTGTGAAAAGTGTCCAATTTAATAATATCCAACAGGCCAAGAGCAAAAAGCCTGAGTTCAGGAGTCACCCATAGGCGTCTCCAATACAAAACTGGGCGAAACAGAGCAATTAGTGCTATTGGCCTTATGCCTAAATCATAGGTCAAGGGACAAAGGGGAGTACTCTGAGGTAATTTAATAAGATTCCTTAAGAACCTGTTTTCAGAGGTAGATAGTTTATATATATTATCAAATCCCCACAATTCTACCCCGTAGAGCGCGGCTCCAACTACTTTACCATCATATACCCGAAGAGCAGGGTTAATGGGTTTAGTCAGGGATTTGGCGTGTTCTTTGCTTAGCGCGCCTGAAAGCTGGGAATGTTTAAGGGATGCCAAATCTACTTGCTTTTTCCATCCCAAATCATGTTGAATGCAAATACCTAAGTAAGTAAAATCTTGGACCTGGTCCAGTGGCATGTTATTCATATATATTTTACTTTTAAAAGATTTAGATTGGTTAAAAGACATAAATTTAGATTTTAAAACATTGATTTCGAGGCCGCGGGCTAGACAGAAGTCCTCAAAAATACTTAGAGACTTCTGGAGGCCACTCGGCGTTTTAGAAATTATAAGACAATCGTCTGCGAACATTAAAATAGGAATTTTTTTTCCTGCCAAGGAGGGGGCATCTACATTTGCATCTATCAATAATGCAGCCACATCGTTGATGTACAGGGAAAATAAAGTTGGTGCAAGTACACATCCCTGTCTGACCCCCTTCTTGATAGGAAACTGTTTAGTCACTTGGCCGACACCACCCCATCGGATCTGTGCAAAATTGTCTACGTGAAGTCTGGCAATTAGGGAGATTAAAACAGCAGGCATCCCCATCTTGTCTAGTGTGGTCCATAGGGATGCCCGGGGGACAAGATCAAAGGCTGCCCTGAGATCTATAAAGGCAGCGTATAGGCTCCCCCCCCCTAAGTGGACTACTTTCCAATAGAGCATAGCAAAATGTAGCACCTGATCAATGGTGCTTATTCTAGCTCTAAAACCAGCCTGTAGATGTGAAAGGATTGTATTCTCTAAAGCCCAGTCCAGCACTTTATTTAGGATCAACCTGCCTAAGATCTTTTGTGTAGTATCAATCAAACTGATTGGACGATAGTTGGCAGGGAGGGACTTATCTCCTTTCTTGAACACCGGGATGATTTCAGCACCTTTCCAAGACGTGGGAATCGTGGCACCTCTAGCTATCAAGTTGGCTAAAATTAAAATATAATTACCCCAAGATTTACAATTATCCAGAAAGATATCAGCAGGGACTCCATCCATCCCAGGGGCTTTTCCAGGAATCAGTGTTTTAAGGGCAATGTCAACATCACCTAAAGAAAATGCATCTTCCTTGTAAAAAATAATTTGATAAGAAGAGGAACACGAATCATCTTCAGTAGCATATAAAGCCTCAAAATGTTTGACCCAAGCATCTTGCGAGACCCAATTTTGGGGTTTTTCAGGGTTACCCCCAGCACCCCATTTGAGAACAGACCAGAAACGTCTCATATCCTTCTGGGCACCAGCTTCCCTAAGTTCCTCCCATCTTAGAAAGTCCCACGCTTTCTTTGCTTTAAAGATAGCTTGTTTATAGTCATATCTGGCGTTACGAACTTTCAAGCTATCGCCAGATTTCAATGCAATTCCCAGATTATCACGGGCATCTCTACACTCAGAAGAGTACCAACGTGTTGGGAGATCATGTTTGGGCTTAGGTTGTTTGGAGGGCTTTACAAAAATATTTTTAAGTTCATGGAAGAAAAAATCGTGGATCGACATTTCAGGTATGGAATGTGGATCCAAAAGACACTGGTTGTAAACAACACCTAAATCTTGGGTAGCAAGCTCTAAACTATTTAAAATACGTGTTAAGCATTCTTGACTTTGGACAATCTTTGTCCACTTAACATGGCGCAAATCGGTAGTAACAACTACATCTTGTTGATACTGAGGAGGAGAATCACTATGGGCGGTGGTAGTCACCCAGTACGAGATAGACAGGGAGAGAGGATTGTGGTCACTCTCCACTCTGTCTATAACCGTCATGTCCCTCAGGGTCTCCCACAGCTCTAGTGATAATAAAATATAATCAATCCTGCTAGTACGGCCTCCACTCTTAAAGGTAACAGTCCCTAGCTTATCATGTGCGGCCCTGCCATTTGTTGCACGAAGCCCCATGTTCAAACAAAGGGCATTAATCTGGATTACTATCTCAGTCCATCGAATAGCAGGTTCAAGGTCTAGACTAGGGACACCCCATAAATCATCCTCTACCACTGATATACTCCGATCAACACCAAGAAGCGGTTCAAAGGTTGTATTAAAATCACCAGCTAAAATAACATAAGAATGTTGAGAATATAAAAGCATAAGTTCATCCAATCGGCCTATGGTATCAGATTTCTTTCCGCCTGTACTTCTAATGTAAACATTATAGATATCCAGACGCTTACCATCTTTAAACTTTAGTTTAAGCAACTGGATGTCTGGATGTGAGGTAGGAAGTTCCTTTACAATGGGACCAAGATCCTGCTTGATCCAAACAGTGAGACCACCAGAAGGGCGACCCTTATTGCCCCTGATCGCTAAAACATTATAATTCAGGAAACCCAACAAAAACTGGGCCTCGAGTGACCAGGTCTCCTGGAATAAGCAGATATCATAAAGATTAATAAATGTTACCCAATTTGGATCAACCAATTTAGTTTTTAACCCTGCAATATTCCAGGACAAGAGCATCCCAAACTCTACATATGATGCACTGTCAGTCTTTTGGGACACCGGGGTAATGCTCAATTGGTATGCCCTAGCCGGATCTATGGAAAGGCCTTCTATTTCCACACAAGCCGAAGTGCCGGACTCAGTATTTGGGATTTTATCAGTCGGCAATGAGCAATCAGGATGGACTATTGGGCTGCAAACTTTATGCAGTCAATCATTTTGTTCAAGGCACGACTGGCCCATGGGCAAGATAGAGGCTCGCTCTAAACGAGAGGAGCCAATGGGAGTAGACCTCATTTGAATAGTAGAGTTGTCCGGGGAGCAGCTTCTAAACTCAAGGTTAATTAGGTTGTCTGCTATAGTAGGATCAGTAAAAGTGACCTCAATAGAATCCCTCCCACTGCCATCCTGGGGAATCCTACTTACTCTTGCTATATCTGCTCTAATTACAGAGCAACAGCCCCTTACATGTCTAATCCAATGGATAACCTTATTGGTCAGGGATTCATTGGTTTCATAAGCAGAGCCAGATGCCGGACTCGGGACATTCACCATATAGATTTTCCGAGGGTGCGAAACACGTGTTTGTAACCCAGAATTTTGTGACAGAAAATGGGGGATACTCCTAGGGATGGTGCCTGAACTTACAACATCACGTGGGGGACCTCTAGCATACATAGAATTCTGACAGAAACCAAGGGGACCAGGGAGGATTCTAGTAGGAGCTGGAATATCAGCTAGATGAATATCAGCCCTAGGTTGAGCAATTGAACGGGACTGGTTACTCGAGGGGCGAGAGACATGAGGCAAGGTCCTACTACATATGTTAGATGACTTATGTAAACCCTCTACGACTTCAGGAGGGGCTGTAAGCCGAACCCCTTCAGCAGAGATGGAGTCGTGGTAGGTGCCTGAGCCCAAGTTAGATTTTTCCAGTTTTTTAACAACTACCGTTAACAACTCGATCTTGTTTTGCATGGTTTCAATCAAGGAGCAAAGTTTTTTCACTGTCACTACTAGAGATTTCACATCCTGGTTGCTACCCTCAGGCCCCAAAAGAACCTCTGTTAAATTCATAGTAAGACTTTCACCAGATGCAGGAGCACCCGGATTAGGGACCAAGGGTTCAATGGGAGGCGAAGCAAGGGTACTAGCAACAGTGTCGATTTCACTTAGTACAGAAAACCTATTGCTGCAAACAATAACAGATGGATCAATAGAAGCATGAGGAGGCTTAGCGGGATAGTCTTGACCTTCAGACAATTCTGCTGTAGAGGTAATTGAGGTAATAGAAGCCACTTCTTTAACCACTTCCACATTTGGTATATCATCCCCACCCTTTTTTGGGAGAAACATGTCTGGAACCGTGACAACACCTCTGGTAATCTCCCTCCTCCCACCAGCGGCATTTTGAGGGGTAGGATTAAGAAGGACCTCACATTCATCAATAATGCCATCTATACGATCCATCACACAGTTACTCCCCGCATGGTGATGACTTTTCTTCATTTTAGTCCTCCTCAGCTTAGATTTAGAGGCCAAAGATCTTGATGGCTCAGACCCGCCTTCCGGGGTTTTTCTCTTACCCATGACTTGGACTTAGAACAAGGGCACATAGACCAGATAACAGTACCTTAAAGTGCCGGATGCGTGGTGTCAGGGACTTGGCCGACCCGACCCTCGTCGACCCCGGACGACCACAGACGGCCCGCCCTCTGCCCGGGCTCTGCCCGGCGCCGCCCGCGCGCGTCCCGCGACGCGGAGGCAACGGCGCTCTTTTGAACGCCGAGTGGCGCGAAGACAGCGTCAGCGGGTCCGGTGGCGCACAGGATGCCGGGAAGTGTAGTCCGCCCCTGTCCCCTCACTGCGGCCGCTGATGGAGATGGCGGCGGCGGGGGATTTCTGCACACAAGGTAAGCGGCGCTGGCGCGGGCAGCAGGACAGCGCTTCAGAAGGTGGCCAGCCGGACACAGGAACCCGCTCCGTCGAGGGAACGGCGCTCTTTTGAACGCCGAGTGGCGCGAAGACAGCGTCAGCGGGTCCGGTGGCGCACAGGATGCCGGGAAGTGTAGTCCGCCCCTGTCCCCTCACTGCGGCCGCTGATGGAGATGGCGGCGGCGGGGGATTTCTGCACACAAGGTAAGCGGCGCTGGCGTGGGCAGCAGGACAGCGCTTCAGAAGGTGGCCAGCCGGACATATGTTTTTTCCCCCCCTTTTTTCCTTTTTAGGTCTCGCTTAGCGTTGGAGCGTGCATGCGCTCCTCGCTCTGCAAGGCGTCTTGTAATCGATAACATTTCTGTAGTGGAGTTAAAGCCACGCTCATCTTTTTGATTGGCTGGCGCCATCGTTTAAGCTAAATGCTGGCCTCCGTATGAAAATGAGGTTTCTTTGTTACCGCCCTGTCTCCTTTTTGGACGGCCCATCCTAACTGGATGTTTTACTTGCGGCATTACACTGTCTCCTTTAATTAGTTGGTGGGCACTTTCTTTTTGTCATGCGGCCATGAAGCTCAATGCTGCAGTGCTATGCACTCTAAATTGTTTTTTAAAATTACTTTAATGAGCGCGGCACCCTGAAGGGACACCGTGCTCACTTTATTTATTTATATTTTGGGATGTTTATACAAGTCTAGCTGGAATAACTTTTGGGAGCAGCCTTTCTTGAATCAATCTCGCCTGCCTCAACCGAGTGGCACTTGCATGCAAGAGGGCTCAGGCCAACTGATCCGTTTCTTCTTTCATTCCAACTATAACCGCTGTCACAAAGTACAGCGTCAAAACGAGGGGAGATCGCGTATTAAGCAGTAACCACTACTATAACATGCGACAGAAGGAGACCTATTCGAAGATGGCCGCGAATCATAAGCACTAGATAGTGGATGAAAGCGACACAAGACTCATTGGCGTTTTAGAAGGTGCCCGGGGAGTCATATTGGATTGGTTGGTTCTGTACATGCCCGTCAAACATCCACCACTCCCGCCCCTCAAAGAAAAAAGAAATACAGCACCGAGATGGTTTACTGCCACGACTAAATTACACACGTATTCCCAAAGCTTCACTTTTTACTAAGTGTTGTTGAATAATTTGCAATCAATATAATGTTGTGAAAGTGTAGATTGATGGATAAATATATATTCAAGGATTGCAATACTTTGTCACGTGCCCACCTTCTTAACATGCGTTTAAACCCCTCCTTCATGCTCCAGTCACAGCCGATGTCTCAGGTCGTCGCTTACTCCTAAATTCTTTCCTGCTTAATATGGTCATCCCATAATACACCGTGCGGCATGTAGCTGGCCGTCTTCTATTTCAATAACCAACAGCCTTGTTTCTATAGTCATGTTCTTAAGGTCGTCAAGTCTCCGTGTATACCAAGAAGAAGAGCACACTAGAGCTAGCGCTTCACTGTTCTAATTCATTTAACTGTCACTGCCACTGACTTGCCTGGTTGGGGTGTTATACTTCTAAGCGTACTTTTCTCGGACGCTGCGTATTTCCTCACGTGTCTGGCATATTAGCTTGCTAGTAGGGTTGTAATGGCTGCAAGTACTGTGAGCACGAGTGACGGTGTCGTAAAGAAGAACGTGGGGGTGCGGCACTGGCTCAAGACAGGTTATGGCTTCGCAACGGACAGGAACGACTCCCGCAGGTACTGGGGGAGAGGCAGCAGGGTCGGAGATCCCAAAGGACCAAAACAGTAGTAGCTCTCCGAACTTGAACAAGTAATGGTGACTTCCATGGTTATGAGTACTATAGCTTCTTTGTTTTTTCTACTACTTTATATATCGTAGACTTGGGCTGTAGCCATCAGAGTGCTTTACGATTCAGCAGACCGTATTGATAACAAATAGAAAATACACATTTACATTAATGGTGGACAGAACACCATCTTAGCCTCCCCATGAGGTAGAGCGCTTCATACGAGTTCATGGTAAAACCATTGATGAAAGTGGGCGGGATCGGAATGGCATGGTGTGCCCCTACTTTTTACATTTGACTCAGGCCATTCTACTACTTCTTTATTTTAAAAATGCGTCCCAGGACGGCAGGAATGGTCCGAATTTAAAAAATATTGCGTGATCGTCCAGCCCTGTGTGTTGCACATTAAGGAAGGCATCTGCAGTTGCCACATTCTCCTCCCCCTTCCCCTTTGTATCTGGGGGCAGGGGCCTGCAAAGCAACACTGTAGGAGCCATTTGCACTGTAGGAGCAATCAATAGGCACGTACCTTTGGTGGCCGTGCTGCTACAGTGTAATTTACACCTCATTTAGTGAGGAGGCCCCCTGCCCCTACTGTGACCAATACAATGGTCTATCACGATGCATTTTAGCACCACCCTTGACCTCATCTGCCCTTTATTTTCGGGCTCACCCATACTGACAACGCCACAAGGCAAGGAAGAGCACTCCAGTATAGAATTCCTGCCAGACTATGCCCAAACCTTGGCGCTTTATAAAACCTAGCATTTACAATGCAATAGGTCTCGCATTTTCAAAACTTTGACCTATTGGTATTGTTAATAACAATACCTTTTATTATTGCAGGTTTTTTAAACATAAATAAAAGGCATTGTCATTTACAATGCCAATAGCTCAAAATTCTGAAATGCGAGATCTATTGAATTGCAAATGCTTGTTCTACGTTTGTTGCATTCTGCAACACACACAGAAAGAGGGAAAAGCCTAAGAGGACTGTGCAAGGTGGTGCAAGGGTGCCTGTGTTGGCATTTGACAACAGTTTGTGTGCCTGCTCAGGGAGAGGGCAGGAATGCACCATATAATGTTAAATACGGCACATTCCTGCCCTCTCCCTGTCATGCAGCGTTGTGCAGCAAGATGTGTGAATATTTTATCAATCTTGCCACCTGCTTTCCCCCCAACAATTGCTTTCATATTTTTTTCTTTTTATTTATCGGTCCAACTCAGATCGGTAAATAATTTTGAAGGTACTTGCATGCATGTGACAGCATCATAGACCACATCATAGTTTTTTTTGTTTGTTTTCACTAACCATGCTGCATATGACATTTCTGACGACAGAGCGGGACACTTCTGAGGACAGTATGCATGAAGCAGTGAAAAGAAAAGCTCTTTTACTGACTAGTTTAAATGGCAGTATCACTGCTATGAAATGACGCACCTTCTGATCCAATGTGACTGATTTAAAAATATCCCCTTCCAAAATAAATAAATAAATCACTTAGTGGCAAAATTTGACATGGAGCTGTATAATAAAGCATATTCAAGGTGGGAAAATAATTTATACTGTACAATTCTCTACATGAATAGCATCTCTCAAGAGCAATAATGGATTGAATGTAATGTAAAATCAGAAATACACGTTATTTTTTCGTGTATGTTTTGTAATTTTACTTTCACACTTTAGATGTTTGGAAAGAATGGTTCACATATGGTTTAGAACCTTTCTTTAACTCTCCTTATTTATGCTACAAGAACTTTTGATCAAAGCTTTTAACTTTGTTTTTAGCACAGATTTGCATAAAACGTTTTCAGTGTGCCGCGTGTACAAAAGTATGTGTTGCTCAATGGAAAGTAAATCAATGAACACTTCATATTTTTTAGGGGATGCATAAAATGTTAAGCATAATATCAATTCTCGCCCCAAGCCCCATCCTATTACATCCAATTGAAAGGTTTCCCTGGAAAGCATTGCTAAACCAAAACTCAAAACTGGCTCCAATGGACAGTGTTTTACACTAATAACTAGTTGCAGGATGGTTCTGGAATAATGTGGCATGCACCCAAAGAAAATAGGGAGGTTTTTACATAACACCTTATACCAGCAAATTAATCCAGTAGGAACCATTTGAAACGGGTGAAGTGAAATTTACACAAAGAAAAGACCTCTTCCCCCTATGGTGCACGGCTTCCGGTTGGAGGTCGAGTGGGCACCTATGGTGCTCCCCTCTCGATACCTGCACCATGTGGCAGGCACCTTGATATGCCTGCCATGAGGCTCAGGGTTGAACCACACCTCCCATTTTACTATGGGAGCATGCACTATGGCCTGTTTACGGCCGTAATTCATGCTCCCATAGTGAAATGTAGGAATGCGACCGAACAGTGTTTGGTCACAACTAAGCGGCCGATTCCGATCCGGATCAGAACGGCACCGAACGCGATCCGGCCGGAAAAACTAAGCGCCGTACGCGTGTTTGCCGCCCGACTCATACAGCTGTACGAGCGAGCAAGTACGATGCGAGCTACATGAAATTCACCAACCGACTCGTTTCTGGGTCCGAACCGCTCCATACGTCTCGGTCGTAAGCTAACCGTGGTGTGCAATGGATGCGATTCACGACCGAGCCAGTACGATGCACGCGTCGGACAGCCTGTGCGAGCGGGAGTGTCCGGCTCGCAAATCGTCCGGGTGGTTGCCTTTGGGGGTCCGCGTCGGACCCCCTGTCACCCGCAGCCCTACGACTCGGACACAGGGGGAGTCCCATGGGTCTCCCCAACACAGGCATGTACGGTGCGGATGGCACCGACGCGTACTCACTGTAGGGGGCGCACTTGTCCGCGACGTACTCATTCAGTCAATGGGAGCCCTTGTACGCGTCGTACGACCGGCTCCCATTGACTTCTATGGGAGTCCGACCGAACCGAGTCCGACAGCATACGGCTGCATCGTACTCGCTCGGTTGGACTGCAGGACTCTGGCTCGGTCGGAAAACACTCTGGATCCGGCTCAGTTGGAGTGCTTTCCGACCCGGATCGGAATCGGCCCCTAAATGTGTCGGTCGATCCCAGGACCAAGTCGGTGTCGGGTGGAAGCAATTCTGCCCAACATCGAAATCAGGCCCTTGATGTGTATTGGAAACAGTAGGCCAAATTAGACAGGTGCACTGTCAATCGCAGACTTGCAATTGAACCGTAATTTTTGAAATACCTTTGCCAATGTTTGAATGTATATAGTTTGCATTTGTGATAGTCTAAGGTATATTTCTGAAAACTAATACACAATCTGCCAACTTTAAGTCCATGCTGAGCAATGAAAGGCAGGGCCTCATCTTCAGAAAGCTGCAAAGCATTCATAGTCAGCCTTGGATGTAGGA
Source organism: Triturus cristatus (assembly GCF_964204655.1). Classification (NCBI taxonomy): domain Eukaryota; kingdom Metazoa; phylum Chordata; class Amphibia; order Caudata; family Salamandridae; genus Triturus; species Triturus cristatus. Next base: position 1,001,604,987 of record NC_140590.1, read on the forward strand.
TGATTAAAGTAGTTTGGGGACACACCAAATTAACTGGGAAACTCGCATCTTTTTTTAGGTCTTGCGTTAGCCAATACCTTTTAATTTAAAAAAATATTTATAAAATGATCTTATAGGATCTTTCAGCCAGCCCTCTTCATCCATTGGTCTGTTGTAGTGTGATACACATATTTATTCCACCCATTACAGCATGGAGCATGGGGCAATGTGCCAGCCCACTTCAGACATTGGCTAACTTCACTGTACACAACTGCATTCTGCTCTTTCACAAAGAACACATCCACCCAAGAAGTGATTTCCTTCAGGGCTGACGGCTATTAATGCAACACAAGCTTTTTTGAGACCAAAAACATATTTTCTTATTTGGTTTAAGCTTTTTTTATATTTACAAAAGCCCAGCAGATCGTCCCAGACTAAAGTACTACAAAAACCAAGAGAAAACAACAGAAGCATAGGAAAAGCCAAAAGGCATGTAGCCAAAGCCAGTCCAAAGCTTGTTTAATCTTGGAATTACATAATTTTACTTTGTGTAAAGCTCACTTATGTGTAAAGCACACTTATAAACACTAAATCAAACATGATGGAATATTTAACTAAGTAGTAGTATTAGTAGTAGTAGTAAGTAGTAGTATTTTTGTCCTATTGCTCTCTTTTCCCAGCTTGAAAGTGTCTGGAGGCATGCCACAGCACAGCTCAATTAGTTAAACATTAATTTCTTGAATAAATTGGTGATTGGCAGCTTACCAGTTAAAGCTACTGCAGGTCCTGGCAAAGTTGAGCAGCATAAATTGGGTGATAATGCCACCTGTTATATGCAGAAGCATGCAGCACGATATAAAAACACTATATTAGTTATCTGCAAATTGTTCACAAATTCTACAGGCAATATGCAGATAAGAGACCCTAATGGCAAGTGTCATATAGAGATTGAGATCTAAATTAACAATGCTGTATAGGTTGCACTTCTAGAAATAACAAAATTAGTAATTCCATAGATCCCAAGAGACACAAACTTTAATAGTTCAACAATCCCAGTAGATGCTTAGCAAGACTAAAGACAAGGATGTAATAATACCACCAGATGTGAATGTAAAAGAAATCCTGGAATCTTTGTTTATGCACACCAACTTTGCCTTTGCTCAGATTCAGTAAAAAGGGACCGGCAAGAATCGTGACAAGAATATAACAAATTGCACAAGAACTCCTGTAATCTTCACGGATGCTCAATCACTCTGCCTGTGCTATGATTTAGGAAATAACAGCCGGCAGGAATGGCAAATAGAAGAGAGAGAGAGAGGCAAATGTCCTATATTTACGAGACAGCAAGTCCATCCTTTGTGTGCATGGTCCGATGGCCAAACTCCAGCTACTGAATTACCACAAATATTGCCTGCAGCAAGCACAAATACATGCAATTTCCCATACCCAGGGCCACTGGAATTATGTGAATCTGCGGCTACTGCTTTGTAAAAAAATTATGGATTTGCAATAGAATGCCCTTTGCCATGATTTACTGGTCATCTTTCAGCTGCACATTTCTGTATTTTGTTGTGAAGCTGGTACTAATGAGGTGAAATATTTGTCCAGACATAATTACCATGTGTAAAAATGACAAAATTATGAAGTACTACTATAAAAAAATTGTGCTGCATTATGCTGCATAATTTGTATTTTCTTGCCGCATAATTTACTCAACCATGCCCCATAATTTGGTGCTCCCCTGCCTCATAATTCCAGTGGCCTCCTCATACCTTGAAAACACTATACAAGGTGTCTTTTTACAAGTTCCAAACAATCCCAATTTACAAATATTTTCTGCTCCAGTCCGACCTTGAACAGGGCCGGACTGGGAACCACAACCGGCCCTGGCAAAGTGCTCGGCTGCTCGACCCCCCACCCCCCCCCCCCCTCCGGGAGGGGGGTGCCGCCGAGCTCTTTGCCAGGACGGTTTTCGGACGATTTTGTTACAGGGCCGATTTTGCAGCTCTGCTGCAAAAACGGCCCTGCAACAAAAACGTCCACCAGGGGCCCAAAAACAGCCCCCACCCGTGCGGCGCACCGGGGAATTGCCCTGTGCCCACTACGGCCAGTCCGGCCCTGAACTTGAATATCCCTCATTCCTAGGCCTGCATTGTGTCTGTAGGTAAGAATCAGCACTCCAATCTCCACATTGCAGCAGCTGTGGCCTGTTCAGGTAAGAGCGGTGGGGCCAGGTGGGGGGGATTTCGACAGACGATGACGAGAGAAAATTATTTATTAATTTAATTTCCCTCGTCATCGTCCGTCAAAATCATCCCCCCACCTAACCCCACCGACCTTACCTGCACGGCCGCGGCCGCATTGCAGGACTCTCAACATCCACATCGAGAGCATGTGTGTTCCCCACTTAGGGCCTCATTTTGATGTCAGTCGGAGTTGCCTCCAACCGACATTGCTACAGATGTGGAAACGACTGACCTCAGGTTGGTAGATCTACCACCACAATTAGGATGCGACGGCAGATGGTTCGGTCGCAAACTTCCATTTCTCAATTGGATCTTGTGCGGCAGGTCCGCCAGCAGTAAAAGCTCCTATTGAAAAATTTAAGTTTTTGCACATCCCTGCACCATGCGGCAGGCACCTCATGGTTCCTAACACACAGTGCAGGGCCAGGGGGGAAGCGGAACCTGATAGGGGCCCCCAAAGGCACTTTCCGACAGCAGTTTCAGAAAGGCTGACATGGAACTGCTGTAGGAAAGTGCCATCATAATCCCGGAAACGCCGTCCGTTAGAGTTTATGAGGCCTGTTAAGGATTATGAGGCCCTTCTGACTGGCCGACGGGCTTCTTGAGCCTGTCGGAACTGAGTTGGATTCCCCAGCTGGTTTAATCTCCAACCGCTGTCATTGTAATGGTATGCAGACATAATATCGATTTTTTATTATCGACCTACACTAATATCAAGTTTTAAATATCGTAGGGACAGAATATTGAAGTCCAGAATATCGGTGACCAGAAAATCGACCTTAAGGTAAGTAATATCGTTTTTTTTTATATCGCAGCAAGTAATATCGAAGTAAGTAAGTTGTCATGTTTTTTAATTATTTTTAAAAATATGTATTAAATGTTTGGAAATTAGTAATTTTTTTTTAAGTAAATTTAGCGTTTTAGTGTCAGAGCGGGTTGTGGGTTTATACGGGAATAGGGTGGGAAATTAGTTAATTATAATTAATTAATTAATATTTTTTATTTATTTTTATTGAATATTAATTTATTGTTAATTAATTAGAAATTGTTAATTATTTTTTACTAATTGATTAATCAATAATTACATTTAGGTGCCGATTCCAACCCTGTAAAACCCGGGTACGAATCGTCGTACGGAGCGTATTCTCCATACGACGGGAAATCCACCGTACAAACCAGCAAGTACGATTCGTACATAAATACCATTTCCGTACGATTTGTACAAAACACCGTACGGCTAAAAAATACCTACAATTCTGATCCGGGACAGCGCGTACGCGACGTCTGTACGGAGTCAGGCAGTGTTTTACGGACCAGCAAGTACGATTCGTCCCTACGTCATTCCGCACAGCTATTTTTTTACGGCAGCTAAAAAAACCCCGGAAACCTGAGTCCGACGCGAAAACGGAGCCCGGATACGCGACGGACAGCCATGGACCCCATCCTACATGTCATCCCGGCCCTCTTAGCCTACGACCTGGTGCACCGAACCCGACGCACACGCCGCAGAAGGTGAGAACATCACCCAGGGGTCAAGGGGGGGTGAGGGGCATGAAACATACCCCCTACCCAAATTAAAACATACAATATGGAGGACATACATTACCTCCAGGGTCTGGTCACTTCGGGGGGCGTGTCCACCAATCCCTGCGTACCGCAACAAAGAAAGTGCATAGCGTGGGTAAGGTCCGTAGCACTATATCAGTGGTGCCGTGGGGGTACGGGTGGTACGGACTGTACACACGCCCTCAGAGCATGTGTACGGTCCGTACCACCATTGTAGTGGTGACGTAGGGGTACGCGTGGTACGGACCATACACACGCCCTCAGAGCGTGTGTACGGTCCGTACCACGCGTACCCCTACGTCACCACAATGGTGGTACGGACCGTGCACACGCCCTCAGAGCGTGTGTACGGTCCGTACCACCATTGTAGTGGTGACGTAGGGGTACGCGTGGTACGCACCGTACACACGCCCTCAGAGCGTGTGTACGGTCCTACCACCATTGTAGTGGTGACATAGGGGTACGCGTGGTATGGACCGTACACACCCCATGAATGCGGGGGTACGGTCCGTATCACACGTACCACTACGGCACCAGTACATTTGGGATACAAGGCGTACACACACCACGAATGTTGGCCTACGGCCTGGTGCAGCATATTACCTCTATATTGGTGTGTGTGTAGACCCAGGACAGCAGTGTACAGCACCAAAGGGGTGGGTGGCTGCATAGGATTCCCAGCAGTGGACAGACATTTGAGGGGTGGGTGCAGATGACTCCCAGCAGTTGACAGCGACATGGGGATGGGTGCATATCACTCCCAGCAGTGGACAGACATGTGAGGGTTGGGTGCAGAGGACTCCCAGCAGTGGACAGAGACATGGGGGTGGGTGCATATCACTCCCAGCAGTGGACAGACATGTGAGGGGTGGGTGCAGAGGACTCCCAGCAGTGGACAGAGACATGGGGGTGGGTGCCTATCACTCCCTGCATTGGACAGAGACATGGGGGTGGGTGCCTATCACTCCCAGCAGTGGACAGAGACATGGGGGTGGGTGCCTATCACTCCCAGCAGTGGACAGAGGCATGGGGGTGGGTGCAGAGGAATACCAGCAGTGGACAGACATGTGAGTGGTGGGTGCAGAGGACTCCCAGCAGTGGACAGAGACATGGGGGTGGGTGCCTATCACTCCCAGCAGTGGACAGAGACAACGGGGTGGGTGCAGAGGAATACCAGCAGTGGACAGAGACATGGGGGTGGGTGCCTATCACTCCCAGCAGTGGACAGAGACATGGGGGTGGGTGCCTATCACTCCCAGCAGTGGACAGAGACATGGGGGTGGGTGCATATCACTCCCAGCAGTGGACAGACATGTGAGGGGTGGGTGCAAAGGACTCCCAGCAGTGGACAGAGACATGGGGGTGGGTGCCTATCACTCCCAGCAGTGGACAGAGACATGGGGGTGGGTGCAGAGGAATACCAGCAGTGGACAGACATGTGAGGGGTGGGTGCACAGGACTCCCAGCAGTGGACAGAGACATGGGGGTGGGTGCCTATCACTCCCAGCATTGGACAGAGACATGGGGGTGGGTGCCTATCACTCCCAGCAGTAGACAGAGACGTGGGGGTGGGTGCCTATCACTCCCAGCAGTGGACAGAGACATGGGGGTGGGTGCAGAGGAATACCAGCAGTGGACAGACATGTGAGGGGTGGGTGCAGAGGACTCCCAGCAGTGGACAGACACATGGGGGTGGGTGCCTATCACTCCCAGCATTGGACAGAGACATGGGGGTGGGTGCCTATCACTCCCAGTAGTGGACAGAGACATGGGGGTGGGTGCCAATCCCTCCCAGCAGTGGACAGAGACATGGGGGTGGGTGCAGAGGACTCCCAACAGTGGACAGAGACATGGGGGTGGGTGCATATCACTCCCAGCAGTGGACAGACATGTGAGGGGTGGGTGCAGAGGACTCCCAGCAGTGGCCTGCAATATGAGGGGTGGGTGCATATCACTACCAGCAGTGGAGAGAGACATGGGGGTGTGTACATCATTATCAGATGACCACAACTCCATGGGTGTATGTACGCATCCCTAATTTTCGACTGTGATGATAGTGCCATAACAACACATCACTGACAGCAGTGTCCCACTCCCAGGAGGATGGATGTCTTTCCCCCACTGCATGACACACCACATGTGGGTGTGAGGACAACTGACACATGCACACCCACCCCTGGCGGACGCAGCACAATACACACACTGAGATCATGCCACAAGACTGTATAGTCATGTCAATGCCTACTAAACTAAGAGAGCCAAAGGGAACACACACTGTCATGCACATCCCAGGACTGATAGGAATGTACAGGTGCTGGGACAGCCACCAAGATGTTGTCTCTCATGGAAGGAATAGGGTGGAGTTTCCACAGATACAATGCCCACAATTGTGAGTCAGGTGCCCAAATACCCTGCAGATCAAGTACCATATGTGTGCCAGGCTGGGATTACACACATGCATAGTGCTGAAAAGGGAGATATTCTCCATGAAGGCATTTCAACATACTCAATACCCAAGTACAGTGACTAGCAAGAATGGCACAGACGATGCAGCCGGAGACGTTGCTGAGCATGCATGGCCATAGTTGAAGGGATCCGTCACCAACAAAGGAAATGTAGACACAGGTCAGCACAACAATTGAGCAACTCTCTGCAGGGAAGATGCCAGGTGCCACAGAGGAAGGAACACTCCTTGGGACAATGTCTCAAAAGAAAAATAACACACACTACCAAAGATTCTTTGCAGAGACCTTGTGATGGCACGCAGATACCATGGTCCACCTCATGACCATCAGACTATAACATTTCTCAGAACCATAACACATTACCACAACACCAACTCCTGGAGCCTCAGCATCAACATCAATACCTGAAATGCAATAGTGTTCAAAGTAAAACGAAAATGCTTTATTCAGCATAAAACAATAAATCGGAAATAACACTATATACAATGGCCAGTCCATAATAGAAGTCCTTGGGGGGACACATGGGCACGCGTCTCCCCTAGCTTGCCTGCACAGTGGAACCCTCAGGTTCGTCGACCGGGGGGGGCATCATGTGTGGAAGGACCAGGCACCGCAGGTACAGGAGGTGTAAGGGTAGGTGTGGTGGGTGCAGGGGTGGACGTCTCCACCACAGGGGGTGGGGCAGCTCCAAAGGTGGAGGTGAGCACGGCACTGCACACTTCTGCAAGGGCGTCCAGAGTATCCCCTGCACCGGAAGAAACCACAGGCACAACGGAGGGGGGGGTGCAGTGCTCCTGGGGGAGGGGGTGGACATGGGGGGGACTCAACTCCCCTGCCCGTGGAGTCCCTCGCCCGCTTGCGGGGTGGTGACACAGTGGGGCTGAGGGCCAGCACAGACTTGTAGCGTTCTTTTTGTGACTGTGTGGCAGGGGAGCCAAGGGGAGTGCTTTTGGAGGGACTGGGTTGTTAGGCATGTGGACTCAGACTGTGGCTGCGTTTATGTCTGTTTGCCCCAGACCCAGTGGGTGTGCCTTTATCCCCCTGAGTGTGCGTGCCAGGAGGTGTGTGCTTGCCCTTACTTGGTGGTGTGCTGCCTGTGTCTGGTGGGGTGCGTGCTTGGGAATGTCTGGGTGTGCATGGGACAGGTATGGGAGTGGGAAGTGTGGATGGGGCTGGGGTAGGGGGGGGACGAAGCACTGCAGGAGACTCACTGCTGCCGTCAGTGAAGAGTCCATGGACCGCAGAAACATCCGTTGGTCAGATATCGTTGCTGACATGCCCTCCATGAACGACACCATCTGTGTCAGCAGTCTGGTGTGGCCATGGAGGACATTCAGCATCGATGTCTGCCCAACCTGCAACTGCCGCTGGATGTCCACAGACTCTGCAGTGAGGGCAGCAGGGGTGACAGGGGCAGGGGGTGCGGTGCCTGTCACGAAGGAGACATGGTGGTGGCCTGCACGGACAGAAGGGACCGGAGCAACTGGGAGGGCGGTGATGGGAATGGAGGAGGCGGGGACAGATGTTGTGCTGCTGCCAGGTGTTGTAGCAGCCTCCGCCCCCTCGATGAGGTCAGCCTCGGACCCGTCCGCGTCGTAGTTGGTCTCGCCACCAGACTGGTCCTCCGACTGACTCCCCTCGCCCTCCGTGCCACTGGCTCCTGCAGACTCGCCAGCACTGGTGGCACCGGTGCTGGATCCCTCCTCCAGGTCCGTGCAGGTGTCTCCCTCGGTTTCCTCCGATGATGCTGTGAGCAAGGTGAAGACACAGAAAAAAATCCGTCACCTGTATAAATCTGACACATGAGTATAAACAAAATAGGTCACAGTGCATATCAGGGAATGCATCATGAGTAACATCCAGCTTACTCCGCACATATGTAAGCCCTGTACTCCCCAGTTGGTTCACCCACCATGCCACTTTGAAACTATGAAAAATAGGACACACCAGCCCAAAACTCGAATGAGAAATATACTGAGAAGCTAGTGTCTGGGAACAGTTGAGCACAGCAATACTATGAAGTCATGCCACCTCTTGTTTACCTGGAAAGAAACAGTACTGGTGCACCCAAAGCTAAATAACATACCTCAATACGAAAGGTGTCCCCACACTCAGACACCTGTAAGTACTTTGGGAACCCAAACGAAAAACATTGTGTTCCCTTGGGAATCACACTACTTTACACAATCAACATGTTTAGAATGTGTGAATGTGCCACTTTGTGAGCAGATTTGGGAAAAAGGGGGTGGTGATGGACAGAGTTTCTGAATGATGCAGAATACTCTTACCAAGTCAAGAGATCATGGTTTTAAACCATCACCGTTTTTTAGCTCACTGCACCATCCCAGCTCAGACCCTGGCTACATGCAAATTAGTCTGTACCAAATCGATTTCATCCACACTCAGTGTGGGAGGGTATGCTCAGACGTGAGTCCCTTGCTCATTGCACCATCAGGATTCAGGCAAGCCGGGCCGACGAAGGCTGTGATGCCAGAAACCGGTCCCCGGAAGCTTGTTTCCTTCCCAGTATAAGAATTGGCTTGGTAGTTTGGTTTGCCCTGTTCCCATCATGCACTGGGACAGGTACAGACTAATTTGCATGTAGCCAGGTTCTGAGCTGGGATGGTGCAGTGAGCTAAAAAACGGTGATGGATTAAAACCATGATCTCTTGACTTGGTAAGAGTATTCTGCATCATTCAGAAACTCTGTCCATCACCACCCCCTTTTTCCCAAATCGATTTTATCCACACTCAGTGTGGGAGGGTATGCTCAGACGTGAGTCCCTTGCTCATTGCACCATCAGGATTCAGGCAAGCCGGGCCGACGAAGGCTGTGATGCCAGAAACCGGTCCCCGGAAGCTTGTTTCCTTCCCAGTATAAGAATTGGCTTGGTAGTTTGGTTTGCCCTGTTCCCATCATGCACTGGGACAGGTACAGACTAATTTGCATGTAGCCAGGTTCTGAGCTGGGATGGTGCAGTGAGCTAAAAAACGGTGATGGATTAAAACCATGATCTCTTGACTTGGTAAGAGTATTCTGCATCATTCAGAAACTCTGTCCATCACCACCCCCTTTTTCCCAAATCGATTTTATCCACACTCAGTGTGGGAGGGTATGCTCAGACGTGAGTCCCTTGCTCATTGCACCATCAGGATTCAGGCAAGCCGGGCCGACGAAGGCTGTGATGCCAGAAACCGGTCCCCGGAAGCTTGTTTCCTTCCCAGTATAAGAATTGGCTTGGTAGTTTGGTTTGCCCTGTTCCCATCATGCACTGGGACAGGTACAGACTAATTTGCATGTAGCCAGGTTCTGAGCTGGGATGGTGCAGTGAGCTAAAAAACGGTGATGGATTAAAACCATGATCTCTTGACTTGGTAAGAGTATTCTGCATCATTCAGAAACTCTGTCCATCACCACCCCCTTTTTCCCAAATCGATTTTATCCACACTCAGTGTGGGAGGGTATGCTCAGACGTGAGTCCCTTGCTCATTGCACCATCAGGATTCAGGCAAGCCGGGCCGACGAAGGCTGTGATGCCAGAAACCGGTCCCCGGAAGCTTGTTTCCTTCCCAGTATAAGAATTGGCTTGGTAGTTTGGTTTGCCCTGTTCCCATCATGCACTGGGACAGGTACAGACTAATTTGCATGTAGCCAGGTTCTGAGCTGGGATGGTGCAGTGAGCTAAAAAACGGTGATGCATTAAAACCATGATCTCATGACTTGGTAAGAGTATTCTGCATCATTCAGAAACTCTGTCCATCACCACCCCCTTTTTCCCAAATCGATTTTATCCACACTCAGTGTGGGAGGGTATGCTCAGACGTGAGTCCCTTGCTCATTGCACCATCAGGATTCAGGCAAGCCGGGCCGACGAAGGCTGTGATGCCAGAAACCGGTCCCCGGAAGCTTGTTTCCTTCCCAGTATAAGAATTGGCTTGGTAGTTTGGTTTGCCCTGTTCCCATCATGCACTGGGACAGGTACAGACTAATTTGCATGTAGCCAGGTTCTGAGCTGGGATGGTGCAGTGAGCTAAAAAACGGTGATGGATTAAAACCATGATCTCTTGACTTGGTAAGAGTATTCTGCATCATTCAGAAACTCTGTCCATCACCACCCCCTTTTTCCCAAATCGATTTTATCCACACTCAGTGTGGGAGGGTATGCTCAGACGTGAGTCCCTTGCTCATTGCACCATCAGGATTCAGGCAAGCCGGGCCGACGAAGGCTGTGATGCCAGAAACCGGTCCCCGGAAGCTTGTTTCCTTCCCAGTATAAGAATTGGCTTGGTAGTTTGGTTTGCCCTGTTCCCATCATGCACTGGGACAGGTACAGACTAATTTGCATGTAGCCAGGTTCTGAGCTGGGATGGTGCAGTGAGCTAAAAAACGGTGATGGATTAAAACCATGATCTCTTGACTTGGTAAGAGTATTCTGCATCATTCAGAAACTCTGTCCATCACCACCCCCTTTTTCCCAAATCGATTTTATCCACACTCAGTGTGGGAGGGTATGCTCAGACGTGAGTCCCTTGCTCATTGCACCATCAGGATTCAGGCAAGCCGGGCCGACGAAGGCTGTGATGCCAGAAACCGGTCCCCGGAAGCTTGTTTCCTTCCCAGTATAAGAATTGGCTTGGTAGTTTGGTTTGCCCTGTTCCCATCATGCACTGGGACAGGTACAGACTAATTTGCATGTAGCCAGGTTCTGAGCTGGGATGGTGCAGTGAGCTAAAAAACGGTGATGCATTAAAACCATGATCTCATGACTTGGTAAGAGTATTCTGCATCATTCAGAAACTCTGTCCATCACCACCCCCTTTTTCCCAAATCGATTTTATCCACACTCAGTGTGGGAGGGTATGCTCAGACGTGAGTCCCTTGCTCATTGCACCATCAGGATTCAGGCAAGCCGGGCCGACGAAGGCTGTGATGCCAGAAACCGGTCCCCGGAAGCTTGTTTCCTTCCCAGTATAAGAATTGGCTTGGTAGTTTGGTTTGCCCTGTTCCCATCATGCACTGGGACAGGTACAGACTAATTTGCATGTAGCCAGGTTCTGAGCTGGGATGGTGCAGTGAGCTAAAAAACGGTGATGGATTAAAACCATGATCTCTTGACTTGGTAAGAGTATTCTGCATCATTCAGAAACTCTGTCCATCACCACCCCCTTTTTCCCAAATCGATTTTATCCACACTCAGTGTGGGAGGGTATGCTCAGACGTGAGTCCCTTGCTCATTGCACCATCAGGATTCAGGCAAGCCGGGCCGACGAAGGCTGTGATGCCAGAAACCGGTCCCCGGAAGCTTGTTTCCTTCCCAGTATAAGAATTGGCTTGGTAGTTTGGTTTGCCCTGTTCCCATCATGCACTGGGACAGGTACAGACTAATTTCCATGTAGCCAGGTTCTGAGCTGGGATGGTGCAGTGAGCTAAAAAACGGTGATGGATTAAAACCATGATCTCTTGACTTGGTAAGAGTATTCTGCATCATTCAGAAACTCTGTCCATCACCACCCCCTTTTTCCCAAATCGATTTTATCCACACTCAGTGTGGGAGGGTATGCTCAGACGTGAGTCCCTTGCTCATTGCACCATCAGGATTCAGGCAAGCCGGGCCGACGAAGGCTGTGATGCCAGAAACCGGTCCCCGGAAGCTTGTTTCCTTCCCAGTATAAGAATTGGCTTGGTAGTTTGGTTTGCCCTGTTCCCATCATGCACTGGGACAGGTACAGACTAATTTGCATGTAGCCAGGTTCTGAGCTGGGATGGTGCAGTGAGCTAAAAAACGGTGATGGATTAAAACCATGATCTCTTGACTTGGTAAGAGTATTCTGCATCATTCAGAAACTCTGTCCATCACCACCCCCTTTTTCCCAAATCGATTTTATCCACACTCAGTGTGGGAGGGTATGCTCAGACGTGAGTCCCTTGCTCATTGCACCATCAGGATTCAGGCAAGCCGGGCCGACGAAGGCTGTGATGCCAGAAACCGGTCCCCGGAAGCTTGTTTCCTTCCCAGTATAAGAATTGGCTTGGTAGTTTGGTTTGCCCTGTTCCCATCATGCACTGGGACAGGTACAGACTAATTTGCATGTAGCCAGGTTCTGAGCTGGGATGGTGCAGTGAGCTAAAAAACGGTGATGGATTAAAACCATGATCTCTTGACTTGGTAAGAGTATTCTGCATCATTCAGAAACTCTGTCCATCACCACCCCCTTTTTCCCAAATCGATTTTATCCACACTCAGTGTGGGAGGGTATGCTCAGACGTGAGTCCCTTGCTCATTGCACCATCAGGATTCAGGCAAGCCGGGCCGACGAAGGCTGTGATGCCAGAAACCGGTCCCCGGAAGCTTGTTTCCTTCCCAGTATAAGAATTGGCTTGGTAGTTTGGTTTGCCCTGTTCCCATCATGCACTGGGACAGGTACAGACTAATTTGCATGTAGCCAGGTTCTGAGCTGGGATGGTGCAGTGAGCTAAAAAACGGTGATGGATTAAAACCATGATCTCTTGACTTGGTAAGAGTATTCTGCATCATTCAGAAACTCTGTCCATCACCACCCCCTTTTTCCCAAATCGATTTTATCCACACTCAGTGTGGGAAGGTATGCTCAGACGTGAGTCCCTTGCTCATTGCACCATCAGGATTCAGGCAAGCCGGGCCGACGAAGGCTGTGATGCCAGAAACCGGTCCCCGGAAGCTTGTTTCCTTCCCAGTATAAGAATTGGCTTGGTAGTTTGGTTTGCCCTGTTCCCATCATGCACTGGGACAGGTACAGACTAATTTGCATGTAGCCAGGTTCTGAGCTGGGATGGTGCAGTGAGCTAAAAAACGGTGATGGATTAAAACCATGATCTCTTGACTTGGTAAGAGTATTCTGCATCATTCAGAAACTCTGTCCATCACCACCCCCTTTTTCCCAAATCGATTTTATCCACACTCAGTGTGGGAGGGTATGCTCAGACGTGAGTCCCTTGCTCATTGCACCATCAGGATTCAGGCAAGCCGGGCCGACGAAGGCTGTGATGCCAGAAACCGGTCCCCGGAAGCTTGTTTCCTTCCCAGTATAAGAATTGGCTTGGTAGTTTGGTTTGCCCTGTTCCCATCATGCACTGGGACAGGTACAGACTAATTTGCATGTAGCCAGGTTCTGAGCTGGGATGGTGCAGTGAGCTAAAAAACGGTGATGGATTAAAACCATGATCTCTTGACTTGGTAAGAGTATTCTGCATCATTCAGAAACTCTGTCCATCACCACCCCCTTTTTCCCAAATCGATTTTATCCACACTCAGTGTGGGAGGGTATGCTCAGACGTGAGTCCCTTGCTCATTGCACCATCAGGATTCAGGCAAGCCGGGCCGACGAAGGCTGTGATGCCAGAAACCGGTCCCCGGAAGCTTGTTTCCTTCCCAGTATAAGAATTGGCTTGGTAGTTTGGTTTGCCCTGTTCCCATCATGCACTGGGACAGGTACAGACTAATTTGCATGTAGCCAGGTTCTGAGCTGGGATGGTGCAGTGAGCTAAAAAACGGTGATGGATTAAAACCATGATCTCTTGACTTGGTAAGAGTATTCTGCATCATTCAGAAACTCTGTCCATCACCACCCCCATTTTCCCAAATCGATTTTATCCACACTCAGTGTGGGAGGGTATGCTCAGACGTGAGTCCCTTGCTCATTGCACCATCAGGATTCAGGCAAGCCGGGCCGACGAAGGCTGTGATGCCAGAAACCGGTCCCCGGAAGCTTGTTTCCTTCCCAGTATAAGAATTGGCTTGGTAGTTTGGTTTGCCCTGTTCCCATCATGCACTGGGACAGGTACAGACTAATTTGCATGTAGCCAGGTTCTGAGCTGGGATGGTGCAGTGAGCTAAAAAACGGTGATGGATTAAAACCATGATCTCTTGACTTGGTAAGAGTATTCTGCATCATTCAGAAACTCTGTCCATCACCACCCCCTTTTTCCCAAATCGATTTTATCCACACTCAGTGTGGGAGGGTATGCTCAGACGTGAGTCCCTTGCTCATTGCACCATCAGGATTCAGGCAAGCCGGGCCGACGAAGGCTGTGATGCCAGAAACCGGTCCCCGGAAGCTTGTTTCCTTCCCAGTATAAGAATTGGCTTGGTAGTTTGGTTTGCCCTGTTCCCATCATGCACTGGGACAGGTACAGACTAATTTGCATGTAGCCAGGTTCTGAGCTGGGATGGTGCAGTGAGCTAAAAAACGGTGATGGATTAAAACCATGATCTCTTGACTTGGTAAGAGTATTCTGCATCATTCAGAAACTCTGTCCATCACCACCCCCTTTTTCCCAAATCGATTTTATCCACACTCAGTGTGGGAGGGTATGCTCAGACGTGAGTCCCTTGCTCATTGCACCATCAGGATTCAGGCAAGCCGGGCCGACGAAGGCTGTGATGCCAGAAACCGGTCCCCGGAAGCTTGTTTCCTTCCCAGTATAAGAATTGGCTTGGTAGTTTGGTTTGCCCTGTTCCCATCATGCACTGGGACAGGTACAGACTAATTTGCATGTAGCCAGGTTCTGAGCTGGGATGGTGCAGTGAGCTAAAAAACGGTGATGGATTAAAACCATGATCTCTTGACTTGGTAAGAGTATTCTGCATCATTCAGAAACTCTGTCCATCACCACCCCCTTTTTCCCAAATCGATTTTATCCACACTCAGTGTGGGAGGGTATGCTCAGACGTGAGTCCCTTGCTCATTGCACCATCAGGATTCAGGCAAGCCGGGCCGACGAAGGCTGTGATGCCAGCAACCGGTCCCCGGAAGCTTGTTTCCTTCCCAGTATAAGAATTGGCTTGGTAGTTTGGTTTGCCCTGTTCCCATCATGCACTGGGACAGGTACAGACTAATTTGCATGTAGCCAGGTTCTGAGCTGGGATGGTGCAGTGAGCTAAAAAACGGTGATGGAATAAAACCATGATCTCTTGACTTGGTAAGAGTATTCTGCATCATTCAGAAACTCTGTCCATCACCACCCCCTTTTTCCCAAATCGATTTTATCCACACTCAGTGTGGGAGGGTATGCTCAGACGTGAGTCCCTTGCTCATTGCACCATCAGGATTCAGGCAAGCCGGGCCGACGAAGGCTGTGATGCCAGAAACCGGTCCCCGGAAGCTTGTTTCCTTCCCAGTATAAGAATTGGCTTGGTAGTTTGGTTTGCCCTGTTTCCATCATGCACTGGGACAGGTACAGACTAATTTGCATGTAGCCAGGTTCTGAGCTGGGATGGTGCAGTGAGCTAAAAAACGGTGATGGATTAAAACCATGATCTCTTGACTTGGTAAGAGTATTCTGCATCATTCAGAAACTCTGTCCATCACCACCCCCTTTTTCCCAAATCGATTTTATCCACACTCAGTGTGGGAGGGTATGCTCAGACGTGAGTCCCTTGCTCATTGCACCATCAGGATTCAGGCAAGCCGGGCCGACGAAGGCTGTGATGCCAGAAACCGGTCCCCGGAAGCTTGTTTCCTTCCCAGTATAAGAATTGGCTTGGTAGTTTGGTTTGCCCTGTTCCCATCATGCACTGGGACAGGTACAGACTAATTTGCATGTAGCCAGGTTCTGAGCTGGGATGGTGCAGTGAGCTAAAAAACGGTGATGGATTAAAACCATGATCTCTTGACTTGGTAAGAGTATTCTGCATCATTCAGAAACTCTGTCCATCACCACCCCCTTTTTCCCAAATCGATTTTATCCACACTCAGTGTGGGAGGGTATGCTCAGACGTGAGTCCCTTGCTCATTGCACCATCAGGATTCAGGCAAGCCGGGCCGACGAAGGCTGTGATGCCAGAAACCGGTCCCCGGAAGCTTGTTTCCTTCCCAGTATAAGAATTGGCTTGGTAGTTTGGTTTGCCCTGTTCCCATCATGCACTGGGACAGGTACAGACTAATTTGCATGTAGCCAGGTTCTGAGCTGGGATGGTGCAGTGAGCTAAAAAACGGTGATGGATTAAAACCATGATCTCTTGACTTGGTAAGAGTATTCTGCATCATTCAGAAACTCTGTCCATCACCACCCCCTTTTTCCCAAATCGACTTTGTGAACAGAACACACATGTGCCTGTATAAAAGATGTCTCCCAAGGAGGTGCATACAAAACTACATTTACCCAGTCATTGTATAAGCTGGCAGCCTCATTTAAAGAAGCCACTGTTAGAAAGAAATGGTGTTGCAGAAACTACATATACATGGGCCCACGGTGGTCTGGATGACTTGACACTCGTAAGTTGGTATCACCAACAACCAAGGACTTACCAAAATTCCACCACACTGTGTGAACATGGATATGTATAATCTGAAAAACAGTCTTATTCAAACTGTGCCCTACTTTAAAATGTGCCAGTGTGTTCCCTGAAAGTGTAAAGGTGGTTTCTTGTGCACTTCCTTGGGAGACATCTGTCATGCAGGCACATTATTGTTCTTCACAACAAAACATCAAACTAAAGCATTTAAAACATGAAGACATGTTGACAAGTGTAGTGAGTGCCAAGGTACAATACTTTTTGACTAACAACTTGAATTATGCCACCTGTCACATGGCCATCCGTTCCCTGATGACACAGTTGGCAACACATCTGACCCACTGCCTGTCATGTGGAGTGGCACAATGCATAAGCTAATGGGCCTGCAATTGTGTTGGAAAAAGGCATACCTGCACTGAGGAGACACCCTCATGGCAAGCCAGAATGTCCACACAGATGTCTGCACACAATGACAAAACTACGTAGCATCTGGACCACACACTGGTGCCAAGATTGTATGAGCAGGAATCATGTATTTAAACTATTGCCACATGCTGCAAAGCACAAACATTAAACCCTGCCCAACATGACTGGGTCACTGCATGTTGAGTCTCTGTCCAGACAATTATCACACACAGGTCAGACCTGGCAAGGACACATAAGGTTTGGCCATGTAGGGCTCGCCCGCACAAACCCCCCATACCTGAGACAATGTGATTGAGACAGATCAAGAAGTGACACCTCTTAATCAGGGTTTACAAAAATGTGCAGCAAGAATTCCCAAATGTACTCCACCTCAACTCGTGAGGCTGCCAAAACATATTTGTGACTAACAACCATCAACAGATAGTTGTGAATAGACACACAGGCACTGCCCAGTGTGAGTATGGACAAGCCAAATGGGGTCTCCCTGTCCAGTGGACACATGTAGCACACTTTGGATAAATACAAATGAGGCCAGGGAACAATGCCACAGAGGCCAGCCTATGCTGAACACACAGAGAATGGGCACAGTGTTGTATGACACACATGATTACGAGGCAAGGGTGTCTCAGGGGACTGTAGTGGGCAAACTGCTCCATGGTCCTGGAATGATCTGACTGTCACATGAGCAACCGTCCTGGCACTATGCATATCTCCCAAATGGGGTCTCCGTAGGAGTACGCGTGTGTGCATAGACCGTACACACGTCATGTGTATGGTCCGTATCACTATAGTAGTGGTGCCGTAGGAGTACACGTGTGTGTATGGACCGTACTCACACGCGTACTCCTACGGCACCACAACTATAGTGATACGGACCGTACACATGTCGTGTGTAGGGTACGTACACACACGCGTACTCTTACGGCACCACAACTATAGTGATACGGACCGTACACACGACGTGTGTACGGTCCGTATCACTATAGTAGTGGTGCCGTAGGAGTACGCATGTGTGTACGGACCGTACACACATCGTGTGTACGGTCCGTATCACTATCGTTGTGGTGCCGTAGGAGTACGCGTGTGTGCATGGACCGTACACACATCGTGTGTACGGTCCGTATCACTATAGTAGTGGTGCCGTAGGAGTACACGTGTGTTTATGGACCGTACTCACACGCGTACTCCTACAGCACCACAACTATAGTGATACGGACCGTACACATGTCGTGTGTACGGTACGTACACACACGCGTACTCTTACGGCACCACAACTATAGTGATACGGACCGTACACACGACGTGTGTACGGTCCGTATCACTATAGTAGTGGTGCCGTAGGAGTACGCATGTGTGTACGGACCGTACACACGTCGTGTGTGCGGTCCGTATCACTATCGTTGCGGTGCCGTAGGAGTACGCGTGTGTGTACGGACCGTACACACGTCGTGTGTACGGTCAGTATCACTATAGTTGTGGTGCCGTATGAGTACGCGTGAGTGTACAGTCCGTACACACACGAGTACTCCTACGGCACCACAACCATAGTGATACAGACCATACACACGCACTCAGAGCGTGTGTATGGTGCGTTTCACCCGCTTACACTGGTGATAGGAGGCGCACACGAAAGGAATGGAGGTTTCAGACTCGCACAAGGCTGTACATCAAGTCATTGACATTGCAGTCCTTCATGTGCAGGGCCTAGGTGTGTCAGGCAGTGATATTGCACATGTCTCCTCGTGTAGTTGCACAATTGATGTGTGATGACCTGTGTACACATGTCATTTGTGATGGGGCACTATGTGGCACACTTCCCCTTCACACTTTGCACATGTGTGCCTGTAGTACAAACGTGTCAAGCACAGCATCACTGGTATGGCACAGTCACCACCACCCACAACTGTCCCCTGATGCCAGGGACAGGGACACGACCAACTGACATTTAACGACCAGCGTGCTCCGATGTGACTATGTCATGTGTGTGTCATGTGTTCCCATGAGCTTGCTGTTGGTGTTCCATCAACTGCATCTGCTGTTGCTGCATCCAACATGTGTCTGTGTGGAGATGGGCATGGCACACATCTACGCACACCATGCCACATGTGGATTCCCACGTAAGCAGTGTCTGTATACATCGAACATGATATTTTGACATGAGGACATATCTGCGTCATCCCAATGTCTGTGGTTTCTGTTTTCACGTGGAGCCCTTCATTGCAATGTGTGTGATCTGTACATTCCATGTGACCTGTGCGTCTAGCTTGCCATCAGCTGTCTGTATGAGATAACATCCTTCGAATGCAGATATGTTGATGTATGTCACTCCTGTGATATCTCTGGCTGTTCACTTACACTGGCCCACAGCTCGTTTCAGGGCATGTCATGTAGACTTGCCAATCAACGGGTGTATCTGGCTTTTCTTAGGAGTATCACCAAGCTGGCATACGTGTCCTGGATGTATTGTACAGACAAGACTCTGTATTTAGCAGATGTGTAGTAGCAGTTGAGCATGTGCTATGTTCATTGACATTGATGTTGTTATGCTCTCACTCTTCGTTATTCATTCTAATTCTCTTGAGGGCACCGCCTGTCGCCCGACCAATGCCAGACTTGGGTGCCATGAGGAAACGTGACTGCATACGACGTTACAGATTCACTCAACAGTTGATTGAGGACTTGACTGCCAAGCTGGCACCACACCTCCAACCGCGACACAGGTATCCTACTGCGCTGACCCCCAAGATGAAGGTGATGGCAGCCCTACATTTTTTTGCCACAGGTACGTTTCAATTCACCATAGCTGATGTTGGTGGCATGTCACAGACAATGTTCAGCCGTGTCCTGCATGATGTTTTAGCAGCCATGTTGGAGCACCTTGATGAATTAATCCATTTTCTGACTCCTGAGGAGTTGACAGGTGTCAAGGGTGATTTCTATGCTCTGGGAGGGATGCCCCATGTAATTGGGTCTATTGATGGGACACATGTGGCTTTGGTACCACCACAGGCACAGGAGGTAGCCTATCGCAACCGTAAACATTACCACTCTATAAATGCCCTTGTGGTGTGTCTTGCTAATATGCTGATTTCCCATGTCTGTGCACGTTTTCCAGGGTCAGCACACGATGCCTACATCATGAGGCGTAGCAGGGTGCCACAAATGATAAGCCACCTGGGACAAGGCAGACCTACTGGACTCATACACGTTTAGCAAGACTCTTGTGCACAGCTTGCAACACAAAGAAGCATCAGTGGCCTTACAACCCTGGAAAACGGCACACACAGCCATCACCATATCAGCAGCAAGGACAATTGGAGATCCTTCAGATGGGCCAGAGGCAAAAAAAAACGCAGGACATCAAGGAGCTCATCAGCATCGTGAGTGCACTGACATCAGCTCTCCATCCAAAAGACACCCCACCCTTGCAAGGCTGAGCCAATCCCTTGCAAATTTCTAACACTGCAAGCTCATGGACATACACGCAAGCCTTGGCACACAGAGGCAAAACGCACTATTATACGTTGGACAAACCCCCCTCAGGTTTTGGACTTCCATCATCAGCAGATGCAACACCCGGCTCATGTGCAACATCCCCTGGGGATCTCCATCAGGCCCCTTCCCACACAACATCTCAACCACATCATTCCCCATCCTTGTAGCCCCCATCCAGCACGTCATGTATGTATCATTTGAGTTAGCCACATTCCATGGTAGATAGAGGCATGCAGTGAACCAGGCCATTCTTAGACAATGGACGACAGGAACGCTGCCTCTCAAGGAACATCACCATGCTTCCCTAGCCAGCTAATGTCATCAGCAAGACAGTCAAGGAGCAACGGACAAACTTCCTCCACCCAAAGAGCTCCAGGCAACCTGCACAAGACCATCTTCCACAGTAATCGCCCCACTGCAACCGTCGTCATTGCCACCAAAACCGACAACTTTGCCCTGCTCAACAATGGTGGGGCCACCCCCCTTGACCTCACCACAGCATTATGCACGATGTGCTCACACACTGTCAGCTCACACATCTCGAACACTGGTATCCAGGGGATGGACCAGGATGAAATCACCAAGTAGCTCACCAGCAAGGCCATGGGAGTGGGACTCAAGCCTTCAGCATGTAGTATAGTGGCGTCATCTGGCACATGGCCCAGGGATCATCTCTCAGCGTGTCAATCTTCAATGTGTCCATGACCCCCCTCTCCACCATCACATGCGCACACAACCTCATCATCATCTCGTATGCCATTGACAGCCAGCTGCTCCTCACCCTCACCAAAGACGCAGCCATTGCCAGTTCTAACGTTCAAGAAGGAATGAGGTCCGTTGATGAATGGCTGAACATCAGCCACCTGAGGCTGGACTTGTACAGGACTGAGGTAATCATCTGAGGATTGTCCCCTTTCAGCTGGGTCAACTCCTTGTGTCCCACCCGCCAGGGCACTGCACCATCACCCAGTGGCCACACAGGCAAGATGGTGTGCATCATGGACTCGTCGCTCACAATTGCCATGCACCTCACCAGCATCTGTACCTCATGCTGCAACACCCTCCGCATGATGCACATGATCCACAGATAGATCCACTCCAAGGCAAAACAGACCGTCCCCCAGGTCCACGACACCAGCCGTGTCAACTACTGCCCCGCCCTCTACGGAGCAAGTACTGCCAAACTCCCGGACAACTTGTCCACATCCAGGGTGCATCTGCACACCTCAGATGCAACATCCCGCGCACCAGCCACGTCACCGTCCACCTGAGATAGCAGCAATGGATCACTGTGTGCTGCAGGATGACCTTCAGACTCCTCACCCACACTCAAGAGGTAGTCCACAACCCCAGACCCCAAACCAACCTTGGACGTCTGTCATCCGAGACCCCGTTGGGCCAACTCCGTGCATCCAACCTTGCCCTGGCCAACATTCTTCACATCCACCGAACTCCAGCATGCAGGACATAGTTCTCCCACCTGGCCAAACATACCTGGGACTCCCTCCCTGGGAACCTCCACATGAGCCATGACCTCTATGCCTTAATGATACTCTTCCAAATTTGTCTGTCCGCACAGTATTACAAGCCCCCCCTCAGCAGCTTGAGGCCATCACGGGTGAGTATTGTGCTCCATGTCTGTATTGGATGATACATTGTGACCCATGTGTGTCCTGTACCAGACTCAGATCCCAGGGTATGGATGGCTGGAGTTAGTTCAACACTCAGGCATAGTTTGACATTTCCCCACACGTATGTTGTGTACTCATGCAAAATGACTGCAACATCTAATTAAAGAAATGTAGTTTTATTCTCGGTGGGGGGCGTGTTTGGTGGTAAAAATAGGTGCTACACAGTGTGCATAGAATCCAAAGTTCACAGGGGGAGATGGGATCCTGGGCATTTGATGTCATTGGAGTCCAGAACACAGTGTTTGTCATCATTGGTCAGACTGTGACCAGCAAGTCCATGTGGCAGAGAATGTCAGTGAATGAGGTGCTGCTGTTGCGCATGAAGGCCAGGTGCCAGGCCAGGTGACCTGGGAGATGTGGATGGTCCGCTGCCTCTCACGGTCTTTTCCGTGGACGACCCACCTTCCTCGCGGGACCCTCAGATGCAGGCTTTGACGATGTTTGGGACGCTCCGTCGGACGAATCCTCCTCCTCCTCCCTCCCTGTGGCTGGTGTTGGTCTTCGCCTGGTGCCACAGGGTGGGTTGCCCATGTTGTCGGCGATCCGACGGAGTGATCGGCTTATGTCCGTTTGCACCGCCAGGAGCTCAGCCAGTCTTGCCTCCATCCGTCCTTGGTGTTGTTGTTGACTGAAGTGTTGCTCGGCCTGCTGGTTCTTGATTTCTGTGAGGGTCTCCACTACCTGGCTGATGGCCCTGGTGTCACGCCGGTATGCCTCCATAATGTTGCATATGTGTGACATACCGGTCCCTTCAGCTGGCTGGTCAGGTTCTCGTCACCGCCTGCCTCCACTCCCACCACCCCTGCCCACACAAGCCTGGCCTGCCGTTGGGGGCACATCGGGTCTACGGTACCCCTGAGGGATGGCAGTTGCGGGATTGTCTGCCTCCTCCTGGGTGCCCGGCGAACCTTGTCCCTCCAGGTCAGACTGGCTCAGTTGTTCAGTGCGGGCAGGGCTCCTGGGTGTCTCCTGGGATGTGGCAGGAATGGGGGTGGTGGTTGGCACAGACATACCTGAGGCAGGTGCTGCAGGGGCTTGGACACCAGAGGGACCAGGTGGGTTGGGGTCATCTGCGGAGTGTTGAGAGGCGTCGCTGCCGGTGGGATCAGGTTCCTCCGGAGCCTGGGACTGTGATTCTTCCCCCCCATTGTTGGGGGGAGATCCATGACGTTGTGAGAGAGAGACAATGTTAATGCTGTTTCATGTGACATCCATGTTTCATACATATTCAAATTGGCACAGTTCCTCCAGGTAGTTGTATGTGCCTAGCATTCCCCTCACTGTTCACTTGTGGATGGGTATGTAGCGGGGCACAGATTGATATGTTCTCCTGAGTGTTTGACATGTAGATTTTTGGCCTGGATGCTTCTTTGGCTATGGATTGATCTTGTTGTGTCACATGTCCATTGTGAGAGTGGGTAAATCCATTGCCTGCCCCGGGGGTGTGTGCTTGTGTAAGGGTGTGTGTGACAGGGCCTGCTGGTGGGTGTAGTAGGATTTGGCTGTGGGTCTCCCAGGTGATGTATCTATCTCCTCATGGTGCATGCTGACATGACAGTGAGTGTGAGTTCCTGTCCTAGATATCTGAGCTTGTGGTGTTGGTGTTTGAGTTTACAGTGGTCACAGGAGGGCCTTGTGCTGCCTACAGCAGGGCCAAGTGTCAGCTACCTTGTCAGTACTTTGCCAGTCCCTGTGCATTGAGCATGGTGCATCGGTATGTACCTGGGCCATGTGGGCTGAGGGCAATGGTGTTTGCTTCTGAGTTGAACAATGTGTTTTGTGTGCCCCATCCTCCCAGCATCCCAGACATCCAGTCTTGGGTTTGTGGTTTGTGTAGCCTGAGACATGGCGTGGCCTTGCTTTGTGGATGGGGCATACACATGTTAGTGGTATGGGTGTTGTTTTTGAGTGTGGTGGTGTCCGGTGAGGGCTTGGGGGTAGTTGCATGCATTTGGTGTAGTTGGGGTGTGGATGCCATTACCCCCATGTTACGTAAGTTGTTTGTGTACTCACCAGGCTCTGCAACTCCTTCGACTCCGTGTTCTCCCACCGGCAGAAGCAGGGCCATCACCTTCTCCTCCCAGGGATGGTAATGTACCGGTCTGCGGGGCAGCCCACCTCCAGTGATGTTGCTCTGGGCATAGTCCTCGTTCATTTTGTGCTTTACTGCCCTCCGCAGATCGTACCACCTGGCTTGGCATTCATTTCTGGTCCTTCTGATGGGCACAACAGCATTCACCCTATCGACGATCCTCTGCCACAGGCGTGATTTTTCGGCTATGCTGGTGTGTCTGACCAATGTTCCAAAGAGCTGTGGCTCGACTCTGATGACTTTGTTGACAAGGATGTCCAGCTCCTCCCTTGTGAACTTTGGATTCTTGTCTGTGGGCATGGTGTGGGGTGAGGGTGTGGATGGTTGTGGGTGTGTGGGTGTGAATGTGAAGGTGCGTGTGGAAATGTGGAGAGGGGGTTTGTGTGAAGGAGTGTTTGTGAAGGTGTATATGTTAAGGTGTATGGGTGCAGTTGTTGGGGTGTGCTCTGTAGCTGCAGTGAGTCTGTCGCAAAGGCTTATGGTTTGTGTGTGTGGGCCCTTTTTATTGGTCCATTTGTGGGTGGGCCTGAGTATGAATTTTTGATGGGTGCGTTATAAGAGGTGGTTGTCAGTTTGGGCCTCTGTTTACCTGTTTGGATGTGCCAGGTCAGTCATTTAGATGTATTTTCGACTATAGATGTGTTTTGTGGAGTTGTGCGAGTCTAATTGACCCTCCTTGTGGTGTTTTACAGTGTCCTGGTTCAGTACGAGTCGTTTTCGCGTATGTAAGGTGCGTACATACGCGATGTTGTTGTCCTGTGCTCGCATATGCAATGTTGTTGTAAGGTCCGTACATACGCGATGCTGGGGGACGGTGCTGGGGTATGGTGGTGGGGTATGGTGCGTACAAGTACGGGGCTGGGGTACGGTGCATACAAGTACGGGGCTGGGGTACGGTGCTGGGGTGCGGTGCGTACAATTACGGTGCTGGGGTACGGTGGTGGGGTGCGGTGTGTCCAAGTACGGGGCTGGGGTACGGTGGTGGGGTACGGTGCATCCAAGTACGGGGTTGGGGTACGGTGGTGGGGTGCGGTGCCTCCAAGTACGGGGCTGGGGTACGGTGGTAGGGTACGGTGCGTCCAGGTACGGGGCTGGGGTACGGTGGTGGGGTACGGTGCGTCCAAGTACGGGGCTGGGGTACAGTGCTGGGGTACAGTGCATACAGGTACGGGGCTGGGGTACGGTGGTTGTGTGCGGGGCTGGGGTACGGTGCATACAAGTACAGGGCTGGGGTATGGTCCTGGGGTAGGGTGCGTACGAGTACAGGGCTGGGGGTACGGTGCGTACAAGTAAGGGGCTGGGGTACGGTACTGGGGTATGGTGCATACGAATAAGGGGCTGGGGTACGGTGGTGGGGTACGGTGCGTACAAGTACGGGGCTGGGGTACGGTGCTGGGGTACGGTGCGGACATGGAGGGGGGTATGGTGCTGACATATGGGGGTACGGTGCTGACATACGGGGGTACCTGCAGACATACGCAGGGCGAGGGGGGGCTGTACGGCTCGTATCCCGGGCACAAGTTTACCCGGGATACGAGTGATACAGAGTTCGTCTGTTTGGGACGTTTTACATACGCTTGTGTATTTGGAAGGGCGGTACGGATCGTACTTGTGAACTCGGACTTCAGTTTTACGAATTGTACGTAAAACTGTCCGGGGACGTCTCGTAGACCTTTTCCCGATGCGATTCGTATGTATTTTTCACGTACGAATCGTACTTCACCGGTGGGATGGCACTTGTACGATTCGTACGAAAAAAATACGGATACGAGTCGTACGGAATTTTTTTTAACGGATCGGAATCGGCACCTAAATGTGTTATTTTTGTATGTGTAGTGGGTTGTGAGTTTATAGTGGAATAGGGTGGGAAGTAATTTATTATACTTAAGTACATTGTAATTTTTATTAATTGGTATTTATTTAATTTGATTGGTATTTATTATTAATATGTTTTTTTAAAAATTATTTAATTAATAAGTATGTTAATTTAAGCCCTACTCTATCCTACATTTTCCACACTGTTACACTCACTGGAGTTGGAATAGTAATTTTAACCCTAACGCTATCCAACACTTTCCCTACTGTTGCACTCACTGGAGTTGGAATAGTGATTTTTACCCCTACGCTATCCAACACTTTCCCTACTGTTGCACTCACTGGAGTGGGAATAGTAATTTTAACCGCTACGCTATTCTACACTTTCCCTACTGTTGCACTCACTGGAGTGGGAATAGTAATTTTTACCCCTACGCTATTCAACACTTTCCCTACTGTTGCTCTCACTGGAGTGGGAATAGTAATTTTAACTCCTACGCTATCCAACACTTTCCTTACTGTTGCACTCACTGGAGTGGGAATAGTAATTTTTACCCCTACGCTATCCGACACTTTCCCTACTGTTGCACTCACTGGAGTAGGAATAGTAATTTTTACCCCTGCGCTATCCAACACTTTCCCTACTGTTGCACTCACTGGAGTGGGTATAGTAATTGTAACCCCTGCGCTATCCAGCACTTTCCCTACTGTTGCACTCACTGGAGTGGGAATAGTAATTTTTACCCAGCCGCTATCCAACACTTTTCCCACTGTTGCACTGTTTGGAGTTGGAATAGTAATTTTATTCCCTCCGCTATCTAATATTTCTTGTATTATTTTAGTTAATGTAGTATATAATTCATTTTAAAAATAATTGTATTTTTTTTATTTGTTATATATATTTATTGAATTGTTATTTATATTATTGTTTTATGTGTAGAGATGTATTTGTAATTAATAAGATATTTTTGAGAAATGTATAAGTTATTACAATACTTATTAAAAAATAATAATAAGTATATATATTATATATCATATGTATATGTTTAATTTATTTTTACATTATATATATTAGGTATAATTTTTAAACATTTTAAAATATTTTTAACTATGTTTATTTTAATTATATGTATTATTTACTTTCTTTTACATTATTTTTGTAACTTAAAAAAAACCCGATACTTTTAACAACGATATTTTTGACAGAAAGTAGATAGGATGTCGATCTTCTTGACTTCGATATTTTTGCGTCGATATTTCTGTAGGTCGATATTCTGACTCTCGATATTCTGTCAGTGATTCCATTGTAATACCGCGGTCAGAGTTTAAACCTAAGATGTTGTTGGAAAGGCTCAGGCCAGCAGTCGGAGGCTTTCCGACCAACATCGAAATCATGCCCTCAGGATCACAGTTAATCTTAATGAGTCTCAAAGCCCCTGCTGGCATCAATGGGTTATCCCACAAGGGTGCATCACTTGCTGGCACATTAACCTTTGATCAGCTAATTTGGAAACCTTAAACCAGCTGACTATTTGACCTTGGCTATCTGCCACACACACTGATCTTGTTATAAATAACTCTTGAGTGCAGGGCCTCTTTCCACCCTGCAACACACTCACAGTGTGACTATCCTTTGTTGACCTGACCCCTACCATTGCCTTTTCGTATACATGACGGTGCCCTTTCAAATGCAACTAAAATATAGAGAAGCTCAAAGCCCCTTCTGCGTTAAGGTAATGCCAGCTACATTTTGGGGTGCATGGATAGAACTGTCCCGAATAATCCTTAGAAGCAGTAAATAGTGCAGCTCAGCTCAATTGCTAGGGTTTTTTTTGCCTCGGAAATCGGACATCTTTTACAAGCCCAGGGCAGCTGGTAACTCTGACACAAAAAGATCATTTTAGATCTAAAGAGTGTGCAGACAGGGTTGACCTGGGGAAAAGAAATAGGCCCATACACACAAACGCAATTGGCCCTCATTAGCGAACCAGCTAAAACTGTGGCCCACATTTGTAAATCAGTTTAGTTTTATATTGGAGAAACCAACACAGTATGGGTATTTTGAAAGATTCAACCTATTTTGCACTATCAATGGGCTAGTCATAAATACTGATAAAATAACCTTTATGGCTATTCATCCCCACAAACAACTCCAAGGAATAGTCAGACTAGGGGGAGTTCACTTGGAGAGAGTTTCAGACATTGACTACCTGGGTTTACGTCTATCCAGTACCAGCTCATGGACCAGCCAGGTTGTCAAGAGTGGGCTATTTCTTAATCATAGGGCAGCTGCCACGTTGAATTTTGTGAAAAATACATCCTTTCACCCAATGTCTCCTTTATTGGAAATCTGGAGAACCCAGGCTGTGGCTGCAGCTACTTATGGCTCTGAACTATGGGACCATAGCAACGTCAAATCACTGGGGATAGCTTAAAATAGGTTTTTGAGGTCAATGCTTAGTCCCCCCCAAAGTAAGCCCCGGGTTTTTTTCAGAGTGGACTTAAATGTTTGCCCAATTGATGCCATAATGAAACTAAAACATTCTTTTACTAGGTGAGACTATGGCTGGTCCCAAAGCTGGAATTCTCTAGAAATGGACTAAAGGATATTCTCCAACCCCTAGGTGTGTTAATACTTTACAGTGGCTAAGTTACATTAGGCAATCCCATTTTCCATTGGAGGCGTCCGATGTTTGGCAAAGCTCAGAGCTCATCTCTGCTTCTTCTATAAAAAGGGGCAAGGATGCTTTCCGGTCACATGAGTGGAGGAAGGTATTGACATCTACTGGTAGTGGTAGTCTATCTGAGTTCTTGTTGTGCCACAAAAGTGAGCCAGGGTTTGAAACTTATTTGGATGAGATCTAGCCCACAATTAACAATATTTATGTATATAACATTCAGGCTGGATACTCTGCCACTCGCATCTTTTACCTGTAAAAAGAGTTCTCACCCAGAGAGTAGTGCGGCTTGTCCGGCCAGTGGAGCAGCTCAGGAGACAGATGCCCATGTGCTCTATTTTTGGCCAGCATACACCAGACAACGGAGACGCTGGATTGTACCCTTGTGTGGACACCTTGGAATACATTTCCATAAACAAGCTTTGCGCATCTGCAGGTCAGACACTGGGTCTTGTGTGGTCTTTTCTATAACTATATTCCTAGAAGCATGCTGGCCTATTCCTGTCAGGATACTCACACAAATGTCAGAAGCTAAACAGGGAGCATAGGAATTAACTATAGTTATGACAGTTGCTACTGTATATCTTTGTCCAGCTGGCTAATAAACATAATCTGCTAAGAAAGCTTGAATCTGATAACAAAACAATGTTCTTACGTAGCTTCGTTATTTAATGTGTGTTTTATTCCTAACATTGACCTTATGCACAGATTTTATCCAATACAAAATCTTTTTTTAACTCTGGGGTTGTTTTAATGTGTGTTTTATTCCTAAAACTGACCTTGGCCAGTTTTAAATTCTTTAACATTGTGGATGTTTTATCCGAAAATGTTAGCTTGTATCTTCTCGACTAACATAAAAATATGTTTTCTACTATGTGCTGCTTTTATGGGCTCCGACCACAATAAAGTATTTAAACCGAAAGGAGTCTGAGACTGCATGCATTTGTGTTTGCTACAGGCAATTGTCGCATCACCATGCCTGTCCTGTCTGTAACCCAGGACCAGGCATGGCTGGAAGTGGAAGGGGAGGAGCTTGGGGGGCAGCCCGCAGTTCGCACCGAGACGCGCTTGAATAAGGAAGTAGAAATTCCCGCTGATGTCCAGTGTGTTCCTTGGTGCGGGGGCCTGGCGGAAACAGGAAAACTGGCGACGAGGGTGGGATCAGAGGCACCCCCCCTCTATCCTGCACGCGCGAAGAAAGTGCACGCTACCGTGAGTGAAGAGCAGAGCATCTTCACAATCAACGAGAGCGCTGCTACCACCCATGACGAGGTGAGAGCGTGAGTGGCGGCCAGAGCGCTGACACGGCACCCCCCAAGAACTCAGAAAAGTCTGGGGACAAGGTTAAAGCCTGGGATTAACTCAACTAAAGTACCCAGTGAAGATAGCGGGCAAGAGTCATCACAGTGGCCATCTTGAGGTCAGGCACTGTCCATTGATCAAGCTGGGTTCCTAGCACGGCGGACATTTTGAAATCAGGCACCACCCAGAAAAGCACACCAGAGCCCGCCGAAAGCGCGACTGAGGCCCCTAGACGCCAGTGGGGTTCACTGAAGTGCAGAGTGAAGCCATTTTGAATACAGGCACCACCCAGAAAAGCACCTCAGAGCCCGCTGAAAGCGCGACTGAGGCCCCTAGACGCCAGGGGGTTCATTGAAGCACAGAGTGAAGCCACAAACGCCCTACCATGTCTACACGACCCGATTTGTCGCAACCGGCGGTGACCAGTTCTGCGCACATCGCCCCACCGCCTGGGCCAATGTTCATGGGAGTATCATTCCTTCGTCCTCCCGAACCCCTAATACTGACGTCTGGAAACAGTATGGGCCCCAAATGGAAGAGTTGGCTTGAAGATTTTGAGGACTTCATGAAGGGCTCACAAGTCCGAGATCCTGACCAGCAACTCATCGCCCTACGTAATTTAGTGGGCAAAGATGTAGGACAAATCATTAAAGAACTACCCCCAACTAATGCAGCATCTCATGATGACGTGAGGCCCTGAACAGGAAGTTCCTCCACAAGCGGAACCTCGATTATGAACATTACACGTTCAATCTCGCATCACAAGAGCGAGATGAGCTCATGAGTGATTTCATCTCCCGTCTCAAATGTCTGGCTCGCTATTTCAAATTTGACAATTTCAGCATGGAAGACACACACTTCGTCTGCGCATCATTAATGAGTGTCAGTCGGAATCATTACGCCGTCGACTACTAAAAAAGCACTACTCTCTCAAAGACATAGAAGAACTCACCCAAATAAACGACCAATCGGAAGAGCATGCAAAAAAGATGGAAGCCAGCAAAATGGAAAAGACGGAAAAAAGAGACCAGGCTCTCCGCGTACAATCTCACACTGAACCGAGACATCGTCCAGATCATCAGCAGTCTGGAAGATCCAAGAAATTGTTTCATGCTAGGTCACCTCGCAGTGGAAACAAAAGTAGTCATTCCCGAAGACAACCATCGCAATGTTATCGGTGTGAACAAGACTACCCTCATACGGGCCCATGTCCAGTCATCGGCCAACAATGCCATCGATGTGGGAAAGATAACCATTTTGAAGCCGCCTGCCAAACGCGTCGCAAGGAAACAGAACCGTGTAAGTGAAGCCCAGGGTCACGTCACCACGTCAGAGCTGTACAAGGGAGAAGAGACCGATCAACGAGCTCGTCAAGGTCCAGTACCCAGTCACACATCTCATTTCGATCTCAAAGGTCGACGTCCAGAGAGTCATCTGTACTTACTCCAATATCGCAAGACAGTGACGAATATGTATACATGGTGGCAGATCCAGACAGGCTGAAAAAGTACACACGGTTAGACATTCAGATGGGAAGACACTCTGCCAAGTTTGTTCTAGACACAGGCCCATTGCACAACTTCATTTGCGCCACCGAGTACCAGAGAATGAAACCAAAACTGGAGCCAGCCGCAGTACGAGTCTACACATGGATGTCCAGAGAACCACTGCCGTGTCTGGGATAGTTTCCCACAACACTGACATACAAAGAGAGGACGATCCAGGCACGCATCCACGTGATTGAGGGCCCCGAAACAGACGATTGTCTTCTCAGCTTACTGACTGCGGAACGCCTGAAGCTGGTGGAGATTCTATACAGAGTGGATGACTCGCCAGATATTGTCAGCAGGTTCCCGAAGCTGTTCAGTGGTCTAGGGAAACTTGCCTACTGCAAGGTCAAACTGCACATCAATGAGCAAGTGACACCAGTGGCTCAGCATCACAGGAAAATGCCTTTCCACTTACAGCAAGTGGTAGCTGATGAACTCCAAGACCTACTACGGGCAGAAATCATAGAACACTCGACTGGGCCCACCCCATGGGTGTCGCCAGTAGTAGTTGTGCCCAAGAGAGGACAAGATAACAAAGTACGCCTGTGTGTTGATATGCGAGCCCCAAACACAGCCAATGAAAGGGAGCGGCATCCAGGACCTCACATCATCGACATGATCACCCGCCTGAACGGAGCGACCGTTTTCTCAAAACTAGATATCAACAAGGGGTACCACCAACTGGAGCTGCATGACAAATCAAGACATATCACCACGTTCACTACACACCAAGGGCTTTTCCGATACAACCGCTTCAACTTCGGGATCTCGTCTGCAGCCAAGATTTTTCAGGAAGCTGTCCGGCGAGTAATCCAACACATCCGGAACGCATTCAACTACAGTGATGATATTCTGGTGTTTGGAGAGACTCGGAAAGACCACGACAAGGCGTTAGACCGGGTGTGCCATGCCCTCCTGGACGCCAACCTCACACTCAACCAAGACAAATGTGAGTTTCACAAATCAACCCTAAAATTCTTTGGACACATCTTCTCAAAGGAGGGCATGAGACCAGACCCCGAGAAAGTATCAGCATTATCCGACACCTCACAACCGCAAGATGTCAGCGACATCCGCTTGTTCCTGGGCATGGCTAGCTACTGCGCCTGGTACATCAAGGACTGTGCAACCATCAGCTACCCACTACAAGAACTGACACGACAAGGGCAGAGTTTTCACTGGTCAGATAAGTGTGAACAAGCGTTCAGTGACATTAAGACTGCTATGAGCTCGGCCATCAACTTGGCATATTTTAACCCCAAACGGAAGACGTAAATCACGGTAGACGCTAACCCCGTTGGGCTAGGCGCCATTCTGGCACAATACGATAATGAAGAAGATCAACGCCATATCGTTGCATATGCCAGTCGCAGTCTCACCGACACAGAAAAAGCATATTCTGAACTGGAAAAAGAGAGCCTGGTGGTCGTATGGGCCTGTGAACACTTCCACCTGTTCGTCTATGGCAAGCACTTCACCCTTATTACTGATCACCAGGCTCTGACAACCATTTTCGGATGATTGAACAGTGGGGGATCCGCCTGCAGGCCTACACATATACCATCATCCACAAACCCTGGAAGGCGGAGAACCCGGCAGACTACATATCACGGCATCCCCAAGCAGGGACGCGAGCGCGGCCTTCAGTAGCAGAAGAATACCTCCACTTCGCCATTGACCAAGCGTACCCGCCTGCCGTCCCACTAGAGGCTATCATAGAAGCCTCTGCAAAAAATACCATGTTATAGAACATCATGCACCGTGTCCGCACTAATTCATGGAGACACCTGGAAGAACCAACACAAATGACCACATCAACACACAAGAACTCATGGCATTCAAACATGTCAAAGATGACCTCTCCATCAGCGACAACGGTCTGTTACTAAGAGACAGGAGGATTGTAAGCCCCCACCAGTTGAGACAAGGCACTGTCAATTTGGCACACGAAGGACACAGAGGAGTAGTAGCCACGAAGAAGGCGCTGTGAGAACACGTCTCATTTCCCTCCCTCGACCAGATGGCAGAGACCACATTAAAAGACTGCCCACACTGTCAACTGGTGGGGTGAGAAGAACCACAGGCCCCCTACAGATGTCGAACCACTCAGATAGCATATGGCAACAAGTGGCTGTCGCTTTCTTCGGCCCGCTGAAATCAGGGAAGTACATCATTGTCATCATGGATGAGTATTCTCGGTTCCCCATTGCTCACCAAATCTCGTCTACCAAAGCAGCCACTGTCATACCAGTCATCGATGAAGCATTTGCTGCATGTGGAATCCATATGGTCGTAAAGACTGATAATGGACCACCATTCAACGGACAGGACTTTGCAGAATTTGCGAGACAGTTAAACTTCAGACACCGAAAGATCACCCCTCTGTGGCCTCAGGCCAACGGGATGGTCGAGCGATTCATGGCCACCATAAAAAAGACAATGCAACAAGCTGAAATAGCTCATCGGGACATTCAGCCACCCTTAAAAGAAGTGTTACGGGCGTACAGGACTATGCCACACAGCACTACCAACCGATGTCCTGCCACCCTGATGTTAGGGCGAATCCCTTGCACCGGGATACCAGCCACAGACGCCGTCACACACTCCAGATTCACGACTTCGGACCATGAGACACTGGTAGAACTTGATCGAACCAAGAAAGCAAAAATGAAAGAATATGCTGCTCACCGTAGGCATGCCAGAACGTCTGACATCCGAGAAGGCGACTGGGTGCTAGTGAAGCAGGAAAGGAATACCGAGGCGGACAGCCGCTACTGCGCTCAGCCACTACAAGTAACCAGAAAGAAAGGAACCATGATCACTGCGGAATCAGGAGTCAAGAGAACAACCAGGAATGTGTCACACTTCAAGAGGTGCAACCCTACAGTATACACTCGGGCTCGAGAATTCAACTGGGGCGCTGACGATTCAAGTCAAGAGGAAAACGAATATGAAGAACCCCAACCAATGTCGGAAGCCAGTGACTACAGAGAGAGGAGCCTCTCCATCCGACCACGAGGCAGCCGACCATAGAGAACTGTTCGAAAGCCCACCCGGCTCATTGAAGAACTTTGAAAATAGACCTTTGAACACTCAAAATACAAAAGGGGGAGATGTCACATCGCCATGCCTGTCCTGTCTGTAACCCAGGACCAGGCATGGCAGGAAGTGGAAGGGGAGGTGCTTGGGGGGCAGCCCGGCAGTTTGCACCGAGACGCGCTTGAATAAAGAAGTAGACATTTCCGCTGGTGTCCAGTGTGTTCCTTGGTGCGGGGGCCCGGCGGGAACAGGAAAGCAATGTTTGTAGTAAAAATAAGGAAACAAGCATTGGCATAGCCAATAGGTCTCGACTTTGGGACCTTATAAGTGTTTAGCCTTGCAAGAGTTGCATAACTAAACACTTATAAAGGTCCCAAAAGCGAGACCTATTGGCTATGCCAACGCTTGTTTTAACTGCTGCAATCTATTGAAGCCTCACGGAGAACATCAAAGCGGCCGTGTGGCCGCGAAAGTAATCGCGATCGCGATCAAACATCTAAGCGGCCGCAAAAGTGAAAGTAATCGCGGTAAAGCGCGACGCGCGCGCCCGCGCAAATGCACTGTAGCTTTAGGCTGGCCTGGTAGCACTTTTTGGAGCCCTCACAAAATGTCTTGCCTGACCCAGCGCATGCGCTGGGTCAGGCGAGACCTAATCAACAGTAAAAACCAGCTCACCAGCCAAAACAGGCCCAAACACTGCTCAAAACCCGCCCCACACGCTGGTGTGTCAGACCAGCCTTTCAGGCACTGCCTCATTGGCTATAAGTCAGTTCGACCCTGCGTGCAGGAAGGCGCCCCGGGCTCTGATCATTAGTAAATTGTAAGTGAAGATGGGATAAGAAATACGAGAGCATCGCACGCAAATATGCTTTGTAGAAACATTATGACGCTTTTGAGATGGCGGGGCCGCTTGCCCGGCATGGAACAGAGCCAGGGAATGTTGATGGGGCGGGTTCCAGAGGCAAAGACACCGCTAGGAACTCACACACCTACTGCCGAAACCTGGCCGAAATGATATCTTAAAAATCACCTCAGTGGCTATATTTAAGAAAAAAAAAAGCGAAGTGGTGGACAGTAAAGCATTTATTATTTTATGGCACTAAGTGAGAACAACATTTTACATTCTGGCTTTTTTTTTCATCAGTAGGAAAACGCGAACTGGTTTGGACTTATGACAGTATTATTATTTCTTTGCAGTGTTTTCCTTCCTGCAGTGTATGCCAGGGAAAGAGACACAGCCACCGCAGGAAGTGACGGTGAAGGGGATGTAGACGGCCACGAGGCAGTACAGAGTTGAAGAGGGGGTAACAGCTTCCCGTAGATGAATGTTAAATGCTATTGGAAAATATGCAAACTTCTTTGCGACCTAATTTCTAATTCCTTTGCTGGATGGCGTCTTTGAAATGTTTACTGCTCAAGGCCAGCGGCCTCCGAGAGGTCTCTGCTTGCATAAATATTTATTGTAGTGTTGCTGTCCCTGCTGGAACGCTACCCGTCTCACAGAGATCCCAGAATCCTCTGCAGCCACCTCTCTTATTGCACCCCCCACACCGCGCTAACGTAAACATTTATGTACATTAATGGGCGTGTGCTCTCCTTTGCCGCAGCTTTACGTGAACTTTAGATTTGTTTTAAAATAAACTTCCCAAATCAAGTAACTTTGGGCAGCGCGCAGATGTCCAGAACGCTCTGCTCGTCCGGGTTTAAGGATGTGGAGGAGTGACCATATCTCGCTGCCTAATACAATTTATGGGTCTGACCTTAAAAATCAAGACATCACAGACAGCAGCTCGGCAAAGAAAACATCCATAATTTTTGTCGATAGCGCTTGGGCGGCAGGACCCGGGGACTCCCTCGTTATATGGCCTCATCCTGGAGGGCAAATGTCTTTTTTATCAGTGAGTAGTGCCTGCTGTGTAGATACAGAGCTCCAATGGCAGCTTGCAAAGGGTTCTTATATTGATCACAAGTGTTGCCTGAGAGAAAACCTAAATAAACAACTCAATGCCAGGGAAATAGCCAGGAATTCTTTACAAAGTGGGCCTAGAACCAAACCTTATTGATTCCGGTCCAAATAGGACAAGCTTCAGTTACCCAAAGCCTCTCCGAAGTTTTTGTAGAGTTTGAGAGATACACGTGGGGCTCCTCCCACACTTCTCCACTGTGCACAGACTGATGCCCCTTCTAGCAGCAGCCACACCAAGGCCTGGAACAGACAGGGAAGAGTTCTGCAAGCAGTTTAACCCCTTTCCCGTGTATATCTATGACCTTAGTTTTTGTGACTTGACTTCAGTGCAGAGTGCAAAGACTAAAACACAACAATTTGAAGAATTTAAAATTGCAGATGTACAGCCAAGCAGTGTTCTAGCACTTTTTTTCATGCATTAAGCAATTCTAAAAATAGTCAAATCTATCTTAAAGGAAAAACGCATTTGGTATGATTCCAAAGGACAATATTAGTCATTTGTTTTAGAGAAGAATTGAGCTATTGAATCTCCTCTTTTGGAGGCTTAGGGCCATATGGATGAAGCAGTTTTGCGATCGCATATACTGCGAATCGCAAAAAAAAGTGTATGCGATCGCAAAACAAAGCTTTGCTATGTAAGAGACACAGTCTGTATGCAAAATTGCTAATCGCAAATTCTGCGATTAGCAAATTTGCGATTAATAAGCCTTTGCGATTTATTTGCGAATTTGCAAGTTGTGACTCAACAGAGAATTTCGCTATTGCTGAGCTCGCAAGTTGCTAAATCGCAAAACGGAATGCATGAAAATATCGCTAATTGCGATTTTCTGAAATTCGCATTTTTGAGAATCATAATTACCACCAAGTATGAGCAGGTGTTAACCAGGTGCAAACTATTTAAGGAGGCCCACAATGCAATAGATCTTTTCAACAAT
The DNA here is from genome assembly GCF_964204655.1 of Triturus cristatus. Lineage (NCBI taxonomy): Eukaryota > Metazoa > Chordata > Amphibia > Caudata > Salamandridae > Triturus > Triturus cristatus. The sequence goes on from NC_140590.1 coordinate 1,001,642,506, forward strand.
GGCTGGGCTGTATGTGATAGCCAGGAGGCTGCGACTCAGAGCTGCTGCACAGAGAAGGAGACACCAGGAAAGGATCTTTCATGCGCGCATAACCCTGTTCCAGCGGACTGAGGAGGAGGTCCATACAAACTACAGGCTGGATGAAGAGAGCATCCTGGATTTAATAGCGGAACTCAAACCTATACCTGAACACCTCACACGCAGGACACACACCATCCCCATCCATATCCAAGTTCTGTGCTCACTGCACTTCTTGGCATCAGGTAGCTTCCAGGGGGTGATAGCCACAGCAGGAGGGGTCTCACAGAGTGCATTGTCCCACTTTTTCCACGAATTCCTTGATGCCATGGTACAGAGGCTGCATCACCACATCCACTTCCCCAGCACACCACAGGCACTAGACCTGACCAAGTAGGAGTTCTATCAAATTGCACAGTTTCCCCACATCATTGGATGCATAGATAGGACACATGTCGCCATATCCCTCCCCTCCCAGAACAATTATGTGTTCAGGAATCGCAAATCCTACCATTCCCTGAATATACAGGTGGTGAGTAATTCCAAGCACATTATCACTGACATTGTCGCAAAATACCCAGGCAGCACACACAACGCTTTCCTCTTCCGCCACAGTGGGGAGTTTGGTGACAGTGCATATGTGGTCCGTGATTTTATACTGACTCCTTACCTGAATCCTGCCAAACGCTGCGGGGCGGAGGTACAACAGTGCCCTCATAGCAACCAGATGTACCATTGAGCGGACCTTCGGGATTCTCAAGAGCAGGTTCAGATGCTTACATAAGAGTGGAGGGGCACTATAATACAGCCCCCAGACCTGTTGCAAGATAGTGGTTGCAACCAGGAAAGGCACACCAGTGGAGCTCAGTGAATCGGATTCATCCGATGAGGAGGGACCTCCGCCAGGACGCATGCCTGCCGGTGTAATTGGTGCAGCTGCTGGGCGCCAGAGGCGAGATGAGATCACACAGAACTATTTCTAGGTAAGAAAATATGACACAATGCTAACCATCAATTACGAGACTGTGTTTTATTTCCTTTAGTACAGGATTAATATCTGCACACAGCCTGTATAGCACACAATGTATTGTTCAATGCCCAGCACATGTTAGGATCACAGTGCATATTAACAATCGGGAGCAAGTGTCCATATACACTGGGTTGATGCACCCTTCTCCCTGTCCAAGTATGAGCACCTCAAATGCGGCGCTGTTGGCCCGTAGCCCCTGGCTGTTGATTTGATTTGATTAAAAATGTATAGAGCGCACGTGTGCCCGTGGGCGTCTTGGAGCTAAACAGAGACAAAAACTACCTGGTAAATGTCACGGCCTGGTCTACATGGAGGAGAACAGCCACGTTTTTACCTCTTTCCTGAATGACAGGATGGAGGGACTGTTTTTAATTGTGATAGGGAGGAGATTCCAGGTCCTTGCTGCATGTAGCAGAAAGCTTCTACCCCCCCATCTGACCTGCTTGTATCTAGTAGTCTGGATAAGTTTTGATTGGCTAGAACGAAGAGTCCTAGGAGGCTCATACATTTGCAGGTGATCTTTCAAAAACTTAGATCCAATCCCATGCAAGGCCTTATAGGCCAGGCAAACGGATTTAAACTTTATTCGTTTATCTATTGGTAGCCGGTGTAAGGATCTCAGTTTGTATGTAATTGGCTCAGATCTGGGAATGTCAAGGATCAATCTTGCCGCTGCATTTTGCAGGCATTGTAGTTTAGCTAGGTGTTGAGCCTGAATCCCAGCAAACAGAGCATTCCCGTAGTCGAGCCTTGACAAGGCCAGGGCTGTTACCACCGGTTTACGGGAATCTAAGGGGATAAAAGGCAGGAGTTTCCTTATTACTTTCAAAATGTACCACATGGTAGATGCAAGTTTGTTTGTTGGCCTGGGCGTCAAAAGTCAGTTTGTTGTCTAGTATGAAGCCAAGATTTTTCAGTTTGTTTATTGGACGTGGGCACTGGCCTAGTTGGTGCACAGTGCCCTCCTCACCTGTCCCAGAAGCCATTCTGTGATGCACACTACGGCGCCTATCGGGGGGGGTGTAATGCTGCTCCTGCCAGATTGGGCGTCCTCGTCTGTCGGAGTGAGGACTCCTGGGCCAGTAGTGCGAGCTGCGTGCAGCTCATCCACAGCACATGTCACCTGTACCAGGGCCCTTGCCACGTCCTGGCTGCTGTGTGCCACCTCACGCTGCATATTGATGCTGCACCTTGACAGCACATTGGTTGCTGAGGAAAGGCGGTTGACCTCCCTGGTGTAGAGGTCTAGGCGCTGCATTTCCCTGCGCCTGGCAGCACGATCCGCCCTCAGTTCAGCACAGAGTGCCTCCAGGGCACCCGTCATGCCCATGAAGCCAACCCTGGTTTGCCACTGTATTGACCTGATGTTTTTGGCCTGCAGGCGCTGGACTTCCAACATGTGCCCTTCGAGCCCTCTGAAGACTGTGTCCTCTCCTGGGACTGCCGCACTGGTGGATGCACGTGCCCTGCGCCTGGATGGGATTGGCGGGATAGGATCAGCACGTGCTCGATGACGGTGCTGTGGCTCTGGCTGGTCCGAGACATCGCCATCGGAGTCCTGATCTTCCTCCTCCAGCGGGGGCAATGGTGGCACTGCATTCCGCCTGCTGCGTTTTGGGGGGATGACTGGGCTGCCCTCCTCCTCCAGTCCCTCCTCCTCCTCTTGCCCTGTTTCCTCTGGGTTAGGGGATGCATCCTCTCCTCCACTGACTATTCCCTGTGTTTCTGATGGTGCTGTGGACGTGAATGCACACATTAATCTTCTGTCCTGACTTGCATCTGTCATGCATTAAAATTCACTGTTTGGAGTTACATGGGTCCTGTCTGTCTGTATTTTGCCTTTCCTGATGCGCACATGCTGTTTGGGACTGGCTGGGTGTCAACACTCCACTGTTATGTGCATGTGACTACATGACCCATAATGCATTGCTGTGTGTGCTTGTGTACCTGCACTGAACTTTTAGTTTTGTGGTGCCCCTGGGACTCTCCTGGGTGTGTGGGGGAAGTAGGGGGGTATCAGGGGTGTGATGGCTTACCTTGTCTTGGTTCCGGGGGGTCAGAGCTGTGAAGGTCTGCCACGCCCATTACACTCTCCGGAAGCAGGGTCCCCTCAACCATTTCCTCGAGTGGCGTTGAGGCGGTGGCAGTAGAGGTCCCATCACCGGTCTTCTTCGTCTGCTCCAACCTGGCAGCGACTTTCTCCTTGGAGCGCTGGCGCATGTCGTACGAGCGCTTCCTTAGGTTTTCCACGCTTCTGTAGGTGACACCAATTGCGTTTCGCTGGATAGCAGCCCAAATCCTCCTCTAGCGTGTTTCAGGAACACGCAGGGACTTCTTTCCAAAGAGGTGCTCGTGACTGACGACCAATTCCTGTATCAGGACCTCCAGCACACTTTCATAAAACCTTTGTTTTCTTTTCCTTGGTGTTTTCCCTGCTGCTGATTGTCCTTGCTGGCCATGTCTCCAAGCTCTGCCATTGTTTGTTGCACTGCAGTGATCCCTCACCTCCACTCCTACTCTCTCACTGTGCTTCTGAGACTCCAGTGCAGCATGGGTAGTCACACTTCCTGGTTGTGATGTCATCATGCTGCACCTGAGTTTCCGATTCTCTAATTTGCGAATTTTGCAATTCTGAGATTTTTTGGTATAAGGAATCAATATTTCACATATCGCAATGGAAATAGCAATTTTTTCCGAATTGCAAATTTTTTGCGATTTTTTATCTACATACCATTTTGCGATTCTCAATTTGCGATACGCGAAAAATCTCATTTTGGGAATCGCAAAAAGGGAGTTTGATACATATGGCCCTTAGATCTTTATTTTACCGTGCTATGGGCCATATGTATGAAGCAGTTTTGCAATCACATACACTGCGAATCGCAAAAAAACAGCATATGCGATCGCAAAACAAAGCTTTGCTATGTAAGAGACACATTCTGTATGCAAAATTGCTCATTGCAAATTCTGCGATTAGCAAATTCGCGATTAATAAGCCTTTGCGATTTACTTGCGAATTCACAGCATTCACAGAATAGCCACAGCAGGAGGGATCTCACAGAGTGCATTTTCCCGCTTTTTCCACGCGTTCCTTGATGCCATGGTACAGAGGCTGCATCACCACATCCACTTCCCCAGCACACCACAGGTACTAGCACTAGACCAGACCAAGCAGGAGTTCTATCAAATTGCAGTTTCCCCACGTCATTGGATGCATAGATGGGGCACATGTCGCCATATCCCCCCACCTCCCAGAACCAGTATGTGTTCAGGAATCGCAAATCCTACCAGTCCCTGAACATACAGGTGATGTGTAATGCATAGTACATTATCACCGACATTGTCGCAAAATACCCAGGTAGCACACACAACGCTTTCATCTTCGACATCGTCGACTCACAAGTGGGGAGTTTGGTGAGGGATACCTACTAGGTAATAGCATTTGTACAAAGGACACACTAGTAAAGGACAGCATTGGCAGGACAGTGTTTAACCATATTCCTCCCGCCCCACAGGTGACAGTGCGAATGCGGTCTGTGAATTTATACTGACTCCTTACCTGAATCCTGCCAACGCTGGGGAGCGGAGGTACAACAGTGCCCACATAGCGGGGGGTGGCGTGGCCAGGAGCATGGCGGACTAGACGCACCCCACCGGAGCTGCGCTGGCCGATCATTGATCCTGTAATTATTCTGCCATACTACCGTGATCAGGGACCACAAAACCACGGATCGGGTGTCCAACCTTGGGCTGCAGGTTCCGGTCCAAAGTACGGGGAGCGCAACCGACTGGGACGCCTACAGATGGTGAAAGTTTGCCGTGCCCAACGAGGGACAAAATGGCGGCCCAATACACTGCGATTGCCCTGTCTCGAGAGAGCCCGTGAAAGGAGCGCCGGAGGAAGTGTTGTCCGCAGAAGTGGCGGCAGACGGCAGAAGAGGCAGGGACACACTGAGAACAAGGGGAATAGACTTTGCACCTGCCGATACCGGCTCCGGGCTGCCTGGCTGCTGGCTGTGCAGTGAGTTGGCCCCGGAAATAAGCGGGGCTGGAGGCCGAGTTGCGGGGGTCCGGGAGGGCAGCAGATCTGAAAACTTGCTCCCTCCCCCCTCCGGGAGTGCGAACAATGATGCGGAGCTGCGGGGAAGACCGCGCCCGCCCCAGGTGGTGACCAGTCTTAGGGAGAGAGTACAGCAACACCGGTGCTGACTGGGCGGCCAGCCTGCGTGGCTGAGGCGAACACGCATATCCAGGAACCGTGGAGGAGGAGAGCCGTTGCAGCAGGTGGTAAGGGGGTCCCTCAGGGAGAGTGGGACGGTGCTCTGGTGGCAGGTGGGGGGGCCCCCACCTCCCCTCTCCCTGACAGGCGGAATCCCTGGGCACAGTAGGAAGATCGAGCTCTGATCACAGGGACCTCGCCCTTTCCCCCGGACACACTGACTGCCGGCTGGTCGGGGAGACCGCACTGCACCGAAGACTTGTTGCCGGCCACACATACTGGTCCCTAACAGGACCACGGACCTTCTTCTGGACTTTGCTCCGTGCAGGGGGCTTTTGCGGTCTGGTGGGTGGCACAGGGAAGGAGCCCCCACCTCCTGGTTTGGCGCTAGAGCCACAGTGTATTCCTGGACAGTCACCCGTGAGTGGCAGTGTGAACCGGGACACCTAGTGGGACACTGTGCCGCGCAACGGAGGGGACACGTAGGCTCGGCTGGCACAGCCCGCTACGAACCCTCGAGGCCCGACCGGCAGTGCGAGGTCTGCGCAGTGTGGTGAATGTTGGGCTATTTGGCGCAGAGTGAGGAAGGCTGTAAGACACTGAATGCACTCACCGGCAAAGCGGGCCACACATCGGACGACGTGGGCGAGGTGGGGCCTGTGGATACTTGGTGGCCCCTCAGGCAGACCGGGACGAGGCTCTAGTGTTGTGAGGGCAGCTGTGGGCAGCGACTGTACTCAGCCCCACGGTCTGTGGGTACGAAGGCTGGATTGGGATACGACTTACACGCTGCACCTAATGAACCACGCCGGCATAGGGGGAAGGAGTCGCAAGGCACAGTCACGTTGAACGCTTCGAGGTCTTGCAGTGATCATACGGTTGTCCCGTTTTAGGGCGGGCCATCGGTGGCGTGGGACAAAGACACAAAGACTCAGAAGCAGGGAAAGATGGACAAATTCACGAAACCACTGCCGGCGCCCAACTCCGCCGGGACGACCCTGGCAGACCTACCAGACAACACGGTACTCCTCCAGTCAATTCAGTCCTCCAGGGAGGTGCTCGAGGGCAAGATCGATGAGGTTAAGATTGATGTTAACCTACTCCGTCAAGATCTTCGCAACATCTCTGAAAAAGTCATGCAAGCGGAACAGCGCATCTCTGAAGTCGAAGATGTGACTCATGCACTGGGGGGTGAGGTTTCAGCCTTGAAGTCAACTCTGAAGGATGTCCTCTGGAGAGTGGATGATGCCGAAAGCAGAGCGCGAAGAAACAACCTGCACTTTATTGCATTTCCGGAGGGACTCGAAGGGGCGGACGCAGGTACCTACCTGCACAACTGGCTGCTGGATACCTTCCCAGGGGCCCGTTTCTTACCGTGTTTCGTCATTGAGAGAGCCCACAGAATACCTGGGGCCAGGCCTCAACCCGGTGCGCCCCCCAGGCCACTGAATGCTCGGTTCCTCAACTATCAGGATAGAGATACTATTCTACGGTTATTCCGCCAAAAGGGTGAGATTCGAGTGGACAATGCACGGATCATGGTATTTCTGGACTATTCCAGGGAAGTCCAGAAGCAACGGAAAATGTTCGACTCTGTCAAGGACAAATTGCAGCAACTGCAAATCCAATACATGCTCCTTTTCCCTGCCAAACTTAAAGTGATCTTTCAAAGTAAAACCTTCTTCTTTAACACCCCAGAGGAGGCTTGGCACTGGCTGGAGGAGCATCCTTTGCCGAGGGTACCTCCTGATGAGCCGCAGCGCTCCAGATGGGCCTCATCGCTGAACACAACAACTATTAGGCCACACAAGCAGACACAGAGAAAAAGAATGTTGCCCCAAATATGGCACTCAGATCGACACCATATCGGAGCAGGAGGATAACAGGAACTGAGTCAGGGGCACGACATCCTGAGAACCCCATATCCAAAGACTTTGTTGCACACCACTCGGAAGACTGCACGGACCAGGACATTACCACGGACTCGGAAGCCGAACACCCTCTGCTACCGAATATCAACCTGTTGGAATGCACAGGAGAGGCCACCAGCGAAACAGGACAGGACACCCAGGCACCATCCGTGGTCCAAGATGCTACGGAGTAATGACTGGCCTGAAGGAGCTCCAGGTAAAACGGACTCGGAACACGCACTACACGCCACCCCGTATATTCTACCCCCAATCCCCTTTGTAGTTGTTCTCATTTTCCCTCCTCCCCTCTTGGCTTTCTTCCCCCCCCCTTGTTGCTTTGCATTTGTTTGAGATTCTTTTTTCCCGCTCGCCCCCTCGCCCCCCTTTTCTCCCCTCCCACCTGTTCCGCCCCTCCCCTCCCCCCCTTGTTTATTGTATTTTTGTTTATTGTGTTCTTTCTTTTGATGGACCCTGCAGCCGATGGTTTGAGGTGTGATCTCCGAGACTGCATAACTGGGATTTGTGTGTTTATGTGAGAGACAAGAGGGACTGAACACAAGTTGAGTTACGAGAGACCTCGCCAATATGATCACGACACAGTTGGTCCAGTTGACCCTTGAGGTAGTCAGATGGATGTTGGGGGGCTTCGGGGGGGGGGGGTGTGTGAAGAGGTGGGGGTTTGTCAAGATAGTATGGCATAAAGGTACACCAGCATACATTTGCGGATCGCAGGGGCTGCAGCAGAGGAGAGGGGGACACGGGCTAGACAGCAGGCTGAATACGACACACCATACCGATGGCTATACCTAATCAAAGACAATATTCCGTCCTTTCCTGGAATGTGAATGGGATGGGAAATAAGATTAAGAGAGGATTGGTAGCTGCCTACTTTAAGCAGTTGAAACCGGATGTCATCCTTCTACAGGAGACTCACCTAAAGCGGACTCAATGTGGTTTCTTAGGTAGAGGCGCATACAAAACGCTGGCACATGCAGGGTTCTCCACTGGAGCGCGAGGCGTAGCAATATTAATTAGGAAAACCCCTCCCTTCCGCCTAGAACACACCTGGACAGACCCCAATGGCACCTATGTAGCGGTCAAAGGGGTGTGGAACAGACGACATGTCACTTTTGTTAGTGTTTATGCACCATCCAAACTCGAACGCCAAATACTAGACAAACTTGCTAACATTTTGTTGGAGGCCGGCTCTGACACACACATTATCGGGGGCGACTTTAACGATGTGATGGACTTGGAAGCTGACCGCACATCCACCCAGTTAAGAGACCCCAGAGAGACACCATTGAGGCGATTCGCGGATACTCTGGCACTAACGGACCTATGGCGCAGGCAACATCCACAAGTTAGGGCTTATTCCTTTTACCCGGGGGCCCATACAATCTTCTCCAGAATAGATTACATATTTGCTCCGGCGGGAGACCTGAGGGAGGGATATGAGGTGGAATTCTTGGCCAGAGGACTCTCGGATCACTCACCTATGCGACTCTCAGTAGGTACCTGCACACACGACAGACACAGGGAATGAAAGCTTAACGCCTGGGACTTGAAAGACGCACAGATTGCGCAAGAATTTAGGACGGATGCCAAACATTATTTTAAGGAAAATGTTGGGACGGTAGATTCGGCGGTTACGCTATGGAAAGCATATAAACCAGTACTCCGGGATCGAGCACCGAATATCATTGCGCATAAAAGACGAAAAGACGACGAGGAGATTACTGAGATTGAGTCCCGACTCCTGCAGCTCGAAACAAGAGCTCATACGGGAGACAATCCCTCCTTACTGCGTAGGCTACAACGTCTTAGGCAAGAATATCTCGTGTTGGCCAGGAAAGACGCACAACATGCGATACAAGCACTACACAGGAGGTTATACAACGCGGGGATAAGACGGGTTGATTGCTTGCCTGGCTCAGCAGAAAAGAAATGGATAGCAGGTGGGTGACACAGATACAGGACGAGGGAGGGCAGGTCCACGTTACTCCAGTCGCAATAGCCAACGCCTTTGCAGACTATTACGAGGCCTTTTATACACAGCGCCCCTTAGCTGAAACTGCACAAATACAAGAATATTTACAGACGATACAGCTCCCCAGGTTAGAGGAAGAAGACTGGCAATCCCTAGACAGTAATATTACAAGTGAGGAGATCATGACGCCCATTTGCCAGTTGAAAACTGGGAAGGCTCCCGGACCAAATGGGCTCCCCCTGGAGTTCTTCAAGCAGCACGCAACGCTCTTTTGCCCGCATCTCCTCCAGCTTTATTTGGAGACGCATGAGGTAGGGAGCCTCCCCAGGGACTTGAGGGCAGCCACGATAGCGGTAATCCCTAAGAAAGACCGACCCCCAGATCATTGCAGCTCATATCGTCCCATCTCCCTGATTAATCTAGAAACCAAAATACTTGCCAGGGTGTTAGTGAACAGACTCACCGGGGCCATCTCCGGTCTTATCGACAGAGACCAGTCGGGCTTCATGCCCAAAAGGTTGACAAGGCTCAATCTAAGACGGCTACAAAACTGGCTAGAAGTGGTGAGTAAGAGACGTGACCCACATTTCATCTTGTCCCATGACGCCGAGAAGGCATTTGATACAGTCCATTGGCCCTATCTCATGTCCGCTTTGGAGATATTTGGCTTTGGACCGGTGTTCCGAAAGTGGATCACCGTCTTATATGACAGACCAGTGTCAAAAGTAAGGGTTAATGGGGTATTATCGAGGGAATTTTCCATAGGCAGAGGCATTCGCCAGGGCTGTCCTCTATCCCTGCTGCTCTTTGCCCTGGTACCGGAACCACTCGCGTGTGTAATCCGTCGGCACCCTGACATTACAGGTTTTCAGATGGACGGGGTGACAGAGTCCGATGAGCGCATATACTTATATGCGGATTACATATTGTTGTATGTGACTAACCCAGACACTACAATCCCATGTATTATGCGGTGCTGTGAATTTTACGGCTCACAGGCGGGTTACAAGATTAATTGGGGGAAATTTTGTCTGTACCAGACGGGCGAGTGTGGGAGAAATGTTATAGGCCCAAGACAGCTCCAAGTGACACAAGAGGGCGTTAACTACTTAGGTATTTACGTAACTATGAACACGAAGCTGGCGCTGGATCGCAATTTGTACAGGGTGCTACGAGACTTTCGCGAGGAAGTGGGGAGGTGGAGGTCCCTGCCACTGACCCTCCTAGGCAGGGCAGCTCTATACAAAATGATAGTGCTCCCCAAATTCCTTTACGTGCTGCAAAACACCTACCAGTTCATACCAGTGGAGGTGTTCACAAGAATTGATGATGTATTACGGACATTCCTTTGGGACGGAAGGCCGCCAAGGATCGCATTGGGGACATTGCAGCGTAACCAGTATAATGGTGGCATCTCCCTGCCAGACCTCCGGGCGTATTACTGGGCAGCCCATTTAATAGTAGTGAATGAATGGGGACATACAGAAAGGGATCATCCCACATATGCTTTGGATCTTTCACAATTCACTAACCTCCCATACAAGCATTACATACATGGGGTTAGGGGGGCTACCCAGCTACTCACGGCAACGCGGATCGTATTGGCTGCATGGAAACAAGCAGAGAGACAGATGAAGTGGGGTGATTGGGTTACTATGGAAACCCCGCTATGGGTGGGAAATCGCCTGCCAGAAATTAGGAAGCTGAAAGGCTTTAGGAAATGGGACCTGTTGGGTATTTCGCAACTTAAGGATATTACATACTGCAAAGAGCTAGTCACTTTTACTCATCTACAGATGGAATATAACATGAATTCGATCCAGCATTACAAGTATTTACAGTTGCAACATGCCTGGCGGGCGCAGGGCCTAGTCACTGCCGATCTCCCCGAATAGGCACCTTTGGAAGGGTGACTCTTAATGGGAGAAATAGCTGAAAAAGCGGTCTCTTGGATGTATAGGACGATCATAAACAATAAGCCAGACACACTACAGAAACTGCACATAAAATGGGAATCGTAATTGGGGCAGATGATTTGGAATGGGAGATGGCTTAGATGCATCCTCACGAAGTAGCCATCAGATCGCGCCTCAGGCTCATCCAATATAAATACTTACACAGGGCATATTACGATAGAGCACGACTACACCGCATTTGGAGGGCTGAAACACCTACATGCTTGCGCTGTTTAGGGGCGGACAGCACATTTTACCACACGGTGTGGGAGTGCTCCAAGATCCAAAGGTACTGGACGACCCTGATGGGGGAGATGGAGAAGGTCCTGAGGGCGGAGGTTCCATTTATCCCCTCGTTTGTCCTACTGGGGATATCCACAGATATTGACCTCCCCAAACCTGGGTTGGTCTTGCTACAATTGGGGTTGGTGGTCGCAAAACGAGATATAGCCAAGACATGGGGTGCCACAGAGGGACCATCTCTTGTCGAGTGGAGGAAAAGCATGGACATGTATATGCTAGGGAAGAAGACAACGTATAAAACACGGGGCTGCCCTAAAAAGTTCTGGAAAATATGGAAACCTTGGCTTAGACACTACGGACTCATGCTCTCTGACTCGCAATGATAGTGCAAGGTTGGGTATAGGGCTGGATGGGAAAGATGGGGCCTGCCACATTACACCGACCCATTATAACATTGTTTGACCCTTCTTTGCAGCTGATTGGATATGCTGCCGCTGTTTATTGGGAAATGCTTATGTATCTCACTGGTGACCACTGTTTCTGCTTTATGATGAAAAAAAATGTTAATAAAAATATATTTTTTAAAACAACAAAAAAAACAGTGCCCACATAGGAACCAGATGTACCATTGAGCGGACCTTCGGGATTCTCAAGAGCAGATTCAGATGCCTACATAAAAGTGGAGGGGCACTACAATACAGCCCCCAGACCTGTTGCAAGATAGTGGTTGCATGTGCCATGCTGCACAACATCGCAACCAGGAAAGGCACACCAGTGGAGCTCAGTGAATCGGATTCATCCGATGAGGAGGGACCTACGCCAGGACGCATGCCTGCCGGTGTAATTGGTGCAGCTGCTGGGCGCCAGAGGCGAAATGAGATCAGACAGAACTATTTCTAGGTAAGAAAATATGACACAATGCTAATTATCAATTACAAGACTGTGTGTTATTTCCTTTAGTACAGGATTAATATCTGCACACAGCCTGTGTAGCATACAATGTATTGTTCAATGCCCAGTACATGTTAGGATCACAGTGCGTATTAACAATCGGGAGAAAGTGTCCATGTACACTGGGTTGATGCGCCCTTCTCCCTGTCCAAGTTTGAGCACCTCAAATGCGGCGCTGTCGGCCCATAGCCCCTGGCTGTGGGTGCACAGTGCCCTCCTCAACTGTCCCAGAAGCCATTCTGTGACGCACACTACGGCGCCTATCTGGGGGGGCGGGGGTGTAATGCTGCTCATGCTAGATTGGGCGTCCTCGTCTGTCGGAGTGAGGACTCCTGGACCAGTAGTGCGAGCTGCGTGCAGCTCATCCACAGCACATATCACCTGTACCAGGGCCCTTGCCACGTTGTGTGCCACCTCACGCTGCATACTGATGCTGAGCCTTGACAGCACATTGGTTGCTGAGGAAAGGCAGTTGACCGCCCTGGTGTAGAGGTCTAGGCGCTGCATCTCCTTGCGCCTGGCAGCACGATCCGCCCTCAGTTCACCACAGAGTGCCTCCAGGGCACCCGTCATGCCCATGAAGCCAACCCTGATTTGCCGCTGTATTGACATTATGTTTTTGGCCTGCAGGCGCTGGACTTCCAACATGTGCCCCTCCAGCCCTCTCAAGACTGTGTCTTCTCCTGGGACTACTGCACTGGTGGATGCACGTGCCCTGCGCCTGGATGGGATTGGCGGGATAGGATCAGCACGTGCTCGATGACGGTGCTGTGGCTCTGGCTGGTCCGAGACATCGCCATCGGAGTCCTGATCTTCCTCCTCCAGCGGGGGCAATGGTGGCACTGCATTCCGCCTGCTGCGTTTTGGGGGGATGACTGGGCTGCCCTCCTCCTCCATTCCCTCCTCCTCCTCTTGCCCTGTTTCCTCTGGGTTAGGGGATGCATCCTCTCCTCCACTGACTGTTCCCTGTGTTTCTGATGGTGTTGTGGACGTAAATGCACACATTAATTTTCTGTCCTGACTTGCATCTGTCATGCATTAAAATTCACTGTTTGGAGTTACATGGGTCCTGTCTATCTGTAATTTGCCTTTCCTGATGCACACATGCCGTTTGGGACTGGCTGGGTGTCAATGCTCCACTGTTATGTGCATGTGACTACATCACCCATAATGCATTGCGGTGTGTGCTTGTGTACCTGCACTGGACTTTAAGTTTTGTGGTGCCCCTGGGACTTTCCTGGGTGTGTGGGGGAACGAGGGGGGTATCAGGGGTGTGATGGTATGCTTCTTACCTTGTCTTGGGTCCGGGGTGTCGGAGCTGTCAAGGTCTGCCACGCCCATTACACTCTCCGGAAGCAGGGTCCCCTCAACCATTTCCTCGAGTGGTGTTGAGGAGGTAGCAATAGAGGTCCCACCACCGGTCTTCTTCGCCTGCTCCAACCTGGCAGCGACCTTCTCCTTGGAGCGCTGGTGCATGTCGTACCAGCGCTTCCTGAGGTCTTCCACGCTTCTGTGGGTGACGCCAATTGCGTTTACGTTTCACTGGATATCAGCCCAAATCTTCCTCTTGCGTGTTTCAGGAACACGCAGGGACTTCTTTCCATAGAGGTGCTAATGACTGACGACCATTTCCTGTATCAGGACCTCCGGCTCACTTTCAGAAAACTTTTGTTTTCTTTTCCTGGGTGTTTCCCCCTGCTGCTGATTGTCCTTGCTGGCCATGCCTCCAAGCTCTGCCATTGTTTGTTGCACTGCAGTGATCCCTCACCTCCACTTCTAGCATGGGTAGTCACACTTCCTGGTTGTGATGTCATCATGCTGCACCTGAGTTTCCGATTTTCTAATTTGCGAATTTTGCAATTTTGCGATTTTTTGGTATAAGAAATCGCTATTTCACATATCGCAATGGAAATAGTGATTTTTTCCGAATCGCAATGTTTTTGCGATTTTTTTATCTACATACCGTTTTGCGATTCTCAATTTGCAATTTGCGAAAAATCGCATTTTGGGAATCGCAAAAAGGGAGTTTGATACACATGGCCCTATTTTCTTCCTGGCTATAGGCAGTCTCTTTCGCCAACGGCATATTTAAAAGGGATGGTTTTCCTTTCCATTAGTGCCTTTTTGTGCCCTTGCACAAGAACACATGTCCTACTTCTTCTTCTTGACAGCAAGCTCACGCTCTTTCCCTGCTCCCCAAAACCCCCACACCCCTTCTCTCAAAAATACCACCCACCCTCAGAAAACCTCGTCCGGGGAACACCAGATGCCAGACGGCTGGCTTGGTGTTGCCCTGGATGCTGTCTCACAGTTCTTTCCTTTACATCATTTGTCCCCTTTTACCTCGTCTTCTCTCTTTCTCTCTCTCAACTGCAACCTTTCTCCCACTTCATCCATGGTTACTGCTGCTATTTTTTTTTTTTTAAACTCTGTTTATTAGCTTTTTTGGTAAAATAAACACAATTTACAGAGACCGGCATGTTATTGGTTCATACTACCTGTACTGACATTTACAATTGTATGCACACTTGAGGCAGCACACCTCAGCACATTCCCGTACAGTTCTTCAGGAAGAGGAACCTACCAACCAACCTCCACCGCCCACCAGGACATGTATATCCGCAATCTCCCTCTCTGGGTCCTAATCTGTGCAGAAAAATGAACAGTCTACGCTTCCCATCATCACCTGTCCTAAGCTGTATTATCACGTGCCAGTATCGGGTAGCAATTCACCACCACCCCGCATCCAAATTCCAGCTTCAAGTGATTGTTAACCCCTCGTGTCAGGGTTCTCCCCCCCCACCCCCCCCCCCCCCGCAACGGCCCGCTCGCCCTCTGGTCTCGAACCCTCTGGCGGATGTTCCAGCAAATAGCAGGTCTCAAAGGAGCCCAAATATTCCGTGGCCTAGAAGCACTAGGCAGCAGCTCCGAATACAGGGCCGACTGCTCCTGACACATCACTAAATCAGCTATCCAGTCCTTAAACTTCGGGGCCCTCCCCCTACCCCATCTACAGGCCACCCTTCGTTTTGCCATGAGGAGCGCCATTGCCACATATTTTCGATGCGCCACCTGTACCGCTTTAACATATCCCAATAGTGCCATCACAGGCGTGGGCTCAATGTGTGTGTGCGTCATACCGGAAAGAGCCTCAAACACCTGCCGCCAGTAGTCATACACCCCTGAACACTCCCACGCCAGGTGCAAAAAATCCGCCCCAGCCACTCCACACCGGTCGCATCTATCTGAGTCCCTCAATTTAAATCTAAGCATCTTCACTGGTGTATAGTACAATCTATGCAGGTATTTATAGTTTATCATGCGGAGTCTACTACTGGCTGCCACCCCCTCAGTCTGAAGACAGCAAAATTCCCCCTGCTCATCCGAGAGTGTCAGTCCAAGCTCCTCATTCCAGCGCACCCGGGAGGCTGGGTCAGCCAGTTCTCTCTGTGTGTGCACCATTCTATAAATGAGTGATACTAATCTTGTAGCTGTCGTGCATTTGAGCAGTGCCTGCAGCGGGGCCAGCGCCTCCGGTTCCTCCGGAAAATTCGGGGTGGTTTTACGCATCCCCTGTCGGAGTCTGAGATACAGGAATACGTCCAACGACGTCTGCTGCTGCCTCTGAAGGTGCCGCTCTACCGTGCAAAAACGCCCCTCACTATACAGGTCCCCCCATGTCTCGATCTTCGCCCGTTTTTTGAACTGATGAAACACAGTCTCCTGTAGCAACGGCATAATAGGGTGATACGCCAGTGGCAGTGAGGCCGCATACATCATGGGGGCACCCAGTATGCGTCCAATCCGATTCCAGGTGCTTATTGTACAGGTTACTGTAGTCGGGCTCTTATCTCTCGGCGTTACCTGCCCAAATATTGCTCCTACTATTGGTATCGGCCGAGCCAGCCAGTGCTCCGCCGCCACTTGTGGCATATATCGAGGCTGCACTATCCAGTACCAGGCATAATGGGCCTGCGCGCTAAAGTTGTATAACTCGAAATCAGGGACTCCAAAGCCTCCCTTCGAATATGGTCTGGTGAGTATGTCCCACTGTACCCTCGGCTGTCGGCCCCCCCAGACCAATCGCGTTAGTTCCGACCGGAGCGTCGCGAAGAAGTGGCGCCCCGGGTAAAATGGAATGTTAAGGAATAGGTATAGCAGCTGGGGAAGGATCACCATTTTGATCAAGGACACTCGTCCTGCCATCGACAGGGGCAATGCATTCCAACGAGTCACATTCTCCCCAATGCGCATTATCACAGTGCCATAGTTTAGGCGCATAAGCTCGTCCCTATCCTTTGTTACTTTTATACCCAGATATCGCACCTCCTCATCACACCATTCTAGTGGATAGTCAGGCTCAAACCTCTTGGTCGCCTGCGTCAGCGGAAAAATACAGGATTTGCCCCAGTTTATGTGGATCCCTGACATCTTACCAAAAACAATGAATTCCCTCAGGATTACATTCAGATTTTCTTGTGGGTCTCGGATGTACAATGTGATGTCATCCGCATACATGGATATGAGGATTTGCCGCAGATTACACCTAAGTGCTCTATCCTTATGGTGTTGCCTCAATTTCACCGCCAGCGGCTCCATTGCTATTGCAAAAAGCAACGGAGAGAGTGGACACCCCTGCCGAGTGCCTCTCGTGATGGACAGCGGCCCAGTCATTCGCCCATTTATCAATATCTTAGCCTCTGGTGCTGCATATAACAGTCTAATCCAGGACAAGAAAAGGGGGGGGGGAAGCCCATTCTCAGCATCACGCCAAAGACATAGTCCCACTCTACCGAATCAAACGCCTTAGTGGCATCTAAAAAAATCGCAGCCAGGGGTAGGTCCGGCGCAACATTATTTAGCACCGTAAACAGCGTCCGCAGGTTGTGGGACGTAGCCCTTCCCGGGACAAATCCCGATTGATCCGGGAGTATCAGATTTTCGAGCAAAAGGTTCAGGCGGGCAGCAATCAGTTTTGCCAGTATTTTGGCGTCGCAGTTCAGGAGGGACAGCGGTCGATAAGAGTCACACACCCTAGGCGACTTTCCCGGCTTCAACAGCGAAACCATCAATGCTTCCCTCATAGAGGCCGGTAGGCAACCAACCTCCAGCGATTCCTCGTACACTTCGCGCAGCACCGGGGCCATTTTATCTATATATGTTTTATAGAATTCAATTGGGATACCATCCGTCCCAGCAGCTTTCCCGGACTGCATGCTCATGATAGCCTCCCGCACCTCATCTAGTTCAAAGGGAGCGCATAAGAACTCACGCTGCCGATCGCTGAGCCATCCCAACGCTACATCTTCCAAAAAGTCTTCCAGCTTCAACTCATCCCTTCTCGTAGTGGTATATAGGTGTTCATAATGTCTCCTGAATGCATTAAGTATACCATCCGTATCCTGGTATACCATTCCCTCTTGTTCCTCAATCTCTAGGATATAATTGGCACAGCGAGGTTTTTGGACCAGGGCCGCCAACATCTTCCCCGGCCTGTCTCCCTCTCCGTAGCTTCTAGCCCGCCAGTATTTGCCCCGAAAGCGCACCTCCCTCTTCGCCGTGCTCATATATTCCGTTAGGGTATCCCTAAACCTTATCTGGGCTTCAGCAGACGGCCGTAGTGCCAACTCCGTCTCAATCCTTTTCAGCTCCCCTTCTAATGTTCGCAATGAGCGGACTATGTCCTTTAGCACCCCAAACCCCTTAGCTATACAAAACCCCCGAATCGTTACCTTGAAGGCTTCCCATATAATTTCCACTCTTTTCACCGATCCCTTATTGCGGGCAAAGAAGTCATATACCTCCTCCCGCAACTCCTCCTGGAATACTGCATCGAGCAGCATGGCCGCATTCATCCGCCAGCCACCTCGCGGCACCTCTAGGTCCGATGAAGACAGCGTGAGTCTTACAGGAGCGTGGTCCGAGTAAGTGCGGGCTAAGTGCTGCACTTGAACTATCGCAGGCCCCAGTCCCCTAGATACCAACCAATAGTCTAGTCTCGCCCAGGAAGCCGCCCGTGCCGTGTAATGGGTCCCCTCCCTGGTGCCTGGGTGTAGGTGCCTCTAGGCATCCACAAGCTGGTATTCCGCGATGGTGTCTCTAAGCACTCCAGCGGCTTTTGTGTAATGATGCGGGGCCGGATGTGATCTGTCGCAACTGGGGCTATGCGTAGCATTAAAATCTCCACCCCAGATAATATGTTGGGAGCCCACCTCAAATATCTTAGCCCACAGCGTGGAAAAAAAAGGGGGTCATCAACATTAGGCCCATAGCAACAGGCCAGTGTAACAGACACAGAGCCCAATCGTCCCCACATAAGTCAATATCGACCTTGCGCGTCTTCCGATGCTCCCCCGAAGTGGAAAGGTACCCGTCGTTTTATGAGTATCGCTGTCCCACGCGCATAGGAGGAGTAGGAAGAGAACACCCTGTGGGCAGCCCACCGACACCCGAAGCGATTGCTTCCCCGAGGGGAGAAGTGCGTTTCCTGTAACATAGCAATGTGTGTGTTGTGTCTATCCAGGTAGGCTATCAATTGTCTCTTTTTCCTCGCATCTCCCATCCCTCGCACATTCCACGTGAGGATATTCAGTTTGTTCACGTCCCCTTCAACCGTGATCTATCCTCTCAGTCATGACCTGGTGCACCACCCCAGCGGGGCCAATCAACTCAAGTTGTACCAAACATCCCAATACAGTATCCAATTCCAAGAACATCATGCCTAAAGTCTCCGATCGCTCGCCTGGCATGTTACCAATAGCATCCTCCCAGAGAATCAACATTTGTAAACCAACAATCAACCCATGAGCCCCCACCCCCTCCCACTGAAGCAACCCCAACATGCCAGTAAAGTCGCCCCTCCCAGTACCCCCCTCCCCAACAAAGTCACAGTCAGCACCGTCTCCCTCGACCAGGGTGTACAGCGCCTTGCCCCTGGGTAATAAGGGCTACTACTAGGTGGTCCCACAGCATCCTCCTGCCCCACTAGCCTGGCCCATTCCCCTCGGGCAAGGACTAGAGGGCTAGAGGTTGCCCGATGGAGATAATACGTTGCTCATTGCAGTGTGTCATACTCCCAGCATTCTGCCAGCTGGTCAATCCTCGCATGCGTGGCAGATCATGTGCATCCCCTGAGTCTCAGATAGTCCGTTCAGGCCTCCAACTTCCTGGTCATTCCTCACCCTCTTCATCACCTTTCGCTGCTGCTGATCGCGACGTCGACCCCATACCTCCACCACGAGACGCCGCTCTCACTTGCTTCAGGAAGTCCTCCAATTGATTCGGCTTGGTGAAGAAATGTTGCTTGCCTTGGTGCGTCACCCTCAAGCGCGCTGGATAGAGCAGCGCGTAATCTATTTGCGCCTTCCTCAGTTTCGCTTTCACCTCCAGGAACTTACGCCTCTCCTCTTGTACCATAGGGGTGAAGTCAGGATAGATCGAGAAGGTATTCCCCTCATACACCATAGATTGTTTCTTTCTGGCTGCCCGCAGCACTGCATCGCGGTCCCTGTAGTTCAGCAGTCTCGCAATTATTGGGCGCGGGTTAGCCCCTGGCTGCGGCCGGGGGCCCAAGGACCTGTGGGCCCGCTCCACTATAAACTGGCTGGACAGCTCCTCTGCGCCAATAGTGGACAGCAGCATTTTTTCTACATATACCTCTAGTCTCCCAACGTTGGTGGACTCCGGGATTCCCATAACGCGAATATTATTGCGCCGACTGCGCGCTTCCAAGTCCTCGTTCTTAGCGGCTATCACTCGGAGCAGATTATCCATCCTAGCCAGTTGCGTGGTGTGGCCAGCGGTCACATCCTCCATTTCCTATATACGCCGTTGTGCCTCCTGAATCCGCTCCTCATGACCTTCCATTTTGTGGACCAACGCATCCATTCTGGTCGCCATGTGATCCACCTTCTCGACCACCGTGGCAAACCCCTGGCGGATTTCTTGAAGTATGTTCTGCGTGTCCGCAGTCGCACCCACAGCTCCATCCTGGGTTGCAGTCTGACTCTCCTGATGTTGACCGCTCTGCTGGGACTGAGTTCCACGCCGCGCCCCCTCAAAATGCAGTTTCGTCTGCTTTGCCTCTGGTTTGCACATGACGCCACCCCAGTCAGGGCGCACGGCTCAGGCGTGCCTTCTCCTCTGATTCCCAAAAATCTCCTGCCTCCTACCGCTGTTTCCTTCCTTCGCTTCCGCGGCCGGCCGCTCGCGTCCTCCCAAGCTTGGCCCACCTGCTCCGTCAGCAAGGACGAGGGGAATTGCTCGCCTTGTCGCTCCTATGGTAGGATCCCCAACGTCGCACTCCTGCGGGCACTGTCGCTGCTCCCCAGCTCCCGCAGGGGATTACAAATGTCTCCAATCCTCCGCTGCGCAGTCACAGGGTCGCAGCACCGCCTCCGCGCTCCCCTTATGGCGCCTGTATACTCAGCGCTCGATCACTGTCCACCTCCAGTAAGCCTCGTAGGTAAGCAGCGCAGTCCCCGCACCAGGCTCGTCATTCCCAGCGGCAGTGCCAGTCGCGACGCTATCAGGCCCCAGCACAAAGTCTCTACTGATTGCGGCACTCCCGCCGTGAAAGGTCCTCTCAGCACCAACCTCCAGGAGCACTCCTCATGCAGGCCGACCCCGGCTGCTCTCTTTGCCCACAGACCGGCGTTGAGCCGCACTCACCGCCGAAATGACGTTGTCCTCAGAGCCTCCACACCACAGCCCGTTGTCCACTAGGGCATCTGTCTCTGCCTCCCCGGCATGCCGGTGCGCTTCCGCCGCTCCGCAGCAGCGCGTCTTACGGCCCTCACCCTCGTGGCAAGCCGCGGTCTCAATTTCCTCCGCAGTCCGTCCGTCCGCCGTCCAGCGCTCCACATGCACGTCGCGGTCCGCCTTTCACCGGACGTATCTCCGGAGTCCCCAATGCAATCTGCCTGAAACTTCCAGCGAGTGTCCCAGCCGGGTTTCTCTCACCAACGATGCTGTCAAAACTCTTGCTCGTTGCCGTGAGCAGGATAAATGCAGGATCGTACCGTCGGGCTGCGGGAGCCTCACCTCAGTGCGGCCATTCCGCATGTGCGCCACCTAGCGCCCCCATGGTTACTGCTGCTATTGCTTTGCCTATGCCTGGTGTTTTCAAAATGTGCCTCTACTGGTAAAACCATTAGCGGTTACTGGCCATCTTAAAGTATAGAGAACATAATTGTCTATATGTATGTATTTATATATTATTTCTATAGTGTGAACCTAGCCAAAAGGCAGTGGTCAAAGGCAAGCTTAAAATCAGCGGGGCTCATTTATGAGCCCCTGCGTCACTTTTGCGCCGCCGGTGCGCCACTTTTTGTGACGCACCAGTGGCGTAAAACATGTGCCATGTTGCGCCATATTTACAAAGTGACGCATCTAGGTAGATGCGTCACTTTGTAAACCCCTGCGCCACATTATACCTGCGCCAGGTATAATGTATGCAAGGGGGGCGTTTTGACGCAACAAAGGGTCGTAGAAGTGACGCAGTGAAATCTACGAGATTTCACTGCGCCACTTCTAGGGTGCAAATGCGTCAATTTCTTGCGCCTGCCTCAAGGCAGGCGTAAGACTGACGCAGACCCTTTCACATGGGGCTTGCCCCATGTGAAAGGACACATTGCTGGAGTTGCGTCACTTTTGTGACACATTCCAGCGATGCGTCACTTTTGCGCCTACAGATACGTCAGAAATACTGACGTATCTGTGACTCCTTGCGACATGATGCGTCATACTGTAAATATGACGCATCACTGGAGTCGCAGGGAGGGCGCAGTGAAAAGTGGCGCATCACTGTTTTCACGCAGTGATGCGTCACTTTTCATAAATGAGGCCCAGCGAGTTTAAGCTGAGTTCTGGGTGGTTAATGCATAGTGATGTAGTGTTCTTTAGAGAGGTGAGTCATCAACTCTTTCCTAACAGTGTTGAGGCGGTCCTGATTGTCACAGGGATTTTGTTTTACATATCCTTGGTACATAGATGGGGAAGGGCTTTTGTCTGCTTTGTTTTTTTAGACTTCATAGTCTGCAGTCTGATGGTTTCCTGGTTGCTGGTGTGGAGAAAAGCACCAGAGATTGTTACCTTGTCTGCAAGATACGCTTGAGTGCTGGTTGAGATGGCTTTGTAAATATACAGTTATAAACAAAGGTGGTTCTCGCAGAAGTATTTGAGAAGTAGAGCAGTGACCAAAGGAAGGTCCTCTACATATTTCATGTAGTTAATTAATTTAAAATACACATACATTCTAAGTAGTCCAATGTGACTGGACTTTATATTGTACACTATATAAAGAAGGTACCTAGGGAACCTTCCCAACCACAGATTACATACGCAGGTGAATACAACAGAAAGAAAACTTCAAATTTAGCCGTTGTTGTGTTGGGATCTTATGCATGAGACGTCTGTGTGAATGTTTGCTATCATGTGTAAAGAGAGACTGATTGTTGGTTGGGGTCAGATCAAGATATGTATATAATTGTATGGTTTCAATTTTGTTTAAAAGGTTCATATTTGATCTAAACTAAATGTATTACAGTGGAGTGATAACTGTGTACTCTGCATTGATGTCAGTTATTTGTATGCATACAAAGCTTTTTAATATTAAAAAACACGTTTAAAATGACCAACACATATTAAAATAAAGAAATATGTGAAATATAAGTATGTTTATGAATTTGATTTGTATGTATTAAATGAAATTGTGGTTGGCCCATAGAGCTTACACAAGCCAATAGGGAAGAAATAGAGGTCTAGTGGGAGTCAGTTTTGTATTCAATTGGAGTTTATATTGTGTCAGATGTCAAAATATACTGATATGGTAAAAAAGAAGATGTTCTACAATACAAAATGTATGGGTGCACTGCTTGGGAGGAGGGAAAAATGTGAACCAAAATTAAAAAATAACAAATGAAAATGTCCAGCAGAAAAAAAACTGATCAGTTATAGTTATGGCAACATATATCGTTTCAAGTGTATTGCCAAGTCACAAAGATATTTAACATCCTTGCATAAGTTACAGTTAGTGTTGATGTTGATGGTAAACCGTCTCTTCATCAGGGCAGTAAAAAGTGGCTATATCCCCCAGAGTGTCTAGAGGCAACCACGCAGCTGAAATGGAATAGCCAAGTTAGGGGGCTAAGGCTACAGAGAACTGGCAAAGCCAGCGGTTCTTAAAATGTAAACGAGGCAGAAGACAGGTAAGGAACTTCTGCACAATCACCTTTATTGGTATGACCAGGGTGTAATTCCTTGATTTTTCTGCACTTGCTACGAGTGCAATGAAGATCTGTAATGAATGATGCAGCTGGGTGGAAGATGGAGCAGGTTGCCAAGGAAAGCCAGTGGAGTTCCACCAGGAAGTGGGTAATGGGATCATATTTCTTCAGGTCATGGCTGAGACATGATGCAGCATGTAGAATGGCCTTAGGGGTGCCATTGTCGTATCTGGCAGGCCTTGGAGTTGGATATTACTACCATCCAGATGCGAAAGTACAAAGTGGCAGATTTATGATCCCCGTGCGCCACATTTGCGCCACCCTTGTGTCACTTCTGTGACGCAGCGGCGGCGTAAACCATGCGCCACATTGCGCCCTATTTGCAACGTGATGCATCTAGGGAGATGTGTCATATTGTAAAGCCCTGCGCCATATGAAACCTGCTTCAGGTTTCAGGGGGGAACGTTCCGGCGCAGGAACGCCTCGGAAAACTGCCTGAGTGAAATCTACAATATTTCACTCAAAAACTTTTCCAACGCCGCTGCGTCAAAACCTTGCACCTGCTTGAAGCAGGCGTAAGGCGTGACCCACCATGTTAAGGATAGGCCAGGTAAGAACAGTGCTGAAGTTGCGTTGTGCCAGTGACACAACTCCAGCACTGCGCCAACCTTACGCCAGCAGATGCGACACACATCTGTTTATCCTTGCGCCATGATGCGCCGCTTTGTAAATGCGGCATATCTGTGGTGGCGCAAGGGTAAACTTGCATCACGTATGTTTCCTGGTGCATCCCTGCTGATTTGCAGGGATGCGCCAAGAAATGTAAATCTGCCCCTAAGTCTTAAGAGGCTTGCTGGAAGAAATGGTTTGACTTTTGATAGAAGAGAGAGCTGCTACCAGGCCATCTTGATTTTATTAAACTGTGTTCCTTGAGGGAAAGACTGGTCCCCCGGACCCCGACCGCAGTTCAGCGACTCCATCGCCGACTTCATCAGCACACACGCCCTCGCCTCCATGGACTACATCCTCCTCGGGGACCTGAACTTCCACCTCGAGAACAACGACGCCAACTCTTCCACCCTGATCGACAACCTCGCCAACCTCGGACTCAGACAGCTCGTCACAACACCCACCCACTCTGCCTGCCACACGATTGACCCCAACTTCTCAGCAAGCTCCCACGTCTTCTTCAACCGCACCACCGAACTCCACTGTACCGACCACCGCTGTGTCCATTTCACCTTCCGGAAACCCACAACACACCACCGCACCCAGCAGCTGCCTCGCCGTCGCTGGAGCAAAGTCACCGAGGACCAGCTAACCACCGCCCTCACCCAGAGCCCACCCGCAGATCCGACCAACCCCGACGCCGCAGCCCGTAGCCTCAGACAGTGGATCGACGACTGCGCCAACACCCTCGCCCCACTCAAGAAGCCCTCCAACACCCACACCAGCAATAGAGCCAGCTGGTTCACCGAAGACCTCCAGGCCTCCAAGCGAACCTGGGTCCGTGAACGAACACCGGAAAGCTACACAGCCCACAAGAACGCCACCCGCAGACACCACCACCTCACCAGATCCGCCAAAAGGACCTCATTCAAAGACCGCCTAGACAACAATGCACACAACAGCAAAGAGCTCTTTAACATCGTGAAGGAACTCTCCAACCCCAGCTCCAACACCAATGACATCCCACTGTCACAAGACCTGTGCGACTCGCTGGCCACCTTCTTCCATCGCAAGATCGCAGACATCCACGACAGCTTTGACGCCGTCACCACCCCAGCAACCGCTGAGACCCCTGCTCCCACCACCACTACCCGCACCAACCGCCTGCTCTCCTGGACCAACATCAATGACGACGACACCATCAAGATCATGAACACCATCCACACCGGATCCCCGGAGGACCCCTGCCCGCACCACATCTTCAACAAAGCCAGCAGTACCATCGCACCCTGTCTCCGGAAAGCCATCAACATCTCCTTCGAGACAGCGACCTTCCCGGAGAGCTGGAAGCACGCAGAGATCAACAATTTACTCAAGAAACCCAAGGCGGACCCCAAGGACCTCAAGAACTTCTGACCCATCTCTCTGCTCCCGTTCCCGGCGAAGGTCATCGAAAAGGCCGTCAACAAACAACTGACCAGCTTCCTCGAGGATAAGCGTATTCTGGACCCGTCCCAGTCCGGGTTCCGCAGCAACAGCAGCACCGAGACTGCCCTCATCGCCGCCACGGCGACATCAGAACCCTGCTTGACAACGGAGAAACTGAAGCCCTCATCCACCTGGACCTGTCAGCCGCCTTCGACACAGTCTGCCACAGCACATTACGAACACGCCTCCACGGCGCCGGAATCCAAGAGAAGGCCCTGGACTGGACCACCTCCTTCCTCTCCGGTAGAACACAGAGCGTCCGCCTCCCCCCCTTCCGCTACGAAGCCACCGAAATCATTTGCGGCGAACCCCAAGGCTCATCCCTCAGCCCAACGTTGTTGAACGTCTACATGGCACCGCACGCCCACGTCGCACGACGGCACAACCTCAACATCATCTCCTGCGCTGACGACACCCAGCTGATCCTCTCCCTCACCAAAGACCCCCACATTGCCAAAACCAACCTCCACGAAGGAATGAAGGCCGTCACCAACTGGATGAGAAACAGCCGACTGAAGCTGAACTTGGACAAGACGGAGGTCCTCATCCTCGGATCCACCTCCTCGGCCTGGGACGACTCCTGGTGGCCGACTGCACTAGGAGCACCCCCTATTCCCACCGACCACGCACGACACCTATGGGTAATCCTTGACTCCACCGTTTCCATGACAAAGCAGGTCATCACCGTCTCCTCCTCCTGCTTTAACACCCTCCACATGCTTCGCAGGATCTTCAAGTGGATCCCCACTGAAACTAGAAGGACGGTCACCCAGGCCCTCGTCAGCAGTAGACTGGACTACAGCAATGCACTCTACGCAGGAGCCCCTGTCAAACTCCTGAAACGACTCAAACGCATCCAGAATGCCTCCGCATGCCTGATCCTCGACATCCCTTGCCGCAGCCACATTACACCCCACCTGAGAGACCTGCACTGGCTCCCCATCAACAAGAGGATAAACTTCAAGCTCCTCACCGACGCACACAAGGCTCTCCACAACACCGGACCAGCATACCTCAACAGCCGACTCAGCCTCCACACCCCCACCCGCCAGCTCCGCTTCGCAGACCGCACCCTCGTCACCATCCCCCGCATCCAAAGAGTGACCGCCAGCGGCAGATCATTCTCCCACCTCGCCGCCAAGACATGGAACACCCTCCCCATCCTCCTGCGCCAGACCGAAGACCTCCTAACCTTCAGGAGACTCCTCAAGACCTGGCTCTTCGAACAGTAGCAGCGTTCCCCCCCCCCCCACCCAGCGCCTTGAGACCCTCACGGGTATGTAGTGCGCTTTATAAATGCTATGATTGGTTGATTGATTGATTGATTGATTGAATGGTGTCTATATTTGAGAAATGGCCATCAAATAGTGGGGCGCAACATGATTATGCACCCAGTTGCCTTCTTCAAAGTACAGAAAACTATTCATTCATACTCTAAGGATGGCTACAAGTTGTAATGTAGCATCAAACAAAACTGTGACATTCTTTAAAGTATGAAAATATTGTTTTTATATGCTTGAAAGATCCACTCTTTAAGGAATCATCACTTTGCATCACACAATGTGGTGAACATATTAAAAATAAGAACACGGCGGGCTTGATTCACAAAAGTAAAAGAACACGTTTGTGTAAAGTTAAGCTTTTTTATTTTGACAAAACTGCATTTTAATAGTAAGTTTACGAGTGTGGCGACTCCACAGTAGGTGCAGAGAACTCCTTGGATGTGCAGAGTTGAAGAGGTGGAAAAACTTCACATAGATGATTGTTAAGGCTGTTTGAAAATGTGCCAACGTTTTTGCAACCTAACTGCCAAATTATTTTGCTGGATTCTCTAAATATGTTCACTTCTTAATGCCAGTGCCCTCTGAGAGACCTTTGCCTGCATATATATTTCTTGTACTATTGTTGTCTCTGCTTTTACAAAATCCTTCTCCAGATCCCAGAATCCTCTGCAGCCAGTGCTTTATTGCCCCTGCACTAATGCAAACATTTACATAAATTAATGGGGGTATGCTTTTATTTGCCACAGTATTCTGTGAATGTTAGATTTGTTTTCAAATAAATTAACTAAATTAAGTAATTTTTGGCAGTGTGCAACTCTCCAGAATACTCTGCTCGCATGAGATCACAAATGAGTAGGAGGGACCATATCTCGCTGCTTAATTCAATTTATGGAACTAACCTTAAATCTAAAGGCATCCATTTTGGCGTATTTTTTTCTGCTGGGCTATAGGCACTCTCAATTGTCTGCTACCAATAACATTCTTTTTTATGTGCGGCATTCTCCGCACCAACTGCGGAGTTTCCGCACTTGTGACTCACTATGAAAATTCTGTTTTGTGAATACTAATAAAGCATAAACTTACACAAACCTGTGGGTTTACCTTTGTGAATCAGTCCCCTTGTTTTCTATAGTTTTAAGATTGATATCATGTTGCAATCGTAAATTGATTGATGCAAATTGACGGCCATCGTGTGAATACATAAAACAATAATTTCTCTACTTTTGTGATGGCCTGCTTGCACTATTGGCTTTACCAATGTTGATTCAGTTTCAAAGCATTTGACATTGGCAATGCGAAAATAGCTAAAACTGCATAGAACTGACAGATTGACTTTGCCTACGCGTATTAGAAATGCAACTGATCAGTGAATCTTAATGGAAAGTTGAAGTTGGACAGATCTTTTTGAGAATAATGCTTTAAAGGCATTAGCAATGTTACAAGTCTGGGGCTGTCATGGAACTAAAGAGAAATTAATAAATCAAACAGTGGCGGCTCCTCCCACTGCTTTCTTGCAGTGCGAGAAGCAGAAACATAAAATTGCGTGAGTGCCACACAATGAAATCTGAGATCTTCCCCCATAGGCGTCAGTAGTAGGTTTTCCACGAACTACGTACCTGTTGACGCAAGACACCATCTCCACATTCACTATCAACCCAAAATCTATATAATGAAATACGGTGAATACTAAGGGGCACATTAGGATGGCGGGCGGACTTTAGTCTGCCCGCCACCCTAGCGGTGCTGTAACCGGCCGCCAGTTGTCCAGCAGTTCCGCACCTGCAATTAGGATGCCACCGCTACCGTGGCAGTAGCATCCTCCATTCCCAGCATTGGGGCGGGCGGTGCTCACAGCACTGCCCGCCACAATGCCTGGAATGCACTGTGTGCATTGTCATGAACAAGGTGACAGGCACCCCGAGGTGCCTGCCAACATGTCCATGACAATGCAGGGGAGTACCATAGGTACCCCCCATGTGCACCCCCCACCTCCCTACCCTGGGGGCCCACAACGGGCCACCAACAGCAATCCCCGCATGCCTCGATGACGCCACGGAAAGGCACGTCTCAGCCTGCATCCAAATATGGATGGCTGTGTCATGCAGACACCGCCACCATATTGAGCACCTTTTCCGCCCGGTCGACTAGTCGACCGGCAGAAAACTGGCGGACGGTCTTTCCGTCCGCCGGGGTCTCCCCGCCATACTAATATGGCGGGGGGAAATGGGTGGCGGGTGGGGAAGGATGTAGGGTGGATCGCCACCGCCATGCGGGCAGTGGCGATCCGCCCTACATCCTAATGGACCCCTAAGTACCTGGCCCCTTCAAAGACTGCGACACATGTACCTACAAGGTCACCCTAACATGCAATAAACAGTCAGAATAAAATTGGCCATTCTGCGCCCGTCAGCAGGGGAGGTGGGAGGGATGTTCTGTTACTCAATTGTTTTGTTCTTTCTCAATGTCACTTAAAAAGAATACGCTGACGAAATTATAGGATGGACAATAAGTGCTTGCCTAAACTAATTCTAAGTCAGGTCTTGTCTTAAACACTATAAGATTGTATGTGCTGATACCTGACAAGAATGCATAATTGTAAAAATTGAGCTGCCACAACTTGCAAGACTGCCACCACGCTGTATAAACAGAGTGTTTTATAATCTTTTGAAAACGAAAATAAAAGTTTTTTTTTAAAAAGCAGGGCAAAACTACAATTTTATGTTTCTGCTTCTTGCACTGCGAGCAAGCACAAGTGTTTGGTTGGGGGTGGGCGGGTGGACAGGTCTACTCTAGGGCAGGGGAGGAGTGGCTTGCCCACTGCTGAGGACCTTGACTGTTTGGTCAGCACTCTGGGGCCGACCAAACCAGTCATGCACACTCTGCCCTTTCTATATGTAGGCTTCAATGCAGCCTACATGGTGAAAATGGCGTCCTCATAGGCGCCTGGCTGGTCGGCGTCCTGACCAATCACAACGCTGCCATTTCAGCGTTGTGATTGGCTTAGGGAAAGGGAGGGAGGCTGCCTACTTCCTGTTCCTGCTGGAGGCAGGCCAGCAGGAGAGCAGATCAGGAGCAGAGACGACGCGGGACCCAGGAAGGTACTTTATTTTATTTTTAAATTACCCCCCGCGACCTCCCTTCTACCACCCCGTCACCTGAGAGTCATGCCGGCCATGACTGAAATCAAAACATCTTAGGAGAAAATGCTTAATTTATTGATACTACTCGACAAGACATACATAAATCATTGTAAATAAAACAGCTGGATTTGTACTGGAATATTTCTTTTAATAGTTTATATTTTGAATAAAATTGAACGGCTTTGAGGACTGAAGTTAATTTGTGCTTTTTTGAAGCCTCACTATAAGCCTCTTAGCCTCTGTTTGGAATTTTTCTGAAGCACATGTTAAAGTGGGGTAGAGCTTCAGCATGAAAGGTGGATAGAGCCTAAATCACTTGGGTGTGCTGCAGGATAAATCGGTTGGGTACAGTTATGGAACTGCAAACATCAGTGACACAATGGCTCTTTCAGTTTCTGGACAGCTAAACTGCATGCTAATTAAACAAACATTAACAATGCCAACACTCCCACTGCATCAGTGATTTTAAATAAAAAGTGTTGTATTGTGTGGTTAATGATACCACTAAGCCATCCTCAGAGCCAGTACCACCAGAGCAACACTTATTAACAAAATCACAAACAATGCAAGTATTGAAAGTGGAAACCATGGTATCTCATTCACTATTAGTGTCTGTATAGGCCCTAGTACTACAGTCATGGTAACTAAGTTGCTATCAGTGCTAGAAATGCAGCATACAGCTCTAACTCAGAGCCCGATTACGACTTTGGGGCAGGCTTAATGCTGGTTTCGCTGTGCAAATCTGCACACGGACTGCCGGCCGTATGACGAGTTGTGAAAGTACAACTCGTAACATGGTCAGCAGTCCTTTGGCCTTTCCCATGGTGGTGCCTTGAAAACAGGCACCGCAATGGCAACGGTCAAAAAGTTCCAGCGCGAAACAGATGGTGATGTCCATGCTGTGCTGGAACTGGGGGGAATACAGACAGGAGGGCACATGTTGTGTCACCCTGAATGTATCCCTATGATGGGGGGGGGGAATGGGGGCACTGTAGGGCCCCCTTTATTCCTGCATCACCAGACTTTTCATGGCGGGGCTCTGCCATGAAAAAAGGCTGGCAGTCCAGGAACTCAAAATATGCTGAGCGGGTCTGTGCCAGTCCCTGGACAGCATAATGTGTTGTGGCTCTCCTGAACTACCGCAAGGGAACGACTGTTCCCTGATGCAACCGGCGGTCCACAGCCTATACAACTTACAAAGTCTAATCGCCGGTCGCAAGACTTCCAGACTAGTAATCAGGCCCTCAGTCACTACACATGCCGGGACAATAATGCAACAGAGTCACCTTCAGTGTGAAGGCTACTAATGCAAGTCGTAGGTGGATCGGCCCTGCTACACGGGAGAACCTTCCAGAGTATCCTCACTGATCTCATGAGGTCCTGACTTTAATATTAAGGGAAACGCTACTCCCTTCTACAGAATTAGCGGCTCTAGTTAGTTCAGTTCTCCACTGATACTAAAATTGAACTCCCTTTGGTGCTGAAGAAGCTCTTTGGATCTCCCTCTGAGGCCACATAGAGCACGAAACATGTTGACAGTTATATCTGTTCATTAGGGACATATATCCAGCTACAGAGGGACATAATATCCCCTAGAGCAGCACAACACACTTTGTTTTAACAATGACAGAGGGATCACCCTAATAAATAGTACCCACTCTCCCTCCAGTCATTTTTAACACACCACTTTAGACTTCACTGCCATGCCTTCACACCCATGCACCCAAACGGCTTCTCATCAAAAGATATCCGATAAAGAGATCCTTCGGGGACCCGTAGGGCATTGCAGCCGGCCCGACAAGGAACAAAGACGAAATGATGAAGCATGACATCCTTCGGGGTGTATGAGGGCATTAAGATGAGGACATACTGTCCCCCACAGATAGAGCAGCACACAACAAAAGTCTCTTCCTCTTTCTTCCTCTACAAGGAACAGTGACTTCCTTTATGTACTAGTCACTTCTCGGGAGCAAGGGTCACTGGACCTAATAATCAGCTCCTAGTGTCCCCCCTCTCTATAAATTGGAATACTAATGCAAGTCTCCACCAGTGTCAGTATATTCATCTTGATCACTGCCCAAGATTCACAGTGCAAGGCTTGGTAACTCAGTCACTGTTTGTTCCACTGTAACATATGAGGCTTATTTGTGGAGTGCTTGTTCACCCCAAGAAGGCCTTTTGGTGCTTTTGACAGGAAATCAACATTTATTGCTACCCAAATCAGTGGTGTGTATTTTATTGACCTCAGGAGGATGAAATGCTGAGTGGACCCACTGGGATCTGAGCTTCTCACCATGGAATCCAACACAGATCCCTGGGAGTAAATACATTAGTCTCTGAGCTATCTTTCTACCTTTAACAAGTCTCAAAAATTTGCCAATACGAATACCATAGGTTCAGGTATTAGTAACTTCTTTTCTGCAACAACCATGTACAGCACAGAAAAAGGAAAAAAAGAAACAATGACATGCATGTGTTGGGGAAAAAACTCCCTGCATGTCATGGACACTGATCCAAACAAGAGATTTCAACTGGTCTGCATGCCATTGCGAAATAACTGCCATTCTTTCTTATCACTTAAAGTCCTTCCATCGCGTTGATTCAAATAATTTAATCGAAAAATCGGAACGAAAATTACTAAAAAGCCTAAATATGTGACCCCGTCCCAACGTGGACAACATAAAACATCAATGTGGTATTTGGACAAAATATTGAGTTTTAAATATTGTGATACAGAAACATCGCCAAACAATATATCGTGGTACAGAATATCATTGTCAAGATTATAGAGTTGCAGAAAGAAATATTGTATTCAGGCAGAGAGTTTAAAAAAAAAATCTTTCTTTTTTATTTTAAGTTGCATATAACAAGCAACAAGACACATAATCCACAACAAGGAAGGAGGCGGGTACACACAGGACGCCATCCACACTGGGCTGGTACTTAGCCACAATAATAGAATAAAGCAGGATAATAGACAATAACTCAGAAGAAGGCAGTACGTGCACAAAGAAATTAGGTTTAAGCGTCTGCCACTTCAGCAGGGAATTGTATGTCATAATGTTTCAATCAATTCCCACAGAACTTACAAAATGTTCAAGTACCACATCTACTTCTATATGTAACCTTTTCCGCCGCCATGTAGCGGTCCATCCCCGATCTCCATTTTCCCACAGTCGGGACACAAGGGACATCCCAATGATGTGCCACATCACGCTTGGCCACCACAAGGCCCAGGTTGCAAAAGAGGAGCTTCACCCTAGGGACATCCACATCTCCCGGGACCCCCCCAAGAGAACATATTTGGGCTCAAGAGGGATGCGTTTCCCTAACACCCTACTGAGCTCCCCAACCACTTGTGACAAGTATACTTGAATGGATGGGCAGCTCCAAAGCATATGCACAAATGTACCCAGAGTCTCCCTGCACCGCAGAGATTCCAGGGTTGCAACCCTCCCCATGCGTTGCAGACGGTCCCTGTCATAATAAACCCTAATGCAGTATCTGGGACTCTATGGCGAATTCCTTTGAGTGCATTCGAACCGCCTCCCAATCCAAATATAGTAGCTTTTTAATCTTGTTTTCATTATTATAGTTTTAGTTAATATATTAGCTATAGGGGTAATATCGTTAGTATAATTGTTATTTATTTTTTAAAATATAGGGCCTCATTACGATGTTGGTCGGAAAGGCTCCGAATGGCATTTGGTTCATCCAAATCCGATTCGGGACCCGCCTTTCCGAACGACTCGGAATCCCTTCCGACCGACCAATTATGATGGTCGGAAATCGTGCGGACTCTCCGACTCGGTTACGACTCTGTTCTGAACAGCATTCCGAGGAACCAAGTCAGTCAGAATAGACTCATACAGGTCTATGGACCGCGTTTCCGATGTCAGATTCGGACATCTTTTCCGAATCGGTTGTTTTGACATGGATTGGCTGTCAGAATTCGGTGTTTGGGGGCCCATAGCAGGCCTCCGTCACTCGGGGCCCTTCGAATGGGTAGCATGGGGTGCTCACCACAGGTTGCACGATTTTCCCCACTCATCCCTTGCTTCAATGGGAGCTTCAATGGGAGCCTGCGTTGTCAGTTGCAGCACAGGCTCTCATTGTAGTCCACGGGAGTCTGACTGAGCGGTGATCGGAAATATCGTAATCGGTTGGTCGGACTTCCCGAATCCAATTCGGTCGGAAACCATTCCCAGGCCGAATCGGTCCGAATACTTTCCGACTAACATAGTTGTAATAGTTTGTAATTTTAAGTGTTTTAGTAACTTATTTTTAAATTTAATTAGTAATTTAAAGTGTAGTAGTGGGTTTGTAGAGGAATAGGGTGGGAAGTTAATTAAATTAATTAATTTCAATTCAAAAGTAAGCATTATTTTGATTTTAAAATAATTATTTAATTGAATATTATTATGTTAATTGTTACATATTTTTTAATTTATTTGGTTAATTTTAATGTATATTTGAATGTTAGTATTATTAACATAATGTTATATTAAATAGCATGTTGTTGGATTAGTAGGGGAATAGAGTGGGTTATAAAAAATTTATAATTAATTTATATGTAAATATTGGCTCTTCCGGACATGCAATATAATTACTTCGCAGCAAATTTGCAGCATGGCGCTCAGTGGCTCTCAGAACCTGGCATTTGTGAGAAGAGACTTTTCCAGGACATGCTCGGTGACTATACATTGCCCTATTTACTGATGCAAGGGGGCAAGTCGGCGTGTCTCATTCCATATCTGGTCAGGCACACCACCGTGATATGGGACACAGAAGCTAAAAAGGTGCTTTGCAGGGTTCCATTTGACAGGGAGCTGGTTCTATTGGATTTGGCACCATTCCGCACGATGGAGTCAGATATGTCTATGGCCCAATGGAGGGCGGGTGGGTGTCAGTTGCCTGGGGACTTGTATCCAGACGAGGTTTACTTTTCTTCCTGTTTGCGCAGGAAGCCTTTGACATAGGGCAGGGGCACTTCATGCACTATGCTTGGTTATTAATTATGTTTATTGAAGTTGAAATGAACAAGTGTTTCCTTTACACTCAGACGCTTATGAAATAACTGAAAAGAAGTTCTGAAAGGCAAAAGAAAAAGGTTAAATAAACAACCAAATCCAAGAGGATTCTAACGTTTGTTCTTGTAGTGTGTCTGTTTAAATTAAATAGCAGTACCACGAAACAGTAGCTAGGTTTGTTTCAGAGTTTTCACTTAAAAGGCCCTACCTTGCTACGGTCTTAGGGCCAAACCTCACTCTAGATAAGGTTAGAAACCAAGGCGCTGGAGTTGTGGAGTGCTTTTTATGGCAGATCCACAGCCCTCCCAGGTGTTAGGCAGCTTGCTACGTTGGGGTGAGGGCAGACATCGGACCACTCTCTTCTATAATGCTCTTCGGGGGGACATGTTGCAGCCTTCCTATAAAGCTCAGTAGGCGTGGGAGACTGAGATGGTGGAGCCCATTGTGGATATGGACTGGGTGCGTGCATGTGAATCTGTGAAGACAGTGTCCTGCAATAACAGGTTTCAGCACCTTAACTACCTGCATTGCACCTATGTGACCCCCTTCCAGCGTAACAGCATGGATCCTGCTAGGGCAGCTATGTTTGCACATTGCAAAGTAGTGGGTGCCACCTTTAACATCTTGCCTGGGCATGTGGTGCTGTAGAGAGGTTATGGAGGGAAGTGGTTCCCAAGATTGAAGTGGCTACTGGCCTCATCACCCCCTTAACTCCTGGGGCCTGCTTGTTGGATATTGTGGTGAGGCCCAAGGGACTGAAGATTCCTTATAACATTGCTCAGCTCACACCTCTGTTGGCTAGGCGGAGGGTGGTTATTGGGTGGCTGGGACCCAGGGAGTCGCAGGTATATTTTAGCTTAAAGATGGCCTTGAGTGGAGGGTAGCAGAAGAGCATCACATGCACCTTTTTCGTACGGATGAAAGGGCTGCTGATGATGTGATGGCCTGAGGGTTACTACTGGTTAGATGTAATAGCAGTGAGGACTCAGACTCTGACTCTGGATCTAGGGATGAGAGGTGAAAACTGAGGATTTTGTGTAGAAGCCGTGGCTGCCAAGTGTGGTTTTTTATCTCTATGTGCTGGTCTAGGTCTATGTCTAGGTATATGCTATGCTGTATGTCTTCTTCTGTGTCCTCATAATATTCCACTTTATGATGTATTGAGACATTTATAATTGGAGACTGATATAATGCTTTCTTATGCTATGAAGCATAAGTAACTGGATCTTTTGCACCGCTTTTGCTGTTGATTACACGAAAACCGAAAAAACAAAGTTTAAAAAAAAACAACAATAAAAATGAATGTTATGATACTTTTTTTATTGTGAATAAATTATTTAATTGATCATTAATTATTTTTTTTGTTCAATTGGTACATTATATTTTGTAATATATTTTGCTAATTTTAATGGATATTTTAATTTAAGTTTTAGTAATAGCATGCTATGTATTAGTACTCTATTGGGTTTCTAGGAGAATAGGGTGGTAAGTTAATTAAATTAAAACAAATGTAACATTATTTAACTATCTAATTAATTATTAATTATTGTAACTATTATTGTTTAATTTTGCCATTAGTTTTTGAAGTGATTCAATTCTTTATGTGTACTTGTGCATGTGTATTTTAATTTAATATGTTTATTTTGAATCTTTTTATTTTTTAATGAGTAAAGGGTGGGGAGATGTTAAACATATGCTATTATGTTAATACATTGTTTTTTAAAAAATGTGATTGATTGATAATTAATATTGTTACAGTTTACTGCTGCATTTTTTAAGTACTGTAAATTTTTTGATTTCCTATTCATTTCATTGCTAGGTGATTTTGAAATTTTGTCCATGGAATGATTTTTTTTGTAACATTTTGTTTTTGTTTTCTTCAGTCTCAATTTAAATAAAATAAGTTTGGATTTAACTCAAAGTATTGTAATTTGTTTGTAAATAGATATGTCAATGTGAATGTAAGCAATTTTTTTATTTTAATTTAAATTTTTTAATACATTTCTTGAATAATATTGTATCAATAGTTTCTTTGTACTATAATTTATTATGTTTTATTATACATGACAAGAAATGTAATGAAAGATTTAAGTTTATATTGTTATATGCCATTCCTTTAAAGTCCAACACTTTCTTTACTGTGAGTTATATTGGAAGGGGAATAGTTCATTTTACTATTCTCGAAGTCTAACACTTTCCCCACTGTTGCTTGGACTGGTGTTGGAATAGTAAATTTAACCTCTCCAAAGTTCTACACTCTCTCTACTGTTGCTTAGAATGGAAAGAGAATAGTAAATTAAAAAACTCTGAATTCCAATTCTTTCCCTACTGTTGCTTAGATTGGAGTGGGAGTAGTTAATCTTACCACTCTGAAGTCCATTGCTTTCATTATTGTTGCTTAGACTACAGTGGGAATAGTAAATCTAAGCACGCTGGAGTCCAATGCTTTCCATACTGTTGCTTAGACTACAGTGGGTATAGTAAATCTAACCCCGCCGAAGTCCAATGCTTTCCCCACTGTTGCTCAGACTGAAGTGGGAATAGTAAATTAAACCCCTCCAAAATCCAACGCTTTCTCTACTGTTGTTTAGACTGGAGTGCAAATAGTAAATCTGTCTTCCCCGAAGTCCAACACTTTCCCTACTGTTGCTTAGACCAAAGTGGGAATAGTAAATCTGACCGCTTTGAAGTCCAACACTTTCCCTATTTTTCCTTACATTGGAGTGGGAATAGTAAATCTGGCCTCACTAAAGTCAAACACTTTCCTCACATTTACTTATGTTTAAGTAGGAATAGTAAATCTGCATTCTCTAAACTTCAAACCTTTCCCCATGCTTGCTTACTTTGGGGTGGGAATAGTGAATATTATTTTTTGCTATTTAAAAAAAAATACTTGTACACTATTTATAAGATAAATAATCATTTTTAGATTTTTTGCTCTGAGTTTTTGTCACATAAATATAACAATATATTTTTGACTTAATATTTTTGTAGTCTACAAACGATGTATATAAACTGAGGGGCAGATTTACAACTTCTGGCGCATCTCTGCAAATCAGCAGGGATGCGCCAGAACAGATGCGTCAGGTAATCCCCCCCTTGAGCCACCACGGATGCGTCACATTTACAATGTGGCGCACCATGGTGCAAGGAGGGGAAGATGCGTGACGCATCTTGTGGTGTACGGGCGGCGCATTGCTGGAGTCGCGTCGCAAGCGTGACACAACTCCTGCAATGCACAGGGGCCGCCCATACTTAACGTGGTGCGTCACTCCTTACGCCTGCTTCAAGCAGGTGTAAGGATTTGACGCAGCAGTGTCGTAAGACTGACTCCGTGAAATCTTGTAGATTTCACTGCGTCAGTTTTACGGGGCTTTCCTGCGAGGGAACGCCCACCCTGCGACAGAACGCCCACATGAAACCTGACGCAGGTTTCATGTGGCGCAGTGCTTTACAACGTGACACATCTGCCTAGATGCGTCACGTTGTAAATAAGTTACAACGTGGCGCATGGTTTACGCCGCCGCTGCTTCACAACAATGACGCACCGGCGGCGTAAAAGTGTCGCAAGGGGCTTGTACATCTGCCCCATAATATTTTGGTTGCCGGTATTTTTTCATGATATGTGTGTGATACAATGTTTTTGTTCCCAATATTTTGTCATACAGCTGTGGCTGAAACCTCTGAGGTGATCATCAGTGAAAATATTGGATAAAACCCCTATTTAATCTAAGGAAATTTCCACATTTCACATTCTTGTAGAGGGCCCTGAAAGATTTATTCTTAAATAGTGACATCATTATAAATATTTTCAATAGTTATGGATTGCTGCAGCTGTGTAGCAGGAGGTCTCCATAATAACAAATCAGATCCTTGTATTCCTGGTATTTATCAGACATATCTCCAACATAATTTTGCTGCCAAGACACACTTGTTGTACAGACAGGCGCAAACAATATTTCCACTGATTGTTTCCTAAAGTGGTTGGAGAAGTCCTGAATATTGCTGAAAGGACTGGTGATAATTTTGATGCCAGACTAGGCATTTCTTTAATGTATTTCTGAAAATTCAACATCAGGTTCTTATTTGTATTATAGAACTGATAATCTACTTGGCAGGGGAAGGATGGCAAAAGAAAGCGGAATGCTGAAGCGAAGGAAGACGCTTGATAAAGAATGAAGAATGGCATGCCATTGTAACTAGATTTTGTGAGCAGTCTCTATGATCTTTGTGCTTTTTAGCCAATGTCTTGTACTGTATAATGCATCACCTGGTCCCTTTTGTCTACATATTCTTGAGGTTTGGGGGTAGTAACTCTTAGACATCTTTGGAGTGGATTGATCTTGGTAGTCAGGTAGTACTGCAAAAGGTAATACGCATCTCTTCAGAACTGCGTGCACATTTGTTGACTTTTTATCGAGGATTGTGCTGCACATTTCATCACTTGGTTTAATATTTCGTCTGGTAAAAGAATCCCTTGAGAAACACCTCTGGATGAGGAGTGGAGGTCTTGCTTCATTGTTTTGTTCCCTAGTTGCTATTTGACCAAATTCTTTAGGCCCCACCTGAATAAAGGCTCACTAGAATCTAGTCATATCAACAATACGGGTTGTTTTATAAAACATTTTTGATGAATGCTATTAGCAGGTCATGGTCATGAATACTGCAGAGTTCAGCACACCGCTTTTTGCTATTTGGTCACGAAAGTGAGTTTTGCAGACTGTACCTTCTGACCCAACTATTGTGAAGGTGTGTTGGCTCAGTTACATCTGGGATCCCCAGATGACATTATAGGAAGTGAGGGAAGGAAGGATGAGGGACACTGTGAAAACAGATAATGATCCAGAGAAGATGGGAGTTAGGAGGAGGAGGAGGTCCGTGGCTATATAAATTGGCTGCCTTTTCTTCCTACTTAGCTGTCTGTATTCAGATTGGAAGAGTGAGCAAAATATTAAACTGTCACAATTTGTCTTGGGGTGATACTAGACAGTGTCCAATAAAGCAAATGGATATAGTCTATAAATAGCAAGAAATCCGAGAGAGGCTGGCCAATATGCAAGATGACACTGAGCTTCATAAACTACAGAACCAATAGGCGCAGCGACCTCACACTGAATGTGAAATCAACACACTTGCAAAGAGTAGCTGGGAAGTATATTGCACTGAAAAACAACTATGGGCACTTCATTAGAAACTAAAGAGGAGTTAGGAGTAGAAGAACTGAAAAAAATGGAGAAAACTGATCAAAGGTAGTCCAAAATATTATTTGACTTCAGAATATCCATTGCTGCCATGCAGAAACACTAAACTCTGAAAGCTGGAGACCCCACAGCCCACAGAATTCTCGGACAACAGTGAAATCAGGTCTATATTGGAAGAAATGAGACATAGGGCCTCATCACGATGTCAGTTGTAAAGCATTCTGACCGACTCAGTCTCGGAATAATTTCTGACTGAATCGGATTCAGGGAGTCTGACCGACCGATTACGATGTTTCCAGACACCGTTCAGTTGGACTCCCATTGACTTAAATGGCAACGTGTGTTCCGACCGACTACAAAGGCTCCCATTGAAGAAAGGCGTGGGTGGGGAAAATCGTGCACCCGGTGGGGGCACCCCATGCTGCCTGCCACACAGTGCATGGTTGAGAAGAGGGGACCCATGGGTACACCCAAGGGCCACATTCGGTAGGCTACGGGTGAAGGGGGGCATGCTATGGGCCCCCAAAGTCAGATACAGACAGCGATCCGTGTCAGAACAACCGATTCGGAAAGGCTGTCTGAATCCAACATCGTAATATGTCGGTCGGAAACGCAGTCCGGCTCCGAGCGACTCTGTTACTCTGAATGCCGTTCGGAACCGAGCCGGAAAGTCCAAACGGTTTACGACTATCGTACTCGGTCAGTCAGAAGGCTTTCCAATTCGGTTGGTAAGACGAGTTGCGAATTGGATTCAGACCTGCCGAATGCCATTCAGAGCCTTTCCGACCGACATCGTAATCGGCCCCATAGTCTCCAAACAATCAACAGTAAGATTGACACACTTACCACTGCCTCCTCTCCATAGGTGGAGTGGGAGTCGTTTAAGGTTGTGGAAAGGGGTCATTGTATGGCTCAGGCATATAGGGAAGATAGGGAGATTAAGCACGAATAGTTGGACTTGGAGGGGACTATCCGTAGCCTGGATAACTTGCAGGGTATGGATGACACGGCCTTACCGTCCTTACACAAAGTGCGGGCACAATGCAACGAAACGCTCGGGAGGCTGCAGTGTTATAATTATAAGGACTACATGGACAAGGGAGGAAGGAAGGGCGGGCTGACTTTTAGCACGTTTAATCAGCCCTGAGTTGGAGGGCCCTTGTCACGCGACTTGGCTTAGATACGGGAGATGCAGTGCATGACCCTGATGTTATTAATGACATTTTTTTGCGATACTGTGAGTGTCTGTATAAGGCGCCGGCTGCGGCCCCTTTGTCCGATATATGTGACTTCCTGGCTCCTCTGCAACTCCGCATGCTGGAAGAGGACGATCGGGATGAACTGGGAGGGCAGGTCACTTTGTAAGAAGTTAGGGACGCTATAGCTGCACTGGCACACAGTAAGACACCTGGGCCTGACGGCCTCCCGGCCGGATATTACCAGCGGTTCGTTGATGTCTTAGCGCCGCATTTGGTTACGCTGTATGCAGAAGCTTATGAGGGCGTGGGGGGTTTGCCTGAATCCACCCAGACAGCATTAGTGATCCCGCTCCCCAACTTCAAAGAACCCGATGCGGGAGTAAGAGACTATCGACCACTCTCCATGTTGAACTTAGAGTTCAAGATTCTGAGTAAAGTATTAGCAGGTAGGTTGCTCTCGCATATGAAATCTCTGATTCACCCAGACCAAAACGGGTTTATCCCCACTCGTAGCACCTCCTATAATCTCTGTAGGCTCTACTCCGTGCTCTATCACCCGGATACCCAGGTCCTGCAGCAAGCGGCTGTTTTATCGGTAGATCTAGAGAAAGCGTTTGACACAGTGAGCTGGGAGTACTTGCCTGAGCTGATGCGTCGTATGGGCTTGGGTGACGACTGGGTGCGGTGGGTACAGTTTCTATATGCCTCGCCCACTGCGAGGGTCAAGACAGGACGAGCCATATCTAGGCCTTACAGGATTTCTCGTGGCTCCCGACAGGGCTGTCCTCTTTCCCCGCTCCTGTTTGCCTTAGCCGTGGAGCCCTTGGCGGAGTGGTTTCGACTGGGGGGGCGGGATGGGATTGACTTTGGGAGGACGTTGCCATCACGTCTCTCTGTACGCTGACGACCTGTTGCACTATCTTAGAGAGGTAGTTGGGGGGGCCGCCGTGGCCTTGCAGATTCCAGTGATTTTGCTGGCTTGTCGGGCCTTAGGGTTAATAAAACTAAGACCTATCTATTTCCCATAGCCGGGCCCTTACCCAGGCTGGAGGAGCTACCACCTGATATCCTCTGGGCACAGCGTACATTTAAAAATTTGGGCATACAAATTTTCCATGACCTGGATGATCTAAA
Organism: Triturus cristatus; assembly: GCF_964204655.1. Lineage (NCBI taxonomy): Eukaryota > Metazoa > Chordata > Amphibia > Caudata > Salamandridae > Triturus > Triturus cristatus. The sequence goes on from NC_140590.1 coordinate 1,001,685,191, forward strand.
AGATGGGAATCTGGGTAAGACGTTGCGCTCCCTCCCTTCTTGAGTTCATTTTTGGAATTCTTTGCAATTGCCCATCATTGCCCGAATTACGCTGTCCAAGATGGTAATGTTGCCAAGGCTGCTCTATTTTTTTGTGAACCTCCCGGTTCTGATGAGGAGAAGCTGGTTTAAACCTCTGCCCGCTCTCCTGCGGCTCTTGGTCTGGGTTAATGGACGCCCGCGAGTGTCCCTGCAGACCCTACAGTGCCCCGTATCAGAAGGAGGACTTGGGGTGCCAAATTTCGAATTTCATATGCTGGCCGCCCAACTACAATGGTTGGCGCAATGGGTGGAGGGTGTGAACAAAAATGGAACGTGCCTAGTGGATCCAGCATCTAGTCATGGACTAGTGATGACAAAACTCTTACTGCCAGCCACGTCTGTCCCCTCCTGCTCTCTTTTGCAGCGCAAGGCCTTCCAGACTTGGAAACGGTGCTGTAGCGGACGGCAGCACCCGGTAAGGTACTCCTCCTTGATTCCCTTAGTGGGTCTTCCACACGGGGACCCTCAATCTGTATTTACGGACACCCAACTGGCAAGATGGTTGGATGCTGGACTAGATACTGTAGTGGATTGTTATTTCAACAAAGCTCTGATCCCTTTTGCGGACCTAATGGAAGAGAGTGAACTCCCCCCGGGCCAATTCCTGCACTATGAAGTGTTAATGCGCACCTTTGCGCAGCTAGAGGGCCCTGGAAGGGAGGAGCCTGATAAGCACCCTGTCCTACATGCAATACTTACCCTTGGCACGGCGGGACATCTCGTGAAATGGCTTTACTCCACCCTGGTGGAGGCCTCAACTGGCCCGCTGGATAGATTACGAACATGTTGGAACACGATGGGGGGCAAAGCCCTTACGGATCCAGAGTGGTGTAAAGTTTTGAGAAAGTCTCCCGGAACACCCAATTGAAATATATATAATTTAATAATACGCATATGACCTATATGACACCGCATCAGCTCAATGTGACATACGGAGGGGAGGTGAGACATCCTGAGGCTGACTTTGTTCATATGACTTGGGGTTGCCAGGAGTTACGCCCGTATTGGGAGGCAGTGTTGGTTGAGATCAAGGAAGTGCTCGGGATAGAGTTGTCCTTAACACTTCAGACGTGCGTGCTGGGTCTGTTCCCCAGACCGCCTAAACGCAAAGTCAGGAACCGCTTGATTTATCTGGCGTTGGGCTTGGCTAAACGCAGGATTGCGATGGAGTGGAAATCTGTGAGAGGCCCACTGATCTCGGTTTGGAATCGGGATGTCATTGCGTGGGCGGGAGCAGAGGCCAGAGCTTTGGCGTGGGAGGAGGCCAAAGGGATGAGGAAGCTTCCGATGGCTCAACAATGGCAGGAAGTACTAGCTGCATAGGAGAGGCCTGCGGGGGTCGAGCAGTGATGAGGGAGAGTCGGATCGTTTGTCGCAAATGAATAGCGAGACCCCGGCGATTGGGCCAAGGTCATCGAGGACTTCAAATGCCTGATTTAAGGAGAGAGAATGGATAGATTTGGCCCACACCCTGCCACGGGCAGGACCACCAAGGTAGTAGAGTTTTGACGATGGGGGGGGTCCTCTTCTCTAGCCCAGCCTTTCCTTTGCGGGTTGGGATTGTTCCCTACCCTACTAGATATTAGCATATCTAAGTGTTTACACCATTCCTCTGCACTAGTTACTCGTTGCTTGTTTACTTTTTGCTTTTTATTTTTCCTTTTCTCTTATTATTGGTTGTATTTATACGATAATACTGGCATATTATTACTCAACTTATGAACAGGCAAGCACATGGTGAACTGGTATCGAACAACTCTCTAAATACATCATTGGTGAGATAATTTTGTATGGGTGGAGCTAACATCCTTGATTGTAGACGAGAATAGCAGACATATTATGCTTTATCTCCCTTTTCTTTTGTTTTTTGTTTTATGTGTCATATTTTTTCTCCTGATTATATTCAAATGCTTGAAGTTTGCGGATTGCCAATAAAAATATATTTTAAAACAAATTTGACACACTTAGGACCAAATGACTGAGCATCCGGACAAACGTACCACAAGTTGTATTCAGGATATCTGATATCGAGGACTATATGATGACTAGGAATGAAAAGAACCTCGAAATGAAACAAGCATTGGCATAGCCAATAGGTTTCGTCTTTGGGACCTGCTGGTTTGTCAGTGCCTTTGGCGATCCTCTTCAGCATTGGCACGATACTGTGTATCATGGGCAAAAGAAAAAAACACTAAGTGTACGTGTGCTATGCTTATGTCTCATTGACCTAAAAAAGGACTAGAAACGATACATTCAGAAAATGAAATCCTTGAAGTCAGACCAAGGTTAAATAATGCAACAATTATCAGCCTAACATAGCCCACCAGAACTGGGAATAGGGAAATTGTGGGGGAAACACTGCTGACTGAACTGTTCAAATGGAACAGCTTCTCATCAGCATTTCTAGTAGAGCAGGCATACCGATTCTTCCTAGACCTATACCCGGGGCCATACTGAGGCTGATAATTATCTGAGTATTCAACTATAGAGAATGTCATACTGCTTTCTATGTGAATTGCACTATTTAGAAACTGCAATATCACTGCAGATTTTCCACATGTGGTACAAGAGGCACATGATCATATTCTGCTGTAAAAAAAACTGCAATCTTTGAAAAGCGCACACAGCATGATGTACCCAACTGGACTTAGATTCAATGTGGAGGATTAACTTCACATCTTTGGACATTCATATCACAAGACCTATACATATAGAACTCCAATGGCAGATATGTGATAGGGAAGACAGAGTGATGTCAATAAAGCGCATAAATGTAAACTGCGCCAACATAGGTAGCCACAGTGGGAAACATCACTTACCCTGCATGCGAAACAATGCATGCCATTACAATGCGGTCATTACAATGACTGCATTGTTATATCGCATGCCATTACAACGCAAGCCCTTACAACGACTTGCTGTAGGGGGCAGAAGGTGTTGGATTTTAAATCCAACACCTTCCCTACTGTTGCACAGACTGGAGTTGGAATAGTAAATTATACTTTTCCAACATCCAGCGCCCCCCTACAGCAAGTCATTGTAATGACTTGCGTTGTAATGCTATGCGATGTAACAATCGGTCGTTGTAATGACTGCATTGTAATGACATGCGTTATAAATGTATGCGTTATAACGTAGCCTATTCACCCACAGTATTACACTGACCTACATCGAAAGTGCAGAGATCTGGAAACCCTGGACAGTGATATGGGGAGGGACTTCAATTGTATCCTAAATGTAGACTTGGATAGAACACAGGGGGCTCCCAGAGGAGGGTCAAAGAGGTGTAGCATATCATGAACTATTAGAAACTGACAGGCGTAAGGAGAAACAAGCCCCCGTACATCACTTTTTACATATTACTCTACAGTACGGGATTTGCACCCTTGCATTGACTATTGGTTCCTCTCTGGAGATGCCACTGCATGGGTGTGAGAATTCACACATTTACAACACACATACCCAAACCATGCACTGATTCTTCTGCTTCTGGAACTGCTGAGAAAAATATACTGATATATCAGCTGTATATTTCATTGGAGGCCCTGCTTGACTCAACATTTAAAAGTGAAGTGGGTGAGCCAAATGGGGAATACTTTCATAATAATGAGGGCTCGGTGTATGCTAAATGAAGCATTTAAGGCATACATTTGTGGAGATATGTTTTGTCAAACAATCTGGCATAACTAGATCCATCTGAAGCAGTGTAGACAGGTTAGACACGGAAACAGGGAAGTTTGGAGCAGCTCATGCCTTGCCTGGGGATGAAAAGGCCTTTAAGGTGATCTACTCCAAAGATAAAGAATTTTGCAACACGGGGAGAGACATTTTTAGGGAAATACACAGTGGTTAGAGCTTGTGGGGAGGGAGAGAACCCCAGTAGATCCCTAGTGAGAATATTAGGACTTAGATGGGCTGCAGGAAAGATCTCTTGTATAGAAGCTGTGGATGACCACAATGTTTATGACCACTCTAGCATAAACAGATTTAGAGAATGCTATGAAATAATATACTTCTCCCAAATGATGAGCATGGAGGCCTACATGAATAAACAGACAATGGCCTGGCTTGAAAAGTTTGGTAAAGAGGTACCGGCGCATCTCAACAGAAGAGATCAAAAACATCACCAGGAGAATGCTGGGTGGTCACTCCAAAGGTGCAGATAGACTTACAGTTCTTTTATATAAAGTATACAGAGATGCACTTGTCTCACATGTTCTATCATATTGTAGGCTGAGGAGGATTTTGACAGTGGACAAATCCCTCCCACCCTCAGAGAGGCAATCGTTGTAACTTAATAGAATCCAGATAAAACAGTGGGACCATGTGCCTCATAAAGACCGCTCTACCTTTTTCTTTTTCAATAATAATTTATTGTTTATAGAACAAATAAAGAAAGAAAAGAAACAAAAATCAAGCTTGAGAAATACATCACTGTATACATGAGCCTGTTCACATAATGGAATGCAATGTTCACAGTAAGTTAATTACGAATAGTGCGCATGCCAACGGGTCTGGCAATCCACTAGTGTAATTAGTCCAAAGCTGTGATTACTTAGTTCAACAGTAGCAAGAATAATAGCAACAAAAAGTGATAATATAATATAGTTCTAGTGACCCCCACATTTAGAGTAAGTTAAGCTATAACCCACCTCCATCCCTTAGGACCCCCCGATCTTGGCATCCAAACCTGTCATTGAGGTTCCTTGCTCCAAAGGGCATCTACCTCTTTACTTCTTAAATACAGACATGGAAATCCTGGCAAAATACATAGCTATTCGACTCTTGCCACATATGACAGGGCTGGTGCAACCTGACTAGGCCAGTTTTATACCACAAAGATCAACCACATGTAACCTGCATACATTGTTCAGTAGGGTAATCCCCGACACTAATGCTGAGGTCGTATTTTTAGACACTGAGAAGGCATTTCACTCACTACAGTGGGCTTAATTGATGGATGTGCTAAGAAGTCTGGGAATTGGGGGAGTACTACTTAAATGGATATTTCAACTGTACACTGAGCCTACAGCCATAAATTGAATTAATGGGAATTTTTACAAATCAATTCATATTAACCACGATACACCACAAAGATGCCCTCTGTCCCTGCCTTGGCTTCTGAACCACTGGCATGTATACTCCATGAGTTTCATTCACAAATGGGACTGGCGTTCTCTGGAAGGAGACTGATAGCAACTGCATATGCCGTGCAGAAGACATCGTACTATATATCACAGATCCAGAAACTAAACACTCCCCAATCATTTGAGGAAATACTGAGCTTTAGTGGCATTCAGGCTTCAAAATTAACTCGAACAAATCAATGAGATTCCCATTGAGGGAAAATACTAGGCACTGACGTTTAGCATTTGCATTGCAGTGAATGGATAACTCTATGAAGTACATGGGAATAGAAATACATTGTGATGTAGAAGAGGGAACTCATGATAACCATGAGGCAGTGCCGGTTAACCTGCAGGGAGGGTGGATAGCTGATATAAACTCCTGTTGTCCCTGTTTGGCCGAATAGGATAATATCGATGACAGTCCTCTTCTCCACCTTAAATACCTTAGTGATAAAACTTGCAAGGACTGGGAAACAGCCTAGGATATGCTGGGCCATTCTCACAGCCCCTTATGAGTATCTGCTCTTCATTTTGAATTGTATTTGCATACTTCCTAGACACATCTTGTATACTACTCGTTCCATGGTCCACCCAATTTTCTGCAATTGGTGGCTGAATGTAAAACGGTGTCGCCTCTACCTTTATAGTGGTAATGTTGATCTCTAGGGGCAGGCCATGTGTTTGTCTTAACCAGTAAAATGTACTAGACACTCATGGAGAAGAATCAACATGCTTAGAAAACAAACATAGTTTGACCACTGATGGAGCTGAACATTGTATACACGGGCACACGATTTGAAGGCCGTATCTTTAAAACTATCGATCAGTTCAGAGGTGAAGTGACTGCCTTAACATCTCTCGATATTTTTCTGTGGTATAGACTTTGAAAGGTGCTTAAGACGTCACTTCTAGATTAATCAAAAGAACTGGGGGGCATATTATCAAGCACCGTTTTAAAATTATCGCCGCTTTAGCGGCAGAAAACTGCGATAATGGGCTTGATATTATGCCGCAGAGAATTCTCATAGAAGCCCATGTTGACACCAGAACATGGGCTTCTATGGAAGTTCTCAAGGGCATATTATCAAGCCCATTATCGCCGCTTTAGCGGCAGTTTTCTGCCGCTAAAGCGGCGATAATTTTAACGCCGTTTCTTGATAATATGCCCCTGGGTCTCTTAAAAACATTAATTGCTGAGAGACATGGTTAATCCTCAACATGTTATTTCACACACTTATAGGGAGATGAATTCTCCTACTGATCTGGGGCAAAATGTAGTTCGATCCCACGGGGAGACTGACATGGGTCATTTGATGACTGATAAACAGTGGTCATACTGTTGTATACAAATCAAAGAGATTTCCTTAAACAGCTGACGCAGAATGATCCACTTTAAATCTATTCGAAAATTCGATTACACACCAGCTAGGCTACAGACCTTTGATCCTGGCACCAGATGTCATCAAGGGGGTGTAGACCTAATATATCTGGCTTGGTGGCACCCAGGAAAATGGGCTCACTGTGGTGAAATATTAACTGAGTTTGGGAAAATAGCACATCACATAACAGAACCTTCCCTGCTGTCTGGCTGCTGGGATGAATGAAGGAAATCCGTGCTTCTGTTCGTAGGATCACCACTTTTGCACAGGTACCAGTGTTTAGAGTAGCAATGCATTGGGGTAAAGGCCCTCTCCCGAAGGTACATAATCTATTTCAAAACTTTATATATATTCTAAGGACACTTCAGACACTTAAATTACACTCTTGCCATCCACATCGCCACCTAGCGATATATGAACCCCACCCCAACAGTATTTATCATCGCAAACACAAAAGGAGTAAGGGGCATATTATCGAGCATGGCGTTAATATTATCGCCGCTTTAGCGGCAGAAAATTGCCGCTAAAGCGGCGATAATGGGCTTGATAATATGCCACAGAGAATTCCCATAGAAGCCCATGTTGACACCAGAAGCCCATTATCGCCGCTTTAGCGGCAGTTTTCTGCCGCTAAAGCGGCGATAATATTAACGCCGTTTCTTGATAATATGCCCCTAAATTCGAAGGAACCTCATGGATGCAGGGCCATAGGATTTATTTAAGAACCAACAGAGTACTGCCTAGGAATAAATGGATGGAAAGTGGGATTGGGTCAATAACTGTATTGAACTTGAAGTTATGTTTAGCTTATGTTGGAATGCCTCTAGATGCAGCCATAACTATCAGTATGGTTATTCAATGTCACTGCTACAGTGCACAATGCTCTATATCTTGACATTAATTGAGAGGGCCGGCCAAACATTAATGCGCACTAAAGCGGGTGCTACCACTACTCCCCTGCGAGCAGAGCAGCCCCGCCCCGCCCCGCCCCGTCAACCAAAGCTGTGGGAAGTAGGACAAAATAAAATGATAATAAACCCAGTTATTATCATTTTATTTTGCCTTTCTGTCACTGCTAAAAAGCAGTGGGGCGACGCTCCTCCGCCTTAGTGAACTACTCTTCTGTTAAATTGCTTTGTTATGTTGTAGTTTGTATTATGCTGTGGAATAGTTGTTTTGTCTTGCTAGTCTATCTTATGGTTCTATGCTTGCTTTGTTCTGTTGCTTTTTCGTGGGGGTGTTCTGATGTTTTTTTATTGTTTTGTTTTTCTGTTAATTCAGTGCGTTATGTGGTTGTTGTAGCGCTGATTAGGCTGGTTTTTTTACAGTGTTTGTTTAATGCTGCGTTGTGTTGTTACAGGACAGTTTGGAGTGGAATATAATGTTGTTGCTTAGTCTGCTGCTGTGTTGTATTCAGAGACGTTTTATGGCATGGGCAAAGTGGACTCTGGCCCAGAGCCACAGCTTTTCAGGGCCCCCTGATAGAGCCAGCTCTGTTCTGCAGAGAGTCTTGCCCTGATGACCTTAAATGGTTCTCAGATTGTTTTGAATACTGTTTACCTTCAATGTATTTTTATTAATGTGAGTGATGAGTGAGAGTATATTATAAACATTTTGCAGAGAAATGTTGTGTTTATGTTGCATGCAGCTCCATAAAAAAGTTCCTTTTAGACCAAAACAGAACCTCACATTTGAGAAATGGGAGAGTGTCGCAGATATTATTTGCAGTAATATTGGGCCCCTTCCAGCGTAACAGCATGGATCCTGCTAGGGCAGCTATGTTTGCACATTGCAAAGTAGTGGGTGCCACCTTTAACATCTTGCCTGGGCATGTGGTGCTGTAGAGAGGTTATGGAGGGAAGTGGTTCCCAAGATTGAAGTGGCTACTGGCCTCATCACCCCCTTAACTCCTGGGGCCTGCTTGTTGGATATTGTGGTGAGGCCCAAGGGACTGAAGATTCCTTATAACATTGCTCAGCTCACACCTCTTTTGGCTAGGCGGAGGGTGGTTATTGGGTGGCTGGGACCCAGGGAGTCGCAGGTATATTTTAGCTTAAAGATGGCCTTGAGTGGAGGGTAGCAGAAGAGCATCACATGCACCTTTTTCGTACGGATGAAAGGGCAGCTGATGATGTGATGGCCTGAGGGTTACTACTGGTTAGATGTAATAGCAGTTAGGGCTCAGACTCTGACTCTGGATCTAGGGATGAGAGGTGAAAACTGAGGATTTTGTGTAGAAGCCGTGGCTGCCAAGTGTGGTTTTTTATCTCTATGTGCTGGTCTAGGTCTATGTCTAGGTATATGCTATGCTGTATGTCTTCTTCTGTGTCCTCATAATATTCCACTTTATGATGTATTGAGACATTTATAATTGGAGACTGATATAATGCTTTCTTATGCTATGAAGCATAAGTAACTGGATCTTTTGCACCGCTTTTGCTGTTGATTACACGAAAACCGAAAAAAACAAAATTTAAAAAAAAACAACAATAAAAATGAATGTTATGATACTTTTTTTATTGTGAATACATTATTTAATTGATCATTAATTATTTTTTTTGTTCAATTGGTACATTATATTTTGTAATATATTTTGCTAATTTTAATGGATATTTTAATTTAAGTTTTAGTAATAGCATGCTATGTATTAGTACTCTATTGGGTTTCTAGGAGAATAGGGTGGTAAGTTAATTAAATTAAAACAAATGTAACATTATTTAACTATCTAATTAATTATTAATTATTGTAACTATTATTGTTTAATTTTGCCATTAGTTTTTGAAGTGATTCAATTCTTTATGTGTACTTGTGCATGTGTATTTTAATTTAATATGTTTATTATGAATCTTTTTATTTTTTAATGAGTAAAGGGTGGGGAGATGTTAAACATATGCTATTATGTTAATACATTGTTTTTAAAAAAAATGTGATTGATTGATAATTAATATTGTTACATTTTACTGCTGTATTTTTTAAGTACTGTAAATTTTTTGATTTCCTATTCATTTCATTGCTAGGTGATTTTGAAATTTTGTCCATGGAATGATTTTTTTTTGTAACATTTTATTTTTGTTTTCTTCAGTATCAATTTAAATAAAATAAGTTTGGATTTAACTCAAAGTATTGTAATTTGTTTGTAAATAGATATGTCAATGTGAATGTAAGCAATTTTTTTATTTTAATTTAAATTTTTTAATACATTTCTTGAATAATATTGTATCAATAGTTTTTTTGTACTATAATTTATTATGTTTTATTATGCATGACAAGAAATGTAATGAAAGATTTAAGTTTATATTGCCATTCCTTTAAAGTCCAACACTTTCTTTACTGTGAGTTATATTGGAAGGGGAATAGTTCATTTTACTATTCTCGAAGTCTAACACTTTCCCCACTGTTGCTTGGACTGGTGTTGGAATAGTAAATTTAACCTCTCCAAAGTTCTACACTCTCTCTACTGTTGCTTAGAATGGAAAGAGAATAGTAAATTAAAAAACTCTGAATTCCAATTCTTTCCCTACTGTTGCTTAGATTGGAGTGGGAGTAGTTAATCTTACCACTCTGAAGTCCATTGCTTTCATTATTGTTGCTTAGACTACAGTGGGAATAGTAAATCTAAGCACGCTGGAGTCCAATGCTTTCCATACTGTTGCTTAGACTACAGTGGGTATAGTAAATCTAACCCCGACGAAGTCCAATGCTTTCCCCACTGTTGCTCAGACTGAAGTGGGAATAGTAAATTAAACCCCTCCAAAATCCAACGCTTTCTCAACTGTTGTTTAGAGTGGAGTGCAAATAGTAAATCTGTCTTCCCCGAAGTCCAACACTTTCCCTACTGATGCTTAGACTAAAGTGGGAATAGTAAATCTGACCTCTTTGAAGTCCAACACTTTCCCTATTTTTCCTTACATTGGAGTGGGAATAGTAAATCTGGCCTCACTAAAGTCAAACACTTTCCTCACATTTACTTATGTTTAAGTAGGAATAGTAAATCTGCATTCTCTAAACTTCAAACCTTTCCCCATGCTTGCTTACTTTGGGGTGGGAATAGTAAATATTATTTTTTGCTATTTAAAAAAAAATACTTTTACACTATTTATAAGATAAATAATCATTTTTAGATTTTGTGCTCTGAGTTTTTGTCACATAAATATAACAATATATTTTTGACTTAATATTTTTGTAGTCTACAAACGATGTATATAAACTGAGGGGCAGATTTACAACTTCTGGCGGATCTCTGCAAATCAGCAGGGATGCGCCAGAACAGATGCGTCAGGTAATCCCCCCTTTGAGCCACCACGGATGCGTCACATTTACAATGTGGCGCACCATGGTGCAAGGAGGGGAAGATGCGTGACGCATCTTGTGGCGTACGGGCCGCGCATTGCTGGAGTCGCGTCGCAAGCGTGACACAACTCCTGCAATGCACAGGGGCCGCCCATACTTAACGTGGTGCGTCACTCCTTACGCCTGCTTCAAGCAGGTGTAAGGATTTGACGCAGCAGTGTCGTAAGACTGACTCCGTGAAATCTTGTAGATTTCACTGCGTCAGTTTTACGGGGCTTTCCTGCGAGGGAACACCCACCCTGCGACAGAACGCCCACATGAAACCTGACGCAGGTTTCATGTGGCGCAGTGCTTTACAATGTGACACATCTGCCTAGATGCGTCACGTTGTAAATAAGTTACAACGTGGCGCATGGTTTACGCCGCTGCTGCTTCACAACAATGACGCACCGGCGGCGTAAAAGTGTCGCAAGGGGCTTGTACATCTGCCCCATAATATTTTGGTTGCCGGTATTTTTTCGTGATATGTGTGTGATGCAATGTTTTTGTTCCCAATATTTTGTCATACAGCTGTGGCTGAAACCTCTGAGGTGATCATCAGTGAAAATATTGGATAAAACCCCTATTTAATCTAAGGAAATGTCCACATTTCACATTCTTGTTGAGGGCCCTGAAAGATTTATTCTTAAATAGTGACATCATTATAAATATTTTCAATAGTTATGGATTGCTGCAGCTGTGTAGCAGGAGGTCTCCATAATAACAAATCAGATCCTTGTATTCCTGGTATTTATCAGACATATCTCCAACATAATTTTGCTGCCAAGACACACTTGTTGTACAGACAGGCGCAAACAATATTTCCACTGATTGTTTCCTAAAGTGGTTGGAGAAGGCCTGAATATTGCTGAAAGGACTGGTGATAATGTTGATGCCAGACTAGACATTTCTTTAATGTATTTCTGAAAATTCAACATCAGGTTCTTATTTGTATTATAGAACTGATAATCTACTTGGCAGGGGAAGGATGGCAAAAGAAAGCGGAATGCTGAAGCGAAGGAAGACGCTTGATAAAGAATGAAGAATGGCATGCCATTGTAACTAGATTTTGTGAGCAGTCTCTATGATCTTTGTGCTTTTTAGCCAATGTCTTGTACTGTATAATGCACCACCTGGTCCCTTTTGTCTACATATTCTTGAGGTTTGAGGGTAGTAACTCTTAGACATCTTTGGAGTGGATTGATCTTGGTAGTCAGGTAGTACTGCAAAAGGTAATACGCATCTCTTCAGAACTGCGTGCACATTTGTTGACTTTTTATCGAGGATTGTGCTGCACATTTCATCACTTGGTTTAATATTTCGTCTGGTAAAAGAATCCCTTGAGAAACACCTCTGGATGAGGATTGGAGGTCTTGCTTCATTGTTTTGTTCTCTAGTTGCTATTTGACCAAATTCTTTAGGCCCCACCTGAATAAAGGCTCACTAGAATCTAGTCATATCAACAATACGGGTTGTTTTACAAAACATTTTTGATGAATGCTATTAGCTGGTCATGGTCATAAATACTGCTGAGTTCAGCACACCGCTTTTTGCTATTTGGTCACGAAAGTGAGTTTTGCAGACTGTACCTTCTGACCCAACTATTGTGAAGGTGTGTTGGCTCAGTTACATCTGGGATCCCCAGATGACATTATAGGAAGTGAGGGAAGGAAGGATGAGGGACACTGTGAAAACAGATAATGATCCAGAGAAGATGGGAGTTAGGAGGAGGAGGAGGCCCGTGGCTATATAAATTGGCTGCCTTTTCTTCCTACTTAGCTGTCTGTATTCAGATTGGAAGAGTGAGCAAAATATTAAACTGTCACAATTTGTCTTGGGGTGATACTAGACAGTGTCCAATAAAGCAAATGGATATAGTCTATAAATAGCAAGAAATCCGAGAGAGGCTGGCCAATATGCAAGATGACACTGAGCTTCATAAACTACAGAACCAATAGGCGCAGCGACCTCACACTGAATGTGAAATCAACACACTTGCAAAGAGTACCTGCGAAATATATTGCAGAGAAAAACAACTATGGGCACTTCATTAGAAACTAAAGAGCAGTTAGGAGTAGAAGAACTGAAAAAAATGGAGAAAACTGATCAAAGGTAGTCCAAAATATCATTTGATTTCAGAATATCCATTACTGCCATGCAGAAACACTAAACTCTGAAAGCTGGAGATCCCACAGCCCACAGAATTCTCGGACAACAGTGAAATCAGGTCTATATTGGAAGAAATGAGACATAGGGCCTCATCACGATGTCAGTTGTAAAGCATTCTGACCGACTCGGTCTCGGAATAATTTATGACTGAATCGGATTCAGGGAGTCTGACCGACCGATTACGATGTTTCCAGACACCGTTCGGTTGGACTCCCATTGACTTAAATGGGAGCGTGTGTTCTGATCGACTACAAAGGCTCCCATTGAAGAAAGGGGTGGGTGGGGAAAATCGTGCACCCGGTGGGGGCACCCCATGCTGCCTGCCACACAGTGCATGGTTGAGAAGAGGGGACCCATGGGTACAACCAAGAGCCACATTCGGTAGGCTACGGGTGAAGGGGGGCATGCTATGGGCCCCCAAAGTCAGATACAGACGGCGATCCATGTCAGAACAACCGATTCGGAAAGGCTGTCTGAATCCAACATCGTAATATGTCGGTCGGAAACGCAGTCCGGCTCCGAGCGACTCTGTTACTCTGAATGCCGTTCGGAACCGAGTCGGAAAGTCCAAACGGTTTACGACTATCGTACTCGGTCAGTCAGAAGGCTTTCCAATTCGGTTGGTAAGACGAGTTGCAAATTGGATTCAGACCTGCCGAATGCCATTCAGAGCCTTTCCGACCGACATCGTAATCGGCCCCATAGTCTCCAAACAATCAACAGTAAGATTGACACACTTACCACTGCCTCCTCTCCATAGGTGGAGTGGGAGTCGTTTAAGGTTATGGAAAGGGGTCATTGTATGGCTCAGGCATATAGGGAAGATAGGGAGATTAAGCACGAATTGTTGGACTTGGAGGGGACTATCCGTAGCCTGGATAACTTGCAGGGTATGGATGACACGGCCTTACCGTCCTTACACAAAGTGCAGGCACAATGCAACGAAACGCTGGGGAGGCTGCAGTGTTATAATTATAAGGACTACTTGGACAAGGGAGGAAGGAAGGGCGGGCCGACTTTTAGCACGTTTAATCAGCCCTGAGTTGGAGGGCCCTTGTCCCGCGACTTGGCTTAGATACGGGAGATGCAGTGCATGACCCTGATGTTATTAATGACATTTTTTTGCGATACCGTGAGTGTCTGTATAAGGCGCCGGCTGCGGCCCCTTTGTCCGATATATGTGACTTCCTGGCTCCTCTGCAACTCCGCATGCTGGAAGAGGACGATCGGGATGAACTGGGAGGGCAGGTCACTTTGTAAGAAGTTAGGGACGCTATAGCTGTGTGGTAAATAATTTAATTACCGGGACTTAATTTGATACAGAAACATAATAAAAATAGCTCAGTAAATAAGAGGCAGAATCCGTGGTATTAGAGGTTCGGAATGGGCTTTATTCCAATGGTCGATTATAATCGGTTGCTCCAAGTTCCTTCACCACGAAGGTTCAGGAAGTGAAGTACATACATTATTGATAATTATTCACTTTTATACAATAGGCATTACAGTGAAGTAAATGCAAGAGGCGTAACAATTGATAGCAAAGATAACATTTCACATGCGTAGCTGAAAGAGGCGTAATTGGGTATAACAAGGAAAACGTCATTGGTTATGATGTCACATATGGGTGGACCTATGAAATAATTTCGCAATGTCAGCAGAAATACTTGGCAGAGATGCGCGCGCAACAGTATGACGTGTAATTGACGTGCAACTAGGGGGTGAAGGGGACTTGACATTTAGCTCTACATGTGGCGACAGAAGTCTGGAGGGTCAAGTCAACCTAATCCCAAATCATATCTAACATCCTATGTTTAAAGAACTATGTTATCCAGAAGGGAGGTCTCTTAGAGTAGAATCTTATTCTATACTGACTATACTGACTGTTAGTGCGTGTACAAGCGTCTAAGTGTCTACACTAGATGCGAGGGCAGAAATCTTCCATAATAATAAGGCTATGAATTACTTGCATAAAGACGGAGAAGCCGGGCCTTTGCTCGGTAGCTGGAAGAATGTTTACTGAAACTACTAGACAGGAATGCATTGGGCAGGGAGTGGAGCAGATAATTTTGAAGGTGAAATACAGTTTCTTGGCAGGCAACAGGCTGATGTCAGGCTTCGTGAGCCGCGCAGGGAATGAGACAAAGTTCATGGTCACAGATGCAGGCTCAGACTGGAGCTTCAGAGGCAGAAAACAAGAAAAGCTTGATGACAGAATCAGGGCCTACTTGCCTGGACTGTAAAATGGCATAAGTGAACCATATAAAGCCGGTGGCCTTTCATACTTAGGAATGGAATATCCGGCCTATTCATGGCGGATCTGAAAGAGGACATGTTGTCGGTGGACGCACATGTGTTTGCGTCTTCATAACTGGAACTGGAGGGAGCATACATGTACTTGTGGTTCATACATGAAACCGTTGGGGTCCAAGATAGGGGACATAACTGATCAGAAAAATCCATATTTCCACATTCCCTCCTTGTCCCCTACTTGCCCGTCAAGAGATATCAATCTTCATCAATCCATTGATCTGTTCATATAGCATCATTTGTTCTTCTTTTTTCTTCTGGGACGAATGAAATCTTGGTGGTGGAATACACGATGTGGCACACAGACCACAGATCGCTGGTCCACATTGTAGGCATAGACAGCAACTGAATAGTATGAGGAAGCCAATACCTAGGAAGGATAGGACCTTCCATCCAAAGGTAGATAATACATTCCAAAACCAACCGGACCAAGTCCAGGTGCCTGGATTCTGGTGTATCTGGCTTACAATCTTATGAAGGCGAGTTATGGCTTTATATACAGATGGCAAATTTTCTGGTATGAAAATGCAACAACTTGATCCGATGACCCTACAAGCTCCGCCCCTATCGGCCAGGATGACGTCAAGGACAAGACGATTTTGAAGCACAACAATCCGCATAGCAGACTGCTCTTCTGTTAAATTGCCTAAGGCGGAAATAGTTTCGTTCACTACTGCTTCAAGGGTTCTAGTTAATCTACGTATCAGCTTACTATTGGTAACGGTACCTATATAGGGAAAGAGACCTTTATTGAAATCTGTGTATTTTTCCCATGCTGTTTCAGTGTAATCGACAATTGGGAGATCTCTCCTTTCTCTATTGTGTACTAAATGAGTATTTCTGTGATAATCGGGAGGAGCTAGGAAAACAGGTGGCAAAAGAAATCCAATGTAGCAGGTACCATCCCAATCTAGAGGCAAACGTACGTATGCCGTCTGACCACATATAAAATAGGAATGGCGGGAAGCTCTAAATGTCGACTTGCCTTGATCACTGAATTCTATTACAGTGGTGCATCTACTATGGCCCATATGTATGGAACCATTCTTTCTTACACATAATTCACCTTTTACTGGAAATACTGACATGGCGGGCAAAATTGGAGTAGCTTCGGATTCGACATTTAGGATCATAAGATTAAGCGTAAAATTACCCAATCCATATACTTCATTTTCTAGATCAGTTCCTGTTCTCTTGGGAAGTCCCTCCTTGTTAGGATAGCAGACCTTAAGTAAAACTAAATTCAAATTTCCCCATACCCAGTTATCTTGATAAACTGCAGAGTTCGAATCTAGGGAATTGATTAAGCTAAACCATGCTCCACAGGAGCCGTTGTGTGTGAACGGGTATGGAAAGAGAGGTAGAATTCCTTTATAATTCTGATAGCGAGGGAGTCGGCCACATATCCAACAATTTGTAGCATTGCTAACCTGATGGGAATGATGTAACATACTAATAAACGTGTTATTGCGCAGCGCAAATCTATAAGACAACTCAAGCGGAGGTAATTCACTAAAAGAATGTTCAGCAGTAACATTATAAACGTGTCTAAAAATAGGATAATATATATGCAACAATATACTTGCAGTAATTATTAAAAGACTTAAGGAAAACAAAATTAATAACGTCACTGTACAATGACTACGCAGTGATTTACAGTACGCCTGTCGTTTCAACATTTTTCGGGTGCATTCTCTATTCAGGTCCAAGGGATACATGTCAGAGACAATTCAACCGCTTCACCTCGGAGAGGACTTAAACAATCAAATTGCTTGACTGATTGGACCTGAGTTTTAGTTTATAAAGTTCGGAATTACTCTTTTCAACAAAAGGAAGTTTTGAGTCAATGGGTGAGGACACACGAGGTGTGGTATTCACATCCGCTGGTAGTCCATGAAATTTCTTGATATGACTTGAATGAATCCAGCCTTTCCTGCCCTCGATCTTCACGGCTGTCCTTGTGGTGAGCAAGACCAGCTGCGGCGACTTCCACCTAGGATCCAGCTGAGTCTTTCGATCAAAGTTCCTCACTAGGACCAGGTCGCCTGGAATTACGTCATGGGGTTTCACCTCAGTGTTGTCAGGAAAAGCTGCAGCTACCTGTGAACGACAAGATTGTAGTGCAGACATCAAGGAAGCCAAGTAATCTGTCAGCATATTACAGTCAATATCAGTTATTTTGCGTGGTATAGGCGTCCCCCACATATTTGGTGGTCTGCCGAAGATCACTTCATACGGGGATAGCCCTGTTCGAGAGTGTGCTACCATTCTTGTGTAAAAGAGTGCAACTGGTAACGCTACTACCCAGTCGACACCTTTCTGTCTGCATATTTTGGACAATCTAATTTTCAGGGTCTGATTATGTCTTTCTACGAGACCTGCTGCTTCGGGGTGTCGGACACAGTGGAATTTCCACTGATAGCCTAACAAAAGTGAAACGTGTTTCATTAATTCGGATGAGAACGGCTGGCCATTATCTGAGTAGACAGCACGTGGTAAACCGTATCGTGGGAAGAATTCTCGAACCAACTGTTTGGCAGTAGTCGGGGCCGTGTAATCTGAAACCGGGTATGCCTCTGTCCAACGGGACAGAGCACAGACAACTACGAGAACATATTTGAATCCTCGACATCGTTCCATCTGGATATAATCCATCTGAAGGATTTCAAAAGGGTGATCAGGAGGCTGAAATCCACCCTGTTCTACGGGAACGCTTTTTCCTGGGTTAAACTGACAACAGATCATACAGGTACGAACTTTTTGCTTGGCTGCTGCTCGTAAATGTTTATTGAACCAAATGTGTTGGATGCTGTCTAGCATAGCTTTTTCTCCTAGATGCGCTGGACTATGTATAGTGTTAATAATAACTTGGACCATTGAATCAGGAAGGAACCACACAGATTTTTCCTTCGTCATCCATCCTTGGTCCGTTTGAATCCCTCCTAATTCAGTCCATTTCTTTATTTCCTCTGGTGTAGCATGTGTCTGTATGTCAATTACGTCAAGAGCGGGATCTTTAATCGTCATACAATGTGTTGGCGTCGGGACTATTGTCTTTGTCATGTCGGATGTTTGAGTTTGAGCAGTCTGTTTAGCTGTTCTGTCAGCTAGATCATTGCCTTGAGAAATGATATCAGTAACCTTCGTATGAGCTTTACATTTCATAATTGATATTGCAGTGGGTAGATGTATTGCATCTAATAAGGCATGAATGAGGGGTCCGTGCTGAATTTGGGCACCGTGAGAAGTTAAATAACCTCTCTCTCGCCACAGCACGCCGAAGTCATGTACAACTCCGAATGCATAACGTGAATCAGTGTATATGTTGACTTTTTTATTTGCGGCTTGAATACAGGCTTGTGTCAGAGCGACGAGCTCTGCTGCTTGAGCGGACAAGGTATTTATGCAATTTGTTTCAATGATTTCAGTGTCTGTTGTGACTGCGTAAGCGGCCACTAGTTCTCCTGTACCTTTTCTCATACATGAACCATCTACATACAACGTCAGGTCTGGGTCTGACAATGGGACATCGGTTAAGTCTTGTCTGGGTTTCGTCGTGATTGTAATAACTTCAATACAGTCATGGGCTAGTGGGTCTGTTCCGATTACAGGTAAAAGTGTGGCAGGATTCAATGTGTTACAACGTCTGATTTCTATATGTGGCTGAAACAATGTTAATTCATACCCTGTAAGTCGCGCTATAGTTAAATGTTGTGTTTGCGTTCGATTCAAAAGAACCTCTACTGCATGTGGTACTTGAACTGTCAATGGATGTCCTAACACTATAGCATCGCTTTGTCTGATTGCTAAAGCGGTTGCTGCCACTGATTTTAGGCATGCAGGCAAAGCCTGAGCTACTGGATCTAATGTACTAGAAAAATAAGCACATGGTTTGTGTGCTCCTGCTTGTTCCTGTGTGAGTACTGACAAGGCAGTACCTTCGCGTTCTGTAACAAAAAGTGTAAACTGTTTATTGTAACATGGTGTTGCTAAAACCGGTGCTTGACATAAAGCTTTCTTTAAGCTTTCAAAAGCTTGTGTATGTTCCTGAGTCCAAGGGAGAACAGTCGATGTGGCTGCCTCCTGTGTTGTCAACTGAATGAGTTGTTTTGCTAGAAATGCATACTGAGGGATCCATTGCCTACAATATGAAGTGAGGCCTATGAAAGCCCGTACCTCCTTTTGTGTCTTGGGTATTGGCATGTTAGCTATTAACTGAATGCGGTCGGGTGTAAGCTGCCTTCCCTCCTTGGACAGCGAGTGTCCAAGATAAACAACTCGCTGGACACAGAATTGCAGCTTAGAAGGGGACACCTTGTGCCCCTTTTCGGCTAGAAATTGTAAAACTGTCAGTGATGCTTTCTCACATTCGGGTTCGCTTCTAGCGGTGATCAGCAGATCATCGACATATTGAAGCAAGGCAGTGTTAACTGGCATGTGGATACTGTCGAGTTCTCGTTTCAGTGCTTGGCTATAGATGCTGGGGCTTTCTGTAAATCCTTGAGGTGCGCGTGAGAATTTGAAGCTACGTCCATTTAAACTAAATCCGAACAAATATTGGCTTTCCGGATCTATTGGGACGCTGAAAAAGGCATTTTTGAGATCAATTACAGTAAAGAATGTTGCTTCGGAATCAATAGCTGTCAGTAATGACGAGATATCTGGGACCACAGGAAATTGTGGCACAATGCATTTGTTCAATTCGCGCAAATCAATAACCAATCGATATACTGGCGGGGCCTTAGGATCTGTTCGTTTAAGAATCGGAATTACCGGTGAATTACATACATTGGAGTCTGTTTCCACAACTACTCCTTGGGCAATGAGCTCGTCAATGATTTGCAGTAAAGCCACTACAGCATCTGGTGGTAACTTGTATTGTCGCATTCGTGGTAGTACCACTCCTGCCTTTAGTGTAACTCGATATGGTGTAATATTCATGCAACCAACATCAGTAGGGCCTTGTGCCCATAGATGTGTAGGTAAAGTCTGTAGTCGGGGATCCATGTCTCTAGACACATAGTGACCTTTAAAATCACGTAAAAACAATCTTACTCCTTCCGGAGAACAACATATTATAGCTCCTAGAGCTTTCAGTGTTTTTATACCTAACAAGTTTTCTGGACAGGATTTAGTGAGCAATAAATCTGTAGTTCGGGTCAAAGGTCCTATCGTAAGTGGAAGAGGCTGTGATACTTCATTAACAATAGGTTTTCCTGAAAAACCAAGGGAAATATTCTGTGAGCCTGAGAGGGGTGCCCCTGGAACTTCACTACGTTTTATGGTTGTTCGACTTGCCCCTGTATCAAATAAAAATTTTCTATCTTGGCCTAATAATTCACTATGTACATAAGGTCCTTCTTGGTCTACAGGGACCTCGATAAGGGGTAAGTCAACTTCCCTCTCTAGGCTGTTTCATGCATATCGTTGATAATCAGGATAGTCATACTGTGCGGTCTGGTACAGCTGTCGTGTCGTGGTTTGTGTGGCAGCAACAGGCAGCGCAGGTACAGCTGGCACAAACTGTATAGACTGTTGTGGGGCTGGCATGGACTGTGCATGCTGCGAGGCTCCTTGTTCATTCTGATCCTGTCTAAGTGGCCGTGGTCTTTCTTTTGTAATACCTGTGGCGATATTACGCTTCAGGACTGGACAATCGTGTACATAATGACCTGGTTGTTTACAATAGTTGCATGTCCCTTTTACAGGTCCTGCTGAATCACCGGAATGTGTCGTACCCTTTTTATGTCCTTCAGCTGGAACTGTCTGGGAGACTAGCATTTTCATTTTCGTGTCTTTCATGCGTCTTTGTTCATGATCTTGTTCCTCTCTAATTCTATTGTGATGATACTGTAACATTTGTAACATTTGTGATGGGGTGTTACCTTGCCAGGTACTCTCGAATTTTAATACTCTATTCTTCACTTGGGGCAAGGAATTTTCAACTAATTTTGTCACAAACAGATGTGGGTATGATTCGCTACTTGCTTTTATGCCACTATTTATACCAAAACATTTTTCAAATCGTGCATAGAAATCACTAGTGTCTTCATCTTGCTTTTGTTTACAGGCTGAAATTGCACCCCAGTCTTCCTTT
Organism: Triturus cristatus; assembly: GCF_964204655.1. Classification (NCBI taxonomy): domain Eukaryota; kingdom Metazoa; phylum Chordata; class Amphibia; order Caudata; family Salamandridae; genus Triturus; species Triturus cristatus. The sequence continues at coordinate 1,001,706,682 of NC_140590.1, forward strand.
TTCGTGGTTAATAAACGTGGCAGTACCTGTACTAGTAAACCTGGTAGTGCTTTAGTTTTGTCCCCAAGCCCCGAACCTGGACCTCGGGCCTTTTCTTCATTTTCTAATGCTGTCCAGTCTATCTTTTGGTCTCCCACCTCCCACTCTTTTTCCTTGAGTTTTTCATAAATGCCAGCAGGCATCAATACCTTTAATATGGTCATAATGTCGGGATAGGTATACTCTCCCATGAGTAACATGTCTTTAATTTCTCGGTGGAAACCCGCTGGGTCTTTGTCATGACTGGGTACCACTTTCTTCATTTCTAACAATTCTATTTTCGATATGGGCGTATATACAAATACACGTTTAAACTCATTGTCCTCGCCTTTTATTGGGTGTACTTCTCGTAAGGGATTCTGTCTGTCCATGTAATACGTGGTTCTTTCCTTAATGGGCAGTGAGACATGTTCTGGGCATATAAAAAGAATGTACTGCTTTCTTGATTCTAGTATTTCTTTAATTAGCTTAGTACCTGAACCTCTCCATCTATTCGTGAGTAATTCAGTCAATATATCAGGTCTGGGGTATCGGGCGTGAAAGGATTCGTTGAACGCGATACAGCAACTATAGGTGTGGACACAGCTATAGAAGTAGCTGTAGGAACAGATGTGGAAACAGATGTGCTTGCCGGGACTTGTGTCAGGATTTGGTGCTGTAGAGATATAGATACAGGATCTTGGCGTTGAACCTCCCCGGCCAACGGTCTATGTGGGGCGGGGTTAGCATACTCGGGAGCTGCGTCATCTAAATATGAGGAAAGAAAAACATCTTCTGCGGTTCTAGGATGCCCCTTGGGATGTACCTTTATTGGAAATAATGGGGGTGGCAAGTCTTTTGGTATCCCCGCAGTAGCCTTAGGTAATCCCTCGGCCAGAAGGGGATACATACCCTTCATAAGGGCATGTCTTTGTCTGTCTACTTGTTCTGATTTCACTCGTGCACCTTCTTCAATTAATAGATTTTCTCGGACTTCATTTGAATTCTCTTTACTCTTCTCTTCCTGTCTACGTGCTTTTTCTGTACGTCTATACGATTCTTTACGCCATAATTCAATGGCGTCTTTCTGTGATTGTCTAGCTTTCTTTTTCCATAATTCTTCCTCTACTTTCACGATGCACTCTGCATCCCAGGTCCCAGCCGCGGGCCACCTCTGACTTTCTGGTAATTCCTTAGTGTAGTCTACCCATAAATCAAGAAATAATATAGCGTCTAAGCCGTGTTTATGATACATGAAGTACCCTGGAGTGTCCCTATGAGGAATAGGAACGGCTTCTTCGAGTACCCCTTTTCGTGTTGTGATCTGTCTTAATTTCGAGAAGAGCGGCATATTGAAAACTGATCTGATACTTGATTTTGAACAAACTTAATACAGTAAACACAATAATGAACAGTCATTCATACCACAATATGCAGAACGTTTTAACACATTTAACATTTAACATTTAAGTGAGCACAATGATGATACGATCTAAGGGAACTTAATTACTAAACATAATACTCGGCATTAACTGAATTATTCTGAATTTATATACTAGATATACTAGATATACTGCTAAACAGTACAGATACACTGCTAAAACAGTGCAGACCGGATTTGTGTACCCAAACCCGTCTGGACCGGCACAACTTATGTGCACGCCAGAACGCCTCCCCAGTAATGGTACTCACCGGGTAGCTCGGAACGGAAGGCCTCGGAACGGAACTGAACTGAACTGGACCGGACTGGACTCGACTCGACAACTTCGGACACTTCTAAGCTTCGGAAACCTGGTGGGCCTCTGTATACCTCGGATCTTGCTCTCTCAGCTAGGCTCTGGTCGGGATACTTCGCACTTCTCACCGCCTCGTCTGGGTGTTGATCGCAGCCTCAGTCGCCCCCGCTTGACCGGAGGGAGATACAGGAAATCCTGCTGGTACGCGTTGTTGTCCGTCCAGCTGTGGCAGGAGACCGGGCCTGCAACGCACCGCCGGCGCGTGAGATGAGAAAGTGTCCCTGTTCGGGCGCCATTCATGTGGTAAATAATTTAATTACCGGGACTTAATTTGATACAGAAACATAATAAAAATAGCTCAGTAAATAAGAGGCAGAATCCGTGGTATTAGAGGTTCGGAATGGGCTTTATTCCAATGGTCGATTATAATCGGTTGCTCCAAGTTCCTTCACCACGAAGGTTCAGGAAGTGAAGTACATACATTATTGATAATTATTCACTTTTATACAATAGGCATTACAGTGAAGTAAATGCAAGAGGCGTAACAATTGATAGCAAAGATAACATTTCACATGCGTAGCTGAAAGAGGCGTAATTGGGTATAACAAGGAAAACGTCATTGGTTATGATGTCACATATGGGTGGACCTATGAAATAATTTCGCAATGTCAGCAGAAATACTTGGCAGAGATGCGCGCGCAGCAGTATGACGTGTAATTGACGTGCAACTAGGGGGTGAAGGGGACTTGACATTTAGCTCTACATGTGGCGACAGAAGTCTGGAGGGTCAAGTCAACCTAATCCCAAATCATATCTAACATCCTATGTTTAAAGAACTATGTTATCCAGAAGGGAGGTCTCTTAGAGTAGAATCTTATTCTATACTGACTATACTGACTGTTAGTGCGTGTACAAGCGTCTAAGTGTCTACACTAGATGCGAGGGCAGAAATCTTCCATAATAATAAGGCTATGAATTACTTGCATAAAGACGGAGAAGCCGGGCCTTTGCTCGGTAGCTGGAAGAATGTTTACTGAAACTACTAGACAGGAATGCATTGGGCAGGGAGTGGAGCAGATAATTTCGAAGGTGAAATACAGTTTCTTGGCAGGCAACAGGCTGATGTCAGGCTTCGTGAGCCGCGCAGGGAATGAGACAAAGTTCATGGTCACAGATGCAGGCTCAGACTGGAGCTTCAGAGGCAGAAAACAAGAAAAGCTTGATGACAGAATCAGGGCCTACTTGCCTGGACTGTAAAATGGCATAAGTGAACCATATAAAGCCGGTGGCCTTTCATACTTAGGAATGGAATATCCGGCCTATTCATGGCGGATCTGAAAGAGGACATGTTGTCGGTGGACGCACATGTGTTTGCGTCTTCATAACTGGAACTGGAGGGAGCATACATGTACTTGTGGTTCATACATGAAACCGTTGGGGTCCAAGATAGGGGACATAACTGATCAGAAAAATCCATATTTCCACAGCTGCACTGGCACACAGTAAGACGCCTGGGCCAGACGGCCTCCCGGCCGGATATTACCAGCGGTTCGTTGATGTCTTAGCGCCGCACTTGGTTACGCTGTATGCAGAAGCTTATGAGGGCGTGGGGGTTTGCCTGAATCCACCCAGACAGCATTAGTGATCCCGCTCCCCAACTTCAAAGAACCCGATGCGGGAGTAAGAGACTATCGACCACTCTCCATGTTGAACTTAGAGTTCAAGATTCTGAGTAAAGTATTAGCAGGTAGGTTGCTCTCGCATATGAAATCTCTGATTCACCCAGACCAAAACGGGTTTATCCCCACTCGTAGCACCTCCTATAATCTCTGTAGGCTCTACTCCGTGCTCTATCACCCGGATACCCAGGTCCTGCAGCAAGCGGCTGTTTTATCGGTAGATCTAGAGAAAGCGTTTGACACAGTGAGCTGGGAGTACTTGCCTGAGGTGATGCGTCGTATGGGCTTGGGTGACGACTGGGTGCGGTGGGTACAGTTTCTATATGCCTCGCCCACTGCGAGGGTCAAGACAGGACGAGCCATATCTAGGCCTTACAGGATTTCTCGTGGCTCCCGACAGGGCTGTCCTCTTTCCCCGCTCCTGTTTGCCTTAGCCGTGGAGCCCTTGGCGGAGTGGTTTCGACTGGGGGGGCGGGATGGGATTGACTTTGGGAGGACGTTGCCATCACGTCTCTCTGTACGCTGACGACCTATTGCAGTATCTTACAGAGGTAGTTGGGGGGGCCGCCGTGGCCTTGCTGATCCCAGTGATTTTGCTGGCTTGTCGGGCCTTAGGGTTAATAAAACTAAGACCTATCTATTTCCCATAGCCGGGCCCTTACCCAGGCCGGAGGAGCTACCACCTGATATCCTCTGGGCACAGCGTACATTTAAAAATTTGGGCATACAAATTTTCCATGACCTGGATGATCTAAAAGATGGGAATCTGGGTAAGACATTGCGCTCCCTCCCTTCTTGAGTTCATTTTTGGAATTCTTTGCAATTGCCCATCATTGCCCGAATTACGCTGTCCAAGATGGTAATGTTGCCAAGGCTGCTCTATTTTTTTGTGAACCTCCCGGTTCTGATGAGGAGAAGCTGGTTTAAACCTCTGCCCGCTCTCCTGCGGCTCTTGGTCTGGGTTAATGGACGCCCGCGAGTGTCCCTGCAGGCCCTACAGTGCCCCGTATCAGAAGGAAGACTTGGGGTGCCAAATTTCGAATTTTATATGCTGGCCGCCCAACTACAATGGTTGGCGCAATGGGTGGAGGGTGTGAACGAAGAGGGAACGTGCCTAGTGGATCCAGCATCTAGTCATGGACTAGTGATGACAAAACTCTTACTGGCAGCCACGTCTGTCCCCTCCTGCTCTCTTTTGCAGCGCAAGGCCTTCCAGACTTGGAAACGGTGCTGTAGCGGACGGCAGCACCCGGTAAGGTACTCCTCCTTGATTCCCTTAGTGGGTCTTCCACACGGGGACCCTCAATCTGTATTTACGGACACCCAACTGGCAAGATGGTTGGATGCTGGACTAGATACTGTAGTGGATTGTTATTTCAACAAAGCTCTGATCCCTTTTGCGGACCTAATGGAAGAGAGTGAACTCCCCCCCGGGCCAATTCCTGCGCTATGAAGTGTTAATGCGCACCTTTGCGCAGCTAGAGGGCCCCGGAAGGGAGGAGCCTGATAAGCACCCTGTCCTACATGCAATACTTACCCTTGGCACGGCGGGACATCTCGTAAAATGGCTTTACTCCACCCTGGTGGAGGCCTCAACTGGCCCGCTGGATAGATTACGAACATGTTGGAACACGATGGGGGGCAAAGCCCTTACGGATCCAGAGTGGTGTAAAGTTTTGAGAAAGTCTCCCGGAACACCCAATTGAAATATATATAATTTAACCTCTTCTGTGCCCATGACGAGATAGTCTCGTCATGGAGCACGGTCGCGCTGTGCCCATGACGAGACTATCTCGTCATGAACCCCACCCACTAATGAAACGCCCGGCACAGGAGGGGGAAAGGGCGTGGCACTGAAGGGGTTAATAATACGCACATGACCTATATGACAACGCATCAGCTCAACGTGACATACGGAGGGGAGGTGAGACATCCTGAGGCTGACTTTGTCCATATGACTTGGGGTTGCCAGGAGTTACGCCCCTATTGGGAGGCAGTGTTGGTTAAGATCAAGGAAGTGCTCGGGATAGAGTTGCCCTTAACACTTCAGACGTGCCTGCTGGGTCTGTTCCCCAGACCGCCTAAACGCAAAGTCAGGAACCGCTTGATTTATCTGGCGTTGCGCTTGGCTAAACGCAGGATTGCGATGGACTGGAAATCTGTGAGAGGCCCACTGATCTCGGTTTGGAATCGGGATGTCATTGCGTGGGCGGGAGCAGAGGCCAGAGCTTTGGCGTGGGAGGAGGCCAAAGGGATGAGGAAGCTTCCGATGGCTCAACAATGGCAGGAAGTACTAGCTGCATGGGAGAAGCCTGGGGGGTCGAGCAGTGATGAGCGAGAGTCGGATCGTTTGTCGCAAATGAATAGCGAGACCCCGGCGATTGGGCCAAGGTCATCGAGGACTTCAAATGACTGATTTAAGGAGAGAGAATGGATAGATTTGGCCCACACCCTGCCACGGGCAGGACCACCAAGGTAGTAGAGTTTTGACGATGGGGGGTTCCCCTTCTCTAGCCCAGCCTTTCCTTTGCGGGTTGGGATTGTTCCCTACCCTATTAGATATTAGCATATCCAAGTGTTTACACCATTCCTCTGCACTAGTTACTCGTTGCTTGTTTACTTTTTGCTTTTTATTTTTCCTTTTCTCTTATTATTGGTTGTATTTATACGATAATACTGGCATATTATTACTCAACTTATGAACAGGCAAGCACATGGTGAACTGGTATCGAACAACTCTCTAAATACATCATTGGTGAGATAATTTTGTATGGGTGGAGCTAACACCCTTGATTGTAGACGATAATAGCAGACATATTATGCTTTATCTCCCTTTTCTTTTGTTTTTTGTTTTATGTGTCATATTTTTTCTCCTGATTATATTCAAATGCTTGAAGTTTGCGAATTGCCAATCAAAATATATTTTAAAACAAATTTGACACACTTAGGACCAAATGACTGAGCATCCGGACAAACGTACCACAAGACTGGATCAAGTTGTATTCAGGATATCTGATATCGAGGACTATATGATGACTAGGAATGAAAAGACCCTCGAAATGAAACAAGCATTGGCATAGCCAATAGGTTTCGTCTTTGGGACCTGCTGGTTTGTCAGTGCCTTTGGCGATCCTCTTCAGCATTGGCACGATACTGTGTATCATAGGCAAAAGAAAAAAACACTAAGTGTACGTGTGCTAAGCTTATATCTCATTGACCTAAAAAAGGACTAGAAACGATACATTCAGAAAATGAAATCCTTGAAGTCAGACCAAGGTTAAATAATGCAACAATTATCAGCCTAACATAGCCCACCAGAACTGGGAATAGGGAAATTGTGGGGGAAACACTGCTGACTGAACTGTTCAAATGGAACAGCTTCTCATCAGCATTTCTAGTAGAGCAGGCATACCGATTCTTCCTAGACCTATACCCGGGGCCATACTGAGGCTGATAATTATCTGAGTATTCAACTATAGAGAATGTCATACTGCTTTCTATGTGAATTGCACTATTTAGAAACTGCAATATCACTGCAGATTTTCCACATGTGGTACAAGAGGCACATGATCATATTCTGCTGTAAAAAAAACTGCAATCTTTGAAAAGCGCACACAGCATGATGTACCCAACTGGACTTAGATTCAATGTGGAGGATTAACTTCACATCTTTGGACATTCATATCACAAGACCTATACATATAGAACTCCAATGGCAGATATGTGATAGGGAAGACAGAGTGATGTCAATAAAGCGCATAAATGTAAACTGCGCCAACATAGGTAGCCACAGTGGGAAACATCACTTACCCTGCATGCGAAACAATGCATGCCATTACAATGCGGTCATTACAATGACTGCATTGTTATATCGCATGCCATTACAACGCAAGCCCTTACAACGACTTGCTGTAGGGGGCAGAAGGTGTTGGATTTTAAATCCAACACCTTCCCTACTGTTGCACAGACTGGAGTTGGAATAGTAAATTATACTTTTCCAACATCCAGCGCCCCCCTACAGCAAGTCATTGTAATGACTTGCGTTGTAATGCTATGCGATGTAACAATGCGGTCGTTGTAATGACTGCATTGTAATGACATGCGTTAGAAATGCATGCGTTATAACGTAGCCTATTCACCCACAGTATTACACTGACCTACATCGAAAGTGCAGAGATCTGGAAACCCTGGACAGTGATATGGGGAGGGACTTCAATTGTATCCTAAATGTAGACTTGGATAGAACACAGGGGGCTCCCAGAGGAGGGTCAAAGAGGTGTAGCATATCATGAACTATAAGAAACTGACAGGCGTAAGGAAAAACAAGCCCCCGTACATCACTTTTTACATATTACTCTACAGTACGGGATTTGCACCCTTGCATTGACTATTGGTTCCTCTCTGGAGATGCCACTGCATGGGTGTGAGAATTCACACATTTACAACACACATACCCAAACCATGCACTGATTCTCCTGCATCTGGATCTGCTGAGAAAAATATACTGATATATCAGCTGTATATTTCATTGGAGGCCCTGCTTGACTCAACATTTAAAAGTGAAGTGGGTGAGCCAAATGGGGAATACTTTCATAATAATGCGGGCTTGGTGTATGAAGCATTTAAGGCATACATTTGTGGAGATATGTTTTGTCAAACAATCTGGCATAACTAGATCCATCTGAAGCAGTGTAGACAGGTTAGACACGGAAACAGGGAAGTTTGGAGCAGCTCATGCCTTGCCTGGGGATGAAAAGGCCTTTAAGGTGATCTACTCCAAAGATAAAGAATTTTGCAACATGGGGAGAGACATTTTTAGGGAAATACACAGTGGTTAGAGCTTGTGGGGAGGGAGAGAACCCCAGTAGATCCCTAGTGAGAATATTAGGACTTAGATGGGCTGCAGGAAAGATCTCTTGTATAGAAGCTGTGGATGACCACAATGTTTATGACCACTCTAGCATAAACAGATTTAGAGAATGCTATGAAATAATATACTTCTCCCAAATGATGAGCATGGAGGCCTACATGAATAAACAGACAATGGCCTGGCTTGAAAAGTTTGGTAAAGAGGTACCGGCGCATCTCAACAGAAGAGATCAAAAACATCACCAGGAGAATGCTGGGTGGTCACTCCAAAGGTGCAGATAGACTTACAGTTCTTTTATATAAAGTATACAGAGATGCACTTGTCGCACATGTTCTATCATATTGTAGGCTGAGGAGGATTTTGACAGTGGACAAATCCCTCCCACCCTCAGAGAGGCAATCGTTGTAACTTAATAGAATCCAGATAAAACAGTGGGACCATGTGCCTCATAAAGACCTCTCTACCTTTTTCTTTTTCAATAATAATTTATTGTTTATAGAACAAATAAAGAAAGAAAAGAAACAAAAATCAAGCTTGAGAAATACATCACTGTATACATGAGCCTGTTCACATAATGGAATGCAATGTTCACAGTAAGTTAATTACGAATAGTGCGCATGCCAACGGGTCTGGCAATCCACTAGGGTAATTAGTCCAAAGCTGTGATTACTTAGTTCAACAGTAGCAAGAATAATAGCAACAAAAAGTGATAATATAATATAGTTCTAGTGACCCCCACATTTAGAGTAAGTTAAGCTATAACCCACCTCCATCCCTTAGGACCCCCCGATCTTGGCATCCAAACCTGTCATTGAGGTTCCTTGCTCCAAAGGGCATCTACCTCTTTACTTCTTAAATACAGACATGGAAATCCTGGCAAAATACATAGCTATTCGACTCTTGCCACATATGACAGGGCTGGTGCAACCTGACTAGGCCAGTTTTATACCACAAAGATCAACCACATGTAACCTGCATACATTGTTCAGTAGGGTAATCCCCGACACTAATGCTGAGGTCGTATTTTTAGACACTGAGAAGGCATTTCACTCACTACAGTGGGCTTAATTGATGGATGTGCTAAGAAGTCTGGGAATTGGGGGAGTACTACTTAAATGGATATTTCAACTGTACACTGAGCCTACAGCCATAAATTGAATTAATGGGAATTTTTACAAATCAATTCATATTAACCACGATACACCACAAAGATGCCCTCTGTCCCTGCCTTGGCTTCTGAACCACTGGCATGTATACTCCATGAGTTTCATTCACAAATGGGACTGGCGTTCTCTGGAAGGAGACTGATAGCAACTGCATATGCCGCGCAGAAGACATCCTACTATATATCACAGATCCAGAAACTAAACACTCCCCAATCATTTGAGGAAATACTGAGCTTTAGTGGCATTCAGGCTTCAAAATTAACTCGAACAAATCAATGAGATTCCCATTGAGGGAAAATACTAGGCACTGACGTTTAGCATTTGCATTGCAGTGAATGGATAACTCTATGAAGTACATGGGAATAGAAATACATTGTGATGTAGAAGAGGGAACTCATGATAACCATGAGGCAGTGCCGGTTAACCTGCAGGGAGGGTGGATAGCTGATATAAAATCCTGTTGTCCCTGTTTGGCCGAATAGGATAATATCGATGACAGTCCTCTTCTCCACCTTAAATACCTTAGTGATAAAACTTGCAAGGACTGGGAAACAGCCTAGGATATGCTGGGCCATTCTCACAGCCCCTTATGAGTATCTGCTCTTCATTTTGAATTGTATTTGCATACTTCCCAGACACATCTTGTACACTACTCGTTCCATGGTCCACCCAATTTTCTGCAATTGGTGGCTGAATGTAAAACGGTGTCGCCTCTACCTTTATAGTGGTAATGTTTATCTCTAGGGGCAGGCCATGTGTTTGTCTTAACCAGTAAAATGTACTAGACACTCATGGAGAAGAGTCAACATGCTTAGAAAAAAGCATAGTTTGACCACTGATGGAACTGAACATTGTATACACGGGCACACGATTTGAAGGCCGTATCTTTAAAACTATCGATCAGTTCAGAGGTGAAGTGACTGCCTTAACATCTCTCGATATTTTTCTGTGGTATAGACTTTGAAAGGTGCTTAAGACCTCACTTCTAGATTAATCAAAAGAACTGGGGGGCATATTATCAAGCACCGCGTTAAAATTATCGCCGCTTTAGCGGCAGTTTTCTGCCGCTAAAGCGGCGATAATATTAACGCCGTTTCTTGATAATATGCCCCTAAATTCGAAGGAACCTCATGGATGCAGGGCCATAGGATTTATTTAAGAACAATGGGGCATATTATCAAGCCAGGCGATAAAATTATCGCCGCTTTGGCGGCAGAAAACTGCCACTAAAACGGCGATAATGGGCTTGATAATATGCTCTATGGAATTCCATTTGAAGCCCATGTTAGACGTCCTTCACATCTAACATGGGCTTCAATAGGAATTCCATAGAGCATATTATCAAGCCCATTATCGCCGTTTTAGCGGCAGTTTTCTGCCGCTAAAGCGGCGATAATTTTATCGCCTGGCTTGATAATATGCCCCCAACAGAGTACTGCCTAGGAATAAATGGATGGGAAAGTGGGATTGGGTCAATAACTTTATTGAACTTGAAGTTATTTTTAGCTTATATTGGAATGCCTCTAGATGCAGCCATAACTATCAGTATGGTTATTCAATGTCACTACTACAGTGCACAATGCTCTATAGCTTGACATTAATTGAGAGGGCCGGCCAAACATTAATGCGCACTAAAGCGGGTGCTACCACTACTCCCCTGCGAGCAGAGCAGCCCCGCCCCGCCCCGCCAACCAAAGCTGTGGGAAGTAGGACAAAATAAAATGATAATAAACCCAGTTATTATCATTTTATTTTGCCTTTCTGTCACTGCTAAAAAGCAGTGGGGCGACGCTCCTCCGCCTTAGTGAACTACTCTTCTGTTAAATTGCTTTGTTATGTTGTAGTTTGTATTATGCTGTGGAATAGTTGTTTTGTCTTGCTAGTCTATCTTATGGTTCTATGCTTGCGTTGTTCTGTTGCTTTGTCGTGGGGGTGTTCTGAAATTTATTTTTTGTTTTGTTTTTCTGTTAATTCAGTGCGTTATGTGGTTGTTGTAGCGCTGATTAGTGTGGTTTTTTTTTTACAGTGTTTGTTTAATGCTGTGTTGTGTTGTTACAGGACTGTTTGGAGTGGAATATAATGTTGTTGCTTAGTCTGCTGCTGTGTTGTATTCAGAGACGTTTTATGGCATGGGCAAAGTGGACTCTGGCCCAGAGCCACAGCTTTTCAGGGCCCCCTGATAGAGCCAGCTCTGTTCTGCAGAGAGTCTTGCCCTGATGACCTTAAATGGTTCTCAAACAGATTGTTTTGAATACTGTTTACCTTCAATGTATTTTTATTAATGTGAGTGATGAGTGAGAGTATATTATAAACATTTTGCAGAGAAATGTTGTGTTTATGTTGCATGCAGCTCCATAAAAAAGTTCCTTTTAGACCAAAACAGAACCTCACGTTTGAGAAATGAGAGAGTGTCGCAGATATTATTTGCAGTAATATTGGCGAGATGCTGCTGTGCTACAATATTGAAAACGCACATCACTATCCCTGAATATTATATGCAACAATTTTAGAATTTGGACGAATGTTCCTGTGCACGGTCAAAGACCTGGCCAAATGAGGGCATGAAAGGGCAGAAATAGGATCATTAAGTCAAACCTGTTCAGAACAGGGGCCCCCAAAATATGTTTGGCCCAGGGCCCCCAAAATCCTTAAGATGTCCCTGGTGTTTCATGCAGTGTTTTACACCCTGCCCCCAACCAATGCTGGCGTGTTTCGAGCACAAATCAGGGCTTTTCATCATGATTTTAGTGAACAACAAAACATTCCCCACTTCCAAATAGTGTAATATTAGCTTCGACTCTAGAAATGTTCAGAACTTTCCAGCATTAGGGTGTGGACATTGCTGTGTGAACAACTAAACAATCCAATCCACGAAAACACACTTTTGCCGTGGAAAATCGACGTATTTTAAGCAGGTTCATGAATGATGCTTCTTTCCTTGTAAACTCCTTAGGGAATGCGTTCTCTGTTGCAGATACCAGTCCTACGCCCCACCTCGGTTCTGACTCAGAGAACCTGCGGATCCCCCTCCTGCTGACTCACGAGCTCGCGCGTTCGGTAAGCTGTGCTCCCAGGTGTTGTCATGGCAGGCAGCCCAGGCGGGCCTGCCTGCTGGCGCGAGCTTTATTTTCAAGCTAGACATGAGGACATGGGATTTTTTTTCCTGTAAAACACCCTCTCTGTGGGAGTTTACCCAATTTCGAAAAAAAAGTACCAAAATATCACAGGCTCCATTCCAAGCTTCAGTAGGGCAGGTTATGCTTTTGGCAAGATGTTTTTTTAAATTATTAATAAGGGCCCGAATGGGGGCTCCTGGGGGTGGCAATCGCAGATTGTCCACCCCCGGGCTGCTTCGGGCAATGGTATGCCCAGACAGGTGGCGCGCGCGCGGCGCGCTTGGCTTGTTTAGCGTGAGCAAGTGGTGACGTATTAACCGTCACTCACTGCCACTGAGGTGCGCTGAAGAAGGCGGTGGCGTTTTTTGGCGGCGGTTTTGAAAAATTCACTTAATAGGTACGATAATGGAGGGAGAGATTAAAGCAGCCGCTTCGGTACGGGAAGCGCTGCGCACGCTGTGTGAGGCGGGACGTGAGGACCTCATTATGCCGGGTGTGCTGTCTCAGGCATGGGTGGGCATGGACAGGAAGACGCGCGGGGCGGCGGGGGGTGTCTCGGCTGCAGTGGTGGCCTGTATGTCGAGCGAGAGCTCCCCTGCTCGTTCTATTGAGGGCAAGGGCTTAAATGACAAGATTTTACCTCAGGTTGAGGGCGCTTCAATGTCACAGGCTCCTGGGGATGTTTCTTCACCGGCAATCCTGAAGAGAGGGAGGGGCAGGCCGCGCACGCGCGTCTCCAAAGTGTTGCTGCCTCAGCAACAAGATACAACACAAAGGGGCCCGGCTTCTATACAATTAACAGTAGTTGTTTCAGGTAAAGAAAATACACCTTCTGGTGGCTTGAGGCCGGTATTGCAGGAAGGGCTGGCTGGTAATCAAGCATTGGCAGCACGCAAGCATGACATTTGCATTTTTAGGCAGAAAAGTTTGAGTGGCTCAGCTGGGGGCACAACATTTTCTGGTGAACGAAGTTTATCACCGTTTTTTTCCAGAGTGGGGGGTGATTCTAGGGCTTGTTCAGGGCAGGGTCTTGGCGCCTCGGACATAGGCGAGGCTACGGCAACACAGGTACATGAAGAATTTTTGCTGGTACCTGACAGGGTGGGGTTGGTAAGGGGAGGGGGGGGGCGCCAGTTTGGGTGTTGGGAATCGGGGGGGAACTCAGGTGTACGATGACGTTGTCAATCCGCCTGATGGCTGTTGGGTTTGGCTGCCTTCAGAAATTAAGGACTCGGCGCGGCTTTCACGTTTTCAAGTTGAGGGTGCGCCAGCAGCTGCAGGGTCAAGCGCCTTGCAGCCCGCCGGGGGAAAAACGCTGCCATGCACAAAAAAGGGCAGTGGGAGTTCTACATCCAGGCTTTTGGCGTCCTGCAACGAACGAAGCGGAGAGTAGGGGAATTTTTGGGCGAAATTTCCCACGCCTTTGGATCCCAAGAAGGCGGCCCGTTTTGCGCCACAGATAAAATGGACTGTGTATGATGGGGGTGTTGGGGACGGGGAATTGCCGGGTTGCAGTACAAGGGGTGGTAGAGCAGGTGAGGAAGGGGGTTTGAGGCGCAAGCAGGGAGAAGTGGATACCGTTTCTTTGGAGGAGGGGGAAATTGGGGATGAAGATGACCTGGCGCAGGATTTTTCTTTTTCTTTGGGGAGCATGGGGGGGGGTCTACTAAAGATTTTTCCAGAAGTTATTTTTCACAGGGAAAAGAAAAGGTGGAGACAAATACAGGGAGCAAGTCACGATCAGAAACTACAGGGAGGAAGAGAAGAGTGTTTTCGGAAGGCAGACAGGCCATACCAACAGGTGAGGCACTTACGAAATCACGTTGTAAGATTTCATGCGTGGATAAGGGTGTGGGCACGGAGGGAGGCGGAGTCAAGTCAACACGAACGGCAGCCAGTCAGGCAACTGAGGATAATAGCAGCTCGGGCAAACAGGATCAGGAGTCTACAGGTAAAGATGAAGGGACAAAAACGGAGGTGGGTGCAACACAATCATCTGTTTTAAAGCGCTTACCGTATATGGGTTTCTCGATGCCATTGGGTGCTCATTTGTCCAAAACCACGAAAGAAAAGATTTGGAAGGGTGAATTTGTGGATGTTTTTAAGCTATTACACAGGGAGGTCCAGGCAAAGGAGGGTTCCAAAGAGGAGGCGTGGGAGTTGTCCAGAAGGCCTAGGGTACCCACCAATATTGATTCCTGGACCTCGGCGTTTCTTATCTTTGCAAGCGTATATTGCGAACATTTCCCAGACAGGTCAGTGGCCATATTTAAATATATGGACACCATTAGGAAAGCTGCCATTGAGTTTGGTGGGTATGCATGGCTGCGGTATGATGAGGAATTCAAAGCGCGGTTGGTTCTTTTACCTGAAAAACCATGGGGTGAGGTGGATAATGAGCTTTGGGTTCAATTGATGTATCCACAAAGGCCCCCGCCAACCAACTACACAGCGAGTGGTTTAGCGGTACACTTTCGGCCCTTTCAAAGCAAGCCCACCCTGGGGGGGGTGGGTAGTTCGAACAAACAACAAATTGCAAGTTCCGGTGCTTGTTGGAACTTCAACAAAGGGTTTTGCAACAAATATCCTTGCAAATACAAACATGAATGTTCACGTTGTGGAGGGAAGCATGCAGTCACGCAATGCTTCGGGGAGCAGTGGCAGTGGGGGGGGAACAGCTTGCCAAGTAGAGGTAGGGGCGGGGGCCCTCAATCTGGTGTCAAAGGCTTCTACACCAATTAATATCGGGAAATTGACTGCATACTTAGCACATTACCCTGACATACACGAAGCTTCTCTACTTGCATGGGGTTTCAAGGAGGGTTTCAAGCTAGGCTATCAAGGACCCAGGTGTCGCCGTTTTGCAAAAAATTTAAGGTCTGCGGAGGAGCTCCCCCAGGTGGTGAAAAAGAAACTGTTGACAGAGGTGGCTGAGGGTAGGATGGCAGGCCCTTGGAAGACCTTATTGTGTCCCCTCTGGGGGTGGTGCCCAAAAAGGCGGAAGGTGAGTTTCGTATGATCCACCATCTTTCCTGGCCTCAAGGGGAATCCATCAATGACTTCATTGCCAGGGAGGATTCCATGGTAAGGTTTGTTTCTGTGGACACGGCTTTTGGGTTGATAAGGCTTGCTGGGCAGGATTCAGAGCTAGCAAAATGTGATATCAAGGCGGCCTTTCGGCTGTTGCCGGTTCACCCATCAGGTTTTTCCTTACTAGGCATACATTTTGAGGGACAGTTTTTTGTGGATAAGGCCCTTCCCATGGGTTGCGCAACGTCGTGCAGGCTATTCGAAGCTTTCAGCTCTTTTTTGCAATGGTGTTTTTCATGGGTATCAGGCCATACGGGAGTGACACACTATTTGGACGATTTTCTGTTCATAGGTGCGGCAGGTTCACAACAATGTGCCAAAGCATTAGAGGATTTTGAATACTTTGCACAAGATTTGGGCGTTCCATTAGCGCCTGAGAAAACTGAGGGGCCGAACTGTTGTTTAACTTACCTGGGTATCGAAGTGGACACCCACAGGATGGAGGCTAGATTACCGAAGAGTAAGGTGTCTGAGATCACCAGAATTCTGGAACATGCCATAGGAGCTAACAAGTTGAAATTGTGTGAGGTGCAGTGTTTACTGGGCCATTTGAACTTTGCCTGTAGGGTGGTCCGGGCAGGGAGGTCATTCTGCAGAAGGTTGGGATTTGCCATGTCGGGCATTCAGATGCCACATCACAGAATCAGAGTTACCGCCAGTATAAGGGCGGATTTGGTAGTATGGCTACGCTTCCTGAAAGATTTCAACGGTGTCACAATCTGGTCTTTGGATGTTGATTTCAACTGGGAAATACAGTTGTATTCGGATGCATCGGGCGCAAATGGTTTTGGCATATTTTGGGAGGGGAAGTGGTGTTCAGAACGGTGGCCACAGGCATGGATTGAGGGAAAAAGGAGCATTGCTTTTCTGGAATTTTTCCCGCTTATAGTGGCATTGGCCATTTGGGGCCCACAGCTAGCCAACAGGGCAGTAGTTTTCAACGTAGACAACAAAACTGTGGTAGATCTAGTTAATGGACAGAAGGTCAGGGACACAAAGCTGTTAAAATTGTTACAAAATTTTATGCTAAGATGTTTGCAATTTAATATGATTTTCAAAGCCAAACATATTGCGGGAGTGGCAAATAACATCGCAGATGCCCTCTCTCGTTTTCAGTGGACGAGATTCCGTGGTTTGGCGCCCGGAGCAGACAGTCAGAAGACATCGGTCCCTCGGGAGGTGTGGGATCTAGCGAATTGACCACGCATCATCTCATCGAGAGCTCTTTGGCTACCAGCACCAAGTTGGCTTACAGACGGGCTTGGCTGGAATTTTTAGAGTCAGGAGCTAAGTATAGATCTCCTAGCGGGGCAGGTTTCAGGCAGCGTAATGATGACATCATTAGATTTATAATGGATAACATCAGAAGAGGCATATCTTCCACTACTATAGCGGGGAAGTTGGCCGGGGTGTCTTTTTACGGGAAATTCTTTTGGGGGTATGAACCTTCGGCGGGGGAGATGGGTCGGAGAGTCCTGCAAGGTTGGGCAAAAATGAAAAAGAGGGGTCAGTATAAGAGAGAACCCATATCACTTAGGTTGTTACACAATATTATCTGTGTTTTGGGCGGGGTCTGCTTTTCCCAATTTGAATGTAAATTGTTGAAACTATGCATGATTTGGCTTTTCTTTGGGGCATTCCGTATTTCGGAATTGTTGGGTACAGCTCATGTCGAGGGACTAAAAGTACAGAATGTGTCCATTTCCCGCTCTTCCATTTCCATTTTTTTGGAGCAGTCTAAAACAGATCAGGTGGGTAAAGGATCCACTGTGGTTTTACAAGCGATTAAGGGCCAGCTATGCCCTTTGAGAGCATGGTCAGATTTCATATCTGCTGGAGGGGCAGCATCAAGGTTTGTTTTCAGGCATCAGGACGGCTCCCGGTTAACGGCCTACCAAACCCTGGCGATCCTGCGCAGAGCGTTGGTAAGGGTGGGGGAGGTCCCCTGTCAATTTGGGACTCATTCCTTTCGCATAGGAGCGGCTTCAGAGGCTGCCAGGTGGGGTTTTTCTATCAGTGAGGTAAAGAAGCTGGGCAGATGGACTTCTGATTGTTGCTTACGCTACATTCGCCATTTAGAGAGTGAGGTCCCTAAATCATGATACTAATTGCCCTTTCTTTTCAGGTCCTTGTGCCAGTGATGCATTTTCTCAACGCCGGGTATGGATCATTGGACATTCGTTTATTAAGTGGGCCGCTAAGCAGGCTGAGAAAAGGCAATTTGGGAGAAACTTAGGCTTTCGGTCGGAGGAGATCCTGTTGTCATGGTTTGGTAAGAGCGGCATGAGATGGGGTCAGCTTTTGCCTCTTATCAGTGAACTGTCCTGTAGAAGCAAACCGGCAATGTTGCTGATTCATCTTGGGGAAAATGATATCATTCAACTGTCAGGTCTTGGGTTAATTATAGACATGAAAGCAGACCTCAAAATCCTCTTAAAGACATTGCCTGAAACGCATTTGGTTCTAACAGCACTAATGCCACGACGAGTTTGGAAAGGAGCAGAAAAGTTTACAGCAGTCGAGAGGGCAAGACGCAAAGCGAATAGAGACCTTCATCGTTTTTGTCACGAGGTGGGAATAGGTTGGTTGTCTCATGACTCCATTTCAAAGGATGATTATCAATTTTTTAGACACGATGGGGTCCACTTATCTTTTATAGGTAATGAAATCTATTTGCTAAATATAAGGGAAGAGGTTTCGAAGAAGTTTCAGATTAACACATGGTGTTAGTTACGATGTTTTGGCGACATTCGTTTTCTATGCATAAAATGCATTGTGTTGTGGGGAAAGTTTTGGTTGAGACATGTATCTTTGCTCTAATGTATAGTCATGCAGCACTTTACCTTCACAAAAAGTTTTTATCTTTCCCTCCCTTCTCATTTTCTTGTCCTTCCACCACCCCCCCACCCTACCACCCTCTTCCCCCATGATTACTTAGAAATGTTAAATTTGCTTACAAGGGATGAATTTATATTTTTCTTGTTTGAAATATTGCTGGTTTTGGGGATTGAGATTTTGGCAAATCTGAGGTTTATGGATTGCTATGTACGAATAAAGTTTTACCTGTTGGGCGACAGTGGTGGCATGTGTTACATTAACTGATGACAAGCGTCCAGTCAAGGGGATTGGAGTTCTTCTTTGCTGGGGGGGGGGAAACTCCCGTGTCGGGGTTTTTCCCGGTGGCAGAGTTGGAGGAGAGCAAGACAGGCAGGAAGGGTTGGGGGCATCAGGAAGAGTTTCGGACAGAGGGAAGCAAGGGAGCGAGGTTGGAGGCAAGGGGTAGGCAGGAGAGGTAGATAGGGGTTTGGGGAGGAGGATTAGGCACGACAACGTTAGGGGAAGACGGTTGTTGGGGAAATTTGGTAGGGGTGGGGGGTGATAGGTAGGAATAAGTATTTGTGATAATTTTGTATTATTTGCCACCTGTCCAATAAAGCGGCCTTTTTCCCCACTTATTGGCCCAGGGTCATTATTATTGCCCGATGGGGGCTCCTGGGGGTGGCAATCGCAGATTGTCCACCCCCGGGCTGCTTCGGGCAATGGTATGCCCAGACAGGTGGCGCGCGCGCGGCGCGCTTGGCTTGTTTAGCGCGAGCAAGTGGTGACGTATTAACCGTCACTCACTGCCGCTGAGGTGCGCTGAAGAAGGCGGTGGCGTTTTTTGGCCCGCCCGCCCTCCCCATATGTAAAAAAAAAAAAAAAAAAAGAGATATATATATTTATATAGGTTAAAAAACAACAAAACAAAAAAAAACCCTTTGGGTGGTTGTCACTTGGCCAGGTGGCAGAGTTGGAGGAGAGCAAGACAGGCAGGAAGGGTTGGGGGCATCAGGAAGAGTTTCGGACAGAGGGAAGCAAGGGAGCGAGGTTGGAGGCAAGGGGTAGGCAGGAGAGGTAGATAGGGGTTTGGGGAGGAGGATTAGGCACGACAACGTTAGGGGAAGACTGTTGTTGGGGAAATTTGGTAGGGGTGGGGGGTGATAGGTAGGAATATGTATTTGTGATAATTTTGTATTATTTGCCACCTGTCCAATAAAGCGGCCTTTTACCCCACTTATTGGCCCAGGGTCATTATTATTGCCCGATCGAATGCTGAAGCTCAATGGAGAAGAAAAAGTTACAATGAACCTTTAATTTTTATCAAGTTTCGTACATTTTCTGCGAGAACCCCCCATCCCCCCCATCAAGAGAACCCGATGGGGTGGAAGTTTTCTGTTAGGGACGGTCAAAACATAGAACTCGCTTCCAGCCAGCATAAAGAACAGCCCTTCTCTGTTAGTGTTAAGGAAATCATTAAAAACCTGGGGGCATATGTATCAAAACCCGAATTTGCGAATCTCAAATAGCGATTTTTTGAGAATCGCTATTTGAGAATCGCAAAATGGGATGTATTTAAAATATCGCTAATATTTAGCGATTTCTTAAAATTCCTTAATTGCGATTAGCAAATTGCAAAATCGCAATTAAGGAATACCTTCCCATTCATTCCTATGGGCCAGGAGACCCATAGGAATGAATGGGAAGTAATTCTCAAATTGCGATTCGCAATTTGCTAATCGCTATTTGAGAATAATTTCAAAGGTGCAAGGGTGTCAAGATGACACCCTGATGCACCCCTAAAATCAGCATGTGTGGACATATGGCGCACATGCATGCCCTAAGGGCATGTATGTGCGCCACGTGGCACTTATTAAAATTTAAAATAGTGCATTTTTAAAAGAATTCGCAAATTACCACCAACTAGAAGTTGGTGGTAATTTGCGATTTCTTAAGGATTTTTCGCAAAACTTTGTTGCCTGTTACATTCCATTTAAGAAATCGCAATTTGCGATTTCTTAAATGCTTACGAAAAGTTAGGAAATCGCAAAATTAGCGATTCCTTAAATTTGCGCTGAAAAATGGCTCATACATACCGTTTAGCGGTTTTTTATTCGCAAACGCTGTTTTTTGCGAATCGCAGCGTTTGCAAGTAAAAAATCGCTTGATACATATGCCCCCTGGCTTTTTGCCTATTAACTAGATCTTACACAGCTCCTCGGCACCTTACTGAACTTGCTGGTATTAGCGCCTAGCCGCCCTAGGGCATTTGTGCGCTATATAAATGTTAAAATCAAATCAAATCGAGACAGAAATCGCTTGGATAAAAGCATATTACTGCAGCATTTATCTTCCTTCTCCCTGCAGACACTTATAAATGCAGTACCAGTTTAAGGCAACAGCACCTAACCCCTTGTAGTGTCCTGCTGGACACGTTCTAGTGTCGCAGCAGGCACTTGTTTTAACAGCCACTCCCACGAGGGCTGGACACACATGCACCCCACACCCCTCCAACACAGGTGTCACGAGTGACAAGAGCCTGTAAATAAAAGGGCCAGAGTGCACGTGCTTGTGGCCAGTTAACCAGCATGCTTCATGTGTCTGTGTGCATCATTTTAGTAGCATGTGGGCCTAGGGCTCACAACACTACAATGGCGACAAGTGGGTCTGACCCCACACGCCGTGCTTCCCGCCGTTCTCAGCTGCGAAGGAGGTGGGGATAACTCCACTAGCACGGCTGCAGCTGTTTGCCCGTCGAAGTGAGCATCTAGCTCCTACAAAGGTGGTCTGTGCGGGAGGAAGAGAGACCGGAGACGGCCTCTCTCCAAAATCTTGCCATCTGCAGAGCACATGCTGTGACACCCCCCAGGTAGGACTGGGCCCACAACAGAAATGCCCCAACCTAGTGCGGTGCCCGTAATTTGCACAGGCCTGCTGCCATTAGTTCCGGCAAGAAGAGGAGAAACCTCCCAGTAAGGCACACGAAACCCCTCAACAAGCACCTTAAGTCGTGGCAGAGTACCCTGCAATCACCTTGCCTCCTCAGCTACCATCCGTCTACAGAGAGCTCGACTGCCATACTCAGCTGACAGAGCGGCGTGGCAGTTATGATGTCATTGAATCATGGTGCCGTCGTGTGCACACGGTACAGTCAAGACACGCAACGTACACAGCGCCCAATAGCGCAGAAGCAAGCCCCTGTGCCTCCCGGGGCTCCTGCCTTGCACCAGTGTTACAACACAGCACGGCTTGCAGTGAAGGAAGTTGCCAAGGCATTGAAGCGCTGGCTGCGCTGTAACCTAGTGGCTGTTTACAGTTACCGTGCTAGAGAAAAGAGAGCAAGGTACAGGACAAGAGAGGGGCTCCTCAGACGATGGCAGCACCCCGGCAGCTTATGAGACAACCTGCAACAGAGGCAGTGTCGCCCACAAAAAAGCCGCCCTGCTTGCCACCCGGGCGACCTTTATAGTAAAAAGTTACATGCCACACCAGCAGTGAGAGCAACCTGTGACCGCAGAGCCTTGAACTGGTGAGGGGAAGCGGCAGACCTAATCAGGTGATAGTTATAGCAGTGCCGCCAGCGTGCGGAGACTGAGCGAGGAACTGCAGGGCAGAAGGTGAGTTCTGCACCGCCGTACCACCGCTGCTGAGATTGGAGCAGTAGGTGCTGCACTCCCCCTGGTGGCTGCATACCACCTCCAAGGGGGACTTGAATGCGGCGGCCCTGACTGAGGAGATCCGGCAGCATGAGCAACATGCCCGCAAGATGAGGAAAGTTGTTGTGGCCTCCCGTAATGCCTGCAGCGCCAAAGAGACCAAAGTGTTGCCGTTGCTTCTCTGAAAAAGCCCACACCGCCACCTAGCAGTCGCTGTGACTCCCCACTCACACCAACAGCAATAGATCCACAATGCGTCCCGACTGGTACCTAGACTTTGATTTGCCGCCCTGTTACCTCATAGGTACATGAAGCCTGTAATGACCCCAGTTACCTGAGCAATACACGGTGCAGGAAGAAGCTGCGGAGGCATAGCCAGAGGCTGGGCTACCCTAAGCAGCTCCCCACCAGCAAGACAGACAGTTGTGCAGCTGCTCTGAGTGCCACCTCTTCAGCACAAATCTCAGCAGCACGGTTTGCAGTGGCTGCACTGCCACCATGTCGCCGTTTACAGTTACCGCGCTAGTCGAAAGAGAGCAAGGTAGAGAGATTCTGCCCTGCACCTGCACCTGCAGCTCCACCCCAATGTGGCTCCCAGCTTCAGCAAAGTTGCCGTGCAGAAGTGAATGCAACGGCACCTGGTGGCCACAGTCCCACACCACACCAGGGCCTACTAAAGACTGCAAAACAAAGTGGCCCCTTCAAAATCTTCTGCTTCAGCAAAATTCATAGCCTGCAGTGTTCATGCATAGGAGAGGCCTCAGCAATTTTACATACCAGAACTCTGCAAGAGGAAGACAAGAGCACTGCCTGCGGCTCCTGCGAAGGACAGAGAAAAGAGAAACTAGACAGGTGAGCACCAACTACCTTATGTTGGCTGCCCATCAGTTGCTGAAAGGGGGAGAGACAGGGAACCCCCATAAGGAGCCACAAGATGCTCACAGCTGCCCTAACCGCAAAAGCTGCCCAGAGTCCAGATACACCCAAGAAGCAAAGCTAAAGACAGCAAGACCTACTAGACAGCTAGCGAGCCCCAGGGACCACTGTGTGCAACACACGCACCCCCCTAGAGGCGTGTGTTGAACGCTCATGAAGATAGCACTGCACGTCCCCCAGTGGCTCCCTGCCACCTCCACAAAGAGAGAAAAGTAAGAACTGGAAAAGTATGCCCAGTGGGCCCCTCAATGGTAGTCAGCCATCACCACAAGTGAGAAGAGCATGGGCATCCTCACAGACACAAAGCAAGTTACGTTAAGCACCTGGTTTCCTGCCAGCTGCCAGCAAAAAAGATGCTGCACATGCTCAGCGCTTCCCGGAGAAAAAAGAGGAGCAGACAGGCCAAGCATGGCTGGATGCAGGAGGGGGACCCTCTACATCTTCACTGCAGAAGCACAGTCCTGCAGTGGGCCAAAGACGGTAAATATGGAGTCACCAGTGGCTCATTACAGGCAAAAGGAGAGTCACACACTCTCAAGTGGCAAGCTGCCGCCATCACAGCTCCCTACTGCCCATTGAAGCAATTCCCAGAAGAGGGAACACCCAGAGTTGGAGCATCAAGAAGCTGCCTGAAGAGGGACAGATGAGACAGGTGGTTGGACGCCACCCAGCACCCAGGAGGAAGAAGAGAGACTGGAAGTCTCACCCACATGGTCCATAGACCACTAAATGTTGATAGACTCTGTTGGCCTGTTTGAAAGATGGTACATGCCTAGGCCTTGTTGGCCTGTTTGGAAGATGGTGCATGCCACTGCAGCCGAAGAAAGAACTGAAAAAAATAATGACAATCCCAACACCATGAAGAACCGAACTAACACAGATGAGCTGGAAAGAATAACAAGGAGAGAAGTACAAGGACTTGTACCACTACAAGCCAAGTGTACACCCACAGACACAAGACAGCCACCAAGGCAGAGCAACGTCCCTGGAGACAGTTCAATGGGAGAAACACAGCCGCCAGCACGTCTCTCCCCCAACGCTTCCCAGTGTGACCGTCAGATCCTGAGAGTCGGCAGTTTGAGTCAGATCGCATCCCTGCTCGTGACCGCAGATGCCACAGAAAAAGAACGGCACCAGCAAAGATACGTGACTGCGAAGTGCCTCTGATCATCCTTACTCCAAATGAATCATCACCACTTGTCATACAGGTCTAATGGCAACCACATCATCTATGCAAAAACAGCAATTGATAAACAGAATGCAGAACAATGTCATACATTCACCCCAGTACAGAGATCTGGGTCTAAATCGAACAGGGCAGGGTTACAAGCCCCAAGCGACACTTTTACGCCGCCGTTGTGTCACTATTGTGACACAGCGGCGGCGTAAACCTTGCATCACGTTGCGACTTATTTACAACGTGACGCATCTAGGCAGATGCGTCACGTTGTAAACCCTTGCGCCACATGAAACCTGCGTCAGGTTTCATGTGGGCGTACTGTCGCAGGGTGGGCGTTCCCTGCCAGGAAAGCCCCATAAAACTGACGCAGTGAAATGTACAAGATTTCACGGAGTCAATTTTATGACACTGCTGCGTCAAATCCTTACGCCTGCTTGAAAGCAGGCGTAAGGAGTGACGCACCACGTTAAGTATGGGCGGCCCCTGTGCAATGCAGGAGTTGCAGCGCGCTTGCAACGTGACTCCAGCAATGCGCCACCCGTACGCCACAAGATGCGTCACGCAACTTCCCCTCCTTGCACCATGGTCCGCCGTATTGTAAATGCGACGCATCCGTGGTGGCGCAAGGGGGGATTACGTGACGCATCTGTTCTAGCGCATCCCTGCTGATTTGCAGAGATGCGCCAGAAGTTGTAAATCTGCCACATCGTTTTTTTGCTCACCAAAAACACGAACATTCCTGTTTGCACCCAGCCATATGCAAATCAGTCTTGACCCTGTGCCAAATGGGTACAGGCCAGCCCGAACTGCCAGGCCAGGTCCTCTCTGGACTGGAACTAAGCCTCCTAGGACTGGTTTCGGGGTTTCACCCCTCTTCCGCCAGGATAGCTTGACTCCAGTGGCATGGAGAGCATGGGACCCACGTCTGGGCATACCCGTCCCACTCGGGGTGACAAATTCAAGAACCACATCATCTATGCCATGTGTATGCTGCTGCACTCAGCAGAAGATATGGAAGTGTGACTGGCTGGTCTACACTAGAAAACTGACGACCAACCAAAATCAGGAGGGAAAGTTGTGAAAGGCCATGCCGGAAGCTCAAGCAGACTCTAGCTGCTGGAGGAGTGCATCCATACAAACAAGCAGCAAGCTAACAATGTGACACGATGCTAGAGCAACCTGGCAACTGCACGACGGAAGACCCAAGAGTAAGCTGAAAGAATGCGTGTACAGAGTCTCTGCCTCACGCTTCTTAGCGCATCTATCCAGACACAGTCACCAACACCTCGGCAACCCAAGACATCCAAGTGCAAGTACGCAGATGCCTCCCCAAAGGAAATTGAAATGGCTGCCCATCCTCACTCCCGGTGATAGACAGCTTAAGAACGAAGGCCTGCAACCATCATGGCAAGTCGTCACCAAATGCCGTCCAGGTTCCCCACACGGCTAGCAACCCCTTTACTCAGCCCATGTCAAGTGTGTCAAACACTACCATCCCGAGAGTACCAAACACGTGGACTGGAGTCCTACACCATTGCCATACCAGCTGACTGACAAGAAGAACCAGTGACTACCTGATAACCTGGCTTGCATCCGGATCCCGTTAGTGACAGCACGGCTTGACCAAGATCCATCCACCCCTGAGGTTTGCGCGAGCGACAAGGCAGCGGCTCCTCGGTGGTCTTGCAGCTGCCTCAATGTAGGCACCCGCGCAGCCCATAAGCAGTTCCGTTGCAACCCAGACAAGGGGCCTCCTCCATGCTGGAGTGTTGGACTTGACATTGCCTTACCGACAGACTTCGGGACGTCTAACGGAGAATTTAGTAGATCAAGAAACACCTTCGTGAACCTTCACCATGGACTCCAACCATGCTCACGATGCACCCTGTTTTATGAACTGTTGGGACCTACCACAGATCATCCTTAACTTCAGCTGAGTAGAGCAACTTCAGACCAAAAACATGTTTCCACTGGTATGCTGCTAGAGTGTGGTTGACGTCTCCAAGCCAGCATTTGAGTCCTGAACCACTCACGTTAAATATGAGTGCAAGCAAAGATGGCAAACACAAGGAGATGATGGACGGAGCACTGAAACTTTTCAGACACTCATCCCCAGCCACAGATCTGGGTTGAATCCATCATCGTACTTTAGCTCACTTCGCCACTCCAATTCAGAGCCAGCCATATGCAAATCAGTCTTGACCCTGTTTTTCATGGGAGCAGTCCAGCCTGAACTGCCGAGTCAGGTCTTCCCTGGACTGGAAACAAGCATCCTGGGACTGGTTTTGGGGTAACACTCCTCATCAGCCAGACTAACTTGAATCGAGTGGCAAAGTGAGCAAGGGACTCACGTCTGGGAATACCCTGCTAACTTAGGGCGAACAAAGCAAACACAAGGAGATGATGGACGTAGTGCTGAGACTGAAACATGGCTTAACCCCTCCTCAAACCCCAATATCGGCACCATCACCCCTGACGGCTACAAGATGATACACAAAGACCGCAACCACAAACATGGCAGTGGCATTGCCATAATTTTCCTGGAAACCATCCGTTGCACCATCACCAATGACAACCCAACGGCTCTCATGGAATACCTCAAATTCTGACTACCAATCGTCACTATGAGCAAGGTAAAAGGCACCCTCGCCTACAGATCCCTGGTACCCCAGCCAGCCTTCTGCGATGCCCTCTCCAACCTCATCCCCCTCTTGCTATCAACTCCGTCCACTACGTCCTGCTCTGCAATCTTAATTTCCATGTCGACAACCCCAATGACACCAAATTTACTTCCCTCCTGGAGAACCTCAACAACTTTGGCCTGACCCAACTTGTCAACGAACCCATGCACAAACCCAGACACACACTCGAAGCCATCTTCATCTCCAGCGAAAGAATCAAATTCTTTCACACCACAGAACTCACCTGGACCGACCATGCCATTGTTCACTGTACCACCTCCGACGCCCAGTGCACCTCTGCCAAGCATCACAGCTCCACCCACCACAGCTGGGGAAAGGTCACCGAGATGCAATGGACTTAGGCCCTCAGCACCCCACAACCTGAAACCTCAGCAAATCTCGCGACCAGGCCATCCAGAACTTCTGCACCTGGATTAACAAATGTTCCGACAAGGTCGCCCTGCTGAAACCATCAAAAACCTCCAAACCAGCAGGCTTGTACACCACAGAGCTCATAACCACCAAGCACACCTGCTATCGTCAACAAAAGAGATGGTGCATCAACAAGGACCCCTTCGAAAGAGCCGCACACAATGCAGCCCTCAGTGACTACCACTGACGCATCAAGGAAGCCAAGATAGCATCATCACCAACCGCATCGACACAAGCTAACCACACTAAGGAACACTTCAAAATTGTCAAGGAATTCTCCAACCTGGCAGCCACAGAGAACATCATCCACCCCTCCCAGGAACACCTCTTTGACTACTTCCACAGCAAGATTGCCACCACATACAACAAGTTCGACCCTCAACCCACCACCCTCAGCCTCAACATCCACAATCAACCAGCGAACACCAGCCAAATGATAACCACCTGGTCCCCACTCACGACTCAGACCACCGCTAACATCATGTCGTCTATCCACTTCGGGGCACCCAACAACCCATGACCCCACGATCTCTTCAACCTCGGAGTCAGCCCTATCAGCACAGAATTCTCCAGCATCCTCAACATCTCCATCTCCACAGCAAACTTCCCAAACACATGGAAACACAGGGAGGTCAGACATCTCCTGAAGAAGCCCTCTGCCGACCCCAGCGACCTAAAAAATGACCAACCAATCTCCCTGCTCCTCTAACCAGACAAAGTACTTGAGAAAGCAATCAACCAACAGCTCACCAAATACCTGGAACTCAACCACCTACTCGATACATCAAAATTAGGATTCCATGCCACCCACAGCACCGAGACCATACTGATTGACGCCACAGACAACATAATAACCTTCCTTGACCACAGAGAAACTGTAGCCATGATCCTCCTCGACTGCTCTGTTGCGTTCGACACCATACGCCACCACACCCTCATCAACAGACTACATAACATCGATATACAGCAAAACCCCCTCAAGTGGATTGCCTCTTTCTCCTCAGGACACACACAGAGCATCCAACTGCCCCCTTCACCTTCGTACCCAAGGACTTCATATGCGGCGTACTCCAAGGATCTCCTCTCTGCCCCACCCTGTTCAACATCTATTTGACCCCCCTCACTGATGTTGTCACATCCCCCGAGCTCAACATAATCTCCTACGGTGACGACACTCAACTTATCCTTTCACTCACCGGGAACCCCTCCACCGTCAAAACCAATTTCAGCAATGCCATGACTGACGTAGCCAAATGGATGAGGGACATCAAGGCAGATTCTGCATAACTTGACCAAAATTAGCTCACATTGAACAAATCAAATGCAATATCATCATTATAGGACTCTTTAGCTCTAACCCATTGCTAAGGTAGGTGAATTGTTCTGTTAGCTTCCACAGCAACTGCAGTCCAGAGATATAAAATACAATATGAAACTTTCTCAAAAACAGGCTCATGCATTAGTGTGTTCGCTTCCACCACAACTGTAGTCCAGAGATGTAAAGTACAACATGAATCATTCTCAAATAAATGCTAATACATTAGTTTATTTGCAGGTCTTAATCAGAACTTTCAGTGGAATTGTATTTCAGAATGATACATCAGGAACATGATGGAGAGCTTCATTCACAATATATGCACTGCTCTCCAAGGAAAGTTACTATCTACCGCACAATACACTGCAGAGAGAGAAGACTTGTGAAGGAGCAAGGATTTGTTTATATGAGACTTGCTCAGACTCAATTCACTCGTTTTAACTTATCAACATAAATTATTAATTGTGTTTCGTGATTAATCCTTGCACAATAAATTTACATAAAAAGACAGAGACGCTTGCCTATGTGTTTTCTAAACATTAATACGGATAGCGGACTAAAAGCGCGGCTCTAACAGGGAAAACTTTACTGCACATGTGTCAATTGCATCTACGTAATGTGGCGTTTAACAGCTTTGGAGGGAATTTCTCGCGCATGGCGTCTTCAAGACCCACATGCATGGCACCTACCTGCTTTGCTATTTAGAAAACACTTTATTTTCTAAAAGCTAATGCAGGGAAAGTACTAATGAGTAAAGGGAAATAGAGTAGAGATAGGTGGTATACAGTGAAATAATTTAATTCTTGAATTAATATTTTCTCTTTTGACCTTTTATTAGTTCATATTTTGGGCCTTCTTTCCATAACCTGAGTGAATGAGTGAAAGCCTTCTGCGCATGTGTAACCACTACTTCCCCTGGAAGGATGATCCCATGATTGGACAGCATACAAGGCCATCGACCGCTAAACCCTGGGAACCCAGATGTTAGAAGTGCAGTGACTGAAGTCATATAAACATTATTGATAAAAATGTTTCAAATGTGAATAAACTCGGGTGGGAATAAAGTAAAATGCATATTAATAAGGGGATGGGTTTGCGAACAAAGAAAAGATCTATTGTTTACTTATGTTGATGCACACGCTATCATTAAAGACACAATATGACAGTAAATCAGAGAAGGACCGTATTCATTCGGGCTTCCGTTCTTCTTTAATTTTCAGTAAAGTCTTCCACTCCCCAGAAGGAACACGTTTCGTCGCTATAGGGAATAACCCGAACGACTTCCTCAGGGCTGGAAGTAACACGAATACCAAAAATGGAATATACAATATTTGTATGTAAAATAACATAAATAAGCCCAGAATATAAGGTCGTGTAGAGGAAAGAACTTATGTGCATATCATATCAGGCAGTCCTATTTACATGTGCTCAATGGTTATACAAATATTAACAATTCTTATAGTGTTTTCCACATGCAGTACTCCTTAAAAAACATTTTTGATGTGCATAATCCCAATATCCTGAATACCTTAATAAATCCTACTAAGTATAGTGTCAGGTTGCCTTATACCTAATATTATCAATATCACCAGCCCTAGTGAAAGGCATGCTTAAGTAAGTTCATCCAATATTGATAAATCTGTACCTTTTATTCTGTGCTTCAAAATCCCTAAAATATTCCAAAATGTTATACAAGACACATGAGGCATAAGCTGATCACTCTGTTAAATGTTTAACAGCCCGAGTCTTCTCAAGTCTTACCTCCTAATATTTTCTATTTCAATTCAAATTCCCTCAGAGTTCATGTTATTCGTAACAGTTATCAATGTTGATGTGAAACCCTAAAAAAACAAATACAGATACTAATATAAGATCCTAAACAAAGTAACTACACCATGCCAATAATCATCTAAAGTAATGCCTCTCGTTCAATCATATCGCTTCTCACCTTCATTAGATATCATCACGTGAAACCAGCACCTCTGACTCCCACGTTATTCAATACAAATAAAATCTAGTATTATCGTCTGAATATCAGGTCTGTACTCTTCAACGACCTAAAAAAGGTTTTTTAACAATTAACTACCTGGACGTAATAATTCGCTGTTACAAGTAAAGGGCTTATCCAAGTATAACTCTTACCCCACAAGTGTATGCTTCAACAATCAATTCAATAATAGCGTTCCAATGTTAAGGAATTAGTTCCAGCCGAGTTCCCTGAAGTACCGGGACCTATAGGTAAAGCGAATATATTATTCAAAATAAACCGATAAACTCTTTCGGTCAGAAAAACGCCATCAACAAGTACGAACAAGCTCACCTCTCAGCGCTCCCGTCACCCAGATACAGGTACGCGTAGGCGGTAACGTCGTAAAACCAACAGGTAGTTAATTGTTAAAAAAACCTTTTAGGTCGTTGAAGAGTACAGACCTGATATTCAGACGATAATACTAGATTTTATTTGTATTGGACAATGTGGGAGTCAGAGGTGCTGGTTTCACGTGATGATATCTAATGAAGGTGAGAAGCGATATGATTGAACGAGAGGCATTACTTTAGATGATTATTGGCATGGTGTAGTCACTTTGTTTAGGATCTTATATTAGTATCTGTATTTGATTTTTTAGGGTTTCACATCAACATTGATAACTGTTACGAATAACGTGAACTCTGAGGGAATTTGAATCGAAATAGAAAATATTAGGAGGTAAGACTTGAGAGGACTCGGGCTGTTAAACGTTTAACAGATTGATCAGCTTATGCCTCATGTGTCTCGCAGTTACTAATACTTGTATAACATTTTGGAATATTTTAGGGATTTTTGAAGCAAAGAATAAAAGGTACAGATTTATTAATATTGGGTGAATTTACTAAGCATGCCTTTCACTAGGGCTGGTGATATCGATAATATTGGGTATAAGGCAACCTGACACTATACTTAGTAGGATTTATTAAGGTATTCAGGATATTGGGATAGTGTACATCGAAAATGGTTTTTAAGGAGTACTGCATGTGGAAAACACTATAAGAATTGTTAATATTTGTATAACCATTGAGCACATGTAAATAGGAGTGCCTGATTTGATATGCACATAAGTTCTTTCCTCTACACGAGCTTATATTCTGGGCTTATTTATGTTATTTTGCATACAAATATTATATATTCCATTTTCGTTATGTGTGTTACTTCCAGCCCAGAGGAAGTCGTTTGGGTTATTCCCTATAGCGACAAAACGCGTTCCTTCTGGGGAGTGGAAGACTTTACTGAAAATTAAAGAAGACGGAAGCCCGAATGATTACTGTCCTTCTGTGATTTACTGTCATATTGTGTCTTTAATGATAGCGTGTGCATCAACATAAGTAAACAGTTTAATCAATCCTAGATTGAGCCTTTGGGGATTGGGGTGTTATTCCCCTAGTTTGATAGCACCGCAGGTACGTTTTGGGGTTAGTTATATACACTGTGGAATCTTGTGGGAGCGCTAGCTATTTCCCTTACACCCAACTGTATATCAAAGAAAAGATCTATGCCATCATGATTTGATGACCAAACGGCCCTGGCATGTCCAATAATAATTCTTATTTTTACGATATTGCAACTTTAGGGGGTGGTACATGAATCCCAAAAGGTATAATTGAGGGAATTTAGTAGGTTTGTGTGTGTGATCCTAAGAGAATGCTAAGAGGGGAGTTACTGTCGGAGTTATTGATGATGCTGATGCTGTGAGATGCTGAAGAAGATTCAAATAGAAAATTACCCATCTAAAGCAATTGATTAGAAGAAGATCGCGGAAGAATCTCGAGGTGGAAGAGAGTGTCAGAGAGGGGTGTGATGTGTTCGGCGGTCTAGAGAGGTTCACTGTCCTGTCCTGACTCCTACCCTGAAGTTTTTGTCCCTGATCTTTCCCCAGGGACCCTTACCAGCCCTTTGAACAGGGGGCTTGGTCTTCACACCATCTGTGGTAACTATAAAATGCGTATATTTCCTGATGTATTGCTGTCTCTATCCTCTCCTCTCTGAACAACGTCAATCTATTGAATTTGTGAGATTATTTGAATTGATTGAATTTTCCTCCCTAATGATTGATGGTGTCCGTGGTGTGTATTTGAATGGTTCACTCACATTTAAACTTTAAAGGTTTTGGAAACTTTTTGAGTCTGTGTTTATTATTATAGATGAATTATTTGCGAGAGAGGTTATGTGCATCATCACCATCAACTAGTTCCAACTTCATCGACCAAATGGAAAGAACTTATTGATCAGTGATAATAGTTAGGAAGAAATACGAATTATTGCAGTACTGATCAATTCATGAAATAAACAAACAACCTCCAGTGGCTAACCAGGTGAATTTGAGTGTATGTCTTATTGATGGGCCCGGGTGAATATATGGTATTGGAGTATCTGATGTTGGTGCGCCGCTGGATCACTTGCAGCGAGACATTGACTGGGACGGGGAATGAGCAGGATGAGCAAAACACCAGAGAACTGCATCCATTTTAATAACAAGCATTTGCAATGCAATAGGTCTTGCGTTTATGAAAGTTTGAGCTATTAACATTGCAAATGACAATGCCTTTTATTTATGTGTTGGTTTTTAAAACATAAATAAAGGTATTGTGATTTAAAATGCCAATAGCTAAAAAACTCTTGCAAATGCAAGACCTATTGCATTGCAAATGCTTTTTTTTCTGTGGGGCATACAAAGAGTGTGACATTTACAGTGCTGCCTGGCAATGATCACATGCATTTTACCATAGTAGTCCATATCTTAATAGACTTCACTTCTTGCAAGGTTTTTTTTTCCTAGCACACTTTGTTTAAATATTATTAAGGAGCTTCATATGTAGCTTATTTTATATTTGTCTGCACTTAAATGCATTAACTGGCACTATTTTGCCCCACAAATGTATGTGTTTTTTGTGATCATTTTAAGGTATTAGAAGAAATGGATACAAAATAAACATGAATGATGTGTGAGGGAAGCAAAGAATGAACGAGGTGGACCCAAGGCCCTCTCTATGTGTATTGCAATCTTACAACATATAGCTACACTGTCAGAACCAGTACCTAAAGCTACTGGTCCCGAATACTAAGGGAGCTGAAAAAGATATTAGGGGTACAACTCCCTATGGATACTAAACACATACCTCTGGGTGTCCCCACTGAAGTAGATCTCCCTGTAACAAACTCCTATTGTGCAACTTATGGTTGATAGTCGTGAAAAGGGACATAGCCCGATACTGGGGTTCCTCTAATCTGCCTAAACTGACAGAGTGGAGAGCGAACGTGGACCTATGCATGGTTGCAGCAAGGGTGACATATAAGGCTAGAGGATGCCCCAAAAAGTTGATCAAGATCTGGACTCCTTGGTTGAATTATTACGGCCTTGAAGTTGAAGAGGCGGTGATAAGTGAAACTCACCCTCATGTACAGGTTCCGAATGCAAGAGGTCGCAGGGGTCCCTTATCCTCCCTTTATCTCACGTCTATGCCACCCGGAGGGGTTTAGCATTGAACTCTGGTGGGTGATGGGAGATTTGGTTAATAGTGTATCCTAATACGAATGCTTCCCTACAAAATTGTTATTTGACTTTACAATGTAAAACATTCTATGAGCAAGGTTCACCTACCACTGTACTAGCTGATTTAATGTTTAATAAAACCAGTTTATTAAAAAAAAAACAATACCTAAAAAGCCACCTACCTCACCAGCAGGAAGGGGATAGTGAGAGGCAGTTAGAAATAATAAGAGAGAGGTATAGGAGGGAAGGAAGGGGGAGGAGGGACATAAAGGCAGAGAGAAATAGTGGAAGAGGAGGAACATTCTCCTACCACCTTTAATCTTTATATACACACTTTCATCATGCTGCCGGATAGATGGATGCCAACAGCTCACTGGATGCCACAGGCATGCAGTTGAGGGGCATCGCTGTGGGACGCTGCTTATCACTGGTGCAATAAGGATCTGGTTTACCCATTCTTTGGTCACTCCCAGCATGGATTAGATTCCATGTTGTCAGTGCCTGTGGTGTGATGTGCCACACTGATGGACCACAATGCATGTAGGTTGTCTACACAGCATAGAAACAGTACTGTCCTGGGGAGACGGACTCTTTACGCTTAAGTGGGTTGTGTTCTAGTGTGCCAAAGTCCTCTTTACATAAATTGCACACTTGCTTACCACCCCAACTTGAGGCCCAGTATACCATAACATAGGCCGGCGCTCAACATGTGCATGCTGGTATATACCACATGGTAGCGATCTAAACAAGTTGGCTCCAATAGATGTGAAAACACTGAGATGCCAGACTCTGTGCCTAAGTCAAAGTTAAAGTAATTTTCTCTTTGCTGACCGTGTAACGACACAAGTAAAAAGTCCAGTCCTCATGGGAGGTTACAAATGCAGTCAAGACGTTACCAAGGAGGGACCACTGTGCCTATTCATGAATCAAAAGCATTGATTTAGATAGGAAAGTAACAGGAGCCAATTGAAAAGATGGGCGGGAAATGGGCGGAGCTTTAAGTCCATACCTGAATACAGCATGCCTCACAGAGCAGCACATGTGCTGCCCAGACCCGACCTAAAATAGTGTCTTCACGAGAAAATGTGGCATTTGTAAACTACATTAATAAATAGGTCTAAACATTAAAATCAAACTGTTTCAAGTGCAGCTTCATTAATTCCCTGGCTACGACTATATTCATCATAGACATCATTGATTCGCACAAATTATTTGTTGCCCATAATTGCACATCAAAAACAGATTCCACAACAGTGATGAGAAACATGGTGGCGAGTTTAAGTGATAGTGTTGTTACAAAGTGCTCAGGTCATAGCGAAGTGCATGGGTCTATTTAAGGGTTTGGGGGGATGGGTTACCCCACACAAATATGACGGTGATCTCGTCCGCCTTATTAACAGGAAACAGTGGCATAGCAAGGGGGGGGGCACAAGTTTGGGGGGTGGCGGCCTCCCCCCTTACCTGTCGAGAAAACTGGCAGCAACTCCACCCCCGCTCTTACACATGTACACACGGCCGCAGGGGCAAATGCAATGCAAGGGCCACAGCGGGTGGCCATAGGTCTAGCTACACTACTGACAGGATATAATGGACTTGTAATAAGGCGGACGAGCAATCGTCAAGTTTCTGACAATACCACTTCCACCAAGCTAAATCAGGCTCAATGAAAAACAAAGACCTGCACACCACGACAATTCACGTACATTCCCACTCACATCCATCAAGCATCACTGCATCATTCACCCACCTTACTACATTCACCCGTCCTCTCACATTTAACAACCCCACACCACACACCTGGCTCCCGGACTCGTCCATCCATACAGACCCACAGAAAAACGTCACCCACCAGTTAATACGCACTCTCACCGCCAACAGAAAGGCATGGCTTCGGCTTTCCTTGTTTATAGCGTGCCTTCCTTCCCTTATCGCCCGTGTCCAGACATGCTGCATTCCCTTCTTGGTGACTCACGGAGAGCCGAGCTTTCTAGGTAAGTCTGTGACATCCTGGAGTATCGGCGCCGGCCGCAGGCGCTTGGCTACAGCCCAGGGAGGTAGGAGCGGGCTTCGTCTTCCTGCGAAACTGCAAATCCAAAAATAACCAAGCTGGCGGGAGTTTCCACAGATGCACCAAAAGTACCAAAAAATGCGTCAGGCTTCTGTTACTAATTTGCTACATGTGATGGAAATTTTATTCATTTCCAGAGATACTGTTTTGCTCGAGGCCCTCGAACCTAACAAAATCACACGGTACAAATGATGAAGTAATAATGTAAGTGCACATGAAAAAATGCTGTACTAATATAAATGCATATTAATTGAAAAAATTCTAAAGTAATGTAAGTGCAAATAGAAAATACATATCAGTCTTTCGTTTCCTAAAGTTGTTATGCTCAAAATATGCTAAAGTCTTGGAACAAAAGAACAAAAACGACATCATCAAAACTGGAATTCTTAGGCCTGTAGGGAGAGTGTTATTCAATATATGTGTTTACATATTTAAAACTATTACTTATAGAAGCTTTTGGCATCAGTGTGGTGTGTAAAGCAGAAACTGAAAGGCTCGTTGGTCCCCACAAAAAGCAGTTTGAATGACTGCATTGCAATATTAACTTTCTTCAATTAAAAACTATAACAAGAACATTAGGTAGAAATTTTTGGCACAAAGGAATATGTGCCCTATTTATTTTAATTTAATCATGATGTTTTGTATGGCATGAGTAAGATCTCCATGCGGTATAGTGTTCCACACAAGCAGCTATAGAATATCATTACATAGTGATATTCAAATCCAGAAATTTAAGGCTTCGATTTTAATTCCAATTTGAAATTATGGGGGTCTATAGCAGTATTTGAAAATTCTTTTCCATTGTATCCTGTTTGTATGTGCCCTGTAACAAGATAAAGTGAGTTCTATTCACTTGTTTAATTACATCAGAGTGTTGTATAGCGCTGCGCTAGGAGACTCCGTCAGGAGTGACAGTTGCGCTATATAAACCTCTCTTTTCATTTCATTTCATGTCATACTGTGACATAACTTCTCCACCAGCCATATTTGTAGCTCATGAAAAAGCAGTGCTATTTCAGAGCAGAGTGGTGAGTGAAATTGGACAGGTGCTGCCCAAATCTGGGGTCGTATTACCGAAAGTGTCCTGGGGGTGCAACAGGCATGAACTTTGTGCACCCATTGGGCACTTTGATATTACAGAGGGGGCCGAAGATCCTTGTGCGGACCCTTCTGGCGCACATATAGCGGCAGCACTTTTATGAGTGGATGTTTCCTCATTAGCAAGGGGACATGGTACCCTGCAAATGAGGGAAACACTTTGCCTCGGAACCCGGACAGAGGCAAACATGCCCTTAGAAGGCAAACATGCCCTTTGGAGGTGCACTGAAAGTGTGCCACAAAAAAAGGGTGAACTGTCAGGGCTCTCCCTTGAGGGCAACGCACTCGAGGGTGAAAGAAGGTCTCTTAGACCTCTAGACAACTGTCTGCAGGTGGGAGCAGTCACTAACTGCATCCACCTGCATGCGGATCTCT
This sequence comes from Triturus cristatus, assembly GCF_964204655.1. Classification (NCBI taxonomy): domain Eukaryota; kingdom Metazoa; phylum Chordata; class Amphibia; order Caudata; family Salamandridae; genus Triturus; species Triturus cristatus. The sequence goes on from NC_140590.1 coordinate 1,001,744,440, forward strand.
AAGCCCTCTTTAACGTGTATGTGGGTTGATGCATCTGCTCCGTATTTCACTTGAATGCGCTGACTCTTGTCAGGCGGCCCTGAGGGCAGTAAATTCATCATAATAGGACACCTTTTACCTGTTTGTGCCTGGCACACCTGTTTAAAGGTGAGCCGTGGTGCAAACAGGGAAAGTGTGACTTATTTGTCGTATGGGATTAAGTGTTCCTTAATCGCAACCCATGACCGTGCGGAGATAATTTAATAAGTAAGTAAAGCTTGGTTTATGGCACTTTGCTGCATCGTATGCCATTGGGTTCAGATCTCATGACAGAGTGAATGTTCCACAGTCTAGGCAATGTTTTGCTGTTGCCGGTAATAGCTTTTGTAGATTGAGCAGAGAACCTTATAATTGTAGAGAATTTCAACAGCACGAGTGGTATGGTTCTGTTTTGGAAGGTTTAGTTTATTGAGGTTTGCAGATAAAATATTGAGTTAGAAATGTTGAACTACACAAATATCGAGTCGTAAATATCGTGTGTCCGAAATATCGACAGCAAGAATGTCGTGGTCAAGAATATCGATTTGAAGGTAAGAAATATTGTTTTTAAAAATATGGAAGTCATAAATATTGTTTGCAAAAATATAGTTCTTTAAAATATCGATTTAATTGGTGTTATGTATTTTAGTATATATTTTAAATGTATGTGATGTATTTTTTTGTACAAGTACTGTTTTTGTTTTTTAAAATAAGTGTTACATTTTTAGTAGTTATCAATTTGATTTTAATTACATTTTGCGTTTTTTAGTTCCTTAGCAGGTTGTGGGTTTATAGGGGAATAGGGTGGAAAGTAATTTAATTATAATAAATTAATGATTTTTTTATTTACTATAATTTATTTAATTGACATTTTTTAGTGTTAATTGTGGGAAGTAATTTATCTTTAATTAAATATGAATTTGTTGTTAAATAATATTAATTAATTGGTAATTAATTGTGGTAATTGTGTAATTAATTTTAGGTGCAGGTTGTGGGGTTTATAGGGGTAAAGGGTGGGAAGCAATTTATTTGTGATTAATTAATAATTAGTTAATAAATAATATTAATTATTAATTAACCCCTTCGCTGCCAGGCCTTTTCCCCCTCCTGTGCCAAGCCTTTTTTTGGCTATTTGGGGTAGTGCGCGATGGGGCCCCTGTAACTTTTTGACCACATAAGGTATCCACGCCAAATTTGCGTCCTTTTCTTCCAACATCATGGGGATTCTAAAGGTACTCAGGGTTTGTGGATTCTCCTAGAGGGGGTCACAGAAATGAGCCAGAATACAGCAAAATGTTGTTTTTTTTCGGAAAAATGGGAAAAACGGGCTGCAAATTAAAGCATCTGGGGTTTTCCCTGCAAATGTTATCAAAAAAGGGTTTGTGGGGTTGAAATCACCATTTTCCCAGCTTTTCGAGGATACCAGACTTTTGTCAGAAACCCAACATTTTTTACACAGTTTTGGCATTTTTCTGAGACATAGCCTATTTTTGCTATTTTTTGTGCTTTTGAGCTCCTTCCAGTTAATGTCAGAAATGGGTACAAAAGCAATAATGGATCCTGGAAAGCTATACATTTTCGAGAAGAAGACAAAATTCTGAATCCAGCAAGGGGTCATTTGTTTAGATCCATCAAGGTTTTTTTATAGAAACAAACAGTTAAATATAGGATAAATTGAAAATTAGTTGAAAAAAACAGCCTTTTCTGTCAACGTTTTCACCTGTAACTTCTTCTAATTATGACAGCTCTTTGAAAGCAATATACCGTTGCATCCGCTGGACATTACTGGTTGTGGGGATATATAGGACTTGTAGGTTCACCAAGAACCTGACGAACCCAGAGCCAAAAACTGAGCAGCAACTTGCAATGGTTTTTTATTATGTACCGGGTATATAGTAATTATTCTGTAAAAATGTGTACATGGAAAAATCGGTATGAAAGACACCTATGTATTTCTGAAATGGGAACAAAATATAGAGTTTAGAAACAGCAGATATTTGCACATTTCTGAAATTGGGAATACTCATACTAGCATGAGAATTATCAGTCATTTTTTAGAATGACTTCTTTTTTACACAATATGTTTCATTTGGAAGGCAGAAATGCATCGAAAGTCAATAGATAATAACAGTTCCTTTACAAATCTGAATTACCCTAAGTCTACCTATAAAAATGGTACCTCACTTGTGTGGGTAGGCATAGTGCCCGCGACAGGAAACGGCGCAAAACGCAACGTGGTCACAACTCAATATCGCAGTGAAAATTTACCCTTTTTTTGCAAAGTGCCTAGCTCTAGTTTTTGAACCCTAGCTCTGCGGGCACCTTGGGAAACCTAGCAAACCTATACATTTTTGAAAACTAGACACCCAGGGGAATCCAGGATGGGGTGACTTGACTGCTTCCCACCAGGGTGTGTTACCCAGAATCCCTTGCAAACCTAAAAAATTGTCAAAAAAACCACATTTCCCCCACATTTCTGTCGTGGAAAGTTCCGAAATCTGCGTGGATCCACAAATTTCCACCCACCCCGCGTCCCCCAAAGTCTTACGAGAAAAACGGTACCCCACTTGTGTGGGTCGGCCTAGTGCCCGCGTCAGGAACCGGCGCAAAACGCAACGTGGTCACACCTCAATTTCGCAGTGAAAAATGACCCTTTTTTGGCAAAATGTCTAGCTGTAGTTTTTGAACCCTAGTTCTGCGGGCACCTTGGGAAACCTAGCAAACCTATACATTTTTGAAAACAAGACACCCAGGGGAATCCAGGATGGGGTGACTTGACTGCCTCCCACCAGGGTCTGTTACCCAGAATCCCTTGCAAACCTAAAATATTGTAAAAAAAAACACATTTTCCCCACATTTCTGTCGTGTTAAGTTCCGGAATCTGCGTGGATCCACAAATTTCCACCCACCCCGCGTTCCCCAAAGTCTTATGAGAAAAACGGTACCTCACTTGTGTGGGTCGGCCCAGTGCCCGTGACAGGAAACGGCGCAAAACGCAACGTGGTCACACCTCAATTTCGCAGTGAAAAATGACCCTTTTTTGGCAAAATGACTAGCTGTAGTTTTTTAACCCTAGCTCTGCGGCACCTTGGGAAACCTAGCAAACCTATACATTTTTGAAAACTAGACACCCAGGGCAATCCAGGATGGGGTGACTTGACTGCCTCCCACCAGGGTCTGTTACCCAGAATCCCTTGCAAACCTTAAAAATTGTCAAAAAAAACTAATTTTCCCCACATTTCTGTTGTGGAAAGTTCCAGAATCTGCGTGGATCCACAAATTTCCACCCACCCCGCGTTCCCCAAAGTCTTACGAGAAAAACGGTATCTCACTTGTGTGGGTCGGCCTAGTGCCCGCGACAGAAAACGGCACAAAACGCAACGTGGTCACACCTCAATTTCGCAGTGAAAAATGACCCTTTTTTGGCAAAATGTCTAGCTGTAGTTTTTGAACCCTAGCTCTGCGGGCACCTTGGGAAACCTAGCAAACCTATACATTTTTGAAAACTAGACACCCAGGGGAATCCAGGATGGGGTGACTTGACTGCCTCCCACCAGGGTCTGTTACCCAGAATCCCTTGCAAACCTAAAAAATTGTAAAAAAAACACATTTTCCCCACATTTCTGTCGTGGAAAGTTCCGGAATCTGCATGGATACACAAATTTCCAACCACCCCGCGTCCCCCAAAGTCTTACGAGAAAAACGGTACCTCACTTGTGTGGGTCGGCCTAGTGCCCGCAACAGGAACCGGCGCAAAACGCAACGTGGTCACACCTCAATTTCGCAGTGAAAATTGACCCTTTTTTGGCAAAATGACTAGCTGTAGTTTTTGAACACTAGCTCTGCAGGCACCTTGGGAAACATGCAAACCTATACATTTTTGAAAACTAGACACCCAGGGGAATCCAGGATGGGGTGACTTGACTGCGTTCCCGAAAGTCTTACGAGAAAAATGGTACCTCACTTGTGTGTGTTGGCCTACTGCCCGCGACAGGAAACGGCGCAAAACGTAGTGAGGTAACATCAAAATTGCCTATCTCAAAACCACCTGGTTTTGCAAGGGGGGTCACTTGGGTTTTTGGCCCGGTGCACAGCGGCCATCTAGGGAAACCTACCAAACCCATACATGTCTGAAAACTAGACACCCGGGGGCTTCCAGGGAGGTATGGCTTGCGTGGATCCCCCAACGTTTCCTAACCCAGAATCCCCTGCAAACCTCAATTTTAGCTGAAAAAGTCACATTTTTCACTCATTTTTGTGTGGGAAAGTTGTGGCATCACCGGGCTCACTCAAATTTCCCACCACCCAGCGTTCCCCCGGGTCTCCCGGTAAAAATGGTGCCTCACTTGTGTGGGAGGCCCAAGTATCCGCGACAGGCAAGGGCCCAAAACGTAGTGAGGCGACATCAAAATTGCCCATCTCAACACCATCTGGTTTTTCAAGGGGGTTCACTTGGGTTTTTGGCCCGGTGCTCGGTGGCCATCTAGGGAAACCTACCAAACCCATACATTTCTGAAAACTAGACACCCGGGGGCTTCCAGGGAGGTATGGCTTGCATGGATCCCCCAACGTTTCCTTACCCAGAATCCCCTGCAAACCTCAATTTTAGCTGAAAAAGTCACCTTTTTCACACATTTTTGTGTGGGAAAGTTGTGGCATCACCGGGCACACTCAAATTTGATTTTTTTCAGCTAAAATTGAGGTTTGCTGGGGATTCTGGGTAAGGAAACGTTGGGGGATCCACGCAAGCCATACCTCCCTGGAAGCCCCCGGGTGTCTAGTTTTCAGAAATGTATGGGTTTGGTAGGTTTCCCTAGATGGCCGCCGAGCACCGGGCCAAAAACCCAGGTGACCCCCTTGCAAAACCAGGTGGTCTTGAGATAGGCAATTTTGATGTCACCACACTATGTTTTGGGCCCTTGCCTGTCGCGGGTACTTGGGCCTCCCACACAAGTGAGGCACCATTTTTACCGGGAGACCCAGGGGAACGCTGGGAGGTGGGAAATTTGAGTGAGCCCGGTGATGCCACAACTTTCCCACACAAAAATGTGTGAAAAAAGTGATTTTTTCAGCTAAAATTGAGGTTTGCAGGGGATTCTGGGTAAGGAAACGTTGAGGGATCCATGCAAGCCATACCTCCCTGGAAGCCCCCGGGTGTCTAGTTTTCAGAAATGTATGGGTTTGGTAGGTTTCCCTAGATGGCCGCCGAGCACGGGCCAAAAAGACAGTTGACCCCCTTGCAAAACCAGATCGTTTTGAGATTGTTTGTTTCTACAGCGTGAGAATTTCGGCACAATATTGCAAGGAAAATGTGACAGACATTTTGAGGTTTGCAGGACATTGTGGATAAAATAACTTTTTGGAATTCACACGAGAGACATCACCATGAACTCCCATGGGTTTATGACAATATCTACAGTTGGTGGGTTATTCTTACATGGAACATACACCTTGGCAGAGAAACTAAAAAGACAAAGATTCCTGCACAGCCATCTATTCCTCAAACGCACACACATACTGGTTGGATTTGGCACGAGGGCGCGTGATGGTTCAGTATATTAAATTTTATTAACAAGAGATTTAACAAAAATGAAATGCACTGTCAATAATTAAATGGAGAAAAAACTGAACCAATGACTCGCAGCTCATGAGCTGTAAAGCCACGGCAAGGCACCAACCGCTTTACAGGCTATTCACACACCTTTCATACGTGATACACACAAGACCATTCGCACCACCAGGCACAAAAACAACACATTACAAAATTCACAAAAGGGACAAGGTATACCCTGCTTCAGAAAGGCAAATATTACTGCACAGCCATCTAATCCTCAAGCACACACACATACTGGTTGGATTTGGCACGAGGATGAGTGATGGTTCAGTATATACAATTGTATTAGCAAGGGATTTCACAAAACTGAACTGCACTGTTAATAATTGAAAGGGCGAGAAACTGAACCATTGACTCACAGCTCGTGAGCTGTAAAGCCACGACAAGGCACCAACCTCTTTACAGGCCATTCATACACCTTTCATACATGTGAGACATACAAAACCATTCACACCGCCAGCCGCAGGCCCATCACATAACAAAACTCACACCAGCACACAGCGCCATTCAAGGGCCCATCACTTTCACACGCCCACATTCCTGACACAGCAACTACACAAGCTGATGGATTGCGTGGAGTGGCACTCAGCTAGCAGTGTGTGTAGTGACCAGCAGCAAGTCACTACTCACACACAGCCAGCCGAGCACCAGTCCACGCACACCGCTAGCCGAGCGCCAGTCCACGCACACCGCTAGCTAAACACCAGTCCACGCACACCGCTAGCCAAGCGCCAATCCAGGCACACCGCTAGCCGAGCGCCAGTCCACGCACACCGCTAGCTAAAAACCAGTCCACGCACACCGCCAGCCAAGCACCATTCCACGCACACCGCCAACTAAGTGCCAGTCCACACACACCGCCAACACATTTAGGATTTTTTTCAGACAAAAATAAAAACACAAAATAATTGCAAATAGATACAAATCTACAAACACAAAATCAGAAACTAAACACATTGCACTAACGCCAACCTTGAAACAGAATCACATTTTTCAAAGAATACAGACCAGGCAGTTCACTTTACCACTCATGAATGCTCCCAAAAATTCTTTTGTGTGTGGTACGCTCTAAAACAAGCAGGGACACACAGCCCAGGTTTAGAAGGACAGTCGGGGCAGTACATACGAATCTCCTTCCGCGTACCTCTTCGCCAACAGACTCTGCATCTCCTAGTGGGAAAATCTTTTGCCGGTGTGGGAGGGATGAAATCAGGAAAGTGGCGATCTTTCAATCGAACCACATCCTCCACCACTCCAAATCTAGGAACACTTGCCTGTTCCACAACAACAAGGCTAGCTATCACAGAGTGCTGAAACTGAAGAAATGTCAACTTTGACGCAGAAGAACACTCCTTGAACACAATAAAATCATTGAAAATTGCTAATTCGAAGAAATGGATGGCCAACTTCTTATACCAAACATAAGCCTTCCGAATAGCAGAGTAAGGTTCCAACCTCTGATCTACTCTGTCAATACCACCCATGTGCTTATTGTAGTCTAGAATGCACACAGGTTTGCCCACTTCAGCAACCTGACCCCAAACAGCCACAGATGAAGTACTCTCATCATGGATGGTAGTCAGCATGTACACATCCCTCCTGTCCACAAATTTTACAGCTAGTAGTTCATCACTACGCAAGGAACTGCACTGCCCCCTCTGAAGTTTTTTGGAAACAAGCTCTTTCGGATAACCTTTACGGTTAGAGCGGATTGTGCCACATGCAAAAGTGTCCATTTTATACAATTCCTTAAATAATTGCTCAGCAGTATAGAAGTTATCAAGGTACAAATGGTGGCCTCTGTTAAACAGTCTTCTAGCAAGATCCCACACAATTTTCTCTGAAACTCCAAAAGTGGACGGACAACCTGGGGGGTCAATAGTAGAATCTCTACCAGTGTACACACGAAAATTAAAAACATATCCTGTCCTACTCTCAAACAACATATACAGCTTAATTCCATAGCGTGCCCTCTTGCTAGGGATGTACTGCCTAGAAACCAAACGGCCCTTGAACAAGACCAAAGACTCATCAATAGATATTTCTTTCCCTGGAGTATAGATCTCAGAAAATCGATCTACAAAGTGATCAAGAACGGGCAGAATCTTAAAAAGACGGTCACAGTCAGGGTGATCTCGTGGCAACGCCATAGAATTATCAACAAAATGCAGCATACGCAGCAAAAGTAAATACCGATTACGAGTCATAACTGCAGGAAATATGTCAGTTGCCAACAAGGGGCTAATAGACCAATATGAAGCCAAGGTTGGCTTCCTTACCACACCCATCAATAAAGTCAAACCCAAAAACTTCTTAATCTCTTCCAGATATGTGGGAGTCCACCGGGTAGCTCTAGACAGGGGCCTAAGTTTGTCGCTGTTGTCCCTCAAAAACTGTTCAGCACACAAATTTGTCTGCTCAACAATCTAACCCAAAAATACATCATCCATAAACAACTGAAAAAACTGTATAGGCAAAAAGTGTTCACAATCCACTGTACACCCTGCATCACCGCTAAAGGCAGACTACACCGGCTGCACCATGTTTAGATCAACCCAAAGTCCAGCACTTCCAGTAGGAAGCCTAGCAGCCTCAGACTGCAATCCAGATGCCTCTTGCACCATCGGCACAGCAGTTTCCTCCTCTAAGACAGGCACTTCATCCGCACTGAGAGTTGCTTCATCCGCACCAAGAGTACCTTCATCTGCACTGAGAGTACCTTCATCATCCGATGATTCCATGTTGAGAGAAAACTCACTGCCAGAATCTTCCCCTCCCTCCTCTCCCTCAGACGCACTGTCAGTCTCATAATAATGCTCAGAGGAAGATTCAAGAAGCATACCAACCACCTGTTGAGCAGTCATTCTACGGCTAGCCATATTGCTTACTAATAAAGGTAACTTGTCAAACAAGTCAACAACAACAAACACTTTGTAAAATAAGTAATAAACAAAAAGCACCTTTATCAAAAACTCATATATACTCCAAAACAATACCACTCACTTGCCAGAGGCAGCTAAACTACTCACCACCACCTACTCTGTACAGACACAGTATGGATCAACAATATCCCACTAAAAAAGAAAGAGAAAAGCAATTACACATAAGACTATGCAAAACACATCGCAAAGAATTTTATGCTCAAACCACTAACTAAATATGCCGCCATTATGACATCACTTACAAAAAAATTCATTCAGACATTACAATATTACTCATTTGGAGTAAATACAACAAAAAAAATATTCTTACCAAAACAATGCAACTACACAAAACTGCAGAACAACCACTATCGAAACCGGAAACAGGAATCAAAAGCTTTAGACTAGAATAAAAAGGAGAAAAAAACTTTATTGTCACATAGGCATATAATGCTCTAGACCATCACGTACTGCGCAAAATGTATTTTCTTGAACCTCCCACTTACAAGAAGGGAAGATCGATGGCCCAATCCTTTACAAGCAACACGGCGAGAATCTGGAACTCAGCCTCAGCTCCGGACCACCCCCTCCCTCTTCCCAGTCCTTCAAAACTGACCTCAAAGTTCTCCTCCTGCAAAGACACTTCCAAACTTAATTCACACCCTCTCTATTGTCTGAAGGAAGTCTTTACATTATAGGAAATTCTGTTCTCCATGCCCGTAGAAGTGCCTTCCCAGTGTGTTCCTGTGTTTTGAGTGTCTGCCATTTATTGCACTTTTATACCTCTACTTGTACTTTGTACTCTTTTGTAACTTGCACACATGTCACTTTTCCTCTTGTAACATATTGTTTGCTACCTCTTGTATTTTGTTTGCTTTTGATACATGCACAATTACCACCATTGCCTCATGTAACGTAACGTTTGCTCTTGTTTTCAGAGTGTCTGCCATTTATTGCTGTATTTTACCTCATGTGACATCCATCAGAGAGCTGCATGAATAATTACCTGGTAATCTCCTCAGCACAATGCAAACATGCACATACATGACACTGTTCAGGGATCTATCATCTACAGCTGACATTAAATGACCATTCATCATGGTCCCCCCATTAAAGCAGTGCACTTTGTGATCTGCATGGTACATGTTCTTTGCAGCAGGCACATTAACCCTCTGTGCAACCTTTCCAGGAGTCAACCCTTCCACTACACAAAACTCCATCTCTCTCTAGGAAGAACATTAATCACCGAAGTTATTATGACATTTTTATTGTTTCTGAAAATTGCTGGAGGCCAGGAAGGAGGCAGCAAGATTTTTCAAACCATAATATACTTGCAAATACTACGCACCCACCCGAAATAGGTACCCAGTGAGGTCACACCGTTCGCATCGCCCTAACCTGCTCAAGGTTCATGTGACCTCAGTGACAGTCACAGCGACTGGATCACTGTTGCTCTAGGGTGTGCTGCTTCGTAGGCCTGCCCGCAAGACTGGAGATAAACTTCAGTATGGATTGTGGTGGACAGGCCTTCAAGGTTAACCCACAATTGACACCACTAGGGTACACCTGCTTGTGCTAAGACATCAAGCCTTCTAAGGTCTAGTGGGGCCTTCTACGGTCTAGCATGGGAATGTGCTCCCTCAGTACAGTGGTGTGGTGGACTGGTCATGAATGCTGAACCCGGTTCCCCAGTTCCAAATTCGACAGCTCTGGCCATAGTGCCACATTCCCACTGAACACCATACTTGCCCACTGAGAGAAACTCGCACTGCCTTCAGCTATAACCAAATTGTGCCCGCTATAAACACTTGGATGTGGCTCAATTCAAATTATGCACTTGATAAGAGTAATATGCTGCCTAAAAAAAAAAAAGCAACCACTCATAGGGAATGCAAAGCATGTGAAATGTAAGCAGAAACAACATGGTTACCTAAACGATCTCTCACTAACTACTCAGAAATCAGCAAGTGGATTCACATGAAAAGTTATGGACATGACTAGAGGGCCCTGAAGGGAACCGTTTCACTGTCCATTGCTTACATCCTTACAAAACATAAGCAGTATGGTATAAAAAGACCACATCCATAAACACAGAGCCATGGTATACATTGTGTTTTCCAATCCACCCATCAACCAGGTATTGCAGTACCTCCAGGAATGGTACACTCTCCCAAACTGGGAACAACAATGCTGTTCAAAGAAAGACGAGAAAACGAAAGTAGCACTTCACTGGCAAACTCTGTAAAGTGATGCTGGTGTATTTGGATGTAAATAAAACCAATCTGGCCACTTTGCAACCCCTCTGTCTTGCTTTATTTAGTTAGGTATTTAACTCTCATATAATACATTCAATTTCCCTCCATCCTGCTGCACTTTGGATTAGAACATTTCAAAAGAAGGGCATTTCTCGGCAGAGCGTTTTTCATTTTTGGATCCATTTCACAGGGAAGCAACTAGAAACATGAGCGTTTTTCATTTTTGGATGCATTTCACAGGGAAGTAACTACAGACACACACGAACGAAGCCGAGCCTCGTGGCATGCCTTTGGACTTCCATAGTGCCCCCACCGTAACCAAACCCACCGATGCAAAAATCCCCCCTCCCCAGCCCCAAAACTCACCTTTACTCTCCGACGCGCAGGAAGCAAATGGCTTCCTGCGCCTCAGAGAACAAAGGGGAAACCGCCAATGACGTCAGCGCGGCTCGCGCGCTGACGTCATTGATGACGCGGGGGTGGGGGGCGGGGGGAGGCAGGGGAAGGTCTTCCCCTGCCTTCCCAGTAAAAAAAAAAAGATCGACCACTCACGGGGGGAGCGCCAGCTCTTACCCCGTGGGTGGGTGCCATGACGAGCTGGACTCGTCATGGGCACAGTGCGACTGTGCTCCATGACGAGTCCAGCTCGTCATGGGCACAGAACGGGTTAAAAATGAAATATAGAAATTGTGTAATTAATTTTCAGTTTAAATATTTTTTGTTGTTAATATTTTGTTTGTTTCTAATTTTGAATTGACTGGAGTGGGAATAGTCATTTTTACCCCTCCACTATCTAACACTTTCCCTGCTGTTGCACTCGTTGGAGTGGGAATAGTAATTTTTATCCCCCCGCTATCCAACACTTACCAAACCGTTGCACTCATTGGAGTGGGAATAGTACATTTTACCCCTCCGCTATCCAGCTCTTTCCCTAATGTTGCAGTTATTGGAGTGGGAATAGTAATTTTTTCCCCTTCGCTATCCAACACTTACCCTACTGTTGCACTCACTGGAGTGGCAATAGTAAATTTTATCCCTCTGCTATGCAACACTTTCCCTGCTATTGCACTCACTGGAGTGGGAATAGTACATTTTATCCCCAGAGGCGTAGCTAGAGCTTGTGGCACCCGGGGCTATCTCGCAGATTGCCGCCCCTGGGGAGGGGGGGTTGCTGGGGAAAAAAGACAGCGACCACTTGAAAGAGGTCCGAGAGACACATAGTATCGCCGCTAATAGTTACCTCGATCATTTAAGTTACATGCACATACATGACACGGTCCAAGGCTACACAGTTGAATACACCGGTGACTGGCAGTACAAAAGAGAACACACAGACTGCATGATCTATCTGGGGGCTCAGAAAAACCACATGTGACATCCATCAGAGAGCTGCGTGAATAATTACCTGGTTATCCCCTCAGCACAATGCAAACATGCACATACATGACACTGTTCAGGGATCTATCATCTACAGCGGACATTAAATGACCATTCATCATGGTCCCCCCATTAAAGCAGTGCACTTTGTGATCTGCATGGTACATGTTCTTTGCAGCGGGCACATTAACCCTCTGTGCTACCTTTCCAGGAGTCAACCCTTCCACTAGACAAAACTCCATCTCTCTCTAGGAAGAACATTAATCACCAAAGTTATCATTACATTTTTATTGTTTCTGAAAATTGCTGGAGGCCAGGAAGGAGGCAGCAAATTTTTTTCAAAACATAATATACTTGCAAACACTACGCACCCACCCAAAATAGGTACCCAGTGAGGTCACACCGTTCGCATCGCCCTAATCTGCTCAAGGTTCATGTGACCTCAGTGACAGAGTCACAGCGACTGTATCACTGTTGCTCTAGGGTGTGCTGCTTTGTAGGCCTGCCCGCAAGACTGGAGATGGATTGTGGTGGACAGGCCTTCAAGGGTAACCCACAATAGACACCACTAGGGTACACCTGCTTGTGCTAAGACATCAAGCCTTCTAAGGTCTAGTGGGGCCTTCTACGGTCTAGCATGGGAATGTGCTCCCTCAGTAGAGTGGTCTGGTGGACTGGTCATGAAGGCTGAACCCGGTTCCCCAGTTCCAAATTCGACAGCTCTGGCCATAGTGCCACATCCTCTCCCCCACTGAACACCATACTTCCCCACTGAGAGAAACTCGCACTGCCTTCAGCTACAAACTAATTGTGCCCGCTATAAACACTTGGGTGTGGCTCAAAACAAATTATGCACTTGATAAGAGTAATATACTGCCTAAAAAAAAAGTAAAAGCAACCACTCATAGGGAATGCAAGATTAAGTAAAGCATGTGAAATGTAAGCAGAAACAACATGGTTACCTTAACGATCTCTCACTCACTATTCAGAAATCAGCGAGTGGTTTCACCTGAAAAGTTATGGACATGACTAGAGGGCCCTGAAGGGAACAGTTTCAATGTCCATTGCTTATATCCTTACAAAACGTAAGCAGTATGGTCTAAAAAGACCACATCCATAAACACAGAGCCATGGTACACATTGTGATTTCCAATCCAACCAACAACCAGGTATTGCAGTACCTCCAGGAATGGTACACTCTCCCAACCTGGGAACAACAATGCTGTTCAAAGAAAGAAGAGAAAACGAAAGTAGCGCTTCACTGGCAAACTCTGTGATGCTGGTGTATTTGGATGTAAATAAAATCAATCTGGCCACTTTGTAACCCCTCTGTCTTACTTTATTTCGCCCCCCCCACCTCCCTTTCCCACGCTAGCAACACCCCTCAGAGAGAAAACGAGAGAAAAAGGGCATCTCTCGCAAGCGTGTTTCTGTTTTGGATCCATTTCACATGAAAGCAACTGCAATTAGCACGAACCAAGCGCACAAACCAAGCGGAGCCTAAAATAAAACATTTCTCCTCCCCCCCAACATTGTGCCCCCACCCTACCTAACCCACCGATCGCAAAATACCCCCCTCCCCAGCCCCAAAACTCACCTTTCCTCTCCGACGCGCAGGAAGCAAATGGCTTCCTGCGCCTCGGAGAACAAAGGGGAAACATCCATGACGTCAGCGCGCGAGCCGCGCTGATGTCATTGATGACGCGGGGGGAGGCAGGGGAAGGTCTTCCCCTGCCTTCCCAGTAAAAAAAAAAATCGACCACTCACTGGGGGAGCGCCATCGCTTCCCCCGTGGGTGGGTGTCATGACGTGCTGGACACGTCATGGGCACAGCGCGACTGTGCTCCATGACATGTCCAGCACCTCATGGGCACACAAGTGGTTAATGGTTGAATTTTGGATTATTGTGAGGAAGAACATTTTTTCCAAAGGTTGTGCGACTGATAGTTGGCGCAAGAGTACGTGCAACACATTTTGAGCATTACACACTTGTGCCGTTTGGGGCAGACACCCGTCACAGCTCCAGTCACAACATTGGGCAGAGGCATCAGGGTAAGCTCCGCACTCTCTTAGTGGTGTTGCAGCCACCATATCAGGCTGATTCGCCAGGATGTTTACTGGGCTGGAGCGAAGCTATCGGCTCACGCGTCCGCCTTCTTCAACGTTGTTGCCACGCCCCTGCTTTCAACTTATCTGGGTCAGGAGTCATTCCCCATCAGAGAATATGTGCCCAGAGAATTTGCTTGGTCTTGTGAAACTCACACTTTGCTGCATTCAGAGTGAGGCCTGCATCAGCAAGTAACTGACACACTTGTGTGAGAGCCTTGCCATGCTCCTTTCGTGTTGTCCCAAATTCCAGTATGTCATCACTGTAATGCAAAGCATGTTCAACAGGTTGAATTACTTGGTGCATTACATCCTGAAATATTTCAGCAGCCGAAGACACTCCAAAACTCTGTCCTTTGTATCTGATCAAAAAAACATGAGTCGAAAAATTGGTAATGTACCTTCAATTCTCTTCCAGCTCGAGTTGATGAAATCCCTTGTTCAAGTCAAGACTTTGGCTCCATTTAATTGCATAATCATGTCCGCTATTTGGGGACCAGGATATCTTTCTCTTGATTGTTTTGCTGGTCTGTCGCATATAAACACTAATGTGCACTGCACCTCCACTGTCCTTTTTTGAAAACCACCACTATGGACGAAATCCATTGCATAGGACCAGTGGATTGCTCAATTATTTCGTGCTTCAAAAGCATTTTCTTGAGTTTTCCTAAACCATGAAACAACAACAGGAACTCACTTACTATTTCAGACTAAGTTAGAAGGTTGTAACTGAGAGATATCAGTCCTATGTCAGCAGCAGTGGCAAAACTGAGCAGGCATGCACTGGATGAAGTTCCTTGGAGGACATGGACAGACACTTGCATTGATGTAATTTTGTGTTGCATGGTTGCTGTGAAGGACCCTTGGCTTTGCAGTGGTTCGGAAACAGCCCAAGTGTATACCTGTGTGCCTGATTGAATGGGGTGTGGCACAGGGGACAGGCTGTTAAACGTTTACACAGGCATGATGTTCATTGAGGCACCACTGTCTATGATAAAAGTTACTGGTTGATCATTCACTTTCAGTGTGATTTTGCGATACATCCAAATGAAGTTTGTTGTTTTGTTTGGTGAACTTCTTTTGAATTGTAGTCTTCTGTACAAGCAGCTAATCCTGCATGTTCATGCCGCACTTTGTAGCTACCATTAACACACACCCATCTTCTTCATCGTTACTCAACTACGATGTCGAGGATCCTTTGTACGATGAGCTTATCAACCATTCATAT
Source organism: Triturus cristatus (assembly GCF_964204655.1). Taxonomy (NCBI): domain Eukaryota; kingdom Metazoa; phylum Chordata; class Amphibia; order Caudata; family Salamandridae; genus Triturus; species Triturus cristatus. The sequence goes on from NC_140590.1 coordinate 1,001,759,959, forward strand.
AGTCTTGTTCCCATTAGTTGAAGTTGATGTTGCTTTTTTGATTTTGCGGGCATGGCAAGAATGTTTCTGGAATCTTTGGGCACCCATTTTCTCTTCTCGCGATGACTGCATGGTGGTGACCCCTTTTATAAATCTAGCCATCTTCCTCGGGGTCAGGTAGAGTCTATGCAACGTAAATAAGTGATTCCTCCTTATGGCAGCCAGCTTAACTGTCGAGTAGAGAAGACGCTGAGAGAGATGCCCTACCTCCGGATGCTCCTCTACTGGTGACTAGCCCTCCCATGGGTGGAGAGGGATTATACTCTCTGTTGCCTTCCTTTGCCAATTCCCTATACCATACAGAAACTTCCTTTCTTAAGGGCTTTAAGTCCAACATCTTCTCATCGAATTTCTGAATCCACTGACTAACCCACCTCTGCTTTGACCCCCATGAAACTATGTGCAAGTATTTTTACCCAGAGAGAGCGCCTTTAGTTTTCTCCTGTATGGCCTCACAGGAAATCATACAAGTGCCTATCCTTAATTCTTCCCAGCGCCTAATACCCTCGTTGGTCAATGGTAGGCTTAGCTTATCCTTAAGTAAGGGAGAACCAGGCAATTCCCAAAATAGGGGCATACCCAGAATAGTACTCAATACCTAAGATGTTTTAGATTGAGTACCAAACCCCTGAGAAAGCCCACAACACATTCAATCTCACCTTCTTGAAACATCTGGAATCACCAAATTCATAGAGGAAACCATCCTTCCCTACAGAGCTCAGCATAGTTGTATATAGCATCCCCCTGCTGAAGTCATCCAGACAAGATAACAACATTCTAGAGTTACCAAATTGAAAGGACATATAGTGCAATAGAAGATCTGAGAATGAAACCCCACTCTTTTCTAATTTTCTTCTCAGTTTCTTCCAACTGAGTCTGGCTCCCTTGGAGGCTTAAATATAATTTGCTAGTCTGACCTGTATCCTTGCTAGACATTCCTTAGGGAATAGAAGATGGACATTATTGTATAGGCATGTTACCTTGGGCAGGATCTTCATCTTAACCAGATTCGTCCTACCGTATAGCAGTAGTAAAAGATGGTCCCATCTTGCTAAAAGTCTGTCAATTTCGTTAATCACCCTTTCTAAATTATGCTTCGGCACCTGATCTAATTCCTGCACAACTTTAATACCCAGATAGATGATCTTAGTCTGAGGAAACACAGTGCCACTTTTCTGATTCCAAAACATCACCTCTGTTTTATTCTTATTGATAGAGTAGGCTGTGAAATCACCGAAGGCATCAGTAATTTCTTCCATTCGTGTGACTGTCCTGCTGGGAAAACTCATGTACAAAATAATGTCATCTGCATACAAAGCAACCTTATTTTCAAATCCCCGAAACTCAAAGGAAAGAATGTCAATGTCTGTTCTGAAAGCCTGAGCTAGGGGCTCCATGTATAGATCGAAAAGTAAAGGGGATAGTGGACATCCATGTTGGGTTCCCCTCCAGATGTTTATTCTCCTAGTCAGATTATGAATGCGGGTTGAATGCCAGCCACTGCTAAAGCTTTCCACAAGTAAGCTCAAAAGACCCTATCAAATACGTAAGCCGCATCTATTGTGACTATAGCCAAAGGGTCTGAGTTTGCAATATATATGTCTCTTGATGAAATTAACAAACGGGTTAGGACAAACAACTGCCTTCCTGGCACAAATCACTTCTCGTCTGGATGTCTTATACCTGCTACCCTAGCTAGTCTTCTTGATAAGATACCAGTAAAAAAATGTATATTCATAGTTCAACAGGGAATTTGACCTATATGAATCCACCTTCTTTGGGTTCTTATTCAGCTTTAGGAGTAAGGTGATTATGACTTCATTCCACAACAGGGGGTATGTGATCTCCTAGACAACAACTCTCTCCATACAGCAACTATAACCTCCTTCAAAGCTTTATTGAACTGTCCCTGGAGTGCATCAGTGCCTGCTGCTTTCCCACTCTGGGTTCTATTTATTTGTGGAAGGATTTCTTCCTCCAAGATGGGGCTCAAGAGGGCTGTTGTTCCTTTACAGAGAAAACTGGGAGCTGCACCCTCCTTAACCACTCTCTTAACTTTGCTTGCTTACAGTTAGTTGTCTCTGTGTAAAGGTCTTCAAACAACTTTACTATACACAATGAATGGAGGTGCACTGAACATAGAAAAGAAGTCCAAAAGTGTTTCTTTTTTTCTTTGTTTAATATTTATTTTAGATAGATACACAACCGCAGCCAACGCGTTTCGTTCCTTAAAGATAAAAATTTTTAACGGAACTTCTTCAGGGCTGCAACAAGAATAGAAAAAAATATATATAATACAATCATTAAAACTGACGGACGTACACATATATTTACAAACATTAAAAACGATTTTTATGTCTATTTTTTGTTTTAAGATCATACCAATTATACAAAAATAGAGTTAATATTTACAAAAAAATATATACCCTAAAACTATATAGATTCATTACATTCTTATACACATTTGCCTACACTTTGTGAACACCGATTTTACAAGAATATAGTGAAATATTGAAAAAGGAGAATTTTGATCCACCAATATACTAGGTCAAAATAGCCTAATTACAATTTCTTTATGAAATCCAGACAATATATCACTTTAAGTTTATTAACCAAAGCTAAAGCTCATGATATACGGGCCATTATCTTACCTCAAAGTGACAGCAAGTTAAATACAAGCTTTATATTGCGAAAAATGAAGAATGACGAATGAGCAGTGTATCCCACTTGGTAATGGAACTATCCAGAGATCAGAAGAGAAAATGTCTGAGTTTGTAGATCACAAACTACAAAAGTATATGTTTAACCTGCCATCCTTTTTAAAAGATAGCAAAGATGTCTTGTCCAAACTGAAAGACTTTGCCTGGTCAGATGAACTCTTCTTTGTCACGTGGGACGTTGTTAGCCTTTACACATGCATTGAGCATAAGTTTGGTCTTCTGGCAACACAGTCCTTCCTAGACAAAGACAAAGCTGACACCTTTGAACATAACAGGATGATTTTAAAAATGATGGAACTGATTCTTACAACGAATGTATTTCTCCATGATGGAAAGTGGTATCGCCAACTTCGCGGTACAGCAATGGGCACTAAATTTGCTCCCTCATACGCATGCCTATTCATGGGATGGTATGAGGGTCTACATGCATGGGGCAGAGAGGCCTCCCCTTGGACACAGCACATAGTGTTCTGGGGGAGGTTTATCGACGACATAATATGCATATGGTCTGGGTCTGAAATCTGTTTACATGATTATTTCAATCATCTAAATAACAATTCTTACAATGTGACATTAACAATGAATTATAACAAAACAAAAATAGATTTTTTAGATCTACATCTATATGTCAAAGATGGAACGATACAGAGTGCTCTGTATCGAAAAGAGACATCCTGCAATGGAGTACTCCATGCTACGAGTGCCCATTCTAGATCAGTTATCAAGAATATCCCTTACGGAGAGTTAGTGAGGGTAAGAAGAAACTGTTCAGAAACAAACATTTTCGAGAGAAATGTCTTAGAGACAGGAAATAAATTCCTAGAAAGAGGTTATGAAGAGAGAGATGTAAAAACAGCCATTTCAAGAGTACATCAAATAAGTAGAGAATCAACGTTGGAGAACAGTACTAAAAAGATGAAAACCAACAATGACAAACCGAGATTCATCACTAAATACACTTCGCATAGTCAAAAGATTTTTAGTATCTTGAAAAACAACTGGCATATGCTACTAGAAATACCGGCTTTCGGAACGACTCTGACTAAGAATCCAAGTATCTCTTATAAGAAGGGTACGACTTTAAAAGAAAGATTGTGCCCGAGTTATGTGACTTCATCAAGAAAAGCTCAAACATGGCTACCTATGAAACCGGTCGGTTTCTTCACATGCAGCTCCTGCAATATGTGTGCCTTTGGAAAAAACAAAACAAAGGAATTTATGTATAACACGCAGAAACAATATAAAATCAGAGAATTTATTAACTGTAAAACCTGTTTTGTAGTTTACATATTGGGCTGTAAATGCAATCAAATATATGTAGGGAGTACAACAAGAAGCCTAAAATTGAGAATACAGGAGCATAGAAGAGCAATAGTTGCAGGAGATCCAAAGTATCCTATGGCGGAGCATTTTAAACAAATTTATCCTAATGACCATGCATTTTGGTTCTTTGGAATTGAACATGTGGCAGCATGTAATAGAGGTGGAGATAGAGCTCTTATGCTAAGACAACGTGAGGCAAAATGGATCTGTAGATTACAAGCAATCAAGTTTGGTCATAATACTGATAACGAATTTCACTATTTCTTGAATTAGGACAGTTGTCAATGGTCAAAATCTTGTATGCAATTTAAGTGAAATCAATTATTTGCGAATCGTGGCATTAAAATGTTTTATCAATTTTGTTGAGAAGCTGCTCATTTGACCGAATGCTACAGATGTGATGACATTCTTACAAGTGGATGTTAAGAAATACCAGTAATAAGATACCTTGCATTGAATATTGTCTCACTCGAACTGACAGCAACATTAGCTATGTAGTCATTTTAGCAATATGGGACTCTTTCTCTTTATCCAGCATTATTCATATACTCTACTCTTCATTCCCAGACCTCACTCTCTGTATGTCACCTTTCGTTCGAGGTTTGTCAAAATATAATGAAAACATTAACACTGCTAATAAAGTTAATTTTGTTGTAGCTTCCTTTACATTGACCGAATGGCACGTTTTAAAAATGCCATAGTATTATCCATTTAGATCTGGTTGAACATGATTACTTCCTCTGCCTTCATCCTCTCAAATTGTTGCGTCGTGATCTATAGAATTTTATGATTGAACCGTTAATATCACATGTTTTCGCGCTAAAGATAGGACCGGATCTTGCTGCCTTTCTTGTAATTAGTAGACAATGTATATCTGCAATTCATACTATCATGGCAGCTAAAATCTCTGCAATTTATACTATTATGTTAGCTAAATATCTCCAGTTTGAATTATTAATTTTTACAAATATATGCGTATTTGACACCCCATATAATTAACTTCTTGAACCCACGGACATTTAAAGATGGCCGAAATTTTGGAGCTCCAAACTGGTAATTTATAAATGCCGCTATACCATCCTCTCTTTCCGGTTGATTTAAAACTGGTCGTCTTTATTTTAACATCTTGTAGTTAGTGGGACACAGATTAATAATAAAATACTTCGCGGCATTTTTTTGAAATTAGAATGAGGATTAAAATGACATAGTATTCTTTTACACTTGTTTCAAACCGAACATTTGTATTAAAAACTACTTTGCCGCCTTGTAGAATTATAAAGGAGTAGATTCCCCCTTTTTTCTATTAAATAATAAGTTCCGATTCAATGAGTACTAAACTTATTCTAAATTTTCCCAGTAAACCGTTTTAATTTGGACAGTTCAAAATGGCGGAACAATTTGTGATAGTTCGTTATACGCGAGGTTGCGCCTGTGTGGGCGTCGCGTAATTATGATGTCATCGAATACGCGTCAGATCAGGTGTTTCTGATCTAGACTATTCAAACCAGGTATTTAAACAGTAGAATAGTACGGAGAAAGCTGTCGGCGAATCGGGATGTGAGCAGAAAACGCTTATCAAGGTATTTCAATGGAAATCATTATTTTGATTTCCTCAACGCGGTTTTGACAAAGGGGCGAATCGGTGTTTTAAGATGCATTAATATGCATCCTTGTGTTCTAGATAGTTGTTTGGATCAATAGCTCTGTTGGATTAGGTGGGTTTGTGAGTTTGGTGGGTAAAAGGGACTGTGACATTGGAGATACATTTAGTGGTGTGTATACTTTGTGGCTTTATTTTAGTTGTAAATTAATAGATCCACTAGTGCCTATACTAAGTAGATTGGAAGATGAGTGCTCTGTTGTAGAAACTCAAAAGACCTATTTACTACACCTGTGTTATATCTGAGTTTGGTCTTATAATTTCCTCTTCTTCTTCTTTTTCTAAATAAAAACATAATGTTTATCCGCATTTTAATAAAGGAATTGACCTTTTGAGTTTTTAAGGTCTTGTTCAAAATGTATATATACATGACGTCGATTGAACTAGAGAGTATTAATGAGGTTCGTGTCAAGTCATTAATGTATTCACATATTCCTTATTAGGTGTTTGATCAATATTTTGTTGACAATAGACTGAGCATCTACTCTTGATGTCCTTTGACAATCTTCCTCACGAATTGAATTGAAGGAAAAGTACAGGTGAGATCCCAGCGAATCTTAACAAACACAAGCGCTCTCTCTTGATTATTATATCGTCCAAAGTTGCAGATTGTTATTTTTGAGGTCTTCTCAAATTTGAAGCCTTTCTAATTCTCTTTTTGTGAAATAAAGGCCAACACTGCGGAGTCTGTTATGCTCTTTGTAAACGTTGTTTGGATGCAATGTATCTCTATCACTTTTAAATAAAAGTGACCGAATATTTGTCTTATTTTGTTTTAGATTCTCAATAAGAATCTTTGTTAGTCACCATCCCAATGGATCCTTACATCTTAATTTTCAACTACTGGTTCTTTAGATTTATCTAGACCTGCTGCGACCAATTTGGGTGAGACAAATGATTATATCCATCCCTTGTTTTTCTTCCCTTTCTCAAACATCATGCCAACCAGTTCAGGTTGTTCTAATTTGGTCTTCTTGTCTCATAATTTCTTTTAGAATATCTTCTGATCTCTGGATAGTTCCATTACCAAGTGGGATACACTGCTCATTCGTCATTCTTCATTTTTCGCAATATAAAGCTTGTATTTAACTTGCTGTCACTTTGAGGTAAGATAATAGCCCGTATATCATGAGCTTTAGCTTTGGTTAATAAACTTAAAGTGATATATTGTCTGGATTTCATAAAGAAATTGTAATTAGGCTATTTTGACCTAGTATATTGGTGGATCAAAATTCTCCTTTTTCAATATTTCACTATATTCTTGTAAAATCGGTGTTCACAAAGTGTAGGCAAATGTGTATAAGAATGTAATGAATCTATATAGTTTTAGGGTATATATTTTTTTTGTAAATATTAACTCTATTTTTGTATAATTGGTATGATCTTAAAACAAAAAATAGACATAAAAATCGTTTTTAATGTTTGTAAATATATGTGTACGTCCGTCAGTTTTAATGATTGTATTATATATATTTTTTTCTATTCTTGTTGCAGCCCTGAAGAAGTTCCGTTAAAAAATTTTATCTTTAAGGAACGAAACGCGTTGGCTGCGGTTGTGTATCTATCTAAAATAAATATTAAACAAAGAAAAAAAGAAACACTTTTGGACTTCTTTTCTATGTTCAGTGAACCTCCATTCATTGTGAATTGTTTGTCAGAATTTTTCTTTTCTGAGGCACCACTAGGTGAATGGTGCTGGAGCTTCTGTGCACTAACAGCCGGATAAGGCAGCAGCTTACTAGAAGTGAAGTGCTACCATTTAAGTCCGTCACCTTTGTTAGTTTTGATATTATAACTTTACTATACACACTTCTATCTGATCTTGATCTTCTGAAGTATTTCCCTCTTCATTCACGATTAGTGCCTCAATGTGGTTCCATCCCCTGTCTATTCTTGCCTTCCAGGCAAGCAATCTTCCTCTCCTCTTCCTGTATTTAAAGTGTACCAACTTCCTCGCTTGCCACTTTTCTCTGTTCCTCCTCTCTATTACCTGCCCGAAACCCTCAAGTTTCTCAAGCAGCAGCCTATGCTCAGCCGCTTCCACCTCCTCCTCTGACTACTGTAGGTCCATTTCTAACATGCTAATTTCTTCCTCAAACCTTTTGTCTTCCTGCACTTTTCTTCCTTTCCAAGCCCCCTGCTTGCATGGAATACCTCAGACAATTGCCTTGTATACATCCCATACCATTTTCAGGGAAGCAGTGTCAAGATTACTTCCAAAATACTGCTGACTCCTCCCTTAATATCTTAAGTATGTCTGTATCTAAAAGTAGTGTTCTATTCAATGTCCACCTAAGTTTGACCTGAATTTCTGGCAAACCTATCGCCAAAACACTGCTAAATGATCTCAACAATACAAAGGAATGTGCTTAATCTCCTTGACATTGTGTAATACTTATTTTTCTTCCTTAAAAGAATCTATCCTAGCATAACTGCAATATCTTTCATTAAAAAAGTGTACCCTAGTTGCGGCTAGTGACATTTGAAAGTGGTGAGGAGTAAAAGTTTGTGATGAGTCCCCAGTGGCAAGCGAGCGAACCCGACCATCATAAGGGCGGTTCGGGGGAGTTCTCGCCCGAAGTGTTTTTGAAAATAAAAAAGAATGGGCAAATGGTGTATTTCCAAGCAAATTTGAGAAAGCCAGAAGGTTAATAAAGCAATAGTAAAAGTGTAGTTATGACATCAAAAAAGAGATTTCATATGATAATGAAGTAGGTAGCTGCTTATTCAGCATAACCACAGAACTTCATAACAGACTTTGAGATAACAATGCGGAGTACCTCACAGATTTCTTTATTTATTGATATACCTTTACAAATGAAGGGTCTCATTTATGAGAAGTGATGCATTGCTGCGTGAAAGCAGTGATGCGTCACTTCTCAGTGCGCCCTCCTTGCGACATGATGGATGCGTCATATTTACTGTATGATGCATCATGTCGCAAGGAGTTACAGATACATCAGTATTTCTGAAGTATTCGTAGATTTCGCTGTGTCACTTCTACAAGGCTTACTGATGTGGGAACGCCCACCCGGCATACATTATACCTGACGCAGGTATAACGTAGCGCAGGGGTTTACAAAGTGACGCATCTGCTTAGATGCGTCACTTTGTAAATAGGGTGCAACCGGAGGCATGTTTTACTCTGCCGATGCGTCACAAAAAGTGACGCAACGGAAGTGAAAACTGTCAAAGGCCTCATAAATAAGGCCCATTATACCTGACTCGGGTAGAATGTAGCGCAGGGGTTTGCAAAGTGACGCATCTGCTTAGATGCGTCACTTTGTAAATAGGGCGCAACAGGAGACATGTTTTATGCCGCCGATGCGTCACAAAAAGTGACGCAACGGAAGTGAAAACTGTCAAAGGCCTCATAAATATGGCCCATTATACCTGACTCGGGTAGAATGTAGCGCAGGGGTTTGCAAAGTGACGCATCTGCTTAGATGCGTCACTTTGTAAATAGGGCGCAACAGGAGGCATGTTTTATGCCGCCGATGCGTCACAAAAAGTGACGCAACGGAAGCGCAAAACTGTCGCAAGGCCTCATAAATAAGGCCCGAAATCTACTTAGGAAATACAAGTTGTGATTTGTCAGACTGAACACGAGAAGGCAAGGAAAAAACTTCCTTGCTGTCTCATTGTGTCCAGTCCGACAAATCACAATAAAGGCGCATTGGCTGCCAGCTCAAGTATATTGAACTATACCGTTTATTTTTGCAGACTTGATATTACTTCTAGTCTTTATTTGGGCCTATTGCAGACACCTGTGTCTGCACTTAAGCAAGAAACAAGTTGGAGTTTTGAAAGTCTGCCAATTAGCCCTGCCAAAGGAGCACAAAGGCTAGAGACATGCAGCTCCTTTCGATTACAGGCACGTGACAATACCGAGTCAGCAATTAAATTACATTGCAACTTCAAAATCCCACAAACATACTGGCACTTTACAGAAAGATGGGACCTGGAGATGGCAGCGGCCATGCATGTTGCGTTCCATGTCATCAAGCAGCCTCTGTGTTGACATTAAACGGGACGTGCCTCAGTAATGAGCATTGAAATCGCCCTTTGCTCGTCACATTTATTTCATGGATGGTGGGAAGCCATAGCGAAGAAGAGATTTCAAAGGCACACAGACCTTTCTTAATGCCAGGTTTCCCTCAACAGTTGCATGCGTAGTGTCTAGAACTTCAAATACGCGTTTAAAATATGGGGTCATAAAAAGGTGGAACAGGCAAACAGTCAGACAAAGCTGTGCATCGGTTTTGAAACGTGAAGCTGATCTAGTTTACTTTAACAGCATTTGCTAAGTCACGTATAGATTATGCGTTAATAAGTTTAAAAACGGGTACAGGTGAGCGTTAACAATAAATTAATTATATCATACCTGGGGGAGGAGCCTAGCGCGCAACCAAGATGGCCGCGTAGGTGCGAAGCTCCCGAGGACCTCCGCGACCTCCTGAATTAATCCTGATTATATCCTGTCGTTGATGAGGGGACTGTGTCTGTGTACCCGAGCTGAGGCGGCACCCGTTTTCCGTTTTCGAATCGGACCCCGGACACTGGTGGGAGCACCGATCGAAGATTGCGGCCTTCTCCGCGCCGGCCCCCCGGATTGGAGTTGTGGGGCGATCCGGGGACAAAGCGAACAACAGCGGCGGGCAGGGCTGGGCGACTCGCGTTCCCCGCGCTTTCACTTTCGCTTTTGCGCCCTCCTTGCCCTCAAGCGAGGTAGGGTTGCGGAGCGGGGTGCGGTGGTGTGGCCTTGTCCCGGTGCCCGGCTGACCCGCCGGCTGTGAGTTGTCCTGCGGTCCAGTGGTCACCCCCCCGGAACCCGTGAACTGGTTTATCGGCCCTTTCGAGGAGATTGGCACGATCTTGGGAGTGCGACATGTCTACAAAGCAAGATGGCGACCGGGCAAAGGTGAAATCGACCCGCCGTGGCCCGGCACATCAGTCAAACAGTATGGACCGCTACACCCTCCAGAAGGGATCCCCAGAGGCACAGCGTACATCCCCCGCGGGCCCGGCCGAGGCGTCTGCTCAGCCTGCGGATCTGACCCTCCGGGACGTCATGGGCGCCATTGCCGAGATGAAGGCCTCGGTGGACCAGCGCTTTGATACTCTGGCGCAGAAGATAGACTCGGCCCTGGTGGAAGTGGGCCTGGTGAGGGCCGACTTGTCTAAAACTAATGACCGGGTCGATTCCCTGGCCCACACCACCTCGAGTCTCACTACAGACGTGGCGGCCCTTCAAAAGGAGGTGCACCGGCTTGGACAGGCGAGCGCCCTGATGGACCGTCGATTGGAGGACGCCGAGGGTCGGGCCCGGAGGAACAACGTTCGTATTGTCGGGGTGCCGGAGGGACGGGAGGAGGAGGCGGCAGATTTGTTTGTGGAAGACCTGATCCTCACCCATCTCCAGCCCCGGGGGCTGAGTAAACTTTTTGCGGTGGAACGTGCTCACAGGGTCCCCGGAGGAAGACCTAAGGTCGGAGCCCCGCCGCGGCCTCTCATTGCCCGGATTTTTAACTTTCGGGACAGAGACGCTATCCTGCAGACTTCCAGGCTACAGGGACCGGTCAAGCTCGATAATATGGACGTGAATTTCTACCCTGACTTTACTCCGACGGTCCAAAAGCAGAGATTGAGTTTTCTCGGAGTTAAACGTCGCCTACGGGACCTGAACCTTAAGTACTCAATGCTTTTTCCAGCTAAGCTGAGGGTGGAGGTGGACGGTCGCACGCACTTTTTTGATCGTCCCGAGGCGGCTGGGGACTGGTTGGATACTCTGCCTGGGGATCGGGGCCGGGGGGGTGGGGGGGGTACGGTTGGCGGGGAGGGCTCGCCGGATCAGAACTGAGGGGTGAATAGTAGGCCTTGCTCTGGACAACATTTCGGTTACCATTCACTGATCGTGTATGTTCCCCTCCTATGGAGGTCGTACGGGGTCCATTGGGGGCTTTCCCTCCTCCTCTGGGGGACTAGTTAGTTTTTCGTCTATGGGGCGACAGGCACACTGCACTTTGGGGGGGCTGTCTGGGCTCATGCAGGGGTGCAGGGAGGGGGGAGTTCTGTTGGGATGGGTGGGTGGGGGTGGAGTGTTGTTTGTTTGCACCGCAAGGCGAACCCTTTACTGTATTGTTGTTTTTGAGATGCTCTTTGGGGGACGATTGATGGCTTCCATGTATGATGGGGGGTAGGGATCTGACTGTGTTATCATGGAACGTTAACGGACTGGGGGATAGGATTAAGCGTGGTGTGGTCCTGCAGTATCTGAAACGAATTTCGCCAGATGTGGTCTTCCTGCAGGAGACACACCTTATAGGTAATTCCTTTCATGCCATGAATCGGAGAGGCTATCGCTTGGTGGCCCATTCGGGCTTCACATCGGGCTCGCGGGGGGTGGGCATCATGATTAAGAACTCGCTCCCATTGGAGATTGATGAGGTGCGCCATGATGAGAGGGGACGTTACACTGTCTTGGTGGGTAGAATGGAGGGCAGAGTGGTCGTTTTTGTATCAGTGTACGTTCCGCCGGGGTTGCAATCTACCACGTTTGCGGACCTGGGGCGCCTCCTCCTTGACCTCCCGGGTGGGCTTCTGGTAGTTGGGGGGGACTTCAATGCGGTGGCTTCTGGGTCTATGGATCGTCATCCCCCCAGGGACCTCCCCCGGGCACAGGCGTGGCTGTCCGGCCTTTTAGATACACTAGGATTGGTGGATTGCTGGCGACTAAAGCATCCCGCGCAGCTGCAATACACTTTCCACTCGGGTGCCCATGGTAGCCTCTCGCGGCTTGATTATATCCTTGTTCCTGAGGCCTACGCTGGGAGAGTGGGAGAGGTGCGCCATTTGGCGCGGGGTATTTCAGATCACTCCCCACTACTGTTGCACTTGGATGTCTTCCCGAGGGGGGAGGGCAGGGTAGCCCCAATCAATGCCTGGTACCTGCGCGACCCCACTATTCGAGCCGAATTGATCAAATCCTTGCAGCGGTACTTTGAGGAGAATGTGGGGTCTGTCCCTTCGGCTATCTCCCTTTGGGAGGCTTTTAAGGCAGTTCTCAGGGGGGAGGCCCTCTCCTTTATCTCCCATGCCCGGAGGCGCGAGCGGGAGGAGGTAACCCGGGTGGAGGCCGAAATCACTGAACTAGAGGGTGACCTGGGGAGCGGGGTGACGGATGCCACATTACATGTTCTACACCTCAAGCAGGCGGCCTATAGGGCCCTCGTCACGGAGGCGGCCAGGGGCCTCAGTAGAGAGCAACAGGGGCGACTGTATGATGTGGGTGATAAGGCTGGTAAATTGATAGCGTGGTTGGATAAGAAGGAGAGAGCGAGTCGTGTGGTTCCGTTGATCGAGAGGATGGATGGTGTATGTGTCACCGAGCCGGCCGCCATTGTCTCCTGCTTCGCGGATTATTTCCGCGAGGTGTATTCCCCGGTTTCTCCCTGCTCGGAGGAGGATTCCCATGCCCTGCTTCGGGACATCGCGCTGCCCTCCCTTTCGGTGGAGGACAGGGATTCACTGGACGCTCCTCCCACCTCGGACGAAATTGCCCTTGCTATCCGCTCGGTCGCATCTGGCAAGGCCATGGGCCCCAATGGCATCCCTATCGAGCTGTACAAGCTGCGACCGGATGTGCTGGCGCCCCACCTGCGCGCGATGTTCCTGGCGGCCCGCTCGCGGGGTTCCCTTCCGCCGGACCAGCGTCTGGCCACGATCGTGGTGATCCACAAGGAGGGGAGACCCCGTGAGCGGGTCACATCCTATAGGCCTATCTCGCTCTTGAACGCGGAGCCCAAGATCCTCGCCAAGGTGCTGGCCAACCGGCTGGTCGGCGTGGTGGGCGACTTGGTCCACCAAGACCAGTCCGGCTTCATACCCCACCGTAACACGGCCCTTAATCTGCGACGCTTGCACGGGGTGCTCGCGCGTGTCCCGTTTGTGCAGGAACCGGCCATCTTGGCGTCCTTGGACGCCACCATGGCGTTTGATACGCTCGAGTGGCCATACATTTGGGCGATGCTGGCGAAGTTTGGCTTCGGACCGGGCTTCATCAGCTGGGTCAAGTTGTTGTATTCCGGCCCATTGGCGCAGGTGGTGGTGAATGGACGAGTTTCGGCCCCATTCGCACTGGGACGGGGCACGCGACAGGGTTGCCCCTTGTCACCTCTCCTGTTTGCACTGGCCCTGGAGCCCCTGGCGGAGTGGCTGCGGTGGCACCCTTCCATCCGTGGTCTCCGCTGGACCCCCGAGCATGAGGACCGTGTGTCCCTCTACGCTGATGATATCCTTCTGTATCTCGCCTCCCCGCGTAAATCACTGATCGTCCTAGTTGATGTTTTGCGCTCATTCGGTCGCAACTCAGGTCTCGTCATCAACTGGGCGAAATCCTGTGTCTATGTGCTTGCCGGGGAGGCTCCGGTCCTACCACGGGACTGTCCGATCCAGATTGACTCCCAGGGGTTTCGGTACCTGGGTATATATATTACTCTGGACCCGGAGGCCCGCTACGAGCGGAATTTGCTGCCCCCCCTCCAGCGCTTGAGGGAGGACGTGGTGCGTTGGCGGCGTTTGCCGCTTTCGCCGCTCGGCCGAGCGGCCTTGTTTAAGATGATGTCCTTGCCGCGCTTTCTGTACGCTCTCCAGAACACTATGGATTTGGTCCCGGCGCGCTACTTCCGGGAGGTGGAGAGTCTGCAGCGTCGCCTGTTCTGGGACGGGAGGCCACGTATTGCCTTGGCTAAATTGACGCTCCCGTGGTACGATGGGGGGGTCGCCCTCCCGGATATTAAACGGTATTACTGGGCCTCCCAGCTAGCTGCGATTAATCATGGCCTTTACGGGCCCGCCCTGAACCCGGCATTTGAAATGGACAAGATGCTCCTGCCCGGTGGCGACTACAATCGAGCGCTCTACTCTGGCGCGCCGGACCCTCGCCTGACGGGACCGACGCGTGTCATGGTGCGTGTATGGCACGCGGCTAACGCAGCTATGGGGTGGAAGGACCGTTTGACCCGGGCGTCACCTCTATATGCGTCGGCGAGGTTGGGCTCCCTGTGGACCTCGAAGGGCTTCGAGAAGTGGGACACGATCAGCATCAGCACAGTGGGAGATCTCTGGACGAGGGGGGGATTCAAAACTTTCGAGATGTTGCAGACGGAGTTTCAGTTGCAAGGCAGTGAGTACTTCCGGTACTTACAAGTCCGCCACGCGCTGGGCTCTGTCTTCCCGGATGTCGCGTCCATTCCGGAGTCTTCCCCCCTGGAGGACAGAGTGCTGGATGGCCATGTCCCAGACAGCACGATCTCCCTTATATATAAAAAACTGATCAACGACCGATCGGGCCTGCTGACTGGCCTCCGCGAGGCCTGGGTTGCCGATGGGCTGGAGTTGGACGACGAGGACTGGATGTCCGCGGTGGCCTCTCCGAAGGAGGTGGCCATCCCGGCTCGCCTTCGCTTCGTCCAGCTTAAGATCCTCCACCGGGTTTACGTGACGGGGCCAAGGCTTCTACGTATGGGCTTTGCTGAGGATGGACTGTGTAAGCGTGGCTGTGGTGCTTTGGCAACTTTCTTGCATATTCTGTGGGAATGCCCAAAGGTGGAGCGATTCTGGCGTGGTGTGCACGAGGTCCTGCGACTGGTTACGCGTGTCGTGCTGTTGCCTGAAGCGAGGAGATGCTTGCTGAATGTGTGGGAGCCCACTGACTACTCGGTTCCGCAGACGCGGTGGGTGACCCTGGGATACATGATAGCTAAGCGTGACATTGCTCAATTGTGGGGATCCCAGAGGCCTCCGGCAGTGTCGGCCTGGAAAGAACACATGGACTGGTGTATGTTTCGTGAAAAGGTGGTGTATGTTGCGAGGGGTAAGCCTGGGGCGTGGGTGAAAATCTGGGGCCCCTGGAACGCCTATCGCGGGGGTATTTGCGAGCCGCCGCTGCTGCCGGCTGCCTCACCAGCCCCGTCCCCCTAGCCGGCCCCCTCCCCCAGCCATGGGCACGTGGTTCCCCAGTCCCTGATCTGTTCTCATTCCCCTCTTCAGAGTTTGGCGACTGGTTGGGGTCCCCCACTTAAGGAGCGCGTGCTGTCACTTGGGATTGCGGGTTGCCTTGCGGGTGTGGTTGTTTTTGTGTTGTTGTGTTTCGACAAAAGGAAACCGTATTGTGGGTTTGGAGTTATGTGGCCTGCACTACTGATATCTCCTGATTTACCCTTTTTGCACCGCCAAGAGATTTTTCTGTATGTATGTCGTATGCTTCTGCCACTCTAGCGGCCGGCCAGACGGTTGTAGGCCCATACTTGTAATTATTTGAGATTGTAATAAACGGTTTCAAAAAAAAAAAAAAAAAAAAAAAAAAAATGATATCATACCAGGACTGGTACTGTTAGAGTATGCAAATACGGGAAGGTTCCAGGGGCACGACACAACTAGAGAGGTGCTGTTCTGAAAAGCAATAAAGGCAACTCATGAAGGTATGGGGAAAAGTAATTTAAACTCAAAGAAATTTAAAGCAAAAAGGGTCTTTCATAACCTCTGTACATAGTACTTATTTTACAACGAGGGAAAAACTCCTTGACTTGTCCCGAGTGAAAACATTCACTGGCTGGCCCATTTAAATTGCTCCACTAATCACAAGCACGGAAGGTGTACTTGCTTCCCGTGTTAATTAGTCCGAACGGGGTTATCTGAAAAGGGAAACAGAATAGGCCGGGGTGTCAGAGTTAAAACGGCCCGACTTCTATCTGTCAAAACACAGAAAATGATGTAAAAGTCGGCTTACCGGGAGATTAATTCAATGGCTGCATAACCTCGACATCCGTGGAGACTGGCGCCAACAATGCGTAAAGCGGAAGTAAACGTGCTGCATGAAGCGTAACCTACGTGATGGCCATAAACAACAGATATTATGGGCAGATATCTATCAGGTCAAAAAATGCTCCAAAGTGCGAACAGACTCGGACCCGTCTGTCTAATTAATGGTAATTCCGGGACAGCTGAATGAAGCCGGGGACAGCAAATAAAATAAACTCCAGCGACTAAATCGAAATAACAAAATAGCAAAGAACCACTACTGCTGGCCGCTACCGCCCCTGAAATAGTGCCGCCTGGGGCGGGCCGCCCCCCACCGCCCCCCCCTAGCTACGCCACTGTTTATCCCTCCTCTATCTAACACTTTCTCTACAGTTGCACTCACTGGAGTGGGAATAGTACATTTTATCCCTCTGCTATCCAACACTTTCCCTAATGTTGCATTGACTGGAGTGGGAAATGTAAGTTTATATATTTTTAAATAGTTTCATGTTTTAATTAATAAAAGAAAGTTTTTTTAAAACATACAGCTTATGTTATTGGTATATATATTATTTTGTTAAATGTTTATATAATTTTAAAATTATAAACTAAATTAAAATTAATAGTTTATTAATTGATTTACAGTAAATATATATAATAATTATTATATATGTGCTTAACTTTTATAGGTGAAGTTTATTTGTTATATTTGTTAAAATGTATATTGAATCTATTGTTTTTTAATTCATTTTATTTAATATATTTAGTATTTATTTCATTATATGTGTATAAAAAACGATATTTGTTACATCTATATTTATGATATCAATATTTTCTCTCTCTATTTTTGTACTTACCATTATAAATATAGGATGTTGATATTTTTGACATCGATATTTATGATTCGATCTTGTGGTATGGGGATGTTTTGAGTGTCGATGTTTTGTCAGTTAAAAGTTTATTGAGCAGACTACTGTAGAGGATGAGAGGGTGTTGAAGTAGTCCAGATATACCACGTCCAAGCCTCTTGTAAGCTGTATGTGATGTTCAGTTTCCAGTTGTAGTATGATTTTCTAAACTAGTGAAGGCTGGACATTGATACCCTTTGTCACTGTCTTGACTTGGAGAATGAATAAATGTTAAAAGTTGAAAATGATCTCCAGATTCCTGTTTTTTTTAGCAGAGGCTGAACTAGTGGCCAGACGAAGGATGGTGGAATGAGTTTAGTCTCCCACATAGCAAGTAACTCTATTTTCACTCAGTTCATGCAGGGGACTCTCTGGTTAAAGTGGAGTGGAGTGGAGCACATGAACAAACATGGGGTGATATTAGCGGGATTATTTGGTTGATGGATAGGCTTATATTTGAGTATCCTCCACATACATTTGGAAGTTCACCTGATACTGACCAAGATGCTGTCCCAGGGGGTGGGCAAATATATTGTATAGCAGGCACAAGAGAGAGGATCCTTAGCAGACACCACAGGGCCCTCGGCTTGAGTCCACCTCAACAAACCCATTTCTTTGATTTGACTGCAATTGGTGAGAAGGTTGCGTATACGTGAGCATGCAAGCCCAATCAAGCCCTCCCACTGTTCCAAGCTTTCCATCAGCAGTATATGAATGCCAGTGTTGTAGGCAGATCAAAGGACTGTTGTCTTTAAATTGACTGTTGCAAACTTAAGAAGGACAACAGCCTTTATAATGCAGACCTTTACCACACAGGTAAGTACCACACAGGTAGGTATTTGCACCTTTACCATGCAGATAAGTATTGATTTAAATACCATAACCTTTTTATGTTATTTCCTAAAAAGTGGTTTGGATGCCAGTACAGGTAAAGGGAGATTTTTGTGGTATGGGCTAGGTAGAGGTAAAGAAGGTTAAGGGTACTATTAGGGCTATGGGGTGGGTATTGGGAAAGGGCAGTAAGGGTGATTTTATGGTTGAGGAGAGGGAAGAGGTAAAGGGAGGTTAGGGGTATAAGCATTACAGAACGAGGGCACACACACACACACACAAAACACAGACACACGCACACACAAATACATGTATAACCACGAAAATACATGGTCCACAATGTACTGCCACCCATTTTAAAGGCCAATACATGGTATTACATGTGTGATAAAGGCATGCATGGCAATGGCATGCATGGTAAGATCATACATCCCAAGAGGAAGCTCTTCTGTTATGTTTGCTAAGGTTTAGTCAGTATTTCTCCAGGGTTTGAATCCAGATTGGTAGTCATTGAGGATGTGATTTAATTAAATGTACTCTTGAACACTTACCTTTGCATGATATATGTTGGGAAAGAAGAGATTGGAAATTGGTTGGTAATAAAACAAAGTCATTGTATAAGTCGTTTTTTTTTTAAAAGAAGCACACCTCAGTGGCAGTGATGCTATATTTCGTCTTCCTTATTTTTAATTGTCCGCTGTAGATCATCACTGTATTTGTTTAATTTTCCTTTTTATTATCACTTTTCTCCTCTAATCACCTGTGTCCTCTGTTTATTTGTTCCTTTAAAACTATAGTCTGGTATGTCATTATCAAATGATCCGGGTGGCAAAAGGGCTTCAGATCCCTCCTCACTGCCATTGGTTTCCACACATATAAAGGGGATCTGTTTTGTGGTCATTTTAAAGGGTGTTACTAAGGAAGCTTCTAGACCCCATTTGAAAGATGTTGCCAATACTTACTCTGGAGACGGTGTTCCGGACTCTATTCCTAAAGTTCTTCCAAATCCAGTGATTGTCCCTCTTGTTTTTCCATTCTGATACTCTGTCCACAAGTAGTCCTCAAAAAATAAATATGGACTTGACCATCAACCTAATATGGCAAAACTATGTTTTGACAGAATAAAGCAGGAAGCCTGCCTGCAAAAGTTATGACGAGGAAGTCGTGGCAAGAAGACAATCTTGTCCCAAGTGTATTTTCGGGGGCCCCAAATTTGCAAAACAAGTTTCAAACATTACGAATCAAAATAACTAACTAATTTGAAAAATCTGAAACTCATTTGAAAGACATGCGTGTTTTCTGTTACTAACCTTGAAGACGTATGTTTGATTATCATGAAGGACAGAATGGACATCTTTGGAGCAAAAAGTATCTCACTTGATAATCCTCCACAAAAATCCTTTAATGCAGATTTAAATCTACATTGAAAGGTCTTGATAACAGTAAAAATAGTTAAAGACTTCTCGGTATCCCAAAACTGTTTGAGTCCAAGAATGATCTCGGGCAGTTGAGAGGTGTGATCAGGATATGGATCTTATACATAATGTCTGAAGATGTACGTTCCCCTCTAGAACAAAACTTTGGATGTTCTATGTAAATTTTCATCAGTTTTAAAAAAAATTATTTTGTGAACACTGTGACGGTTATTCCTAGGATGTAATGAGTCACTGTCTCAAATCATGCATGAATATGCAGTGCTTAGGTCACAATGTTGCCGTTTCTGGGACAAAACTAAAGACCAGCAGGTGCATGATTTGAAGGCTGGTTTATAGATAGTTCTGTTATTTATCTTGGACTATGTTTACTCCCCTAAAGCCCAGAGCGACCATTCCAGTGTTGCACGGTCAAAATTAGATACCTTAATTAGAATGTGTATGGGTTGGGAGTGTTAGAAAAGAAAGTGATTGCTCTCTAAATTAATTACCTTTATATACTCACAAGAGACACATCACTCAAGAGTTAAAGCTGGTCATATTTTCAATTTTCCCTGGACTAGGGAGATGGTTTGTTGATCTCAAACCTGTTACGTGAGATACATCAATGTCTCTGGGGGCCTCTGCTGATTTGGCTTTTATTAATCAAGCTCAAATGGTAGTTGGACTATTGTGATCTGCAGTGAAGAATGTTTGTTCATTACCTTTCAGTTGATATACAGACCAAGCAATGATGACCCTTTTTTGTTATGCGGATCTGTTTAACGTGCTGGTCCACAAAAGTGGAAATTCGATTCTCGTAGGGATTTCTGCTCTTCGTCACAAACTTGAAAGCGTTAAACCTATTAAAGCTAACACAACAAGTCTTTCAATTGTTACGTCAGTTGATCTGAAGATTATATGGCCAGTTAAAATACTGACAAATAAGGAACATAAATGTTACTTGCATTACTTTTAGCATTCTTCCTGACTGAACTACCGCAGATCTCTCAGATCCTGGTGCTAGTACTCAATTAGGTCATCAGTGGTACAGATATTCATGCAACCACAATTAACTTCTTTTTTGTTTGCAAATCTATGGATCTCATCTCCCTCAGATGTAGGTGAGACAGACGCCCTTGTCTTGAAGTAGTAGAGCAAGCAGCAATCGCCTGTCGAGTGAATGACTGTATATTATATTTACTGTTCATAAAAAGGAAAGAGTAAAGTGAATTCTTAAGTGGAGTTTGTGGATCCCTCAAGGGTCAAAGGTTTTGTGGCAGGAGTTTCAACACAAAAGTACTGGCACCCAGTAGAAAACATTTATTTTTGATCTGGAATGGGTGGGAGAGAGAATGCTTTGTCAAAAACCTCCAATGCTCATTGTATTGTATAGTATCACCCCATCCAGTATGCTACAATATTTAAAAATTGTATAAGTCAACAGAGAAAGGGAAAACAAAGAAATGTGAAGTCAGTCCACAGATTAATTAGCTCTACACACACCCTCAGTCATGGAAAGAAGAGGTGAAAAAAATGTGTAAAGAAAGAGAAAGTACCTCATGTGCGCACCACCAGAGGAGCTACTGGTTGGTTCTCACCAGCTTGCCCACGTCTATTTCATCATTGGTAACTTTCTCTTAAGAAAAATGTGCAGTGTCCAGTGCAGAAAAAACACATAACAAGAGGAGGTGTATTGTGAAAACAAAAACACAAAAACTGTGCCAACAAAGACAAAAAAGGGGTTAGACTCTCAAATATTTATTTATTCTGGTTAGGAGTCTATCCCGCTGTTTAAAAACACAGCATGTTGAATACCTTGGTAATGACGGCCAACATGTTTCATTGCCAGTTATTTTGTGGCAAATTCATCAGGGCAAGCAGAGGTCAAAGATCACCTCCCTGGACACACACCATTAAAAAGGACTAGTTGGAGGGAGGAGCCTAGCGCGCAACCAAGATGGCCGCGTAGGTGCGAGGCTCCCGAGGACCTCCGCAACCTCCTACGTTTATCCTGTCTTCATCCTGCCTCGGTTGAGGGGACTGTGTCGGCGAGCCTGAGCCGAGGTGGTACCCGTTTTCGGTTCTCAAATCGGACTTCGGGTGCCGGAGTGAGCGCCGATTGAAGTTTGCGGCCTTCTTCTCGCCGGACCCCGGATTTGCGCTGGGGGGTGACCCAGTGGCAAAGTGAACAACAACGGCGGGCTGGGCCTGGCGAGTCGCGTACCCCGCACTTTCGCTTTCGCTTTCGCACCCCCTTGCCGTCTCTGCAAGTGAGATCGCGGAGCTCTTTGTGTTGGTGTGGCCTCGCTGGGAGACCCTGCCTGCCTGCCGGCTGTGACCCACCCCGCCGATCTGGGGTGGCCCCCCGGAGCTCGTGGCCCTGATTGCCTGCCCTCTACGGCGTCGCTGGTGCGGGTGTGAGACCTGTGGCGATGGCCACGAAACAAGATGGAGATCGGTCAAAGACCAAGTCGACCCGGCGTGGCGCCGTACATCAGGCCAACATCATGGACCGCTATACCCTCCAGAAGGGATCTCCCGGCGGACCGCACAAGTCCTCTGAGGGCCCCCCTGATGCCCCGGATTTGCCCACGGATCTGACTCTGCAAGACGTCATGGGCGCCATTGCCGAGATGAAGGCCTCGGTGGGCCAGCGGTTCAACACCCTGGCACATAAGATCGACGCGGTCCTCGTGGATGTCGGCCTGGTGAGGGCTGATCTCTCCAAGACCAACGACCGGGTTGATTCTTTGGCCCAAACCGCGTCGGGCCTCACGACTGAGGTGGCGGCCCTTCAAACGGAGGTGCGCCGACTTCGTCAGTCGAGTGCACTTATGGATCGGCGCCTTGAGGATTCCGAGAGTCGGGCCCGGAGGAATAACATCCGCATCATCGGAGTACCCGAGGGACGGGAGGAAGCGGCGGCGGATCTATTTGTAGAGGACCTGATCGCTACCCATCTCCAGCCTCGGGGACTGAGTAAATTTTTTGCCGTGGAGAGGGCCCACAGAGTTCCCAGGGGAAGGCCGAAGGTCGGAGCCCCTCCGCGGCCTCTCATTGCCCGGATTTTTTACTTTCGGGACAGGGACGCGAT
This sequence comes from Triturus cristatus, assembly GCF_964204655.1. Taxonomy (NCBI): domain Eukaryota; kingdom Metazoa; phylum Chordata; class Amphibia; order Caudata; family Salamandridae; genus Triturus; species Triturus cristatus. The sequence continues at coordinate 1,001,782,749 of NC_140590.1, forward strand.
CTTGCAGGACTCCAGACTGCAAGGGCCGATTAAGCTGGAAAATATGGAGGTGAACTTTTACCCTGATTTTACCCAAGCGGTCCAGAAGCAGAGACTGAGCTTCCTGGGCGTCAAGCGCCGACTTCGGGACATGAACTTAAAATACGCCATGCTCTTCCCGGCCAAGCTGCGGGTGGAGGTGGATGGTCGCACGCACTTTTTTGATCGTCCCGAAGTGGCCGGGGACTGGCTGGACACTCTGTCTGGGGATCGTGATCGAGATGGAGGGGGGGGGCGGCGGGAGGAGACGGCCCACTGGATCGGGACTGAGGGGTTGATATTGGGCCTCACTCTGGACGACTATGATGCCACTTTCGACCAAGCTTCTGTCTTTGTTCTTTCCCCTCCCTTGGAGGTTGTGTGGGGTCTATAAGGGGTACTCTTTCCTCCTCTAGGGGGTCTAGCTAGTTTTATTATATAGGGGCGACAGGCACACTGCAAGTTGGGGGGGCTGTCTGGGCTCATGCAGGGGTGCAGGGAGGGGGGAGTTTTGTTGGGGCGGGTGGGTTGGGGTGGGGTGTTGTTCGTTTACACCACAAGGCAAACGTATCATTGTGTTATCTCTAAAGTGCTCTCTGGGGGACGAGTGATGGCTTCTGTTTATGATGGGGGGTAGGGGACTGAGTTTGTTGTCCTGGAATGTTAATGGACTTGGGGACAGGGTAAAACGAGGTGTGGTCCTGCAGTTCTTGAAGCGAATTTCGCCCGATATAGTTTTTCTGCAGGAGACACACCTCATTGGCAACTCCTTTTGTGCTATGAATCGACGGGGCTACCGCCTTGTGGCCCATTCGGGCTTCACGTCTGGTTCAAGGGGTGTGGGCATTATGGTTAAGAACTCGCTCCCGTTGGAGATTGATGAGGTGCTCCATGACGACAGGGGACGCTACACGGTTTTGGTGGGTAGAATGGAGGGCAGAGTGGTCGTTTTTGTGTCGGTATATGTCCCGCCGGGGCTGCAGACGACCACCTTTGCGGACCTGGGGCGCCTCCTCCTTGGCCTTCCGGAGGGGATTCTAGTGGTGGGGGGGGGGGATTTTAATGCTGTGGTTTCCGGAACTGTGGATCGTCACCCCCCTAGGGATCTCCCCCGGGCCCAAGCGTGGTTGTCTGGCCTCTTGGATACCTTGGGGCTGGTGGATTGTTGGCGTTTGAAACATCCCACGCAGCTACAGTACACCTTCCATTCCGGGGCTCATGGTAGTCTCTCACGGTTAGATTATGTCCTGGTTCCGGCGGCTCATGTGGGGAGGGTGGGGGAGGTGCGCCATTTGGCACGGGGTGTTTCGGACCACTCCCCGCTCTTGTTGCACTTTGATATTCTTCCGAGGGGAGAGGGTAGGGTGGTCCCGATTAATCCCTGGTACCTGCGTGACCCCACCATTCGCGCAGAGCTGGTTAAATCCCTTAAGCGCTACTTTGACGAGAATGTGGGGTCTGTGTCATCGGCGGTCTCACTGTGGGAGGCGTTCAAGACGGTACTCCGGGGAGAGGCCCTGTCCCTTATTTCCCACTCCCGGAGGCGCGAGGAGGAGGAGGTGACCCGTGTTGAAGCTGAGATAACCGAGTTGGAGGGTGATCTAGAATGTGGGGTGACGGATGACAAATTACATGTTCTCCGACTCAAGCAAGCGGCCTATAAGGCCCTTGTCACGGAGGCGGCCAGGGGCCTCAGTAGAGAGCAACAGGGGAGACTATACGATGTGGGTGATAAGGCTGGTAAATTGATTGCGTGGCTGGACAAAAAGGAGAGAGCGAGTCGAGTTGTCCCGTTGATTGAGAAACAGAATGGTGTGTGTGTCACTGAACCGGAAGAAATTGTTGATTGCTTCGCAGAATATTTCCGTGGGGTGTATTCCCCGGTGTCCTCCCGCTCTGAAGAGGATTCCCATGCCCTGCTCAGAGATATCGCGCTGCCTTCCCTTTCGGAGGAGGACAGAGTGTCGTTGGACGCCGCTCCAACTTCCGAAGAAATTGCCCTCACCATACGTTCGGTCGCTTCCGGCAAGGCCATGGGTCCTAATGGTCTTCCCATCGAGTTGTATAAACTGCGACCGGATACGCTGGCGCCGCATCTCCGTGCTATGTTCCTTGCGGCCCACTCGGCGGGTTCCCTCCCGCTAGACCAGCGTCTGGCTACCATCGTGGTTATCCACAAGGAGGGGAGGCCACGGGACCGGGTCACATCCTATCGGCCCATTTCGCTATTGAATGCGGAGCCCAAAATTCTCGCCAAGGTGTTGGCCAATCGGCTGGTCGGCGTAGTGTGTGACTTGATTCACCAGGATCAGTCCGGCTTTATCCCCCATCGCAACACAGCGCTTAACCTGCGGCGTTTGCATGGGGTGCTCGCACGTGTCCCGTTCATACGGGAGCCGGCCATCTTGGCGTCCTTGGACGCCACTATGGCGTTTGACACACTTGAATGGCCATATATTTGGGCGACGCTCGCGAAGTTTGGGTTTGGCCCAGGATTTATCGGTTGGGTAAAATTGTTGTACTCTGGCCCGCTGGCGCAGGTGGTTGTGAAAGGTAGAGTGTCGGCTCCGTTCGAGCTGGGCAGGGGCACGCGGCAGGGCTGCCCGTTATCGCCGCTCCTTTTCGTGCTCGCCTTGGAGCCCCTGGCGGAGTGGCTGCGGTGGCATCCTTCTATCCGTGGTCTCCGCTGGACCCCCGAGTATGAGGACCGCGTATCTCTATACGCTGATGATATTCTCCTGTACCTGGCTTCCCCACGTAAATCACTGATAGTACTGGTTGATGTATTGCATTCATTTGGCCATAACTCCGGCCTTGTCATCAACTGGGCTAAATCGTGCGTGTATGTTCTCTCTGGGGAGGATCCTATCCTTCCGCGGGGCTGTCCTATCCAGATCGCCCCGCGGGGATTTAGGTACCTAGGTGTCTTCATTACCCTGGACGCGGAGGCCCGATATAGTCAGAACTTGCTTCCCCCCCTCCAGCGCCTGAAGGAGGATGTCGCGCGTTGGAGGCGCTTGCCGCTCTCGCCGCTCGGCCGGGCGGCATTGTTTAAGATGATGTCGCTGCCGCGTTTCCTGTACGCTCTGCAGAACACAATGGACGTCGTCCCGGCGCGCTACTTTCGCGAGGTGGAGAGTTTGCAGCGCCGACTGTTCTGGGAGAGTAGACCGCGTATCGCCCTGGCGAAGCTGACGCTCCCGTGGTATGACGGGGGGATTGCCCTCCCGGATATCAAACGGTATTATTGGGCCTCCCAGCTGGCCGCGATTAATCACGGCCTGTACGGGCCCGCTCTAAACCCGGCCTTTGAAATGGATAAGATGTTACTGCCGGGTGGTGATTATAACCGAGCGCTTTACTCCAGCTCGCTCGACGCACGTCTGACGGGCCCCACGCGTGTCATGGTACGAGTGTGGCACGCGGCAAATGTAGCGATGGGGTGGAAAGATCGCTTGACCCGGGCGTCGCCACTATACGCATCTGAGCAGTTGGGCTCCCTGTGGACCTCGAAGGGCTTCGAGAAGTGGGACATGATAGGCATCAGCAGGGTGGGTGATCTCTGGACGAGGGGGGGATTCAAAACGTTCGAGATGCTGCAGACGGAATTCCAGTTGCAGGATAGGGAGTACTTCCGGTATATGCAGATCCGTCATGCGCTATGCTCCGTCTTCCCGGACGATGCCTCCATCCCGGAGTATTCCCCTCTGGAGGATAGAGTGCTAGATGGACATGTACCGGACAGCACGATTTCATTAATCTATAAAAAACTCATCAATGACCGCTCGGGACTGCTGACTAACCTTCGTGAGGCATGGGTTGCCGATGGATTGGAGCTGGACGACGAGGACTGGGTATCTGCGGTGGCCTCCCCGAAAGAGGTGGCCATACCGGCCCGCCTTCGCTTCGTCCAGCTCAAGATACTCCATAGGGTCTACGTCACGGGGCCAAGGCTATTGCGTATGGGCTATGCTGTGGACGGGTTGTGTAAGCGTGGGTGTGGTTCTTTGGGGACCTTTCTCCATATTTTGTGGGAATGCCCGGAGGTGGAGCGATTCTGGCGTGGTGTGCATGAGGTCCTGCGGGTGGTTACGCGTGTGTCGCTGCTGCCCGAAGCGAGGAGATGCCTTCTGAATGTGTGGAAGCCAACCGACTACTCGGCGCCGCAGACGTGGTGGGTGACTCTGGGATATATGGTGGCCAAACGCGACATTGCCCAACTGTGGGGTTCCCAGAGGTCGCCGACTGTCTCGGCATGGAAGGATAACATGGACTGGTGCATGTTTCGGGAAAAGGTGGTGTATGTTGCGAGAGGTAAGCCTGGGACATGGGTGAAAGTATGGGGCCCCTGGAACGCCTACCGCGGGGGAATCTGTACCCCGCCGTTATTGCCCGATCCGTCTCCGGCCCCGTCCCCTTAGCCAGTTTATCTCCCCGGTACCGGGCACTGAGTCCACCTAGTCCCTGTCCTGACCTTTTCCCCCCCTTGATACTCCTATGGATTGGTAGGGTCCCCCTTCTAGGGGAGCACATGCTGCTGTTTCCGATTGTGGGTTGCCTTGTGGATTTGTTTTCTGTTGTTATTTATATTAAAATGAAACCATTATGTGGGGTCCGGATGGTGTGGCTATCAACGCTGCTAACTCCTGTGCATTTCCCTTTGCCGCAGCATGCACGCTATTGTTTGTACCACATGCTCCTTTTGCTTGCTAGCGGCCGGCCTGAAGGTTGTAGGCCCATCTTTGTATATTTTTTGAATTTTGTAATAAACGGTTTAAAAAAAAATAAAAAAATAAAAAAGGACTTATTGGAGCTATGGGCCCACATACCAGCCACCAACCAGTCACAGGGGCGTTTTAACCTGTTTACTTTCGCCTCCCTGTTCAGCAAAGCACGACCGTTGCTAGTGCCTGCGTCATGTAGCTTTACACACGGGCGGTAACTCAACACTGGAACCAGGCAGGAGTAACAAAAAGCTGTACTTTACTGGTGTGGCAAAACAAACAAATCAGATCAAGAACACCATTGTTGGGGTTTTCTATTAATTTGCTTCCCTAACTGCATGCCAAATTCATAGTTAATATTTTCTCTTGCTATCCAACTCAATGTTCTTCATTTTATTGACCGCAGAAGGATGAAAGGATGAGTCGATGCACCAGGATTTGAACCTGTTATCAGGGAGTCAAACAACAGATCCCTGCACTGGATAAAGTGGTCCACCAAGCCCCAGACATGGCTGATGCTGATGGTACCCTAATTTGTTTCGTATTCGAAGCCCCCATTGATCCTCCGAGACGCTGTTTGGATCAGAGGTTTCAATGACAATTTTCAATTAGGGCCAGTCGAACTACAAGAACATCCTTGTGCAGGTTATATTCTCCTACAATCCACAATCAGAAGATAGTGGAATACAGAGCTAATCCACATTACTGTAAGCGAATCAGTCTCATCTCACTGTTTCATACCCTGTGTACCTCTCAAATGCTTCACAGCTGGGCACACCCTTTATAAGTACACATACATGACAACGCTTATCTACCTGGATGAGTTGTACATGTAGCAATGGTAATAATGGTAATACATGTAGGAGCAGTATTATTATCTTCAATAGCCCTACTAAGATGAATAGTTTTACTTGGCACACTACTCCAAACAGTATTATCAGTAATTGCACTGGCAGGGCTTATACCAGGAATGGTAGTGCCACAGGCAGGTCTTCTTGGTTGGCAGCGGTACCTTTCTTCAGGTGAAGAAATTCATATTGGTTTCCCCGCAGCCGCTCTCAAAACCTAAATGCTAGTAAACAAAGGAATTTCTAAAAAATTGAGAAGCAGACACTGGTTTGCAGCACACCTGCTTTCCAGTCTGAACATATGAGGCAGAATGATCAATGAGAGCAACTCTACATGTGGAAATGAAGAGCAAAGCCCTCAGACAGCTCTGTTTGTTGATCAGCAGAAGAAGTTCAAGTTCGAATGAAGGGAGATGCAACTGTCCATAGCAGTACTCCATCAGCGTACAACAGGAGCAAGCTAGCACAGCTTTTATTGTTGTTGTGACTTGGTTGACTGGTTTTTATAGGATTCATAAACCCTGTTGAACCAGAACCATCAGCCACGATGGAATGGAATGCCATTGTTTTGTAAAGCAAAGAGCAACCTTGTCAGATTGCTTCTTCCTGTTTCTCAGTACAGTTGGAAACCTTATTCCATGAAGGCCTGAAGTGCCATCTGTCACAGAAGGGGCGACATATCACGATACCTGCCAGATGCGGTGACTCTCAAAGTTGAGTAGAAGTAGGAGCAAAACAGAGCCAGCTTTGCAGGTGTTATCAGCACCTGCAGCAGTGCACTGCAAAAGGATGCAGTGCAAGAGCAAGAAGAGCCAGAGGAAGCGTGGAGAGCAGCAAGGAAGATCAAGAATCACAGAGACGTGTGCCAGCAATAGAGGACCAAAGGCCACAAACATATATGCAGGCGAGAAAAGGGCCTGCATCAAGGGATTGGGTGAATGCATCGCACTCATTTCTAGTACCATTTATTAATTGCAGATTTATATAGCGCAAACTCAACCCGAAGGTATTGGAGCGCTTAACATGAGCACCAGTTACGTTACACAAGGACACATTCATTATTTTATTTGAATTTTATTAACCCCTTGCCTGCTCATGACGGAACCACTCCGTCATGAGCCACGGGCGCGCTGTGCTCATGACGGAGTGGTTCCGTCATGCTGCGGCCGTTGGCGGCCGCTCCGCCCACGCGGCATTGATTCCCCGCCTGTGCGGGCGAACAATGCAAGTGGGCGGAGTCGTGACGCAACCACTCCGTCATGAGCACAGCTCGCCCGTGACTCATGATGGCGTGGTTCCGTCACGAGCATGGCGGCGCCGCGCTGACCCCCATCCCCCCCAGCGCCGCGGCGGAATTCGTGCCGTGGCGAAGGGGTTAATAGGCACGGGGAGATTAAGTGATTCGCCCGGAATCACAGGAGGTGGAGTCGACCCGAGGCTCGAACCTTAATTTCCCAACTCCAAGGTCGGCAGTCTAGCCATGAGACCACATCCTCTCCCCGTTGTAAAATAAGTCCTAGCAGCATCAGTAAAGGAAGTAGAAGTGCTAGTATCAGTACTACAGGTACTGCTAGCAAGAAAAGTAATAGCGATAGAGGATAGTCCGGAGGGTTGAAACCATTTCCTTTTCACACTTCAAATTGAATAAATTGCTATTTATAATTTTCTCTTTTTCACTGAAAAGAGTAGTGAAAATGGGCCTTTATGGATAGACTCCCTACCCAATGTTAAGATGAAAATGACTGGAATTGACTGCACGGGTTTGGGAGGAAATTTGATTCTAGCAAACAACATGGATCTGTCACTTTCCTTCCCACTGCTGTGCAACAGGAGGATTTTCAAAGATTATATTTAGGAATATTGAATTAATGGACATGTAGGATGTTGTACAACAAACAACATGATCCAAGTGTCAAATCAGGTTAGGAATTCAGCATTGTAGACTTCTGAATTTTGGGGATTTCATAAATATCCTTAGGAACAGACTTGGAAATATAAATACACTGTAGATTTCTAGGAGCTCTAATCGTTCACTAGATGTAATCCTGGGATAAAAGCCCAAGAGGCATATTATCAAGCAGGCGTTAAAATTATCGCCGCTTTAGCGGCAGAAAACTGCAGCTAAAGCGGCGATAATGGGCTTGATAATATGCCGCAGAGAATTCCCATAAAAGCCTATGTTGACACCAGAACATGGGCTTCTATGGGAATTCTCAAGGGCATATTATCAAGCACATTATCACCGCTTTAGCTGCAGTTTTCTGTCGCTAAAGCGGCGATAATTTTAATGCCGTTTCTTGATAATATGCCCTAAAGTCTTCTCAAGATTGAAATATCCATGCTGTCTGTGAATTCTACAAATCTGCCTGTTTTTCATTTCATGTATTTTACAGGATATCTCGCAAAATACCTCTTTAGTGTTCCTAGCCTTTGGGTCAGAATACGTTGATTGCATATGCAGATTATTTTAACCTGGGTTGAACTTTGGTACATGATGAGGCTTTGAGTTAAGCTCGGTATATTTAGGTAACATTGAAAGTCATGTAAGGCTATATACAGTGTCGGCTGGGCGTGACCACTGTAATTGTCACACCAAGCTAAACTAAACAAAACATGTGTAATGCAGGGAATGTCAACGTTTGACTAAAGGGCACACTCCTAAAATAACCATGAGTTCAAACCTGTGCAAAGCAAACTTAGTCTGCTTAGCTTTCAACATCAATAAATTGAACACCATTACATTTGGTGATAGAAACACCTGTCAACTCTATTCAGTCTTCATTGTTTGGTCAGATTGATTATAGTCATTCATGCACATTAAAAATGATCATTCCTTTAAAAACACAAATCAAGGATTTCTTCACCTTATGCAAAATCTAAAAAAAGATTAATGGCAAACATCCTTGAGTTTAAGAACAACAACACTATACGCTTTATGCAAAAGCCCATTTGCGGTTGCAAGCCATTTGATTTGCAAAAATCACTGAGTTTGTGAGCACAAAAGCTCTTTCCTTAATGTACAAAACTCGATTTACGAGTCAGGAAATTCTCTATGACTCGTAAAAGGGATTTTACAATTCTTTAGGAATCACCAATGGGTGGGGCAATCCCTTACTGTTTGTGATTTGGAAAGGAATATATCAAGGGTTTGTAACTGCAACTGTGGCCGAACACCAGTGATGAGTTACTGACCACCAAGGTGGGGTGGTAACTGATTCACAAAGGGGAAGGTGCCCCCTTTGGACGACTTTCTCTTTGTGAATCTACCTTCCTTTCTGTGAATCATATCAATGGCCTTGGGGAAGACCAGGCCATGGTACAGAGGATAGACACTAAACTATAGATCAAAAGGTGCATACATTGAGAGATGGTTTATGGATAGCTCTCCTGTTTATTATAGACTCTGTTAACTACTCTATTGTGCATCTCTATTTTTGTATTGCCTGCTCCCCCGGATGTATACTCTAGGGGGAAACATTTAGTTTTTGAAAACAGCATCTGTGCCTTTAATGGACACAGATGCCTTTAAAAACAATGGGGCATATTTACAATGAAATGATGGAGTGTGGAGCTGCAGCAAATTTTGCTCTGGCACACTCCACTATTTCCAAAACGCAGGGATGTGCCATATTTACAACAATATGGCGCACTTCTGTGCTTTCCCTAGCACTGGCACTAAAATTAGCAGCCATGTGCCAACGCAGACACCCTAGCAACATAGTGCAAGGGTGCCTGCATTGCAGGAAATGATTGTTTAGGTGCAGAAGGTGTCTCTTCCTGCACATGAGCAATCAATAATGGTGATTTGTTACTTCTATGTGTAGAAGTAGCAAATCACCATTATTTAATGATTGTTCGTGTGCGGGAAGGGACACCTGCTATCACCATTTTGCTCTTTCTATGTGTGCTGCAGAATGATGAAGTAAAAACGGGGATAAATAAAAGTATCCTCGTTGCGCCATTCTAACACTTGCTATTGCATGGCATTAGTTTTTGGTGCTGCCTCAGGTTTACCCCTCCTTGTAAATCTGGGGCAATGTTAAAAAGCAATGGGTATTGCGGTGGAATGCACACAGCATCTCTGTGAAAGAGTACCATATTTACAAAGCGGCGTTAAGCCTCAAAATGTGTCTTAACACCACTTTGTAAATATGGTGCAGGGCATACTGCCTCCGTAGCGTCAAAAAAAAGGGATGCTATCGGGGGAATATCTGCGCCCCCCCCTTGGTGGTCGCACCAGACGTGACGATGTCCCCTTGACTTTGATGTTCCTGGTCGCTTTGCAGGATTGATGACCGATCCTCTCCCGGCCCCCCCTGCCCCCTTTTTCACACGAATAACTGTGTAATTGGCTGAGTTGTCGCTGTTGTCCCCCGCCCATGAGAGAGCAAGTCCCTGTTAATGGAGTTCTTTTGCCTGGTATAAGTTTCTTTTTGTTGTTTTCTTTATAAAGTAGTTAATAAGAAACCTTTCTGTAGTACTAGGTTCAGTTGTGGGCGGCTGCAGCCGTTATGCGTGTGGCTCGCTCCGGCTCTTATGACTGCTGTATTATTGTCTTACATTAGCGGCCGGCCCATGCGGTTGTAGGCCCATGACTGTGAATATTCGATGTGTAAATAAAGGTTTAAAAAAAAAAAAAAAAAAAGGGATGCTACGAGGGCGCAATCCCATTGGAAATATGCCCCATTGTTTTGTGTTTTGGAAAACAAATGCAGGGATTGAGGTCTGTTGTCCCTTGCAGGCCTACTTTCCTGCATTGGCAGCCATACACAGGACACACAAATTGCAACCTACCTAATTAATATTTAATAGGCAGATCGTTTTGCAACTCAATGCAAAAAGACAATTCACGTCATTACCAATTAGGACACAGATCGCCTCGGAAATTGCATTCCCATTTGTCAACCAAGTAGTATGCAAATTGCACATCCCTGATTTGTAAATGGGAATTATACATCAGGCCCCATTAATCCCAAAATACAAACAGTAGCCTACTAAACAATCCTGAACTTGCAAGAATAAATCCATATGTGGGGTAAATTTCTTCATAGCCCTATGAAACTCTGCCATATCCTGTGCTACCTACAAAGTTGAACTTGACCCAGGCAACATTTTGGTCCTAACCTCAAGGTAGATATTAGTATTGAGGTAAGATTGCAAGCCCATCATGCCCACCTATAGGTTATATAATGAATGACAGTTTTTTTTCATTGTAGACCTCTAGGATATTGGTAAATGCCTATCTTCTGCATGTTCGTTTTTACATGCAATACTCTACAAAATTATCAGAGTGCATTTAAAATGGTACATGCTTAGTCAGGTAATAACTACTGAGATGAGGGAGGAAGTGTAGGTTGCTCTTCAGGGACAGTTATCAAATGGTTACACATTGCAAGTCAGGACATGAGGGACCATAGGGAAACTTGTGTGCAACGTTCTTATATGGATCCATGTCTACCCCTACCAAGAGGTTATGATTAAGTAGCTTGAAGAGTTTCTCAAGTGGTGGTTCTCGCCAGAAATCTCACCATTGCACAATAACTTTCTGTCCGTGTTCAGCTAGCAGACTCAGCCTTTGAGTACCAGCAGGATACAGGATCAGTGCCACTCCTGATGATGTGTTACTTCACACTATTTCTCACACACAAGAAGGGGGGAGAGGCACAAAACAACCACTACTCTAGACTCCCCAGATACAACTGTAAACACACCAAGGGGAGTAGTGTGTGTGGATGTCCAGATTAGAGGTGGCATGTGCTCAGTGGAAAAATACTGCCTTCACTCACAAAATTGTGACATGCTTCAATTTTTCTTTAAAAAAAATAAATATTTTATTGATTTTCAACTCGCACAAACTCCCACTTATAAGGCACATTGTCAATGGGAGGCACATTCCTTGTTACATTGCAAAAATATTCACTGTCAACCATTTGGGTAGCATCCTCATCTTAATCAATACTGCAATAAACTATCCATCGTGCTCTCTTCCTGTCGATATCGACATCAATATAAGCATTCAATACCATCCCAGAACATAAAGGCTCCCAAATGTGGTGCCCCCCACATGCACTTGCCGCTCCTTCCCCCTTCCCCCTAACCCCTTCCACTGGTGTGCTCCAAGTAATTTAAACAAGAATAATCAATCGTCATCATCGTGCTAGGATGTGCAGGTCTCTGATTGTATTAGGGTTGTACTCCCATTCTCCCTGGCTCCGCACCTGCTCCTTTTCTCCTGTAGTCAGCCCAAGCCTATCTATACTCTGTGTGCTCCAATATTTTCCTGAGGAGCCTCCAGGGAATCTGTATCTGAGTCCGGCTCTGGGAGCTTCAGCAGGGCCACCAATGCTTCCCATGCCTGTGCAGTTTCCATCGCTTTTTCATTATTTGCCCTCCTGGCCTGTTGTAGCCGAACCATACTCTCACTAGCCACCCAGTTCGTGAACTCCGCCCTCCATCACGCCACTCTAGGGCCCTGCTTAGATTTCCACTGCCTTGTTAGTTCCCGGTTAGCTAATAAGAACCCCAAGTCAATGAACTTGCTTGTGATCTTAGTTTGCGCCGTGTGCGGAAACCAGTGCAGTATGCATGCCCCCATATCTGGCTCTATCTGCCTATCCGTCACTCCACACAGGACCTCCACCACCTCCTCCCAGTACGTTCCAAGCTGCGGGCAGCTTAACATCATATGTTGAAAGTCTGCTACATTTGTGTTGCACCTGGGACAACATGCCGAGTCCACCTGGAAATATTTTATTATCTGCTCTGGGGTTAAATACGCCCTGTGTATAATGTAGAAATGGATACGTTGGAATCTGGCGTTCCGCGTGCCTTTCCATGCCCTTTCTACTATTTTAGTCCAGGTCGTCTCAGGAATATCCTTACCCAGGTCCGCCTCCCATTTTTCACGCAACTGAGTCAGTGGCTGCAATCCCTCCTTCACCAATCGTCTACACAGGCATGTTACTGCCTTTACCGTCCCCGCTGCCATTACCACATATTGACATGTCAGGGATATCTGTGGCTCCGAAAGCCCTTCCCCCCAATGTTTATGAATCGCAGACACCAGCGCGGCATGCAGCAAAAAGGTGCCCCTAGGCAATCCATACCTATCCTGTAACGCTTGAAAAGGCAAGAGGGCCCTCTCCTCATACAGATCCCCGATCATTTGCAGCCCCAGCTCCTCCCACTCTGCTAGCGCAGACCAATCTGCTCCATGCGGGAAGGCTGTACACATGCCCAGGGGAATCTCCGGTGCGTATGGGCGAGTGATTCCACCCCTACGCTTGTATCTATTCCAACATGCTCTTAATGTTTTCTCCTCATTCATCAATGAATCAACTCGCAATCGCTGGCCGAGAACTATAAATGATAGAACATGCCTCGGTAGCCAACGGTTCTCTGAGCCATCCGGTCCCCTAAACACCCGAGCCACCACCTGCGTGAGCCACTGCAGCTGGGCCGCTAAATAATACACTTCGAAGATCGGGACGGCCCATCCTCCCTCCGCTCTAGGCCTCATCATCGTGGTCAGTGCCACTCGCCGCCTGCCACTCCCCACAGAAATCCGCCTACCATGGATCTAAGCATCTTAAACACCGTACCTGGGATCCAAATCGGCAGCGTCCTGAAATAATATAAGAGTCTAGGCAGTGCCACCATTTTCAGTAGTGCTACTCTACCTGCCACTGAGAGTGGCAAAGTTCTCCAAAATGCCATGTTCCCTTTGACCCCTTGCACTGCTCTGGTCACATTGCCCTCCAATAAATCCGCCTGCTCATGATAGATGTTAGTCCCCAAATATTGCAGGCAACAGGGCTCCCATCTTATTCTCTCCAGTCTAGTAGGAGTGTCCATCGCCCGACACGCCGGGAACAAGCAAGTCTTCTCCCAGTTCACACACAACCCCAATACTTCCCCAAACATCCGCAACAGCTCCGCCGCTCCCGTGAACACCTTGTTGGGGCGGCCAAAAACATCAGCAGATCATCTGCGTAAAGCGTTATATAATGCACTTCTCCGCGCACCACCAACCCAGCATAATGACTCCCTGATCTAGCTCGCATCACCAGTGGTTCAATCGCCAGTGCAAACAGGAGCGGAGACAGCGAGCAGCCCTGACGCGTCCCTCGTCCCACTGAGCAGGGCGATGACACCATCCCCCCCCGTTCGTACTCGGGCCGTCGCTGAGTTATATAGTATTTGGGTCCACCTCACGAATGCCTCGCTCAAACCCAGCTTGCGCATTACCCGAAAGAGATATGGCCACTCCAGACTATCGAACGCCTTTTCTATGTCCACGGAAAGAATCAAGGCAGTCGATGTCGGATCCTGGTATTTCTCCAAAATTTGCAACAATCGTCTCACATTAATAGACGTGTTACGCTTAGGTATAAAACCCGATTGATTCCGGTGCACCAACTGCGACATGTATGGGAGTAGACGGGATGCCAGGATCCTGCTCGGGATTTTGTAGTCAGTGGTCAACATTGAGAGTGGACGGTAAGCCTTCATATCCGTAGCTTCCCTTCCAGGTTTCAAGAGGGGGATGATAATAGCCTCCCTAGTTGTCTCAGGCAGCCTCCCTACTTTATGCTCTTCCTTATAAACCACCTGTAAGCACGGAGCCAGACATTCCACTTACTTGGAATAAAATTCTATGGGAAGGCCATCCACCCCAGGTGTCTTGTTATAGGCCAAGTGCTTGATCGCGCTCCTGATCTCTTCCACCGTAATCTCACTGCCCAGCAAGTCTCCCTGCTCCTTACTCAAGCTGGGCAGGGCCACTTTCTCGAGATACTTTTTTTAATTTATTTTTTTTAATTTATGCTTTTGTCGTTTTTCATACAGAAAAAAAACATCAACAAGATTATACAGTCTCTCAAAATGTGGCATTGGCATAGTATACGCATGACTTTCGCATCAGTTATATATCTCATAGTGTGTTATGGTACATCAACCAGTGCATGCGGAGCTACAGACAGAACCTTCATAGAAGACAATGTAGAGTGAACACAGGCAGGTAAGCATACAACCAACTTAGGAGGCCTCAAATATCGGTAATTCGTAACAGATAGGACGTGAGTGGAGCCCAAATATCCCGCGGCTTAGACTGGGCGGGCAGCTCCTCCGCATAACACGTGAGCTGATCCCGGCAATAGGTCAGGTCCTGCAGCCATAGATTAGTGGTTGGCACTACCCTACTGCCCCAGCACATTGAGACCCTACGTTTAGCTAATAGTAACGCTATAGAAACAAATTTCTTATTGTACAGTTTCACCTTAGCATCGACACCCAGCACACACACTTTAGGGCCCCATTCTACCACTTCTTCGACCATTAGACCAAGAACTCTCGTGACTGAGCTCCAGTATTCAGTTATTTTGGGACATGTCCATGCTAGATTATAAAAATCAGCCCCCGGGGCATCACAGCGCTTGCAAGTATCAGCTAATTGCAGCCCGTAACGATGAAGCTGTGACGGCGTGTAGTAGAGCTGGTGCAGGTATTTGTAGTGCACTAATCGCAGATTCCCATTAGATGTCAAGAGCCCAGTCATACGACAGCAGTCCAACCAGTCATTCTCAGAGAGGGGCTCCGGCAGCACCGCATTCCACCTGGTCAGCGCAGCTGCCTCACCCAGGGGCACATCCTTCTGAGAAGCATTATACAGCCGGGTGACCAACCTGGCTCTAGATTTAGTGGTGTAAATCAATTGCAGTGCCTCCAAAGCCGGAGGCTCCAGTGGATAAGTGGGATAAAGATCCCGCAACGCAGAACGCAATCTAGCATAAGCAAAGAGATGCATAGTAGAAACTCTGCCTTGGGCACCTATGTGTGCCGATGTGATGAATCGGCCACTCGGGAACACATCCTCCATTGCAGCCAGCCCCATATCCTTAAGGGTTCATCGCATACCGGTCTCACCAGTGACCGAAAGATCCGATTGATAAAGAAGCGGCATTCCAGGCGCATATAACGGCAATTTATGTGCTCGCTGACACAGTTCGCGCCAGGCCCTCGCCGTAACTTGCACAGTATCAACTTCCTCCTTCTCAAATACCGTATAGTTATTCACCAACATCGCCCTGAGAGGTATCGGGTACACCGTGCCAGCCTCTACTGCGACATGCGGAATATAAGCTGGATCTTGCTGCCAATAATAGGCATAGTGCGCCTGCGCACAAAGGTAGTACAGACGAAAGTCAGGCGCAGAGAAGCCACCTTGATCATACGGAAGAGTCAGAATCTCCCACCGAAGACGAGGTTTTTTACCTCCCCAGGCTAGTGTGATCATGATGGAACAAAGCCTGTCAAAAAAGTGCCATGGCAGGTGCACCGGGATATTCAGAAAAAGATACAAAAAGCACGGGAGAACCACCATTTTCATCAGCACTATCCGATCTGCAAACAAGAGCAGCAATTTAATCCACCTGTTCACCTGGTCCTCAAGTCGCGTGACGGCAGTGCCCAAGTTAGCCCGTATGATGGTCTGCGGGTCCCTACACAGCCAAATTCCTAAATATTTTACAGTATCCGAGCACCACGTTAAGGGATAGTCTACTTCAAATGGCCGCGTGCTCTCCGTGAGCAGCAGTATGGTTGACTTGGACCAGTTAATGCCCAGGCCCGAGAAGCGTTCAAATCGAACATATTCACAGATGAGCCACGCGAGAAACCTCTCCGGCTCCCGGACATACAACACCATGTCATCCGCATACATGGAGACTGGAAGCGGATGTTGCAAAAATCGCAACGCCGTCTGGGCATGGCGCTGATGTAAGATACAAGCCAGGGGCTCCAACACCAGGGCAAATAACAGTGGCGATAGTGGGCACCCCTGTCGTGTACCTCGCTGGATAGGGATTACTTCGGATAACTGCCCATTAATCCGAACCGGGCCATCGGATTAGTATATAATAATTTAATCCAATTCGTGAAAGCAAAGGGAACCCCCATGTGATGCAGGACCATGATCATTTATGACCAGGATATTGAATTGAACGCTTTCGCAGCGTCTAGAAGAACTGCCACCGCCGGCAGTTTGGGTTCCAGAACATGCATAACCGCATAAATCGTCCATAAATTATGCGACGTGGAGCAAGTGGGAATAAAACCCGATTGCTCCGGAAGGACCATATCAGGAAGAAGTAATTGCAGTCGGGTGGCTAACACCTTTGCCAGAATTTCAATATCAGTGTTGATGAGAGATAAGGGGCGGTAAGACTCACAGCTCTCCGGAGTCTTCCCCGGCTTTAAAAGTGCAACCATCAGCGCCTCCCGCATGGTGGGCGGCAAGCACTGAGCCTCACACGCCTCCTCATATAGTTGCAAGAGACACAGAGCCAACTGGTCTACATATTCTTTATAAAATTCAGCCGGCAATCCGTCAGTGCCTGCAGCCTTTCCATTCGGCAAAGCTGCTATAGCATCACGCACTTCACCCAATGTAAGCGGGTGCATTAGAAAGTCTCGCTGCCTACGTGACAGCCATACCAAAGCAACGTCCTCAAGATAGTGCTCGAGCTCAGCTGCGTCAGCTACAGGCCTATGAGCATATACTCCAGCATAATAGTCCATAAAGGCACGTAAAATATTGGGCGTATCATAGTATGTGCCCGCGTCCGTGGCGATCGACTGAACCGTATGCGCTCTCTTCTGGGGCTCCAGTATACGACTGGCTAACACCCGGCCCAGCCAGCCTCCCTCCCCATAATATCATACTTCACAACGATGCGACAGATGGTTTATCTCTTGGTCAGCTGTTGCATTGTATTCTACTATTTTCCCCTTAATAAGCGCCAACGTTCCGGGGTTTGCTCGGTCCTCGTACTCGCGTTCTAGAGCACTGAGTTCCTTTTCCAGCACAGTCAAGGTGCGGCGCAATGACTTTAAGAACCCGGCCTGAAGACTAATACAGTTCCCCCGTATGGTTACTTTAAATGCTTCCCTCAACAATTCCATAGTCGGTACGGACCCTGAATTGAGCGCAAAATAATCAGAGATAGCCTCCCGGATCCCCTCCTTAAATACCTGATCTAGCAATGAAGTCGATTGTAACCTCCACTGAAAGGGCGGAGGAGTGCAAGACGGCAACGCCATGTCCAGTACCACCGGCGAATGATCCGACAGTGTCTGAGGCAGGTGCCTCACCATGGTGGTCCAGGTACAGACCTCCGGCGTACCCAGCCAGTAGTCTAAGCGGGACCAGGACTGTCGTGCATATGAGTGACATGTACCCTCTCTATTATGAGGGTGCCTAAGGCGCCAGATGTCCGTAAGATTCAGGGACCTCATCCCATCCTGTATAGCCCTAGCAGCACGCCGGGGGGCCAAAGCCGTCGCAGACCTCCGATCCAACGCAGGATCTAAAACCACATTAAGGTCACCCCCACAGATAACCGCCGCAGGCGGTAATTGGTAGAGTTCACACCATATGGTATAAAAAAAGGTGGGATCATCCACATTAGGACCGTACAAATTTACAATGGTCAGTTTTGTGTTATAGAGCATACCCTGCACTATTATAAAGCGTCCCTCAGCATCCTCATCCACATGTGTTGGGACAAACGGAAGACCCTTTTTAACAAGGATCATCACTCCCCGCGCATACAAAGAGTACGAGGCGGCCAGCGGCACCCCCGCCCATCTACTGGCAGTCCGGGAGACATTCTGCCTAGTGAGATGTGTCTCTTGCAATAGAGCAATGTGGATACAATGCCGATCTAAATAAGCTAACACCTGACTCATTTTTTTGGCATTATTAAAACCCCGCACATTCCAGCTAATCCAGGAAATATTAGACCGTTGCATATTTGTCAGGCGCACACTCCCCATTCACATAGCACACCATGCAATCTAGAAAACGTGAGGCACACCACCCCATGTGCGTTACACTAGACCAACCAATACCAATACCATACCATATAGATCCCCAACCACCCCATCCACCCACAGCAGCAGTAAACATACACTGCCAGCAAACCCCCCCATAAGCATAACAGAAACAAAACAATCTGCTTTTTACAGCCCACTGTGGGCGTGAAATTAAGAAAAACAGAGCCTCTATAAGGTCGTCCAATGAAACCCCATCAACCATCAGAACCTTTTGGGGTATTCCCATATTGTGGGTCGCTAGTAGCCCTTCGGCCCCCCGCAAAACCAGGGTGGGCCGAGATATGTAGAATTAGGCTAATCAATACATAACTTTCCTCAATTGTCAGTGGCTGTTACCCCCAACCCAACAATAAGACAGCAACTCGTGCTGCGCACTCCCCGGAACTAGGACCCCCGCCACTCCAACATCTATCTATGAACAGGTGCCCTCCAGCAGAGGATGGTCTTCTATGGATATCCAACTAAATGCATACTTTATGCCAAAAACATATATCAACCAGACTCCTCATACATAAAAGATTGTCATCATAGGACTAGTAGAACAGTAATACTGAGCAATAATAGTGCCTCCCAGGCTCAGTCTTCTGTGTCAGAGTTCCCATCTCTTTCACGCGGTGCCTCCTGCCGTTCAAGGTGCCGGATATATTGAAGTGTGTCTTTTGGTGCCAGGAAAATACGTGCCTTCCCATTGTGCTGGATGCGTAGACGTGCTGGGTAGAGCATGGCATATTAGATTTTGAGGGTTTGCAGCTTTTTCTTAACCGTTTGGAATTCTCGGCGAGCTTGCTGCACTGCGACCGTGAAATCAGGGAAAAGCTCTATCATCATTCCCAGATACTCCAGTCGTCCCTTTTCCCTGGCCAGCCTGAGAGCAGTGTCCCTGTCCCTATAATTCAGCAATCTGGCGATTATAGGGCGTGGCGGAGCACCCGGGACCGGCCGGACAGCCAGGGAGCGGTGGGCTCGCTTAACTATGAGCACCTTCGAGAAGTGCACCACTCCCAGCAGGGTTGTGAGCATTGTTTCGACATATGTTTCCATGGATCCAGTGTTGGTACTCTCCGCAACCCCAGTAATGCGAAGATTATTACTGCGGGAGCGGGCTTCAATGTCCTCATTCTTGACCCTGATCACCTCCAGTATTTTTTCCATGCTAGCACATGATGCACTAACTGCCTCCACTCGGTCCTCCACTGTAGAAATGCGCTGCTCAGCCTCCACGATCTGTGAGTCGTGCTTCGTAATTTTCGAGGCCATGGTGTCCATGCGCATGTTGATGTGGTCGATCTTGGCGTCAATAGTGTGCAGACTCTGTTGCATGCTGAGCATCATGTGCTCCAATTTCGTGGTTGCACCAGCCTCCAAGTCGGGGTCAGAGTCTGAGACGGCAGGTGTGGCGGCTTTAGTATGCTTGTTTGCCTCAAACTGCAGCTTGGTTTGCTGTTTGTCTGCCTTGCCCATTCTGACCAGCTATTAGTTATCAATCCTGTGGACTGAGGCGCCACCCAAGGTATTAAAGAGCAGTAAATCAGCTTACCGCAGGATGCAACAAGCGCAATTCACACATATATATAATCCAGCTCCCGAAATCCACTGCGTCACGAAGACAAAGTCAATGGCGTGTGACACAGACCCCAGCCCGCCTGACAGTGATAAAGGCAAGGCACGCTACACCGCAGATTGCCTGTAGCAAAGGTGACCAGCATGTAGCGGCTACAAGAAAGGCGCAGTGCCAGGCAAGGGGATCAAAGAGGTGAGCTGCTCTTTGCGCCAGCCAGGGACACGGTCACAACTGTATAAATGAGAGCACTACGTGATAGTGGAAAACCATGGACAATACCTTCCAGGCATACAGGGGTTCAGCCAGGTATCAGAGGATCGTCCCCGGGTGCCTCCAAGGACAGCAGTAGCAGCGCACCACATGCGCCGCAGAGTCGACCACAGAGAGATCGCCAGCACCACAGAGGTTGGACGACCACCACCAGCAGACAACCTCCACCTCCCAGCCACTACAGCGCAGTCCCAGGCGCAAGGCAGAGACAGGAGCAGGCTAGCACCAGGAAAGAACCATCGTCCCGGCCGCACGCGGCCCAGAGCTCTGATATAGGGAGTCCCCCACCGCCAGTCAGCCAACGGCCGCCGCGCTACGAACACAGACGCGGCCTCACCAAGCATCCGCGTCTGCGCTCGCGCGCACCAGCCACCACAAACAGCTCCCCGGGGGTCTCCAGATTTCAGTAAAGGTACGTCAGGGCCCCTGCACCGCCCCACGCTGCACTCCGTGCTGCCTCACCTCAGGCCCCGGCTCGTTGCTCGCTAGTCACCAATGCGAGATCGCGCTGTTTCCTCCGGAGCCCGAGGCAGAGGCCGGTCGTCAGACGCCGTCCCCTCGCTCCTCCGTCCAGTGAGCCTGCGGGGCTGCAGCCGATGTAACCAGCAGCCGGGGGCGGCCGCAACGCCCACACCGAGCACCAGAGGGTCACGCAGGCTGCCACCGGGCCGCAGTAGCCACTCCGCAGCAGCCGTCGGTGATGCGGGGAGAAGTCCGAGCTCAGGGAGCCGCCATTTTACCGCAGGCGAGGCTGGCAAGTCAAGGTGAGCTGACGCCCGATAGAAGCAGTCTGGGTCCCTAGGTAAGCCGCCAACACAGTCCACAGTGCTATTTAATCCGATACTGCCTTAGTTCAGCCATGGATGGCGCCTGATGAGTCGGATAGTTGACGGATGATTATCTCGGCCAGCAGAGCTGCACTAGAGTGCGGACATTTTGCTCCGGGCTCGCTAGCGCCTCCCCACCTTCTCGAGGTACTTCCCTATGCCATCAGCTCCTCGCTAAAGACCGGATCCTCCAGCGCCTCCGGTCGGTGCCGCCAGGTCGGTATCGGTGACCTCTCTAGGCTCCATCGTATCTGCACTAGTAGCGGGTTCTGGTCCAAAATTGTTCTCGCTAAAAACTCGCTACCTATCACCTTGGTGTGAACATCAGGGGTACATAATATTGCGTCCAATCGCACATGCAGGTCATGGAGGCCAAAATAATAAGAATAATCCCTCTCCTCCAAATGCTGGGCTCGCCAAGTGTCGACCAGCCCCAATTAGTTTGCCATGCTCTCCTCACCTTGGAGATCCTATGTACTGGGGCACCAGAAAGCGGATGGTGGGATCTGTCCCTGTCCACATCTGCTATTGAGTTGAAATCTCCCCCGAATATTGTCGCACCAGTTAAGTATGGCGCCGGGCTCCCCGACAAGCTCTCAAAAAAGGAGGGCTGGTCAACATTGGGAGCATACACACTGCACAGAGCCACTTCAACTCCATTTAGCCTCCCCAGCACCGCTACAAACCGTCCCTCTGGGTCAATCAATTGTTGCGTTAGCTGTAAAGGGACACTCGCTCTGACTCACACCAGGGCGCCCCTGGCAAAGGCTGAGTAAGTTGTGTAAAATAATTGCCCCCTCCATCTCTTCTTCAATGCCTCTCCCTCAGACCGGTTAATATGTGTTTCTTGAAGAAACGCCACCTGCACCCCCCATCTCACTAGGTAGGCATGCAGTTTATGGCACCTTTGCATTGTGTGCAGCCCCCTCACATCCCATGTAATACATTTCAAATCATGTAACGTCCCTATGTGTCAAGCAATTCCCCACTGCACAAATCCCCCATCTAAGAGCACACCGGTGTCCCTAACTCTCCCCAACCTCCTCCCAACCCCTCCCCAACTCCCTCCCCCCAGAACAGGCACTACAACATTAGAACCCATTCAAACTACCGCTCAATCCACACAAACATACGGGAGGCAAACCCTTAGCTTCAGAGAGTCGGATACCTAATAGGCCTCCAACCTGCGCCCATCCCCCGTAATATTGAACCAACCCCCTCCGGGGCCTCACATTAACGAGACTTCTTTCACAAATTTTCCAAAGCCCCTGCATAGCCCCCGGGCCTAAATAAGCAAGTCCTAGCCAACCTAGTCCCCATCTAACCCCCTCCCGATCTCTCCCCACTGGCTTAATACCCTTCCCATGTCCGGCCAGAGCCTACATCACCCATCCACAAGCTCATCCGCCTTCCTGGCTGTCACATGAGGCAGTTTCAAGCTTCCGGCATCCGATTGTTCATCGTCCTCTTCCAAGGACCCCCTTCCGATTCCGTTCTCGCCGGAGGCGTACCCCCTTCCACTTGAGAGATAGCCGTGACAGCCTGCAAAGCGGCCGCTCTCTCCCTTTCCGTTTGTGTCTCTGTCGGCTTCTGAGCCGCTGGTTGACGTCACCGGTTATGCCTCAGTCTGCGCGGGTGAGGCCCCTCCCCTCCTGCTCCCACTCCACTCCCTGCTTCTCCAATACCCGCTTTATACCTCTCCAGCCAGTCTCAGGCCTCCTCTGGGCTGTCATGAAAGGACATCGTGCCATCCACTGTAATCTTCAAACGCGCTGGAAACATCAGAGAGAATTGGATACCCTCATCCTGAAGGGCCCTTTTGACTGCCACTAACGATACTCTGCGGCGCTGGACCTCAAGCGTGTAATCCGGGAACAATGTCACCTTACTAATGTCTACTGTGTATGGGCCCACCATCCTTGCCTTGTGCAGTAGGAGATCCCTGTCCTTGTAATGAAGCAGCCTGGCCACCACCGGCCTTGGTGGTCTCCTGGGTTCCAAGGGCCTGGCTGGTACTCTGTGGGCCCTCTGCAGCGTAAAGAAAGATGACAATCTTTCCGACGCAACAGTCCCTTTTAGCCACTCTTCCAGATAGTCCACCATGCTGGATCCTTCCACCCTTTCAGGTAGCCCCACCACCCGGATGTTATTTCTTCGATTTCTCCCTTCAGCATCCTCTGTTCGCCTCTCCAGGGTCTGCAGCCTATTTTGAAAATCTGTCATCTTCGCTGCCATCGACTTTTGAGCTGTTTCCAGGACTTCTATGGCAGTCTCCATTTGTTTTAGCCTATCGGCCAGTTTGACGTGGTCCGCTCGGAGTAATCCTAACCCCTGAGTCACATGCGCAATGTCCAGCTGCAGGGCCTCCCTAGTGTCTGTTATGGCCTTTAGTATTTGATCGACCTGTTGCTGGAGCAAACCCTCTGGTCGTTGTTGCAGACCCTCTCGCGCCTCCTCAGAGGTCGTGTCCTCTTCCTGCTCCGCGGGTGCTCCCGCCTGATTCCCTCTCGGTTTCCCCATGTTCCATCAGGTCTCGAGATCCGCGAAGCATCCGGGTGATCTTCTATATGTCGCAGCCTCTCAGCGGGTCCCCACTATGCGGCCACACCTCGGGTGGATAAGCCGTCCTCTCATCACCACTCTACGCTCTTTTCCAGACTCGTCCCCCTCGCCAGGGTCATCCTCCAAGCTCAGCCAGGCCCTGTTACTTCCACTGTCTCAGCCCTCGGAACCGGCCTCTCTCCAGCTGGGCATCAACGGCCCACGTCCAGCAATGGGACCCACTCCAGGCCAGCTGTCGACAGCTGCTGTGCCTCTTTCGTTGTTAATTTCCACGGTCCCCCCACCTCATGGGTCAGATACAGCAGGCCTCTCCTCCATCTCAATGCCCGCTCTTGCCGAACCCATGGCGCGGCAATGCATCCGTGCCTGCTGGTGCAATAATCCACCTGCTCCTTGCTCCAGCCCACGTCTCCTTCTGAGATTCTGCCCTGTCTATCTCCTGCCAAGGTCACCCATCAGTGGCTCCACACGTGTCTTCTCCCAGCCACTTGTCTGCTTTTCCCCCTGCTAGGCCTCGCCAACTTGCCAAATGCCCTCTCTTCTGCAGCCCTCCACGCTCAGTTGCACCGGCTGTCAGATCCGCAAAATAGAGGAGGGGGGGACACTCCAATATGCTCATCCAGCTTCTCACAGTTATCAGTACTCTTCAGCCATTGGGGTCCCTAATATGGCTGTACTGTCTTCAAGTGCCCTTCCACCCCTGAATCGGCCTTCAGCCCAGGCAGTCTGCTTATCTCGCTGTTCCCACCATGAAGCTTGTACCACTCAGGTATCCCTCTTCCAGGATCGCCTCACATCCCCTGCTCTCTTCACCTGCTGTCTTCACCACCTTTATGGGTGCCTGCAGCCCCAGGGTTCCAGTTCCTGTGCAGCCACGCCTGGCCCCCCCACCTGGTTCCACAACAGCTGCCCCCTAAGTCCAGCCGTCTCCTGACCGCACCGATCCACCGCAAGCAGGGCACCTCCCCAACTGGCTCCGGCCGCCAGCGCCCCCGCAAGCCCCACCCCGCAGCCTGGAGCAGTCCTCTCGATGTCCGCTATTACCTCCTCTCGGGGCCTTTGCAGTCCAGCTAAGGGACCAGGATGAGCGCGGCGCCTCCCGTGCTGCACGCTGACCTCCGGGGATCCAAGCAGCCCCCAGCTGCACCGGCTTGTTCCCGCCGGTTACCACAATGCCACCAGTTCCGCCCTCGGGGAAAGAAAGGGAGGGGGGGACGCCTGCTGCCCTACGCACTCTGCTCCCAGCCGCGCTACAGCGCAACCTGCCCTCACAGACCTCGGTCTCTGCAGCGGCGACGCAATCCTCAAGTCCCACTCACAGCTTCAACACCTCACCACCATGAGATCTTTGCCGGCCGCCCCCGCCGCCATTTTCCGTCCTCGCAGCCTCCTGTGTCGTTGGTGCCCCAGGCACTCGGCAGTCCAACGTCCCCAGTCTCCCTCAGCAACGTTCAATCTGGGCTTCCACTAGGGGAAGTCTTTGCTCGCCAGTTGCCCCTGCCAGTCCTCACAGGGCGCGCCGCTCCCGCAACCAGTCGGAGCTCGGAGCCCTCACACCGCCATCTTGGGTCTGCTTCCCCCGACTCGTTTGTCTCTCGGCGGAGCCCCCGTCTACGCTGCTTCCAGACCCGCTTTTTCTGGTTGCTGGTGCCTCCAGGCCCTTTTCTCCTTCTTCCCGGGGGTTCGGGGGCCTCATATAATGCCTCTGAGCAGGATAAAAGACGGGGTCGGCGCGGAGCTCTTCGCTCACACGTCCATTCCCATCCGCCTCGTGGCCACACCCCTGTGCGGACCAATGCCCGGGGTGGTGCAAAAGTGAGGGAAGACAATACAAACACATATAAATAATAATATACGTAATGGATCCTGGGATCACCGAAAGAAAAAGTGCAGTGAGAGTTAAAACTAGTTCAGTGATATCTATAGCAAATAATTTTATTCCTAGATCCACCGACTAGGATTAAAAACGTAAAGGATGGTGGTGATAGGAATTTTCAGGTCATCACACCCTTCATCACGACCTTTCAGATCCCAGCAACTAGAATCCTCTCAGGACCCACTGTCTTGGGTCTGCGGAACCAATTGTTCGCAGATTTAGGGGCCCAATTAGTAACTCACTACAAAAATTTGAGTTTCCAAACTAGCCATGCTTCAACTGGCGAGTTAGAGGAGGAGACCCCCTGTAGTCACACTTACTCCAAGGGAGGTGCTCCCCCTAGACCTCTCGTCTCCGGCTCGCTGTGTAGTGACTCAATCTGCGAACAATTAGTTTCGGAGACGCAAGACAGTGGGACCTGACGGGGATGCTAATTTCTGGGATCTGAAAGGTCCTGATGACGGCTGTGATGACCTGAAAAGTGTAGGCAATAAAATGCAGCTGAAACATGTCGACTATCTGGCAGTAATGAGGGGTGTTGGAACTTCTTATACTTTCCTGTCACCACCATCCTTTACGTTTTTAATCCTAGTCGGTGGATCTAGGAATAACATTATTTGCTATAGATACCACTGAACTAGTTTTGACTCTCACTGCACTTTTTCTTTCGGTAATCCCAGGATCCATTACGTATATTAATATTTATATGTTTTGTATTACTTCACCGCCCATTCAGTGGGTTTGAGCTGAATCTGCTCATGCCCAACCTACATTGTCGCTGCCAGAATCTGTTGCGTATGCACACCCCTTAGCTTGACAAAAGCAGACTGTGCCGGTGTTGAAGTGGTCGCACTCCGCTCTCCCTGCTCGTGGACCAATGGTAACTGGGGGGAACTTCTACAGGCCCAAACACCAACATACCACTCAAACAAAGCAAAGACCCCTCCTGGCTTGGTGCAGCGCCTCTCCCAGTGCTTTGGTTGTCTGCTTAGATCACCAAATACAGTCATGATTTCTCAGCATCCAGCAGATCCAAGTGCTGTGTCTGCATTGGTTTTGAAACTGTGAGGTTCGCTTGTGATTTCAGAGAGTGCAGTGTGGATTTAAGACTAACCCAAGGCTCTCCCGATATTCATTTTCTCTTCTGCTCTACAGCTTCTAGTGCCTGTGGCAAGTACAGTGACAACTACAGGGGCCATAATATAGATGCCTCTCACTAACAATATAGAATGAGAATTCAGAATTGGACAATGTAACCTGTAATCACTTTTCAAATTCTGTAAAGGTGTAGTGTATCTTAGGTGAAATGTGGGATTTCTAAAGTTTATGCCACTGAAAACACGGGAGTGGCCACGGTAATGCGGCAACCTTCCACGAAGGCTGAACACAATCTAGTAGGCCCCACAAATAATTTTTTCTTTAAAGTTTTTTATTTATAATCAAAACAGTAGGCTTCCAAATCATTATGCAATGGTATAATTTTAGGTAATAGCACATAAAGGATTTTAGCAGTCTTTGTGTTGGGATGGGAAGTCTTCTGCATGGCTGTGGAGAGTGCTCCTCCCCTACCCTATGTTGATCTCCTGGCAAGTCACCTGAAAGTACTGTAGGGTCCAGTCCAGTGAGGGTCTTCCTGTTTACATGGATTGAGTCCCTGGAGCTTGGCTCTGATGTTGAAGAGCCAGTATAGTGCACACACCCCACTTTTACAGAGAATGGCTACTGCCTTCTCTACCCAGACTGTGATAGACTGACAGTGGTGGCAGCATTAATCCATACTCAGTGGTACCTGTACCCCTGTCCATATAGGGGCTGCCTAGCTGCTCCTACTGGCTGATGGGCAGGGCCTCCCGGTCTGGAGTTAATTAAAATTCCTCTCTGGGGGATAGGACAGACAGGTACCAGGAGACTGGGAGGGCCCTCCTCCCACAAACGAATCAGGGACTGCTTATGCGGTGATCATACTTAAAAAAATATGCCCCAGGACTGGAGAGGCACCCAGGATGCAAAAAAAACCAGACTCTCTGATTGAATTAGCCTGTCACTCAGGAATTGTTAAAAGTCTGGCCTCATCGGGCAGTTGTTTTGGTTGAGGCTGATTTCTTCTCTGATATGCCACCCACAAGGGGTCGCCGATGAAGGTGAGATCCAGGAGTGGAGTCCAGTGGTTGAACTGTGATTATTTTAGGCTCGGAAATACGTATTAAACTTGAGAAGGTGTCTGTGATGAATTACCGGTGAAAGAAATTTGCTAGACTGATGGAAGGAACTGAGCAGCAGGTGGAAGGAGCTCGGCTGCAGCTGGTCGACTGGACACCAAACAGAATAGAGCAGTCTGAGGCGGAGGAGGCTTCCTTCTCTGGACCTCAAGATGACTTCAGACAGCTGCTCAAGATGAGGAAACTTGCTGCACATCAACATTGAGTAAGACTGGGTAAGCTTCATGTTGTCATTGAAGGTGAGACTGTTTCACCCTTCACCCCTCCCCTGTGCTGTGGGAGCCTGTGGTGATACCAGCCACCATCGGTAGCTAGGGGAGGAGTGCTCTGTTGAAGAACTTACCATCTAAACCCTTGATCCCTTCCTCAGGACTTGCAAAGTGTCCAGCTTTGTCCTTGCTTGTCCTGTACTAATTGCTAGTAGCACTCTCCCCATGGGTGTCCTGCTATTAGAACATCTAGACTGTGACCAGAGGGCTCTGTGGTTCACATCCCCACATTTTGTGGGTCATCTGAGGGTATCAAGATGCACTGGCACTTTGGCCAACCACTAACCTCCTCCACTAACCTCCTACAGCTAGCCCAGTGGCTACTGGTCTAGTAGGACTCCAGTAACTGTGCCAAGATGCCAGGCAGCCCTCTCCAGATCCCTAACACCAGAGAATGGTGTCTTTGTCAAGGGAAGGTGGCAATTCTGTTGCTTTGGGTGGTGGGTGAGCAGGTGGACCAGGAACATTTGACTTCATATCAACTGTTGAAAACCTAGCACTGTAACACAAGTATTGGTACCATTGCTCTAGCTCTTAAGAGTAACCCTGTGCAACATAATCTGTTTAATGCCATGTTAAGTGTGATTTATAGAGATCAGTATCTAGGTGCTGTATTGCTGTGTGGGGTCAGAATTCGGTCCAGAGGGTGGTAGAGACATTTGTTTTTTACTGGCTCTGAATATACTATACCAAATTAAGGTATAGTGTGCACAGAGTCCAGCGAATCAACAGAGGCTTACAGAGGCTCAAGCAGACAATACTGAAAGCTCTATTTGTTGTGGTAGTGTGGTTGAGCAGTTAGGCTTATCAGAGGGTAGTGTAAAGCATTTGTATGTACACACTCAGGCGAGAAATGATTGCACACACTTAAAGACTGAATCCAGACCAATTGTTATGTATAAAAAGTTATTAGTTTTTTTTTATTTTTTCTCGAACTAAGAGGAACTCATTTGCAGGTGACAGTTTAAAAGTAGCAATACTTTTTAAATGCAGTGTGGAGTTGTTTTGCAAGGCAGTAGAAAATATTTTACAGTGATTGAAATACTTTTGTAAAACAAGTTTAGCACAGTAAAACTTTGCAATAGAAACAGATAGACTTTTGTATGCACTAGGTTTTGTAAATGCAATGCAATCTTACAGGAGGAACACAATGTTATGCATTAACAGATGAGTATTCAACTTACAATCCCAGTCTCCTGGGGCTTTGACCAGCACTGGGCAAGGTTCAGTTTCAGATAGGTACTTCACAACCAGCGGCACTAGGGTGGTCGGGTGCCGAGGTCACTGGGCCCAATGTAAATCAAATGGAGGCTAGGGGGCACCTCGAAGAGCTAGAGGTTGCAGGTAAGTACCTGCGGTTTCAGGGCACAGGCCTTCAAGATCAGCACAGAGAGCACAAAGCAGCCCCAAGGCAACAACACCAGCCGCACAGGGGCGGTTGGGTGTATGGTGCAAAATCAGCATCGGGCGCCCAATGCATTTCAATGGAGGTTGTCGGTCGTAAAAAGGAGCTGCAGGTTCGGAGCAGATGGCTGGGTAGGTAAGTTGAAGGGCTGGGAGAGGTCAAGGCACCATCAGTTAAGCTCCCAAAGGCCGGAGGGCTGAAGATGCATGGCCACCTTTTGGTGTCGGATCTACTGGGTTAAAGCCAGTTGTGCCAGTAGGTGTTTTCTTGCTTTGCTGCATTGCTTTCTTTGTCCATCTTCTTCTTAGGTTGCAGGAATCGATGGATCAAGTTTCAGGGGCACCCCTAAATACTGAATTTAGGGGTGTCACAGGTACTGGCTGATGGTAGCCAAAGGGCTACTTGCCTTTAGGGTAACTACACTTTTAAAATGAAACCCTCCGATTGGGAAGGGGGCATCCCCCTAACCTGAATGGGTCAAATCGTTCTACTCAAGATGGAGGATTTCCTAAGGGTGGGGTCACCTCGGGGTGATCCTGGCATAGAGGTGACACACCTTTCCTGACTACAAAATTTCCCGTCGACCTTGCTGCCAACAGTGGGGCCTGGTCATGGGGGTGGTCATGTCCACTATCTGGAGCAGCGGCGGCTTCTCTGCTAAGGCGGAGGAGCGTCACCCCAGAAGGGAAACTAATATGATAATAGCTGTTATGTTATTATCATTTTAGTTTTCCTTCCTGCTCGGGTGCGGACGGGCTAGGGTGGGCTGGGATGGCCAGTGCAGGGGGCATAGGAGGAGTGTAAAGCACACTCTAAAGTGCTTGGGCTGGTCAAACCATCATGCGCACTTTACTTTACACAGCATGATGAGGAACATGTAAATACTTCAAGCCCCTGTCTGAGTGCCGAACCACGGTGCTCAGACCAATCACAACACTGCTTAAGGCAGCATTGTGATTGGACAGGGGATTCTGGGAGTCTGAGAGCTTCTTGTTGCGGCACGGAGAACACCTAGAGACAGTCAAGTGCTGGAGAGGAGTGCTTGGTTATCCAGTTTAGGGTGCAGTAGTACTGTGGCCACAGGACACCAGTGGTGAGCCACTCCAATTGATGCAACTGGAGCCTAGTAACCCCTGCCTGTCCCGATGCCCCAGGAACCCCATCCTACGACCGTCCTACTTTACATTCAGAAGTACCAGGGCTCAGACGTCTAGTCTATGAGAGGACTTTTAAGGTCAGATGGTTAATCGCAGCAGTTTAGCAAATACCCTCCTCCGCATTTAAAGTCTGTTGAACCAGTTTGTGTTCAACCATTTCAGAACAACCTTTTGTTAATGTGGGACTCTGAATCTTTTTCGTGGAATCAAGGAGCAGAGTTGCCTTGTTTAACCTGAGAGTGGCATGTTATGTGCACAGAAGGCTTAGCGAAAGAGTTAAGTGAACCGCATGAATAAACCTGTACAACACAGTCTTGGCAAAGATACGGCTACCTACTTGGATCTCTTCTCTTGTATGCTTTACCTAAGGTGCAGCTTGTGCATGGTATACTTAGAAGGTCCTGGAAAGTCGCCAAAGCAAATGATTGAAATAAAAGGCCAGGCTTCATTGAAGTAGTGCTAACAGATCAACTCACAGCTACACAATGGCCATTCCTAAAAACTAGGAGGCCCAGTAATTCATGTGATAGAACTTGTCATGGGATTTTGTTAGCAATACAACTTGTCACGCGATTATGTTAACAGATACGCATCTCAAGGCTAGTGGTAAGTCTTTCTATGCAATTTTAAGATATTTATCACTTCCTCCCATCTCTACCAGATTTCTGTCTGCAGGAGTTTGAATCATGACACCTCAAACATGGTTTATCTGCCAATGGCCACTCTAATCTGGGGTCCAAGTCTGGAAGATTAAATACATATGCCAATCTCTTCATGTTATCACTCTACCCTGAGATGATACAATATGTTATATGTATTTTTAAATTCACTTGTTAAGTATTATTTATTGATTGACCTTTAATCAAACTTAATTTTCTTCCGCTAGCTCCATGTGATATCTGTGAAACTGAAAATATTGATGTACATGAAATCTATGTTTTATTACCTAAATGTCTTGCTTTTGTACTATAATGAGGAAGTTGGTTTGCTTCTGGGCAAAGTGTTTCATCTGATGCCACTCAGCAGGAGGATTTTGAGTTACCACGGAGGGCTGCTGAAGGACTTTTTTAGGTCTCGGTAAACACCACAGCTGTCAAACTGACCTTTGCTTACAATACACTTGGAGAGGACATTGGGTCCAACCCTTTCAGCTATTGTGTATTTGTGACAAGCCTTATTCAGCCATTGGCTAGAGACTTTGTCAATCACATTTGACTCAGTCCAGAAGAACATTTCCCTCTCATCTGATGCTATTGGCCGTATATTATCACTTCCAATGCAGTACTTCTATTGACCTGCATAAGGGATAACTTTACAACAATAGCCCTACTGTCCACTCATGCTGCTTTCCTGTGCCTGGCTCTTCCTGCCACCAACCCCTCCCGCTTTTTCCCCCCTGCCCACCACCTCTCTCATTCTCCTTCTATCTTTTCCCTGCATGCTACTCGTTTTGCCACCCAGAAAACTCTCCTTTGTTTGTCCGGCACATCCTTCCTTCCCCTTTGAGCTTCTTGTTACTAAAACCTGCCACCCCATCTCATTCCTTCCCACCTGTCCTTGCGTCACTCCGCTTCTCATGAGTTCAATTGAGTCTTGGCATTATATTTTCATTGCTCCTATACATACTCTGTGAAGCAGCATCTTGGTCCATCCAAGCTCTACAACCGGACATCCCCCCACCAACTCCCCACCAAATCTAAAATGTACTTTTTCATCATCTTTATCAATGCCAATACCGAGGTGTGTATCAAACTCTTCTCCGCAGATGTACAATGAACAGGTCTGGTCAGCATCTCTTACTCTCAAGCTCACAAATCATTGACACAAATTGTGGCTACCTCGTGCGTCCCCTAATGGAACATGTCAGCACCATCTTTCTCATGGACAGGCCCTGCTGCCTCCTATTGATCGTAGTCGCACCATGATTTCCCACTAAATTGACAATCCAAAGTTCACAGATCCAATTCTCCAGGTGCTTTCCAACAATCCCTTTTAAATCTGGAAGTGACTTAATAAATTACAAAATACATGTGCCCCTATTCCCTGATCAAGCTACTTTAAAGATCTCAACAGATTTAGGACCTGCACCATTCCGAGCCCTATATCCCCAACTTCATTACTTCCTTATTCACCAAACCTATTCTCACCACCTCTGTCACAACCCCAATCTGAAAGAAATGCATGCCAAAACTCCCAGCTGGCTGCCCAAATACAGTCAGACATTTTCACAAGGGCACGATTGCTTCCTTGTTCTACACTTTACCTCATCTCATGTGCTCCGAAAACAGCCTGTAGGTCTCTCCCTTATTCCAGTGGTTCTCAAACCTTTTCGACCCCCGGCTCCCTTGGTCCATTGGGCATTACCTGTGGAGTACTTGCATTTTTCTCCCTGAAAATGATTGGAATGAAGCGGATGAAGGTTTTATAATCATATACGCAGGGTATTTCGAATTATTAAGTCGGCGCCTCTAATAAAATATTCCTAGTTACACTTCTTTGCCCATGTCTTTTTTAGAGCACCCTCTCAAACGCTTTTATTCCACTTATAGTGCTAGATAGCTGCCCGATGCATGTAGGCCCAATTGCCAAAGTGTTTTCTGCGCTTGAAGAATATTTGCATGCACTTCCATTTCTACCCATGTCATACGTGCCAACATACCTGTCTCAGCAGAGTGACTCACAATTTTTTTAACTAAATACAGCTTTATATTTGCTGTCTCCTCCCAAAATTGCCTTCAAATCAATGCAAGCCAAATAAATTCATCAGATTCTTTTTTTAAACGTCCCTCTTTCTTGCTTCCAAATGTTGGCATTATGCTGTATATGGTGTTTTACTTCCCTGTGCTCAAGGAGAGATCAGGGCTGTCTAGGAAATGTGTATGTACTGAAAGAAATATGTAGAGCAAATACCTATGGTTCAAGTACAAGTGTCAATACTTAATAATACTATGGGGTCGATTCCGATAGTGGGTCGGACAGCTCTCCGAGAGCTCCGTAGCCTTACCGTGCGATCGACACGTACCCGTAGCCGGTCCGTCCTGCAGAGGAAGTACGATGCACATAACTGCCAAAAACCCGACCGACACGTAGGCTGTGATTCAAGCTCCATTCTCCGTCCGAGCCGTAACCCCTAACGCTGAACCAAGTCACCCGGAAGCAGTATCCATAGCAGTTTCCGGCCTGACAAGTACGATGCGTACTTCCTACGCGCCGGACGGGTCGCCATGTACGGCACGTCACAGTATCCGGAAAACAAGCATATCAGGTACGATTCGCGCCACAACACAATCCATGGCTACGAGGCGGACCAGCTTGCAGCGGGTACGAGACGGAGCAACAAGCAGCGTGTACGACACGAACACATCATGAATCCCATCGCGCAGGTCATACCAGTACTCTACATCTATGACCGGATCAGGAACCGACGGCGCAGGCGGTAAGTCAGACACCTACCACACAAACAAACAACACGTACCCGCAAAATGGCACACACACACGGGGGATCCACATCCTGGCCACAAACAGGCCACCATAGGGGTTGTATGGCCAGCACCACTACCACCACCACCCATAGGGCTTATGTTCCCCAGCACTCCTGCCACCCCCACCCATAGGGCTTATGTTGCCCATCACTACTGCCACCCCGACTCATAGGGCTTATGTTGCCCATCACCCCTGCCACCCCCACCCATAGGGCATATGTTGCCCATCACTACTGCCACCCCCACCCATAGGGGACCTGTTGCCCATCACCCCTGCCACCCCCACCCATAGGGCTTATGTTCCCCAGCATCCCTGCCCCCCCCACCCATAGGGGACCTGTTGCCCATCACTACTGCCACCCCCACTCATAGGGCTTATGTTGCCCATCACCCCTGCCACCCCCACCCATAGGGCATATGTTGCCCATCACTACTGCCAACCCCACCCATAGGGGACCTGTTGCCCATCACCCCTGCCACCCCCACCCATAGGGCATATGATGCCCATCACTACTGCCACCCCCACCCATAGGGGACCTGTTGCCCATCACCCCTGCCACCCCCTCCCATAGGGCTTATGTTCCCCAACATTCCTGCCACCTCCACCCATACGGGACCTGTTGTCCATCACTACTGCCACCCCCACTCATAGGGCTTATGTTGCCCATCACCCCTGCCACCCCCACCCATAGGGCATATGTTGCCCATCACTACTGCCACCACCATCCATAGGGCATATGTTGCCCATCACCCCTGCCCCCCCCACCCATAGGGCATATGTTGCCCATCACTACTGCCACTCCCAGCCATAAGGGACCTGTTGCCCATCACCCTTGCCACACCCACCCATAGGGGACCTGTTGCCCATCACTCCTGCCACCCCCACCCATAGGGCTTGTGTTCTCCAGCATTCCTGCCACCCCCACCCATAGGGGTCCTGTTGCCCATCACAACTGCCACCCCCACTCATAGGGCGTATGTTGCCCATCACCCCTGCCACCCCCACCCATAGGGCATATGTTGCCCATCACTACTGCCACCGCCACCCCTAGGGCATATGTTGCCCATCACCCCTGCCACCCCCCACCCATAGGGCATATGTTGCCCATCACTAATGCCACCACCACCCATAGGGCATATGTTGCCCATCACTACTGCCACCCCGACCCATAGGGGACCTGTTACCCATCACCCCTGCCACCCCCACTCATAGGGGACATGTTGCCCATCACTACTGCCACCCCCACCCATAGGGCATATGTTGCCCTTCACTATTGCCATCCCCACCCATAGGGGACCTGTTGCCCGTCACTACTGCCACCCCCAGCCATAGGGGACCTGTTGCCCATCACCCCTGCCACCCCCACCCATAGGGGACCTGTTGCCGATCACCCCTGCCACCCCCACTCATAGGATGGGTGATGTGCCACACACCCATCATACTCCAACATTAGGTATGTCAGCAAAATACATCCCCCTAATATCATGACAACAGTGTGTAGTCTGTGACAAATGCCCACAACAGTGATCATGACTTCAAACATACAATGTAACTAACAGCACATGTGTGACCAACAAATGAGGGTGCCCTACACAAGGCAAGCAACACTATAGCACTGTGTCAATGTAAAAAGAACACCCCCTCACTGTGTAGAACAAAAGTTAAGTGTGGGCTTCCAAACTGCAGCAGATGTTGAGGATTGTGGTGATGGGGACTAAACCCCCCCTAATCACAGTGACCAAAAGGTAAGTGTTATCATGGTCAAAGCTGCAAATAACAAATAGCATGTATGATCCCTGCTCCCAACACATTTAAACACTTCTGGGGCAAACTAGTGGTTGTGTCCCATTACCACAGAGATGTGGTGAGGCTAACAGTGCTGTGAAAACCTAACACACTCTCGGCCATGTGCAGACGAGCACCACACATGGCGGCTGATAATGCATACAGTGTACAATGACACAAGAGCAGAAGTGACCATCACCAAGCATACACACATCTCAAAAATAGACGCACTAATTACAACAACCTGTGTAGACTGTAGGTGTCAGCTCACAAACTCCCATTCCATGCCAGCAATGGCACCTAACAACCATGATGAATGTGCACAATGATGTGATATGACTCACAGGGACAGCAGGGAAAATCACAGAAACAGCATCCAGACAAAGGCCCACAACAGCAATACTAATGCACTGGTGCAGATGCACAAACACAAACAGGCAACCTCACACTGCACATCTGACACAGCATGTGTGTGTGTGTGTGTCTCAGTATCCCCAGGCAAACACACAACACATGAGGGGGGCTGAACCACAGTGACACAGATGTGGACACAGTGCCATACAAAAGTAAACCATCACTGGGACACCCTTAGTGGGCAATCAGGCATTGTGAGATGAGAGGGAGCACAACAGACACATGTGACACAAGCTTGAATGAACACCAACGAACACAGCAAGAGACTGACACACAACAGCACTACCCCCAGGGACCAGACATTGGGGTGACACAAGCATGCATGACACCTCGACTGTGATGACAAAGGCAGATGTCGTACAAACTGGGAAACCCAGACATGTGTCCTGTTCCACAAACGTACATCACACATACTCAAACACAAATCACTCAGCATGGCCCCTCATCCAAGGACAAACGGGAGCTAGAGGACCATCCATGCAAACATTTACATCAGTCTACCCTCAACACCACACACCCTGAACTGCAACAATGTGCATCTGTGAAGCCTACATGGACAGGTGACATTGCACATGCACCCATGACAAACACAGGAATGTTGGGAGGAACTAAGGTGCACAGACACACAAGGACAGTTTATAACTCTGGGGAATGACAGACATACTGCACAGTCAGTGGTACATGGCCATGACGTCAAAGCTCACATAACCTTCAGAATCCCTGCCACAGTCCCAAAACAATGCAGAAGCGAAGGAGAACCACAAGGCACACATGCTGAAACCTGCCAACATTGCAGCCATGAACCCGACAAGTGGGAGCAGTCACACACACATACAAATGCCTCAATCACTGAGAGGTACCACCTAGGGACACCTACATGATTTTGCAAATAAACAAGTGCCTTGAGGAACCCTGACTGTGTCCCATCTGTGTCTGACAACATCATCACCACTCAGATCCCAATGATGATACACCAATAAACAGTAGTGTGCACCCACACATCTGGTACCCCATGGCAAAGTAGTGGGATGAACCCAGTACCACTCAGAAAGCCTCAACAACAGGAACATATCAAGGGAACACTGCCTGTGTATGAACAGGGATGTGGACACACACACATGCTCATACAACAAAAACCATGGGCCCAGGCTATGTCACTGGACAACACACTTACTTGAGGGGACCCAACTCCGGTGGAAGCCCAGCTGTGCCAAACATATTCACCGCACGTCTCACTCATGTCTGCAGAACACTTGGTCAGTCAGCCATCACTTTACTTTACTTTATTATACAGTTAATTAAAACTGTAACATACAAACGTATTAATAAAATTCAAGGATTAAAATAT
Source organism: Triturus cristatus (assembly GCF_964204655.1). Taxonomy (NCBI): domain Eukaryota; kingdom Metazoa; phylum Chordata; class Amphibia; order Caudata; family Salamandridae; genus Triturus; species Triturus cristatus. The sequence continues at coordinate 1,001,820,409 of NC_140590.1, forward strand.
AAAAGTTAATAAAAAGAAAAGAAAACTTTGTATATTCATTTGTAAATCAGGTGAATGCAAAAATAAATGTCACAGTGCTTATCACAAGGAGTTTCACTTTCATCGACATTCATATGTGCAAATAAGAATAGAGTTTGTCAGTTTCCTAATGCTGGGCATTGTGCAATGCAGTTAAGATAATATTAACAAGCTTTCCAGCTCTTGCTAAAACTTGGGCTGAGTTATTAGGAAGCACAAATCGGATGCTTCCCTGCAATGTCTCAGTAACTTTTCCCGAAAAACTGGGACCAGTAGGCGTCGGCGATCATTGGGAAGATGAGGGCAACAACATAACAGATGTAACCAGGACTCATGCGGCTAATTACAGAGCACTACATGTTAGCTGACCATTCCTCCGAGCCCACAGCGGGTTGAAGTCATGAATTGGAAGGGCTAACAGCCTCATATAAATGATTTTATTGCGAGTCAGTGATTGAAGAGAGTAGTTAAAATATGGTTGAGGTTTCCCCTTAATATACGAGTCATTCAAAGCTGCAAGGAGTGGTTTTTTGGGAAGCCGAGCAACATCTCTCTCAAATGACACTAAAGTGATTTGGTTTTTTATCGTTTTTTTCCACACTTACAAGGAAATTATTGGATTAGAAAAGTTGACGATTTCAATCTTTAATGTGGAGATGGCCACGTGCAGCTGTCTGTACCAGGGAGAGAGTACGTCCGTGAACACTGATTGCAATTGTTCTTTCATAGATTGAGCAGGTGCACGTAGAGTGTAGATGTAGAATTTAATTAAGTCTCCCAGGCAATGAAGATCTGCACTTTCCAGGCCCAGCTCGAGTCTCAGCCTCGTCCTCCTTGCATGCTGGGGAACCGAAAATATTTTCTTGGAAGCCATTATTTGATATTTCGCTAAAAAAGTATCCATTTAGCCAGGGAAAGCCAGGTGGCCATAGGACACTGCCGGGAGCAGTTTGGCGCGTAGAACCCTCAAGATTGACTCGGCTGTGGGGCTGTGCAAATGCCGGTTCAAGCACCTCAGACTGTATATAACCCCTGCTCCCTTAGGCCGAAGATGTTTAAGATGGGATACTTGATTAGCCTTTACGTTGAACCACACTCCTAGGTAATTATAGCTGGTACAGGTTGCTATATGTAGACCACCTGCTCGCCAGGACAGATTTTTCTTTTTTTTGTATTTCCCAAAGATCATGACTTTGGTTTTTGATTCGTTCATCAGAAGATTGTTTTTTATATTATATGTATTAAGGGCAGTGAGCGCTCTTTGTAGACCTATTTTTGTATGGTCCATGATAATAATGTCGTCAGCGTATTGCATAATCTGTAGTCGTGTGCCACCCAATTTTGGGGCGACCAAAGTTGCGCTTGCTAGTTCTTTAGGCAGATCAGCAGTGTAAAGATTAAATAGTAATGGGGCTAATACGCCGCCTTGCTTTAGACCATTTTTAGTTGCGATTTTTGCAGATACTTTTGTGACACTTGTTTTAATCCTCACCCAGGTTTTCTGGTGCAGAGATATCAGTGCAGAGAGAAGCGCAGATGGTATCCCCCAGGAGTTTAGTTTGTTCCATAGCGTCCATCGGTTGGCTCTGTCGAAAGCTGCACAGAAGCCCACAAAACAGCAAAATAATGGTAGATGATTGGCCACAGTGGCTCTCCACGATAAATAGGGCATCGCTATTATATTATCCGTCGTGGAGCAGCCTGATCTAAAGCCGGACTCAGTATGAGGAAGAATGCTGTTTTCTGTGACCCAGTTCTCAAGTTCTACCAGCAGGACCAGAGCATAGGCCTTAGCTTCGATATCCAATAAAGCTATTAGCCTATAATTTGCCGGATTTGAGCGGTTACCCTTTTTATGAAGTGGATGTAATATTGAGCCCTGCCAAGTGGATGGAATTGTAGCTGTGAGAAAAGCTTGTTTAAAGAGAGGTGTACGGAGGTCTGCCCAGAATGAACGATTTGATTTAAAAACTGTAGCAGGTATTCCATTTGGCCCTGGCGCTCCATCATTCCTCATACGACTAATGATCTTTATTACTTCGACTTCCGAGATGCCTAAGCCCTGGGTGTTTTCATTATTTGGCGCTTGAGGCGGGGAGAGAACTGACGGCTCCCCTATCCCACTGCCGTAGAGCTGATTGATATGGTTCACCCAGACATTCTCAGGTACCCCGTTCTCTTTAGACTGGCCGCTGTTACTGAGTTGGTTGATATATCTCCAAAATGGGGCTGGATTTTTTTCTTTAAGAAGAGAGAAGATTTTAAGCCAGGCTTCCTCTATTCGTTTAGTGCGTTGCTCCCATGCACGTTTCTTTTGGGCAGCTCGAAGTAATCCATTTATGGCACACTGCAGAGCTTTTTCCCCTTTTTGTCCTGCATTTGGGGGATTTTGACGCTTCCATTTGCTTTCCGGCATTTCCTTATTTGGGTGCTGGTTTAGATCATTTGGCGCCTGTTTTTGTTGAGTGTCCAATGTTCCCCCCAGCGCCCGATGCAGGTCTGTCAGGAGAATAGGCCAGTAGTCTAAGAGGGCTTGCGAGCCGAGAGCAGTATTTAATTGTTCATTTTTAATTATCCATGCGGACAGTTTTGTACCGAGATTGGTGGTCCACTTTATCCTAAGTGGGATTTTATCACGTTCCTCGCCTGTAGATTCGCCTGCAGACCTAAATTTGCAAGATACAGCAGTTGAAAGACTGAAAGATGCTCTAAGGGGCCTGTGGTCACTCTCTACTCGGTTGTCGATGTCAAAATCGTTCAGGTGCGAAGCTAATGTGCTACCAATTAATAAATAATCAATTGTAGAGATATTCCTGTATGTTGGAAGCGGGGCCCATGTTTGATCCTTTGCTTTCTTGAGGTTGTGAGTGGATAATATAGAACAGGCATCAAATAAGGCTTGAAGTGCCGCAACTTCTTTAGGGTGTTTATACCCATTTCCTGTTATGTCTAGAGATCTGTTGTTAAAGTCCCCGACTATAAGCGGATTATGATGGGGATATTTGATGGGAAAATCTCCAATGATGGCTGCCTGGTCATCGAGTGCTTGGTTTCTCTGATGCAAAGCTGGATTAACATAACAGTTGAATAGTAGCAATCTAAGCAGATTATAATGATTTTTTATTCCATTGATAAGTAATACTTGGATTCCAGGTGAGGGAGGTGCAAGTGAAACTACATCCAGCCTTCGGGAATGCTTGATGTAAACAGAGAGACCGCCCATTGGCCGCCCAAAAATATTGCGTCTTAAAGCCGGGACATGGATTTCAAAATACCCGGAAAGAGCTGTAGTGGATGTCGCCCATGTCTCCTGGAGACAAATTATATCACTGCTTTGAAAGTAGTCTAGGACAGAATCATTTTTTAACAATTTCTGAAGGCCAGCCACATTCCAAGAAATGATTGTTAAGTAGTTATTTTGCTCTTTCAATGTATTATCTGTTTTGCCTTTATGGGACTTAAAGGTGCTGTCGGGCCGAGTGAGGACCACATTCGGCGCGATGTTCAAATTGGTTGTTTGTGTCCTGTTTGCTAGTAAAGACTCTTGTCTGATTAGAGGAGCAGGTAATCCTCAGTGGTTCATGTTGGGAGAAGATGCTGGCACATTTTAAGATAGAATAAGTATTTAAAGATTTATTGGCTAAAACGTGAGGGTATCTGTCTTGAGGTAAATGCCTAATCTCAATACCCCAGTCTGCCAATTGATTGGCTTCACACAGCATTGCCGTTAGGTGTGACTGTTGGTATAGCCCGATCACTGTGGAGTCATCTTGGGAGTCGCCTAACAGGCTTTGGAATTTAACCCAGGCAACATCTGCCGAGCCTATGTGCTCCAATGATGAATATGAGTGAATAAGCGCAGGATGTTGCCTCTGTTCAAAACATCATAGTTGCCTTTGGCATGGTATCTTGGTGTAAGTACGACCTCTACCACTCCTGGTTTTAAATGACTACTGCTCATTGAGGTTCCCGGAATAACTTAAATGTCAGGTGCAAGTGTTGGTTGATGTATGGGGGGTGCTGTATAACATTGGTGCTGGAGAGGATTTTACCACCTGTTGATGCAGCATGTTAGTGCTGTATACAGCACTGGAAAGTGGTTGCATGCAAGCCCCCGCCTGTGGCCCTGAAGTTGTAGGTGGAAGTGTCGATCCGGGAGCGAGGCTAATCCTCGCATCTGGGCCTTCCGTGGACTTAGGCTGAGTTGATGTTATATGAGCCTTCCCTTTCATATTATCAGGAAAAGAAGTGGAGGTGACGTTGGAAAAAATTGCCCCTCGAGCGGAATCGTCAACTAAACTCTTAGTGGGTGGTTGATTAATGGATTGTAGGTGATTTGGTAGCGCTTCTTTATCTTTCCTTCCTGATAACTTTACTGAAAAAATTGGATAGAGCTTAACAGGGACAATATCTGGCTTGATTGTATGTGTGCGAGTAAGAAGGGACGCTGCTTGATTTTTAGTTTTTTCCCTTTTTTGGACTTTCCTCAGTTTTTTCTTTGCTTTTCTAGAAAGCAAACCTTCCTTCTGTTTGATCTCTGGGGCGCCATCTAGTTCTTCAATTGTTTGGTAGCTAGTTGAAAGGCAGGGTGCAACGGTTGTAGGCCTCATTGAGGGAGTTAAGCTTAAGGCAGTATGTGATGGCAAGTGTGATGTTTTAATTGAACTTGCAAGCGGGTCTTTAAGTGAGTTGGCTGGATTATTGAAAGGTTCTGTATTTTATTTAGTTGGAATCAGTTGTAAGGATGGACCGAAAGGGGTCTGCTAAGGTGGTCAAAACTGCAGTAAGATTTGCCCACTGGTCCACAATGGCCACACATGAACATGAGCAGGTTGTTTGTGAGGTGGTTATCAATTTTGTAATTTGGTCCATTCTTCCTTTCAAGTCTGCCAGACACGTAGCTATTGTCTGCAAGAGATCCATTTGCAAATCCATCTTGGAAGATTGCCCAAGTAAGGCTTTGGCCGCTATGTATTGTGGATTAGTGAGTTTTGGTGATTCGGAAGCAACTATGAAACTTGGGTTTTCTATGTTTTGAGAGGTACAGTGGTGATGATTTGTTCCACTAGATAGTCTATGCAACTGTGGAGTAGACTCCAGGGTTTGCTCGATTTTGGTTTCAAGTTGCTGTAAAAATAATGCTGAAAGTTCTCCTAAGTCTTGTTTTTTTAAGACAACGGGGGAGCCTGAGGCAGTGATCAAATGATTATCTTGCCTAATGGATGAGTGAGATTGATGTATTTGTGCGTAAATTGTTATGGTTCTTCTTGGTGTGCGTGAGGCTAATTTAGAACTGCCAATGGGAGACAATGAGTGAAGACCCATTGATGCGAAGCTTGTGTTAGCATTGGGGACGGAGTCTGGCCCCAAGGACAATTGAGTGAGACTATTGACAGTATCCATGTTTGAGCAAGAAAGAGAGCGGCGTTTTTTTTTATAGGGCAGGGGCCCTGGGAGTTTGTTGCAGAGTGAAAGAAATCTTCCTTAACGCTTGAGTTGTTTCTTAGATGATCTGTCCTGTCATTAGGTGAAACTCCATTTGAGGGCTTTGGAAGCAAATATTTAGTTATCAAACCAGTATTGGTGGTTTTTTGGCTATACTGTATCTTGGGGGGCCCTGGGTTCTGTGCATTTATGCATATAATGCTAGAATCGTTAGTCAGTGGCCCTGCTAGGGCTGCACCTCCATTGGCGTCAACTGCTGACATTGACCTGGTAACTGGAATCCTTTTTGACATCTTAGGACAAAATAAATGTGCAACGTGATATGTTGATTAATCCTGGGACAAAATAGGATAGTAGACTGGAAAGTTCAAATAATTGCTAGGTAAGCATAGACAGACGAATGTAGACTGTGAGCAGGGCACACTGGTGACCCGTTGGCCACACCCAACCTAGTTGGGCCGCTCCTATGGGCTCACTGGGCACGCACTCTTCAGTTACCACACAATGAACATATGTCTAGCAAGTTGCACAGAGGACCCAGTTGCTCCTATACCAATTATGCCCACACCTTTAGGTTCAGTGGTGATGCGCACAAAGGTGCACATGCATCAACATCAAGAAAAGCGATTCCTTATTAGCGATAAATAAGGAATCGTTATTAAGGAATCGCATATCGGAATGCATCAACAGATTCGGTAAATATGAGCGATTCCTTAAAAATCGCTAATATTTACCGAATCCACATTAGCGAGTAGAGCAAACACCGATTAGCAATTACCGATTTCGGTATTAGCGAAATCGGTAACAGCGACTTCGCAAATACCGAAATCGGTAATTGCGATTTCGCTAAAAACGGGTCGCACGGGGAACGGTCTTATGACATCACTACCAGGAAGTACAGCAGCCCCACCCTCATTCACTCGCCAGAGGAGCTCACAGGAGGAGGAACAGGAGACAGCCTGAGCCCACTGATTAACCACTGACAGGACGTCCACCCTACCCTCACCAGGATGGACAAAGATGCACCAGCCAGCGCAGAATCTGCTAGGAAGCGAAAGTGCAAGTTCTCCGACCGGGAACTGGAGCACCTGATCGAGGGGGTTAGCAGCAAACATGATCGGCTGTTCGGGAAGCTGTCCCTCAAGGTGCCAGAGAATGAAAAGCGCCGCATATGGCTGCGCATCAGAGAGAGGGCCAATGCGGTGGGAGTGACGCCCCGCAGCATAGACGATTTAAAAAAGAGGTGGTACGACCTCAGGAAGCGGGCCAAGGAGAGGATCGCTGAAAGGGTCCGGGAGGCAGCTGGCACAGGAGGGGGACCATCAACAGTGCCTGCAAACACTGCCCTGGAGGAGCTAGTAGAAGGGACCATCGAGCCAGAGGCGGTCGTGGGAGTCACACAGATGGACACCTCCGGCGCAGCCACAACTGCCCAAGGTAAGATGCATGGCTGTGCCCATACTCTGCATTGCGTAAAGCCATTCCCATCCCCCTAGCTCGATCACAGTGTGCAGGCAGAAGTGCACCACACAGCTTCACTCAGAACAGTAGTGCATCATGGGAGTTGTAGTCATGTCAGACCGGTGTGCATGTACAGTAAGAAAAGCACACATTTTTCACAACAGCAGTAGAAGCGAGACATAGACTCAAATACAGTGATTTATAGAAGGACATGTATGAAATATTACAAACTGTAGTAGCAACAATCCCACTAACCATGCACTGTTTCACACACAGATGCATCTCCTGGCGATTCAGATGACAGCGGCCGGCTAATCATCTCAGAGACACCAGCAGATTCTGATGGCGACACTCCGGCAGAGGGTCAATCACCACCTCCACCAGCAACCATACCACCACCACCACCACCACCAACACCTGCTGCTGCGCCTACTGCAACAAAACAGCGGAGACGCAGGGCACAAGTCCCCCCCATGCAGGTGATGGATGCCTGTCCGAGTCCTGCAACACCATCGACCCGAAGTACAACACTCGTCCCACCGCCTGCAGCACCACCAGCACGTGTCCGAGTCCCACAGCGGCGCAGGTCCTTGCACTGTACATCGGATGTAGGCGACCATGCAAGCTCCCCATATGGTGGCATCGAGGCACAGATGCTGCGTGTCCAGCGCCTGCAGGGGAGACACATGGGTACCATCAGCGTTCACATGGTGCGCCTAGCAAAGGAAATGTGTACCCTGGCTGCGGCAGTGAGGGACATGAAAACTGTGGTGGCAGAGGGTTACGGGAAACTGAGCGAGGACATCCAGGAACTCACCCGTGCCATGAGAGCAGGGCATCACAGCGAGAGACGGAGGCACAGGCAGAACTTGCTCCGTTCCGCTGCTTCAACCAAGGCCATCACTAGGCTGTGCAACAGCACTGCTGTTTTGTGACACCGCTCGGTGTCACTGCAGGTGGACCTGGGCTATTATTGTGGTGACGTTGCCAATGCCCTAGGCCAGGTGACCACTGTAGTGGAACACTTGCAGAGCGGAACTTTCAGTGGCAGCGCCTTGGGAGGGGAGGACGGCAGTGAGGCTGCCTCAAGTGTCAGCAGTGTATCCGTGGCGGAGGCCAGCACCAGGAGGCGCAGTTCGCGCTGCTCCACAGCCACAGGGGCAGGCCGTGGTGAGGTGGAGGAGACAAGTGAAAGGAGGCTGGGCGTTCGTGGCAAGCGCCACTAGACATACTGTAAGCCATCCATGACCATGGTGGGGTAACCAGGATCCTCTCCTATTTGACACTTGCACACCAGTGACTACAAAGGGCATGTTTAGTTACTCTTGTTTTGGGGAGCTCTTATTTTCGTTCATGTGTGCCCGCACATACATCAGTGCTCCTGTGCATTAAACAGTAGCACCACAACTGAAATCGTAATGGTCCATTCTTACCTGGATCAGAAATGATGTTGCATGATGTATGTCTGCCTCCTATGGCCCTCAGCTGTGTTAGGGACGTGTGCCTGTCGGTGTTGTGCGGGTGGTTGGTCATCCCGGTAGTCATCATTCCTGTCCACCTCTATGGGTATCCCCCTTCTGGTTGCGATGTTGTGCAGCATGGCACATACAGCTACAATCCTGCAGCAGGTGTCTGGTTTGTATTGCAAGGCACCACCAGTCTTATGTAAGATTCTAAAGCGACTCTTCAGAATCCCAAAAGGTCCTCTCAATTACATTTCTGGTGCTTATGTGCCCCGCGTTGTATCGTTGCTCCTGTGGTGTTGCTGGATTGCTGTAGGGGGTGAGTATATATTCCCACAGGGCGTATGCACTGTCACCTACAAGATGGAAGCAAAGGCTTAGCAACGGTGATGAATATACATGTGTGGTGCTCATGTTTGGAAGAGGAATGTGTACGTACCAAGCAGGAGTCCCTCTCCAAATTCGCCGTTGAGTATGCGCCTGTGTATGCTACTGTGTCTGAATATGTAGGAGTCGTGTGTGCTCCCCGGAAATTGTGCCACTAGGTCCGTGATGATGTGCTTGGCATCGCACACGACCTGCACGTTGATAGAGTGGTAGGACTTCCGATACGGAAAATGTACTCATTGGCTGAGGGTGGACAGATGGGGACATGGGTGCAGTCGATGCATCCTATGACATGGGGGAATTGGGCCACCTGGTAGAATGCCTGTTTGGTGCGGTCCAACTGCAGTGGGGTTGTGACGAAGCTGATGTGGGTGTGTATCATTGTCAGCATGGCATCAATGAATTTGTGGAAGAAGCGTGAGAGTGCGTTTTGCGATACGCCTCCCGCTACCGCGATGACCCCCTGGAAACTTCCAGAGGCCAGTAGGTGCAGGCTGCATAGGACCTGGACGTGCGCAGGAATTGCATTGGTCCGATGTGTCTGGTGCTGCAGTAGTGGTTCGAGGTCTGCAATTAGGCGCATGATCATGGCACGATTCAGACGATACTTGTCGTACACCTCATCCTCATTCTGACCTAGCAATGTGATGCGCACTCTGAAGACTCTCTCCTGGTCCCTTCTCCTGCGCTGTCCTGCTGCATTGATTCGCATCCTCCTTGCAAGCACGTAGAGGGCTGCCATTTTGTGCAAGCCAACAGGGTCTCCTGGGCCAATTTGAATGGCTTACTGATTGGTACCATCTGTGGCACATGTCTCTTTTTTTTGGTGAATTTTTTTTGTAAATGTAACTTTACCTCCAGGTTCTGATTCCCCTTAATCTGCTCATGCAAAATAGCGATTTTTGGGATTTTCGGTATTTGCGATTTTTGATGCATTGAGTAGCGATTCGTAATGAGCGATTGGCACTTGCCGGGAGCTATTAGTGATTTCGGTGATTGCAATTTCGGTTTTAGCGATTCTTTATTTTTCCGGGTTGGTTTTTAGCGATTCTTTATTTTTGCGGTTAATTATTTAGCGATTCTTTATTTTATCTCGATTTGTGTTGATGCATTGGGATTCGGTTTTTGCCACTCGCAAACGGCTGATTTTAGCGATTCTGTATTTTACCGACTGGATTTTTGCTTGATGCATGTGCCAGTAAGTCTGTGGAATTGACAAATTGGACAATGGGAAGCACATCATATGTGCATGGGTGCAATCCAGAGATGTGACCATGCAAATGAAATATTCACAGAGATGTCCACAAATAGTTGATCATGACACACCCAGGTAGCTGCAAAGGATGACATGGATACCCACCAGAATAGGATACATATCTCATGGACCACATGGAGTACCTCACAGCAACACATCAGTATTTAACATTGGAAACCAAGCATTGCAGGTGCAAGGGCATGTTAAACATCATCCACATAATGTACAGCTAAATCAAGTTGACAGGGATAAAGAAATAAGCTTTATTCAGCATATTAAAAATTAAACGTCAGTTCAAACAAAAGGCCAATGGCCAGTCCATGTCCAAATGCCAAGGAGTGAACTAGAGTGACAACTGTCACACCTTGCTTGCCTGCACTGCTAAGGACCGGGGTCATCCCCTCGGAGGGGCATACATGGGGGCAGGCCAGGCACCGGATCAGGGCGCAACAGAAGGAGGCAGTGAAGAGGTGGTGGATGCAGGCGAGACACTTGCAACTGCAGTGGAGCTGACTGAAGTGGTGGGTGCTGTCACAACTGTGGGGCACAAGTCAGATGGGGTGGGTGCCGGCACAACTCCAGTGGGCAGGTCAGATGGAGTGGATTGGGTCCCCACTGCAGTGCCCAAGTCAGACGGGGAGGTCGTGGACTCCACTGCAGTGAATACATCCATGGGAGCGGAATGGGGGGCAGGTGAGGTCGGAAGGACAGGGGGGGACACAGTCCCCACATCAGTGGCACTAACCGTCTGACCAGGTATGGAGGAGCAAGTGGTAGGGGAGATGGCCTTAGCATTTTGGGGATGGTGTATCTGTGGGTGGGGGAACCCGGGCAGGGAGTGGTGGGGGAACCTCTGGAGTGGTGGCCTTGGGGATGGAGGACGGGGCTTTGCCTTGGAGCTGCGTGGTGGCAGGGGGTCTTGCTCTTCCGGCTCTGGGGGGACTTGCGGGTGGGGGTCTCAGTCTGACTGTGCCTGGGGAAGGGTATCTGTTGGACAGGCCTCACGAAGGGCTGGCTCCCTCCCCGCATGACAGGGCCCCAGCCCAGGCCCACCAGGCGTGACCCACGAGAATCACCCGCACCCCGTCTCCCGACGGAATCCCTGCCCTCGGACCTCCATGTATCACGGACCCAAGCCACCACCGGCTCCCCCGGCCGGGTCAAGCCGCCATCTTGGGCCCTGCGCCACGAGGCCGCGTGGCCTCCATCCGACCCTAACCCTGGCCTGGCCGGCCCCGACATCCCGGCACCACCATCCACCCAGGAGGTGAGCGGACCACTTGGCAGGTCAATGGGAGAATGAAGCGCCAAGGACTCTCCCCCGCCAGGTGCCGATCGCCTCCAGCTCCCCCAGGCGCTGGCTCCACCCCCTGCTGGGTGTCTGGACACCTTCATCCCGGACCCTCCGACCTCCAAGTGCGAGGGTCCGGACATCAAAGGGCGCCTGCCCTATAACTGGGGCAGCTCCGGAGCAGGGAGGCAGTTGTATCCGGGAGTCGAGAGACACCAAGAGAACTCAGCCTTGACGGACTACTGGCGCTGCCGTAGCCCTACCTTGCGAACTATCGTCCTGCCTGCTGGCGCTGCCGCGGCCTTCTGCAACATCCATCCTCGTCGGGACCTGCTGGCGCTGCCGCGGACCATTGTAACGATCACCTTCACCGGGACCTGCTGGCGCTGCCGCGGACCGTACCTCGACCATCTTCACCGGGACCTGCTGGCGCTGCCGCGGACCGTGTATCGACCATCTCCACCGGGACCTGCTGGCGCTGCCGCGGCCCGTACCAGCTAAACCACCAAGCTCGAGGATTGTGAGCTAATCACCATATCATCCGAACTACCAGACTGGTAACCAGACTGTCCCGCTACCCCTTTTCCTATCTTGAGAGACTTAATCGAGGGGACCCCTGAGTCCAGACCTCCTTGTACCATTTCATCGTACCTTAAGAAGTGCATATAAAGAACGCTAAATCTTATCCTTGTGTGGTATCTGTCTGTGGGGGAGGGAAGTTATTTGTCTGTACGATCGCTGGAGACGGCTCTCCCCGGAGACCTCTCCCCTTGTCCTCGGCCGACCCTCCCGGTCCGTCTAACAGTATCCGGGTGTGAGGGGCACTCCCCTCTGTGTGTGGGGACTTCCTCTTCCCCTTGTAATCAGGATCTGCTGGGTCGGTGGGGAAGAGGCCAAGGTCACAGCGGAAGAGCTTCTGGGGAGATGGGGTTGCAGGTGATGCAAGGGAAGGGGGCTGGGGGGGAGAGGTCTCGGAGGTCTGCGGAGTGGTTGTGGATGACTGTGTGTGTGTCTGCAAACCAGCCCCTGTGAGTGTGGTATCAGTCCACTGCGCTTGCTTGTGTGCACGTCTAGACCTTGGTTTGGGTGTTTGTGTGCTTGGGACAGATAGGCTTCTAGGAATCGTGTGTGGTGCAGGGGTAGGAGAGGTGCGGGACTGTTGGAGGAGGGACACTGCTGGCCGTCAGTGAGGAGGCCTCTGTAGGGCAGACATGCCCGAGAAAATGCCCTCCATGAACGACACCAGTTGTGTCAACAGACTTGTGTGTGCATGGAGGACCTTCAGCATCGACATCTGCCCTACATGGATCTGTCTAAGTAAGTCCACAGACTCCTCACTCAGGGCAGCAGGGGACACAGGGGCAGGGGGTGCAGTGCCTGGCACAAAGGAGACATGCTCACGAACACGGGAGCCTACAGGGACCTCTGGGATGGGAGCCGATGGGAGGGTGGTGGTGGTGGTGGCGGTGGCGGGGACAGCCACACTAGCTGGGGTTTGGTGGCTGCTGACACCCGCCTCCACAACGGAGTCATCCTCAGAGCTGCTGTGGCCCTCAGTTGGGGGTGATGGTGCTGACGACTCCTCTGTGTGGCTCCACTCGCCCTCCTTGCCACTGGGTCCCCCCGACTCCTCTCCTTCTGTCCCTGTTAGGCTCTGTGGCTCCTCCTGGTCCGTGGAGCTGTCCCCTCCTGTGGCCGTGGATGTATCTGGATAGGAATAGGAAGTAAGAGAACAACATCAGTCACCTGCACCGACTGCACACACCACAGTGAGTACATCACATCACAGGGCAAGCCATGGCATCATCAGCTGAACACAGCTCAAAGTGCCAACACTGTTTAGAATAAGCCAATTGTCATTCTCAACATCAACCATGGCACACATATCCCTCCTTGACTTTCACACATATGGCCGGTGCATGTTGGATGCTAACACCCCAATGTGCCAACATGCACCACCCACACCTCATTTGGACATGCAAGTGAACATGTAGCAGTATGTCACTATACACACAGCACATCTCTTGCTACTGACTCAGTACAGGTGTCCGGATGAAGGGATGGGCAGAGACTCATTTCGCATGCTTGTGATGCATGCCAGCAACACACACTATGATGTTCTCATGTCCTGATGGGCAATGCCACAATGGGGTGCATGGTGCACACTTGAACACAATGCAGGATCACTCATAGCAAGTTAAATGCCATGGCACTGGGATGCCCTGAAAGTCAGTCGACACTGTCTCCTGTCACAGGGGCAGGGCATCCAGACAACAACAACATGCACTGACTCACAATCCTAGCTCAGGGGTAAAGCTAAGTCTGCAGATGACCGGCGCACTTGCCCATCCCCTGAAAACAACATATACAGGACCCAGAAGACCCCACATCATGCAAATCAGACATATGAGACTCTGCAAACACAACTCCCTGTACATTAACACATCACAGTCTACCATGCATGTAACCCAGCTGCATGAAGAACACAGTTGCATACACCATTGTGCGCAGTCGGATGATCACACACCTATATGTCACACAGGTCTTGTCTCTCACAGTCACATCTCAGATGTCATGCTGACCCTCTGAATCATGGACACCACAGTTGTACGTAACAACAAGCTACACCATAATGACACAGAGGCAGACACCTGAGGGCACATGTCACTAAGCACAACCTGTAATTTGATACACAGGAGTGGGATTACAGAGTGTTTCTAAATGCCCTTGAGGAGGCATGACTGGCCAGGTCTACAAGAAACAGTGATTGGCCCTTGACAGTAGTCAGGTGGCTAAGCAAGTGTGACATACTTGATATACATACTCCCGAGGCCCCAAAATTGGAGTCCCCTGGGGCATGGGTTTGTTTGGAATACCCCAGCCACATGTGGCGAGTCAGACGAGCAATTGGAACACATCTCATGGGCACACACAGATCACATGTCAGATCTCAGGCATTGGGCAAACAATTGACCCACCCATGAAACACACAACAGAGTCACGGGAACAGATGCTGTCCGGTAGATAAAGCATAGCTGACTGCAGGGACACAGTGCCCTAGTGACACACACAACAGATTGTAGGGGCCACACCTGTGGAACAGATGAGGAGGGTGCATCACACAATTGAGGGACCTGAGTATTGGACTACAAGACGTATGTAATGTGGAAGTGTGAACAGGCCAAAAGACTGCAATTAGCATGTCAGACATAGTACAACGATTAGGCATGGGCTTACCCCCTCCTGCTGCTGTCTGGCCGTCAGCTGCCTATCCAGGTCCGGGAAGACCACTGCCAGTATCCGGAGCATGTGGGGGGTCAGAGTCCGGTGTCCGCCCCTCCTTCGCGGTGGTGACAGCTTCAGCTGGGCTCTAGCTATCCTCCGGGTCCAGCCCCGAAGGTCCTGCCACCTCTTCTGGCAGTTGCGGATCCAGCGCTTGTAGACCCCCACCGAACAAACAGCCCGGGCGATGGTCAGCCATATTTCCTGCTTCTGGTGGGCATCAACCTGTGAGGATGACAAAGTGAAAAATACATTAACACACATGCCCCAGATTTGTGCTGCACACATTTGGATATACATGTCATCATCACAAAGGGAAATGAGTTACACAGGTAGTGCAACCATGGGGAAGGACAAATCACCAGCATGTCTGACACGTTAACAATGCCTGGATAGTTTAATCTTGCACTAATGCACTTTAGCAGCAGGACAAATGTTCATTACATGTACCTACACACTTTGGGGGATGAAAGTAGTCAGTGAGAATGCTTGCCACTGGTGTACACACTGCTAGTACTGCTAGTCAGACAACATGCATGATTAGGAAGGCAGTGGACTGCACACTCACCTGCTCCCCTGTTTTCCCATAGAGCTTGCTGTACTGTGGAAGGAGCCCGTCCAGCAGGGCCTGGTTCTCCTCCTCAGTGAAGGCTGGTGCCCTCTCCAGAGTACGTGCCATAGCAGGAGACAGAGGATGCAGAGACAGCAGCAGTGGTAGCAGGGCTATGGTCCAGTAGCATGTAGTGCAGGTAAGTGAGGTCCCTGGGGGCCAACCAGCCTTATATCTGTGTTGCAGAGGCATAATTTGTGCCATGTATCCCAAGTGATAGGTCCATCACGGTTGCATTCTATGAATCTGGCCAATCGATTTAAATGTACAACTCATACACGCATTCCGCATCATTCAAATCTTCACCTTCATGAAACACTTGAAATTGCAACATTGTTGTAGGCATCCAACTGAATTTCCAGTGCACAACTCGTACAAGTTTTGAAACTGCATCCGTCTCCATGACAGTCCGGAGCCAATGGGTGTGCCCGGCTCGGTCAACTGACTGTACAACGCGTATTTCGAAAATACACATGCACCCGTCTCCATACGATTCAATGGCCAAGGCGAACGCCTGTCTCGGACCATGCCTGCCCGACGCGTATGCATGATAGTCACCAGCGTCGGCCATTCAATGACACAGCGTACGCACGGCTCGGTCATGAACCGTCCAATGCGTATGCATTGTCACCTGCGTCGGACCTCATTGCATTCAATGACAAAGTATACGCACGGCTCGGTCATGAACCGTGCAATGCGTACGCATTGTCACCCGTGTCGGGCCTCATTGCATTCAATGACAAAGCGTACGCAAGGCTCGGTCATGAACCGTGCAATGCGTACGCATTGTCACCCGTGTCGGACCTCATTGGTGTGACTATTCTACAGATTCAACACACATTTACTAGCCAGGGACACCTGTGCACACCTATCACACTACAGCATTGGCCACACAGTTGTCCCATGGCATATAAGACTGCATTCCCTGGGTGTTTGGGGGTGGCACATCTGGTTTGTTGGGTGGCACTTTTGTGCAGCCACTCCCAGGCTGTGCACGTGTACATGGGGGCAGAATCCTTTGTGTGTTGTGCACATTACCACTGTGATGTGCAATTGTACAGTAATGGGCATGAGTCACGGACACAGTTTCATGTTGGATATGTTTGGGGCATGTCACATACACCCTGAGTCCAGGGGGGTGATGGTATGTACGTCGCAGTGAGACCTGTAGCCACAATACTGATGTGCAACCACAGTCTGTGTGCATGTTGTGTCTCAGATGTGTCTGATCAAATGTGCCCAATGGGTGACAGTCTCCACATCCATGTGGTATATGCATCAACCTTGATGGTGTGTGTGTATCTAAGAGACGTACATGTAGGGCTGGCAGGAACAACAGTGGCCACTACCTGTGGGACTTGCGCTTGCTTTGTGGTGTGTACGTGATACGCTATGTCCATGCCAGTGTCGATGTGGCAATACAGGGACCCTGGGTTTTTGCATGGCAAAGATCTGTGATGCCTGGGAGACATCAGGCCTCACTTGTCACTGTGGTGTGTGTTCGGAACGTCGCAGCAGTACATAGGTTGGGTGACACAGCCAGATGATTGGCCATTGCACCACATGGGACTCATGTGGACATGCGGAATTGAGATGTGAGGTGGTGGTCATGTAAGTGACATAAGTGTCCATGCAGAACAGCACACACCTCAGTACATTGTGTAATGTCATGATCTATCATGTGATATTGAACCTGGTCATGGCCACATGGGTGGATGAACTGACAATCTTCCTTTGTGCATTTCTGTACTGCAGGACACTGTGAGAAGTTGGCCTGATGTATGATGTCACTAGTTCTAGTGTGCACCTTATATCAGTCCAAATACCCTTATGGTGATTGGTTGTAAAGTCAACCTTATAGACCAGCTATCCTAGTGGTAGCATGGACAAGAGCAGTCTTAGGCTAAACTCTGAATGGCATGTGAAGCCAGCTGTGATACCATATATAATCTCTTGAATACCAAATGAAAGGACACCACAACAGATATATATATATAAAATAAAGTGTATTTATTCTAGACAAACCCTCAGCACTCTTTATGAGATTAGAGGTAAGTACAACACAGTCTTATTTATGCATACATTAAGTCACACAGGTAAGTAATACAGTTAGGCCCTAGGGGCCACGCAAACCATATACTAAGTAAGTGGTATAAGGACCACTGTCACGGAAATAGGATAGGCCTAGGCCTAGGGAATCGCTGGGGCTACACTATACTACCAAAGGTTAGGAAGTGGGAGGCCCACGGGATTCAGGTGCAGAGTGGAAACACTCACGCGTAATGCGTATAATCGATAGAAATAGTACAGTTTTGAATTAAATAGATTTAGGACACTTCCGGAGTAGCTAGGAAGTCGAGACTGGAAAACTAGACACTAGGATAGTCACTATCCTGATGAGCACCGGAGTACCCAAGTTACCTAGCCCACAGGCTGCGGGTGCATAGGGGTGAAGTTGCGTCGGGTTTCGTCGTCGACTCCTATGGATGCCTGAAGAAAGATGCTGACAGGCAGTCAGTGAAGAGTGTCCGGTGGATCCCAAGGCTGGGATCAGGAAGAAAGGATACCTGCAAGCAGAGGGGACAGAGTCAAGGTCACTAGCCAGTGACCACGTGGAACCAGGAAGGAACCAGGCGATGTCGTGAAGATTGCAGGTGAAGGTGAAGCTTGTCGCTGCAGCCACGAGGACCAGGGAACGTCGAGGATGACCAGGACCAGGAGGCGAGCTGTCCCACGAAGGCTCTTGCTGTCGGCGGCGTCGAAGTTGGACTAGGACTCACCAAGCCTTGGCAAGCGGAACCCACGAAGAACGGAGGACTTGCTTCTGGTGCAGACCAGGAAGGTCTGGGGTGCTTCTTCTTTGCAGAGAAGCTGGAGCCAGTCTGGAGGAGCCAAACCAGCACTGAAGATTTCAGGGTGCGTCATCTCAAAGGCCACTAGCCAGCGGGCAAGCAACCGGACAGACGCGGCAAGCAGGAAAATGCAGAAGGGCCCCACGCAGGACTCGTGGAGTGTGGGGGCTGGTCTTCGGTGCAGATGGTGCTTGGGGTTGGGGCTTCTCAATCCCCGGTGCACAACTTCGAGGGTGCCTCAGAAGCTGCGCTTGAAGATACTAGCCACTTTTCCCAGGTAGCCGGTCCCACGTCTCTCGTCGCCTCCACGGATCTCAGCACGGCTGTGGATGTGGATCAGGGTCGGAGAAGTCTGGAAGTCAAGGCTCTGGTCGGGCTCTGCAGTCGGTCCCTCGTAGAACTGGAGCAAAGCAAAGGGTAGTCTCTTGATTGTGCCTGTTTGCACAGGGTAGCCACTCCTTGGCCACAAGGGAGATTCTTCAGTCTTCTTCTTTCGTCGAATGTCGAAGGTCCAGAGTTTCTGTTCAAGTTGCAGGTTCAGGATAATCTAAAGTCTTGAGGCCCAACTCCCACTCTTATACTAATCTGGGGGGCTGGGATACCTGCTAGGTCACGCCTTATGGGTGGGACCTGGGAGGGGGGTGGTTACACCCCCTTCCCTTTGTCCAGTTTCGCGCCAGGACTGGGGCTGGAGTGCCCCAGCACCGGTTTGAAC
Source organism: Triturus cristatus (assembly GCF_964204655.1). NCBI lineage: Eukaryota > Metazoa > Chordata > Amphibia > Caudata > Salamandridae > Triturus > Triturus cristatus. The sequence goes on from NC_140590.1 coordinate 1,001,839,188, forward strand.
TGGACTAGGCACGGGACACCTTGTGTGCCCCAGGCCTGTCTCATTCTATTCATCCCTCCCTGCCCCAATACACTAAGGCCTGTCTGGGGTGGTGCTAGCACCTCCCAAGGCAGGAAACCTATTGTCCAAGCCTCCCTTGCCGGGATCACTCCCAGCAGCAGGAGGTCAGACTCGTGTCTGTGGCAGCAGCATCCATTTTGTGATGCTGAGGCTTTGGTTAGAGTTAAACAGCAAAGTAGGATTTTAACATGTCTCTCCCTCTAGAAGGGAGGAATAATATCCTCATCACCAGAAATGGTATGGGGGTATTATTCCAAAGTGTTAGACACCTTACACTACATGTTTTGATAAAGCCAAACCATAGTTACCATAACCGTTTAAGATTATAAGGCACTTTAAGAGTATATGGTAGGCTATATCATAGAACAGCTATAAGGACATGGTTCCGAAAGCTGCAGACAGGCTCAGCTCATGCTAGAGCACCATCTCACATGTTACCAAGCACTCTGCCTCCAGGATTGTTAAGGCCTGCCATAGGAGTGGCTGATAGGTACACATGTGTCTATTTTAAAGGTAGATATAGGTATACTATATCTAAGCAAGGGGTGATTACACGACCTTGCCCCAGCTGAGTGATCAGCCAGTTGTGTCTGATTGGAAGGCCAGACCAGGGGTGGCATAATACATGCTGCAGCCCCTGGGAGGCCTAGGGTACACCTATGCCCTGGGTACCTAGGGTACACTATACAGGGTCCAATAAGGTGATCCTTACAATTGGTTATGTACCTAGGGTACATGGAGTCCATTTTAAAGAGAGAGCAGACAGCCTGAGACCCTGAATGGCAGGATCTCAGGCCAACTAAGTCGAAAAACCAGCTAGACACTAGGCAAAAAGTTGGGGGTAACCATAGTCAGATATCCACCTTCCTACAGGCACCAGCTGTCCATAGACCGTTCCCAGACCTTGCAACCATGCAGGAACGCGACTGCTTCAGACGGTACCGCTTCACCAGGCCAGTGATTGAGGAGTTGGCGGAGCAGTTAGCACCACATCTGCAACCTGGCCGGACATACCCTACAGCACTGACCCCAGAGGTGAAGGTGATGCCAGCCCTGCACTTCTTTGCTACTGGTACCTTCCAGTACACTGTGGCTACTGCTGGTGGTGTGTCGCAAACGATGTTTAGTCAGGTGCTACGCAATGTCTTGGAGGGGATGTTGCATTTCCTAGACCTGTACATCAAGGGCCCGATTCACAGAACTAACTTAAGACAAAATCCTAAACTTACTACCATTTTGGTATTCACAAAAGACACTTAGGGTCCGATTCACAGAACTAACTTAAGACAAAATCCTAAACTTACTACCATTTTGGTATTCACAAAAGGCACTTACTCATTTTGGTATTCACAGAAGGCACTTACTCATTTCGGTATTCACAGAAGTTAGTAGTCCTAACTTTAGGACTCCTAAATGTCTTCTGTGAATACCGAAAGTCTTAAAGTTAGGATTTTTCTCAGTTTAGTAGTAGTAAAGTTAGGACTCCTAACTTTAGGACTCCTAAATGCCTTCTGTGAATACTGAAAGTCTTAAAGTTAGGATTTTTCTGATTTTAGGAGTAGTAAAGTTAGCACTCCTAACTTTAGGACTCCTAAATGCATTCTGTGAATACCGAAAGTCTTAAAGTTAGGATTTTTCTCAGTTTAGTAGTAGTAAAGTTAGGACTCCTAACTTTAGGACTCCTAAATGCCTTCTGTGAATACCGAAAGTCTTAAAGTTAGGATTTTTCTATGTTTAGTAGTAGTAAAATTAGGACTCCTAACTTTAGGACTCCTAAATGCCTTCTGTGAATACCGAAAGTCTTAAAGTTAGGATTTTTCTCAGTTTAGGGGTAGTAAAGTTAGGAGTCCTAACTTTACTACTCCTAAACTGAGAAAAATCCTTACTTTAAGACTTTCAGTATTCACTGAAGGCATTTAGGAGTCCTAAAGTTAGGACTACCAACTTCTGTGAATACCGAAATGAGTAAGTACCTTCTGTGAATACCAAAATGAGCAAGTGCCTTCTGTGAATACCAAAATGGTAGTAAGTTTAGGATTTTGTCTTAAGTTAGTTCTGTGAATCAGGCACCAAGTTCCCTAGCCCAGCTGAACTCCCTGAAATAAAGGATGCCTTTTATACACTGGGGAGGATGCCGAACATCATTGGATCTATTGATGGGACACATGTGGCCCTGATACCACCACAGGCACATGAGCAGGCATACCGTAACAGGAAGCACTACCACTCAATCAATGCTCTGGTGGTATGTCTTGCTGACATGTCTATCACACATGTGTGTGCATGGTTCCCAGGTTCTGCGCACGATGCCTACATTATGAGGAGTAGTCGCATTGCAACGCTGATGTCACAGATGCCAGCTCAGCATGCCTGGCTTGTCGGTGTGTACTGACTGTTTCTCATTGTGTGTGTTTGTCAATGTTGCATTCTGCACTCCTACAAAACTCAGCTACTTGTTCATTTTTGTGTGTGTAGGTGACTCCGGATACCCCCAACATGCCATGGTTGCTGACACCCCTCAGGAACCCTGTGACACCAGCCGAGCTGCGCTACAATGAGGCACATGGTCAGAGCAGGAGGGTGATTGAGCGGACATTCGGCCTCCTGAAAGGCCGCTTTTGCTGCCTGGACAAGACCGGAGGGGCCCTCCCATATGAGCCTGCAAAGGTGTGCAAAATAATCCTTGTATGCTGCATGCTACACAACATGGCAGTGCGGAAGGAGGTGCCTCTCATCCAGGATGACGATGACGTTGACCAACCTCCGGCACCTGTGGAGGATCCCGGCCTGGGCCAAGATGCCAGTGATGATGAGGATGATGGTGACGTCCGCTCACAGCTCATCAACAACTTCTTCACCTGAATGTGAGTTTCAAGGGTTGTTATGTCAATGTATGGAGGGAGCCTGGAATGTGTTGTGGTAGCTCTGTTGCTGTCTGAGTTTGTCAGGTGCGTGCAGTGATGTGTCCATTCAGGTGGTGTGTACTCCACAATAGGGTAGTACTGCTAACTTGGTTTTGTGTAGGTTTCTTGTGACATGTTTTGTGCATGTGTATTGCATTTCTCTCCTGTTCTGCTGTGCTTTTGACTGTGTCTTGTGTCTGTCCTTCCCAGGGTACTTTGCCTGTTGTTTGGTCAACACTGACCCCCAACACCCAGAATCCAACACCAGTGTGGAAGTTGTCAATTCCCATCAACTGATGTACCACACATCCCTGGACTTCAATTCTACAACACTTTGTGAGCGTGTGTCCACTGTTACGTAGAATTACCGTGCAACTATTGTGGAATAAACGTGTTGCTAATGTGTAATGAACATGTGCTACACTTTATTAAGTGCGTTGTCTGTCTTCCCACATCTGACTGATATCTGCTTACCTCACCTGTGGACTTGTTACCACTGACTGGGGTTGGTGTTGTGTCTGTGCATGCCAATGTGTTTCAGGTCAACATCATTGTGTGGGATGAGTAACATGACCATGGTGAGTATGTGTTGTGGTGCTATAGTGGTGTGTCTCCCTCACATGTGTCACATCACCATGACTCACCTTACGTTGGTCACATTGTTGCAGTATTTGGCATGCACTGTGTTGTGTAGCAGATCAACATCTCCCTGACACATGACAAGTTGGAATCACAACAGAGGCAAGTATGGTGTACTGGTGAGTTTATTTTCAAACATGTGTGAGGGAAGTGCACAGGATAGTGGGTGCTGTACAGTGGTTTTGGAATCCAAAGTTCACATTAGAGTTGGAAGTGCTGGTAGATGAAATGTCCAGAGTAAAGTCCACAGTCATCTGCTACATTGGCCCGACATGAACCCTCCATGTCATGTGGGCGAGTTGTGTGCAATTGGACAAGGTGAACGGATTGCACACAAAGAACATTGTCCAGAACAGGTTTAGAGGCCCTGGGGGATGTGCTGGAACATCTGCCTCTCACATGTCCTTCTTCGGACGACCCCTCTTCTTCCGGGGGGGGGGGGGGAGATCCTCAGGTGCAGGCCTCTGCGGTGCAGGGGACTCTCTGCCAGAGTCCTCCTCCCTCCCTGTGGCGCTGGCAGATGGTGTTGTGACAGATGTTGTGGCCACACAGGGAGGTGTGGACAGGTTTGTGTTGATCTGGCGGAGGCATTGGAGTATGTCCCGATGCACCGCAGTAAGGGCATCCCACTTGGCCTTCATGCGGGCATGGTGGGCGACCTGCTCCTGTTGCATGTCCTTGAGGATCCCCACTACCTGGCCAAATCCTCCGGTGCTATCCTGGTACGCATCTATGATGCGTGCCAGGTGGGGGTCAGCATGCATTCCAGACCCCTCTGCAAGGCGCGCCCTCTGCTTCCCACCCCTCCCAGCACCCCTATCCACATGGGCAGGATCAGCGGCGGGACGCACAGGTGACACTGGGACCCCTTGGGTGGTGTTGCTGGTGGTGTTTGCTGTAGCTTCCGGGGGGTCCTGTGTCCCTGAGCTGTGGGTGTTCATTGGCCTTGGTCTGTCCATGTTTGCGGGGGTGCCCTGACGGTTTCCAGATGCTGGAGGCGTGGGTACAGGGGTGCCGATGTTGATGCTGCTGGTGCTGCATGATTGCTCACACCGGAGGGGCCAGGTTGGTTGTCGTCATCCGAAGAGGACAGAGACAGAGTCAGACCAGAGAGCTCAGTGCCCACCAGAGTCTTGGACTGGGAATCCTCATCATTTGGTGCTGGGTGCCCGGCACCACCTGTGTTTGGAAGAGACACACGATGTGAGTTATGTTTCTACATGCATCAATGGTTCACAAACGTGACATTTTTAGGTCGAGGACGTCCGGTCTGCCGAAAGGCAGAACCGGAAGTCGGAGATTTAATGACTTGGAGAAGAGGGGCTTGAACCCGCCCCTATTCTCCCCTGTTCTCCATTGGCTGGCCTCTTGAATGCTGGCCAGCCATTGGAGAAGAGGTCAGTCATTCAGATTAGGCCCCGTCCTTTTCGGATCGGGGGGCGTGTTTTTTGCAAGAAGTCTCAAGGAGGAGACAACAGCAAAACACGCCCCGAATCCGAAAAGGACGCTGCGTTTCTCCGAGGCATTTCTGCTCTGCCTCGGAGAAAGGCTGTGGTGTTCCTGGCCCTCACCTCGCCCGCTTCCAACCCCTCGTTCGCTTCCGCACTTCCTCCGGGTCTCTGCGACTTCGCCAGGACATCACTCGCCCTTGCCACCAGAAGAGGCCCTTTATAGACGAAGCCAAGCGCCTGGCAAAAACTGTTTCTGAACCGAGGCAGACGCCGACCTCACACGGCGCCTGTTTCGGAGGACGTCCTGTCTGCCGAAAGGCAGAACCGGAAGTCGGAGATTTAATGACTTGGAGAAGAGGGACTTGAACCCGCCCCTCTTCTCCCCTGTTCTCCATTGGCTGGCCTCTTGAATGCTGGCCAGCCATTGGAGAAGAGGTCAGTCATTCAGATTAGGCCCCGTCCTTTTCGGATCGGGGGGCGTGTTTTTTGCAAGAAGTCTCAAGGAGGAGACAACAGCAAAACACGCCCCCGAATCCGAAAAGGACGCTGAGTTTCTCCGAGGCATTTCTGCTCTGCCTCGGAGAAAGGCTGTGGTGTTCCTGGCCCTCACCTCGCCCGCTTCCAACCCCTCGTTCGCTTCCGCACTTCCTCCGGGTCTCTGCGCCTTCGCCAGGACATCACTCGCCCTTGCCACCAGAAGAGACCCATTATAGACGAAGCCAAGCGCCTGGCAAAAACTGTTTCTGAACCGAGGCAGACGCCGACCTCACACGGCGCCTGTTTCGTGTAAGTACTGCCTGCACTTTCATACTCTGGAATTTGTGAAACGCTTGCCTGCCTACAAATAAGAAGGACAAAAATAAACGTAACCTTTCACAGTAATCTTCTGCTGAGCTCACTCTCATTATTTGCGTATTCCTAGTCTCACTTCCCCATCGCGGCGCTTCTGTTTACGGGAACTCCCTCTTCGCGTTCCAGGCCCGAGGCGCTGTGGGCAGGTCCGGGGCTGCCCTCCTCGTGGCTTATTGAAGTGACTGGCGTTGGCTGCTTGCAGTACACATGAAAGGGCTTCAGGTCACTTAAGAACGGTACCGACCACAGCTTTCCATCACTAGGCTCGCGGCTTTAAGGAGGGTAGTTTCTGGCAGGTTTCAAAAGTGGCAAGAATTCAAAACGGGCCCATTCCGGACGGTGTTTTTATTCCTTATTAACTTTAACAGACGCACAGGTCGAATGAATGTAAAATCCCTTCAGGTCATCCATGTCAGCGATGTTATGATATAAAGTTTTTTATAGCGCTTGGATACCCGAATGTGTCTTGGCGCTGTGCTGCATGCGGGCGATCAGCGAGGCAGGATAAGTTCCAAATGATCTGGGTTTTAGAAGAGCGACGTCTTTAATGCTTCATTTCAAAAGAGAGCGAATTCCACAATTTAGCGGCAATGGCCACAAAGCTCTTGCTGCCCCAACAGACAAGTCTGAAATTGGGCACCACGTAAGCGCCTAGGCGGTGTATACCAGTCAAAGCGTTGCCTAAGGGCAACTGACCAATACTGTGTAGTGCCTTAAACTCCCCCGCGAAACAAGCATTTACAATGCAACGGTCTCGGCATTGTTAAATGCTGCTGGAGGTAAATGGAAAAGGAGGGGGGGGGCACATGTCCTCGCGCACCGCTCGGACATTAAAGGCGTCTGCAGGTTGTTAAGTGGTGCGCGCAGGGATATGTACACAGCGCCCATCAAACAAGGACTGCAGTGCCATCCCTCACCCGTGCCACGGCTGCGTGGCAAGCCCGGAGTCAGGCCCAGGGGAGGGGTGCTTAGGAACCGGAGCAGTATTTCACCGGAAGAAAATCCATGGCCACCTCCAGTTTTACAGTATGCGTTTTATGTCAATAGATACAAGACAGGAAGTGCCCACAAATAAACAAGGGGATCAGCGGCTGAAAAAGCGAGTGATATTCTGACAGTCGCACCTCTTCCAAGACTCTCCACTGACTGTCACAAAGCGTCTTCACACACTGCTGATACAACTCGCTATGAGCGCCCAATTAACATTATTAATCAATAGCAAGGCGATACCTAAAAGCAAGCAATAAATCACAGCCAAAAAAATATTATTTCTTCTGTTTACATTAATTAAAGCGCCTCATCCGACTGCTTTAATGAGCTGCGCGGCACACACTCAAGAAAAGACACATTGATCCGAAATTGCAGTATTTTGCACTCCTTAAAGTGGCTTTTCCCCCGCTAAATTAGCGTTATTACCACGGCGATTACCAGATTATATCATTTATGGCTGGCTATACGTGCGTTATTCTCTTGTTTATAGTCGATAAGGCACCTTTAATGGTTGTTCAGTCAACTACACAACAGTGCAAGCATGTAACAATACCCCACGGGCTTGATATGCATCAGTATCCTGTTTGTACTCTTAAAGTGCCTTAAATTACGTGTTTGAACCATTTTCAAAATAATGTAAGCATTTCTTCAATAGATCGCAGTGATACAAGCATTACGCTCAAACCCATAGCGCCCAAAGTGCCTACAATTCATGCCTTACCCAATTGCCGAGTGTATCCACACACGCACAGAATAAACCACGCCGAAAGTGCAGGTTACTTCTTGTTTACAGACCCAAAGTGCAGCGATTCTACCATACAACAAGAACGTAATACTATAAACAGCTGAGATGCAAAATACATTTTCTTGCCCCCCACATGGAAAAAAAACAACGCGTTTCATCTTTAAATAGATAACTAATATTATAAACAAAGAGTACATTTCAAACACCTAACCCTGAACGTATTTTCCACTTGCCTAAAACCATTTCAATAAAGTGCTTTAAACAATATCAAGTCCAGAAGGGTTCACGCAAGATAGAAAAAGTGGGTAACAGAAGTGGGGTTCCTTCTGTTTACATTGCTTAAAGTGCCTGCACTACCTCACCCCTCCCCTGCTCCCCCCCCCCACCTTCTCGCCGGGGTATAGTCCAGCCTCCCCTTAGCCACAAACAGCTTCCCTCCTTTTCCTTTCACAATGGCACCGATCGGGAGCTGCCCCCTTTCAATCTGCTCGGGGTTTCTGCCCCCACCCCCTTCTCTCTGGCTTCCTGGACAGATGTACACAGGAGAGAGAGAGGGGGAGAGACTTCTTTCTCCTTCCTCCTGCCCTGCGAGAGAGGCCCCCAGGTCCCAACTGGCTTTCAAAAGCCAGACTGCAAGGAATTTACCCAGGCAGCTTCCCAAAGCCGGAGAAACATGTCCCAGCCCCTTTCCCCCTCCCCCTCTCTACACCACCAACCCTAACAAGCATTTACAATGCAATGGTCTCGGCATTGGTAAAGTTAGAGCTATTGGTATTGCTCATGACATTATTTTTGTTTATGTTTTTGTTTTTAAAACATTTAAAGAAACGGCATTGTCATGAGCAATGCCAATAGCTCTAACTTTAACAATGCCGAGACCGTTGCATTGTAAATGCTTGTTTACTTTTCGAACAGATGCCTGCCTGTACACTGCTTTTTCCCAGCTTGTCACGGACAGAGTTTGATATTGTTGTTGGCCAATTTCCAGCATGGCCTTGTGCTCCCCACAACAGAGTCCAGTGTCAGACATCTTGTCAGTCCCTTCCCACTCCCTGTGGGGCGAGTATGGTTCAGTTAGAACTTGCTGGCCCATGTGGGTGGGCGTAGATTGTCTGTGACTGCGACTCCCATTATACTCTTGGCTACACCCCCCTTCCTAGCATGCCCATACATCCTTCTTCTTGACTCTGCTTCCCTGTGAGGGGGTGTGACAGCAATTGCAAGATGGCTGACTGTGAAGTCCTGGTGTTTGTTGGTGCCCATTTCCCAGCATGGCCTTGTGCTCCCCACAACGGAGCCCAGTGTCAGACATCTTGTCAGTCCCTTCCCACTCCCTGTGAGGCGAGCATGGTTCAGTGTATGCTTACTGGGCCATGTGAATGGGTGTAGATTGTCTGTGACTGCAACTCCCATCATACTCTTGGCTACACCCCCCTTCCCAGCATGCCCATACTTCCTTCCTCTTGACTTTGCTTCCCTGTGAGGGGGTGTGACAGCAATGGCAAGATGGCTGACTGTGAAGTCCTGGTGTTTATTGGTACCCATTTCCCAGCATGGCCTTGTGCTCCCCACAACAGAGCCCAGTGTCAGACATCTTATCAGTCCCTACCCACTCCCTGTGAGGCGAGCATGGTTCAGTGTATGCTTACTGGGCCATGTGGGTGGGTGTAGATTGTCTGTGACTGCAACTCCCATCATACTCTTGGCTACACCCCCCTTCCCAGCATGCCCATACTTCCTTCTTCTTGACTCTGCTTCCCTGTGAGGGGGTGTGACAGCAATGGCAAGATGGCTGATTGTGAAGTCCTGGTGTTTGTTGGTGCCCATTTCCCAGCATGGCCTTGTGCTCCCCACAACAGAGCCCAGTGTCAGACATCTTTTCAGTCCCTTCCCACTCCCTGTGAGGCGAGCATGGTTCAGTGGATGCTTACTGGGCCATGTGGATGGGTGTAGATTGTCTGTGACTGCAACTCCCATCATACTCTTGGCTACACCCCCCTTCCCAGCATGCCCATACTTCCTTCCTCTTGACTCTGCTTCCCTGTGAGGGGGTGTGACAGCAATGGCAAGATGGCTGACTGTGAAATCCTGGTGCTTGTTTGGCTACAAGTCCAAAGAGCTGTGCTTCACACAGCAGCACCCAGTATGGGGTCTCTCTTGCTGATATTTCACTGAGGTGTGTGTCAATGCATTCTATCCGGTGAGTTGTGTGGAGTTTGTGTTGAGGGGGGGGGGGGGTGTCTCCACATGCTGGTAAGTATGGTCAGGGCTGTCAGTCCTCCTTCCCATCATGAAACGTGCTTCCATTGTAGTGCGTGCAAGTTGTCTTTCAGGATGTCAGTCAGTGGTGTCCTGCTTCTGATTTGCACACAACCCGTAGCAGGGCCTTGTGCTCCCCACAGCAGGACCCAGTGTCAGCCATCTTGTCAGTCATTTTCCACTCCCTGTGATGTGGGAATGTTTCAGAGAGGTCTGGTTGGGCCAATCAGGAGGGGGAGCATTATCTGTGACTACAGGCCCCATCATGCTTTTGGATACACTCACTTCACCTGCATCCCCACTATTCCTTCCTGTCAGTCGTCAGCTGCACTGTGAGGTAGTGTGTTTGTGGTAGCAAACTGTCTGGAAGTGTCTATTTAGCTTTCTGCCAATGGCTTGCTCTATTTGTTTGTAGGTTGGTGCATGTCATGACACAGTTCCAAGTCACTATGAGATGGCAGGTATTGTGTTTGTCTGACTGGTATACACATCTTGGTATGATTATCTATTGGTTACTGTAGCTTTGCTTGCGGTGCATGGTTTCACTGTCCCCTTGCCACACAATCTTGGGTATGTTGTTTGTGTACTCACCTGGCTCTGGTATGTCTGTTAGGCCATGGACGCTCTCTGGTGATAGGATGTCCCGCACCTTCTCCTCCCAGGTCCTGAAGTAGACTGGTTTGGCAGGAGGGCCACCGCCGGTGCACTGACTCAGGGCGTGATCTTTTTCGATGAGTTTCTTGACCCTCCTGCGCACATCATACCACCTGTTCTGGATATCGTCCTTTGTGCGCCTTGCTGGTGCTTGAGCGTTCACCTTGTCCACAATCCTCGCCCACATCTTGGTTTTCTGTGACATGGGGGTCCTTTGGACCAATGTACCAAATAAATGTGACTCTACTCTGATGATCTCGTCTACCAGCACTTCTAACTCACTATCTGTGAACTTTGGATTCTTCTTTGGGGGCATGGTGATGGGTGGTGGTGGTAAGGGATGTGTGTGTGTGAGGGTGCAAGTGAGGGTGGGTTGGTGTTGGTTTTGCTGGCTGTATGTGTGTGTGCTTTTGGATGAGGTGCCGATGGTGTGTGGGTTGTATGATGTGTGAGTTGTGAGTGTGTCTGTGGTTGCTGTGTAATGGTATTTACTGCTGGCTGTGTCTCCTGTTTGCAAGGGATCATGGTAGTGATTGTAGTCCTTTATATAGTTGGAGTTGTGGGTGTGTCTTTGTCCAAGTTTTTTTTATTTGATATTTATTGGCTTTGTCATTGCTTGTTTGGTCCTTTTTTTGTCTTTTTTCCTTTGGGTTTTGTAGGCATGAAGGAGACATTTATCTGACGTAAACGGATGATGCTGTTGTCTCGTGTGGGCCTCTCAGCCTCATTCACGCTGCCTATCTTCTGTGTTTCATATGCGTCGGTCGCGAAGGTCTCTATTGCTTGTGGGCCCGGTTGTCTGTGCGTGTCGGCCGTGCGGCTTGGTCTCCGTGCGAATCGGTCTGGTTTTGCACGCATTGCATCGTACTGCGTGGATCAGACATCGCGGGTACGGGTCGGTCGGGTTCATTCAGGCTTCGTGTCGGGCGGTGAAAATTGTGTCTGTTTTCCAGCCGGATCACTATTTTCCCTATGGCTTGGTCATACGGCTTGTATTCCATACGTGTCGGTTGTAATTCACTCGCGTTGCATCGTACTGCACGGGTCGTACGGCGCTGGTCCATGTCGGTCGGTATTCGGTCTGGGTCTGTGTCGGTCAGTTCGTTTTGCGGCTGGAATCGGAATCGGCCCCTTAATGTGTTTGATAGACCTGATAAATTGCATTGGTGTAAAATGTATTTGGAAAAAAAGAAATTATTAACGAGTCTAACAAAATTAATCAGGCATCTTCTGCTTACTTTAGGGGATCCAGTAAAATATGGAGTTCATCTCCCTCGACATGCCATCAATTAAACACTTAATTTACAGCTTTAGGCATGTCACAAATCATCGATATCATGTGTTTAAGTTAAATTAGTTTAACTGGAGCCAACAGACGTTTCAACATTAAATGCACTAAAGTACTTGGTGTGCAGCTCCCCTGGCTAGGTTTTGCGGCTCCCCAGGGAGCCACGGCACACAGTTTGGGAACCACTGCCTTATTCTATAAAAGTCTTGCACAGCTGATACCAGGCATATCTTCCATCAGCCCATTTTCTTTACCTCACCACTACCCTCAAACTCTTCTGGGCAGTTTTGTTCCTCCCAATCAAAAGCCGTAACCATTCTCGAAAAAGTTTTGTCTCTTCCTACATCAAGCAACCCCATTTACTCCCTGGATCATTTCAAACGCCCTGAAAGCTCTGAAAAACATTGTAATGAACAACGCCTGAAGCAGGGCCGCATTGCCTGCCACAATAACAGACCTTCTGCTAACCTGCTACCACTTTACTCTTTACTCAAAGTCACCAATATTATCAGTTTCCTGCCATCAGGTACTCTCCCTTATATCCTGACCAACTCTCCAACATCACCCTACTCATTTCGCCCCTAAACAAGTCGGAACAGTAAAACATTTTGGCATAAAATGTCAACCAAGCCAATTTTCCACTTATTGTGGAATGCGCTCAATCAGAATCAACGATTCGTAAGACGTAGGTCTCCATGTCTCATCTCCTCCAGAGTCTCTCGCAATCTTCACCCCACTTAGCGCACCCAAGCAGGAACTCTTTTCATGCAGTTTTGTATGTAAGTAGTGGGGCTGGGGGGATCAGTGCTACCAATAATCCCTGTATAGCTGTACCCCCAGCTGCCACAGGCAATCCATGGGTCTGTCTCTCCCCTGTGGAACCTATTCATGGAATCCTGCCCAGTGATATCACGACAACGGGTCAGCTATCTCATTGGATAGGCCAGGTACATGCTTCCCTCTAAGTACGTTGTTCAGTACAAGGCATCGCGGTACAATCACTCTCACAATTGTGCTCATCCATACATCTTTTGCTAACCACTTGTTCAACATGTGCACCACTATCGCATTATCCACATCAAACCAACTCAGTTGTTCCTCAACTTGTGGACCCAAAAGTCAGTGACACCAGCACTGCAAACAACTCCAAGAAGGCACAACTATTGTTGCATTATCTGCTGCAAATATAACTCTGTAGTTCCTCTACCCTAAATGGCCTTTGGTGCCTCCAGCATTCGAAAAAATCCCAGGAAGGCTGTCAATCTCTTAGCACACCATGCGCATACTCAGTACACTCAAATTTCTGAACCACCTCCTGCAACCTACAAATCTTACACAGCCAGCACTGCCGTTTATCCATCAGCCATATGCCCTCTCGATTGAAGATCACCAAAAATGCAGCCCCTGGCATGAGGTCTTCTCGTGCCCATCTCGTTATTCTCACCTTGTGATACATCAGCTTCACTCCACACGTCAAAAGGGCCAATCTCCAGCAGAAGGCCCTGATCAGCACTGATGCTATGGAGGAAAAATTCAAATGACCGATCTTCTGCTGCATCAGTCGTAACTCGCACTTCTTCCTCAACTTTTCTGCAAACTCTCCCAGCGTTCTTAGTTTGCCAATGCGCAACATGCTCTCCATCAAATCTGAATCCCACTCAATGCCAAGAAAAAAAGACCTAATTTTTCTCTCACTATAGCCAGCAATTCATTCATAATCACTGCATTCTCACCAGTGCCCCCTCCTCTGCTCGCAACCAGAAAGTTAGTTATGTGATGCAGCACCCATCCGCCCCCAGAACACCACCTAATTGTCCACTCAACAAAGGTAATACATTTCTCAAAGATGACACAAGACACAAAACAGCTCATGGGTTGCCCGCAATCTGCATATCTAAGAGCTGAAATTCATCTGGTGTATAAGCAAAAGGCAGAAGGAGTAGGCTAGTTTCATGTTACATTTAGCCATTTCAACATGTTAACCACACTTGCATATCAGTCCTATCACCTTGCTTAAGCTGGAGTGTGCCTCCATGCAGTTCTCCCTTCTAATGAAATTGTTAACCCATCCCCTTTCTGGCTATGGTAGGTTGTAGATCAACTAGTACTTTCTTTCAGTATATTTTCATTACACTGGGTGGGAAATTATCAAGTCAGACAGAGGTAGGAACTAAAAGGCCCACCATGTGTCCCTCACTCAATTCCTTTGTTAATTTATCCCAAAAGCGATCTCTCATGATCTTAAAAGAACTACGTTTTCAGACCATCCTGTGCTCTTGGGACACTCTAGGGTATTTTAAATTTGCTAATAATCCCTCTAGTGTCTCCACCTTAACTGTAGTATGCGCCCTTACAAGCAGCGCCTCTGGTACCCCTTTTCTCCTCTTTCCCCACTCCTGTGTCGCTTTGCCTGGTGGTAACAATGGAGCACTACATGCTTTTCCCTGCACTTCAAACCATCATGGTGGAACTTGCAGGGGCATCTTGTGCATTGTCCCTTGTTGAAGGACCAACATGCACCCACACTGATACCTGCAGATTTCACATACCTGACCACCCCCTCAATGGGTGGTGTGCCCTGGAAAGAGGGGTTGGACCCCATGACTTGGCATCCACTTGCCGTGTGTCTCCCTACAACTGGTCTGGTTGGCGCCAACAATTGTAACCATATGCCACTGTCTTGCTAGCCTTAATCATTATCCTAGTAAGTGCAGATACACCAGATGTCTGTGGTTTCTGCAGAAACCACTGCTAAGATTCCCTGCAAGTATGATTTGTATTAACAAGTTGGTTAAGTAGGTACATCAGCAACTCTGCTTTGAAAGGGGAGCTTTGGTGTTGGCTACTTATCACTGAAAGATATGTGTACAATAAATGCATCAATTGTCACTGTTTTGCCCGTAGTAAAATATGCAGCTTAATAAATCAAAATCTTATCATACAGTTATTTCTTTTTATAACATTTATTTTGCAAGAAGGCTTCAGTGTGGGCTTGTGAATTAATTACCTCAGAGGACTCTGCACATGATCGTGACATGAGTAATCCACCCATTGTTAGTTGTGAAGCTTAGCTAGTGATGAAAACAGTCACAGGTGATATAAGGAAATCCTTTGTTCAATATGTATGGCCATGTCACGCAGAGCAGCTCAGCAAGTCACCTTGCTTTGCTGCACTGTGTGGCAGAGAAAGGGCATTTAAGGCAATACGGCGCTGTCCTCTCCCCCGCGCTGGCACCATTTTGTCAGCCTAAGGCCAACACAGACACCATTGCACCATGGTGCATGGGTCCCTGCATTGCATGCAGGCTTGTTTTGTACAATAAGAGGCACCTTCCTGCACAAAAACAATCCTGGGATGCATATCCCTCTTCAAGAAACGAGGAGAAATAGAGATATTTCTCCCTGTTATGCCTCCCCTGGGAAGGTGTAAAATTTTGACACATTTTCAGCTTTAAAAGTTCTTGTAAATCTGGGAATGTGTAAAAAACCATGGGAGTTGCGTGGGCACAACCATGCAGCGCCCATGGAATAACACAACGCAGTGATTTGCAGTGCGTTGTATTACTCCCAATTTTTAGAGCCATGCAAAGTGGTTTTGCGTCGCTTCAAAAATCTGTCTTATGGTTTGCATTGCTCTTGCACGGTACATGGGACAAGAGTGATGCAAACACAGTCATAATTATGGCCCTTTGTTTATACAACTGGCAAAGACATGTTTTCTCCCCATGAGCCTCATTAAACTCAATGCAATATTATTACATTTTGGCCTGATTTTGAGCGGACTCAATTCGAATATCAAACAAATTTCAGATTTTTTTTTTAAAGGTCTGGGGGCATATGTATCAACATCACCATTTGCGATTCTCAAATAGCGATTTTTAAGGAATCGCTATTTGAGAATTGCAAAACGGGATGTATTTAAAAAATTGCAAACTTTTTGCGATTTCTTAAAATTCCTTAATTGCGATTAGCAAATTGCGAAATCGCAATTAAGGAATACCTGCCCATTCATTCCTATGGGCCAGGAGACCCATAGGAATGTATGGGAAGTAATTCTCAAATTGCGATTCGCAATTTGCTAATCGCAATTTGAGAATAATTTCAAAGGTGCAAGGGTGTCAAGATGACACCCTGATACACCCCTGAAATTAGCATGTGTGGTCATATGGCGCACACACATGCCCTAAGGGCATGTATGTGCGTCACGTGGCACTTTGTAAAATTACAAAACATGCATTTTTAAAAGAAATCGCAAATTAACACCAACTAGTAGTTGGTGGTAATTTGCGATTTCTTAAGGATTAATCGCAATCCTTTGGTGAGTGTTACATTTCATTTAAGAAATCGCAATTTGCGATTTCTTAAATGCCTACGCAAACTTAAGAAATCGCTAAATTAGCGATTCCTTAAATTTGCGTTGGGATGTGGCTCATACATCCCGTTTTGCGAATTTTTAATTGCAAACGCTGTATTTTGCGAATCGCAGCGTTTGCGACTAAAAATTTGCTTGATACATATGCCCCCTGGTCTCCAATGGCTCATTTAGATTTTAGTGCTTTGCCAAGTTGCATAGGGGCACATGCATCAAGGTATTATTTTGCGAGTCCTTAATTGCGATTATTAAGGAATCGCAATTAAGAACTCGCAAAAGCCTATGCATGTAGAAATCGCTATAAAAATAGCGATTCCTAAACATTCCTTAATTGTGACTCTCAAATTGCGAGTCGCAATTAAGGAATGGCTCCCCATTCATTCCTATGGGCCTACAGGCCCATAGGAATTAATGGGAAATTGCATGCGCAATTTGTGAGTACCAATAGGTACTCGCAAATTGCGCTTGCAATTTCTAGGGTACAAGGGTGTCAAAAGGACACCCTGTTGCACCCCTGGAATTCTGATGTGCACCCATGTTGCGCACACACATGCCCCAAGGGCATAGCCAATTACCGACCAGTTCAATTGCTCGGTAATCTGCGGCCCCAAATAGCAAAATCGCTATTTAAAAGTGGTTATTGCATTGCATTTAAGGAATTGCAAATTGCGATTCCTTAAATGCAATTGCAATTTAAGAAATCGCAATAAATTGCGATTTCTTAAATTGCGGGTGCCTTACACCTTGATGCATCGCTATAGCCCTTTTTGCGGACGCAAACGGCCGATTTTTGTGAATCGCACCGCTTGTGCTCGCAAAAAACGTTGATGCATGTGCCTGATAGTGTTTTAGGTTTCGCCTACACAGCTCTTGCGCTGTTCTTGTGAAATCTATTGGACGCCTCAGGGCAGCAATCGCGCTGTTATAAATTCACTTTCATTCATTCATTCATTCATTCATTCATTCATTCATTCATTCATTTATTGTAAATTTTAAAAGGGGATTACATCCTGCCCTTGCTTTTCTTTGGTTTGTGTGCTTGTCACTTCGTTTTCCTCCATTTCTATTGGGCCTAGCATGCTGTTTCCTGTTGTTCCTTGTGTGTTTCTCTTATCAGTGTCCCAGGCCCAAGTACTCATTCTCCTCCGCTTTGGTAGGGGGAACTTCTTTTATTGGTTTTGTCTGCATACATATTTTGTTTACGTTTACCAAATTTCTCCCTGCCTGCACACATTTGATGTGCGCTTGTTATCTGCATGTTTTTTGTTTGTCCAATGTCTTTGATTTAAATGTTTTGTGTTAGCACATATTTTAAGTGTTCTTGTACAGGATGTTGAGCTGACCCTAGACTTGAACCTGGCTCCCCAACTCCATGGTCGGCAGTTCTGGCCGTTATGCCACATTCTCTGTCCTGCGAGAAATGGGCAATCATAACAACAATGCTGACTTAGTTGGCTGACAAAAAATAACCTTAGCAGTACAAGTCCTTCAGTTATTTAATTTTAAAGCTCTTCAGCTGTGAACTTCTGGGTGAGATGGCAGTGCTGGATGAAATGTCTCTATCACTGTTGTAGTCAGTCAGTCAATATAACTTTATAGAGCACAGGGCCATAAAAGGTTCAAAGAGAGCATACATACAAACAAACAATAAAAACTGTAAAAACTCTGTGAAGTTAAAAGACTAAAACATTTAGGATATGTATTAGACTGCAGTGGTCAGTACTCAGGAGATACCTGTGCAATACTCAAACAGCAGTAAGAGGAACATACAAAAAACCCAAACTACATACTGATAGTGACTACTAACTTGTTATTTCGTTCATAGATTTCCTAATTTCTTTAGCTCCGCAAATAAAATTTGTAATAGCAAAACAGCACAGTTCTGACTCTAGATGTAAAAGACGGGATAAATAGATACTGTAAGATCTAAAACCCAATAAGCACAGGACAGGCTGTAGGTAAAGCATTTGGGGTTGAATATAGAACCCACAAAAGAACAGAAAGTGTGCAAGCGATTGTTTAGACTTACCATTGCAGACAGGGTAATAGACTATGAAACCATGAACCCTGCTAGGGAAACGCTACCAGAAAATGGAAAGAACCTAATCTGACTCGGGTAAGGTAAAACTGTGTTCTGTGTTGGTTACCCAAAGAAGGTATCGTTCAACCCCCACTTCTTGTTTAAGGTCTAAATAATGTGATACTGTAGCTGAGGAGCTTTGATTAAAAAGTCTTGTCTGGGTTCTGTATTGAAAGAATGTAGTTTTTACCTCATTCTTAGCACTACCAGTAAGGTCCCTTGGAGAGAGAAAAAGGTGAGATAGGCTTAGGTCAAAAAGGACATTTTAACGTAGTTTAACCAGGAGATGGAGGTTGTATGTTCTAGATTTACACAGTCCTCCAGTATTTCTTTTGAGAACATGGTAAACTGGGAGCTCCATACTTCCAGCCACAGGAGCAGAGGTGCAACTGAAACTTTTTCTTCTAGGTAAGGGAGTCCGAATTCCAAATGGGTAATTAGGCCAGCTATGCTCCTTGGTAGAGCTAACAGCCTTCACTACAAATTGTTCTCTAACGTTTGCAATAGACCTGGTAAAGTGTATCCCCAAACTCCTGCCTCGTATGTCCCCTGGGATACGCATTTAGACCTATACAGTACAATTAACTCTTTAATAGGTTTGTGGCCTAATTCCTTTGAGAGGATTGCCTCTATCGCACCCTCCATCTTACCAGCTCTCTAGGTCAAAGGTTTGTTCCATTTTAAATCAATATTCCAAAATAATTAAAAAAACTGGATTCTTGTAATAGAAATCCCTGCAACATTATGGGGATGAGAAGGAGACCTTTTGGACCCACAAAGCATTGTACAGGACATTGTGTGGTTAATTTTCAAGTTTAGCTCTCTCATTAAGGGCCCGATGTAGGTAAATATGAAATACCGATTCCTAAATACCGAATTTTACCAATTCGGTATTTAGGAATCGGTATTTCATATGTAGCTAATAATTCGGTAAACAATACCGAATCGGTAATATTCGTTATTACCGAATCGGTAATACCGATTCGGTAATAAGGAATCACCCTCCCATTCATTCCTATGGGCCTGGAGGCCCATAGAAATGAATGGGAAGCCATTCACTATTACCGATTCGGTAAATACCGAATCGGTAATAGGGGGAGCATATTCAAGGGTGGCAGGGTGTCACATTGACACCCTGTTGCACCTCTGAATCGTGCATGTGGTGGCACACATACATGCCCTAAGGGCATGTATGTCTGCCACATGGCACCTTGAGAAAAGCAAATTATTGCTTTCTTAAAGGTGTTCGGTATTTACCACCAACTTGTAGTTGGTGGTAAATAACGAATCCTGAATGCAAAAATGCATTCACTTGAGTGCCTCCTACATACCTTTTAAGGATTCGGTATTTTACCGATTCCTTAAAATGAGGATTCGGTATTTTACCGATTCCTTAAAATAAGGAATCGGTAAAATACCGAATCCTTAAAACCTGCCTCCTACATTAGAAAGAGCGAAATACCGGTCGGTAACGGGAAAATTACCGATTTTCAGCCGTTACCGGCCGGTATTTAGCTGCCTACATATGGCCCTTAATCATTCAAAATTTCTAATAACAACTGGACCCCGTTCAACGTGCGATCTAAAAGAACTGCGGTGTCCGCATAAAGAAGCACGGGGACTTGGTAAGTCTTTGCCTCCGGGCGCTAGTTCTTTCTCTAGGGCATTTATGTAGAAAAGGTGTTGTGTCTTCATTTCTTGATCCAGGTTTTATGTCTTTCCCCCTTTCTCTCTCCTTTCTGTTCACACCTTTTAGTGTCTGGCCCCCTCCTTCCTCTTCTGCTGATGGAGGCTTCGGGGAAGAGAACAAGTCTGATGCAGGGGATGCCTCACTACTACAGAACCCCTTACCTTTCTGTGCTCAACAGTAGCCTTGCTCACATGGCTTGCCTGCTCCTTGAAATGTGCTTTACAACAACTGCAGGCGAAAGGCAAGATACAGCACCAGCAAACCGAAAGAGTGTCAGGGGCTTATTTATGAGACCCTTGCGCCAGTTTTGCACCGCCGTTGCGTCACTTTTAGTGACGCAGCAGTGGCTTAAATAATGCGCCATCTTGCGCCATATTTACGAAGTGACGCATCTAGGCAGATGCGTCACTTCGTAAGCCCCTGCGCTACATTATACCTGCGTCAGGTATAATGTATGCAGGGTGGGCGTTCCCCCGCAAGAAAGGGTCATAGGAGTGGCGCAGCGAAATATATGAGATTTCACTGCGCCACTTCTAGAACGCCAATGCGTCACACCCTTACGCCTACCTCATGGCAGGCATTAGGGTGACGCAGGCTCTTTCACATGGGGCTTCTTGCGCTGACAGATACGTCAGTTATGCTGACGTATCTGTCCTTCCCTGCGACATAATGCGTCATATTGTGAATATATGACGCATCATTGGTGTCACAAGGAGGACGCACTGAGAAGTGGCGCATCGCTGCTTTCACACAGCGATGCGCCACTTCTCGTAAATAAGGCCCTCAGTGCCTCCGTCGGATCAGCTTGACATACGGCCTTTCAGATATAAACGGAAGAGTTGGCCGGTCCATCGGTTCCTGAAAGCCAGAAGGGCACTTGCCACTAAATTTACCTCCATTTCTATTGGTTCTAGCATGCTGTTCCCTGTTCTTAACGCTAATGGAAGGATCTTAAGTAAGATAATAGCAAAAACTTATATTTTTGCACAGTTTTCATTTTTTTTTAATGAGCACGTACTCGCACACTAAGTCAGATTGTTTTTTAAACACGGAGAGATTACGTTATTTGCCCAGAATCACAGGATGTTGAGTCGACCTGAGACTTAAACCGGCTCCCAGCTCCAAGGTCGCCAGTTGTGGTCGTTACACCACATCCTCTGTCCTGCCCCTTCTTTTCTATTTTCATTACTTTCGTTGCTTTCGTTCCAGTGCCGCAATTTGTTTCTTCATAGGTGGGGGCAACGCACGTGTGCAGAAGGTCTGCATCAAGCTCAGAAGGTGCAGACATCTGTTTGACCTTCTTTCGGCTGTGTAAAATCGAATTATTACAGATATGTAACAGATATACAGACTGTGTGCATGCTGTTCCTGCTCGTGCACGGCTGCTTTGGATTTGACTTTATGACTCTGGCGTAAGACCTTGAAAATATTAGCAGAGTAATAGAGGTGCATATTTTGACACTGTTTTGTCTAGGTTGTTCCAATAAAGTTAACTTGACAGTGCCATGTCAAATTTCGAAGATAACTTTATTCGGTTCCAAGAACCATAAAAGCTTAACAAATGTACATAATACTTTAAAAAGATTTTTCCATACTAAAATTGTGCAATAAATGTTATTAAAACCCCACATTTCATATAATATATGCAATTTTCAATTTTCAGAGAGTTATAATCCCACATGCCCCGAGCAACAAGCTGTAATGGCAATCATCAAATTTAATTAATACAAGACAGTTATGATATTAGAAGTATAAAAAATTAAATAAAATGCCTGTTTATCTATTGTGACTCGTATCGTTTTCTCATTGACATTGCAGTTTTAATGTAACTGGAAACAGCAGTGCAAATAGAAACATAGACAAAGAGTGCAGAAAGGTAAAACCATCCATGTAGGTACAATGACGGAGTACCCTCTTAAGTGGGGCTAAAAATTGTACCCTCAGCTCTTCATAAAGAGGGCAAAACAGCATAAAGTGCAGGGTGCTCTGAGCTGCCAAATTGTCACATGGGCAGGGGCTGAGTTTATCAGACCAACGTAACTGTGTGGGAAATGCAGCTAGAAAGTGTAATCTAGTCATAAAAAATCGTATCTGTGCACTTGTGGTAAAAGACAGATAAAATTGCTGATAAACTTGGGAGACCTAGCCTCACCAATTGTTGCTGACGCTTATTCACCTCAGACTTATGAGCCTCTTTTATCATGGTTTTCGCGTTCATATGGATGCTGGCGGGGTCATCAAAGTAGTGCCCCAAACCAATCTCATGAAATTTATCTCTGACAAATCGTAGCCAAGGGATCGCCAAAGCGCTATCAAGATTGGTAAAGTCCTTGATAATTTCCCTTGAAGACGTTAAGTCCTCCGACAGCCATATTTTGACCCAAAGGAATAAAGGGGCAGTATCAATTCGATCCACTAGGAAATCCAACACCACCTCGGAATGACAAAATGGGTGGGGGCACTCTGTGGGGTCATCAACAACCTTTTGATAAAATTATTTTCCACAACTTGAAAATGGCGGTTTTTATAATGACCCCACACTCCTGCTCCGTCAGTGCCTTGTCATAGATGACAACTGGTCACTTGTCATGATGGCGACATTTCGGCAGTCCTAGTTTTGTAACCAACAGTCCTAAGAATCCTGGGAATTGTAGTTTAACTTTTCATATTCTGTCAGTGTGTTCTATAGGACAGCATGAAGGCAGGTATCACGAAAAGAGCTTTAAAGCTTCTTGTTCTTTGGGCTATACCAGGGATATTCAGCACCCTGTATTTATTTATTTATTTAAAACATTTGTATAGCGCATCTGTCACCTAGCAGGTATCCTGGCGCTGGGAAAGTTGCTCCTAAGGTGAAAAGTGATGGGAAACTGAGAACGGTTTGCCAGAGAAGTAGTTAAGGGAAAAGCCAGGTTTTAATCCGCTTTCTGAATGGAAGGAGTTGCGATGTTTGGCGGATGTCGACAGGCAAACTATTCCAAAGTTTTGCGGCTGCCACTCTGAAGGATCTTCCCCCTGTCCTGACCTTGTTGAATCTTGGTACAGTGACAAGGCAGGCTGAGGCTGAGCGGAGAGTTCTGGTAGGGGTGTACCAGGTGAACATGGTTTGCAGGGATCTAGGCCCGACTCTGTGTAGTGCTTTAAAAACAAGACAGAGTGCTTTGAAAGCTACTTGCTGCTTCAGAGTGAGCCAGTGCAGCTCGGCTAAAGCTGCTGTGGCCGAGGATCTCCTGGTCCAGCCAAGGGCTAGTTTGGCGGTGGCCGTCTGGACTCTTTGGAGTCGGTCTAACAGTACAGCTGGGGACTCGAGCAGCAATGCGTTGCAATAGTCAAGACGACTAAGAATGGTACACCTGACTATTAACGCTCGGGCCTGTGCGGGAAGAAGTGGCATGATCTTGCGTAAAGAACGCAGTAAGGCCGAGCAGTTGGACACTGTTTTCGCGACCTGCGTTTCCATGCTAAGCTTGTTGTCCATCATGACACCTAGGTTGCGGACAGTGGTGACCGGCTGTGGTTTTTCCGGGGCTTCCGGGGGCCAAAATTCGGTAGGGAACAGGCGAGGAATCCGGCTTCCAGCGCAAAACAGGACCTCGGTTTTGGAGGAGTTGAATTGCAGGGAGGTTTTATGCAGCCAACCAGCTGTGTCTCTCAGGCAGTCGTGAAACGATTCTAGAGGGATCGATTCTTCCCCCTCCCAGGAGAGGATGAGCTGGGTGTCATCTGCGTAGTTAATAGCTTTTAGCCTATGGGATTTAATTAATGTGACTAAAGGTTTAAGGTAAACGTTAAAAAGGATGGGGCTGATGGACGAGCCTTGAGGCACCCCGTGGGGCACTGGGGAGAAGGCGGATTGGAAAGGGGGGAGGGATACAGCCTGCTTCCTATCTCGCAGGTAGGACTGGAACCAAAGCAGGGCGGTGCCATCAACCCCTGCCTCCCTTAGTCTCTGTAGCAGGATCACGTGATTGACCGTATCGAATGCGGCAGACAGGTCCAGTAAGATCAAAGCTACTGCTTGGCCCCTGTCTGCACGCATACGAAGTTCCTCCATGGCCGTGAGGACAGCTGTTTCGGTGCCATGGGCTGGACGAAAACCAAATTGGATGTCGTCCAGAATGTGATTCTGCTCCAGATGTTTCGAGAGACAAGAGCTCACCCAGCGCTCGGCAACTTTCGCCGGGAAAGGTAGGAGAGAAATAGGCCGATAGTTTGATAAACACTCAGGATTCAGTGAGGGTTTCTTCAACAACGGGGTGATAAGTGCTTGCTTCCAAGGAGACGGGACAAATCCGCAACGCAGGGATTGGTTACAAATCCTGCAGAGGGTGCAGAAGAGTTCTGTTCCAAAAGCTTTCCAGGTTTTTGGGGGCAAAGGGTCGAGGGGGGAACCCGAAGTGATCCCGTGTGCCAGTCTATCGAAATCCGCTTCCAAGATAGGGGGAAATACCCGCAAACATTCCCTAGGTGGGTGCCCTGGGCTCACCGGATCAAGGTCAGTAGTGGCGGCCCCGGGGCCGTTGAGACTATCCAGTGAGGGGGAGGTATTCAGGTTGTGGATAATGGTCTCAATTTTATCCTTGAAAAACAGTGCGAGATTATCGCAGAGTGTTTGTGTAGGAGGGATTGTTTTTTTGGCACAGTCAGGGTGGACAAGGTTGTTAAGAATCTGGAAAATGCTTTTGGAGCTATTAGCGGCATTAACTATAGTGGAGCAGAAGTAGGTAGATTTACTTTTAACAATTGCCGATTTGTATTCCAGGAGTTTATTTTTCCAAAGTGATTTATTTGTGTCGGAGTAGCCTTGCCTCCATGTCCTCTCAGCCTGTTTACAGGCTAATTTGAGGACTTTCAAAGAGTCGTTAAACCAGGGGGCTGATGCTTTGTCCTTAGGTTTACATCTTTTTAAGGGAACCAGGGAGTCGGTAGTTGAGGATATCCTCGTACAAAAAGCCTTGTAATTGTCCTCAACCGGATTAGCGGGGGAAAAGCTATCTTCCACGCAAAACACGGCACCGGTAGAACTCAGTTTTTCCAGAGCTTTCCAGTCTCTGTACATAAATTCTGAGGAGGTGCTGTGTGCCGGCATTCTAGCCCCTATACAGGTAATATGAAATTTGAGAAGGGCATGATCAGTCCAGCCCATAGGCAGGATGTCGTTCAGGTGTACTAACTGAGGGGTAGAGAAGATGAGGTCGAGTCGATGACCTGCTTTATGAGTGGGTTCCTTAACCAGTTAATAGAGTCCCACGCTTTCGCAAGAGAGCAAAAGATTATGCAGTCCAGTATCCAGACTACCGTTCGGCCAGAGGTTGAAGTCACCTAAGATGATTAATTAGTTGTGGGAGGTTGCCATGTTTGTGAAGGTGGTGAGTAGCGATTGTTGTTGTTGGGAGATAAAGGTCCCAGGAGGGCGGTAACAGATAATTGCCGTAAAAGTGGCTCCAGTGTGACAGTTTATGGAGAGGCCGAGGAGCTCGGTCCCAGCGACCGGATCCAAGTCTATAATGTTGACGAGCCAAGAGGCTCTGTAGATGATACCTACTCCACCACCGCGGCCTTTGGGTCTAGGAAGGTGCAAGATTTTAAAGTCCTGAGGACAGGCCCAGTCTAGTTCAATGTCACAGTCGGCGTGGGTCCACGTCTCGGTTAGAAAGAGAACGTCTAAGTGATGGGTGTCAATAAGTAGTTGAATTTCATTAGCGTGCTTTGGCAGTGATCTGACGTTAAGAAGACCTCCCAGGAGCAGACCCCTACTGGCGAAGTCATGCAGTGGAAAGGCGGTGTCAGTAAAAGTAAGCTGACCTTCGTGTGCATACTCTCTCAGATTGAGCAAGGTCTCACGAGTATAAAGCGGGGGCCTCGTGGGCATCTGAGCAGAGTGGTCCGCGCTAGTCGCGTCCTTGTCACGGACGAGCGCAGACGAGCTTGCCTTAAGCGCGCCTTCGGCGCGCCATCGGCGCGCCCGCTGCGCTCGTCCGCTGCGCTTCCGGCCAAGACTCATGATTTATGGTAGATGCTCTGGGCGTTGGAGGGGGGGCGTGGCCAACCGAGGTGGCGTGTCTCGTGGCTCCCTCGAGCAGGAAATGGCGGCAGAAGCGAGCATTTTGGCCGGAACAGCGTTCAATCTGCTGCTCGGTGACAATTTAGGTAGGTGCCAGGGGTCAGTGCAAGGGTTTTTAAAAACAGTATCTCAGTTTTAAAAAGTGGAAGAATTACGAAATCACAGCTCCCGGCTTTCCGCCTCAGGAGGTTCTCAGTCTAACTGTATGCCCTATAGTCTCCATGTGCCTAATTCGCCTAAACGCGAGATTACGCAGACCTACAACCCCCCATCCTCCCGCACTGAGGGGCATATCAACAAGGGCTTTATCTCTGCTTTTTTGGCTTTAAAAGCCAAAAAAGGAGAGATAAAACTAGCGCCCTATCAACAACAGGGTGCTAACATGCAAATTTGCATGTTAGCACCCTTTTACTCTACGCTTCTCCTTGCATCTCTAATGAGATGCAAAGGGGGCGTTCCAGAGTAAAATAATAGGAGAAATGTCGCTAAGCGACATTTCTCCTATTATCAAGAATGTCGCTAACCCTGTTAGAGACAAAAAAAAGCAGCGCTAACCGCGGTTAACGCTGCTTTTTTACGTCTGGTATTTTTCAGACTTAGCCATGATATCCTATGGAAGAAGGATACCATGGCTAAGTTTGCCTGTCCCTATCAACAAGGTAACGTGAGATTATCGCTGGGGTTCCAGCGATAATCTCACGTTAGCCTGTTAGCGTGAGGATTTTTATCGCTATTGAGATAAGCGTTGCTAATAGCACGCTATCTCAGCGATAAAAATTCACGCCAGCCGGCGATAATTATCCTAGCGCTAAGTGCGCTTAGAGATAATTATCGCCGGTTGTTGTTGATATGCCCCTTAAGCTTTCTGGGGACCCCACGCGCTTATCTCTGGACATTAGAACCGGACATTACACCGTAGTACCATCTCTTTTCCACCCTTACAGGGCTGCCCTTTTGGTCACTACCCTTTTCTGCCTTTCCCTGGGGTTCCGAATGCTGGCATGACTGCGTCACGCTTGTTTGTTCTCAGTCATATTATGGATGTCGATCGCTTTATTTGAAAAGAACCTGATGTACTAGCCGGGCTGATGCCGCTCTGGAGATGTATTCATAAGCAATGTTGCATTTCCTTCTCGTCTTTTTTTCCTTCTTCTTTCCTGAAAATCAATAAATACATTAAAAATAATAAAAGAGGCTTCTTGTGCTGCCATGCACCCAATGGTCTGTCTTGTAACATACGAGAGAGATATTTGCATGTGTGGTGGGTCTTGGTGCTAGTCTCGGGTCTAGTTTGAGCAGACCTCCCTGATAAATGAAGATTCCCCAGGTCGCGGGACTTGTTGCAATTGGCCCGTGTTCTGTGACACTACAGCCTGTCCACCCGTGAGCGAATTTTCGTTTCACTGTCGAGCATATTTAAAGGAAGGCTCTAACATTCCAGCATGCTAAGTCTTGCAGGCTAAAATAGCAGACTCGGTTGAATAAAATGGAGCATTCAGCACCCACGTTAACATGTCCTCGTAGATACCTATGTTCTTTATTTTCATCGAAACCAAATTAGCAGTAATGGGAGCCACTCTGAGCTCAAATTTCAACTCCACTGCCTTCCTTTACCTCTCTGTCAAAAGAGCAAATATACTGCCTGCCAGTAGCTCAGAATAATACCACAGAGCCTGCAAAACGGTTCCTGTCACTCATACTGCGGCAGTACTCGACTCACTTCAGTGCATTCACGAATCAACAACCTTTGACTCAACAAAAGGCAACATATCACAGCTGCCAATTAGCCAACCATTTGACACTGTCTGATAGTTCTGTTTTTTCGGTCAACTCTGCTTTGAATACTGGGATTACTAAAGCCACGCAGTACCCAAATATGAAAGTACCAAAATTCAAAGGTAAATTGGTGAAAAGGCCACCACTGACTGAAGGTGTCAAAAAGACATGGGACCACTTGGTCAGGGGCGGCTTCTCCTCTGTGGCGGAGGAGCGTCGCCCCACTGCATTTAAGCAGTGGGAAGCAGAAACCGAAAAAGAGAATAACTTTGTGTTATTATCATTTTAGGCAGCTTCCTGCTGCTTTGCTGGCAGGGGAGTGGGCAGGGCTGCTCTGCTTTTGGAGTAAGGAAGGGGAGGGGTGGTTTTGCCCACTCCTAAGTGCGCAGTGACTGTTTGGTCGGCCTTCTGGTGTAGTCATGCTCACTTTCCCTGTTCTCCATGCAGGCTGCATAACAGCCTGCATTGAGAAAAATCCCTGGCCCCATAGTGACCACACCGTCATCCGCTCCACTCAACACGTATGCACAGACGTCACCCAAAGATTACACTGACACATTCGTTATGGGTGAAGAACTGCTGCAGGTTTATTTCATACAACATAAGTATGACGATAGAGTGGGTTATCTTACGGGCGATCCAGGGCAAGCAGCCCCTCGCTGCTCCGCCCGCCTTGCGAGCCAGCACGCACGGTGGGTCGATGCCCAGCAGTGCAGCACATTTTTTTCAGATCCTCCTTTGGATCACGTGATCTGTCTAATACTCCCGCCCCCTTTTAACGGGGGTGGAGCGTGTTATGGCACACCCCCGGTTGGTCAGGCCCCCCAACCGTCGCGGTCTTCCCAGAACCTCCTTCGGCTCCCGGACCTTGGCTCGGGCACCCTTACTGTGCCGGACAGGGGTACCCTTACTGTACCGACTGTCGCAGAGGTACCCTTACTGAACCCTTCTGCCTCCAGATCGCCCTGTAACTCCGCCTGCAACACAAGAAAAAACATTATAACATTCAAGTTGCGCGCTGCCTACGCCACGCAGGGTAAGCGGAAAGGGTGGGATCTCGCGCGGCCAGGAGTGTACACAGGAAGAAGAGGGCGATCTACGGGGGTGGGAGGCTTAAATAGGGCCTGGCCCCGCCCAGCCCAGTGGCCCGCCTCCCCCAGCAATGCCCATTTGGGGCCTCCCCTCCCCAAGGCGCGGTCTCTCTCGAGAGATGGAACAGGGGGGGGGGGGGGGGAGGCTCCGACGGGTGGCCACTAGAGAGCTGCCCTGCTGATGTCCCCCTGCGTGGGACGCGGGCAGCGGCATAGTGACCACACCGTCATCCGCTCCACTCAACACGTATGCACAGACGTCACCCAAAGATTACACTGACACATTCGTTATGGGTGAAGAACTGCTGCAGGTTTATTTCATACAACATAAGTATGACGATAGAGTGGGTTATCTTACGGGCGATCCAGGGCAAGCAGCCTCTCACTGCTCCGCCCGCCTTGCGAGCCAGCACGCACGGTGGGTCGATGCCCGGCAGTGCGGCACATTTTTTTAAGATCCTCCTTTGGATCACGTGATCTGTCTAATACTCCTGCCCCCTTTTAACGGGGGCGGAGCGTGTTATGGCACACCCCCGGTTGGTCAGGCCGCCCAACCGCCCGAAGGACTAACGGGGCGCCGTCGCGGTCTTCCCAGAACCTCCTTCGGCTCCCGGACCTTGGCTCAGGCACCCTTACTGTGCCAGACAGGGGTACCCTTACTGTACCGACTGTCGCAGAGGTACCCTTACTGTGCCCTTCTGCCTCCAGATCGCCCTGTAACTCCGCCACAGCTCTGGGGAGGCTCCCGTCGCTGCCAGATCCCCCCTTCCTCCCTTCGCTGTTATAGGTGCCCTGCCCCTGCGAGCTAGCTTTAGTGGGCTAAATTATGGATCCTGTTCTGTAACCCGTAAATAACAGCAATAATTTGCAACTTTACTCAGAAACCCAGAGCAGACTAACAAAGGGGATTTCTACAGGAAGCGAATTGACGCAAGGGTGTCTTTTTGGCCCCCACTGCTGTTCGGCTTATACGTGAATGATGTTCCTAACTTACTTTGAGATGCAACTGCAGATCTTCCAGACGTAATTGTGTGAAGATCTAATACCTACATTATAGAGCCAGAACTGGACCGTAGCTTTTAAAAAAAAAATTTTTTTTTAATTCTTCAGTCCATCATACCCTTCATTCCTTGAACATAATTTTGTAAACAATGGAAGAATATGTTCTCTGCAGGTAAAGGTGGCTGAATTTTCGGAAAGCGGCGTTTCTTTCCTAGCACGAAGAAGATTTCATTTTCCACTTTGTCTAAACAGGAGATGTATTAATAGTGTTTTTGGTTCCCGAAATGCTGCTGCTTCGAGGTATGCATGGTTTCTAGGCAGGGCAAAATATTTAAAGCTGGCTGCTTGTATGGACGCCTTTTGCCATGCTCCTGATAAAGCCAATATGACTGACTGCCTAAAAGGTGAGAATTTGCTTCTGAGGGATACATATCTTTCAGCTCGGGGCCAAAATTTGTGAACGTTCCAAACTCCCTAGGCTACAAGGAAGGACTGAGCGAAGGAGGGCCACACCTAAATCTGTTTCTCAGGACTGGAAAATCTGGCATGGGTAACAAGGCATTGGTGAAATAGGCGTTTATGGACATGAAATCCTATTATGGTTTTTCAATTGTGCCAAATTAGGGTCCATTCTGGCTTAGAAGTGTGTTTCCAACAGCTACATCACAATAACGCAAGATGAAGGTAACGTGTGAGTTAACTACCTTCCCTACAATTATAAACACCAGCTGACATCACGGGTATCCGATGATGGGATGGGCAATTAAAAGCTGTGAACATCAGACAGTATGGGGGCAACAGCCTCTGTCTTTGTACTCTCACCCAGCACCCGGAAACATATGCTCACTGTCCCTGGCTGCTTCATGCCACTGTCATTGAATGTTAATGCCACAACCTTAGCTAGTGACAGCATTATTGGCAAATGATTCGTTGAGACAATCTCACCCTCCTACAGCCTGCTAATACGAGTCTCGCTGTTCATCCCAATCTTTTCTTGCTCTCCACTGGGACAGTGTATACAATTTCCTTGCTTGTTGAATAGAAGCTAGATTTTAGACTTTATTGCTGCTGCAAGGAGTTTATAGGTTTGCCTACAGTCCTTGATATACCAGTGTTGCTGTGCTATAGGTAATTTGTGGCACCGACATAGTGGCTTGAAAAAGAAACTTCTTATTCTATCAAATAATTTGTTGTGAGCCCCAGTTATGATTTCGTTTACGTCTTCATAGTTGGCAGTGTCTCTATCTTGCCAATACCTGGGTCACATCTACCTTAATTGATGACAATGCATCTGGCTTTTCCACTAGCTTTGCCCATTTAACCTGTCAAATTTCATTGGAAAGCAGCACATCTCTGGTCATGCTCATTTCAGAAGGTGTTAAGCCCTTTCCATTATTAGAAAGTTTAAGTGCAAATTTCAAGAGGTATGGTCGCTCTCTGCTCTCTCAATTATTTCCACGTAAATGAGGGCATGCCAATACCTGGGTCACGTCTACCTTTATTGATGACAATACATCTGGCTTTTCCACTAGCTTTTCCCATATAACCTGTCAAATGTCATTGGAAAGCAGCACATCTCTGGTCATGCTCATTTCAGAAGGTGTTAAGCCCTTTCTATTATTAGAAAGTGTAAGTGCAAATTTCAAGAGGTATGGTCGCTCTCTGCTCTCTCAATTATTTCCATGTAAATGAGGGCATGCCACAATTCCAGATTTATTGATAATCAATATGGCTGGCACGGTAGCCAATATTATAAGTGTTTAACTCATGTCTATCTGAGTTGGATATCCCATTTACTGCCCTAATGCCCATTTCCAAACATAGGGCTTTTAGTTGTAAAGCCGTTTCTGTCCATCATTTGATAGGCACTATTTCTAGGCTGGGGGTACCCCTTAGCGCATCTTCCTCTTCGGTTTGTTTATAGTTGTCCTGGTAGAGGGGCCCAAAGGTTGTATTAAAAAATCCCCTGCTATTAGTAGGTGAGGGATATCTGGGTTAATAGCCAGAGGTTTACCCAGTAACACCACGGTGTTAGACCTTCGACTGCCTTTGATTCCTCTAGTGTATACATTATAAATAACTATATAGGTCTGGTGGCTAATCTGCATGCGAATGGCAAGGAGCTGTCTGTACAGCGCTCCTGGATCTTATAGCCTATGGCCTGCCTCACCCATATGGTCATCCCTCCTTATGGCCTGCCTAACTGGCGGCGAGCTGCCAGTATATGATAATTCAGGCACCCAGGATGGAATATGGGGTCTGTAGACCATGTTTCCTGAAATAAAGATATCATGTGTATCAATTCGACTGTTCCAGTCTGAAGAAGCTCCCCTAGATCTCAGTCCTGCGATGTTCCATGATAGGAAAGATATCTGAGTTGCTGCTATTGGCTGGAGTGAAACTACCTGGTCATTTGGGCCCCATGGGCTGTGTTTGTTATTTCGTCGATACAAGTGGGCAGGGGAGGCATGGGGTTCAGATAGAACACATGAAATTAGTTGGTGGCCGGTAGCCTCTCCAGTGCATTCAGGAACTACATTCTGATGGTACTCGTGGAGAGGCTTCCATGACCATCAATCTAATGCACATGGGGGAGACTCTATTAAACGAGAAAAATATGGTTTTTGGGTAGTAGATTTAATTAGAGATCCAGGGAGTTATATTTCATTCGGATTTGTGTATCTGTTAATGGGAATTCCAAACATCAAATGCCACTAGATTGTCAACTAGTTCACTACAGGTAAGGGTCAGTGCTATACAATCCAAACAGATCCAGATTGGGGTAGCCTTTTCACCATGATTATATCTTCCCTAATAATTGATCGACAGCCCCTCACATGTCTGATCCATTGGGTGCATTTATTTATCAGTGCGACTTTGTCCTCTTTAATTAAACTAGGGGATCATTTGGGGACATTAGTTAATTGAGCGATTTTGTTCTGAACCCAGCACAGGATCTCTAATAAGTTGCGTCGTCTTCTTCGTCCTATTAGGAAGGATGGATGAGCTTGAAGGGTTCCCAGGAGTGTCAACACACTTTATAAACTGAGGCCCAGTCAAATGAGTTTGTACTGTTTTGTACAGTTGCGTGACCAAATGTTGGGCCAGGCCGTTATGTATATTGGTGGAATCTGAATGTGCTACCATGTGGGAGGTGATCGTAGGGTTTAACAGTATTCTCACTGGCCCATGACACCTGTCTGTCAGGGTGCAACTCACTGCACACTGTTATTGTAGAATTATGTAGCTGATTCTTTATATGAACTGTGTCTGCTAGTACGAGTTTAAGGGATTCAGATAATGTGCTAACCATTGCTTTAGGAGCGCTGACCTCTTTATTTAAATCCTTAATCTGCAGTTTTAATTTTTCAGAGACCCTTCTTCTGAGTTAGATGCGAGTTTAGGGGAAGTGTTCGGCTTAACTAGTTTTACTAGTGGGGGAGAGTCAACACGGGGGGTGGGTTGGATGGAACCAGCATGATGTCCATTTGGGAGAAGAGGAGGAATGGATTCTGTGATATTAGGTGAGTTGGTATTATTTTCAGTTTATTTGAGCTTACACTTTTGTGCTGATTTTCTGGACAAATAGCTTTTTATTGTGCCATGCTTTTGACACAGAGTTGTTTTCGACCCTGCCTCTCACACAAAAACCGCCGAGCCAATCAATCATATGCATGTGAATCAGTGTATCGGAAATGTTACCTGAGCCAAAGGACTCAAAGTGTAGGAGACTCATGTCATCCCTGCTGGCAGGCAGTATAGTTTAAGGCTGCTTGGTGTGGAGAAGCACAAGCTCAGTCGATTTCTAGCCAAATTAACCCTCTTTGCAACATTAATCAATGTTCTAATAATGTATGCTTAGCGTTCGTAGCTCACTGTTGACTATTAGGGCCTTAAGATATACATTGCAAGTAACAAAAGGATGCCTCTTTTGAACACAGTAAACCGCTGACCCACTCACATCATACGCACTCTGAAATCTACCCGGCACACGTTCCTTGCAGCGGGCACATCAACCCTATGCACTAACTACACCGAAGTCAAAACCTTCACTATACAAATCCCTGATCTCTCTCCAGTTAATTGCCTTATAGGCAACCAGCAAACACCGCTAGCATAATTATATAGCGCCGACACGACTTGAAGGAATAGGCGCCAATTCCTGTGACCATACAATCTATGCATCATACACATCATACACAACTAAACCAGGCTATCTTTTCTAGCTACAACTTTATGTACCTGTCCTGCTCGCTTGAATCAACCATGCTAACTGCACTCCCAAGCCAGTGAACTTTCCCTTGGACGAGAGCTGCACCACTTTGAAAGGTTATGAAAATTGTTGCCTATTTATATAGCGCGAACTCGACCCGACGGTATTGGCGCTTTACACGAGCACCGGAACAATAAACATTCAGGCATGGGGGGCTTAAATGATTTGGCCGGAATCACAGGATGTGGACTCGACCCGAGATGATCGAACCCTGGTTACCAGCACCAAAATCGGCAGTCCAGCCGAGGCCCATCTCTTCGGCTTTCTACCTGACCTGCTCGTTCAAATCCCATGCTAACTGCACTCCCAAACCAATGAACTCTCCATTGGACGATAGGTGCACCCCTTTGAAAGGCTGCTAAAATTGCTGCATATTTATTATATAGCGCAAGCTCGACCCGACGGTATTGGAGCGCTATACCCGCGCACCGTATTTACAATCCGCATTCAGGCATGGGGGGCTTAAATGATTTGGCCTACGATCACAGGGTGTGGACGCGCCTGAGAGGTTCGCAACCTGCAAACCGCACCTTTGGCGGCCGCGCGACATCCTCATCGCGGCGAGTGCGTCATTGCCTTTTTTTTTTTGGATAGTGCGGGCATCGATCCCGCTACCTCTCGCCTGCTGAGCTAAGCACTGTTCCGCCGTTTGGTGCTGCGCCCCCTGCCCCCGGCCCCAACTTGATGCCCGGGGCAATAATTGCTTTGCCTAGACTCACAGGATAGTGACGCGACACCGAGGCTCGCCGCCGGCGTTCGCGCCATATGGCGGCAACATTAAAGTTGCGCCACCGCTGACACCATTGCGCCTCTCCTTGCTTTGGCTGAAAGCACTGTACCTGCGCTAACCGAAGGGGAGGGGGGGGGGCATACCGACCAAACAAACCAGGGAGCCATGCACTGGGCTCTTGCCTGCCTATTGTCTAACGCTGCACGGGTGTTGGAGCACTTCACAGGGAGCCATGCACCGGTGCTCTTACGTGCATATTATCTAGCGCGTATTGGAGCGCTTCACACCGCACCGTGTTGAAATTGATTCAAGCACACGGTACAGAGAATGGCTCTTCATTGCCTATTACCTAGCGCGAGCCGAAGGTGTAGGGGCGCTTTCCCAGTACAGCGTTCAAATTACAGTTTCAGGGACAGTGTAGGGAAGGGCTCGGAGAACATATATCATCGAGCGCGCGGGCGCCCCGACGGTATCTGGAGCGCTGCACCTAGTACAGCGCTCGCAATATCTCCACGGCACCAAGATATGGCAGGCCTCTTCAATTAAGGCCCACCGTGACGCGAACGCGACCCCGAGACACGAGGCTTGGTGTCCTACCCTACCGGCATCGCAGCCTACGAGCGAAAATCGAGCCCTGCTATCAAACATCCTACCGGCTTTGCCGCTGACAAAGCATTTCGGGCCTGACGCCGACACACTCATTATGCGGTATCGCATTGCGAAGGAGTGCACCCAAACCTAACCGGGGAAACCGACCCACTGCGCTACGGTTGGGTGACGCAACCGGTAAGTTAAACAGCAGGGTATTGTGGCCCCTCTTGTAGTTGTATACGGCCCAAACTCATCCAGGAGGTATTGGAGCCCCTTACCGAGCACCAGTTGGCTCCCGAAGGACACCTTCATTTTGTGGTAGGCACAAACCAGTGCTTTGCTACATGTTTCCCTGTTGGTAATATATGTTTACATTGCATGGTAACACTATACACATTTGAAAGGGAATTTGCGTTTGGTAGGTGCATTGGGTTAGATATCGACGCGCCGCCGCCGCGAGGCCCGTAACTCGGCCTGCTGCCTACCCCACCGCACCCTCGGCGTCCTCGCAATCGGCGGGCGGGAGGGGGAGGGGTGGGGGGGGTTACACAACTGGGCGATTTCCCTCAAATCGTGCCTAGTGTGAGGGGACGACCCCGAGGCTCGAAATTCGCCCCGGCATCCCCGTACCTTCTAAAATGCATCCCCCCGTCCCCTTTCCCATGGAACTGAAACAGAAGACCTCCAGCCCCCTCTTCCGGACAATGAGCGGGGACCTGCGGGCCCTAATCGCGATGTGGCGGGAGCGCTGTCCCACACCCTTAAGTCTTGCACCTGAGAGTCCCAACATTAACGGTTGGCCCTAGTAATTTGTGGGTGCGCGAGCCCCCACGCCTGTGGCTACCACATACGAGTTTCTCCAATTAACCCGCTAGTGCGCTGCCCCGCCTCACCCCCTCGTGGCCTAGCTCGAGGCGCGGGGCAGTCAAGAGAACGCAGGCCACACTGCTTTTCGAGTGTGCATCCCGGCATCCCCCCCTCATGGCCTGGCTCGAGGCGCGGGGAGGGTGAGGGAAACGATAACCCCCTACGGAACCAGCGCGATGCGCGAGGTATGGTGGTACCTAGGCCGGTGTGGCATTTCTACCTCCGTGTTGGGGGGTGCGACAATCTCGCTACCATCGTAATGGACCCTGCCACGCTTCCGCCCCTGGCATGCTCATTAGCCGCCCTTCCATACTCCAATCATGCCAACATCTTGCGCCCCCTCCGCCCGTGGCCTGCCGAGCCACAGGGCCCCGTCAACCTGGTACTGCCAGGGACAGGGCCGGGGCGGAGTGGGAGCAGCAAGACTCACCGTAGATTTGCCCGAGACGACGAGCGATGTGGCGTAGATCCAGGAAACAGCCACGAGACGGACACGACCGATGAAAAGGCGAGGTGGGCGACAAAGCATCTTGCGCGGCCAGGAGTGTACACAGGAAGCAGAGGGCGATCTACGGGGGCGGGAGGCTTAAATAGGGCCTGGCCCCGCCCAGCCCAGTGGCCCTCCTCCCCCAGCAATGCCCATTTGGGGCCTCCCCTCCCCAAGGCGCGGTCTCGAGAGAGAGATGGAACAGGGGGGGGGGGGGGGGGTGCTCCGACGGGTGGCCACTAGAGAGCTGCCCTGCTGATGTCCCCCTGCGTGGGACGCGGGCAGCGGCATTCCATGGATGAGCATCAAAACAGGATGCATTGCAGCATTGTGATTGGTCAGGGGAGCTTGGGTGCTAACCAATCACAATGCTGCATTGCAGCCTTGTGATTGGTTAGTGGGGCCTGCTTCCTGTTCCTCTATGTGCTTGAGGACAGCAGGAACAAAGACGCAGGACCTGGCTGGCGGCAAGGCGAGTTTATTTATTTTTTAATAATTGATCCCTGCGCAACCTCCCCGCCACCCACAAGCAATGCCGACTGCCTCTCCACTTGGGAGCTATGAAATCTACAGTGGACTCCTAGTTCAAATTGCAGTTGCAGCCACAAAGACAGAGGATACTCTGATTAATAATAATCATCTATCCATTTAACTTTACATAGGACTTTATTTTTCACAGACTAAATTGGGATTCGCTTTCCTGCCTCCGGCAACTTTTCCAATATTCCACTGTACAACTTGTAGAGTCACTCAAAGATCTTAACAGAGAGTGAATAGCTCACACTGTGCTGTCTTACTGGCAGCTTTAAAATGAAATGAGTACTTGCACTCCTGATTTGTATTCTAACGTTTATCAAAGTATTCAGCTTATGCGTGCTACGAAGGGTATCACCCTCTGGTCCACAGGGCGTGTAGTAGATACTGAAGAACAAAGCGTCTCCCTGCCAGGGAGACGTCCCCTTGGTGCACCGCTATTGATCCAATAAAATTGGATTAATTAAATTCGTATTGAAACCAAATGGCGTACGTTCTTAGAAAAAAGTTCAAATCCACAATATTTTTCTTTATGGTAGAACAGCGCAGGATTTATGTCATCATCCTGGAAAACTTCATTCTCAGAGATTCATTCCTTGTATTAAATCAGACTGAGATGATGCAAAACAAACTGGTAAAATGTAGTAGATTATTCCAGTCGGTACTTTTCCTGTATATGTTGTTGATTAGTTTGTTTGACTCAATTGAGATGTTGACATTCAAGTAGTTGACTGTACACAGCTTGTAAGCCCACATCCCGGAGGCCGGGCAGCGTTAACATGTAGGTCACTATACCTAACCACATCTCACCCTGTACTTGTATTGATATCATTATAGGATGTCTACATTCCGCTTTTAAATTTTTCCCCCGTCTCCTCCACCCAGTCTCTCCCCCTCCCCTGTCCCTACCCCCTCGCCCCCTCCCTCTCCACCCTCCAGTGCCCCCCCCTACGACTGTTCTCTGCCTTAGCATGTGTGCCTGGTTACGTGTCAGAAGTAAAGGACTATCTACTGTGTATGTGTGGTTAGGACAGCCCGGGGATCGTCCTCAGTATCAGATGGCTCCCCTTCCACCTCCATCTCGCTACTGCGCAGGGCCTGCACCAGCACCTCCCACTCTGTGGCCACCGCCAGCGCCCTATCATCTGACCCACGACTCGCCAGTTGGTATCTGAGTGTGCTTTCGCTGGCCGCCCATTTCTGTAGCTCCTTAATCCACCTCCTATGTGTAGGGCCCGCCGTCGACTTCCAGAGCCTCGTCACTTCTCTCTTTGCCAAGAGGAGGCCCATGTCTATAAATTTGCTTGTGGTCTTGTTCTTGGGCGTGTGAGGGAACCAGTGCAGGACACAGACAGCTTTGTTAAATTGCAGTTCCCTGTCCATTACCTTAGCCAGTGTCTCGCCCACGTCCCTCCAGTATTCGCGCAGGTGAGGGCAGTCCCATAACATATGACCTAACTCCGCTCCCACCGCGCCACATCTAGGGCACGCCGCATCCTCTACCCCGAAATATTTCTCAATTTTACCCGGCGTTAGGTAGGCCCTGTGGAGAATATAAAAGTGTATCAACTGGAAGCGTGCGTTCCTCGTGCTCTTCCTGGCCCTCCGTACTATGCCCGCCCATGTGGTGTCAGGGATCTCCGTTTGGATATCCAGCTCCCATTTCGCCTTCAACGACGCCAGCGGCTGCAAGGTTTCACGCAACATTCTGGAATACAGACAGGCCACCGCTTTATAAGTGCCAGCAGACATCATGGTGTATTGGCAAGCCGCCGATGTGGCAGGCTCTAGAAGCCCCTCTCCCCAGTGTTCCCGCATCGCTCCAGTCACCGCCGCGTGCATCAGATAGTCTCCCCGCGGAAGATCAAACCGCTCCTGCAGAGTCTGATAAGGGACCAACGCTCCCTCCTCGTACAAGTCACCCAACATTTGCAGGCCCGCCTCCTCCCACACCTGTAACCCCGACCAATCCCCTCCGTGCGGGAGCGCCGTTATCATTCCCAGCGGGATCTCCGGTGCATACGGGCGCCGTACTCCCGCTCGGCTCTGTGATCGGTTCCAGCATTGTTCCTCCATTGACAAGTCTCCGACGGCCAGCCTCTGCTGCAGTGTGATATATGCCAGTACATGGCGGGGGGTGCCTCCTTCCCTGTCTTGCTCCGGCCCCCGATATACTCTTGCTTCCTCTTGGGTGAAGACCTGTAACTGTGCCGCCAGATAGTAAAGCTCAAAATCTGGGACCGCTAGTCCCCCCTCGTCCTTAGGCCGGGTCAGAGTCGCCATGTCAATTCTGCGCCGTCCTGTGCCCCAGAGGAACGAGACCAACAACGATCGCAGCTGTCGAAACACAGAGCCCGGTATCCACACCGGGAGCGTGCGGAAGTAATATAGAAGACGCGGCAACGCTACCATTTTTAGTAAGGAGATTCGCCCCGTTACCGAGAGCGGCAGTGTGGCCCAAAAGGACATGCTGCCCTTCAGCGCCCGTATACAGCGTCCCACGTTGCCTTCCAGTATATCCACAGCAGAGTGGTAGATATGTACTCCTAAGTATTTAAGGCAACTAGGCTCTCAGTTGAGCAGTGGTCGGATGACAGGACGTGGCTCGCCCTGGCGCAGCGGGAACAAACAGGTCTTGGACCGGTTTACTTGCAGCCCAGATATCCTGCCAAATCTCGCGAGCAGTCTCTCCGCTCCTTGCAGCGCGCCGGCGGCGTCCTCCAAGAACAGAAGCAAATCATCTGCATATAGTGAAATAAATTGCGGGGTCCCCCTGTAGTCCAGCCCCCTGTAATATCGGCCTGTTCTGGCCTCCGCCGCGAGGGGCTCTATTGCCAGCGCAAACAACAGCGGGGAGAGCGAGCACCCCTGCCTGGTACCCCGGCACACTCGGTACTGGCTCGATATGAGGGAGCCCACCCGCACCCTCGCCACCGCTGAGGCATAGAGGACCTTCGTCCAGCCTATATATCCATCCCCTAGACCAAAACGCTTCATGGCTCTGTACAAATAATCCCACTCTAGGCTATCGAACGCCTTCTCTATATCGATTGATAAGACAAATGGTGCTCGTACCCTCGCCATCGGGTCCCCCAGCAATCGGAATAATCGACGGATATTAGCGGTAGTATTTCGCGCAGGGATGAACCCCGACTGGTCACTATGCACCAGTCTCGGCACTGCTGAGTTCATGTGTGAACTGTATACGTTGATTGACAGAATTGAGTTGGTCAAAGGCCTCTGAGAGTTCTAATTCAGTGCCTTTCCACAATAGGAAAATATCATCAATGTATCGGACAAAAAAAAGCAGGTTGTCCTCAAGACGGTATTTCTATTTCTTTTGGCATGAGAATTAAAAAATGTTGGCATGCACACATACGCGATAGTATGAGTCGGTAAACGCCTCACTTTAGAGACTCTTTCAGGGTGGTCTGCATTATTTGATTACCCAGCTTGTTTTCCGCTGCTGGCTATCTAGTGGTTCGACTTTGCCTTTGATTTGTTTTTACAGAATTGAACTTTCCCCTGATGAAGGGCTAAACCAGCTCAAAATGCATTGGGTTACGGATAAAGCAAATATTTTGCATCCTCTCTCAATTGTCTGATTTATTACAAGGAATGTATCTCTGAAAATGAAGTATTCCAGGATGATGAAATAAATCCTGCGCTGTTCTACCATAAAGAAAAACATTGTGGATTTGAACTTTTTCCTAAGAACCTACGCCATTTGGTTTCAATACGAATTTAATTAGTCCAATTTTATTGGATCAACAGCGGTGCACCAAGGGGACGTCTTACTGGCAGCTTTCCCACCTGAGATGGAAAACTGTTTTCTTCCTATTTTTCCTTTTCAACATCTGCCAAAATACATGGTTAAGCTGCTACTCACCTTAAGAAAAGCATATCATATAAAATAAGTCCAATATTCCATGCTCATAAATTGCAGACTAATGTAGCTTTGCATGCGTGTTTTACGTTTTCAGTGAAGTGTTCTTTTTTTGTTTCAGATATTGCCAACCAGTTGAGGTTTGAAACCTGTTAAAGAAGAAACCAATCGATCATTTTTCGCATGCTTGCTGGTTGGTTTGCATCTCAGCTGCTGAAGAGAAAATTCGATTTCACTTCTGCTTCTCTCTTTATATTAGAAACAGTATTCGCCTAGAAATAGTATTCACAGGGAAACCAACTGGGATCGGATTACATAAATTACACTGGTGTATTTTTGGTCTAGCATGATATTTGCAAAAACAATATTTTGCACCAACTCTTTGGTTAATTGATCCAAACATTGTTGAAAAAGTTGCCTTATATCGACCTTTAGTTAGTCCTATGGCAATGGGGCTAATATTAAGGTCTAAGAGGTCAGTTTTGCACATTTGTTTTTACCATCAACGGGGTGTATCCAGTATTTCTGGTTTGCTCCTGGCATTGCTTTTTCTACCCCTCCTCTCAGGTGCCACGATAAGTGAGAGAGTCGGGAAGCAGCGTTTACATCGCATGCTGTACAACGCATGTGATTACAACACGGTCGTTACAACGACCGCGTTGTTACAACTATAGCCATTACAATGCAAGTCGTTTCTACGACTTGCTGTAGGGGGCGCTCTAAACTAAGGAATAGTATAATTTACTATTCCAACACCTTCCCTACTGTTGCGCAGGCTGGAGTTGGAATAGTAAATTATACTATTCCTAAGTCCAGCGCGACCCCTACAGCATGACGTAGAAACGACTTGTGATATAATGGTATGCGTTGTAACAACGCAGCTGTTGTAACGACCGCGTTGTAATCGTATGCGTTGTGCCACATGCGATGTAACATGCCATATTCGATAGAGTAAGATAGCAAACAGGACTCTGAGAACTCTGTTCAATTTCTGCAGTTTGCACGCCCATACCAAGTACCCATGTCCCCCTCATATCCTAACTCTAGCCTCTGATATTATGGTCTCACCTTGGTGAAGCTATGCAACCTCTGCCTTGAATCCACCACCATTCAGCCAACCTGGAAAGAGACGGTGGTCATGGCTTTTTTTAAGAGACCCACTGCCGACCCCAACATCCTTAGTAACTGAAGTCCCATTTCCCCTCTCCAGTACACTGCCACAATATTGGAGAACTATGTTAATGCCAAACTTGCAAAATATCTGGCCAATCATGATCTTCTGGACCATTCCCAGTCTGATTTTTACCGCCTACAGCAAGGAAACAGCACTTTTAAGGGTCTCTGACAAATCCAAAAAATCATGGATGGAGTGCAGCCTTGGTCTTACTGTACTTGCCTGCCACATTTGATAGGGTGTCTCATTCCACTCTGATTGCCAGGCTTTCTGTGGTTGGTATTTAAATGCAGGCCTGCCATTCGCTTGCCTTCTCAGTGATAGGTTCCAAATAGTCTCTTCCTCCCTAGTTGAAACCTCAGTCACTCCAATCAGAGGCGGGGTTCCACAGGATTCTGTTTTAAGCCCCCAAACTGTTGAACATTTATAAATCCCCTCTTGCCCCACTTGTTAACTCATTTGACTTTGATGTTTTACCCTATGCCGATGATACACAAATCATCCTCAACATCTGAGCACTGGATCAGCCCCCAGATCTTGCATAAATTC
Organism: Triturus cristatus; assembly: GCF_964204655.1. Lineage (NCBI taxonomy): Eukaryota > Metazoa > Chordata > Amphibia > Caudata > Salamandridae > Triturus > Triturus cristatus. The sequence continues at coordinate 1,001,882,195 of NC_140590.1, forward strand.
AATGGCAGCCTGAATGGCCCACAAGTGTGTTAAGCAGAACAGCAAAAAAAAATGAAATTATTCAGTTTGTCAAACAATCTTCTTTATGGCCTTCTACCGGTGACCCTCTGAACTAGAAATCTAAGCTTTCTCTTTGACCGTAAGTTTTCATTAACAGTCCAAATCAATCAGGTGGCAGGTGTCTGCTTCACACTCATCAGGATGTTCAAAAAAGCCATTGCTTTTCTTCCTTTGGATGTGTGTAGAACAGTCACCAATGCTTTACTAACCTCATCTTGGACTATGGCAACTCCTTATACTTAGGGTTGCCTATTTTTTGATGCATTCAAACTGTTTAAAATCCAGGAGTCCATGTCATATTAAAACTCTCACCTTGAGCCTCTGTTTCCCTCACTCTATACAGATTTTGTTGGATCCCTGTGACTAAATGCCCTGTCTTTAAATCACTTTGCCTAGTTAGTTTCCGCCTGCACAACACTTGCGCTGTGCTTGTGAAATCTATTGTATTTAATCTAAATCTTGAAAGGGGCTTAAATCCCTCCCTTACTTTTCATTGATTCGTGTGCTTGTCACTTACTTTTCCTGTTTCTATTGGCTGTAGTATACTATTTCCTGTTCCTCCTGTGTTTCTCTTATCTGTCTCCCCTGGCCAAAGTACTGTTTTCATCTGCTTTTGTGGAACTTTTTTTATGCCTTGTTTGCACAGCGTTGTTTACATAATCTCCCCATGGCGGCACCCATTTCAAGCGTGCTTGTTTTAATTTTTAATAAGCTGTCTCCTGAAGAGTCCGGGGAAGCTGAAAATGTGCGACACCGACCAGGTAGATTTAAATGTAACTATGATATTTTACCACAACCTATAACAGTTCTCTTGTGTGCATTCTTTTTTTTACATGGTAGTGCACATGGTTCATAGCCTTTGTAGACTGGCTGCTGTGTGAGTTTGCATTTACATTACATACAAATGTGTCCATTGTTTATGTCCATGGTAATCCTTGTCCAAAAGAGCAAACAGAGGGTAAATTGTGAGTGGGACGTGCCCACAAGTCTGATCACTTAGAGGAGAGTGCTCAAAAACATACAAATGTAGAAATAAAAAGGCATGCTTGATTTACGCTTTCACCTGGAAATCACTTTTCTATGCCTGCTTGACATGTCATACCCCAGAACTGCATAATTTGAGCTTGGTTGCGGGTCCCAGCAATGAAGTTATGTACATGGGAGCATACTTTAATTTGGTTATATCTATTCAGCGCAGCAGCCTAGGCTTAAGATGGCGGCATTCATTATACATCCATGTTAAAACCGCACCAGCACTTTGTCCTGTTTCCTTAGTGCTGCTTCTGCAGCTAACACATGGCCGGCTGCTGCAGCTGAGAGTTTGGCCCCTTAGCTGCTGCTTTCTGCAACCAGCAAGACTCTCACAAGGTAAGCTTTTTCGGGGTACTTTATATTTTCCAGTACGGCGTCTGCTTTTATTGCGAGTGGTTTTTTTTCTATAGATTTAATGCAGTTATTTCAGTTGCAAAATACATATCTCGAACAGGGCAGTACACCCGTCATCCAGCTTTGTCATCTTCATCAGCTACACAAATGAATAAATGTTTTGCACAGCGTCCCACGGGTGCCATGTTTCTCCCTATACCTTTTTTCGCTTCTTGCTGATAAAAGTGAGCCATGTGCATGATCCTCTGAAATGCACAACCATGGTAAATACCCGACTGTAGGTTTAGTGGCATGAATTTTTCTTAAGCATGATGGTGAAAGCAGTAAAACGATGTCCTTGGGGAATTTTTTTTTTCTGTACCTCAAAATAATAAAAGGGGCATATTCACAAGGCCCTATCGCCACGGGAACATCACTTTTTTTACGTTCCCGTGGCGATAGGGCCAGAGCCCTATTCTCAAGGCAGCGTTAACTCACTTAATGTGGCTTAAAGCCATGTTAAGTGGCTTAACGCTGCCTTGAGAATAGGGCCCCTTTCAGGCTAAACTTAGCGTGAAAGGGGGCGTGCAGTGGGTGTTGCGGTGGGCGTACCACCGCAACACCCATTGAGTTTGACGCTACCGCCTATTATCAAGGGCGGCAATAATAGGTGGCAGCGCCAAACTTAAGACCTAGAAAAATCAGTTCTTAAGGTGGTTAAATGAGGAGAAAAGCTTTATTTCTCCTCGTTTTTGCTTTTTCAATGTGTGCTGCATGTAGCAGCACACATGGAAAAAGCAAACTGGCATTTTCGGTTTGTAAATGTACAGAAAGGGTCACCTTCCTGTGCATTAACAAACCTCCCTGCCCGCAGACACCCTTGCGCTCTGGAGCAAGGGTACCTGTCTTGGCGCTAAGTCGTGAGACTTAGCGCCGTCGATGGGGGAAACGCCAGGCTGCACCACATTCTTGTGAATAGGGTGCAGCCTGGCGTTTCCGAAGCGGCGGTGAGAGGCGTTAAGCCAAGGAGGCTAACGCCTCTCACCGCCACTACTTTGTGAATATGCCCTAAAAGTTTCCTATTGTATTACAAGTGTGCATTCCTGCTTTGTGAAACACACGGGTGTTCTATTTTGCAAAGAAAAAGGAAAAATGGCATAGAATAATGAATTATATATTTGAATGCAAAAGTAAGTGTGATCTTCTCTTACTTGAGAAGGTGGCTCCCTCCCAAACAGCACAGGGAGTTGCAAAGTTGTAAGTATTCTTGCATTTCTAACTTTTAGTTGAATAGATATACTTTCAGCACTTGTAATGTTTTATTTCACTTGTTAGTATTTGCTGCTTGTATTCATATAAGTTTGCTTGATGTGCATGACTGTCTTTGTGTTTTAATTCACAATCAATCAATTGCTCAGAGAGCACGTTCTTGTAAAAGTTGAAAAGCGCTTTATCACTCTACTACGTCGAATAAAACCTTCGATCATTGGGTCCAGATATAGCTTTAATGGGAAAGTTTAATTCCTCTCAAGATAATAGGTCTGTATTTTAATTATCTATGTTCTTTCGCCCCAAAACAATTCTGCAGTGTGTATTTCAAACCTACTCTTACCGCTGTTCTCAGCTTGCCCCATTTCCAGCTGTGTAATGCAGAATTAGAGCTTTTTTCTTCTGCTTACTCAACATTTGATACTCAACTTTAAATCCCTTGAGAAGAGGGGCAGCTCCTAGAGTCCCTAAAAGTCAAAACGTAGAACTTTTTGGTTAAATCTAGGAGAAATATTTAAAAGGATTTGTAAAAAACTGCATTGCACAATAAACTACTTTTTCAGGTTTTGCCAGTACCGCGCTTTCGCTGTGCATGTTAGGTTTTTTCCGCCACGCCTTGCTTATTCCCCCCACAGCTGCACCCATTTCAAGCGTACTTGTCTGGGTTAATGTTCTTTTTTCTTTGTCCTCCGCACTTTGCCTAATCGCCCCACTTTATAGTATCACCAGTAACAGCACAATGTATTGCCTTTCTCAGTAAACAAATCATAACACTCTCACAGAGCTTCAGCAACTTATAGTGCACAACTGCTCACCAAGCTACAACTTACAACAAAAATAGCTTATTATTAATCACATAGGCGAAATCCATTGCATTTACCAGTGCTTGTTCTTATTTACTTGGTATGCACATATTTCACACTAAGTCTACAAGTAATATATGCATTTTCCCATAAGTGTTGATCTCGAGCAAATATCTGTAGTTCACAACATTTTTGTTTGCAAAGTTTGGTTTTTGGCAGTCTGTTCAGGACAAAAAAGCAGAAGACAGTCCATTAAAATGTAAAACCTAGTGGAACAAAATGTAGCAGCAGAGAAGGATACATCTGAACTCTCCTCTGTGACAAATACGCACAGGCCAGAAAAACACTGGTCGACAAAATGTTTTGCAACTAAGGGGCATATTGACAAGGAACAGGGAAAATTAACGCTAAGGGCGCTTAGCGTTAATTTTTTTAACGCCCGCTATCGCTGGATAATATCGCCTGGTTATCACGTTATTAACAACGCTAACCGCCTAGGCGATAAAAAATCCAGCGATAGCGGCATTTTGGGAGGTTATCGCTGGTAATGCAGCGATAAAACTACAAGGATAGGGATATCCTTGTTGATAGCCCATGGTGGACTGAGCCATGTAATCCACCTCCCACTGGATTACATGGCTAAATCTGAAAATTAGCAGACGTAAAAAAGCAGCGTTAACCGTGGTTAGCGCTGCTTTTTTTGTCTCTAACAGGGTTAGCGTGAAACTTGATAATAGGAGAAATGTCGCTTAGCGACATTTCTCCCATTATTTTGCTCTGGAACGCACACTTTGCATCTCAAAAGAGATGCAAAGGGAAGCGTAGTGAAAAAGGGTGCTAACATGCGATTTTGCATGTTAGCACCTTGTTGTTGATAGGGCGATATGTTTATCTCCGCTTCTTTGGCTTTTAAAGCCAAAAAGGCGGAGATAAAGCCCTTGTTAATATGCCCCCAAGTAATTCAGATAATGGAAAAACTCTGCAAACTATAGGTAACCCATGCAATGAGTTCGACACATTATGCTTGTGTAATTAAAAACGACACTCTGCCCTGGTAGATTGGTTTCATAGTTGTTACTCGTCGAATCCTTTCGCTCAGCACAGCCTGATCCTCCAATTCACTCTTGGGCAGAAATTCCAAGTGAACTGAAGTGTAGTTATTCCGGTACTCTACAAAAAACGGAAATACAGGGGCATCCTTCCTTGTACCAACTCATACATGCTTTATGAGTCCGCCCCTAAACGTCCAACTCCCATTTAGTAAGAGCTCAAACAGGGCACAGTCCTTTCTACTAAGTGGATACGAATATTCACATTTATTTTCCATTTTAGATGCTTTGGGGCTGATTCACAACAGAATGTAAGGATACTTAAAGAATACTACAGGAGTACTCTTTTACATATTCTCCAAAGCCTTTATGACTGGGCCTCACAATGCATAAGCTTCTCTTTTGCCTGCTTTACTGTCAGCAGATCACCCAATCAGTTTAACACACGCTGCTGAGCTCTGCACTGATGAGCAGGTACAGCCAACACTGCACTCCATTCACCTGAAGTTTGGTACCATCAAATTCGTTGAGATTTATATTTGTTTTTAAAGCACTTAGAAATGGCAGACATTTATGAGATGAAGCACTATATAAAAAAATAAGGGGCATATCAACAAGGGCTTTATCTCAGCTTTTTTGGCTTTAAAAGCCAAAAAAGGAGAGATAAAACTAGCGCCCTATCAACAACAGGGTGCTAACATGCAAATTTGCATGTTAGCACCCTTTTACTCTACGCTTCCCCTTGCATCTCTAATGAAATGCAAAGGGGGCGTTCCAGAGTAAAATAATAGGAGAAATGTCGCTAAGCGACATTTCTCCTATTATCAAGAATGTCGCTAACCCTGTTAGAGACAAAAAAGCAGCGCTAACCGCGGTTAACGCTGCTTTTTTACATCTGGTATTTTTCTGACTTAGCCATGATATCCTATGGAAGGAGGATATCATGGCTAAGTTTGCCTGTCCCTATCAACAAGGTAACGTGAGATTATCGCTGGGTTTCCAGCGATAATCTCACGTTAGCCTGTTAGCGTGAGGATTTTTATCGCTATTGAGATAAGCGTTGCTAATAGCACGCTATCTCAGCGATAAAAATTCACGCTAGCCGGCGATAATTATCCTAGCGCTAAGTGCGCTTAGAGATAATTATCGCCGGTTGTTGTTGATATGCCCCAAAGTTATTATTTACATTTCCTGACAAATCTCTGAGCCTGCATGGCGCTTGCCATATTATTGGGCCAATAAAATTTCTTTTGCAGGAAAGTAAACAAGCATTGGTAAATGCATTATGTTTTGCCCGTGTGATTAATAATATATATTTTTTAGTACGTTTTAGGTTGGTGATCAGTTGTGCAATATAAGTTAAGGAAACTCCGCAAAAATATTGTGGCTTGTACGTTGAGAAGGGCAATATTTTGTGCAATATGTGGTGGTCATATAATGCGGTCTTGTACCTTCGGGTGATGTTGGCGCTATATAAAATGGAGCACGACTGCTGAACCCGCAGCAGCGGGCCTGGGTGGTACAGGGCTTTCTCAACACTTGTGCAAGGCAATGCTACGGTCTGCAGTGCTTCACTATCTCCGTAGGATTACAGCCTCTGCGCAGTCCTCGAGTCACTTGATAGTGGCAGCTCTCAAACATGTTACGAGGTACAACAGCAAGTGTGGAGTTGCATGTTGTGTGATGTGTGTATTTATAACCGAAACGTTTCCAGAGGCAGCCACAGGTGTGTCTCATTGGACCAGAGATACTTAGGCGGCTCCAAATCACCTAAGAAGTTTACAGTGCTATAAGAAACGTTTAATAATTAATGACACACCAAGGAATCAATAAATTGCAATTTTGTTGTAATTATTAATGCATTGACTTAAGTCTAGATTCCGCATCGGGCATCAGCAGGACATCTAGTGCATAGATGCATACTCTTCCTTGATGGATCTTATCCCCTATTTCAAAAGATGCCAGGGAAAGAAGGACTCATCGAAAGCCCAAATGAACGCATAGAGCCTGTGCCAGAAGCAATGCCTGAAGGATCCAATATTCACCACAAAAAATGTTGTTGATGTTTGTTTAGATGCATGATGGTGTGTGGACTCAAAATATGTGAGCAGCGGATGGTAGTCCCAAGCGGCACCATGCTATGTGACATTTTCAATCCATGTCTGATTTTTGCAATACATGCTTTGTATGGTGTTCATTTTTTTTATCTCTTGCGTAGATTGAGACGAGCAAACTACAAATCCCAGAATGCAAAGGTTTGCGAGCTAAAATCCAAAACTGAATGAAAGCTTCACACCTTCCATGGAACCTCCTGTCACCATTGCTTTAGGTCTTGTTTTCCATCTGAAGCAAGAGCTTACCACTAGTTAAACATTAAAAAAAAAAAAACATTTATTTGCCTCTGTTGTAGTTTTTGTTTGTGGTTAATCGGGAAATTGTTGAGGAGGGTATGGATTTTCTTTCACGCACATTCCTTTAAATTGCTGATGGGTGAAGATTTGCAGACATTTAAAACAGCGAGCGTGCTAAACAAGCTGTACTACTCTGAACAATACATCCCATACCCCTGCCATTAGGATTGACAGTCACCTTTCTACCCCCCACTGTGTAAGATCAACATGATGCTCTGCAGTCACACACCTCATCTCATACCTTTCACAACAGCACAAGTAGAACAAGAGCTGCTGTTCTGACGCTTTTGTACCAGCTCAGTCCAGGCTTCCACCATTTTAAAGGTATGCATTAACCACATAATCTGCTGCTTTTCCACTGGATTCAAGCTAGCCTGGCTGATGAAGGGTGTTACCCAGAACCCGGTCCCAGGATGCTTGTTTCTCGTCCAGGGAGGACCTGGCCTGGCAGTTAGGGCTGGACGGTTCCCATTGGGGACAGGGTCAAGACTGATTTGCATATGGCTGGGTTCAAACTGGAATGGCGTGGTGAGCAAAAAGTGAAAAACAAATAAGGGATGTACCCTATATTGATGATAGCGACAGGGCAAGTATACACAGAAAAAACAAAGAAGTCCCTGAACAGTATCTGGGATACTTTAGTTATAATGTTGTACACAGCGCTAGTGGTAAAAGAAGTACAAAGAGCCTTCCAAGTATGTAATATGTTAAACAACGGATCAGTGCAACAACTAGAGCGAATAAAAACAGAGCATACAAAAACAGATAAAAGACCAAATAGAAAATATGTATACAATTTATTCAATCATAAAAAGGACATTTCATATAATCACAATAACCAAATCAGAATTAAAAAAGGCATTTCATTAATTAAAATACAGTCACAGTATTATTAGAAAACAGGAAAGTCGTCGCTGTGTTTCGGTGAGTCGTAAATTTATCACCTTCTTCAGGACAGTTTTCTAAATAACTGAAACATTTTGTTATTAATCAACCCCAGTTTTGCAATTATCTTTATTACATATCTAAATAACAGAGTTATTTTGTAGTTTTTTTCATTTAGACCGACGTAGCTGATGATTCTCAACTGATCAAATTAATTATAATTATATTTTACAAAACAAAGGCGTCTAAAAACTCATAATATTTTACACACTAATGGTACGACAAACTCCTAAGAAAAGCCAAAATAATATGTAACACATACCTAAACATTTGGGCAAATGAATGAATATATTCTGTAGAAGTGATCTTCTATTGATGAGTGGCTGGAAAGTCTGCCACCTATTGGAAACCTCTAGATTGAGAAAAACCAGATCATTAGTGGATACCTCTCAAAAATAATTCCAAAGAGATTTCGTATATATCACTCTTTTGAGATAATTATGGGTACCTTAGGATAAGAGGCCAGATAAAATAAATTGTGTTTGTTGTGGCCACCATTCTATAATGTTGATCTTCAAGTGGATCCAAAAGGCTCTAAAAAATATAAAGAGTCTACACTGAATCTATACTAATAGAATAAATCGATAGATTTGATAAAGCAACAGTTGGCTTACCTGGGATTCATAGATCGAATGATGTACAAGTGCTAATGGCTGATAGGCTGCGATAGGGGACACTGTATCTTTAAATCCACTCTTCGTCGTTAGTATTGTAAGCAATTTTGTGCGTGGATATTATTCTAACAGAGATAAATCAGTAAGTATAAGTATAATGACTCCCTGGTTATGATCATAAATATATTATAGGCAGCAGCAACAGTGAAACACAATATTACCTGATTATGTCGCCGACAAGGTCATCTAATCAGAAGAGTAAAAACCTATTGAAAAAAAGTAAATGTTTATTTTTTGAGCCTCAACCGAATTTCGAGGTATATGATAATGTTTGATGGCTATTTATCATAATTAAGTATTGGTACTAAAACCACTAGGACATCAAAGTAGTCCTAAAGTTGGGGACTATTTATATCATTTTTCAAGTGAGCCCTACATTAGTTATGGCTTATTAAAAGTATCTTTTTTAAAGAACATGAATAAAAAATCACTACTTGATAATTTCATGGTCGTCTATTTTGGAATACTATGTGTGTTTCTGTGAACAACATCTGAAATTGTTGGCCATATATATATAAATATATATATGTGTGCACTGCTCAAGTCCGTACAGGATGGTATTGATAATCTATAATGCAGAGACAAATAAGTTCAATGAAATAGATCCATATTTATGGAGTAAAATATACTGTCTATGTAGTTGCCGTCTACAAATTAGCACTAGTTATTATAACGGTACAAAAAAGTACAGCGATTAACAAAAAATATCTGCACCTAGCATCCGCTTTCCTGATAAAAGCAAAGACGGCCTCCTTGCCAACAACAAACGAACAACTTCCGGGTCAGGATACGCATTTGTCTCTGACCCGGAGTTCCTTTTTAGGTCTCGCCTGGCTATCGCGTAAGCGATCGCCCAGCGAGACTTATGTAGGGGCTTCAGAAAATGCTCCCAAAGGCTTCCCAGGCGGATCGGGTGGCGGTTACGCGCACAACCAAGCCGATTCCATTTGCCACCAGTTACTTCCTGCGTGTGCGCCGCCTCACGCATCCAGAGAGATTTAGTAAGGGGCACAAGACCGTAGGAATGCGGTTTATGGCCAGTGCATGTGAGGCATTCAAGCGCGAAGCTGGCATCTGGCATCGGACTTGAAAGCAGCAGACTGCTTTCGCCAGCGCACGCTCAGCCTCACTTCCTGCATCCCCTCTTACAACAATTAACTTTCGTTATAACTCACACCCCATATGCTCGTTCCCTCCCACCCTTCCTTTGATGTCCGCTTTTCTTGTTGTTTACAAACCACGCCACACACTGCTGCACGCCACACACTGCTGCACGCCACACACTGCTGCACGGCGCACACTACCGCACGCCACACACTGCTGCGCACACTGCTGCATTACACACTGCTGCATTACACACTGCTGCATGCCGCACACTGCTGCACGCCGCACACTGCTGCACGCCTCACACTGCTACACAAAACACTGCTGCACGCTTCACACTGCTGCATGCCTCACACTGCTGCACGCCACACACTGCTGCATGCCACACACTGCTGCACAACTCACACTGCTGCACGCCTCACACTGCTGCAAGCCGCACACTGCTGCACGCCTCACACTGCTGCACGCCACACACTGCTGCACGCCGCACACTGCTGCACGCCGCACACTGCCACACACTGCTGCACGCCGCACACTGCCACACACTGCTGCACGCCGCACACTGCTGCACGCCGCACACTGCTACACGCCACACACTGCTGCACGCCACACACTGCTGCACGCCACACACTGCTGCATGCCGCTGCACGCCACACACTGCTGTACGCCACACACTGCTGCACGCCACACACTGCTGCACGCCACACACTGCTGCATGCTGCATACTGCTGCACGCCGCACACTGCTACACGAAACACTGCTGCATGCCACACACTGCTGCACAACTCACACTGCTGCACGCCTCACACTGCTGCACGCCACACACTGCTGCACGCCTCACACTGCTGCACGCCACACACTGCTGCATGCCACACAATGCTGCATGCCGCACACTGCTGCACGCCTCACACTGCTACACGCCACACACTGCTGCACGCCACACACTGCTGCACGCCACACACTGCTGCATGCCGCTGCACGCCACACACTGCTGTACGCCACACACTGCTGCACGCCACACACTGCTGCACACCACACACTGCTGCACGCCGCACACTGCTGCACACCGCACACTGCTGCACGCCGCACACTGCTGCACGCCACACACTGCTGCACGCCACACACTGCTGCATGCCACACTGCTGCACGCAGCACACTGCTGCACGCCGCACAATGCTGCACACCGCACACTGCTACATGAAACACTGCTGCACGCCACACACTGCTGCACGCCACACACTGCTGCACGCCACACACTGCTGCACGGCGCACAATGCTACACGAAACACTGCTGCACGGCACACACTGCTGCACGGCACACACTGCTGCACGCCGCACACTGCTGCACGCCACACACTGCTGCACACTGCTGCATTACTCACTGCTGCATGCTGCACGACACTGCTGCACGCAGCACACTGCTGCACGCAGCACACTGCTGCACACCGCTGCACGCCACACAGTGCTGCATGCCTCACACTGCTACACGAAACACTGCTGCACGCCACACACTGCTGCACGACGCACACTGCTGCACGCCACACACTGCTGCACGCCACACACTGCTGCATGCCGCACACTGCTGCATGCCGCACACTGCTGCATGCCTCACACTGCTGCACGCCACACACTGCTGCACGCCGCACACTACTGCACGCCGCACACTGCTGCACGCCGCACACTGCTGCACTCCACACACTGCTTTTATGCGAGTTTATGCTACTGACATTGTAAATAACAATGCCTTTTATTTGTTTTAAAACCAAAACATAAATAAAAGGCATTGTAATTTTACAATGCCAATAGCTCAAACTCTTATAAATGCGAGACCTATTGCATTGCAAATGCTTGTTATACGTTAGTGATGGTGATCACGTGACGTATCCACAATTAATCTATGTGCCGATTCTTCTAATATCAAAAAAAGGACCACTAGCTTTGTATTCCTATTTAGACTAAATTAATGCCAAGATCCAGCATAAAGGGTTCTGTTCTCAAAATCTTCATGAACTAAAAATTGTTCGTACTGGATGACCATCCCAAATGTCAGCCATCTTGGTAAGGGTTTTAAAATCCACAAATATATACCGAACGAATTTTCAATTGTAAATTAACGGAATCTCAAAAATGTATTAAAAAGGGTATTAACGGAAAAGGGGGGGGGTTACCTATTAAAAAAGTAATATTTGTGAACTAAGGCATGTTCGTGTTCAATGTCCATCACAAATGTCGGCCAGCTTGGAGAGGGTTGTCTCAAAACACAAACGTGTATCGAATCAAATAAAGTATTTACTATTCACGGCAAATTCATTAAGATACCTAGGTTGTATCCTCAACCAAGTGACTTCCCTATGGTACATGAGAGCAGAAATCCATTGGGAGGGGTGGTTTATTCATAAAAATGGCGACCATTTTAAGACAGGATACAAGCAAATAAAACGAATATCGATGTTACATTGGCCTATTCACTGCCCCTATATATTAAATAGAATTAAAAAGAATTAAAAAGGAAGCCAGCAAAACTAATCCCTACCGTTATAGATAAAGGTGTCATTATCCAGAGAACCTGTTGATGATATCACAAGCCTATAATATTATGTTCTATCAGAATCAATATGTAATAAAGACTATAAGCCTCATATTAAACAGATAATATTTCTTTAAATGAGCCTCTCCCAGTCTTCTTTGCTGTTAAGTCCTTTTTTTAAAGTGTTAAAACTAGACATGTAAAACTGTTCTCGTTTTTTTCTTTTTAGTGTTAGATCCCCTCCTCTGATATTCATATGAATGTTTCTAATCCGCACCATCTAGGGTCTTCAATTTTGTGATGTACACTAGCCAAAGAGGTTCTTAATCATTTGTATGGTACTATCTTGTGGAATGTTTGTATATAAAGCCTCAATATCTAAAGTCACAATGTATTGTGATTCAGGGTTGTATTCCAACCGCTCTATCTTCTGGATCATGGCAGTAGTATCATTAATATACGCCCGTTGTTGTACTACTAAGGGCTGTAGAAAAATGTCTACATATTTACTAAGGGGCTCAGTGAGGGAGTTGATACTAGAGACAATCGGTCTCATCGGTGGGTCCTCCATGTTTTTTAGGTCTCGGCTAGCGAAGGCTGTGCTTGTGCAGTCTCGCTCGCGAGATTTAATGATTTCAGAAGTGGGGCTTGAACCCGCCCCTCTTCTTATTCTTTCTTCCCTCTTCTCCATTGGCTGGCCTCTTAAATGCTGGTCAGCCATTGGAGAAGAGCATTGTCTCTCCAAACAAGCCCCGTCTTTTTCGGATTCGGGGGCGTGTTTTTTCGCTTCTTACGCTTTTTTGAAGCCCCTCCCCTTTCCGCCACTTTTACACGTGGTGGGCGTGTTTTTTTTTTTTACATTGGAAGGGTCGGCCTTTTTTTGCGCGGTCGGAAGGGAGCGGGACGTGGGGTCGCCTCTTCTATGCTGCAAGGCTCGGCTCGGCGTTTCCTATGTGCGGTGCGGCTGCCGTTACTAAGCTCCCCGTGCGTCTGCTATGGGCTGCTAGGCGCCCGCTTCTCAGTGTGGGAGCCACCATCAGAATCCTCAGACGGGAAGGGGCGAGGTGCAGCGGCTGCGCGGTCTCCTCTGCAGACCACACAGTGTGTCTGCAGAGCGCGTTGTAACACCGTGGTTCAGGGCTCGGGGTTTGGCCCGCTCTCTGCAGTATGAGGTGCGGCACAGATCCGATGATGGCGTTGCTGGTCCTGGGCTACCCGGGAAAGATGCTGGAGCTCCTGAGTCAGAAGATGAACGACACGATGGAGTTCTACACTTGGAGCCTGACCATTGCAGGTATGAGCCCTATTGTTGGCCTGTGTGTGGGGGGAGCAGGGGTCATGTCATTAACCCCCCCCCTCTGCTGACAGCAGCTGCTCATCAAAATGGCCTCACCGGCTGCCATAAGCACCGGAGTCGCGTGTCTCACCACAACCCCCCACAGCCCCCTCCCACCCAGAATCCACCCCCTCACTAGATTGGCATGCAAGCGATATCTACAATAGTGATAGGTAAGTATATGTATAGATGCATATATTACATTATAGACAGAAAAGTACACACCACTTGCAAGCACGTATCTCTTACACTATGATTGTATGATAGTGACACCTGCGCAGGAGTGACACGTGCATGTCAGTCACTGATAGACCAGGCCATGAATGGTAAACACGCGCACAGCTATGAATGTGACTGACACACATATGAGGGCGGCACATGTTAGCAGACACGAGTGAGACACACGTAGACTTCAAACACGCATGCACAGTTATGAGCCTCACACATGACTAACGAGTTTAATACATAGTAAGGTACGCTCATTGACATAAACGTCGCAGGCAGATACGTGATGCAGTTAGAGACACGACACATGAGCATGACAGATATACACGAATGACAAACATTCCTGCAAATGACTTGCAAGTATGTACTGCAGGCATGCTCAAGCCGGTGTTGGGTTGGGTTTATGCTTTTTAGGTCTCGGCTGCGAAGGCTGCGCTTATTTGCTCCCCTGTGAAATGGATCCAAAAAATAAAATCAGTTTTGCTGGAAATGTCGTATTTTAATTTTAAGGTGCAGCACCTGGAATAAAAGGTTAAAAATATGAAAAATAGATAAATAAAGTAAGACAGTGGTAGCAAACTGGCAAGATTGATTTTAATTAACATCCAAACACATTAGCGCCACTTTTACAGAGTTTGCCAATGAAGCGCTATTTTTGTTTTCTTGTCTTAGCGTTAAGGTAACAATGTTGTTCCTGCTTGCATTTCACATGGTTCACGGGCGGCAGAGAAGTAACAGGACTCTGTCTTTTCCTTCTTACTTGGAGAAGGAAAATACAGTGTCCGCTTCTGCTCTGCCGCTTCAGCTGCCTCCCCCCACTCTTTCCCCTCCTCCTCACCCCTCAAGCTCGGCGTTTCCTGGCGTTCGAGGACGGGCGGCAGAGAAGTAACATGACTCTGTCTTTTCCTTCTTACTTAGAGGAGAAAAATACAGTGTCCGCTTCTGCTCTGACGCTTCAGGTGCCCCCCCCCCCCACTCTTTCATTCCTCCCTCTCTTTCTGTCTAGCAGTTCTTCTCTTACTGAAAACCTTGACTTCAAGAGGGGTTCTCACTCTCTTTCCTCTACTTTCTTTTATTTGCTCCCCTGTGAAATGGATCCAAAAAAGAAAATCATTTTTGTCTTTGGGGTTTAATGTTCTTCCTAGAGAGAGATCGGAGTTTTGTCTAGTGGAAGTTTTGACTCCTGGAAAGGTAGCACATAGGGTTAATGTGCCTGCAACAAAGAACATGTACCATGCAGATCACAAAGTGCACATAATGTAAATAGGTCAGTGGGCTTTTGCATGTGTGTGTGTAGGTGGCTCTGTGGGTGGCTCTATTTGTGTGTGGGTTGCTCTATGTGAGTGGTTCTGTGGGTGGCTCTGTGTGTGTGGGTGGCTTTGTGTGTGTGGCTCTGTGTGTGGCTGCAAATGCAATAGGTCTCGCATTTGAGAGTGATTAAGCTATTGACATTGTAAATAACAATGCCGTTTCTTTAAATGTTTTAAAAACAAAAATAATGTCATGAGCAATGCCAATAGCTCTAATTTTAACAATGCCGAGACCGTTGCATTGTAAATGCTTGTTGTGTTTCTTTGGGAGACCGTATAGAGCTGGGATGATAGGATTTGCATTATTTAAAAAACTAAATTCCTCACTACAAATAATGCCATCTTCCTTTGCGAAATTTAACAGATTGGTAATATTCCTTTTCAAATTATTCCACTCATCTCTATTTGATTTTTCATAATGTAATTTATTTTTGAGAAGTGTGTACATTCTGTTATTGTAATCTTCAGTGTCCATTATAACAATACTACCACCTTTATCAGCCTGTTTAATAGTAAGGTTATGACACTGTTCTAAGGATTTAAGGGCTAGACGTTCGTGAGTATTCAGAATATTATTAATCCATGTTTTTTTATTCAATAGGTCATCTATGCTGTTTTCAACGACATGTTCAAATACTTCAATGTCTTTCTTAACTAAATTAATTTGGGTTTCAAACCAGATTTATTATCAGTTGGTAATCTATCTTTGCCTTCGAAGAAAGCATTTAATCTAATCTTTCTAAAAAAGCTTTGGAGGTCTCTTTCCAGATTATATCTATCAATCGGTGAGACAATGGCATATCCTAATCCTTTTTCTAAGACATTAACCTCATCCTGTGATAGGGTTCTCTGTGAGAGATTTATTATTGGGACCTTATCATCTAGTCCCATTTCTTCTGACTCCTTGTGTAGGGACGATGTTGGAATTGGCTTTGTTGGTTGAAATTCCCTCTCCCTCTGCCTCTCCCCCTTGACGTTTTTCTGGCGTTGTTCTAAAAAAGATAATGTTTCTCTGCTAGAACTGGGGTGGGTTCAAACTGGAATGGCATGGTGAGCAAAAAACGATGGATTTAGGCCCAGATCTCTGTACTTGGGTGAATGTATGATGTTGTTCTGCATTCTGTCCATCAATTGTTGTTTTTGCATTTGTCACCCCGAGTGGGATGGGTATGCCCAGACGTGGGTCCCGTGCTCTCCATGCCACTGGAGGCAAGCTATCCTGGCTGATGAGGGGTGAAACCCCGAAACCGGTCCTAGGATGCTTGTTTCCAGTCCAGGTGGGACCTGGCCTGGCATTTCGGGCTGGACTGTTCCCATTGGGCACAGGGTCAAGACTAATTTGCATATGGCTGGGTTCAAACTGGAACGGCATGGTGAACAAAAAACAATGGATTTAGGCCCAGATCTCTGTACTGAGGTGAGTGTATGACATTGTTCTGCATTCTCTCCATCAATTGTTGTTTTTGCATTTAGAAATGCAGGGCGTCGGCTACCTCTCGTTGAGCTTCTGAAAGCACGGCGCCTGCAGGTGTCGGTTATGGAGGTCGGTGCAGGAGTCATCGGGCCCTTGAAGTCACATGCGTTGCAGATCGAACTCCTCACGGTTAAAGTCAGGAGCGCTGGCGTCGGCAGGCATCGGGTGCTGTGGTGCGAAGTGCAGCGGCGTGCGATGCCCTCAGGTCGCGGTTTGAGCAGCGGCTCGGTGGTGGCATCAGATGGCGGCGTCGGGGAGACCAGGGTCACGGTGCGAAGTGATGCGGTGCTCGTCGCGGTGCTGGCAGGTCACGGTGCAAGCAGCGGCATTGTTGTTGCTGAAGCGCTGTCGTCGGCTGACGAACTGGAGTCGACGGCGTTGGTAGGCCAAGGCTGAGGTGCGAGATGAGGGCGGTGCGTCGTGTAACTTCACAATAGGTGCCCTCGAACAATGGTGCAGGCAGTGGCGTCGATTTTGGCATGGACCGTCGTCGTCGGGGATACCAAGGTGGCTTTGTGAAGCAAGGTGTCACGGAGTGCGGTGCCCACAGGGCAAGGTGCAAGCAGTGGCTTGGTGGTGGCATCAGCAGGCATCGTTGCGGGGACCCGGGTCGCAGTGTGGCAGTGCCCTCTGCGGTGCCTTCAGGACACAGAGTCGGCAGCGGCGTCGTAGATGGCTTCAGGTTGCTTTTTTTCTGTTGCAGCACAAAACACACAGTTCCCAGTGCTGAAGGCAGAAGAACTTGAAGTCTTTGCTGTTCCTGAGACTTTCTGAACAGGTTGCAAGCTCTACCTCAAGCCCTTGGAGAAACTCACAAGAATAGATTGCAGAAAGACCAGTCCTTTCACTGCCCAAGACAGAAGCAGCCACTGCAGGCCAACACAGCAAAGCACTCAGCAAAGTGGTAGTTCCTCCACACAGCTTCTGCAACTCTTTTTGGCAGTCTTCGTGGTCCAAAAGAGCTCTAAAGTTCAGGGGTTTGGGCCCCACTTTTTATAGCCCATAATCCTCTGTCCTCTCAGGCAGAGAGTGCTTGTGCCCAGTCAAAACCAGTACTGCCCTCTCTGGTGTGGCTTCCTGGCAGGAGGTGGAGATGGCTTTGTCAGAGGCAGACCAGTCCCATTCAGGTTAAAGGAAATCTCCTCCCCCTACTCTAAATGCACCCCAGGTCTATTCAGCCCTTTCCTGACCCACCTGGACTATCTGGAGCCACTGCTCCTCCCCAGCCCCTGTCATCCCAAAACCAGACAGTCAATTCACAAACCCAGCAGAGGCCTACCAGATGGCTGGGCAAGAAAATACCTACTTTCTAAAAGTGGTATTTTAGAACACAGAATGTAAAAATCACCTTTTCTAAAAGATGCATCTTTAGATTCTGAGTTCAGGCATACTAAACTGTATTTCTCTACCTAGTTCCCAGGGCCAGTTATGCTTAGAAGATGTTATAAACAAACTACCCATTCTGTCCTATAGAAACAGGTAGCCTTGCAAGAGTGAAAAATGAAATTGGCAGTAATTCACTATCAGGACATGCCACACACACCAGGGCATGTCCTACCTTTCACATACAATTCACCCTGCCCACAGGGGTACCTTGGGCCTACCTTAGGGGTGACTGACATGTAAGAAAAGGGAAGGTTAGGGCCTGGCAAGTGGGTACACTTGCTAAGTCGACTTGGCAGTCTCAGACTGCACACAGGCTCTGCAATAGCAAGCCAGAGTTACATTTACAGGCTGCTTGTGTGGGTGGCACAATCCAGTGCTGCAGCCCACTAGCAGCGTTTGATTTACAGGCCCCGGCATACTCAGTGCACTTTACTAGATAGGCCAATCATGGAAACACCAATCCATAACACAATTTACAACAGGATCACTTGCACTTTAACAATGAACAGCAGTGAGAAAGTGCGCAGAGATACTAAGTCAGAAAAAACAGTCAAAACCGGGAGGTCAGACAGCAAAAACTCAGGGGAAACATGTCAAAAGATGCCAAGCCGAACAGATGGGAACAACAGTGAAGTGCAGAGCAGGAGGTGACAAAAATAGAGTGCTGTGGTACCACGAGCGGGGGAAGATGTAGAAGTGGGCACAGAGAGTGGGAGAGAGGAAAGTGCCATAGAGAGCTCTGCACTGTAGGGGCCAGGGGGACATAAGGTAGGTACAGTTGTGGCAGAGAGAGAGGTGGTAGGTACATCGAGATGTAGAGATAGATAAGGTGTGAGGTAATGAGAAATAGGTAAGGTAGAAGAGATTAGATGAATTTTTTTTTAATGATCTTACATTGAATGTCACCACCTATAACAAGGGTTAGGGTGGTGCAGCGCAAGGCACGCACACTAAGCATCTGTGTATCTTTAATGCTTAGCTGTCAAATAAAAGAAAACAATCTGGTTATCTGTATGTACACTGTTATTTCAGCAGGAGTGGTTGGCCGTCCCATTGACTTTAGGAGGGGGGCCTTTTGGAGGGAGAGAGGCCTCGGGCCTTGTAACAGAGACATGAGTTTTTTGGCAATTGAATGGTCTTTAGGACACATCAATATGTCCCACTGACCAGCCCATCTGCTGTGTTTTGGAACTGTTTGCTAGGCTGCATCTCCCAGGCATATATGGCATGACGTGCAGCGAGTGTGTTGAATTTCCAGAGTTACAGTATTTTGAAACAGAGTGAGCACACGCACACACACACACACACACACTCGGGCAGTAAGTGGCTCTAAATCCAGCTGTTTCTTGATCCTCTTGTACTCTTTATGCACACGAATATCACTTGAAAGCATAGTCAAGTGTCTTTCAGTATTGAATAACTGTGGAGCTTTTAGCAGCCTCTCACATCGTGCATATGTCACACTAAGGGCTGATGTCACATAAACTGTGGTTGTTGATTTCCATGGGTGGGGGGGGGGGGGTTAGTAGCTCACCTCAAAGTGCTTGCTGCTTGATTTTTTATTAGACCTCATTCGCTTGAGCTGTGCGTCCTCGCAGACTGTGGCAAAATGATTCTCCTTGTCACTCTTGTGATGTTCACAACACATGGCTTGGCACTCAGCTTCAAGTGGAAAAGACACACCACAACCAAAGAATGTTTTCTATGACGTTTAGGCATTAGAGGTTATGGGGTAAAATTAGCAACTCTTTGATCTGGAATTGCATCAAAATAGTGACGCAAGCCCCGATGCAAAATGTCATATTGGGGTTTATTTTGCTACACAAATCCTGATTTGCTTTGAAAACTCGCCCTAAATTAACGTAAAGTTAAGCTATGTGCTATTTTGCATTAAGGGGTCACTACATGGGCGGTACATGGAAATTCCCACACAACAACACATGGATGTTGATGCAAAAAAAGGTAGAAGGGAAAGGGCCAGATGCATCAAAGGGTTTTGCCCATTCTGTGTCTATGGGAAAATGTGTTCATGCATATGGGCCCTTAGTGCTAAAAATGTTCGCCTCCTCGAGGCAGCTGCATAATTCAAGAACATTTTTCTTTTCTAAAAACCTTTTCAACTTTGCACGTGTGCTGCACTGTACAGCACACCTCCACAGCGGGGAGAGGGTACAACTGTGTGAAAGAGCAGTATTTTGTAATAGGAAGTTACTCCCTGAATATGCCTGACCTATTTGGCTCTTCTGAGCAGGTCTTTAAAGTTGGAAGCTTTTATTGCGCGTTAAATGGAACGCTGGCCCTTAGCCGGAGGCGTCGCGCCAAGGCCGTCTCTGCTTTCTAGGAATGCTCTTATGATTAGCACACAGGAGTTTTACTCGACATCTCACTAGATGACAGCCTCAGCCACAGCTTTTGGCAGTGCTTCTTCGCTGGGCCACAAGCCTCCCGGCCCTCTGTAGTAATGGATATTCCTCAACACTGGAGCAGTGGCGTTAGGACACTTGGGGGGCCCCCCTCCCAGGCCCAACACCTATCACTTTTGCTGAGGGCCCCCCTGGGGCTTGCCCCCGCCCCGCTTTGCATGGGCGGCGGGGGCTTTTGTTACTCCTCTGCTTGCATGGGCGGCGGGGGCTTTTGTTACGCCTCTGCTTGCATGGGCGGCGGGGGCTTTTGTTACGCCTCTGCTTGCATGGGCGGCGGGGGCTTTTGTTACGCCTCTGCTTGCATGGGCGGCGGGGGCTTTTGTTACGCCTCTGCTTGCATGGGCGGCGGGGGCTTTTGTTACGCCTCTGCTTGCATGGGCGGCGGGGGCTTTTGTTACGCCTCTGCGTGCATGGGCGGCGGGGGCTTTTGTTACGCCTCTGCTTGCATGCTAAGTAGGGGACAAGCACTGACTTTAAAAGGTTCACAGTACTCTGGTGCACGACGACACCAAAAGTACATTCTATATGTGCTTAGAGCCTATTCACATGAAGAGTAGAAACAAGTACCACGCGGCCATCTTTTATCACACCTTACCTTGCCACATAAAGTGTAGACTACGCTCTATGAAATGTAATACTTGGGGGCATATGTACAAGCCCATATTGCCACGGAAACGTCACTTTTTGTGACGTTTCCGTGGCAATAGGAGCTTTGCCTTAGTTACAAGGCAGTGTTAAGGCAATTAACATGGCTTAACGCTGCCTTGTAAATAAGGCCAGTTTTCCCACTATGCTTAGCGTGAAAGGGGTGGGCAGTGGGTGTTGCAGTGGGCGTTCCACTGCAACACCCATTGATTTTGACACTGCCCCCTGATTACAAAGGCAGCGTAAATAGGAGGCAGCACCAAAATTTAGACCAGGGAAAACCTGGTCTTAACTTGGCGAAATAAGGAGAAATGCTTTATTTCTCCTCGTTTTTGCTTTTTCCATGTGTGCTGCCTTGTGCAGCACACATGGAAAAAACAAAATGCCTTGGGTTGTTTATGTACAGGAAGGTTTCCCTTCCTGCACATAAACAATCCTTAAAAAAAATTATTTTGTAACTTCCATATGTGCTGCATTAAGCAGCACACATAGAAGGGACAAAACAGCATTTAAAGATTGTTTATGTGCAGGAAGGGACACCTTCCTGTACGTAAACAACCCAAGGCATTTTCCCCTGCACGAAGACACCCTTGTACTATGGTGCAAGGATACCTGCGTTGGGGCTACACTGCTAAGTTTAGCGTCAGCGCAGGGGGAAACGCAAGTCTTCACCATATCCTTGTAAATATGGTGCAGCCCTGCATTTTTGAAGTGGCGTTAAGCCATGACGGCTAACACATCACTCAGCCACTTCTTTTCAAATATCCCCCTAGGAGTCCCCTAACCGCTAGGGACTTGGGAAAAATTTACAGAGCAATCAACAAGGTCAGTAATTTGCACTCTAAAAAACTATATACTAAGTCCTCACTAGTTACTAGAGCAACAAGACATGCTAAGGTGACTTACCCATACTCACATCCATCACCCACCCAGACAACAAAGTACAGCAAAATATCACACTATTCAAGGAGGCCCAAAGTGCTACACCCAAGGCCAACTTTCGCAAACTCACTCAAGTGTGCAGAATAGGGACAAGGGGCCCGTGTTCTACCTGGGAGTCAATGTGAGGCGCAACAGTGTTTAGCGATGGGGAAAAGGCACAAATGACCTAAGGTGACCTAAGATCGATGCTGGGCAGCCTGAAGCCATTGAGAGAGACACAAGGACTGAGGCTCTTTCCTGGACATGCCCTCAGTAGTGCTGGAGGAGGCTCTATCCAGATCCCAGACCCTTGCACGGCGACACAAGTCATGCAGAGTAGATGATGTGGGGAGGGGTGCACTATCCCCCAAGATAGTACTCGAGTAGATTTCCTTCAAGACGGTCAGTCTGGGGTGGAGTTATTCTTTGGAGAGAGGAGCAGGAGGTAGGCAGGAGAGGAAGATGGTGCCCCATAATCGTTGATGCACGCAGCCTTCAGATCAGTCTGTTTTTTTTCTGACAAATATGGTGCCATTCATATTATTAAGGAGTGGTCAACTGCTCTGTTGAATAGGTCACAATAAATCTGCCTAAAATTACTCAAAGCCCTGTCAGTTGCTGCCCTATGCAAACCCAGCAGTGTATAGGAAAAGAAACTTTGGATCAGAGAGTTGGCCCAGATGAAGCCTGATCAGTGCTTAATGTGTGAAAAACATAAGTGCCAGGACTTTAGTCAGGAGGCCATTGCAGCTTGCACCACACATGGCCCCTGCTATGCTGCCAATGATAGTAACAACACTACTACTAGCAATCACACTCCTAAAAGTGTAACAATTCTGGCTATGTCGGGCCCCAAAGCTATAGGAATGCCTTGGACAGCAGATATTAATCATTTTTAATGTATATTGAATTAACAATTAACTGTTGTTGTGGACATATCTAAATTAGTCAGACAACACCACCTTGAGGCTGGCTGTCACAAGTGCCAGTATTGACAATTAAGTGCTGGTGCCGAGCACCGGAACCCAGGGGCGTAACACAGGCCCCTGCAGTACCCAAAACAGACTCAGCCAGAGAGGACTAGAAAACAGTTCAAACACAGACCTGACCCTACCCCACGCCTAACCTCTAACTCCTATCCCATCTCAATGTTACCTTATGTGGAACGCTAAAATCTGAGCGCTATATCCTGCATTTATCCAAACCTTTACACCACCCATGTGATTGTCCCCCAGTGTGAAAACAAGCATTGGCATAGCCAATAGGTCTCGTCATTGGAATTAAAAACCCGAGCTTATGCAAACAAAGTAAACAATGTGTTTATAAACTAAAAATACTGTGTGTATCGAAATAAAATTTCCTGTTTTTAACTGGTGCCACTTTCTGTCTGTCGTGTCTTCAAGGCCAAATAACGACAGACACCGTGGTCTATGCACAGGATCTTTATTACTACCTCCTCTCTCTTACTCGACCACTTTCTAACTGCCCGCCGTCCCGTCTAGCTCCTCCCTTTACTCTCCACCCCTCTACTCCGCCCCTCGGACCACTAGACTGTCCTACGACTGTACATCTCCCCCTTTGTTAACAGAACAAAGAAACCCTGTGTTACATCTCTTCAATTAACCTTTTGGGCCGTTGAATTGTTTGTCGGGGTCTGAGCGACCTCATCTCTCGGAGTGCCCCGTTCTCCCCTTTCCGGGCTTGTGACACCCTCGGCTCGTTCCTCAATCTGCTCAGTCCTCGGTGTCACTGCTGGGGACCCAAAGGCTTCCTGTAGGGCAGGACTACACTTATGAAAGTGCGACACATTGCGGGTGATGCGCCTGTTGTCTGATTCCGCAGTCAGCATTGTGCCCTTTTGTCGGATGACAGTCAGGGGTTCCGCCCTGAACCTGCTGTCAGTCTTTCTGCTCTGCTCCTGCTTGACTATCACACAGTCCCCTTTCCGAAGTGAGAGTGACCATGCACGTCTCCGGCCATCAGCATACGCTTTCATACTGTCTTTGCGGGCTCTGTCTGCGACCCGTACTTCATGATGTATGCGGTTGGGTGATACTGGTCGAAAGGCCCCTTCCCAGGTAGGTATCCTGGTCCAAGCAGGACGTCCTAACATTAGCGTCGCAGGACATTTGCCCGTGGTGGCATGGGGCGTCGTCCGGTATGACCGGAGTACATCGTTGAGGGCTGTTTGCAGATCTCTTTTGTCTAGCGTGGCCTGTTGGAACATTTTCTTGAGAGTGGCCATGAACCTCTCGACCGTACCGTTGGCTTGTGGCCATAGCGGGGTTATCCGCCGGTGTCGAATATCCATGAGTCTCATGAACTCCCCAAACTCCTGACTGTTGAAAGGCGGGCCATTGTCCGTTTTCAGTTCTGTAGGCACACCCCAGGCTGCAAAGATTTCATCTAGCACTGGAATGGTCACGGCTGCGCTGGTAGACGACACAAACTGAGCAATGGGGAAACGCGAGTATTCATCAATCACCACCAGAACATACTTGCCCGATTGCATGGGGCCATAGAAGTCCATGGCTAGCTCGCGCCACACACCCGATGGTAGTGGCGTCATCTGGAGTGGGGCCGGAGGGTCTCCCTGCCCCACCACCTGGCACTGCGGACAGTCTTTCAGGGTGAGTTCTACCATCCTGTCGAGAGAGGGGAACCAGACACGCTCACAAAGGGCCCTCTTGGTCGCAACTACTCCTCGGTGGCTTTCATGCGCCAAGTTGATGACTCCTTGGCGCAGTAGACTGGGAATGACGATGCGGTGGTCTCGCAGTAGCAGGCCTTCTGAGGTGACAGACAGCTCCTCACTCACGTTCCTGAACGCTTGCATTTCTTGCCTCGTCACTGGATCACTCCCTTCCTCGGTCTCTTCATGCCGCCATCGGTGTGCCTGAACCCTGCGAATCACTCTCTGTAATGTCTCATCTTGCGAGGTGGCTTGTTGGATGACATCCAGGGGAACAGCCGGTGGCCGCGCCTGGTCCACCACAAAGTGAACATATTCCTCAGCAACTGACGGTCTGGAGGATTGGGATGGCTCCGGGTGCCGCGACATGTAGTCAGCTGGGTTGGCTGACTTTCCTGGCTTGTGTACAATGGTGTAAGTGTACTCCTGCAACCGAAGTCCCCATCGTTCAATGCGAGGAGGCATCTTAGAGCGTGGATTGCCAAAGATGGTGACTAGCGCTTGGTGATCCGTCACTAGGGTGAAATGCTTCCCATATATGAACACGTGGAAGTGTTCACAGGCCCATACAACCGCGAGGCTCTCCTTCTCCGGTTGTGAGTACGCTTTTTCTGTGTCGGAGAGACTCCGGCTGGCGTGGGCCACTATGTGGCGTTGATCAGTGTCCTCGTCATATTGGGCTAGGATGGCACCTAGACCGACCGGGCTGGCATCTACTGTGATTTCTGTCTTGCGGCTGGGGTTGAAGTAGGCCAGGCTCTCGGCGGCTCCGACCGCTTGTTTAATCTCTTGGAAGGCTTGCTCGCACTCAGAGGTCCATTCAAATTTCTGCCCTTGTTTGGTCAAGGTTCGGAGTGGGTGACTTAGTGTGGCATAGTCTTTTATGTACCTTGAGCAGTAGCTCGACATGCCCAGGAAGGATCTCACATCGCTGACATCCCGCGGGCTTTTGGTGTCGTTTAGCGTGCTCACTTTGTCCGGGTCAGGCTTCATCCCAGCCCCTGAAAAGATGTGCCCAAAGAATTTCAGCTTCGATTGATGCAGTTCACATTTCTCTTTGTTGAGTGTTAGGTTTGCCTCTAGGAGGGCGTGACAGACTCGATCTAAGGCCGTGTCGTGGTCTTGGACAGTTGCCCCATACACTAAGATGTCGTCACTGTAGTTCAGTGTGTTGGGGATATGGTGAATGGTTTGCCGAATCGCTTCTTGGAATATTTCGGCGGCCGAGGAAATTCCGAAACTCAACCTCTTGTATCTGTACAACCCCAGGTGCGTCGCAAAGGTTGTAATGTACCGAGAGCTGTCATGGAGTTCCAGCTGGTGGTACCCTTTATTGAGGTCCAACTTGGAGAATACTCGAGCGCCATTCAGCGCGGCAATCATGTCACTTAAGTGTGGACCTGGGTGACGCTCTCTTTCGATAGCGGTATTGGGCATCCGCATGTCCACACACAGCCGTACCTTCCCCGGAGTCCCTTTCTTTGGGACGATCACTACGGGCGACACCCACGGCGTGGGACCCTCCGTGCGTTCAATGATGTCAGCTTGCAGGAGGTCTTGCAGTTCATCCTCCACGGCCTGCTGAAGATGGAATGGCACCTTCCGGGGGTGCTGGGCGACTGGCCGAACCTGTTCATTGATGTGAAGACGTATCTGGTTTCTGTTCATTTTCCCCAGCCCCAGGAACAGCTTCGGAAACTTGTGGACAATATCACTGTCATTGCTGACACGGTATAGGACTTCCACTAGCCGGAGACGTTCGGCCGTCGGCAGACTAAGGAGGCAGTCGGCCTCCGGTCCTTCTATGACGTGTATCACGGCAGGGACAGATGTTGTTTTGTGTCGTAGTGTGGTTGAGAACTTCCCGAGGCACGGAAGTGGCTTCCTGGACATCCAGGTGTAGACACGGACGTGCGCGGGGCTCAGTCGCGGACGGGGTTTCATCTTATTGTATTCAGTCACTGGGAGGTAGTTTAGTGACGCCCCACTGTCCATTACGAACTTTGTGTTGTGTTCACCGACACTAATGTCCAGTCGGGGATATTTCTTGAGCTGATCTGGGTCAGCGATCATGTTTGCATACTCCACAGAGTAGTCTCATTCCTCGGATGTCGATCTGGAGTCCCGCGACGGCGACTTCCTCGACCATCGCGATGTTCGCGACGTCCTCGACTCCCCGCTGGACTGTGACGACCTTGACGACGACCTCGGGCGGTCACGCACCGCTCGTGCGTGATGCCGGTGGGAGTTGCCTCGCGACGGCTCGGGTCTGTCCTTTTCCTTCTCACGGCGATACTCTCCGCACATGGCCTCAAAGTGGTTGTTTCGGCCACACTTGCGACATTGCTGTCCCATGGCTGGACATGCTCCGGTGTGTGGGAAATCATACCCGCATCTATAGCATCTTCGGGCTGGTGTCTTTCGCACGGGGTCATGGCGCTTGCTTCTCCTCCCTGAGTCTGGCCGTCGGCGTACCGAGTGGCGGCCGCGCGATGGCGGCCGGGTGTGACGTCTGTGCTCTCGGGACCCTCGGCGGGGCCGGCTGGTTCGCACCTGGCATATCTGTTCTCTGCGTTCTGTACTCCCTGCTTCGATGGTCTTGGCCTGTTCCTCAACTTGATCATGCACCCTCGTCATTTCTTCGATCTCGTCGAGGGTGTGACTTTTCTTCAATAACTTCCTCCGAAGGGTTTCGGACAGGCAGCCATCAATGACGCGCAGTCGTATGGCATCATCCGTCGAGAACGCTTCAAAATTACAATGTCGCGCTAGTCTGCGCAGTCGTGTTATGTAGGTATTCATCCTCTCATCTTTTTCTTGGCGCGCCCGCTGGAACACATACCTTTCGTAGTCCACATTCTTCTTATGCAGGAATTTCTTGTCGAGGGCCTCCCTCACCTTGGCGTATGTCCCTGCGTCCGCAGCCGGGAGTTCCTTGATCATTTTGCTGATGTCTTTTCCCGCTAGGTTGCGAAGCGCGATTATTTGGTCTTCATCACCAGTTACTTTGGAGCCTTTGATGTAGTCTTCAAAGTCTTCAATCCACTCCTCCCAGCGGGGGCCCATGCTGCTCCCGACCACCAGCGCTAGAGGCTCTGGAGGACGCAGGTGAGACAGTCCCATCATGACGGGCTTCGCCTCTTGCCGTGCAGGCGATCCTTGGTTCGACATCTTGTGTGGTACGAGTTTGCGGGGTCTCTATAGCTTGTTGGTGCTTGCGTTTCTCTTCTTGTTCGCTTGCTCTCGCTCGTGCTTCTTTTTTTTTTCTTGCCTTTGCTTGGGTTTGTTTGGCGCCTGACTCCAAGATGGCCGCCCACCTGTTTGCAGGGCTCTGTCCTATGATGGCCGCCTGGTTTAAAGATGGCCGCCGGGCTGATGCTACACGCGGTGCTAGACACGAGGCTGACTCATCCCCCGGATTCCTTCCCTGCAGAGCGCTGCTGGCAGCTTCATTCACTCGCTCCCTGGGCCTTCATCCTTCCAGGTGAGCACGCGCGCAGTTGCTGTCACTCCCTTGTCTGCACACACACGAGGCTCCGGCTTCACGCTGGGGCTCACCTTCGGATGGCGGATTTTCTTCTTTCTGGTCAGCGCTGCTCTCTGACACACGCAGCAGGGGTCAGGCTCAGGGCTGGGCTCTCGCTGTCGTCCCGCTTTCACAGGGCCTTTGATCCCGCACAGGTTCCGGTCGCGTTCCGGAAGGGCCGCTTTCAGGCGTCTCCGCTTGCGCCTCAGCCAGGGTGTAGACCACGGTCTTCTCGGGGTTCAGGGGAGCATCACATGCATCCCACCCTCGTCGCCAGCTGTCGTGTCTTCAAGGCCAAATAACGACAGACACCGTGGTCTATGCACAGGATCTTTATTACTACCTCCTCTCTCTTACTCGACCACTTTCTAACTGCCCGCCGTCCCGTCTAGCTCCTCCCTTTACTCTCCACCCCTCTACTCCGCCCTTCGGACCACTAGACTGTCCTACGACTGTACACTGTCCATGACTGTAGCTTTTAAAACAAGCTAGTTTGCATAAATCTGAATAAGCTCTTTCATCAGTTGACTGAAAATAAGAGGCAGCCACAGGCGGGGACGGGATGGCGCGGGTTATTGACGACGGCGCCGAAGTAGTTAAAATAACAGGCAGTGACGGGTGGAGCGGCACAGGCAAATTCCTGAAAAGAAAGATTTACACGTGTGTTTTCAAGCCGATTTGCACTCAGTCAGTTTTTTTTTTATTGCAATCTGAGACGAAACGTGAAGCACTTGTCCACATGAAGAGGGTGCCGTGCTGATACACGACCGGGGTCAAACAATAACTAGTGGTCTGCTAGTGGTCTGCTTGCAAGTTTCATTGACATATTTGCTGAGGGCGCAACAATCAAATCTAATGTGGGGCCAAACTGCTTAATTTCATTTCATTTTGCGGTTTAATTTTAATTCCTTTATCAAGCGTTCATACAACCAAATGACTCAGCAACGCAAGCATCAGACAGGGAGGTGACAAGTAATTCAACAGAAATTTCCAATGAGTTGTAATGCAAATGCAGGTTTTTCTTGCATTAACATCTGTTGCTCAAAAATGTGATGTGGTCCTTCCAGTTAAACTCTTAACTAACTTACGAGCTAACAGGAAACCCTTATAATCCCGGCTCCGTACTTTATGAAATTGTGGGGTCATGGGCAAATTCTCCACGCGACTCAATTCCCTTAGCTGCCAAAATTCTGAAAAAAATTGAGTGTCCGGATTAGATGTTTGTTGCCTGAACTAGATCACGTACGTGCACTGGGGGCAACAAACTGTTTTCTGTTTGGGGGTTTTGTAAAGCGCTGCAAACCACTTTTCACTAGGTCACAGGCGCTTTGGGGCACAAAGGGGAAAGGATAGTAACCGAAAGGAAATACGACTAATCAATCAGCCAGCAAATGGATGTGTGCTGGTTTGGTCACCACTGTGTGATTTTGTATCCCTGCGGTCGATAAATATTGCAAACACTAGACTCAAACATTCAATGACATGACCTCGGAAGTATGAAAAGGCGAGTTAGGCGCGATTTAGACCCGTGACCTGCAGACTGAACCCAAATCTCAGCCACGAGTGCGGAACTCACTGAGGTACCCTAAAGGTTTACTCACTTTAACAGTTGGACAACTCCATGCATATTCATCACCTATAATTTAAATCTGCCTCAGAAAATCGAGGACTTCCCCAAATAATAAAGGGGATCAGTGTGCGTGCGAGCGAGACGCAGAAAGAGAGAGCGAAATGGGAAGAAAGTGGGAGCCAGCGAGGGACAGAGGACAAGAGACAGGAGGGGTACGAGATAGAGGCTTAAAGGCAGAGTGGCCAAGAGACTGAGCGAGCGACAGAGGGACAGTACTTTAGGTCGCTGGAACAAATATTTCTGGCTTTTGGCGGCGTGAATATACAGGTACGGCTTCAAAATCCAGGGCCTCTCAAAGGAGGTTTTACAGGCGGACATGCATGTTTGTAGGAAAAAACACTGCAAAGAATGTCAGGTATACAGCTGGCACCCGGGCGCGTTACTGCTCGCTCCCGAGCTCCCTGGGCCAGGGGAGAGAGAAGGCAGGACATGCACCCGCCTTTGGCCAATTGTGTGCTGTCTTTCTTAGAAAGACGCATGCAAAGGTCAATAGCGGGTGATGAAAAAAAAAAAGAATACGCACGAGCGTGTGTTCCGAATTTAAAGCCCTTACTAAAAGCCTCGCAGCGCATGCGCGCTGGCTCAGGCAAGACCTAATAAGGGAGCCCTTACCTAGCTCTTTGACAGAATCTCTGAAAGAAAAGTAGGCATGCATGCAGTCACCTGCAGCCGCCCTTGTTTTTTAATTTATCCTTTCCTTTTTATGTTTGTAGACATGCGCTAGGAAACCTAGGGGCATGAGCTCTTTTGTGTCGGTCTTGTACCACGCAACATGGTGCAAGAGAGATGCAAACCTTAAAACAGATTATTGAAGCCAAAATTTGTGTGGCTCTGAGAGGCTCCAAAAATGTGGAGTAACTCAGTTCAGCTCAAATTGCTGCGTTGTGTTACTCTGCCCTGGGAAGGCATTCCATGAGCGCTGTGTGGGTGTTCTCATGCAACTCCAGTGGATTTTGATGCATCCCCAGATTTACAAGAACTTGTAAACCTGGGGATGCGCCAAAATCTGCCACCTTCCCAGGGGAGGTGTAATGAGAAGAAATATCTCCATTTCTCCTTGTTTCGTCCACTTTCTATGTGTGCTACATTCCGCAGCGCACATAGAAAGAAGAATATGCCTCCCTGGATTGTTTTTGTGCAGGAAGGTGTCCCTTTCTACACAAAACGATCCTACATACAAAGCAGGCACCCTTGTACCATGCATAGGATGTCACTTTATTGTTTTCCTAATTTCTGATGTTTGTTGCATATGACAGTGATCATGGAAAGACCTTCAGTTGCATGCACAGAACAATCGATTACATATATTTACCTGTATTTATCAAGGTGTTGCGTCGCCCTTGTGCCTCACAAGTGGATGCAAGGGCGACACAAAACCTAAGTGAGATCTATCAAGCTAAGCACGGCCACCATGCATGGCTTTGCATGGCTTGATAAATTTAGAGTAACACAAGGCAACGCAAATCGGTGCCCTGCGTTACTCTGTAGCAGGGAGGTGTTCCATGGGTGGAGCATGTTTCCACGCATCCACCCATGGATTTTGGCACATTCACTGATTTACCATTAGTGGCAGGCCTGGAAATGCGTCAAAATGCAACACTTCCCTAGGGGAGGCTTAACGAGTAGGCATATCTTTATTTCTCCTTGTTTTTCCCTCTTCCTACATGGGCTGCCTCTCAGGATTGTTTTTGTACAGGAAGGCATCCTTTCCTGCACAAACACAATCCTGCCTACAACACAGGCACCCTTGCAACATGACATAAGGGTGTATGCATTGGCGGTGGCAGCTGGCAGCCAAAAGTGCGCCAGCGCTAGGAAAGGACATGAATAGGCCGCATATTGGTAAATATGGCACGTTCCTGTCTTCTTCCTTTAACGCAGCACAGCAAGGTTGCTTGCTGTGTTACTCTGTGTGAAGGAATGATACATGTGCCCCATTGTGTCTACTGTACTGGTGGGTATGATACTTACAGTGAGACTCATGCTCCTTGACCAGTAATTTGAAGAGGGTCTTCACCGGGACAAACCTTTCTTTTTGTTAGGCCTAAGCCTTCAGTTCCATAGCTGGAAGTTCACCAACCTAATCAGTCATTCTGCGGGCCCTGAAGCTACTGATCTACATGCATGGGATGCCAAAAATGGAATTGTACTAACCAGAAGTTCAGCACTCATGCTTGTACTGCAATCAAAACAAATGAGTTAAACATACTGTGGCCTATCAATACTCTCCAAATGGTGCTGCTTAAGCTACATTCCCCACCCACCTCTTCCAGAAGAGTTGCATAGCTAGATTGAATTTGATCACTGGTCATTCCCTATGGCACGTGTTACATGTAAATATCTGGGTATTCAAATTTATAGGAAACCCCAGGATCTGTTGGAAGGTAATCTGAACCGTACACTTAAATCACTCAAATCACAAGTCTCCTTCTGGATTTCGCTGCCTATCTCCGTGGCAGGGAGAGTGGCCATATCTAAAATGGTAATGCTCCCCAGGCTGCTATACTTTTTCACTAACATCCCAGTAATATTCCTGGCTCACATATTCAAAACAATTAACACATTACTTATTGAACTGATATGGGGTAAGGGGCGGAGGAGAGTAGGGCTCAATAAACTACAGCTTAGTACTGATCGGGGAGATTTGGGCGTCCCGGACTTCAAAGCATACTGCTATACCAGTCAACTGTAGTGGTTGTCCTACTGGACTGCCGGACGAAATTTGCAGGAAATAGACATGACACAAGCAGCGTGGGAAAAGGGAGCGTTACATACGCTATTACTCCCCAAACGCGGGCTTCTTCGATCCGCACCCCCGCTATTAAAGGTGGCCATGATGTACTGGAAGAAGGCTATCCTATACACGAAAGGGATCAACACGTATGCCCCTAACATCCCTCTGCTGGGGATCCCCACACCGACCGGTATGATATCCTCTAGGCAACTGTCTCAATGGATGGAGAAAGGAGTAACTACTGTAGGTATCCTGTTAGCTGATAATATGCTTCTGTACCATAATGCATTTGTAAGAGAGTAAGGAGTCCCTAACTCACTATACTGCATGCTAAAATATGCAGATATATAAGGAGCACCTGGGCACAGGATGGCGCTGAGCCCCAAACACACGCTTTACTACACATGACGTATCTCATGGGAAATGGGAGACACTTAACTAGATGGCTATATAGAAGTATCCAGGCGCATGCATCAATCCCGCTACAAGAGCTTCGAGATAAATGGTCCACGGATCTGGGTCATGCAATAACTTCAAAGGAGTGGGAGAAAACACTAGAATACTCCAAGAAAGTGTAATGTAAGCCCAAGTTTAAGTTAATCTAATTCATGCTGGTACTCAGAGCTTACTTGACCCCACATAGACTGAGTAAAATGTTCCTGGGTATAGTAGACGCATGTCCCAGATGTCATACACAACCGGCAGGGATCCTCCATATGACCTGGTCTTGTGCGAAACTGGCATCCTTCTGGGGAACGGTATACAGACTTCTTGCTGAGATAACACCGGGAATAGAGCAAAATAAGGTGGAATTCGGTGTTTGTAAAAAACGCAAATCACAGGGAACGCAACACAGGTTTGCCAACCTCTTGCTTATCTTGGCAAAACGAGCTATCACAATGAGATGGAAATCCCCGCAGCCTCCGTCAGCATTAATATGGCATATCACAAAGTAGTGCGATGGGGAGGGGCTGTAGGTATGGCACTACGCAGAGAGGAAAATAGAGGCCTAAGGAAAAACCCGATAACCAAGGAATAGGATATGTTGGTGGAACAGTTTGTAGCTGCTGAGCCTTCACTGCATTGAATAATAATGTGAACTCAATCTGAGCAATGATAGACTGGAGAATATAATGGGCAAATGACAGTCCCAATCAAGACTTCTTGCATGTATATATTTTGTAAGCATATAAGATTTGACTTCAAGGTTGCTCCTTTTGGCTTCTCGGTGGCCATGTATTTGTACTGCTATAGTAACAATGAGTCTAGGGTTGGGAAGGGTATGACTTTTTTCTAGTTAATAAAGCTCGGGAGGGGGGAGGGTATGATGTTTTGTTTAGTTTGATTTCTCTGTACACGAAAATACTGGTGCCTAATTCTGTTCAGCATATCCCTTGCATTGCAATGTTGATAATATGGCTATACTACACACTCTGGTCACATTCTATGACCCTGATATGCCACGACTCTGTTATCATATGTTGGAAAATAATAAACTATGTTGTAAAAAAAAAAAAGAGCTGCATAGCTCAACTCTGATGCTTAGTACTTGAGTGCTTTGCCCCCTTGTAAATCACAGACCCTCCTATGCAACATCATGTACTTCCTGGGTCCTCCTATGACTGCCCATCTAGCTTGCTACCTTGCTTAAAAACAGCATCAGTGGCTCGAAAAAGAAATCCTAGGTTCTTCATCTGTATTGCGGTCTTTCTTAAGGGCATGGGGGCCTACAGCATACCTTTCATCTCAATAAGCAATATATGGCACATCACACACAACCATTAATTTTATATTCTGGGAAAACTTAAATCTATAGGCTTCCTAAAACATTATATGGTTAGATGAACTGAATAAAACAATTTTAATTTCTGTAACAGTTATGAGACATAATATTTTTTTATTTTTACTGTCTTTCTCCGTCTCACACATCCGTGTTGTTCTGATAGCACTACCAAGCAATTTTAAAAGAAAGAAATTTAACTCAAAATAACGATTTCTAGATTTACTATATGACATATACTAAGAGTGAGCTATTGGGCAGTTCCTTGCTCATGGTTGGATGCGTATTCCTTCCACTGGTGACATCAGACCTTACATTGTAGGAAAGGGACAATGTGTTACTTCTTCTCTCCCACTTGCGTTTCCCTCATCACCTAATATTTCTCTCCCAACCAGTTTTTTAGGTCTCGTCTAGCTTGGCTGCGCACATGCGCAGCTCGCTCGGCGAGATTTAATGCATAGGAGTACTTTTCTGAAAAGGGCTTGAAGCCCCGCCCCTTATTCCCATTGGCTTGCGTCATTGTTTATGTTAAACGGTTCGCTGCCATTGGGAAAAAGCTTTCCAGGGTGCCTCCTTTTCCCTTTTTTGACCGGTCCACCCGGACTGGCTCGCCTGCATTACGGCTGTCGTGACAAAGCTTCTTATCAGAAGCTTCGTCACGCTGCCTTGCTTGTGCCAGTCCGGCTCTTTGATTGGGCCAGACAAAAAAGCAGAAAGGGTGCGAATGTTTATTTTTGCGTCTCACTTTCACTTTAAAGTGAAAGCACAATGCAAAAATAAACAGCGGATGCCTAGGGAGCGCTTGTTCTTCATAGCTGCGTGAGTTAAAACCTCGCTGTAGAACGTGCTGCTGTGTAGATGGCAATTGCCCCCTGCCCCCACTCCTCATGCTATCCATCTGAAGTTAGTAAAATTAGTATCTTTAAAACTTCTGACATTATCACGTTACCTGTACCGCTTAGAAACGACATCAGTGTGATTTGAGGCACTATTTACAATCATGTGGATGCTTTCAGCAGAACACGGTGGCGGTGTTGCTAAGGCCTCGTTCCCCTCCCGGCTGGCCTTAATCTCCAGCAGCAGTGCGCACCCCCTACTCTCCCTCGTGTCTGGGCTGCAGCTGATGCCCACGATGCCCCTCCCATTCCCGGATCGGAGCGTTATCCCTGCAGCGGAAGGGGAGCAATTCATTATCCTTCTTATAGTCGTGATGCAGGAGGCTTTGTGCAACCCCCAAACTCTCTGTTTGGATATGGGTTTGTTGCATTTTGTTTCATCCCTTACGTTAAGCCGCCGGGGGGCGTCCTGCAGGTTTGTCCTCTGCTGCCCACCCTCTTTGAACCGCTTGCAGAGCGCTCAGTGCCTCTTCGGGTATCCTGAAGAAGTGTCAGGGGGAAGGGGAGAAGTCGCTGGTGGCCTCAGCTGACAGTGTCTCTTTGTCGCTCTCACACTGGGGGCCAGTGTTCCTTAAAAATTAGGCTAGCGCTAGAATATCATTGAGGGAGCTCTAGAGGTCCTTTTAATAAGATGGCAGGCTGTCTGGTCACCAAGAGATGGATCCACGTGAAGCCTTCATCTCTCGCTTTGGAATCCAGCTGTCTTTGCTCAGCCTTTCAGCCTGCCGAGGTCAGTAATATAAGTATTGCTTATTTAGGTACTAAAAGAAAACAGCAGTGGCAGAAAGATCTACATAACAGTGTCCGCTGTTGTTCTTTTTTCCTTCCCCTCCAATTGCTTATTCTTTCTACCACTGTTGGAAAGTCTAGCCACATTCCACATAGCGCTGCCTTCTGGCCACTCTCAGTGCTAGCTTTGTGTGTGTGCATGTGAGGCCTTGTCCTTCACCAGAGGGCGCTTAGTTCTGGCCCTCTCTGCCAGAGCTGTCAACTGTCTGACTTCCCCCGTCCTCACAAACGCAGAGTGCTTAGAAGCTAAACTGCCGACACAGAAACGCTACATAAAAGCAGGGTCGCTAACTCTTTTCACGCAGACATAAGTCGCGTTGGACCTGTCCTGATTATTTTCTTTTTTAGTTATGGCCTGACTAGAACTAGCTCAGCAAGATTTTCTAAGTTGAGGAGTGACCCGCAAGGGGTAGGCGAACACACACAAATATACATCTTGATTGGTGTTTATCTACTTCTGTAGGTGGGACCTCCCTAGAGCGCCCTCAATCCAGTCCCTAAATTAAAATTTGCCAATGTGGAAATTACAGCACAGAAACATAATTTCGGTGTTCGCAAACCCCTCGTGCAGTGGAAAATTCTATCAGCCCTTTCTGCGCATCTCAGGAGAACTTAGGTGCACAAAAAGGTTGAATTGTACCCTTTAGTTCTAGCCTTGTTCTCCTTGGAGTGCGTGCACTTTCTACTTGTTCGCACCTATTTCAAGATTCCTTTCACTAGGGCCCCAACAGTAGCTTTGAGATTCAGCTATGTGTGTGTTGTGTGACAACACCAAGAGGGTGGGCTTTTGGAACATTAAGGTGCAATGGCAGCTCTACTTTTAGATATGGCTAGGCAGTGCACTATCTACTTCACAATCTACTTATTGTTACCAGTTCATTAAAATATACATTGAGTGTGCTTTGGCCAACATAAGTATTTGTCTTTGAGCTCACACTGTTGGCTGTGTGGTGTATAATTACACCTCCAATGAGGTGCTAGCATTGAAAAGTAGAAGGGCTATTTTACAGCTCAAAAGAACACTGAAAAGACACACATAAATTCAAACAATCTGATTTTGGGTTCAACTCAGCATTTTTTTTTATCTGGACTGTAATATTGATTGACCCATTTCTCCCACAGGCAAGGAGGTATAGTTTTAGAAAAAGAAACATAACCTCAGTCAGTCAGTCAAAATTACTTTATTCGGTTCATAGCAAAAACCATAAAAGTACATTAAACATAAAACAGTACAGCCATTTAAAAACAATTGACATAAAATTACAATAAATAATTACTCAGACAATAAAAAGATGTACACTATAGCCATGTGATCTTTTTTCTCAGTCTCATTGAAATTACTAAAAATGTGGCAATATTAAATATTTCCCAAGGAGAACCCAGCATCTGGAGATGCATAAGAGCTGGTTTCGCCTGTCTGAAGCCTTTGTGTTTTAAAAGAGGAATAATATATTTTTTACGGATTAAAGACAGATGTTCACAGAAGAAAATAAAGTGCATAGTGTCTTTTATTGAGAATCTATCACACGAACAGATCCCCAAATCCTTCTCCTTAGTCCAGCCAGGGGAGTCAGTCATTAAAAGATGGAATTTGTTCAATCTGAACTTAATTAATAAAAAACGATGGTCCATCTTATTGACAATACCCAAGTAAGGCTCTAAACTGTTAGATGTGGTAATCAGCTGATGTGCCTTTACAGTGGGTTTAAGTAGTTCTCCTTCCTCCCTTGTTAGCATAGCCCTCAGTTTGTATGCATCTTTAACCCATTTAAGGTCCCCCCTTACTATAGTGCTTGGGTTCTCAAATAGCTCAGGTCGGCCCAGATACCCCGCTAGAATTTTGATCTGGTTCAGCCACGGTATAGTTTTGCCATACTCTAAGGATAGGCAATCATTTAAAATAGCATGGTTTAATACTAGGTCGGGGTTTAGCCAAATCGAGAGCCATTTCAAGAGTGGGGCAATGGCTATACGATCAGTTAAATAGTCAATGCCACACTCTTGATGCACTATGTAGTTAGAAGTAGAACTTGGGAGGGATAATAGTGATTTTAGGAATCTGTTTTCTACAACTTGAAGATCAGAAATATTTTTGAAACCCCACAGGTCTGCCCCGTATAGTGCGATGGAGGTGCATTTTGCTACATAGACCTTCAGCATAGCTTGCATGGGCTTCACCCCCAATTTGCGACCAAATTCTAGGACAGCAAGTGTGGCCCTAGCAAATGCGTTGCGTTTGGCAGCCAATTGTGGGGCCCAAGTGGACTTGTCATCAAAAATGACACCTAAATAAGGGAATCTTGAGACCCGAGATAAAACATGACCTTCACAAGACATGGTTTTAACTCTCTTTGGGATAGAGCCTACAAACATCACATGGGATTTGGAGAAATTCACTCCAAGATCTAGTGCAATCATGAATTTAGCAAAGGAGTCTAAAAGCTTTTGGAGCCCTACAGCCGTACGTGCTAAGAGAGCGGCATCATCAGCATACAATAATGCTGGTATGTCAAATTTGCCTGCCCTAGGAATATCCTTACATGACTTAGTTAGTGTAGGGCCCAATTCATTGATATATAAAGTAAAAAGCAGGGGGGCTAAAATGCAACCTTGCCTAACGCCGTTAGTGATTCCGATTTTATCTGTGGAATTGCCCTGCCGGTCATATCTGACCGTAGCAGTGAGGTCTCTATGCAAATCTGCAAGGAAATAAACAATGTTGGCATCTATTCCATAGTTTAATAATAACCCCCACAATTTTGAACGATTCACTCGGTCAAACGCCGAAGACAAGTCCATAAAGGCCAGATACAAGGCCCCTTTTTTAGCAATGGTATACTTGCCTATTAAAAGTTGGAGGTTCAGGCTCTGGTCTATGGTCCCGCGGCCTTTTCGAAACCCATATTGTAGACACGATAGGGTGGTCGTGTCTTCTAACCAGTCAGTTAGTCTTTCCAGGACCACGCGCCCCATAACCTTCACGGCTGAATCAATAAGGGAGATAGGTCGGTAGCAACTGGGATCCCCCCTGTTACCTTTTTTAAAAATTGGTATGATTACTGATTTGGACCAGGTGTCAGGAATCCCAGCAACACATACCCGGTTAAAAACGTTGGTTAATACTATGGACCATGTCTCAGGATCAGATTTAAAGAGGTCCGCTGGAACGCCATCAGGGCCAGGGGCCTTATTGCTTGTCATCTTACTGATGGCCTCGACCACCTCTTGCTTAGAGACTAATAAAGTATAAGGGTTCACAGTGGTGGGAGATATGCTCAATTCACCACTAGATCCCATTTCATAGACTGTTTTAAAATGTGAGTGCCACGATTGTTTCCCGATACCGCAATCTAATTGATCAGTTCCTATATCAGAAAAGAAGGGTTTATTGACCACAGACCAAAACTTTGCGCTATTACTTATTACGTCCACACTGGAAAGTTCTTCCCATGCTTCCTCCCTAATTACCTTTTTCCTGGCATCCAGGGTTTTCTTGTATTCTTTTCTCAACTCCGCAACCAAAATCCTATTCACTGGCTTAGTTTTCAGGGCGGCCGTTAACTTTCTGTTGGCAGATGAACAGCTTTTGTCAAACCAACCGGGCTCTGCCTTATCTGTGTGTTTCCCAGGACGGCTCAGGTCGGTAAGGATCTGACTACAGATGGCTGAGTAAGCCAGAAGGACCTCATTATCCCCTGCTTCGAGGTCCAGGCAGATTTTTAGCTCAGAGCCAACCTTACTGTACAAGTTGTTATAAAAATCGCCAGGGATTACTTTGCACCATCTGATTCTACGCGCTTGATCTGATGGGCAGATATCAGATTTATCCACTCTTGTTGGGAGTTTAGCCGGTTTTTCAAAGGTGTTACAGAGTATTAAGTTCACAGGGTTATGATCACTTAAATGGGACCAGGTCGTCTCGTATTTTTTAATGTTAGCCCCCAAAATAGAACTAACAAAAATATAATCAATGACCGAGTCTTTCCCGGTTCCTTTAAAAGTGGGAATAATTTCTCCCTCCATGGACGGGAGAATCAGACCATAGTCTGCCAAAATGGATTCTAGAAGAAGTCCCGCCGCCGAATGTTCAAAGTGTACAACACTTGAATCAATCGGTCCCAAAGGGTCCGAGGAGCGACAAAAGTGTGGACAGCCATGGATGTTGAAATCACCCATCAGTATGGTAAGGCAGTTTTTACTTTTGAGTTTATTGGTCTCCATACGGTCGGCTAAAAAACTATTAAGCGCGTCCAGATGCTCGGTCGTGGCAGCTCTATCAAAAGAGTTATAAAAATTCATAACCAAAAAATCAGGTCCCTCATTCATCAGGATAGAAATAGCCATAAAATTTGACGAACCTGTTTCTATTTGGGAGGACGAGCCAGGTATGGATGCTGATATTAACATTGCCAGCCCTCCCTTCGCCCTCCCTGAACTAGAAGGAGTGGCGGATACAAAAAAACTCTCGTACCCATCCATGTGCAGTATGTCCTCAGTGTCCCAAGTCTCTTGTAAACCTATAATGTAACCTGATTTAATTAGATCTCTCCAAGTGGGATCGTCTACTTTGCTTCTGAGACCAGCTACATTCCAAGAAATCAATTTAAAAGAAGAGCCCAAAGGCTCCTGATTTAGACCTAATGAAAGGTAATCACAGGTTGAGGGTTTCACAGTTGGAATAACGGGAACTTGTATATCAGAGGCGGTGACTTGATCGCTAGACTCTAGTCACTCAATGTCATCCAAGTTAGAGAAGACCTCAAATCTATTGGAAACAGGGACAGCGAAATTATTAGTGGAACTAAATCTAGTACCGGATCCAAGTGGTTGAGAAGAGAATAATGTGCCAAACTGAGATGGAGGATAAAAGAAACCCAGGGGGAGAATATTCACATAATCTTTATGGATTCTCACCGACCCTGCCTGTCTTAAGATGTCACTTACAAGCCCCGGGGATCTAAAACTTATTACTATGCAATCGCCCTCTAGGTGTTTAACAGTCTTACCTATCCAGGGTACCCTTCTAATCATCATAAAGTGCTGGTTGAGGTGGTGACCCAGAACTGTTTTATTCGAAAGATAATGAAGGGCCTTATTTTTCAAGGAAGACCAATGTTCCTTTTTATTTTGCTCTAGTTTGGGCACATTGGCTAGAATAATAGTGTAGGGGCATGCCTCGGCTGGTAAGTGTAGAGAGAAATC
The DNA here is from genome assembly GCF_964204655.1 of Triturus cristatus. Lineage (NCBI taxonomy): Eukaryota > Metazoa > Chordata > Amphibia > Caudata > Salamandridae > Triturus > Triturus cristatus. Next base: position 1,001,923,371 of record NC_140590.1, read on the forward strand.
CCCTCCTTGCTGAGGGACAGGAAGATGTGAGCCCCCCTCCTTATTCAGTGTTCGCCCTACCGTTTCTGGGATCTTGCCCAAGTTATCTAAGGCTGGTTGCGACATCGTAGGTCCTGGGCAGATGGGCGCTACCGAGGGTACTGGTTGGTGTGTAGAAGTGATCATAGAATTCAACAGATTGTCTACCGAAGCCGTGAGTGTGCTTAATGTATCTCCTGCAGCGTTTTTTACACCTATTTGGGGTTCTTTGCATCTGAGGTGAGATTCCATGGTACAAATACGGTCCTCTATTCTTTTTAGGGAAGCTATTATAGGCTGTATTAATGAGGTAAAATGTGCTTCCATGGATGTAATAATACTAGACATGAGAGTCTCCCTATTCTGGTCCAGCTCTACATTTAAACTAATTTGTCTATTCTCACCAGGATCTGCCCTGACCAAGTGAGGAGAGCTAGAGTTCAATTTCTCCTGCCTCGAAAGAGGAGTAGTGATCCTTGGTTGCTTAGCCTGCTTTCGATTCCCCGCTGGGTTATTTATGGCTTTCCTTTTGCCGCTAACAGAGTTTCCCCCTTTACACTTAGTGCCAATTTTTGACTTGGACTGTCTGGTATGGATAGCCACTGGTGAGGGAACACTGCTCTCAGTCCTTAAAGGAGTAATACTAGTAGAGATGAAATTGGAATCATCCACCATCAACTCATTAGTGATGACACGGGGATACACAACAGCCGGTATGACATTCAAGGAGGGGTTATCAGCTGTGGGTTGCGGGATACTTAGGTGGCAAGTGGGCTCCAAAGAAAGTCGCCGTTCAACCAAGGCAATTTCATTGACTACGGCGGTTTCCGCCTGTTTTAAATAATTGTCCAAAGTCCCCATACCTGCCACCCTCGTGCTTGATTTCGCGTTCCCTCGCTGCATAGCTCACGCTGCGCGTGTCAACAATACGTAACAACGGATTTGCAACTCGCCACAGCGAACCAGCAGTCACTAGGAGATTAAGGATCAGGCCAGATGTAAGAGGGATAGTCCCAACCCAACCTCTTTCGACCTCTGACGGCCTCAGACGGTCCGCCCTTTGTCCGGGCTTCGTCCGGCGCCCGCCCGCGCGCGTCCCGCGTCGCGGGGGCTCTCGTTTACTTTTATGCGCTTCAGGCGCGCTTCTCGGTGACGTAGGCGGGCTCGTCCCGCAGGGGCCTCCGGGAGCTGTGGTTCCCCTGCACACAGCGGCCGTTTGCCTGGTAAATACGGCGGCGGCAGGGAACCCCAAGGAGTGATGATAAAGCGCGTCCCACAAGCGCTAGTTACACACCGTGGTTCTGGAGACAAGGAGCAGGGAAACCACCTCGCTGACACACACCCTATTTCTTGAAAGTTCAAATTGTGTGCAATGCAGAAACAGCTCGTTGGTAATCTAACTTTGATCCCTCTTTGGTTTCATTGGATGTTTGACTCGTGGCGCAAACATTTTGTATGTCTTTTTTTCCCCAAAAGGTGCCAATGGGCATTGTCTAAAGGCATGGCTTCGGATACCAATGCTGCACTCCCACAGCCCTACATGTACGTATTACAGCATGGCCTAAATATGCACCAGAAAAAGCATCGAATGAGCCTTGTGACTTATTAAAAGGCATTTTTATAGCTCTAGTGGGTATTTGATCCATTCGCCATAAAACGCATGTCTGATCTCAGTTGTCTGCTGCATGCTAAACAACACCGTAGTAAAGTGGCAAAAAACAGTAATTTCATATTTTGTTTTGTGTGGCAACTAATCATAACAAGCATTTGCAATGCATTAGGTCTCACATTTAGGTATGTTTGAGCTATTGATATTGCAAATAACAATGCCTTTTATTTATGTTTTCATTTTTAGAATATAAATAACGCCAATAGCTTAAACATGCGTAAATGCAAGACCTATTGCATTGCAAATGCTTGTTTAAGCCCCTTCCCAGTATTGGTTCCCTTCTTCCCCCTCCCCTCCCCAGGTCCCTGGCACGCTTTTGTGTAACTATTTCAAGATGGTTGCCCGTGTGTGCACGCACACACTTGCTATACAGGCATTTTAATGGAATTTGTTCTTTTTGCGCATACATCCATTGCGATCCTCTCTCAAGAGGATTATGCCATAATTTGAGTAACTTTTTTGACACATAATAAGACATTTTAAAATTAATACATAGAACTTTGTCATGTTTATTAAGCAATCTTGCTGAAGTTATAATTTGGACTGTGGTTTGTTTAATACCACTGTGGCATTGTTCACAGTAAACGTAAATTGTAACATACAACCATTACAGGCTAGATTACAAAGGCTTGAAAATTATGGCAGTGTTGCCTTTTTTCTATGTTTATGCCTCGGAGTGTCCTGCTGAGGTGATCTGGCTCTCTTCCCATCTGATGGGAATGCTGCAGTTTCTCATTGCTCCTGCAGCGGTGGCTTCTCTTGCCATGGACGGCTCAGCCACTGCTCTCTAGTTGTGATGCAAGCTGCACAACATTTCAGTGGCAACCCAGTGGCCACTTCCAGAATTGCACGACAAGTCAGAGCAAGTGCCAGAAGTCACTCCTGGCTGCATCATGTGGCTCAACTAACTGCTCAGCTGCTTCTCCCGGCTCATGCAAGTGGCCTTTGTGATGCTGGTGAGTGTCTCCTTTATAAATCGAAGCCTACTAGACTTCTTGGGGACATTCTGAAACCTTCCCTGGGAATGCATTCTGCCCATTGCTTACCCTTAGCTTTGTGGTTTGTAACTCACATTTGCTTGCTTTTTATTTGCTAGTTTTATTTGTTTTAGATTGTCCAGCATTTATTTCTCCCTACCATGGAGCATTAACCTGATTATCACCTCTCAGCCTCACTAGTTGTATTCTTTATGAGTGTTTGCCTTTTGTAAAAAGCCCTTTAAATGTTATGCTTATCTTGTCACATTTACTATGTATTTAAAGACAGAGGTCCACAACATGAAAAGTCCACCTTACGGCACCCAACTCTGTGCCACTCCACTGTATGAAATTCTACTTCACTCTATGCCACTCCACTCTACGACAATATACACCACTCTACTCTATCTCACTCTACTCTACGCCACTCCATGACACTAACCTCCATGGCACTCCACTTTTTGCCACTTCACTCTAGTCAACTTTACTCCACTCTATGCCACTCACTCTAGGCTACTCCACTCTAAGACACTCCACTCTACGACACTGCACTCCACTCTACACCACTTTACTGTACGACCCTCCACTCTTTGACCTTCCACTCTACTCTATGCCACTTTACTCCACTCTATGCTACGCCACTCATCTCTATGACACTTTACTCCACTCCACTTTATGCCACTCCACTCTACAACATATTACTCCACTCTATGCTACGCCACTCTGCTACACTCTACTCATGCCCCTCCATTCTGACACTTTACTCTACTCCACTCTAATCCTCTCTATGACACTCTTCTCCACACTACGTCACTTCACTCTACAACACTCTATTCCACTCTATACCAACCAGCACCCCTCAATTCTACGCCACACTATGCCATTTCACTCTAGGCCACCCTACTCCATTATATGACACTCCACTCTGCGCAACTCCACTCAAAAACTCTATTTCACTCTACGCCACTCCACGACAATATACTCTTTGGTCCTCTCTACACCACTTCACTCTATGCCACACTACTCTACTGTACAACGCTGTACTCCACTCTACTCCCTCCACTCTGCGATTCTCCTCTCTAGGAACCTACACTTTATTCTACGACGCTCCACTCCACCCTATGACACTCAACAATGCGACATGCCCTGACACTCCACTCTATGATCCTGCAATCTATGCCACTTTACTCCACTCTATGACACTCCTCTCTACGACACCCACTCCACTCTACAAAACTTTACTCCAATCTGTGCCAATCAACTCTACTCTACTACTCTTCTGTACAGCACTTCTGTGTGCGCCACTGTATGCCATGACACTCTATGCAAATCCAAGGCACTCTACACAACTTCACTCTATGACACTCCACTCCTCCTCTCCACACTACTACACTGTATGCCCCTCCACTCTACGAAACTTGATGACACTCCACTTTACGACACTCTACTCCACTCTAGAGCCCTTCACTCTACTCTCCTCTACTCTAAACCACTTCACTCTGTGGCACTTTATTCCACTCTACTCCACCCCACGCCACGCCACACCACTCTACACTACGCCACTCCACTCTACTCTACGACTCCTTACTCCACTGTATGCTTTGCCACTTCCCTCAACAACACTTCACTCCAGTCTATGCCACTCCACTGTCCAACATTCTACTCCAGTCTATGCCACTCTACTCCACTTTATGCCACTCCACTATATGACACCCTACTCCACTCTACACAACTTCCTCAACTCTAGGCGAATCCATTCTATTCTATGACACACTACTCCACTCTACACCACTCTACTTCATAGGTGGGGGGTGGGTTGGAGTTGAAAAAAAATCACTTACCTGATCTCGCCTTGTCTCTCTTCCGTCTCTCCCATGTCTCTCCCACATCTTGTCTCTTCCAGAAAGCACCCAGGCTCCTCACAGCCAATCACAACGCTGCAATGCAGCGTTGTGATTGGCAAGCACACAGGCTTCCCTGAGTCAATCACAACGCTTCAATGAGGGTTGTGATTGGTCTGAGCGCTGTGGTTCGGTGCTCAGGCAGGGCCTGGGGGCCTGGGTCCAAGCTGTAGTGCAGTCTGGGTGGAGAACGTGCAAAGTGCGCATGACGCTTTGGCTGGCCCGAGACAGCTGGCCAAAGCGTCATGTGCACTTTAGAGTGCAGCAACCACTTCTCCTACCCGATATCAGGGAAGCCAAGCCCTGCCCGTGACGGTACTAAAAATAAAATTATAATAACTTCAGTTATTATATTTTTCTTTTATTTTTCTTTTACACTGCTCCGTGAGCAGTGAGTCGAAGCTCCTCCACCTTAGTGGAGGAGCCGCCACTGAATATTCCTTATACCTTTGTGAAGATTGAAAGGCCATCAGCAATGCAGGACAAAAGTCTGCACATTCTCTCACTCTTGCCCTTATAGAACATCATACCACTCTGGTTCCATTCATGCCAAAAGTACTAAGAACACCAGCAGCACACCCGTAACATGGGATCGAGAACGTCAGTCCACGCACAAGCACAAACGGATACAGACTGACTAATACCCCCACCCAGTCACAAAATGTCTCCTATCCGTGCGCACAAGGAAATGCATGATTCCAGAGTGCATGAAAGCAAGCATGCAAGGGCTAGTAGGACAGCAGATGTGACATGTGCATCAACCTAGCCAGGTTAAATAAATAAAATAATGACGATTAGTTAAATATATTTGAAAATGGATTACATGATATAAATGCAGCATTTTGTATTTTTAAGCCAAGCTGAAAGTTTGCTTTTTTTAATAAGACCTGAAGAGCGGAATAACACCCTGGAACTGGATGTCACAATACTGTATATGGAAATATCATCTGCCATAAACATCATGTGCTAAATATTGTTCATAAAAATATCATCCCATCGGACGTATTTTTTCTAATACTAACTTAACTGGGGCAATATATTGTCAAAAACATTCAGCACACAGTTGCAGGTCATGCTATTGATAGCAAAAAAATCGCCTGACCTAAATAGTGTGGCCTAAGTATCGTTTATAAAAATCTAACTTTATTCAACGTAGATTTTTTATCATTAACTCGTTTTGGTGATATTTTAGTTACCAATATTTAGGACACAGTATTTTTGCCAGAGTACATCCGGACCACAATAGTCTGGTACCATACCTTACGACACAAAATTTATGATATTGTGTATATGATAGTCTTATACACCCAGGAAACATGTACTGAAGATACAACGTTATTGAGAATATATAATTTTATGCTTTGATGTGACTATGATCTGTATATCTTTTAATATTTACAATAGAAAAAGAAGATGTCAAAGACAATGTGCAGTGGATTATGGGAAAGAGCCGGGGTCAAAGCGCATACTTTGTACTAGAGCTGGCTGCTTTTGGCATTGTGTACACTGACTGCTACGCCCCCTTAACCTCTTCAATGCCCATGACGAGCTGGTCTCGTCATGGGCCGCGGTGGCGCTGTGCCCATGACGAGACCAGCTCGTCATAAACCCCGCCCGCTAATGAAACGGCCGGCACAGGGCGGGGAAAGGGGCGGGCACTGAAGGGGTTAAAGGCTGGGCCATTATGGGATATGTTAAGGGAAACGCTTGCTACACCCAGCAAACTACGCCCACTGCACACAACTGGATGCATCGTGCAGGAGTGAACTAAAGACACGGCGACTGAATGCAGGAAATGGTGAAAAAACAGGTAGAAAGGTGCCTTCATGGGATTTGTTTGGTAAATAATTTGTATAATTTCGATTCTTAATTAAAGGTAGGGCAGTTATATACCTACAAATTTATTAATTATCACTTTTTCAATACTTAAATCAGCTTAGTTTGTCAGAATCAGGATTGAATAAGGTGTGAGTGAATCATCACATATTAACCTGAATACAATAAATTCAATAAACCAAAAGGAGGAGAAATGGTGAAAGGCCCCGCCTGGCATCCAGAAACATCTAGACATGCCCAAAGGCCTTGTGCATTGGCTTTTGGAGCCACGGAAATTGGGGGGGTAACACCCTTTGCATGGATTCTACTGAAAAAAAGAAAATGAGCAAAACATTCTCACTTAGATCATTGTGACATTTGTGCATGTCCACAGATTTACCCCTGTGCACCTCATAGGCCTGAGGATGCCAGCAATGAATACGTCAGCTTAAGGTTACAGTAACAAGCAAGTACTGCAGTCATTATTTATAAAAGACAATTTGTGAATATTTTACAAATTACACTCTCAGCAGTTAATATTGTGGCTCCCTTCAGCTACCCCAAAAAAGCCCACACTCACTGCACCATCATCCTCTGCCTTCGATATCTTCTGAATTGCTTATTTCTGCTTTGGAATTGTAGATTTGACAGAAAAAGGAACGTTCTGGGAAACGGTACCATCAATTTTTTTTGTTCAATACATTTTATTGATTTTATATAATGAAAAGCAGTACAGAGGAAAGGAGAAAGGAGAAGAAAAAGATACAACCTTCCACGTCCAAAAGTTGCGTAGTATATACAAAAATGTGGCACATACAGATACTGATGATAAAGGCATTAGATAACAATAGACATACATCCAGTACATAAGAAGTGACAGAAGCATTTGGTACCTGGCTATGTGCATAGAATAAGACTGGATGAAGTGAAACAGGTGGAACTGTCAGATGTATCCCTTTTGCGAATGTACCAATGATGTAATAAATGGAAATGAGAGAAAGAAACAAACAAACAAGCAAACAAAGAAAAAAGGGGAGAGGATGGGGATAGAAGGGCAGGAAGGAGAGGGGGGAGTCATGTGATATTGTGTACATCGATGATCTGATATTCAGATATGATAAGAGTCAGAATCAATGGTCAACAGGTTAGTGCGAGATTTCCCTTTCACTGGAAGAGTTGTGAATAAAAAGGTGGTAATTTAACGTTGTATTACTATATAATGTAACAAGCATTGACAAAGCCAATAGACCTTGCCTCTGCAAGAGCTATTCGCTTTGCCAAAGTATTTTAGCCATGATGTTCACCAGCATGGCTGCTGTTTAGCATGGCTAAATGTTAGTGGAGTAAAGGAGAGTGGCGTGGAGTGGAGTGGCGTAGATTGGAGACACCTGGCGTAGTGTGGTGTGGCTTAGAGTGTTGTGTAGTGGTGTACAGTGGAGTGGCTTAGAGTGCTGTGGAGTGGCATAGAGTGGAATGGGGATTGTGGAGTGGTAGTTGTGTAGAGTGGAGTGGCATAGAGAGATGTGGATTGGCGTGAAGTTGAGTGGATGGTTGTGGAGCGGCGTAGAGTGGAGAGGAGCGACGTGGTGTGTTGTAGAGTGGACTGTCATAGAGTACAGTGGAGTGTCGTAGAGTATAGTGTCATCGAGTGAAGTGTAGTGGAGTAGAGGGATGTGGTGTAAAGTGGAGTGTGGTGGAGTAGAGTAGAGTGGAGCAGAGTGGTGTAAAGTGGAGTAGAGTGGTGTAATGGGAATAGAGTGGAGAGTTGTGGAGTGGTGTATAGAAGAGTGGTGTAGAGTGGAGTGGGATAGAGTGGTGTAGAGAGGAGGGACGTAAATTGGAAGGGTTTAGAGTGCAGTAGAGTTGAATAGAATGTCTAAGAGTGGAGTGACATAGAGTGTTGTAAAGTGGGGTGGCAAAGAGTGGCATAGGGTGGAGTGTTGTACAGTGTGTTGGAGAGTAGACCGGAGTGGAGTAGGGTGAAGTGGCATCAAATGGAGTAAAGTGGCATGTAGTGGCATATAGGGAGCTGCGTAGATGTAAGTAGAGTGCAGTGGAATGGAGTACCGCAGAGTGGAGTTGAGTATTGTAGAGAGGCATAGAGTGGCATAGTGTGGAGTAGAGTGGTGTACAGTGAAGTGGCTTAGAGTGGCATAGATTGTCATAGAGTGAAGGGTCATAGAATGGAGGGGTGTAGAGGGGAGGGTCATAGAGTGAAGTGCCATAGAGTGAAGGAGAATACAGTAGAGTGGAAAAAAGTGTTGTAGAATGACGGGGCATAAAGTGGTGTAGACTGTTGTCGAGTGGAGCAGAATATCGTGGAGTGGAGAAGAGCAGAGTAGAGTTATCATAGAGTGGAGTAGAGTGTATAGTGTAGAATCGTAGAATAGCGAAGAGTGGAGTGTCGTAGAGTGCAGAGGCATAGAAGGAAGTAGAGTGTCATAGAGTGGAGTGGAGTTTCATAGAGTAGAATAGAATGTTGTAGAGTGGAGTAGAGTGGTGTAGAGTGGAGTATAATGGAGTGGCGTACAGTGGCGTGCAGTGATGTAGAATGGTGTGGAGAGTCGTAGAGTGACATGGAGTGTTTAAGAGTTTCAGAGTGGAGTAGAGTAGGGTGGTTTAGAGTGGCGTTGAGTGGAGTAGAGTAGCATAGAGTGGAGTGGCATAGAGTATCAGTGAGTGTCACAGAGCGTTGTAGAGGGTCATAGAGTGGAGTGGAGTATCATAGAGTTGTGTTGTAGAGTGGAGTGCAATAGAGGGGGCAGTCATAGAGCGGAGGGTCGTAGAGTGTCATGGAGTGGAATAGAGTGCGTAGAGTGAATTAGAGTGGAATAGACTGGAGTAGAGTAGGTTGGCGTAGAGTGGAGTAGAGTGACATATAGTGGAGTAGAGTAGAGTAGAGTAGAGTGGCGTACAGTAAAGTGGCATAGAGTGGAATGCCGCATAGTGGCATAGAGTGGAGTAGGATAGATTGTCATAGAAAGGAGTGGTGCAGTGTGTTGTAGAGTGGAGCGGAGTGTAGTTGAGTGTCGTAGAGTGAAGTGTCATGGTGTGGAGCAGCATAGGGTGGTGTGGAATAGAGTGGGGTTTCATGGAGTAGACTATCATGAATTGGAGTTGAGTGTCATAGAGTGAAGTGTTGTAGAGTGGAGTGACAGCGTAGAGTGGAGTAAAGTGTTGTAGAGTGCCGCAGAATAAAGTAGCGAGGCATAGAGTGGCTTAAAGTGGAGTGGAGTAGAGTGGCTTAGAGTGGCATAGAGTAGAGGGTAGTAGAGTGAAAGGTTACCGAGTGGAGGATTCGTTGGGTGGAGGGACATAGAGTAAAGTAGAGTAAAGTAGAGGGGCGTACAGTGCAGTGATGTAGTGTAGAGTGGTGCAGAGTAGAGTGGAGTAAAGTGTTGTAGAGTGTAGGCATATACTGTGGCACAGAGTGGAGCAGAGTGTCATAGAATGGAGTGGTGTAGTGAAGTACAGAGGAGTAAAGTGCTACACAGTGAAATATTGTAGAGTGTCTTACAGTGGAGTGTCACAGAGTGGAGTGTCATAGAGTGGAGTTGCATGGAGTGGGATAGAGTGCAGTGAGATAGAATAGAGTGTCATGGGTTTTGTAGAGTGGAGTGGTGTAGAGTGGAGTAGAGTGGTGCAGAGTAGAGTCGAGTGGCGTAGAGTCGAGTTGAGTGGTGTAGAGTGGTGTAGAGTGGAGTAGAGTGGCATGGAGTGCAGTGTTATAGCGTGTCGTAGAGTGGTGTGGAGTGTCGCAGAGTGTCATAGAGTGGAGTAGAGTAGAGTGGAATAGAGTGCCATAGAGTAGAATAGAGTGGCATAGAGCGGTGTAGAGTGGCATAGAGTAGAGTGGCGAAGAGTGGTGTCGAGTGTCGTTGACTGTCATAAAGCGTCATGGAGGGTTGTAGAGTGAAGGGGCTTAAAGTGGAGGGGCGTAGAGTAGAGTGGAGTAACGTGCTGTGGAGTGAAGGCACAAACAATGGTGTAGAGTGGAGCAGTGTGTCATAGAGTGGAGCGGAGTACAGTGGAGGAGAGTGGTGTAGAGTGGAGTATCGTAGAGTGTCATAGAGTGGAGTGTCATAGAGTGGAGTGGTGCTGAGAGGAGTGGTGTTGAGAGGAGTGTTGTAGTGGAGTGATGTAGAGTGGATTGGCATAGAGTGGCATAGTGTTGCAGAGTGACACAGAGTGGCATACAGTGGTGTAGAGTGGAGTTGCCATAGAGTGGAGTGTCAGAGAGTGGAGTGCCGTAGAGTGGATTGGCGTAGAGTGCCATAGAGTGGAGTTGCATAGAGTGGAGTGGCATAGAGTGCCATAGAGTTGAGTGGTGTAGAGTGGATTGCCGTAGAGTGGAGTGGCATACAGTGGAGTGTTGAGGAGTGGAGTGGTGTAGAGAGGAGTAGAGTGGCTTAGAGTGAAGTGGCGTGGAGTGACATTGAGTGGAGTGGAGCAGAGTGGTGTAGAGTAGCATGGAGTTTAGTGTCGTAGAATGCAGTGCATTAGAATGTCATAGAGTGATGTACAGTCAAGTGTCATAGAGGGGAGTGGTGTAGAGTGACAGAGTGGCGTGGAGCACAGTGTAGTGGAGAAGAATGTCATAGAATGGAATGCAGTAGAGTGGAGTGGGATAGAATGGTGTGTCGTAGAGTGGAGTAAGGTAGCCTAGAGTGGCGTAGAATGGAGTGGTATTGAGTGGAAGAAAGTGTTGTAGAGTGAAGCGTTGAAGAGATGAGTAGAGTGGCATAGAGTGTCGTAGAGTGGAGTGTTGAACTGTGTCGTAGAGTGGAGTGGCATAGAGTCGAGTGGCGTACAGTTTCGTTGAGTGGAGTGATGTACAGTGGACTAAAGTAGCATAGAGTACAGTAGAGTGGAGTGGCATAGAATGGAATAGAGTGTTGCACAGTGGCATAAAGTATCGTAGAGTGGAGTAGAGTCATATAGTGGAGGGGCATAGAGCGGATTAGAGTGGCCTAGAGTTAATTGGCATAGAGTGTCGTAGAGTGGAGTGGCATAGAGAGGAGTAGAGTGTAGAAGAGAGCAGTGATGTTGAGTGGAGTGCAGTAGAGTGTCAGAGTGAAGTGAGGGAGAGTGGAGGGGCGGAGAGTGGAGGGGCGGAGGGTGGCATAGTGTAAAGTGGAATAAAGTGTTGTAGAATGGAGTAAAGTGACATAGAGTGGAGTGTCGTAAAGTGGAGTGCCACAGTGCAAAGTGGAGTGTAGTGTCAGAGAGTAGAGTGGAGTGGCATAATGTGGAGTGTCATAGAGCAGAGTAAAGTGGTGTGGAATGTAGTAGAGTGGCATAGAGTACCGTAGAGTGGAGTGGCATACAGTGGCGCAGAGTTGAGTGTTGAAGAGTGAAGTAGCGTAGAGTGTCTTAGAGTAAAGTGGCGTTTAGTGTCATAGAGTGGAATGGTGTAGAGTGGCATGGAGTAGGGGTGTTTTAGAGTCGCATATAGCCGAGTGTCGTAGAGTGAAGTGGCATGGAGTAGAGTGGCATAGATGACGTGGAGTAGAGTGTCATACAGTGGAGTGGAGTAGAATGTTATTCTGTGTCATAGAGTGGATTGGTGTAGAGTGACATAGAGTGGCACGTAGTATAATGTAGTGGGTTAGAGTGTCATAGAGTGGAGTAGAATAGAGTGGAGTAGAGTGGAGTGAGGTAGAGTGGTGTGTTGTAGAGTGGACTAGAGTGGCATAGAGGCGTGTAGAGCAGAGTGGCATAGAGTTGAAGAAAGTGTTGTGGTGAAGAGTCGAGTAGTAGAGTGTTGCAGTGTAGAGTAGAGAGGAGTGTCGTATAGTAGTGTGTCGTACAGTGGAGAAGAGCAGTGTAGAGCGGAGTCAATTGGTGTTGAGTGGAGTAAAGTAGAGTGGCATAGAGTGGCGTAGAGTGGAGTAGCAGAGAGTGGAGGGGCGTAGAGTGATATAGACTGGAGTAAAGTGGAATGTTGCAGAATAGAGTATGCATGGTATGGTAGAGCACGGCCATTGCCAACACCACATTTTCAATTGAAATGACCATTATATTTGCACAGACATACAGTTTAACTGATAAAACCATAAAACACGCAAACGGTAATTGGTGAAAATAGCATCAACCTAGTGAATTGATTTGTTTGGATTGTATTAGAATATTTGATTCCAGTACACTTCAGAAATAGAAAAAAAATGTGCTTCATTTGTGCTTTCCTAATTCTGATATATTCTGAAATATGTGCTTAGTTTATTTACAGACATTTACATTTTTTTGTGTGCTAGACAAAGCCTTCCCTTTCACAACCCCATATTGTCAGATAAATCCTCTCACTTTGGAGTCAGAGAAAGAAAAGTAAACACTAAGCTCCCTCGGAGGACAGAACCTGACATTTGACCTCGGTCTTTTAATGCACAACAAATGTGACAAAATAAGAACAAAATGTAAAGTCCTATTTATAGAGAGTGGGCACTCTTGGAAATATACAGTAAACAGGCGATGCCCACGTGAGGGGCAAAGACATGCGGGACAGCCTAAAACAAATAAAGCCAGCAAATAGAAAGCAAGCAAATGTGAGTTACGAACCGAAAAACAATGGTGAGCAATGTGCGAAATGTATTCTTATGTCAGCTTTCAGAATGACCCCAAGAAGTCTTTAGCAACCAGCTGTCTGGTAGGCTTCGACCTACAAGATGTCCTTGTGCAGTTGTATAGGTATAAGTAAATATCGAATAAGGGAATGGGAGGCGTTCTTCCTCAGTCTTGTCTGACAATCCTGTCTGAGCAAAGATTAAATTAAGAGCTTTCATTGTTTAAAAATGTTGTTTCATAACGCAGAGGAAGACGTGGGAGGAGATGTGTTATCTCATTCACCACAATAACTGTCAAACAACAACAAGTGCCAGATCAAGCACACCAGTCTGAAAATACAAATAAATTGTGAAAGAAAAATCTACATGTCTGAAGGTGCCTTGCGTGTGGAATTTTTCCTCTTGACTTAAAAGATTTACACAATTAAAAATGCTATTGGCAATACGGTGCACACTGATAATCACCTTTTTGTCTAGTCTCCTTATGATCCTGTTGAGGACACTGTCTTTGCTGTCACATTTATATAGGGTTTTTAGGTGATCTTTTTCCATATGGTGAATTTCTTTCAGCTGAGCTGTTTACAGTGAAGCGCGCAACATTTAGTACAGCAGTTGCAACGATTCGTACATTGGCAGAATAGATCATGCTGGAATGGCTATGTTTCCAAAGTCTCCTACTGATTCCAACAGCTAGCAATATTTGAGGGATATACCGGTCACTTTCCATCTAGTATACTATAGTAGCACAAAGCAAAATGAGGGGCAGATTTACAAGCCCCGTGCGCCACTTTTGCACCGCCGTTGCGTCACTTCTGTGACGCAGCGGCGGCGTAAAGCTAGCGCCATGCTGCGGGGGATTTACAACGTGACGCATCTAGGGAGATACGTCACGTTGTAAAGCCCTGCGCCACATGAAACCTGTGTCAGACTTCATGTGGGCGTTCCGGCGCAGGAACGCCTCGGAAAAGTGCCTGAGTGAAATCTACAAGACCTTGCACATGCTTGAAGCAGGCGTAAGGTGTGACGCACCATGTGGAAGATAGGCCGGGTTGGCACAGTGCTGGAGTTGCATCGCACCCGTGACACAACTCCAGCACTGCGCCAACCTTACGCCGGCAGATGCGACACGCATCTGCCTATCCTTGCGCCATGGCGCGGCGCATTGTAAATGCGGCGCATCCGTTGTGGCGCAGTGATGGCATTGCGTGTCGCACGTTTCTTGGCACATCCCTGCTGATTTGCAGGGATGCGCCAGGAAACGTAAATCTGGCCCAGAATGCACAGAGAAACAGCAGACTAAATGTTGATGCAGCAATAAGACATTTTCTATGAAAAATGGACATATATGTTTATAAACGCATATTTTTAAATAATAAATGCATCTTGAACAACCTTCTTGTCTTTGATAATGCTTGTCTTTGATAATCTATCTTAAATATCAGATGCATGTATTTTATATAGCCCATTTTTTATTTGACTTACCTTCATTAAAAATCCACATGCTGCCTCGAGGGAGTTTAAGAGCAATTTCATGAAACATTGTGCATACAATCGTGCCTACAGGGGTGGGTGTCTTTAGTTTAAAAACTGTAAAAACACAACTGTGCTCAACAAACCTTTTCGTAAGCACTAAAAAACTCCACTCTCCCCACTTTTTTCTCTGCTCTCATGTGCGACTACGGAAAACATTACATTTCACAAAAAGTAGACACTTTAGACAGGAAATGCTACATATAAGGCACTGGGTACAAGTGGAGAAGTGTATTTAAGCCAGAGTTCAGCTTCTAACCATACCTTGAATCAATTATCCCAGCTCGTACCACTCATAGGATACAATCTGTGGTCAAAGTGGTCTGGAGCCAGAGTGGCAGCTTCTGCATCCAGTGGCTGGTATATACTGGAAGGGACTATGTAGAATGGGGACTGCCAGCATGTCATTGTCAAAGGGCATGACCTGGCTCAGAATGACAAGTGCACAGTGCTTAATTTGAGCCAGGTGTTTCCAGTGCTTGGCACCGGCACTTTGTTGTCAACACCGGTTCTTATAACAACCTGCCACATGGTGGCGCGATTTATCTGCTTTTGTGAGGAGCACAACAGTTGTTTAATAATTAAATATACATTAAAATCACTAATTCCTGCAACCCAAAGCTATAAAAATAACTTGAGCAACATTTGGCAAGTCAATATTAATGACTATTTAAAGTCTGAATTGCCACACTTGTATGAGTGTAATGGTAAGTTGTGATGGTACTGTCATTGGCAGCGCTAGTGGGGGCAATCGGTGGGGCAAGCTGCAGTGGCCTACTGACAAGGGCCCTGGCACGTATTCTGTTATAAATTAAGTACTGGTTGTGTGTGCCGAAAGGATGTAGGCAGTAATTGTGGGGGCAATAATGATGGGTGCAGAGCACGCCCAAAGGTCACATCATGCACTCTGAGTGTACTTCCAAAGATGAAGACTGTGTGCCAAGGGGTCTAAGGGCATGAAGCCTGGAACCTTGTGATCCTGGGCAGAAGCTTGTGTGGCACGTTCTGTGATTAAGGGAGAGGGCACAGGGTGAAGTTATCCGGCATCCTCTTCATGCAATGCCCACAATACGTGACCAAAAGATGGTTTCACTGGGTATCGCCTGTGTAGGGCTTGATGCACACTGCCAACAACCATGCATGTGATGTTGTTTCTTTCTCCAAAATGGGTTAATTGGATAAATATTTCGTAAAATGACCCAATAAATTTCCATAAAAGTTCAGATGAAAGAACATTATGGATACAATCCAAAAAACGCACACATCTTTGCTAATTGCCATATTAAAACTCCTGTTCGCGGCCTCAAATGTTAATTAAAATTTCCTGTAACAAACAACTCATGGGGGCAAGTTTGTTTTGCCTTCTTATGCTACTGAGAGCCAATAGGGTGCTGGGTTTAATAGGTACAGTCTCACAGCCCCTCCCTTCCCATTAAGAAATGTATTACATTTCGTACACCCAATGATCTCGAAGACAAAACCTTTTTTTGAGATTCCTCCTTTCTGCTTCCTGCTTCTATCTGCTGATTCTAAGAAACTGACTAACAGCCGGGCTTGAACTCTGCTGCTGCCTTCCCACCTCCTAAGAAATCTGCAGCTCATGATAAGGGTGTTTTTCATTTTCCTTTCCTCACAATTATCCCAAAGAGGTTTTGCACTTCCAGCATAAGGGAGAGCAAAAGCATTCCTGCAGCCATCAATGATTAGATCTATTTTGTTAGGGCCAAAGATCTGATTCAAGGACAATTCACGGTACTTAAGAGAAAACTCCTAAGCACACCTGGACAGACTGCACTGGGGAATACCGTCAGCCACGATGCAGCTGACATTTATGACACTAGACCGGCCCCTTAAGACTTACGGTTTTAAATACCAAGATCATAGGAAATAACCATCATTTATTAATGCATTCATCCCCCTGATCCGTAGTCTCTCTCATGCAGCGCTGCCGGGTCTGGTGGCTCAGTGGACTAATGCGTCCACTGCAGGGGCCTGTGTTCGACCTCATGGTCACAGGTTCAGATCCCAGCGGGTCCACTCAGCCTTTCATCCATCTGAGGTCGATAAATTGAGTACCATTGAGTTGGGTAACAATGAACATCTGTTATTCAGAACCAAGAGACCTCTGGGTGAACGTGTGCTTTACAAATACACATGTTATGTTAAGCGCTGTATTCTCATTTCTAGCGAAACCTTGACTTGTAGATCTACAACTCCGTTTTCCTGCTCCACACTCAAGCGGACTATTCTGTAAAGTAAAGGCTAGCTCCCATTAGCTGAGTGGAAAGAGATACTCTATAAATTGTTGGTTATCACCAAACTTACAACAGGACGTGCTACGCGCTCACCTACAGCAAATCACTCCAGACAGAACACCTAAAACACCTCGCAACCATGTACACCCTACTAAATCACCACAGGCAAATACAGATACAAACAGGTATATCAGCCAGACCATGGGTATCGCAAAGAAATAAACCAGAACATGTGCAAGCTGTTTAACATACCCATCTGATCACACCAATCAAACACCAAGAACATACTCCCACAAATCAACAAACAAGACACCTTTAGCTAGCAGTGGAATAGACCCATACAAGCTGCTGATGCCACATCAGCACAAGCTCCATCTCTACATGGCTGCAAGGTCACACCAATGGCAGAACGGGTACTAAACAAATGCTTCTGACATAACAACATATGATAACGTAAATTAGAACATTGAAATGTTGATAGCTCCATTGAAGACAATGGAGTGGCTCCAGCAGTAGTGGCTGGCAGGGAACGGGGGTGGAGGGGTGGAGAGGTGGAAGGTGGGAGACAAAATAGAAAACAAAACACAGTTGTCTCCGCTTCTCCGCAGAGTCCTGGAAGCAGGCCGCACACTGGCTTCGCTAAGCCAATCGCAACACTGCAATGAAGCATTGTGATTTGTCTGAGTGCCATGGTTCAGCGCTCAGACGGGGACAGGGAGCCTGTGCATGTTCCCTACCAGGCTGTGCATTACAGCCTAGTGCGGAACATGCAAAGTGTGAATTATTTATTTATTTTTTTGGAAAAAAGTTTTATTGTGCAGAGAAAAGGTTACAAGCACGGGCCTACAACCGCCAGGGCCGGCCGCTAGTAGTTAAAGTGGTCAAACAGATCAAAAAACAATGACTGGCCCACAGGGGCTCCGCTATATTACAGTAGATCAGACTGCACATAAGGGAAGTCATGATACACACTTTTAATATAAATAACAACAAAAATAAAGAAAAACCAAAAGCAAGGCGAAACGACTTGAAATGGGCGTCGAACCACAGCCGGGGGAGTCCAAACCCGACCACCCGAGGGCGGTCAATAAAAGGAGGCTTGAGAGGGAGGAGGGGGGCCACGGGAGAACCAAATCTGTACTCCGAAGTACGAGATAGGCAAGGAACCCTCAAGGATCAGGGGGACGAGGCAACCCCAGACGTATCCACCAGGGGGGGAGCACAGATAGACCCGCGATACACGTTCCACTGCCCCCAAATTCTACCCCATGCCCCCGGTTTACCACGAGCCACATACACAGTTTTCTCCCTGAACATGCACAAGTCCATGTTCTCCTTCCATACGGACACGGTGGGAGGCCGTTGGGAACCCCAAAGCTGCGCTATATCTCTCTTTGCGATCATGTTCCCCAAGGCCGGCCACCGAGCCTGAGCCGCATTATAGTCATTGGGCTCCCATACATTCAGAACACAGCGACGCACCTCCGGCAGCAGAGCGACCCCGGTGACTCGTCTCATAACATCATGCACCTGGCGCCAATATGCCGCCACCTCGCGGCATTCCCATAGAATGTGGAGAAAGGTGGCACTGAGCCCGCAGCCACGCTTACAGAGTCCGTCGTCAGAGAACCCCATCGAGACCAAGCGGGGGCCCGTCACATAAACACGATGGAGAATCTTAAGCTGGACCAGACGGAGACGGGCCGGGATGGCCACCTCCTTAGGGGATGACAGTGCAGTCTGCCAGTCCTCGTCGTCCAACTCCACCCCATCTCCCGTCCATGCCTCCCGAAGACGCACCAAGAGGTCAGCCCGATTATTTATCAGTTTTTTGTAAATCAAGGAGATAGTACTGTCGGGGACGTGACCATCGAGTATGCGGTCCTCGAGAGGCGAAGAAGCAGGGACCGTGGTCCCCTCCCCAAAGACCGAGAGCAGGGCGTGCCGAACCTGTACATAACGGAAGAACTCTCTTTCACTAAGCTCGTGCTCGCTCTGGAGCGCCGCGAAGGATTTAACCGCACCTTTAACCCATAGGTCCCCCACTCTGCTGATGCCGATCGTGTCCCAGTGCTCGAAGCCTTTCGTTGTCCAGAGGCTTCCCAAGCGTTCTGAGGCGAATAAAGGAGTGGCACACGTTAAACGCTCACTCCAGCCCATCGCTACGTTCGCCGCCTTCCACACACGTACCGCATCCTAGTAGGGCCCGTAAGGGTCCTACCAGCGGATCGAGAGTAAAGCGCTCTGTTGTAGTTACCGCCGGGAAGCAGGAATTTATCCATCTCATATGCCAGGTTCAAACCAGGAGCGTACGTAGCATGGTTAATGGCAGACAGCTGGGAGGCCCAATAGTACCGTCTAATATCAGGAAGCGCGATGCCCCCGTCATACCAGGGGAGAGTCAGCTTTGCCAAAGCGATACGCGCTCGCCCGTCCCAAACCAGTCTCCTCTGCAAACTCTCCACTTCCCTAAAGTAGGCCGCCGGAATGACATCGAAGGAGTTCTGGAGTGCATAAAGAAATCTGGGAAGGGACATCATTTTAAACAGCGCCGCGCGACCAAGTGGAGACAAGGGCAACTTACACCACCGAGCCGTATCCGCCCTCAAACGCCGGAGTGGAGACAGGAGATTCTGCTCATAGCGGACCACCGGATCCAACGAAACGTACACCCCCAGGTATTTAAAGCCGGACTGAGATATTTGGAGCGGAAGCCGAGGCGGCAAGAGAGGAAGGCCACCAGAGATAGGATACACACAAGATTTGGACCAATTAATTATCAGACCCGAATTTTTCCCGAAGGAAGTAAGGACATCAAAGAGAACATTGAGCGCCTTCCGCGGCGAGGTGAGATACAAGAGAATATCATCCGCGTACAATGAGACCCGATCCTCGAAGCCCGGGGCCCACCGGAGGCCCCTAATCGAGGGCTCCCAACGGAGCCAGACAGCGAGCGGTTCCAAGGCGAGAGCAAAGAGCAGCGGGGACAACGGGCACCCCTGCCTAGTTCCCCTCCCGAGAGCGAAAGGCCGAGAAACCCGCCCATTGACAACAACCTGGGCCATTGGTCCAGCATAAAGAAGCTTCACCCAGCTAAGAAATCCCTCCCCAAAGCCAAACTTTGCCAAGACGGCCCAAAGGAATGGCCACTCAATGGTGTCAAAGGCCATCATGGCGTCTAAGGAAACCAATACGGCCGGTTCAGAGAAGTACTCCGCCCTAGCGAGGACGCCGTGCAAACGCCGTAAGTTGAGGGCGGTATTACGATGAGGGATGAAGCCGCATTGATCCGGATGTATCAAGTCACATATAACGCTCAGCAAGCGATTAGCGAGGACCTTAGCAAGGATTTTGGGTTCGGCATTTAGTAGGGAAATAGGCCTATATGAGGCACAGCGGTCACGTGGCTTACCATCCTTGGGAATCACCACTATAGTAGCCAGACGCTGGTCGTCGGGAAGGGAACCCCTCTCGAGCGACTCCTGAAACATATGACGGAGGAAAGGAGCGATTTTATCCGGGCGTAATTTATACAGTTCAATCGGCAGGCCGTTGGGGCCCATAGCCTTACCCGAGCGAAGGGAGCGAATCGCAGTAGCAATCTCGTCGACAGACAAAGGGGCATCCATCAGCTCGCGGTCCTCGACGGATAAGCCGGGCAGGGCAATATCCCGCAGCAGAAGACGAGAGTCGTCCTCATCTCTATCAGACACCGGGGAGTACACAAGCCCGGAGGTGGTCAGCAAAACACTCCACAATCTCACCAGGTTCAGTCACACACACTCCATCCGAAGCCCGAAGCTCCGGGACCACACGATTCACTCTCTCCTTCTTGTCCAACCAGGCAATCAGCTTACCCGCCTTGTCTCCGGCATCATACAACCTACCCTGCTGCTCCCTATACAAAGTGTGAATTATTGTTTGGCCGACCCAAGACTTGGATTATGCAAACCACTCCTCCTCCTGTGCCACCAGCGCAACCCAGCCCAGCCCGCCCTGGCCCGCCCTAACACAGCCCAGAACCTACAGAAAATTTTTTTGCATAACTTTATTATCAATGTATTTTTCCTGCTCTGAGAGCAGTGCAGCGACGCTCCTCCGCCTTAGCGGAGGAGCCGCCCCAGGGCTTCGGGCTTATAATGGCTGCAATATGCCTATTGCTCCAACATTTCAATGTTTGTCTTTCCGTTTCGCCCTTTTGAGGTCGAGCCTAGCAGCGCGCATGCGCTTCTCTGCCAGGCATGATGTTTTCACTACATTGGCTTCAAGCCAGCACATCTCTTATCATAGGTTGTTCCGTGTGTCTTTCTAAATTCCTTACTTTCGAATGGTAAATCGTGCCCATTTGTCCCTCCTTTTGGTCTGTCGCTCCCTCCCATAGCGACTGGCCCTGTTACAGGGCTCAATTGGCGTCTATCCATTTTAGATAGTTTCCCACGCAATTTTTTCAGATTGCCTGCCTCCTGTTCTGGAAATGTTGCAAATGCATGCAACTGACCAGTGTTACGACTTTCCCCTCCAACCCACCGTTTACCAGTGTGTTCTTCCCTTTGCACCACCCTCTATCCCGTCCCTGTTATCAAATAATAATCTTTTTTTTTTTGTTTAGTGGTTGGGCTTCTTTTAGTAGGATATGGCAGCAGTTTTTTCGGACTGCATTTGGTGTGCCTTGGTGCACATTACATGTTCCTGGTAATGTGGTTTGCGTGTTACAAAGACCAGACGGCCCAGTGACAATGGCGTCTTAAACATATTCTTCTACTACAGGTTGATAATGGTGATGTAAATTTGTGTTTATTATTGGAAAGCCTGCAACATTACCTATTGTCCACTGATGTACGTGTATGCTTGCTATTGGTCACACTTCTTGCATTAACAACTTTTCCCATCTGTAAATTTTGCTTTTCAGTGAAAAAAAATAAAAAATAAAGTTAAAAACAAACATATTCTTCTAGAAGGTGAGATGGGTTCTGCCAGCGCAGGCTATCCTTCCAAGCAGTGCCTGGCACAGGGTGAGGCTCATGGGCTCCCGCCGCTCTTCACTTGCCGTCTTTGCACAAATAACTCCGCCCCCTCGTGCTTTGCATTAAGATTATCCTCAAGCACTGCCTTTAATATGCGAAAGGACCAGTGCTGTGATAGCACATGTTTCAATAGTGCAAGGTGAGGCATAAGGCGCACTGGATTGTGTGAGTTGGTTGCCTCAGGAGATGCTTAGCTTTCACTTATGAGCTACAGAGTCTGGGTCACTGAAGTTCGAGTTGAGCACTCACAATGATAGAATGTTAGAAATGTGACTTTACTGGCTAGCTCCCTTTCACCCAATTTTCGTTTTTATTAACATTAATTACGTTTCGCTCGCTTGGAGATCCATTGTTCCCATTCTGTAAACAGGGCTGTAAATCTTGTTCTTTATGTGGTCACAAAAGTGGCAGTGATCGGAAACCCGCACATGTCTGTGCGAGATGCCTGTACTGTTTTTTTTTACTTTTGAAATGCTGCAAATAGCAAGGGGCGCCGTGTTTCAACCTTCACATTATTGGAATGGGCTTGGTTTTTAAGGTATGTAGTAATTTTGTATCACATCACGTCCATTAGCTGAGGCGGAGCAATGCGTTATTATGTCTCGGAGCCTGACATAAGTGTTGGCACACAAGGGGCCTAATTTAAGAGGTTCTGACGTATGGCAGCGCAGCAAGGAATCTTGGTGCGCTGCCCTACGTCAAAACACAAGGTCAGGAATGCGCCTATCTATGAGATACAGCGCTTCCTGTGCTTTTCTCCAGAGCTGGTGCACTGTGGTTTCAGCGATTCTTCTTTCTATGCGTGCTGCAGAATGCAGCGCACATAGCAAACGGGAAAAACAAGGAGAAATGAAAACACTTCTCCTCTATGCACCTCCCTAATCCCACACCCCTGGGGTGGCGTTAGATTCTGACGCATTTCCAGGTTTGCGATTGCTCATAAATCTGGGAATGGTTGAGATTCCACGGGTTTTACGTGGGAACACCCACAGCAACATCCATGGATCGCCCCTTTCACGCAGTGTTCAGCGTGAAAGGGGCACATGTTTTTACAAGGCCATGAAAAGCCACGTAAAGTGGTTATGTAGCCTTGTAAATATGCTAGGGCACATTGCGCCACCGGAATATCAAATAAGTGATGTTCTGGCGGCGCAAAAGAGCTCAGAAATAAGGTCCATAGTGTACATGTGGCTGAGAAAGAAAATACACTGGGGCAGATTTACAATAACTGACGCATCCCTGCATATCAGCAGGGATGCGCCAGTTATTGTGCGTCACGGCTCCGCCACCATGGATGCGCCGCATTTACAATGCGGCGCACCATGGGGCAAAAAACGGACAGATGTGTGACGCATCTGTGCCGTAAAGGCAGCGCATTGCTGGAGTTGCGTCGCAAGCGCGACGCAGCTCCAGCAAGGCTCTGGGGTGCCCTATCTCCACAATGCTGCGTCAATCCTTACACCTGCTTCAAGCCGGCGCAGGGTTTTGACGCAGCATGGGCTCAAAAGTGACTGAGTGAAATCTTGTAGATTTCACTCAGCCACTTTTAAGGGGCGTTCCTGCGACGGAACTCCCCCCCCTGCACAGGAACGCCTACTTCTGGCGCAGGGCTTTACAACGTGACGCATCTCCCAGATGTGTCACGTTGTAAATACCCCGCAGCATGGCGCTGGTTTTGCGCCGGCGCTGCGTCACAACAGTGACGCAACGGCGGTGTAAAAGAGGCGCAAGGGGTTTGTAAATCTGCCCCCCAGTTTGCATTGGAGAAATTTAAGTGCATCTCTATTTTGAAAATATTTGTGTATTTATTTATATTTGATAAGATGGTCCTTTATAGTTTTTGGGGTCACAAAAGGCTTTTATCATCTTTTGCATTTACTGCGACAAAGCTAGGCTCCTTGGTCCATTGAATGGTCCTTTTTTCAGTTCTGTTTGTACGGCTTCGACTGTAGTGCATTGGCAAGACTTGTCTTATATGCATTTGAGAGAATATTTTACTCAGGGCAGCAAATAAGTGCGGCTATTTAAAATTTAAGCTGCACAAAACTGACTCACCGTTCTCCAGCAGAAATATATGTGAGACACATTTTTAAGGGCTGTTTTGCAACAGACTGCTCTTAAACAGCAAGCTGACCAGATAGCGATGGTATAATGTACTGAGGGGCATATTATCAAGAAACGGCGTTAAAATTATCGCCGCTGTAGCGGCAGAAAACTGATGCTAAAGCGGCGATAATGGGCTTGATAATATGCCCTTGAGAATTCCCATAGAAGCCCATGTTGTGGTGTGAACATGGGCTTCTATGGGAATTCTCTGCGGCATATCATCAAGCCCATTATCGCCGCTTTAGCAGCAGTTTAATGCCGCTAACGCGGCGATAATTTTAACGCCTTGCTTGATAATGTGCCCCTTAATCTGATGGGAGGTAATTGTGTAGTCTAGAACTCATGACGAAGATTGTACAGCCTTCATTAAAGATTGATTTAAAAATAGTCCCTTCCGTATCATTCATCTTTACAAACGGGGGGCTGCGAATATGAGGTCTGTTTTTGCTGATGTACAGAGGTATGAGCATTGAGGCCTCACCATCGCCTCTGACTAATAGCACTTAACTACATATACTCTGTGTCACTCACGTCAGACATATATAGGACTGACTTCCTTCCAACTGTACAAGGGACACTTCTATTTTTGCATTAGAAAATATCTGCTAAGACATTTGAATGAGTGAGTGTACAATTATGTGGCTCGCTGCGTGCTGTTTCTTGGCAGTAACTTTGTCAGAATTCACCGCCAAACATGACTAAATAAAAAGAAAAGATTCAAGGGCGCAGAAGAGATGAGAAATAATTTAATAAATGTTCTGAACCTGAAGCAGAAGGATTCCTGGCGGATAGCCAGGGAGATAGGCATTCCAAACATTTGAGGGTATACACAGTAGAACAACGCTCTATCGACCTGGAGTTATGCAAAAGGCAGTTTCCAGTGATAATGTTCAGAAGCACTGTAGTTTATTAAAAAAGGCATTGGAGATCTATTTTTGTGTGTTACCTGGGTTTTTCCTCTCAAGGCTGGCACTTCCCTCTACCACTTGAAATGTGAACCCTCCAGTTATTACCCTCCAACCTAGATCATCTCAACAGGTGGCACAGACAGTGTTGTAGGTCTTGCCTGCTGACAGCACAAATTCTGTCGCTACAACTGGTATTAGTTACTATAAAGGGCTTTGAGCCCGCCCATTGCTTACCATTCATTGGCTTTGTTGTCTTTCTTATTTGCTGCCACCTCATTTGCCAGCGTTTGCAAATGTCACTTCCTGTTCAACAGTTTGGAGCAGTGCCCAAGTCCTGCCTGATTTACTTTTAATAGTGTTCTTCTGCTGTCAATCCACAGCTTTCTAGACTTCAGGTATTATTTTATTCATACTTGCTCCACCAGCCCCTTGCTTCTTCTCCTCCAAACCCACCCGTTGTGTTGCTTCTTCACCTCCCAACCCACACCCTTGTCTGTGTTGCTTCATCCTTTCCATCCGCACCCTCCTGTTGTCTGTGGCCTTCTCCCCACCTGTCCTATAGAAAAACAAGCTCAATGACGTGGGTTGCGCTGCCCGTGTCATGATGCTTTTTAAAAAAAATTACCATCACGTTCCCTACCATGATGTCAGCCTTGTCTGTTACCTCCCATTGTCCGTCTTGTCACCTCACCTGCCAGAAGAAAAAAAGTGTAGTGATGCAGGCAGCACTGGCTGTGCCATAGCTCCTTTTTTCTAACTTTACTTTTAGCCATGCTGCATAACCATGCTGCTGTACAACGTGACTAAAATAAATTGGCAAAGCCAATAACTCTAGCATAGTCACCAAGACACAAATCAACTCCACCAAGCATATTTACCTCCACATAATACCACTCAGCACAATATAATTCAACTTCACATATTAACACTCTACACACTACCACATAATTACACACTGCCTAAAAACTAACTATACCAAATTCCAAAAATCCACATAAAACACCCCACACCATGCCACATAATTACATCTGCATAATTTCACTCCAAGTCACACAGTTTCAAGCCACACAATTCAACAACACATTTGCATTCCACACCACATAATTCAACAACAAACCACATAATTCTAGTCAACTACATACTTATATAACATACCACATACATCCAATACAAACCAAATATGTGTAAATACATCGTAACACAAAATTTTACAGAACACCACGTATTAAAATTCCACTACATACCTCTACACAACACAATTTAACATTCCACATAATTCCACTACATAACACACAGTTCCACAAAACATATCTTCCAGTACACTCTAATACACCATACTTACTATCCACATAATTCCACTGCACACCATGCCACAAAATTCAACTACACAAATACAATCCACACCACACAATTCAACACCACACAATGCCACAGCTAACACTTTCAAAACAAACCACACAATTCCACTACACATCACATACATCCACTCCACTCCATAACACACAGGTAAAAGACATTTACATTTACAACACCAATAGCTCTAAGTCTCACAAATGCAAAACCTATTGCCATTGCCAATGGTTGTACATAACTGGGATTTCATCCAATTGTTTGAGTCTTGCTTGTGCACAGAACGTTGAATTTGCTAAGGAACACTTGTGACCCGTGCTCTGAACACACCACATACATACTATCTACACAACATAATTCCACATCACAAAAAACAGCACACTACATAATTAAACTACACTCCACAACACAAAATACAATATCACATAATTACTCTCAATAACACAAAATCCCACTCCCCATAATTTCTAATCGCTAAATGCCACATAATTTCTATCCACATAATTCCAATACACACCACATACATCCACTCCAAAACACATAAGTAAAAAACATTTACAATGCAGATATTTCTGACTCTCGCAAATGTCAGACCTATTGCATTAACATCACAGGAAAAAGTTGCCAACTTTCTCAAAAAAATGCACTGAACTTTTTTTAATGTTAATTCTATTTTTAATAAGGTCTTTCAGTTATACATAACCTCATTTTAATTATAGATACGGTAACAAAAATGCTTATAACACTTTTTATATTATAACTTTGCAGCATGCTGCACACAAAACACACTACTCTACAAAATTGCTTAAACACATTAGCAAAGCCAAAAGCTCTGGCTAAACCCATATATGGCTTTAAGGCTATAATAACGCAATTTTTCATAGTTAGCAATCTTTTTGTCACTGTTCCAATAACAAATACACTATCTGTTTTGCTAATAACTTTAGTCTCTTACAATTAATCTGTATGAAATGTAATAGTGTTTCTAGTAAACAGACCTGACCTCTGTGCTAAATGTTTAGTTTGCCACAAATTACAGTCTTGTTTCTGTAGGTAATATCTAACCTCTACTAGGGGGCGTAGTACACAATGTCATTTGTCGTTGCTCCGGGTACAAGGTACTTAGGAGCACTCTTTGTGAATTTGCTGAATGACAAGCACATTGAAAGAACAAGCACTGGTGACTCCAATAGGTCAAGCTTGGAGTTTGAGTCCTCACTAAGATAAGAATGAAAGCCTCCTGCAATTAAAAACAAAACAGAAAAAATATTTGCTTTCTGATTCCAGTGGATCTATTATGTAAGGAATTTAATGTGTGTTGATTAAGTGTGCTTTTGTGATGCAAAATAGTCCCTCATTGCACTACACTGCAAGCACAACACTGGTGGAGGTGGAATGATTTTCGAAGGTGCCAACAGCAAGAGGTAATAGAGCGATACATATCTAGGAGAAGCTGAAGCCCACTCTAAGTATAAAGAATTTGTCAAAAAATTAGCTGTGCGGTCAAGCCAGACCTAAAAACACAGAGCAGACCATACAAAGTCAGGCAGTGACAGGATGGTGACACTTTTATCCCTACTACCACAAACAATATTGAAGTCAAATGAATACGATTTTTTAGTGCTTGTAGTTTTTTTTCCCTTGGCATATTATTCTTAAAATATCAATTTATTATTTTTCCATGTAGTACAAAGTTGTGCTTATCACAAGGATGCAGCTCGTTGGTACCACCGCAGGGTGATGCACCAAAAAGCAATACAAAAATTGTGAATTCCAGGCTTGTGACAAAATGTGGTACACGAAGAGGAAGCAGAAAACTTTCCCGCTCATGCTGGCTTCCTGTTTTGTACTGCAAAAAAAAAGTCAGTTGTGTTTTTTTATAAAGCATGCACAAACGCCAAATTACCTTAGCACACCAAGCCGCCCTTGGCACCTGAACATACAGTGCAAGATTATATATGTTACGCAGTTGTGCTGACGTACACATTGGCGTGGGTCTGAGTTTATAATACAAATCTGATGTAGATAACACACAAAGAAATAGATAAATAGTCTCCATTTGAGAGTTCTCTCTTTTTGATTATTACATTAGCAACTTCCCATCACTTGCCCCATCATCACGGGGCCGTTCGTGGGAGAAGAGTGCTTCACACACAACCACAACATAGAAGATGTGTCACTTAGTGGTTTCAGTGGTGTGCTGGTGCAGGAACAATTTTTCAATAATTCTACTCTTCCCATCCCCCCAATTATTTGAGATCACTTGTGGTTCAGTTTGTGATAGCTTGGGTCTACTGTCTGAGTTTGTGTTGACCTGTGTATGTATTTCCTAATGCCTGAATGTGACTGTGCCAATGGTTCCATGTGCTTTCTGAATCCATGTGTGCCCGAGACTGTGTCTCCAAGTGCCTGTGCCACCCATGTCCATTGTCGCTCCATTGGTCCTTGTTCTCATGTTCCCCAGTGTCAGAGCTTTCCTTTGCCTGTGTCTCATTGTGTTTATCTTTGCATGCCTGACACTATCAAGTGCATATATCTCACTTTACCCATATTTTTATCTACGCAACCACATGGCAAACTCTTCCAGTGCCCGTACCTCCTACTATATCTCAGAGGGTTTGGGAGCTCCTCTGTCGGTATCAATGTCTCAATGTGTCCCTGGCTCCCCATGTCTCTCTGTACCTATATGATTTCTTGTATTATTTGAAAAAATAACGGTCTCAAGTTATAATCCTAAAACAATCAAACTCTTGGGTGATGCTTTTGATTATTATTTATATAAAATGGCACATATTATCTTGGCCAAAATGTATTCTGAGACCACTGTGGTGTACATACTGGAAGAGTATTTATTTGAAAGAAATGTTAGGGATTTTAAAAAACTGTTCCATAAAATTCACTATATGTTGTAGCTAATGATAATTTCAGTTATTGCCAACAATGGGAGATTCGGATGACGATGCCAATGTTTTGTAAAGCTATGAAGAGGAGATATATATTCTCATCCCCCCATTTTCCAACACCAACCTTCTAAGTAGGGGCAAGATTTCTCTTTTTCTCACTATCTTTTCAAGCATCTCCAATTAAGTTAGTATATCTTCAACTGGCATCCTGTTTCTAGATGTTTCAACTTGTTCTCAATAAAATTGTAGTAGATCACAAGATCCCAAACCACGAGCAGTGGTCTCGACTGCTCCAGCTTAAAGAAAGAAATAGCGCTCGGAAGCTCGGAGTAACAACGCATGTAACAGGGGCAGTCCTTGAAAATAGGCGGAGCTTTTAGAGTCCATATCCTGAATACAGCAAGTCACGATTAGGTGAGACCTAAAAAGCAAAATGGGCAGGATGGCACACCGTCAGCACTCTTTTCTCTGCACTTGCATATGCACATATTAACTCCTTAAAGAATACTTACGGTATAGGTTGTGGTGTTTGAACCCACATACGTTGTAGATTAGAATATAATTACAAACACAGGGCCAGATTTATTTCCTGGCTGACAGCCCGTTCTTTCGCCAGTGCAACAGAGTAAAATACTGCATTTTCCTGGTGAATGCACCGCCAGCCTGATTTATAAATGGCTGCCAAGCTGGTGCATTTATAAAGCACTGACAGAAACGCCGTCACGGCGGTTCCTGTCAATGCTTTTCACTGTTTGGTGCAGGGCCCTGTTAACACGAATGAGTCTTGCACCAAGCCCTTTTTGTTTTTATTTTCAAAAAGAAAGTCCTGAGGCAGGTTTTTACTTTTGAAAATATAAAAGATAATGCCCCCTCGCCATGGGGCGGTTCCTGTCAATGCTTTTCACTGTTTGGTGCAGGGCTCTGTTAACACGGATGAGTCTTGCACCAAGCCCTTTTTGTTTTTATTTTCAAAAAGTAAATCCTGAGGCAGGTTTTTACTTTTGAAAATATAAAAGATAATGCCCCCTCGCCAAGGGAGTCATCTCTCATGACGAGCCGGGCGTTATTTCTTTTTTACTGTCCCTTATCGCCATAGTTTGCCTGGCATGGACGGACAGTAAAAAAATGGCTATATGTCCGCCCATTCTAATTGGACGGACGGTCATATAGCAAACTCTCCGAAGGCCTTTACTTAGTCAGACCGTCGGAGGAGTTTGTCCAAGGCATTAATGGAGTAATCACTGCTGTGGCCAAATTTAAGGTTGTCTCGCATCTACATCAGGCAGGTGGACCACTATGTTCTCATGGAGGGACCTTCGCCAACATATCAATCAGGCCCATAGATACATAAGACGTGTATAATTTAAATGATTTCCTAACACTTTGTGATGGGCGTGCATTGCAAAAGAGACTCAAATCCAGTGCAAAGGGTTGTAGTGGGATTTACTTTTTAACACAAATCATATTTTGCATTGGAAAATTGCCTAAAGCAAAGCAAACTAGTACTGTGGATTAAGGGAGCATTCAATGCACGGGGCAAAGGAGTTCTTGTGCAACCATGCATGGGTTTTTACACAAAACCATCGGGCATATTATCAAGCCAGGCGATAAAATTATCGCCGCTTTAGCGGCAGAAAACTGCCGCTAAAACGGCGATAATGGGCTTGATAATATGCTCTACTGAATTTCAATTGAAGCCCATGTTAGACGTCCTTCACATTTAACATGGGTTTCAATTGGAATTTCATAGAGCATATTATCAAGCCCATTATCGCCGTTTTAGCGGCAGTTTTCTGCTGCTAAAGCGGCGATAATTTTATCGCCTGGCTTGTTAATATGCCCCATAATCTTCTAACATTTGTAGACTGTGATTTGTGTCAAACAATTACACCTACCTAAGTCAGGCTTAACAGTGTAGCATCATTTAAAAGTATTTTCCACAACTTTTGCACCTGTGCTACACTGTACAGTGCACATTAGAAATAGGAAAAGTATTAAAGCATAGATTTTGTCCTGGAAGTGTGTCCTTCCTGCTCAAAACCTATGCTTCATAGAACTCACACACCCTTGCACTATGGTACACGGGTGTGTGCATTAGCACATGGCAGCCTAAACTGCTCCAGCACTGGGGGGAGAAAAACAGAGCCAAGCAAGCATGTTGATTGCATATGTTTTTGCTACTACATAAATGACCAGTAAATGCATTATGTGTTACAATAACGACATCTTAAGAATAAAGTTATGGAGGCTGATGATTTCTGACCAATTTTTTTAAACATATATTTTCAGGTTTGTGGTCCGACTACAGTATAAACAAATAGTAAGTCATCGAGGACATAAGTGACATTTCAATGAAAATATCCTTGGTTTATATCGCTTTCTCTTGGGAATTGTTCTTAAGATAAAGTAGGAAATAAAAACAAAGAAAAACAGCCATTTTTTCAAAGTCCTTTCCTCAAACATCACTTTACACCTTGCATTCTTTGTCATAAGTTATCCTTGCCCTCGATGTCAAAAAATCACAGCCATCTTTGAGTGTTTTCCAAACAACTTATTTCAGCGAATACTACACAAAGAAAAACACTTTCTTCATTGGTCTCTAGAATTTAGGAAGCCAGGAATGCTCAAGAACATTAGTTAATGGTAATCGAGGCACATTGCATTACTTCAGTTTTCAAAGTTTTTAGTGTTTCAAGTAAGGTTTAAGTGCCTGTTTGTGAAGTAAACGTTGTTGAAAGGGGAGTGAGAATACTATTGCTGAGTGACCCAAACCAATCCATGTCAAATACAGATCAACACTTCCAACTTCAACTAAGAACCATTTCCCCAAATGAAACAAATGACAGATGTGCATCCTTGTATGCTGAGGTGAAGCAAAGTGCCTTGAAACATCTTTTATTATAGCATGAAGTAACAAAATGATGCCACAAGCATCACCGCTTAATTCTATTGGTCAGTAAATTTAAGAGACTTTTTTTAAACACTATCAAACTGTCAGATGCAGAAGCTTTTTGGGTCAAAGCCTACCAGACAGAACAGCTGTCTGGTTGGTAAAGACGTGTTGGAGACATTCTGAAAGTTTCTGTGGGAATGCATTCCGCCTATTGCCTACCATTGGCTTTGTGGTTTGTAACTCACATTTGCTTGCTTCCTATTTGGTGGCTTTATTTGTTTTAGGCTGTCCAGAATGTCTTTGTACCTCCAGTTGAGCATTGAGTACTTACCACCTCTCTTACTAGCTCCATTTATTCTTCCATGAGTGCTAGCTTTCTGCAAACAGGCCTTTAAATCTTGTCTCATCTTGTCACATTTGTTGTGCATTCAAAGACAGAGGTCAAATGTCAGGTTCTGTCTTCTGTGAAAAGCTGGTGTTTAACTTTTACTTCTCTGACTTCAAAGTGTGATTTATGTGACACTCTATGACACTCTACTGCACTGTACTCTATGCCACTTTATTTCACTCTATGCCACTTTACTCCACTCTATGCCACTCCAGTCTATGACACTCTACTCCGCTCTATACTGCTCCACTCAGCGCCACTCTACTCCACTCCACGATTCCCCACTGTACAAACTTGCACTCTATGTCGCTCCACTCTGCAACACTGTACTCAAAGGCACTCCACTCTACTGCATTCAATCCTATGACAATGTACACCACTCCACTCTATAACACTTTACTCCATTCTACAACACTTTACTCCATTCTATGCCACTCCACTCTACTCCACTCACGACACTCTATTCCACTCTATGTCATTCCACTGTACTCCACTCTATGCAACTCCCTCTAATACACTCCACACCATTTTACTTCAAGCTATGCCACTACACTCTATGACACTTTACTACACTCTACGCTACTGTACTTGACTCTACTCCACTCTATGACACTCCAGTCTACAACATTCCACCCTATGACACACCACGCCACTTCCACTCTATGACACTCTACTCCATTCTACAATACTGTACTCCACTCTATGTCACTCCACTCTACCCCATTCTACGCTATGCCACTTTACTCCATGACACTTTAGTCCACTCAACGTGTGCTCCATGACACTTTACTCCACTCAACGCGTGCTGCATCCCATTGGGCGATGCAGCGCGTGCAACGAAATTCGTTTTATTAATGTTTTTCGTAACTTTCCTGAAATCGGCCGTATGCCGCATTTTGCAACCCCCCACCCTGCCCCTCCTCTGCGCCACGTCACTGCCCCGGTAAAACGCCCTACACGGGCCGTCGCTGCCTGGGAGCCTGTGTCAGTTCTCCATCCAGCTGTGCAACACAGCTCGGGTTGGAGAAATGCTAAGTGTCAGTGCTTCGTTTGAGCCGGTGGTTTCCGGTGCTCCGCATCTGCACTTAATTGGTTTCCGGTGCTCAGCACCGGCACTTAATTGTCAACAACACACTTATGACAGTCTGCCACATGGTGGCGCTGCTCATCGAATTTAGAGAAGAGCAGAACAACAGTTGTTTAAGAATACCACATACATTAAAAATTACTAATACCTACCTACCCAGCCATTCCTTTAGCTTTGGGGCCTGGAATAATCTGAACTGTCGCACTTCCAGGCAAGAGAGATGGTTAATAGTTGTTTTGCCAGGAACGACAGGGGCGATAAGAGGTGCAAGCTGCAGTGGCCTCCTGGTCAGGGCCCTGGCACTTATTATTTTGCAAACCAAGCACTTCTAAGTGTACCTGTCGGTTTTGCTGTGCTGAGACAGGTGGACAAACCGGCGTCGCACTTACAGAGCTCACCACTCCTCCATGCTGTTGACTCTCGTCACAATGGGCCTGCCCCGCCCTAAGACTCAGCTGGCTCTGTTATGAAATTAAATGATAATGAAATGGTTTTATTATCATTTTATTTTTCACGTTTGCCTCTGCTCGCTATCAGCAGTGGGGCTACGCTCCTCCGCCATAACGCAAGAGCCGCCTCTGCTTTGTGCCCTTTTGATTGGATGGCAGGTGCCTGAACTACAAAATCAGTGACGCAGAAAGTTGACAGGTCAATAAGTGCAGTCTGGTACAGAACATGCCATATCTCTCTCTTTGAATGTACATGCGACTAACACTTTCATTATATTATCAGCATCAAATGTAAGAAAAAAAATGAAATATAGCAGTTTGAGGCAAGCCCCACAGCACATAAGGTGCAGAGCGCTAGGTGGATGTTGTTGACTGTATAACATGGGCACGTCTTGCACACCATGTGCACAAGGTGCAGCAAAAACACAACCCCACCAGCTAGCTTTTACACAAAATCAAACACATGACACAGCCATGCCCCCCTTTTTTCATCATAGGATCAGATGGGGTTCTCAGCAACATAAGCATATTATGTACAAATAGAAAACCTCAATGTCCCTAGATTGTGAGCGAAGGGTGCAGGAAGACAAAACATCCAAAGACTTTCGTACTTCTATTTACTTTACGTATTTAGGGGCATATTATCAAGAAAGGGTGTTAAAATTATCGCTGCTTTAGCGGCAGAAAACTGCTGCTAAAGCGGCGATAATGGGCTTGATAATATGCGCTTGAGAATTCCCATAGAAGCCCAGGTTCTTGAGTGAACATGGGCTTCTATGGGAATTCACAAGGGCATATTATCAAGCCCATTATCGCCGCTTTAGCTGCAGTTTTCTGACGCTAAAGTGGCGATAATGTTAACGGCGTGCTTGATAATATGCCCCTTAGATGTTTTATTTGATGAAAACGTGTCACCTTTTGTGGGTGATTTGAGGCGAGGGGCATGCTAAATATCGTACACAATGGAGGTGGTGCTGCCAGCCTGTTTTAGAGATTAATATTATTCAGTGCTGAAGAACAGATCATTTGTTAACTTCAAAATTCTGAACATGTAATTTTATTAGTGCATACTGGCCCACGGGTCAACACCCAGCCAGGTAATCCACTGCAGGAACTGGCGGATGAGAGCTACGTGGAAAGCAATGTCAGGTAAGAATACCTCTTTCCACTGCCTTGTTCGAAGTGCTGTTAATGGCACTGGGCATGAAGAGGGAAGAGCGCAAGAGACAGAAAATGGACAGTCACTGCATAGCTCAGTAATAAAGCTAAACAATGATTAATCATATTCGGTGACCCTAACCTGAGACTCCCACCTCCGTGCAGCCTCAAATTCAGCGCAGAAAAGAGGTCCACCAGCAAACCCTGAGCCAATCCAGACACTGTTTCCTTGATGTATATGTTTGAAACAGCATGAGACCAGCTTTAGGATTGGCTAGAGCAGGGAAACACCACGCTCCTTAGGAGCCTGGTATAGCTGTGGCTGTGATCCCAGCTCACTAATTGCAGAGAGGGAGAGACAGCCTATCAAGTTTGCATGCTGGGAAGGACGGCGAAAGGCACACATCCAAGCTGACATGCATGCTTTACTGCACTTGGAAGGAAGTGACCCGTATGAGCCTGCAAAGCCCCACCCCTGCCCGACCTAACTCAGGAAGATAAGGCATCTACAAGACTGAATTAAAAACACCACTGCTGTGCAGCCCCCCCTTCCCCCCCCCAATTTTATTTAAACATTTAATACAGGGCCGGAGGGCAACAAATACAGGGTTCAACACCCTTCTGCCCTCATAGAGAAACTGTTACTGTTCTACTCTATGCCACTCTACTCCTCTCTACACCACTCTTATCCACTGTATGACACTCTGCGACATTCCACTTTATGACCCTCCACGCCACTCCGCTCAATGATACTCTACTACACTAAACTCTACAACACTCCACTCAACAGCATTTTACTTTACAACTCTTCAATCTAATCCATTCTACGCCACTGCACTTTACTCTTCTCCAGTCCACGCCACTCCACTCTACTCCATTCTACAAAATTTGACTTCACTCTATGCCTCTGCACTTTACGACACCCTACTCCACTCTACGCCTCTCCTCCTAACAATGCTCTTCTCCAATTTATACCACGCCACACTACGACAGCCTACTCCACTCGATGCCACTTTATGACTCTCTACTCCACTCCTCTCTATTCTACTCTCTACTCCACTCTACATCACTCCTCTCCACCACACTCTACTTTACTCCAATCTGCTCCACAACTCTCTACGACACTTCAGTCCAATCTAATCCACTGCACTCTAAGACACTCCTATCTTGTCTACAACACTCCACTCCTCTCTACTCCACAACAATCCACTCTACTATTTGAGACTTCCCTCTACAACACTCCACTCTATGACCTCCGCGACACTCCACTCCACTCAAGGCCACTCCACTCCACAACCCTCTATGGCAGTCCTCTCTATGACACTCTACTCCACTCTGCACCACTCCTCTCTATAACACTCCAGCCATGCCACTAACGTGTAGCTATGCTGAACAGTAGTCGCTGGTGTACAATATGACTACAACACATTGACAAACTCAAAATTTCTTATATAGGCGGAACCTATTGGCTTTGTCAATGCTTATTTATTTTATGTTTTTGTCCAAAGAAGATGGGAATAGTAAAGGAACGATGGTTTGCATTATGAGTGCATGCACTTAACTACTAACAGATGAGGCTATTAAGCACTGCTCTCACTCAAAGCGAGATACATGAGAACCACCTTAAGATATTTTGTTGGTTATTGTAAATAATCAATTCCTCTACTATGCTTGTTAGTCTGAATTTATTTTCCTTGAGAATATTAGATATGATCTTTTGCACATTATTTTTTAAGAAATCAGAAAGGGACTGAGGGAGTCACGTCTGGGTTTTTTTCAGCTCAGGGATTTAAATGGGAATCAACCATTTTGAAAAGATCACTGGAGGAGTTTTCAGCACTTAGGAATTAAAAAGAGTAGAATTTCTTCTTAAAGGAACTAGACTGACAAATCTCCTATGAAGTTTGCAATGCAAAGTTTGCAGAACTGGTTGACAGGGACGCAAGTCCTACCAATACTAATCCTTGTGGAAATTTACAAATGGCGTGATATACTCTGCTACTTATAGCACAAGCAAATACAAGAAAGGTTTAGATCAGATCAAAACAGTTATGTTATTGTGAATTTCTAAAGTGCACGTTCACCTGCAGGTCTCTTGGCGCTGAAATTAGTTATGGAGTGATCGATAACCGGAGGTCCAATCTAATTATGTGCTTGAGTAAAAAACCAAGTCTTCAGTAAGTTGCAAATGTGAAATAATGAGGACCATATAAAATCCAGATTAAAACCACTTCTCTATCCCAAAACAATATGGGCGAACAATGTTGGAGGCAATACCACCTTGACACATATACAAATTCCTGCAATCGTCAACAAATGAGCTCAAAGGCGATCAGCACTGAAAACAAATACACAGACGGGAAATGGTTGGAAACAGTTTGCTTATCAGATGTATACAAGATAATACCACACCTTTTAATGTTTAGCTTGCTGATACACACTCATATGCTTATCTGCATAAATCTATGAATCATAACAGAGTAAACCACACCCAGTAACCATGGATAAACGTCTTTCCCAAAAGTCATGTGATGTGGCTGGTCTATTGGCATCTGAATTGCTTCTTCAAATCCATGAACCACTTCCAAATGAAATTAGCATAACAAAACAAAGACAAGCATTTCAGACATCAGCTGATGGAAATGTGGGAAGAATATATTTGCATACTATGCACATTTTACCTACAGGATATAATTATTGAAGGTTTTACATCGCATGTACAATATTCAAAAGGTGACAGAGAGCTTTACACAAGTCCTGCCACGCCTAATCCTAGTGGAAATGTATAGATGCCATGATATACTGTGCTACTTACAACAAGAGCAACTACAGCACAAAGTTTAGGACACACAAAAACAGTTGCAAATAATGTGCAATACTGAGGACCATATGAAATCCACAATTAAACCACCTGCCAAACGCCCAAAAAACATGCTCACAAAAATGGAGAAGATAACACGTCTACATATACACAAAGCGTTGCAGTTTTCAGCAACTAAACACAGAAAAAGAATAGCACTGGAAACAAATATACAGACTAGAGTCACATTGTCTGGACCATCAGAGGGCATCATTCAGCAAGAGAAACAGCGTTTACAATGCTGGTAATACCACGCAGGTAGATAACAATACGGACGTTACATCGTCCGCGTTGTTACCACGCATGGCATTACATCGCAAGTCATTTCAACGACTTGCGCTAGATGGCCCCCAACACCAGGGAATGTGTTGGGTTTTAAATCCAACACCTTCCCTGCTGTTGCGCTAACTGGAGTTGGAATAGTAATTTAAACTATTCCTAAGTCCAGTGCGCCAACTAGCGCAAGTCATGAAATGACTTGCGATGCAACGCCATGCGTGGTAACAACGCGGATGATGTAACGATCGTGTTGTTACCTACCGCGTGGTAACACCACGCGTTGTAACATCATACATTCTTCAGCAAAGGTACAAGTTACACAGAGCATGCTACACAGTACATTCATATTAGATCTCCTTGAAAAATTGCAATGTGCCTCGAGCCAACAACAGTTAGGTCATGAGCAATACCAGGTCATGTCAAACTATTTGTTGTCTCCTTTCTGCTGGCTCCTTCCAGACAACAGCAGCATTCGATGTTTCACAAACTCAGGGGCATATTATCAAGGACGGCGTTAAAATTATCACCGCTTTAGCGGTTCACACCAGAACAATGGCTTCTATTGGAATTCTCTGCGGCATATTATCAAGCCCATTATCGCCGCTTTTAGCGGCAGTTTCCTGCTGCTAAAGCGGCAATAATTTTAACGCCGTCCTTGATAATATGCCCCTCAGTTTCCTTCATTTTGTTCATGTGGTTTGGAAGTGAGCGTGACCACCACACCACAGCACTTGAGATACCCCAAACCATCACCTAATAAGCAACTATAACTATAAAAGGCTAGCTGCCATGCCGGAGTCCCACATTTACCGCTGTGACATAGGCGGCCAGTGAAATCCCTGATATCAAATGCCAACATAATGCTGGACCTGAAGAAACATATAGGATTGCACACTGGAAGACAAACTATATAATACACAGATGTTTTGGCCGATTAAAATCCAGAATTATATGCCTTGATCCAGATGGTGGCAGGCAGGTGTTGTAGCAATCCGCACCCCAACATTTGAACACCCAAAAATGTTAATACCCTGAAATTCTACCTCATCCGGTTCTCCCACAGGTTGCATGTTAGGACACCCTCTTAGTCATCAATTAGCAGAGCTCAACAGTCCAAATAAATAATGGGGCCCAATAATTGAGTTCTAGATCAGTGGAAAGGTAATGGGTTTATCACATAGTTCAAAAGTAAGTGGTACAGAAAGCATGCCATGACAGCTCTAAGATGCACGATCGCACAGAGTATGCAACATCAGAAAGATTACAAGTCCCGAATGAGCCGCAACATCAACAAGAGTTCGGACAGCTTCCCTAGCGGAACAAGAAAGTATTTTGGCTCACCCCAAAATGAAGGGGGTCGTATACACTATACATACACACAACACATTAGAAAAACTGCAAAATCATTATGGTTTGGTCTGAGCACAAAACATCATCTCCCTAGCTAATCAGAATCTAGAGAAAAATGCACATCATTACATTAATAAATAAACACCATCCCATTTTAAAAAACATATTCGACATCCTCTATTAACCAATATGAAACTTTTAAAGAATGGAACTTTCAGCAAATGAATGGACTGGTATTTACCATGTAAGTCAGCGGAAAAGACTGTGACACGTTTCAAATCGAAGGCAATGTAACCATAACAGTGGAATAAAGCATTATACGTCAGCTCGACAGTTCTGTGTGGAAACCTAGAGATGGCTCAGTTCAAAGTATGCACTACAATAAAGTAATGTGTCATAAAACAAAACTACAGAAATACATTTGGTGAAAGCTAAGATACTCTTAAAGAATGCAAGATCAAGTAAAGCATTTGAAAAGTAAATAGGGACTCTTGAGAAATAAGTCCCTCTATTGCCTATTAATTACTTTAGTATAAGGTCCTGTAGCGACCACTTTTTAATTATTGCTGTTTCCCATCAATATAGTGAATTACAGTTTGTTGGCAGTGGCTTGGCTGCTAATATTTGTTTTTTTTAAATGCCTGAGACTAGTTCATGGTTCAAGTGCATTACAATTGGGTAAAGTAGATAATTCAAGTCACTAGACCCCTGGCCCCGCAACATTTTCAAGATTTATTGAGGTCTGCAGGAACAAGTGGACAGCTCACCTGTGTGGGTGCTGGGACTGCAACCTCCTTATTTTCTGCCGATTTTTATCATACTAGTAGGGTATGTTAGGGCCTCATTTATGAGAAGTGTCGCATCGCAGCATGAAAGCAGTGACGCAACACTTCTCAGTGCACCCTCCTTACAACACGAAAGATGCGTCATATTTACTGTATGACGCATCATGTCGCAAGGAATGACAGATGCGTCAGTATTACTGACGTATCTGTCGGCGCAAAAGTGGCGCATTGCTGGAGTTGTGTCGGAAGTGTCATGCAACTTCAGCAATGTTCCTTTCACATGGAGCAAGCCCCATGTGAAAGGGCCTGCGTCACCCTTACGCCTGCCATGAAGTAGGCGTAAGGTTTTGACGCATTGACACTTGCTTGCGGGGAATGCCCACCCTGCATACATTTTACCTGACACTGGTATAATGTAGTGCAAGGGTTTACGAAGTGACGCATCTACCTAGAAGCGTCACTTCGTAAATATGGCGCAACATGGCGCATTATTTACGCTTCCACTGCATCACTAAAAGTGACTCAACAGCAGTACAAAAGTGACGCAGGCCTTCATAAATAAGGCCCTTAGTGTTTTCACTATTAGTGTAATCAATAATGGAGCACCAGGAGCCGAAATGGGACATTTGTTGGCATCTGAGGTAAGTAAAATAAAATGCTTTAAAATGCATGTCTGCATGTATATGGGTGAGTGTGTTTGTACCACAGAGAGCTATGTGTATGTGAGCTTGTGCATGTGTGAGCATGTGTATCAGTGAGTGAGAGCGAGTGCGTGACAGGTAGCGAATGAGACTAACTGAGATGAGAGTGTCAAAGTAAGTGAGAAAAGTGAGTAAGTGAACTCAAAGGAGTGAGAAAGTAAGAGTGAATATGCGTGTGAGTGTGAATCACTGTGTCAGTGAGTGAGAATGAGTGAGAAAAAGGCGGAGTGCTAGTGAGGGATAATGAGTGAGTGCAAGTGTGAGCAAGAATGAATGACAGCAGGTAACTGTGAGTGAGAATATGTGTGAATGAGCAGTGTGAGCATGAGTGAGTACCTGGGGTTATGCCTGCGAGTCTGCAGTTCATCCTGCCGTACAATTCTTGGCTTACAAATGCACTAATTGCAAATGCTGGTGCTGGCATACTGGATGCAGATGTACACAGGCACCTGTGACCAAATACTGACACAGGCACACTAGATGTAGCACATGGTATATGGGGACAGCCATGGTAAAATGTTGGCATACTGGTGGTGATTCCTGTCATGGGACACCTGTGAAAAAACCCTGGTGCTAGCATACTGTAGGAAGTTCTTGGCATGGGGTACCCTTGGCACAATTTTGGCACTGGTACATTGGAGGTAATTCTTGGCATAAGGGAGGACAAGTAGGACACACTGGACCAAGCATGACAAAATACTCTCCCTGGCTTACTAGAGGTAATTTTGGGCATAAGGGTCATGAATGGCACATGGACGACACTAATGCCAAAATTCTGGCACTTGCATACTGTATGAAATGTATGGCCTAAGGGTCTACCCAGGTATATTAGGGGACATCCATTACAAACTTCTGGCCCTGACACAGTGGAAGTACATTTTGACACATGGAGACAATCATAGCTAATATTGAATAAAACAGGATCCACTCATGAATAATGTTCAGTCTCACTGGCCGGACAATCCATGAAAGGGCCTGAATATTTTATTAGTGCCCTTTCAGGTCTTATGGTGTTTTAGAACATTTGTGTGAATATTGTGCTTTAAAATGTGCTATGTGACGCTAAAGAAGGTTGGGCTCACTGACTTCAATTCAGGGCAAGAATTACAGCCCACCACTTTCAAAGATCACAAATCGCTTCTGCAAGACCAAAAGGTAAACCTTGTCTTGATGGTCATCTGCTTATTTTCTGCAGCTTCCACAGAGATATTACGCTTCAGGTCTTATAAAATAAATAAATTCAACATTGAAATACACAGTTTATTTATTAAATAAAAAATGAACTAAAAATAAGTTTCAAACAAGTTCTTGCCATCAGTAGCCACCGGTGTGCTTGACGAGTGGAAGGGCCGGCGGGTCACGGGCCATAAGGGTCACGGGTGAAAATAATAATTTAAAAAACGTATCTGCAGCCTTCCCCGTCATGCTCTTCAGCTCTTTAGCTGTCCCTGTAGCGCTCTTCCGCTCCTCTTCACTGCAGGAAGGCACAGGCTCCCAGAATGCCCTGCTGCCAATCCTGCTTCTGTTCTCACTCATGAGAGCAGCTTCAGGATTGGTCTGAGCACCCTCCATTTGCGCTCCAAGACAGACCGTGAGTCTGTGCCTGCTCTCTCCAGCCCAGCTGCGTTGCTCGGTTGGAAAGAGCATTCACTGCGCATGATGGTCGGACGGCCTGAGGCAGCTGGCTAAACCGTCATGCGCAGTGATGGGAGTGTTCTGCCACTCCCCTCAGTGCTTGTCACTCCCAGGTCCTGCCCCCATGACTCAGCAGCAGGCAGGAAAGGAAAAATAAAAGGAGTGTTCATTATAGTTTTATTTTTACTTTCCTGATGTTTTTTTAAAGCAACGCTCCTCCGCCGTAGTGGAGTAGCTGCCGCTGCTTGCCATGTTTCTTTATATTATATACATGAAAAAATTATTGTTTGAAAAAACCTTCATCTCCGTTCTTCATACAAGTGATAGTGCCTTGCAAATGTTCATAAATTAAAAAAACAACACAGAATAATTTAAGCCAACGATACAGTTCATATCGAAAATAAATTATCGATGTCAATTAACACACATGGATGTGACTACTATGCCTTTAAATCTTTTTTTTTAATGATTTATCTATCGATTTCTCATTATAGTATACACTAAAAAAGCTAATAACAATTTGTGTTTAGAGTCCCAGTGCTGTTATGTATTATCTTGCTTTCAGATTCTTTCAGAGTCGCAGCGGCTAAACTGTGGAACAGTCTGCCTCCTGATATCCGTCAAATCTCACAGCTCCTCCCTTTCAGGAAACGCATCAAGACGTGGTTATTCCCTTAGAAACAACCCCTTCTTCCTGCTCCTCGCTATCTGTTCCCCTGAGTTAAGAGTATTCACCAGCGCCAGGAAACCTGCAAGGTGTCAGCCGCGCTTTATAAATGTTTAAAATAAATAATAATAATAAACACATAATTGCTCATGTAATCCAAAGTGAAACAAGTAATGTTGCTTTAAGACATCATATCAGCACCCTAAGAAAGGTGTGCCTACAAAAGTCTTTGTTATGGTTTCTTAACCATGCAGTTATTTTGAAACATCAGCGGTATCAATTATTGTGGTGTCATCAGGGTTGCTGTCTTGTGAATTGACT
The DNA here is from genome assembly GCF_964204655.1 of Triturus cristatus. Classification (NCBI taxonomy): domain Eukaryota; kingdom Metazoa; phylum Chordata; class Amphibia; order Caudata; family Salamandridae; genus Triturus; species Triturus cristatus. The sequence continues at coordinate 1,001,966,960 of NC_140590.1, forward strand.
TTCTGGGAAGAGTGATTATCAAAGGTCATATGATGTAACTTTCTGTAATGTTATTAAGGCCAGAGGGTGTGTGATGTCACTTCCACTACCGAGGCATTTTGGTAAATCGACGTCCATGGTGTTATGCCTTTTTAAATTTACCGTGTACAAATGTTATCTCTACGATGACTGCAATAAAGCGTATTACTACCACTGAGTACAAACAGGATCATAACTTAGGCAACCATGATACATCAAATTAACATAAAATAGATGCATCAACTGGCATGGGAGTGGGTGGTTGAAAAAGCGTCACCACCTAGGTTACCCGCTGCAATCCCATGGCAATATTACACTCTGACAAAACGTTTAAGTGATGTCACAGCCAAGGCTGCTTATATTCCCATTTTAATTTGTCCAAACGAAGCTTTGATGCCACAGACATATTGTCAATGACAGCGGGCACTGTTACGGCTTGTAATACCCCACGCTGTTATGAATGGATCCCCAGGTAGGAAGAAGGCATGCCAAGTCACCTCTGACAGCAGTGGCTGGGTGCTGCTGGCACAGTATGACTCTCTGATGCTGCTGGGCATCTCTGGGTATTCTGAGTGGTGTCAGTGTTGAAGACTTTCTTGGACAAAACTGAGATTGAGACCTGTCATTGGCCCATGAGCCTGACTGTTGGTCTGTGGTGAGTGTGTTGTGTTTTCCAACAACAACAACATGGCAGTGCCATCATCATTACATGGCTCTCTCAATGACACAGCAAAGGCTTCCTTCGGTTATGTGTCATTGTCTAGTGTCCTGATTCCGTCTGCGCAGAAGGTAACGGTTGACTGTGAGGTCTTCATGGATTCAGATACATTTCAACATGAAACTAGCTGGAGACTGATCATCATGGTGCATTTCAGCTACATGTGTATTACAATATGTGTTGTGATATAAGACATGTTCAGAAGGAGTTAAAAGAATGATGTGTACGATGCAAGAGTGGAAAAAGCAAATGGGGTGACCTGGGTGCCATTTTACGGATTGGGTGCACTGTCCCTGTTTGCACTGCGGTGCACCTTTAAATTAGTGTGGTAACAGAGCGCCTTACTACTGATGCTGCTCCGCTCCCAGGGCAGACGCAAATGTGCATTGTCCGGTGGGTGGGTGGGAGGGGAGGCAGCGCATTAGTGAAAGGCAGAGGTGCTGCATGAAGCAACCGCTCTTTCACCGTGCATGCAGCACCTGCCTGGACTTTAAAGGGGAGACAGAGATCCACCTGCAGGCAGGTGCAGTGAGTGCTCTATGTGAGGTTTGTACATGATGCACACCCTCCAGTACAAAGATCTACTCACTGTGAACTGTCAAAGGGTAAATTACATAATCTAAATTATTTCACAGACATGACCTATCATAGGTGGAAATACAATGTACGTACCAATTACATGTTGTCTGTTGTTTTTCCGGTTTTGTTTTGGAAGCAGGATTCCACACCAGGCAAAGCAGGTCGTGCTAATTTGATTGATCTGAGCAGATCGGGTTTGCATGGAATCCTGGAGGGTTTCCAAACTTTCCACTGTTCCCTCCCAGTTGTGTCCACTTTGCGATGATTATCATGGCCTTTGCCTTGTGCAAAGCAATGGTGTTTCAGCTTCTGTCACATTTTGACCCCAAACGCTTTTGTACTGCATGTTGAATAATTGCACACCCAGCATTCAGTTCACAGATTCCATCGCCGGAGTCTCCATGTCTAGTGTAGGCACTGAGGAGCTCATTTACAAGAAAGTGCCCCAGTGCAGCACCGCCAGCCCTTCGGTTGCACCACGCTGCAGCACTTTAAAAGCACAGGGATGCAACGTATTTACAATAATATGTTGCATCCCGGTGCTTTCCCCTGCACTGGGCACAAGTGGCTGCCATTCGCCGACGCAGGCACCCTTTCACCATGGTCACGGGGATGATTGTTTATGTGCACGAAGGGACACCTTGCAGCACAGGAAGGTGTTGCTTCCTGCACATAAACAATTACAAGAGGTGATTTCCTTGTTCTATGTGTGCTGCATTCTGCAGCACACATAGAAAGAGGAAACAAGCATTTGCAATGCAATAGGTCTCGCCTTTGTGAGAGTTTGAGCTATTGGCATTGTAAATGACAATGCCTTTTATTTATGTGTTTAGAAAACCTATAAGCGGTCCGTAAACACGCAGTTTGTACTAATAGCTGGCAGTAAAAGAGGCGCAGTTACTGCCAGCATTGTAAGCAACGACTATAAGTACAAAGTGTGTGTTTACACTCCGCTTGCAGGTTTTCCAAACACATAAATAAAAGGCATTGTCATTTACAATGCCAATAGCTCAAACTACCTTTTGCATTGCAAATGCTTGTTTCATTAGCACTTGAGACCATCACCTTGTGCAGAGGCGTGTGATAGAGGGTCCGGTGTGACTCTGAAAATGTGAAAGTGCGCAGCGCCACAAAGAAGCTTCACAACACACTGAATTCTTTCTAGGACCAACAGGAAAACGAACACATTTGAAACATTTATTACAGATTCCATGTCAGAGGAACCTCACAGGGAATGAGGCAGCTAGAAGGACTCTCTGAAACTGATGACACCTACAGTGATGCTGCCGACATTACACAATCAATCGCTGTATTAGGTCAGTGAAGGCAGGAGGGCAACCCATTTATTGTGATGTCACAGTATCAAGCATTGTGATTGGCTGTGAAGGCTTGGTCTCTAGTCTATTATGAAATCGCAAAATCAAGCACTCACTCAGGATAGGGAAGACCGGGGAGGGGGAGGATTGGCGTTCAGTGTGACATCACGTGAACACAGTCAGGATAGTGAAAGCAGAGGAGCATTTCACTGTGGCGTCACAAACACTCAGACAGTATACTTAAAACGCAGGAGATCAAGTTGTGACGTCACATAGTCAAACATAATAGGACAGAAAGGCTTTTAGACCTTCTTGGCTATTATGACATCGCACAATCAAACATTCTTACTGGAGCGTTTCACTGTAACGTCAAATGCGCCCAGACAGGATAGTGAAGATGCAGGAGAATCCCATTGTGACGTCACATACTCAAACATTCTGATAGGCCGTGAAGGCTTGGTCTCTAGTCTATTATGACATCGCACAATCAAGCACTCAGTCAGGGTAGGGAAGAAGTTATAGGCTGCTATAGGTAGACACAACGGGGCCGTTGTGCCCCCTTTTCCCAAATAAGCCGTTATCATTCAAGGTTGAGAGAGAACCAAATATTTGTTTTAGGATATATTTGTAAAGTCTGTTCCCCAGACCGTAGCATTTTATTCTGGCATTATCAGCAGCTGGATGCCATGGAGTTGTATTTACATATGCAGGAGAGTCAAATTTTCGTCATTGATCATCACTGAACGTGCCTGCAGCTTCTAATTTGAACCAAAACGTAAAGGATAGCACCTGCCAAAGATGCTCAACAGTCACACACACTGACACCTTTCAGTCACGTGCTTATCACTTTCAGAGATTGGCAGATAATGTCTTAATTGAAACGGTGACCAAAGGGGTGAGGGGGGGAGGGGGGGTAATCTGCAGCGAGAAGATGACTATTAGCGTTTAAGAACCTTTCCGGTTTCTTCACAATCGCATACCTGCACCTTTCGAAGACGTGAAGGTGAGTGGAAATGACGGCAAACGGGTGACAGGCAAAGATAAACAGGAGCTCCACAGTGAAAGGATAGTGAGTGCTGGGATAGGTAGCGTGAAGTAGATGACAAGTGACACGAAAGAGATGGGCATTGATTAAAAGACACAGAGGGTTCAAGGGCCTCCTTCCTTGTTCGCCAATTTCTTCCCCCAACCCCTAATCTAACTCCAGTCTCCCCAACAATGTACCCCTAAACATGCCTCACCTTCCCTGCTGGTCTTACTGTCCAGCGGTCCCCCGCTCCACTGCACAAGGCCCGGGCTCTGCAGCAACAACTGCCGCTCAAAAGACACAACCAGCGAGACACAGAGGGGGAGAAAGATGGCAGCCCGCCAAACGCTGGCACGTAACGTCACCGCGCTCCCACGGTAGAAGCTAAAATTAAAGGAGGGGCAAGCTAATACGCCTTTTCATAAAACATTAGACACTATACGGCCATTTTAGAGTTACATTTGTTCTCAGTGCAGAACGAGAGCTCCATTATGAATCGGGAAACTATAGGTACCTGTGTAAAAATCAAATTTTGACAATGCCGTAATGCCTTAATAACGAATTACGTAAAAAGTTTCTTTATTATTCAATAATTATTTGTAGGGATTAGACTCGTAACTTTAAAATACAATTAAAATGTGTCGTCGTGTAATTTCATATACGTAAATGGTAAATGTCCGAATTTAGTGGCTGTTTTCTCGGTTGATGTAAATATTCACGTGTAAGTTAGCCCCTTTCGGCAAGGCTTTGGTTCCACCCCCCTCACCATGAAGGAAACTTTCTTCTCGGCATCAATGGGGTAGTTTCCACGGAATTAAAATGTGTTGTCGTGTAATTTCATATACGTAAATGGTAAATGTCCAAATTTAGTGGTTGTTTTCTCGGTTGATGTAAATATTCACGTGTAAGTTAGCCCCTTTCGGCAAGGCTTTGGTTCCGCCCTCCTCACCATGAAGGAAACATTCTTCTCTGCATCAATGGGGTAGTTTCCACGGAATGGCGGCCATCAACATCGCATCAAAACTATAACAAATGCTTTTACGGCAAAAGTAAAGCAAACGAGTCTGTCCAAATGGGACGGCTCGAAAAGCAAAGCAAAAACGTCATAGACACCTCTGTTCCAATGGCTGTCCACCGTTTAGCATAAACGGAGACGCCAGCCAATGGAACAGAGGGGTGAGGCTTAAAGCCCCTTACTGAAAATACCCTGCTAACACTAAATCTCGCCAGCGAGACTGTGCATGTCTGCGCAGCCTATGCCAGCCGAGACCTAAAAATGGTACCAGGACAGTTTACTTCCTCACTAAACCGACACCTTTCTTTTATATGTGCCCAACAAGTGGTTTGGTTCAAGTGACCAAATGGAAAAACAAAAAGCGTGACGGCATAGTAGCCAAGTGTTAAATTTGTGTAGGCAGAACCACCTTCATTCAGAGCCCCACATCCTGGAACGCCCCAACCCATTCTTTTGGAACCTGGAGGAAGGATTCCTCAAACGTTACAAAGGGACATAAAACCACCTTATTTCTAATAGCCCTTGGATCGTGAGAAACGTTAGTAATTCTGAGATCCCTTAAACCGGTACTGTGCAATCACACTTTTGAAGCGCACAACAGGCCACCAGGTCCTCCTAAAATTGATGACTCGGTCACTGCCAGTCTGTGAGCTGATGCACAATGTTCTATAAACATCATCGAACCAAGGCTTTACTTTACTGTCATACCATGATTGCCTAGTCAGTGTTTCAGCAAATTGGAACAGGATTCTACTGGATTGCCAGACCTACGCAACGGCCTGGCTTTCTCCTCCTGCCTGATGCTTACCCTGGTGATACAAGTTTCACTGTGCCTATAGACCTACCTATTTCTGCCTGTTGAACTCCAGTGTAAAACTTTATCTGCTCCTCGCAGCGTTTTACTAAAACCCAAAATAAGGCAAACCATGCTGTGTTCCTTAAATCTGATGAGACGTTTTCTTCATGCAGTTCTGATTATTCATGTGCATGACTATACCACACTAATGGGGACTCGGGCTAGTCCGTGAGATTATTAATGTAATTAAATATTATTAATAGAAAAACAGTTTCAGTAGCTTAAATGATTTATTTCGTGCACCTTAGACTGTTTTCAAATAATGTGGCTGACTTCTGCATTGTTCGGCCTTGCGTTAGCCAAGAACTAATGATTTTAATAAATTGTATACATAATATGCATACTTACAAGGGCTTTCAGCCCGCTTTCTTAATCAATTGACCTGTCAGTCTGCCATTTTCAGTTCCGCCCATCACGGCATAGGGCACAGGGCCAAGCTTCCTCTCTGTCAGCGACTGCATTCTGCCTGTGCACTGTACAGATACCGGTGTACCAAGACACGTACACTGGAATCCACTCATGCGGTTTTACAAAAGCCATGCGCAAGCGTTGACCAGGCCAAAAGTTGGCAGCCAGTGCTTATTTTTTTTCTTTTTATAAGTTATTTAGAGCGAGTCAGTATTGGTTTATCCGATTATGTTGCCTTGGTACTTCGTTATTTCGCCACATACTTCTCCCTGCTAAGTAACCCGGTTCTTCTCGTTTTCTCCAGTTCAGGGCATTGTACTCTTGTCCTTTTGACGCGTTTCCCTTTCTGTGGGTTTCACTTCCGTGCTGCCAAGTATGCTCTGTTCACTGCCACCGACTGCTTTGTGTAATAAAACACCGTGGCCTTGCTTTGCCATGGCAGGCATGTGTGGCCTGCATCTGCGATTATCGCAATTACTTTCGCCTTGGTACAAACCTCGCGCGTCCCTGGCCTTTTCACCGCTAACATAACGTAAAGGCTATATTTTGTGCACATCTGTTTCTCTTTTAATCTTTATTAATAGCCCGCATTGTTCTGCGAATTTCGTCTAATGGTTCTGAGCCCCCGCGAGCTTAAATTTGATTTAATCCGTAGCAACAGGTGAGGTTTCAGACAGCTGCGTTTGTTAGTGTATACGTTTGACGTTTTCTCTGCAGTGATACCGGTCTTCCTCTGCCACTCTTATTATTGTGACTGCTATGGGAAGACTTGCCAGCGAATAGCAAATGGTGGGGTTAACAGGAGAAATGGGTAGTGGGAGGGGATTTGGTTAAGGAAGGCTTGCTTTCAGTCTCTTTAACAAGCACACCACTGCCTTTCTCCGAGGTGAAGCAGAAATGCCTCGGAGAAATGCAGTGGCGTTTTCGGATTCGGGGGCGTGTTTTTCTTTTTCTCTCCTCTTGCCATTGGCTGGAGGAGAGAAAAACACGCCCAGCGAAAAGTATCGAAAAAAAACGCCCCCGAATCCGAAAAGGACGGGGCTTGTTTTGCGAGACAAACCTCTTCTCCAATGGCTGGCCAGCATTTAAGAGGCCAGCCAATGGAGAAGAGGGGCGGGTTCAAGCCCCTCTTCTCTAAGTCATTAAATCTCGGAGCGAGACTGCGCAAGCGCAGCCTTCGAGCCGAGACCTAAAAACAAGGAGAAATGAATACATTTCTCCTCGTTAAGACTCCCTACGTCTTCCCTTGGAAGGCGTAGCATTCAGACACATTTCTGTGTTTACGATTTCTCGTAGATCTGGAAATATGTCAGGTTCCATGGGCGTTGCATGGGAACACCCACAGCAACATCCATGGAATGCTCCTTTCAAGCAAAATGCTTCATGTAAAGGGGCCATATTTACAAGGACAGGAAAAGCCACGCAGAGTCACAAAAAGTGACACACCAGCGGTGCAAGGGGCTTGTAAATAAGCCCCTGAGTGATTTGAAACCAGTTCCTCACCCAACTTTAGATATGGTGGCAAAGTAATGTTTTTAAATGGAGGTTGCACAGGGCTGTTCGCCTATTCTTTATACACATTACACTTTATACACAACTGCAAGGTATTGCGTACTTCTCCACCCGCAATGTCCGTATTGCACTCACGCCCATTCCTGTTAGCCAGCTGAGAGCTCAACTAGTGAGTAGCACTGGCACCTCAACCAGGTTGTTCCTGCTCTTTGAACTCGCCCCTGTATTGGAACTTGCTCTCTCACCTATATTTGTGCTTTGCGAGAAGTAATAAAACATTGGCACGCCTCAGTGCTAAAAAAAAAAAACAAGATGCTTACGGGAAATGTCTGCTTATCCTAGGTATACAAGATAACACCACACCTTTTAATGTTTAACCTGCCAATGAACGCTACATACATGTGATCAGTATTAACTGATTAAGTGTAATAGAGTAAGCCACACCTGATAATTACACATAAATGTCTTTCCCAAAAGTCACGTGATTTACCTGGCCAATAGGCATTTGGATTGCCCCCATTAATTCCTAAAGCACTTCCATATTCAATTAACATAACAAACATATGACAAACACTTCAGACATCATCTGATGCAAATGTTCGAAGAAGATATTTTCATTTTGCGTTCATTGCACCTGCAGTCTTTAATTATTGACAGATTGCCACAGTGTGTACAAAACCCAGTGGGTCACAGAACGCTCCACATGGGCTTGATTCCACACAGGCAGAGAAAGAAATAATAATATTTGTAATATAAAGTATAATAATATAGTAAAAGGGAAGCATGTCATATAATAGTGCGCATAACACTATAGGAATGTATCATACAGGATAGAAAAATATAGAAAAGATAACATAGGGTGATTTTAAAACAATAAAGAGTGAGGGGCATAAAGTGGCTTCAGAGCATTTGTAAAAATTACAGCAGAGAGACAAAGGCCATTTTTGTAGGAAAGGTCGCTGAAATGAACAATTTTTCAATTTTTTTTAAGCATCCACATCACAGACCCGTGCCCAGAGAAGGCCTCCTTCAGGGTCCATGCTGGGAAGGAGTTCCGCATCACAGGCCCGAGCCCAGAGAAGGCCTCCTTTAGGGTCCATGCTGGGAAGGAGTTCCGCATCACAGGCCCGAGCCCAGAGAAGGCCTCCTTCCGGGTCCATGCTGGGAAGGAGTTCCGCATCACAGGCCCGAGCCCAGAGAAGGCCTCCTTCAGGGTCCATGCTGGGAAGGAGTTCCGCATCACAGGCCCGAGCCCTGAGAAGGCCTCCTTCAGGGTCCATGCTGGGAAGGAGTTCCGCATCACAGGCCCGAGCCCAGAGAAGGCCTCCTTCAGGGTCCATGCTGGGAAGGAGTTCCGCATCACAGGCCCGAGCCCAGAGAAGGCCTCCTTCAGGGTCCATGCTGGGAAGGAGTTCCGCATCACAGGCCCGAGCCCAGAGAAGGCCTCCTTCAGGGTCCATGCTGGGAAGGAGTTCCGCATCACAGGCCCGAGCCCAGAGAAGGCCTCCTTCAGGGTCCATGTTCCAAGGATGAGGCTGCCCTTACTCTGAGGGACAGGCGGACTCCCATTAATGGACAGGTGCTGTACAAGGTAGTCGGGGGCTCTCCGAGGGACAGCACCGTGCATGATGCACGCTGGTTTATAGATTCTCCTCGCTTTAACTGAGAGGCATTTCAAAGAGAAAAGAATAGGTGATGAATTAAGCTACGACACATTTTCAATCTCACATGGTTTCGGGACATCAAATTGTTAGTTGTACTGTAAATGATTTCCAATAGAAGCAATTTGCCCACAGTGCGTTTTGGATGTGGTTTTGTATAGTACCTATAAGTTTGAAAAAAGAGTGGGTAAATGGTGCATTGTCAAGCAAATTTGAGAAGCAACGAGGTTAATAAAGCAATTGTGAAAGTGCAATAATTAATTTATAAAGGGATGTCATATAACAAAAACATGGAAGCTGTTTATTCAATATAACCACAGAGCTTTATAACAGACGGAAATCTAAGGAACAATTAACTTTTAAATTTGTGTGTGCATATTTCTACAATCACAGTTACTGAGCAACCAGATGTGGTCTTCACATTGGACTCACTCACAAAAAAACCCAGAAATGTTCGGAAAGATAGGAACATGTTCCACTATTCCATAGACGCCTTTCGTTCTTGATGTCAAAAGAAGTGAAGTATTGTGAAAAATAAAAATACCTCTTAAAATGGAAGATCAGATTCCGTATTTTAACTGTATGGAAAATAAATGGTCCCCGATAATCATCAACGTGGGCTTGCCCTAAATTCTTCACAAACCTCCAAAAAAATAGAATGATTATTTTTTTTTTTAAATGGCGTTGCAATGGCATGTTAAACGTGTTAAATATGTATTTGCCTGTGCTTCCACCGAGTTTGACATTGATTGTATGTATACTTAAACATTTTAGGAAATGCGAGCTTTTTTCCTGTTTCTGAAATAAATGCTTTTTTAAGTCAGGTATTTAACTTCCTGCTACTCTGGGTGATTACCACATGAGGAAAACGTCTCTGAGAGTTCCAAAGCGAAGTATTGCTATATTTTAGCACAGAATTGTTGGTTAGTCTTAAGTGACCTGGGGATGTTGACTTAGAAATGCACACACACTGTGATTCATCATGCAGGCCCCCTCCCCTCCACAATCCCCGCCCCCCAATTTGTAAACATGAATTTAGAGTCGGCACAGTTCACAAATCTGTAAATGAGGAGTGGGAAATCATTCAACACTTCTGTCAAATGCTAAATCAGTATTCCGCTGCATGGACCTCCTATCTCCATTGGGAAAGACATCTTGCGCGCGCTCTCTGGGAGGCTTCTTCAATAATCTCCCAGAAGGGGGGGAGAGAGCCTGACGTAATTTCGAAAAAGAAGATGGCCAGGTTAAATCAAACATAAATTCGCTGTCAGACCATGGAATACTGTGGAAAACAACAGGTGTGAAAATGTGCTGCTACCAGGAGGAGTCCTGGCCTGGGCCTGCAGCTGCAGTGACGTGATGTGACGCAGCAGCGCACACACAGTCATCTGATTCATCATGGCCGCCGGGCCGCCGTAATAATGGCCAGGGCAGAACTGCTGCTGGTGCTGACTTTAATTAGTTTGGAGACACGACGCGAGGGAGACACCAAAGTCAGCAGTGCTGACTTTGAGGTTTGCGTCTGGCCACAGACACCACAGCGTACGGTACTACTGTCTGGTCAGACCAGAGCAGACACGGGCCCAGGCCCGGTTCTAGCGGGTGGGCCGGGTGGGCCAGGCCCACCCAAACATGAACCTGGCCCACCCAAACAGGAGCCTTGGCCCTCGCAGTGAGGGCTTGAAGGCAGGCGCACAACAGCACTGGGTTCAAAGGGCTGTGTGTGTGTGTGCGCCCGGGCTGAGACAGCTTCCGGACACACAGACAGCTTTTGAGGTTATCGCAGCCGAACCCGAGTACTTCACAGGTCTTTAAAGACCATTTACATGTTAACGAGGCTTTGTTTATTTTTTCACCCCTTCATCTCCATATTGCAAACAAATCCTTTCATTGACAAGGGTAACCTTAGCCTACTGTTCTGCTGCGTGGGTATTTCTTTTTCTATGCAGCACAGGAGAAAAGAAGTTTGTTTGTTCCTATTCACCTTTCCCGACCCCTGCAGCTGCTTATCACATCAGGCTGTGACACAAAGTTTGACTAATGGAGTAGTAGGAAAGAGAATGTGTTACTATTTGTTTTCTTTTAAAAATCTGCACAGGCCCAGTAGGACATCTACTTTGTGTGCTTCATTTAAACAGTTTTTATCATTATCATGGCTGATGCAGGACAACAATAAGACAATAAAAGATGCCCAAATAATGCTGGTGATTTATGATCCTGCTGGAGAGCAATCGTTTGTCTGTTAATAATTTTTGTAGATGAACTGTATTTTATGTGGAAGCTCAGTGGGTTACTGCCTTTGTCAGAGAGATCCTTGTGTTACTTGCAGTTCAGAAGTTACAATCCTAACATAGGACAGTGACCAATGAACTCTCACCAAAGAGCTGCCTTCAAACATGAATGGTATAGTTAGAACTTCGCTTTTTTTGTTTTGTGATATAGTTAGAACTTCCTCAGTATTTCATCATTCTAATATTGCAAAAATGAGTATGTTTAGGCAGATATACATTTTTATCAGTAAAGCTGACCCCCATGGAATACTATTTAATCCTAAGGTTGTGTTACCCCAGACCAAACACTCTCAAAATATACTGGCCACCAGTATGGATGACGTGTGATTCATACACCTTGTAATCCTCATTGGTTTATGTGACATTCCCTGTAGGCTGATTTACACACTTGTATGATTCATTGTCTCTGTATAAAGTGTGCGTGGTGTAAAGTACTGACACACACTACACTGATAGGAGTAGCGCTATACAACAAATGAAATGCATATGAGAGGGGGGCTACGGAGTGATGAGGGGCACTGGTGGAGGGTGGCAGTGAGGGAATCTGAGGAGGAGGTAGCGGGAGGGGCTGTGGAGCGAGGAGGGGCACTGGTGGAGGGTGACAGCAGGGCTCGAGTCGGGGGTACCACGTGGGTGGACGGCGTCCCCCCACTTTTTACCGGGAGCTCGATAACTGGAGCAAATGGAGCCACACATTCACTATTTGGCCTCTCTGGGGCGAGATCAGAGCTCATTCAGAACGCTGCTCACGCGCTGGCTTCTCTGATGCAATGGCATCTAAGGGGTGAGTGAGGGGAGGCAATGAGTCTGATGGTGCAAGCCACCTTTCGTGACATCACTTCCTGTAGTCCCCCCACTTCTTTTTTTAGGACTTGTGCCCTGGGTGACAGTGAGGGAATCCGAGGAAGAGGTCATGGGGTGGAGGGGGCGCTAGGGAGAGATGAGGTGCCCTGGTGGCGGATGGTAGTGAGGAGGAGGTCATGAGGGGGAGGGGCTACAGAGAGATAAGGGGCACTGGTGGATGGTGACAGTGAGGGAATCCGAGGAGGAGGTCACGAGGGGGAGGGGCTATGAGGAGATGAGGGGCACTTGTAGCGTGAGACAGTGTGGGAATCTGAGGAGGAGGTCAATAGGGGGGGCCATGGAGGGATGAGGGGCACTGTTGGAAGGTGGTAGTAAAGGTAATTACAGAGAAAGAGGTTATTGGTGTGGCGCCAAAAAAGACTTTCGCATCAGGGCTAAAGCCGGCCCTGTCATGGCCTTTCTGTTTTTGTTTATTTAATTAGCAGTCGGGTCATAAGGGCTACTGTGGAACATACTTTAAAGTGTGTGCTAATTATATTTACTGCTATATTCAATGTTTCAAGTTTGAAGGTGATTTTACTAATGTTTTTACCGGGAAAAGGGAAAGTGGAGCCCGATGGTGCCTGACATGGGGCTGGGGCCCAAGGTCAGCTGTGAGATAAGGTGCACTGGAGAGGAGTCGTGGATAATCAAGTCTGTAAGGGAGTGCGTTGCAGAGTCCGGGGTCAGGTGGATGTAGTAATGAAGAGGGATTCTCCCTGAAGGCTCGCACAGAGGGAGCTTGAGAAGTGTCACTTGCCTGATACTCCCAACTCAGAAACCTCCTCTACCCATCAAAGGAACATTACATAGAAAAAACCCTTTTTGAGAGTGATAATATTTAGAAAGAGATTTGGAAAAGAGTGAGTTTTACTGGGCCTTGTAAGACTAAGAAGAGATGAAGGAGGGCCCTGAAGCAGGCCTGCCTAGACATATATGCGACAAATCGAGCCCGCAGTGGCCCACCCAGATGCACCCTTGGCCCACCCAAATAAAAATTCCTGTAGCCGGGCTTGCACGGGCCACACAAAATTTCAGCCACATCACTTAGTTGCACAACAAATCAACTTATATATGCATAATAAGGAATATGCTACTTACCAGTATGCATCTGTTCTTGGCATGTAGAGCTGCAGAGTTGTACACTTAGCATAGATCGCCATCTGGTGTTGGGCCCGGATGTTTGCAGTTTGTTTTTGTTCTTTGGACAGTCTTTGGAAGTCACGAGTTCGGTGACTCCTCCTTCGGTCCGTACTGCGCATGGGCTTCGGCTCCATCCTCAGATTGTTTTTCGCCAACAGGGAAATGATGGAGCGTAGTAATAACAGTGAGAAACCCATGTGTGTTGTATCTAAATAAGATGTACTGGAACGGATACAGGTAGCCGGGGAGGCGGGTGGGCGTGTACAACTCTGCAGCTCTACATGCCAAGAACAGATGCATACTGGTAAGTAGCATATTCCGTTCGAGGCATATGAGCTGCAGATTGTACACTTAGCATAGATTATATAGCAGTACCCAACCTTAGCGGCGACCACCGGTATCCGTTGCAGTGGTTTGAAAAAGTGTCTTTAGTACAGCCTGGCCCACCCTAGCTTGTTGCTTGGAATGCACATCTACACAGTAATGTTTTGTGAAGGTGTGCGGTGTAGACCATGTGGCTGCTTTGCAGATGTCATCTAAGGGTATATTCCCTAGAAAAGCCATAGAAGCCCCTAACTTTCTTGTAGAGTGGGCTTTAGGCGGAACAGATAATGTTCTTTTTGCCTTTTGATAGCAAATTTGTATGCACTTTACAATCCACCTAGCTATCCCTGATTTAGAGATGGGGTTGCCTTTATGTGCTGGAGAGAAGGAAACGAACAATTGTTTAGTGTTCCTGAAAGGTTGCGTTCTTTGTATGTAGTACAGCAAAGCCCTTTTAACATCGAGTGTGTGTAAGGCCCTCTCTGCAACAGATTGGGGTTGCGAGAAGAAGACAGGTAATTCCACCGATTGATTGAGATGGAAGGGGAAAATGACCTTGGGCAGAAACTTCGGATTTGTGCGAAGTATGACCTTGCTGTGATGTATTTGTAGGAAGGGTTCCTGTATAGTGAACGCTTGTATTTCACCAACCCTTCTAAGGGAAGTAATAGCTACGAGAAAAGCTGTTTTCCAGGTGAGAAACTGTAGCTCACATTTATGCATTGGTTCGAAGGGCGGACCCATTAGCCGTGTAAGAACTAAATTTAGATTCCATACAGGGGAAGGTGGTGCCCTGGGAGGAATTACTCGTTTAAGGCCTTCCATAAAGGCTTTAATAGCGGGCACTCTGAAGAGTGATAAATGCTGTCTGTTTTGTAGATAAGCAGCAATCGCTGCTAGGTGTAGGCGTATGGATGAATATGCCAGGTTACACCTGTGAAGATGGAGCAGATAGCATATGATGTGCTGTATGGATGCATCTAAAGGGTTGATTGTATTGTTACGGCAGTAAATTGCAAATCTTTTCCACTTTGCGGCATAGCATGCTCTAGTGGTAGGACGTCTGGCTTCCATGATGATGTTCATGCAATCAGGGGGAAGGTTAAGGTATCCAAATTCTAAGATTTCAGGAGCCAGATCGCAAGGTTGAGCTGAGCTGGGTCCGGGTGCCTGATTTCTCCATGGTTCTGGGTTAGGAGGCATGGGGATAGGTGCAGTTTTTGATGTGGTACCACTGATAGTTGTAGTAGTGTGGTGTACCACGGCTGCCTGGCCCACGTCGGAGCTATTAGAATGAGTGTGAGGGAGTGTTGTTGTAGCTTCCTTACCACTAATGGAATTAGTGGGAGAGGTGGAAAGGCGTATGCAAATCTGCCTGACCAGTTCATCCATATCGCATTGCCCTTGGACAATGGGTGTGGGTATCTGGCGGCGAAGCTTGGGCATTTTTTGTTTTCGTGGGTGGCGAAGAGGTCTATCTGAGGATGCCCCCACTGTTGGAAGAATGGGTGAAGAACTTGTGGATGCAGTTCCCATTCGTGTAGTTGTTGCGTTTGTCTGCTGAGCAGATCTGCCATGGTGTTTTGTACGCCTGGAACGTGTTGTGCCAGGAGAAAGATGTTTTGGGAATTGCCCATCTCCATATGCTCTGGGCTAAGCGGGAGAGCTGGGGAGAGTGTGTCCCCCCCTGTTTTTGGATATAATACATTGCAGTCATGTTGTCTGTGCGAATGAGGACTGCTTTGCCCGAAATCTGTTTTTGGAAAGATTTTAGGGCTAGAAAGATCGCCAAGAGCTCCAGATGGTTGATGTGGAGCGATTTTTGCTGTGGCGTCCATAGACCTTGCATTGTGAGGTGTAGGAGATGCGCTCCCCAGCCGGAGAGCGATGCGTCCGCTGTTAGAATCACCTGAGGAACCGGGTCCAGGAACGGCCGCCCTTTGGAAAGGTTTGTGGTGTTCCACCACTGCAGAGAGTGATGTGTGCGGCCGTCCACCAACACCAGATCCGTCAGCTGACCCTGGGCCTGGTTCCACTGTTGTGCTAGGCAATCTTGAAGTGGACGCATGTGGAGTCTTGCATGGGGCACTATGAAAATGCAAGACGCCATCATTCCTATGAGCTTCATAAACACTCTTGCTGGAAGAGAGTGTTGAGGAAGGAATGTTTTGCGTAAGGCTTGAATGCTTGTGATTCTGGCTGAGTTTGGATAGGCAATACCCTTGGAGGTGTCTATAGTAGCCCCGAGATATTGCTTTGTGTGAGATGGTATGAGGTGGGACTTTTGGTAGTTCACCTAGCTGGTGGAGCAGTTGGATGGTGCTGTTTGTATGTTGCACACATTGGTGGTAGGACGCGGCTTTTATCAGCCAGTCGTCTAAGTAAGGGAAGACGTGAATATGTTGACGTCTGAGGTGTGCTGCTACTACCGCTAGGCATTTGGTAAACACCCGTGGTGCGGTGGTGACCCCGAAGGGGAGAACCGTGAATTGGTAATGCTGCCCGTCCACCACGAACCTGAGGTATTTCCTGTGAGAGGGGTGTATTGGAATGTGAAAGTATGCGTCTTTCAGATCCAAGGTAGTGAGAAAGTCTCCCTGACAGAGGAGCGGGAGGACTTGTTGTAGTGTGACCATGTGGAAATGGTCTGAATGTATGTAGGCATTTAGAGGCCGTAGGTCCAGAATGGGCCTGAGGGTCCCGTCTTTCTTTGGTATTAAGAAATATAGGGAGTAGACCCCTAGATTTTGCTGATTGACGGGGACCTGCTCTATAGCGTGTTTTTGAAGGAGGGAGAGTACCTCCTGTTTGAGCAGTGTGGAATGTTCTTGAGACATTGGACGGTGCCTTGGTGGGATATTGGGTGGGGTAGATGTTAGCTCGAGACAGTACCCTGACCGAATGATTTGGGTCACCCATTGGTCCGATGTTATGGACTCCCATACGTGGATAAAGTTTTGTAGTCTGCCCCCGACCGGAGTGGGATGGTCTGGGGGGAGCGGAGGGAAGTCATTGTGCGGGCGGGGTGGCAGAACGGGTGGTGTTAGTTTTGCCCCTGCCCTTATTGTTGTTGCCTCTGTAACCACCCCTTTGGTTGCCCTTTGAAAAGGTATTTTGAGGAGGGGACTTGTAGGAGGTAGAGGCGCTATCGGTGGAGAAGCCTCTGCCTGTGCCACGAAAGGACGAGCGTCGAAAGGAACGTTTAGAGGCTTGTGTTTGGAGTGCCCCCATAGACTTTGCTGTGTCTGTGTCCTTTTTCATCTTTTCCAACGCTTCGTCTACCTTTGGCCCAAAGAGAGTTTGTTGGTCAAAAGGGTGATTGAGTATGGACGCTTGGACTTCAGGCTTGAACCCTGAGATCCTGAGCCAGGCATGGCGACGAAGCAGGACACTGGTATTTATGGCTCTAGAAGCAGTGTCGGCTGCATCGAGGGAACACTTAATGGAGGTGTTTGTAATTAGTTTACCCTCCTGTATCAGTTCATGAGCCCTGCGCTTGTGTTTTTCGGGAAGGTGTTGCATAAGAGCCTCAAGTTCGTCGTAGTGTGCTCTGTCATAGCGCGCAAGTAGCGCTTGTGTGTTTGCAATGCGCCACATGTTTGCAGCTTGAGAGGCGGTGCGTTTGCCAGACGCGTCTAGAAGTTTCGATTCCTTGTCTGGCGGTGGGGCTTCTCCTGAGGACTGGGAGTTAGCCCGCTTTCTAGCTGTGGAGACAACTAGGGAATCTAAGGGAGCAGGGCCCTTAATGTATGCAGGGTCTGTGGGTGTCGCTTTGTACTTTTTCTCGATTCTAGGGTTTAGTACCCTGGCCCTGACAGGGTCTTTGAACACCTCTGCGGCATGCTTGGTGACACCCTTAAGCATGGGCAAAATAGATGTGGATTTGTCCTGTATGTCAAATATGTCCAGTAGGAAGTCGTCTTCCACTGGTTCGCTGTGCATGTCCACCCCATGGTAGTGTGCTGCTCTCTGCACTAAATGATGAAACCCTAAGGAGTCCTCTGGAGGAGACGGCCTGGATGGGTATAGGTCGTCCTGAGGCATATCAGGTATATCAGGGTTGTGGTAATCTTCCCATGGGTCTGGGGTCCCCGGTGGAGTGGGGTCCATTGGGGCGTCCGCCGGGTCATAGTCCGGGTCCCCGTCGTCCGGATCTGGGGACGGGGTCAGAGAGTAATGAGGTAAAGGTGGCGGAGACCTGGGAGGGGAGGGGGTGGAGGAGGTGGAGGAGGCAGGGGAGGTGGTAGTGAGTAGGTCACTCTGAGGGGAGAAGTAGCAGAGTCCTTCCGTTTGGGTGGTGGAGGAGGAGCCGGAGTATCAAGGCGTCTTTTCTTGATAATTAAAGTCAATAGCCCAGTCTTTGGATCTTTAGACAGAGTCTTTTGCAAAGGGTCTGGTGTGAACAGAGCCAGTGGCGTCGAATCGTCCGCTGGCGCCGATGATTTCGGAACCGAGGGCTTCGATGGTTTCTGTGCGCCATGCTTTTTTGGGGTCTCCGTTTTTTTCGGCGTCGAAGGAGTTTTCGGCGCCGGAGCGTCGGTGCCGACAGATTTGTGTTTGTGTTTGGTCGGCACCGAGAGTCCAGGCTTCGGCACCGGTGGCTTCGGAGTCGAGCTGGGTATCCCTTTCTTCGGTGCCGAATGGTGTTTTTCGGCACCAGGCGTCGGCTGGCTCGAGCCCGAGCTGCCGTGAGACTTCTGAGGCTTCGACACCGGGCCCGAAGGTGGGGTGATAGAAGCTTTGGTCTTGGTTTTACCCAGGCCAGCAGGCGAGGGTGTAACCTGAGTCTCTTTGGTTTTGGGCGCGGGGGTGGGAGTGGGTACAGTACTCACGACCCGCTGCGCCGGTGTGATGTCCTCCACGTCGGAGTCGTCGGCCTCGGAAGCGCTGACGACGTCTTCCTCCTGCTCGGTGTGTAGTTGCCCCGAAGCTTCGGCGCCGTCTCCGAAGATGTCCGGTGGAGCTGCGGACGATGAGTGCGCCATGGTGCGTCGAGCTCTTGGATCCCGGATGGTCTTCTTTGATCGAAAAGACTTACAGGCGGGGCAGTCTCTGGCCTCGTGTTCTGGAGAGAGGCAAAGGTTACACACCTGATGGAGGTCGGTGTGGGGAAATTTAGACCCACATTTTGGGCACTTTTTGAACGGAGTCCTTTCCATCGGCCGGGACCGGAGTCGAGGAGGGCCCGAAGGCCGGTGCCGATGTACAGCCTTACAATAAAGCCCAGTGACTAAAGCAGCCAATCCAGGCACTGCTAAAGCAGCGCTTGGATTGCCCTGGGGCAGGAGACCTCGCTGCTCCTTAGGAGGCCGTGGGGCTGCGGCTTCGACCCACTCAGCCCCTCCTCAATTCTACAGCGAGAGTGGCAAGACCAGTAAAACTGCGCATGTCGGGCTGGCCAGGGAAAGGCACACGGCCAACCCGACATGAGCATTTTTGCTGCCCGGGCTCCATTGCCGCAAGCCAAGTTGCTCCAACTCCCCCCCCCACCCCCTGTGAGTGATGTCACAGTAATGAATGTTATGCCCGTCGTGCCGCGGGCTAACATTTAATTTAGTAAGAAGTGTGCTCTGCTGCTGGTGGACCCCGGGGGCAAAATAATCAGTGAGGCGACGCCCCAACGCCCATACAAAGGAACCGCCACTGTGTGAGATTGTCTTTGAGAATTTGAGGTCTTGGTTATATGCCACAGACCTGGGAATTAGCTACCCTGTTCTACTGGTTTTGTTCTTCTCTTTCAGCAGTTTATGTTGCTCATATAGAACAGCCAGGAAATGTGATACTATTTTGTAGGTCATTGCAAGATCCATCCACAGTCCTGGATTGAGCAACCAGTCCTATCTGTGTCAATGTTATCTGGCTATTTAGGAATCCTTTATCTGCCCCCCCCCCCCCCTAACTCATGCGCAGTGGTATCACAAGTGGCTGCTAGTTAAACTTTCTTTTTGCTTTCGTTCTGCTCTGTCCACATTTATGTTTCCATCTTCTGAAATTTCCTGAAATCTTGTAGTGAAACTTCCTTGGTAGAAAATTTCCGTTTCGCCCGCTTTGAAGTTGCAATGAGCATGCTCCAATGGACCATGAAATCCGTGTATTTTGCTCTTGCAATTCCAAAAGGCCCTTTATAGTCGTGGTTCTTGCTTGGAGACATGCACGGCAGGCAGACGTTCTGTGTCCTGCTCATATATCTCTCTCTAAGTTATTTTCAATAGTTTGTCTGTGTGATTTTACCAATCTAACATACTCTTTGATTCACATCTTTCCTTGAGGATATTTTGGAACCGATGGAGTGCACTGTGGTTCTGGATGACCAGCAGAATGATTTTCAGATACATGCAGCTTGCCTCTTCAAGGATGTAGATATTTCTGTGGCTGGTCAGTGGGCCGATTTCTAACTCTGCTTACAATATACCAATTAGGTTGCTGCTTTTTAGGTCTCGCCTGACCCAGCACATGCGCTGGTCTGGCGAGACTTCTTGAGAGGGCTCCATACAGTGCCACCAGGCCAGCCTAGAGCTACAGTGCATGTGCGCGGGCGCGCGCGCTTTACCGCAATTACTTTCACTTTTGCGGCCGCTTTGATGTTTGATCGTGATCCCGCTCGCGATCACTTTAACTTTCGCGGCAACTGTTGCATAGCTAAACACTTATAAGGTGCCAAAGGCGAGACCTATTGGCTATGCCAATGCTTATTTATTTTATACTTTATTTTTTGCACTTTACAGAACAAAATCTACATGGCAGAGTGGCATAACAAGCAATACATATATTGATATCTACGCAGACATGAAAGCTTATGTGGATGACAAATTCTGCATGTGGGAACCCATCATCACCCATACATTTTCTCAATCCAAAGAAGGACCAGCTGACAGTGTTGCCCAGTAGCTGCATCTCCGTTGCCCCTACCAAGTTGGCCTTCCTTCGAATTTGCTAGAAAATCTAGGAAACTCTTGATTAAATTAGGCAATACAGACAAAGGTGTAGGACAATTTGTGATTTTAATAAACATGTAAATCCAGAAAGTTATGTGATATCCTTATGAAGGCTATAAATAAGGAGCCAAAACTATATGTAAATAGTTGAAAAGTGGATGAAGGTATCAATATTCAAATGATAAGTGTTATTATGCCTAGGTACCCCCAAGATTCTAAGAAATTTCCTTTTTGTATAGGAATGGAAAAGTGACATCATCAGCAAATATGCACACTAGTTTCTGCTCTTCATCTAGAGACCTTGCCATAATTTTCTCTATGGGTGACTAAGCCAATACACAAATAAACCGACAAACCCTTTCCTTGGTTTATGGTCATTGTTTGTTTACACTTATTATGATGCATTTCATGGTAAAATTGTGCTTTAGTGACTATGATGAATGTTAGAAACAGGGTCTCTAGTTGGCAGTGGTTTGCACCATGTCCAAGTAGGGACTTTCACTCTAGTCAGGGTAAGTTAGGTGCACACTAAGAATAACTGTGCTCAACCCCTTGGTAGCTCACCATGTCCAAGTAGGGACTTTCACTCTGGTCAGGGTAAGTTAGGTGCACACTAAGAATAACTGTGCTCAACCCCTTGGTAGCTTAGCAAGAGAAGTCAGGTTTATCCCAGAGGCAATGTGTAAAGTTTTTGCATACAACAGAGTAACACAGTGAAAATACCGCAAAATTACACCACACCACTTTAGAAAAATAGCCAATATTTACACAGCTCGGGTAAGGCACATGGCCTTGCCAGGCGGTGTGCCCAAACTATTGTAGATGGCCAACACCTGCTGCACATGCTCTTTAGCTGTACCAAGCGATTGTTTCGCATATACCTTGTCTATGTTTCGATTCTCTGGTAAACACACTTTTGTGGGCAATCGTGGCCCAACCCTGGTGTATAAAGCCTTTCTAATTGCGCTACCAATTGCGCTACCGGAACTGGCTCCTGACCTGTCCCCAACCCACATGAGTACATTTTTACATGTTTTCCATTATTTTCTTTGTTAGTAGTCGTGATGGCATTAGTGATGTCATTAATGATGTCGAAAGTAATGTTATCAATTGTCACTTTTGATGGGGGCGTGGTCGACTGCCGTACATGGCGGCTGCTTGATAGCGAAGCTCCGGACCTGGGCTCCACAAATCCTGGATACCTCCTGCCACACGCTGTTTTTGGCAGAATTCAGTGGTGCGCTGTGTCGGGGAAGGGCAGCGCCGTTGTACGTCCCCATCCCTAGCCCAGCAGTGGGCTGCGATGGGTGATTGCAGCGACCCGGACTCTGCCCGCTTTGTGGAGGGGCGAAGCGAGTCCCGGGCCGCGAACTTGCCGAGGTGGGCTGCGGACAGACGGTGACGCCGGCGGGGATCTGTGCAGCGTCGGAGCTCCTGCTGGTAGCGCATGAGGTGAAAGACGCCCGTCCCCGCCGGCGATGTTCACGACGGCCCGACCCGGGCAGTGTCGTCCTGCGGAGCTGCGTCTGGGGGTGATCTTCGGGGCCAGAGCAACGCGAGCGCCGGGGATGCGCTGCGGCCTATGGGTGCGGCCCGGACTCTGAAGATTGCTTGGAGTGACATGGTGGACCGGCTGTGCCTGCATCTGCTCAGTGGACGCTGGCAGTGATCGAGGAGGGGCAGTGGGTCATCGCGTTGGGCCCCGAATACATTGAAAATGCCACCTTGATGTGCTGAAGGACAGGCTCGTCACTTAAAAGAAGGCGCCATTTTGGGAATCTTGGGAGGCCTCCCACACCCAGGGAGATAGGAGCTGATGTGCGAGACCCAGGTAGTGCGCTAGGGCCTGAAGCTAAGGGACGGACACAGATTCGACTGGCCCCATGAACCGGACACTAGGGGGCACAATAGCCTGTGCAGAAATACGGCCCTGGGCGTGATCCATGTGCTGCGGACGTCCTGGGTAGCTGGGTGTGACGCCGGGGCTGGTGGAGGGGCCCCTAATGCTGGCTGGTGCGGCGAGTCGAGGCCAATGCTGTCCTAATGGTATTGGCAATCTCCATCTGGGGACTACGCCCCTACGACTGTGAGGCTATCGTTTGGGGATCCTGTTGTTAAATACAATCTGCTGGATGAACTGCGATGAAACGTTACCCTGCCAGGCTTGCATCCCCCGATTGGCGATGATGGGTCGCACCAAGGGCAAACACCAGGACACCGATTCCACTGTGCGCCCCTTGACGTCGCAGGCAGACCCTAGTGGTCAATCGCAACTGCCCAGCTGCATTCCGCCTACAGCTGAAACAGGCCCTGTGGATAAACTGGACCTTATACTACAGGAAGTGCGGGACTCTAGAGCGGCTATTGAACAACAAATAGGTGCCCTCACGTCTGGTTTTACCCTGCTAAAGGCGGACCATGCCAAATTAGCTGACAAGGTCAAGGAGAACACAGTGGCCATAGCTGAGTTATCCCCTCAACAAGCTCAGAATACAGCCCACATACAGCAACTCCAGAAGCAAGTCAATACTCTGCTGGACCGGGTGGAAGATGCGGAAGGAAGGACACGGCGGAACAGCGTACGCGTCATAGGGCTGCCAGAAAGAAGTGAGGGGACGGACCCAGCTACATACATGGACCAATGGTTCCGTGACCATGTGACCTCGGAGGGCCTCTCTGCTCAATACTGCGTGGAAAGGGCACACAGAATACCTACTGGTCCGCCAAAACCGGGTGCCTCGCCGCGGCCCCTCATTGTCTGCCTGCTGAATTATAGGGACAGGGACGTACTGCTGCAGAAAGCGCGGACACTGGACTGCATAAACTTCGAGAACAGCAGGGTCTCCCTGTACCTGGACTACACGCTTATGGTGCAGCGGCATCGCTCCTCCTTTTTGGCCGTTAAACGAAAATTGAGGGCCTTGTACCTAAAATACGCACTACTTTTCCCGGCCCGACTAAAAGTTATTTATGAGCGCAAGACACATTTTTTTGAAAGCCCGGAAGATGCTGAGGAATGGCTGGAGGTGACGGACCCTAAAGAGGGTGGGGATAACGCTTCCCAGGGTACGCAAAATAGCTCTGGTAGATGGGAACAGAGGAGCGACCGTCGAAGCAGACGAACACGTAGAACCTCTCGGAGAACAAACCCGACGGTGTATCAACAACAACAGAGCAAGGAGCAGGTACTCACCGCTGCTGCTGCTTTCCGTCAGGCCACGCTTATTGAGGACTCAGTATCCTCGGAAGAAGACTTACACAGATCGGACTTGGAGGGCAGCGCGGCTCTGTTTCCCACCGTGACCCCTCAGACGGCAGACGGACTGTTTGGATGACCGCCATCAGTGCATAAGGACTAGATCCTGTTACTGCTTTAATATCCTTTTTGCTTATGCTACACTTATGTTACAGCGTTGTGGGTCTTTATTCACTTGAGCTCGGGGTTCCGCACAGACGGAGCTTGAATGTAAAATGAGGTGTGGCTCGAGCACAGAGTCCGGAGTTGGCGATGTCCCCCTATTTGCGAATGCTATGGTAGCAAAAGGCACTGTTCTGTTCGCCATGTTTTATTGTATGGCCCGGTATAGTTGTTTGACCGGCCCGAGTATTGGGTATTTTGGGATGGGATGTAGTCCTTCTTATTTGTTAGGTATGAGGCAGCTTGTCCCTGCAGGGTACGAGATATGGCCTGACCAGGGGTGTGTACTGCTATCTCAATGCACACACTCAGTCAGTATAACATTGTAACGTGGAATGTCCGGGGATTGGGCTCGGTGCAGAAACGTCATAGAATACACGCACAATTACTCAGGAGGAAGGCAGAAATAGTGTTCCTACAGGAATCTCATATGCTGGATCAGGAAGCGGTGAAGCTCCGCAAGAAGTGGAGAGGGCAGGTCTTCACTACTAGCTATTCTGGGTATGCGCGGGGTGTAACTATATGGATACGACATGGGGTACCATTTACATCTATGGAAGAGTGACTGGATAAACAAGGGCGATACATTTTTATACGAGGGTCCCTTGATGGCCAGCCAGTGGTCCTGGGTAGTATTTATGCGCCGAATACTGAGCAGGAACACTTTTTCGCTGCTTTGAATCTAGCTTTAACAATAAACAGGAGTAGAGCCCGTTAACCCAGGTGAGACCGGGAGTAATATGCACAAGAAACAATGTCTCAACTGGAGGGTATTTTAAAGGGAGGAAACAATTTGGCGGGGTGAGGTCAATCACAAGTGAACGGGAAAAGGAGAGGGAGACCACAGCATGAGCCAAGGGTAGAAAAATTGAAGTTTATATACAATTCTGCAAGTAGTTGAGAAGCACTACAGTACATATATTTGTACAATGACCATAACACACAAGGTGAGCACTGAACGTGCTGGTGAATTGTGAACGGCGCAGTGACACAAGGGTGTGAGAAACAGCATGAACGGCGCAATGGAAAAGAAATACAGTGGTCAACAAACAATGCAGGTATATACAATTATGTACAGAAATTATTTTGATGGTTTAGTTGACCACAGAAGTACCTGAGTTCTAGGCTGTGTAGTCGATGGCGTTTCAACCTGGATAATTTCAGGTCATCATCAGGACAGAGGTCAGAAGTTAGAGGGTAGTGCTTCTGGTAGAAAACAAGGCGTCGCGTAAATAAGTGGATATATTGGTGGACGCTGTATGATTCAAGGGTTCCAGCCCGGGATCCAAGGGGAGAAGGACGCGTGCTGGTCAGCCGGCCAGAGCATGAGGATGGAGGGGAGGATCCGAGGGGGAACCGGTACTGGGCGCAAGGGCAGTGTTTTAACCCCTTCAGCGCTGCGCGGATTCCCCCGCGGTGCTGAAGGGTTCGAGCGCGGGCGGGGCCATGACGGAACGGTTCCGTCATGAGCACAGCTCAACCGATGCTCATGACGGAACCGTTCCGTCATGAGCATGGAAGGGGTTAAATGTGCTTAAATGCGATGCCTTGTTTTCTACCAAAAGCACTATCCCCTTAAGGGGGCGGGTGGGAAAATAAGTTGGGGGATGTTGGGATCCAGAACGATACTACCAAATTATTATGATGCACAGTGGACTTTTTGCTCTCTTTCTTGTTCTTTACCAATGTGGATGTCGATGCAGCACTGTAGCTCAGAGTAACATGTTTGTGATATGGAGTATGTTGAAAAACTACTAATAAAATTTGTTTAAAAAAAACAAAAAAATCAATTGTCACTTTTGATGTTATCAAGAATGTGTGCTGAGGGGTATGCCCGCAGGGCCTGACATCCAGCCAGGTATTGGCTTAACCCCTTCTGTGCCACGCCCTTTCCCCCTCCTGTGCCGGGCATTTTATTAGTGGGTGAGGTTCATGACGAGATAGTCTCGTCATGGGCACAGGGCGACCGTGCTCCATGACGAGACTATCTCGTCATGGGCACTGAAGAGGTTAAACAAATTGTGGGTGCCTACATCCGTTGTGCACGTCCTTCACCTGTGCACAGAACAGGGTTGTGGCCAGAGATGCCTAACCCTCATTGGCCTGTCAACCCCTGTTATGCCTCCCAGGTCATGCTTCCAACCCACCACGGGCAGAACACCCTCCTATGTTTTTTTATTTATACTCTTCTTATAGTGGAACATGTTTTTTACTTTTTTTTAAACTTAAATTATACTTTTTTTAACTTTCTTTTTTTTTTTAAATGTTCTTTGTTTCAAACATTTTGGAGCTCTTCACTTCTTTAAATTTGCAAATAAGGTTTTGTGGCATTTTTATAGGTACTTGTACATAGCACAAGAATCAAGGGCTTGGTTCATCTCTCTGGAACAAATACCTTTTTTACAGTATGTTGAGAAGATCTGCAACCTTGGGTTTCTTTCCTCTTCTGCAGCATGAAGTCCCTCTGGTGGTGCAGTGCGGTGATAATAATGTTCCCCACATACTGTACAGGCTTGTTCCCCTGCCCTGACTGCCCACCTGTATTTGTATTTGTATCTTGACTTAGATTTTTAGCCCTGGCATCATACTAATCTGCATTTATGCAGAGCTCTAGGCCGGGCCTTGACATAAGCAGTTCTTGGACATATCCAGTGACCGGAGGAGGTGAACAAAGCATGCCCTCATTTACTGAAAGTGGACTACTGTCCCTGTCAAGGGATTAGCATAGAGTGGTGGTGGTGCAGCACATCCCCGGTGTCTGTGGAGGTCCCACAAGACAGAACTGTTGGAGAGAGATCTGTTGGACCAAAGCATCAGAGAGCCAGCACTCCTCCTGTGCCCGTTTATGACAGGAACCGCAGTTCCACGGCCGCAATTGCAGAGCCCCGGTAGGGGTTGTAGTTGTGTGTTTGGATCAGCGTGTGAGAGGCTGCAACTACCAGCAGAAGATTGGCCTGCACGCTGTCGCAAGTAATGGGACTCGCTTCTGCATGGCTGCAACAACTCTAAGCAGATCAGCCTGTGTCTCACCTCCGCTGCCTGGTATGGTCAGCCTGCATGGGTGCTGCAACTGCCAACTATACTCGACTCGTGTAGGGCTGCAGCTACCGAAGTCGTGATCAACGTAAGGACGCTGCATCTGCAGTAGAATCATCTGGTCCAATTCAGGACCCATGTTTTTATGAAGGTCCCCATCGTTAGCAAGTTGCTGATCAAGATATGATGCAAATAAAGGGAGAGTTGCATGGTCATATACAGTTAAAAGCAATCACAATATGTTCCTTTTTCTGCTTGGTGTTCACTCAAACATCGTAACAGTGTTATCTTCATGATAAAATACACCAGGGAAATCTTCAGGGTCAGTCTTCAATGTTGACTCCCCAGTTTACTGATTTGTTTGACATAGGCAGTAGGAATTTTAAATCCAATGACACTGACCTGAAATTTACACTTCGGAATCTGATCCAAGACGACTGGCGAGAGACTAAGGCGCTATTTACCACAAGATTAACTATTTTGTGTGTGCAATAAATACCTCCTTGTAGGCGTTTTCTTCTGGAAAATGAGAGATTAAAGCAGATTTTTTTTACATGTATTGGAATTTACTACATTTCTTGCCCCAGTAAATTTCGTCAAGGTTGACCTGACGAAATTTATAAGAAGAAAATTGGAGAAATGTGGTGTTTACAGCAAATCTCGTAATTAGGATCCTTGTGCAAACAGAGGTTTGCACAGGAACTGGAATTTACCCTTCACCTGTAATAAATGCCTGAGTTGTATAAGATGAAGAAGGCAGGAGAGGATGCAACTGCAGAATAAGGTATTTGTCATTCTAAAATGTATTGGTCCGTTCAATGTAATAAACCTATCCAGACTTCAAGACAGGTCTGTTCAATCCATTTTTTAAGTAAGTAATAACTTTATTTCATCTACAAGAGATAACCATAAAAGTACATTTAAAATCAAAATTAAAACATAATTGCAGTAAAACTACAATAAGATCCAGAACAGTTATACATATGTACAGGACAATCAACTCCCAAGGAATAATGAATTAACTAGAGATAGCCTGATTGAGAAATCTAGGGGTTTCCTCAAGCACATTAGACATTTCGGATGTTGTAGCATAATAATTATCAATTGTTAACAGAACATAAAAGCCTTACTAAAGTCGCATATGCTGGCCATATGATAGAAAATGTCTAGAGAACTCACAAGATACTGCATCTAGAAAGATTTCCTCTATCATGTCAAATATTTAGGAATCCAATGCAAACAAATAATCCATTATTTATGGAAACATAAGGTGCATACTAAAGCTCTCGTGCTGTGTCTTATACTGAGAGATGTCCGACAGTGCATCTGTATAAAAGTGACATGCGGCTATTGGCTGTCAAAATAATCAAGGCGGTTCCATAAACAAGATCGACCTTAAACAATTCAAGACAAAAATAACAATCCAATATTTGCAGCAACATATAATACATAATGAAAGTGCTCGTGCTATATCCATCAGTGGGGATTAGCTAAAAATCTCACATAAATGATGGTTAACATGGTTAGCACCTCACTCCCCAAATTTGGGTTTAGACAGACAATAAATATCTTGGGGAAGATTTAGAACTTCTGGCGCATCCCTGGAAATCAGCAGGGATGCACCCAGAAAGATGCGTCACGCAAAACTACCCGTGCGCCACCATGGATGCGCCGCATTTACAATGCGGCGCACTGTGGCGCATGGATAGACAGATGCGTGACGTATCTGCTGGCGTAAGGTTGGCGCAGTGCGAGAGTCGTCTCGCGGGCGAGACGCAACTCCAGCACTGTTCCAACCCGGCCTATCTCAAACATGCTGCATCACACCTTACGCCTGCTTCAAGCAGGCCCAAGGTTTTGACGCAGCGGTGTCGGAAAAGTGACTGAGTGAAATCTTGTAGATTTCACTGCGTTACTTTTCCGAGGCTTCCCTCCGACAGAACGCCCACACTGCGACGGAACGCCCACATGAAACCTGAAGCAGGTTTCATGTGGCGCAGTGTCGTGACGCATCTGCCTAGATGCGTCACGTTGTAAATAAGTCGCAACGTGGCGCATGGTTAACGCCGCCGCTGCGTCACAAAAGTGATGCAACGGCGGCTTACAAAGTGTCGCAAGTGGCTTGTAAAGATGCCCCATTGTTTTGAAGTTCTTAGCCGTTATATACCAGGTGCAACTTAAAAATCTTGAGATAGCAAAGACTATTGGTCTGTGTGTGTCAGATCTAATCACACGCAGCGCCTCCGCACAGTGGCCAACACCCAAGTGGCGACAGATCAAAATGATTCACTTGGTGCGAGGTGCAGTGTACCGAGGGCAGAAGAATAAACAGGGTGGCATGTTTGCCTAACTGAGGGACAGAAGGGACATTCGCCTGAATCGCCTTTATTTCCCTTCCATTTTAGAGTCAATGCATTTAAGGAAAGGGAAAGAAAAGGGAACCAATTATAAAGCGGATGTACAGAGTTGTAGCTGTATAGGGAGTTATCCTATACTTAAGTTTCATATAATAGCAAACATTTGTGGGCTAAAAACGTCTCTATCAGAACGCCCGGGCATGGTTTGCGCCAGCCTTTCAGAAAGATTTACTCCCAGTATAAGCTCAGATTTTCTGAGTTTTCCCACACATAGGGCACTAGACTCATTTGACGTCTGCTGTCAGTCAGCTGCTGGCATGATAGGTAAGGATTCACCCTTGACAGTGGGTGGGGAGTCCACTTTATGTGCACCGCAGGAACAGCAGGGTTCAAACACTGTTGTAGAACAACCCAGCCAAACCTGAGCACCTCCAGTGGCCTCACACATTGTCCTCTGGAGGGCAATTACAGGGGAAGCTAGAAAAACAAACAGGGCAGGGTAGCATAGCGTCCATACCTATGCAAAGACTTTTGTCTCTACAACATATTCATTAGATGAAAGTTCACTAAGGCATAGCTCTTTGATCGCCTTGAGCTGAGGCGTGGAGCAGTCCTTATCAAGAGCAATCAGCTCCTTGAGCGGCATATTATACGAGGCCAGCTCGGGGTAGACCATGGGCTGATCCAATACCCTAAGATCTTGAGATGGGCAATGTGGTCGGCCCTCAGGATTTTCAAGTCCCATCTTAATGGTACCATTGGGTTACTACTTGGTAGATGAAGAAGCGACGTTACAAATGTATTTTCCATTTGTATTAACAGACTAGTGTCACTGTATCATCCCTGTTCCGACCCGTACAGGACCCAGCCCGGGGGAACCAATCTATAAACCTCAAGGACAGGTGAAAGTGATCTACTAGCAGTATGTCTATCTATAAGCCTCAAGGGCAGGTGAAAGTGATCTACTAGCAGTATGTCTATACTCACTGAAAATAGCTGCAGATCTATGTTGCAGCAAGAATTTGGTCTTTTCCAGTTGGGGTGTGCAAGAGAGTTTATAGGAAAGTCTCACACCTAAGTAATCACAACCGCTCATTCAATGTCCAATCTACCACCATTTTACTTTTAAATGAGCGATGGGGATAAAAGGCCCATAAACTTCCTTTTTCCTGCATTAATTTAGAGGTCTCTATTTTCACAAAATGTTTGAAACTCCCCCAGCAAGGCTTGAAGGCCCATAGGGGTGCGTGATATGAGTAGCGTGTCATCTGCAAACATCAGCACGGGAGTGCAGACATTTGCTAGATTCGGTGCATCATGCTGACAACTGTTCATCCACCCCACCAGGCCTTTGATATACAAACAGAAAAAGGTGGGGGCTAAAACCCACCCCTGTCTGTCTGACCCCACAACTGATGGGAATCCTGTGAGTAAGGTCCCTGTGGCTATTCCACCTAACTTGTGTATATGTGCCGTGGAGTTTAATAAAATGGATAAAACACAGTGGCATAGCAAGGAGCGGCGGGAAGTAGTGTCCCCCCCCCCCCCCCCTCCCCGGGCGGCATGAGTTTTGGGGGTGGCTCTTAGCTGCGGCACAGGGCGATGGCAAACACAGGAATCGCCAGCATCCCCTCCCCCCGCTCTTACATGCATGTGACCGCCGCAGGGACTGCCACGGGTGACCAATGGTCTAGCCAAGCCACTGATAGAACATCTTCAGTGATAGCACATTACCTCATGACTTCCCACAGGCATTTTCTAGGCACTAAATCAAAAGTGGCCCTCAAATCCACAAAGGCCGCATAAAGGTGTTCTTTTCCTATTGAGATGTATTTCCAGAAGATAGCTGAGAAACGGAACACCTGAGGGCAGATTTACAAGCCCCTTGCGCCACTTTTAACATGGAAAAGTGACGCAAAAGTGGTGCAAGGGGCTTGTAAATCTGCCCCCTGGTCCATACATTTTAACGTAGTTCTGACCGGTTTGCTTTGAGTCATACAACTGACTTCAAGGCTCTGGGACTACGTGTGGATATATATCTTGAAGGTTCGATATATAATTCTGGACATTAGTGCCATAACACTTCAGTTATCATACATCTGAATCCGTTGATGCGCAGATGCCTGTTGACCTTTTGCTTGTTTGGTGTGGTGCATTCAGCCTCCATCCTCTGGCACACTGAAGCCTCAGTGCAGCTGCATTGCCCCCTTTATTGATATATTTTGAAAGGCTTCTACCGTGTATTTACTCAGATATATGTTCTGTGAAGGTGGCATATATCTCAGTCTTGTTCAATGAAAGTGGGCAGGCCTAAACACCCAGAATCACCTGCATTAGGTTCTAGAGACTCTGTGATAGGTGACTTTGAACTGTGAAGAAGGGGTTCATGCCACAGAGCAATGACTATCAGCAGGTTCCTCCCACTGCAGCTACCTGAAGGACCTATTCTGGTGAGCTTGACATGATGTAGGGTAAATGTAGGAAAACGTGTGTGTGTCTATGTGTGTGCGTTTCATGTTTGTGTAACTGGAGGTCATGGAGGAATGGGCCTTCTTCAGCAGCCTGAACTGCATGATGCAAGCACTCATGATGGTCATGACCTCACTAGAGTGAACTTGTAGACTATTAGGAGCCTCCTGTGTTATCTCGTAGTGTACTACTCTGTGGCAGTCATAAAATGGCATTTGTCCAACACATCATCATATCTTACCCGCTCCCTTTTGTGTTTATCAAGCAATTATGTTTCGAGGCAGCCGTGTCGAGCCGGATTCTAGATAAACCGGCCTGTCTGGTTATATCTCCTGCTCTTCCAAGTTCATGATCTTGTGTTATGTGTTTTTCTTCTTTACTTCCTTGTTATTGCTAAGGCCCTGGGCATTGTAGAGAGCCAGGTTAGTGTTAGCATTGACCTCTGGGGCAGGTGCTAGATGAGAAAAAGCCGTGTAGGAGTTCTCCTGAATTTGTTCATGACTGTGATTGACACAAGTGAGCTATATTGGGCGGTGCATGACTTTCCCATTGCTTGACGAGGCCTTTGGTATCGGATCAAATTGCATATCTCTGTTGAGGAAGAGAGTATACTATGGTCACCATGGTAAATAATGCAGAAGAAACTATGAACTTTCATCTAATGAATATGTTGTAGAGACAAAAGTCTTTGCATAGGTATGGACGCTATGCTACCCTGCCCTGTTTGTTTTTCTAGCTTCCCCTGTAATTGCCCTCCAGAGGACAATGTGTGAGGCCACTGGAGGTGCTCAAGGTTTGGCTGGGTTGTTCTACAACAGTGTTTGAACCCTGCTGTTCCGGCAGTGCACATAAAGTGGACTCCCCACCCACTGTCAAGGGTGAATCCTTACCTATCATGCCAGCAGCTGACTGACAGCAGGCGTCAAATGAGTCTAGTCTCAGAGATACAAGCATTTGTACGTGTCCCCATGAATGTCACTTCGCCAAGATGCCAGGGGTTGCAGAAGTGTATCGCACGCCATTTAACTTTTTACTTTTACTCACACATGATAGCTTACGCATACACACACACATTCATACACTCGCTCTCACAAAACACATTTTCACCTGCAAGCTTGCACATCACATGGTAAACATCGTTAACCACGCATGCGATACAACGCATGCCATTACAAAGTGGTCATTACAATGACCGCGTTGTTACATTGCATACCATTACAACACAAGTTGTTACAACGATTAGCTGTAGGGGGCAGAAGGTGTTGGATTTAAAATCGAACACCTTCTCTACTGTTGCACAGACCGGAGTTGGAAAAGTAAATTATACTATTCCAACATCCAGCGCCCTCCGCTACAGCAGGTTGTTGTAATGATTTGCGTTGTAATGGTATGCGATATAACAACGCCGTCATTGTAATGACAAT
Source organism: Triturus cristatus (assembly GCF_964204655.1). Lineage (NCBI taxonomy): Eukaryota > Metazoa > Chordata > Amphibia > Caudata > Salamandridae > Triturus > Triturus cristatus. The sequence goes on from NC_140590.1 coordinate 1,002,000,310, forward strand.
GTTGTAATGGCATGCGTTGTAAACGTGTGCATTGTAACGTGGCCTATTCACATCACATACAGCTAATTGTATTCCATTCTTTATAACTGAATAAGAAAATATTATTTACTATGAGCGTAAGAAAGTTTTTACAGAAAACAAGGAAAGTGGTTCCTCAACTGAAGTCCATAAGGAGGAACTGCACTGGAATACCAGACACTGAATTTGCCACTTTTAAGGAAAGGGGTCACAAAAGCAGTGCCCGGGTCACAAGGGTCAAACAAGGGGCCGGAGCTGCGATCCACTGACGTCCATGCCTGTCCCTTTGCTCGGAGGAGAGTCTATCGCACTCTCACCCCTGAAAATCATGGAACGACTGGTGTTTATGCCCTGAGCACACAGTGCAGGCCTGCACAAGATCGTTATTCATCTTCAGGTTGTTTTCATTCTTCTACTGTGGGCATGACAATCTACATGCCACTGTCGTCATGGTAATGTTCTTTAACCCTGTAAATATCTGGTGTGCTGGAGGAATAAACATCTGCTTCCTGTCAAACCTATTCCACAGCTCCCCTTTCCCCTATCCTGTAATCAATCAATCAATCAATGAATTTGTAAAGCGCGCTACTCACCCATAGGGTCTCAAGGCGCTGGGGGGAGGGGGATCCGCTACTGCTCGAAGAGCCAGGTCTTGAGCTGTTTCCTGAAGGAGAGATGGTTCTGAGTCAGTCGTAGGTGGGTGGGGAGGGAGTTCCATGTCTTGGCCGCCAGGTAGGAGAAGGATCTTCCTCCGGCGGTGGTCTTGCGGATGTGCGGGACGGTGGCGAGGGCGAGGCTGGCGGAGCGGAGGTGGCGGGTGGGTGTGTAGAATGTGAGGCGGTTGTTGAGGTTTGTGGGTCCCATGTTGTGGAGAGCCTTGTGTGCGTGGGTGAGGAGTCTGAACGTGATCCTCTTGCTGATGGGGAGCCAGTGCAGGTCTCTCAGCTGGGGAGAGATGTGGCTGAAGTGGGGGGTGTCCAGGATAAGTTGTGCAGAGGCGTTCTGTATGCGCTGGAGTCTTTTCTGTAGTTTGGCTGTGGTTCCAGCGTAGAGGGTGTTTCCGTAGTCCAGACGGCTGGTGACAAGGGCCTGGGTGACCGTCTTCCTGGTGTCAGTGGGGATCCACCGGAAGATCTTTCGGAGCATGCGCAGGGTGTTGAAGCAGGATGACGAGACGGCGTTGACTTGCTTGGTCATTGTGAGGGAGGAGTCCAGGATGAAGCCCAGGTTGCGAGCATGGTCCGTTGGCTTTGGAGTGGAGCCCAGGACAGGGGGCCACCAGAAGTCGTCCCAGGCGGAGGGGGAAGTTCCCAGGATGAGGACTTCCGTTTTATCTGAGTTCAGTTTCAGCCAGCTGAGCTTCATCCATTCCGCGACGTCTTTCATTCCTTCCTGGAGGTTGGCTCTGGCTGTGGCGGGGTCGTTGGTGAGGGAGAGGATCAGCTGGGTGTCGTCGGCGTAGGAGATGATGTTGAGGTTGTGTTGGCGTGCGATGGCTGCGAGGGGGCTCATGTAGATGTTGAAGAGGGTGGGGCTGAGCGAGAATCCTTGTGGGACGCCGCAGATGACTTCGGTGGCCACGGACCGGAACGGGGGAAGGCGGACTCTCTGGGTTCTGCCAGCGAGGAACGAGATGATCCATTCCGAGGCCTTTCCTTGGATTCCGATGTTGCTGAGGCGCTGTATCAGGGTGTGGTGGCATACGGTGTCGAAGGCTGCCGAGAGGTCCAGGAGGATGAGGGCAGCTGTTTCCCCGTTGTCGAGCAGGGACCTGATGTCGTCGGTGGCTGCGATGAGGGCGGTCTCGGTGCTGTGGAAGCCGGACTGCGAGGGGTCGAGGGATCCGTTGGTCACGAGGAAGGCGGAGAGTTGTTTGTTGACGATCTTCTCGATGACTTTGGCCGGAAAGGGGAGGAGCGAGATGGGGCGGAAGTTCTTGAGGTCCGTGGGGTCCGCGGTGGGTTTCTTCAGGAGGACGCTGAGCTCGGTGTGTTTCCAGCTATCTGGGAAGGTGGCGGATGCAAAGGAGCTGTTGATGATGTTCCGGAGTTGGGGTGCGATGATGGAGTCGGCTTTGTTGAAGATGTGGTGTGGGCAGGGGTCGGTTGGGGAGCCGGAGTGGATGGTGTTCATCGTGTGGGTGGTATCTTCGGTGCTGACAGTCGTCCAGGTGTGGAGGGTGGTGGTGGGGGGCGCCGGATCGGTGGTAGGGTGCGCGGTCTGTGCGCTGAAACTGTTGTGTATGTCGGCAATCTTGCGGTGAAAGAACGAGGCGAGTGAGTCGCAGAGGTCCTGCGAGGGTGTGATGTCGTTGTTGCAGGTGCAGGGGCTGGAGAGCGCTTTGACGATGCTGAAGAGTTCCTTGCTGTTGTGGGAGTTGTTGTCCAGTCGTTCTTTGAATGTGGTCCTTTTGGTGGTGCGGATCAGTTGGTGGTGTTTGCGGGTGGCGTTCTTGAGGGCTGTCATGTTTTCTGTAGTCTGGTCGTGGCGCCAGGCTTTCTCGAGGGTACGGCAGGTTTTCTTGGAGTTTTTGAGGTCGTTGGTGAACCAGGAGGCTTTCTTGCTGCCGTGTCTGCTGGGGGGGTTCTTCAGTGGTGTGAGGTCATCGGCGCAGTTGGTGAGCCACTGTGTGAGGTTGCGGGCTGCTTCGTTGGGGTCTGTCGTGTTGGTGGGGGGGTTCTGGCTGAGGGAGGTGGTGAGCTGATCGGCGGTGATCTTGCTCCAGCTTCTGCGGGGAACCTGTTGAGGGTGGTTGTGGGTCGTGGTTCTCCTGAAGTTGAAGTGGACGCAGCTGTGGCCTGTCCAGTGCAGTCCGGTGGAGTGGCTGAAGGATATGTGCTTGCTGGAGGAGAAGATGGGGTCAAGCGTGTGGCCGGCGATGTGGGTGGGGGTGTTCACCAGTTGCTTGAGTCCGAGGTTGGCGAGGTTGTCCAGCAGGGTGGCGGTGTTGCTGTCATTGTTGTTCTCCAGGTGGAAGTTGAGGTCTCCTAGGAGGATGTAGTCTGAGGAGGTAAGGGTGTGCGGGCTGACGAAGTCTGCGATGGCTTCACTGAATTGTGTGCGTGGTCCCGGGGGGTCTGTAGACGAGGGTGCCTCTGAGGGTGGTCTTGGGGTCGGTGTGTATCTGGAAGTGAAGGTGTTCAGCGGCGGTGAGGGTGTTGTCGGAGTTGGTCGTGATTCGGATGGTGTTTCTGTGGACGATGGCGATGCCTCCTCCGGCTTGGTTGACGCGGTCCTTCCGGGCGATCTTGTAGCCATCCGGGATGGCTATGGCGATGTCGGGAGCTGAGGAGGCGTTCATCCATGTTTCTGTGAGGAAGGCGACGTCTGGTGATGTTGTGTCGAGAAGGTTCCAGAGTTCGATGGCGTGCCTGTGGATGGAGCGGGTGTCGAACAAGATGCACTTGAGGTGGTCGTTGCTGGAGCCTGGCTTGGTGGGTGCGGTGCAGGATCGGGTGCAGGTGAAGTTGCAGGCGTGGCAGGTGAATGCTCCGTGGGTGCGTTTCGGGTTGGCTTGGTAGCAGGCTGGCTGTCGGCCAGTGTTGAGTGCGTGGAGGGTGGCGGCGTCGTATCTCTGTCGGGTTGGCTGGCTCCGGCGGGGTCCAGGGGTTGTGGCGCTGGGCGCGGTCCAGGCGTGGACGGGCGTAGACGGGCTTGCCTTTGGCGCGCCTTCGGCAGGCAATCGGCGCGCCCGCTGCACGTGGCCGCTGCGCGTACGCGCGGTCCCCGCCATATATGGCGAAGTGGGAGGGAGGAGCAGCTTGGAGGCGGGAGCGGGGCGGCGAATGGGGAGCGGGTGCCAAGAGAAGGGGGCGGGGCCGCAGGAGAGCAGCGGCGGGGAGCGGAAGGGGGGGTGGAAAGAGCGGGAAGACGGAGCGGGAGAGCGAGGGCAAGCCTGGGCAAGCCTGGAGAGCAGGGGCCTTAAGGAGAGGCAGCAGCAAGCGAGGCCAAGAAGGCAGCAGCAGCAGAATCTGGGCACACGGGGGCCGTGCGGAGTGGAGTGACTGGGTCAAGGGTCACTGCTCACTGCCGCGCGGTCCCCGCCATATGTAATGCGCTGCACATCACTTAGACACTGAGGGGCAGATTTATGAGGGACTTGCGCACCTTTTACGCCGCCGTTGCGTCACTTTTGTGACGCAGCGGCAGCATAAACCCTGCGCCATGTTGCGCCCCATTTACATCGTGACGCATCTATGGAGATGCGTCACGGTGTAAAGCCCTGCGCCACATGAAACCTGCGTCAGGTTTCATGTGGGCGTTGCTACTCAGGGGGGGCGTTCCGTCGCAGGAACGCCCCTGAAAAGTGACTCAGTGAAATCTATAAGATTTCACTGAGTCACTTTCCCAACGCTGATGCGTCAAAACCCTGCGCCTGCTTGAAGCAGGCGTAAGGCTTGACGCACCATGTTAGGGATAGGGTAGGTTGGAACAGTGCTGGAGTTGCGTCGCGCTTGCGACGCAACTTCAGCACTGCGCCAACCTTACGCCGGCAGATGCGTCACGTATCTGCTTGTCCTTGCGCGACGATGCGCCGCATTGTAAATGCGGCGCATCTACGGTGGCGCAAGGGCAAACTTGCGTGACGCATCTTCCCTGGCGCATCCATGCTGATTTGCAGGGATGCGCCAGGGAACATAAATCTGCCCCTGACAAACCTGGGGACCTTGGCACAAAGTGTCAGGTGTTAGACTGAGGCAAATCCACATTGCATGACCACTCTTTCTCAACTCTGGGAAGTTGCCTTACGTCCCTTTTAGTACTGTTCATTATTAAAAGAAGATGGCGCTCTGGTTGGGCATGGCTTCCTGCTGTTGTCCCCAGATCAGGATAAACATTGCATTGGTCTCATCTACCCAATAGTTATATTTTGTCTGGACCTCTGTAGGAGATTATGTGTATCAGCCAAGAGAGGTCTACCAAGCGCAGGACTCTACTGGATGCTTTTTCTCTCCAGTCTAGGACTAGATCTAGTCCCTGGACAAAGATAGCGGCTGCTGTGAACTCTCTTCGGAGAAGAGAACACAGTACTACATTGAGCGCAGTGAGGAGCAGGCCCTGACCACCAAGACAAAGTACAACGCCATGTTTAATGTAACTTCTGAGGAAGTCATCCCGACGGAGCATGCCACCAGGCATCTTTGCAAGCCTTGCACGCCAACTCACAAGACCCGCCTCACGAGGCATATCTAAGCGCATAGGCGTTTCAGGACTGCAAGTGAGGTGAGCCATCACAATGCATGGTGCACCAAATACAAGTCCCGACCTTACGGGAGCCCTACGGCCCCAGAATGGCACATAGTTTTTTCCATCCAGGTCTTGGGGTAGTGATGTGTTGTCTGTCAAGTACTGTTAGAATTACAGAACCCTTTTAAAACATAGCAGGATCAAAGTTCTATATCCCAATTCCCAGGTGATAACTGGTACGCCTGTGGTCCAAGAGTAGAATCACAGTCTTGTGGATGCCTCTTCCAAATTAACATATTAAGTGTGCCTGACTAGTTTTGAGATACATGCCCCTAAAGCGTGGTACTTACGGGAACACAATCTAGGGGCCAGAACCTTTAGAAATGAGGTGTCCACCAGCATTCTCCTTGGAACACTTTCCCTCCCTAACTAGTGCCCCTGGAACTGAGTCTTAAGTGGGGACTGAGTATCACACTCATACACATAAAATATTCATTATTATTTTGAGAAGGACAAGTTGTTCAGAATGGTTTGTGGGCATTTAAATTTGATATTTTTGGGATGTTTGACAAAACAATCTGCCCAGAACACTGTCCAGCACTGCATCCATAGCCACTCGGAAGCTGGAGCACAAGGCAGACCTATTCTAGTCCACTTCATACACTGCCGCATTCTGTCCCCTGGACTAGATAAGGTAAACAAACATTTTTTGAACCTGTGAGTTCAAAATGTCTGCCAAGAACATCCAAATCTTTCCCTTGGACTAACATTAGCCATATTACATAGGGGCATATCAACAAGGGCTTTATCTCTGCTTTTATGGCTTTAAAAGCCAAGAAAGCAGAGATAAAACTAGCGCCCTATCAGCAACAGGGTACTAACACGCAAATTTCCATGTTAGCACCCTTTTACTCTACGCTTCCCTTTGCATCTCTAATGAGATGCAAAGGGGGCGTTCCAGAGTAAAATAATAGGAGAAATGTCGCTAAGCGACATTTCTCCTATTATCAAGGAATATCGTTAACCCTGTTAGCGATAAAAAAAGCAGCGCTAACCGCGGTTAACGCTGCCTTTTTACGTCTGGTATTTTTCTGACTTAGCCATGATATCCTATGTAAGGTGGATATCATGGCTAAGTATGTCTATCCCTATCAGCAAGCTATCGCCAAACCTTGTGGGATTATCGCTGTATTTCCAGCGATAATCTCACAATTGGCAGCTTGCGCTCTGAATTTTATCGCTTTGGAGATAAGCGTTGCTAATAGCACGCTATCTTCGCGATAAAATTCAGAGTTGGCCGGCGATAATTATCCTCACGCTAAGAGCGCTGAGCGATAATTATCGCCGTCCCTTGCTGATATGCCCCATAGTGCCTTACAGGACTATCACTATAATATTTAGGGTCATATCTTGCCAAAAAAGATGCTAAGACTGTCTATATTGTTTTTGCATTGATTTTAATTTAACAATCCTATTTTCCTAGTCAAAAAAGGGACTTATTCTTCTACAGAGACATAACTGTTTGATTTGATTTTTGAGAGTAATTAGGTGTGACACACACAAATACCTGGAGTAAACGTTGGCTGTTCGACTAACTCCCCATGACAGTCAAGTATACAAGGTTGTACATGGTTATCCAGTTGGAGTGCACCTGGGTATATGCCCTAGAGACATCAGTGTTAACAACAATATCCACCATAGGCAATCCCCAGTACCAGGGAGTGCCACGTGACCCAGAGAAAGGGACTCACATAAGTTCTCTGTAGACTGCGAGGACTTCATGTAATACGTAACAGCCAAGATCACTTCACCGATGAAATGTGCAGCCATTTGTATCCATCAGTCCGCAATAATGTCGGGCCAGGAGCATAATGCAAAGCAAAAGCAAACCACTCCTCTTCGAAAAGCGCAAAGTGTTGCATATTTGAATGCCAAGAGAAAAGTATTAAGGCATGGCCAAAGTGGGAAATTGCCCAGGGTCCCCGTCTTCGACGGACCCGCTGGGAAAATTCATTTTCTCTTCATTTAACCAATGACTATTCAATTCTGCTTTCTAAATGACTCTCCCTCTCTACCTACCTCTGCTTCTGCCTCCGCCTCTCTAACCAGTGCTATTTAACCATATTTAGAATCCTGGCTAAGACATGGTCCAACTGTTTTTGTGTGACCCTGGTAGAGTTTAACGTGTTGTTTAAGATTGTTTGGCATCATGCGGACTTGAATTAGCACGGAATGCGTAAAAAAATCTAATTAGTTACATACGGGGGCCCCTGAATTTTGTCATGCCCGGGGACCTCAAAAGCTTTAAGATGATACTGAGAGGCAAGTGGAAGCCGGAAGAGAGTTTTCTTGCCTTTGTTTACATTCTCTGCAGGGGATCGCTGTAAGCATTCCACCTTGGCCATGGTCAAGTCCAAGGAAGATATTATCTCTGACTTGACAACTGATGGTTTGTGCGACAGAAGTCAGTAAAGGTCAGTGGCACATGAGACAAGTATTTCGCAAAAAGAAAACCCTCAGATCCTATCTGCCAACAGAAGCACTGCCAGAATGCGTCATGGTGTTTGGTGTCTCCTAGGACATTTGTTCCACGTCTCTTGGTTGTTGAAAGCATTCATTGCCGTTTTCAAAGCTCCTGTAAGGCAGCATTGTTGACGCCTCAACAGTAAAGTTATGTTTTGGCAAATTGGGAAAACCGGGTAAACCTTGTTTTGTGGCTATTTCGTTGGTACTTGGTGAATATGCATTTTTAAATAGTGCTGGAATTGTAAGCTTTCACCACTGCTTGGCAAGCGCTGTTAGCCTTAAAGCGGACTGACGCAAACTAACCTACCTCTGTAAACATGTGTGTTGCATACATTAAAGTATAATGACATATTAAAAAGCTCCAGTATTTGCTGATGGGAGCTGTGCAGTTCGGGTAAATTGTGTAGCGCACAGTCCGCAGGATAGCATAGCTTCCATAACTTATGCAAAGATTTTTTTCTTTACAACATTTTCATTAGATGAAAGTCAATACTTTCTTCTGCATTATTTACCATGGTATCCATAGCATATTTTCTTCACTAACAGAGAAATGCAATTTGATCCGGTACCAAAGGTCTCTTTAAGTTACTTCATATCTACAAAGTAATCAGAATATCTTTTGGAACCTCTTACCTTTTAACCAGAAAAATTATTCGTATGCAACAACGAATGACCCTTATCTGGGGTTAAGGCAGCAACCTAGGGGCACTACTTAGTAGTGTGTCAAAAGAAGAATAAATGTCTGAAAAATGGCCTTTTAAGGCTTGGTTTAACAGTGCAGCTGTATAATTGATCTGTTGTTTCCAAAACGGTTGTATGTGATTTCATAGAAAAACTATTTAATAAAATTCCATTACTGACTAACCATTTCACCTAAACTGTTTAATGGAGATTTTCAGAATGAATGGCATTTACCATTTCATGGAAACCATATCAAAGAATAAATTTTTGTTTGAAAGTGGCTTTTGCTTTCTTAGGAGCAGATTTACAAGAACAGACGCATCTCTGCATTTTAGCAGAAATACGACAGTTCAATTGCGTCACGCAAAAAAACCCTTGCGCCACCATGGATGCATTGCATTTACAATGCGGCATACTGTGGTGCAAGGATTGACAGATGCGTCACGCATCTGTTGGCGCAAAGGTAACACATTGCTGGAGTCGTGTTGCAAGCACGACGCAACTCCAGCAATGCTCAGGAATGCCTATTCCTATTGTGCTGCGTCACTCCTTATGCCTGCTTCAAGCACGTGTAAGGTTTTGACGAAGTGGCGTTGTAGAAGTGCCGCAGTGAAATCTTGTAGATTTCACAGCGTCACTTTTACGAGGCTTTCTTGTGTCGGAACGTCCACCCGTACATTATACCTGCCGCAGGTATAATGTGATGCATCTCTCTAGATGCGTCACGTCGTAAATGTGTCGCAACGTGACGCATTGTTTACGACACCACTGACACAAAAGTGACACAACGGCGTTAAAGTGTCCAAAGGGGCTTGTAAATCTGCCCATTAATATTTAGGGTGTCAATGCAATGGCTGCAGGACTTACTTTCAGAAACAGTTCTTTCAGTGCTTTATTCTCAGGGGGCAATATTTCAGATTTATATTTTTTACCCTGTCAAACAATTACTTTGGATGCTTTTATTTTGCTGACCCTCACCACCCTTAAATATCATCCATACCTGACCCCTCACAACCATCGATCCCTTCCCCCTAAAGCCAGTCACCACAATTAAACAATACCCCATCCCTGAACCCTAAAAGCCCTTTCTACCCTTGAACTCCACATATCCTAGAAACATAAAAACCCCTCAATACATTCAAACTACACCAATGCCCAATTCCTAAAATCCACCGATCCCTGAACCCTAAAATCCCTAAAAGCCCTTTCTACCCCTACACCCCACCCATCCATAAAACCCCTACAACCGCTCAACTCCACCCATTTCTGAACCCTAAAAGCATTTTTGATGCCTAAACTCCACCCATCCCTGACCCCTTAACCCCTTGTGTGCTCATGACAGAGCGGTTCCGCCATGAGCCACGGTGGGCGTGTGCTCATGACGGAACCGCTCCGTCATGGCACCCAACCATGGGGAAAGTGCTGGCGCTCCCCCCATGGGCAGCCCATCTGCACCCCCAAGCAGGGATGGCAGCGAAGAGTTTCCACTGCCACCCCTGACCCACCCCTCGGCGATCCTGTGATGTCAGCGCGCACAGCGCACGCCGATGTCATCAGGAAGAGCTGGACGCCTGGAAACCATTTCTTTACAGGCATCCAGGTGAGGAGGAGGTGAGTTTTGTGCTTCGGTGGGGCGGCAGATCGGTTCACATTGAGGCATCGGGGGAGAGGAAAGAGTGTTTTGTCTCCCCAGATGTCTCAAAACAGGGCATCCCTGCTGCACGATCGCGCGAAAAGCCCACTAGAGCCAGGGAGGTTTGTAAAATTAAAATGAAAGCTACCCCTTGGGCAACGGTCACTTCCAGGGCACATGTTTACTAAAAAAGTATATTCTGCCACCCCTGGGGGCAGATCGGTCTGTTTATTTGGCCAGAAAACCCCACCAGACACCAGGGAGTGTTTTAAATTTCAAATGGAAGCGACCCTTGGGTAAGGGTCGCTTCCTTATGGGCCTAAATAATTTTTACGACTTTTCTGCCCCCCCTCCCCTCGCCCCGGGGACAGATCGCCTGCATTTTTTGGCATTTCTTGCCAAAAAAAAAAGCCCACTAGAGCCATGGATTTAAAAAAAAGAAATTGGAAGCAACCCCTTGGGCAAGGGTCGCTTCTAGGGGGCAGATGTTTTTTAATGTGTGAATGCTGCCCCCCCCCCACCCCGGGGGCAGATCGGCCCTTTTTTTGGGCCTTTTTGTCCCCGGGGGGCAGAAAACCCACTAGGCACCAGGGATTTTGTTTTGTGTGCAATGGAAGCAAATGGTTGCTTCCAAGGGGGTACAATTTGGTTAATGTTTTTTCTGCCCCTCCTGGGGACAGATCAGCCCCTTTTTTTGGCCTTTCTGCTCTAGGCGGGAGGGTGGAGGCAGAAAACCCTACTAAGCACCAGAGATTTATTTCTTTTTCAAGGGGGGCACATTTCTGTCTGCTGTTTTCTGCCCCACCTGGGGGACAGATCGGCCTGGCAGACAACCTCACCCGATCCCCTGGGCAAGATCACCCCCCATTTTTCTCAGCCCTATTTGAAGGCCCATCTGGCAGATTGACCATTTGGGTAGTGACATAGCGTGTTTTATTGTTAATTGTTTTAGTTCTTGTGAATTGCAATTGTAATGCTTTATTTCTCCCTGTTTGTTCTAGTTCAAGGATTTTGCTCTTTAGACTGTTCCAGTTTGCGGTTTCGTTATTTGTGGTTCTGCTGTTTGTGTAGTTGCATGTGTTTGGTAAGAGACTCTTTTTTGTACAATGTAAATGAGTTTCAGTTCTCTGCATGAATGTGTTTTTTGCAAATGGTGTAATAATAGCAGTATGTTTGGCTTCTGTTTTTTGAGTGTCAAAAACTTTTTCAATTTGTGCTCGTTGTGTATTTTGTTGTTTTGTGAGTAATTGGTTTTGTTTTTTTCTTTCTAGTGGGATATTGTTGGTTTTTGCTGTCTCTCTGCTGAGTAGGTGCTGGTGAGTGTATCTGTCTCTTGCAAGTGCATCGTATAGTTTTTGAGTACATCGATTTTTGTGATAAAGGCACACTTTGATTTACTGACTTATTTTGCACAGTGTTGGTTGTTGTTGACTTGTTTGTGCAGTCTTCTTTCTTAGTAACAATAATGGCTAGCCGCAGGATTACTGCTCAGCAGGTTGTTGGTATGCTTTTTGAGTCTTCCTCTGACCATGGTTCAGAGACTGACTCTGCATCTGAGGCAGAGGAGGGAGGGGAAGATTCAGGCAGTGAGTTTTCTCTCCACATGGAATCATCGGATGATGAAGCTACTCTCAGTGCGGATGAAGCTACTCTTAGTGCGGATGAAGTGCCTGTTTTAGAGGAGGACATTGATGTGCTGATAGTGCAGCAAGAGGCATCTGGGCATCTGGGCTGCAGCCTGGGGCTGCAAGGCTTCCATTTGGAAGTGATGACCTCTGGGTTGCCCCAGGAATGGTGCAGCCGGAATTGCCAGACTTTATTGGCGTTCCAGTGTGTAGAGTGAATACAGAAAACATTTGGCCGATACATTTTTTTCAGTTGTTTATGGACGATGTATTTTTGGCAGAGATTGTTGAGCAGACTAATTTGTATGCCGAACAGTTTTTGAAGAACAACAGTGCCAGCCTTAGGCCCCACTCTAGAGCTACCCGGTGGACTCCCACAAATCTGGAAGAGAAGAAGAAGTTCTTGGGTTTAACTTTTCTGATGGGCTTGCTTAGGAAGCGTTCAATGTCTTCAAATTGGTCTACTAGTCCCTTGATGGCAACCGCTATATTTCCGGCAGTCATGAGTCGTGATAGGTATTTGCTTCTGCTTCGGATGCTGCATTTTGTCGATAATGGTTTAGCACTGCACAATATCACCCTCAGTGTGACCGTCTTTTTAAGATTCGGACTGTCATTGATCAATTGTAGATCGATTGTAGATCGATTTTCTGAGATCTATGCTCCAGGGAAAGAAATACCAGTGGACGAGTCTTTGGTCTTGTTCAAGAGCCGCTTGGTTTTTAGGCAATACATTCCTAGTATGAGAGCATGCTATGGAATTAAGCTGTATATCCTGATGGACAGTAGGACTAGATATGTTTCTAATTTCAGGGTGTACACCGGTAAGGAATCCAGGATTAACCCTCCTGGTTGTCCGTCCACTTTTGGAGTGACTGAGAAAATTGTGTGGGAACTTGGTAGAGGACTTTTTAACAAAGGTCACCATTTATATGTAGATAACTTCTACACTGGTGTGCGGTTGATCAGGAAATTGGCCGAAGGGGGGCACCCTGTTGATTGTGGCACAATCCGCTCTAACCATAAAGGTTTCCCAAAAGAACTAGTTTGTCAAAAGCTTGTGCGGGGACAGTGCAGTGTGTTGCGTTGCGAGGAACATCTAGCTGTGAAGTTTTCAGACAGGAGAGATGTTTACATGCTGACTACCATCCATGATGAAAGCACTTCACCTGTGACTGTTTGGGGGCAGGTTGCTGAAGCGCGCAAACCTGTGTGCATTTTAGACTATAATAGGCACATGGGTGGTGTTGATAGAGTAGATCAGAGGTTGGAACCTTACACTGCTCTTCGTAAGGCTTACATTTGGTATAAGAAGTTGGCTATCCATCTTTTCCACTTGGCAACCTTTAATGGTTTTGTTGTATTCAAGGATTCTTGTCCTGAGTCAAAGATGACTTTTGCTTAGTTTCAGGAGTCTGTAATAGGCAGCTTTGTTGTAGTGGTAAGTGTTCCTAGAGTTGGAGTGGTAGAGGATGTGGCTAGATTGAAAGATCGCCACTTTCCCGTCACATTCCTCCCACACCTTCAAAGGACTTTCCCAGTAGGAGATGTAGAGTCTGTTGGCGAAGAGGTACGCGGAAGGAGACTCGTATGTACTGCCCAAGTGTCCTTCTAACCCTGGGCTGTGTGTGCCTGCTTGTTTTAGAGTGTACCACACGCAAAATATTTTTGGGGAGCATCCATGAGTGGTAAAGTGAACTGCCTGGCCTCTATTGTTTTATATTTTTTGTTCAGTTTCAAGGTTGGCATTTGTGCAATGTATTTAGTTTCAGATTTTGTGTTAGTAGATTTGTATCTATTTGCAATTTGTTTGTGTTTTCTTTTTCGTATAAAAAAAAATCCTAAATGTGATGGCAGTGTGTGTAGAAGGGTACTTGGCTAGTGGTGTGCGTGGACTAGCGCTTGGCTGGCGGTGTGCCTGGACTGGCGTTTGGCTGGCAGTGTTCCTGCACTGGCACTTGCCTGGCGGTGTGCGTGGACTAGCGCTTGGCTGGTGGTGTGTGTGGACTGGCGCTTGGCTGGCGGTGTGTGCGGACTGGCGCTTGACTGGCGGTGTGCGTGGACTGGAACTTGGCTGGCGGTGTGCGTGGACTGGCGCTTGGCCGGCGGTGTGCCTGGACTGGCGCTTGGCTGGTGGTGTGCATGGACTGGCGCTCCGCTGGCGGTGTGCGTGGACTGGTGCTTGGCTGGCGGTGTGTGAGTAGTGACTTGCTGCTGGTCACTACACACACTGCTAGCCAAACACCACTCCACGCAATCCATGAGCTGGTGTGGTTGCTGTGTGTGGTTGCTGTGTGAGGAATGTGGGCGTGTGAAAGTGATGGGCCCCTGAATGACGCTGTCTGCTGGTGTGTTTTAATGTGCTGGGCCAACGGCTGGCGGTGTGAATGGTTTCGTATGTGTCACACGTATGAAAGGTGTATGAATGGCCTGTAAAGAGGTTGGTGCCCTGTTGTGGCTTTACAGCTCACGAGCTGTGAGTCAATGGTTCAGTTTCTCGTCCTTTCAATTATTAACAGCGCATTTCATTTTTGTGAAATCTCTGGTTAATACAACTGTATATACTGAACCATCACTCACCCTCATGCCAAATACAACCAGTGTGTATGTGTGCTTGAGGAATGGGTGGTTGTGCAGAAATATTTGTATTTTCTGTCTTTCTTAAGCAGGGTGTACCTTGTCCCTTTTTGTCAATGTTGTAATGTGTTGGTTTCGTGCCTGGTGGTGTGAATGGTCTTGTGTGTATCACGTATGAAAGGTGTATGAATGGCCTGTAAAGCAGTTGGGGCCTTGACGGGGCATTACAGCTCACGAGCTGCGAGTCACTCGTTCAGTTTTTTGTCCTTTCAATTATTGACAGTACATTTCATTTTTGTGAAATCTCGTTAATAAAATTTTATATACTGAACCATCACTCGCCCTCGTGCCAAATCCAACCAGTATGTGTGTGTGCTTGAGGAACAGATGGCTGTCCAGTAATCTTTGTCTTTTTTGTCTCTCTGCCAAGATGTACATTTCATCTAAGAAAAACCTACCAACTGTAGATATTGTCGTAAACTAAACACCCATGGGAGTACATGGTGATGTCTCTCTTGTGGATCCCAACAAGTTATCTTACCCACAATGTACTGCAAACCTCAAAATGGGACTGTCACATTTTCCTTGCATTACTGTACCCAAATGTTCACGCTGCAGAAAGTAACAACAAATTTCCAACCCCCCAGCATTTCTCCAAGCATCCCAATAGAAATGGTACCTCACTCGCGTGGGTGGGTCAAGGACCTGAAACAGGCAAGGGCCCAAAACCTATTGAGGTGACATCAAAATTACCTATCACAAACCAACCTGGTTTTGCAAGGGGGGTCCCATGAGTTTTTGGCCCGGGGCTCGGCAGCCATCTAGGGAAATGTAGGAGAGTGGCATCGACTGCATAGTTGCCCCCAACTTTTTGCTGATGTTTTGACTGTTTTTATGACTTTAGCCAGGCTGTGGCCCTGCTATCCAGGACCCCAGCCTATCTGCTTCCTCTGGTAAACTATGTGAGTACCCTAGGTACCAACCAATTGGATGCTGGGCATGCCCTACCAGTCCCTTGTAGATGGCACCCTAGGTACCCAGGGCATGGGTCCCCCAGTAGGCCTACCAGGGCTGCAGCACTTATTGTGCCACCCTGGGACAGCCACCCAAACTGACACCACCAGGCCACTACTGTAGCCTGGGTAAGGTGGTGCTAGCACCCCTTACAGGGATGTAGGTACCCTATGTCCCATACCATACAACACATATACTCTCATAGGTCACCCCTATGGCAGGCCCTGGTAATCCTACAGGGCTGGGTGCTGAGGTATGTGTGAGGGGGGACCCCTACGTGAGTAGGACCTCTCTGCAACCTTCGTAAAATCGTTACTGGGTTGTTTGTAGTGTAGCCATACCATATACTATTAACCGCATTATAAGTTACTGCGTCATCGCTGTAACTTAGGAATGGCTACACAGAACCATATCGTGTTTGGTGTCAAACATGAAGGAATCATACCCCCAGTCCAGCCATGGGCATGGGGGCACGATTCCCCCTTGCTAGGAGGGTGATATGGGAAAAGCGGTAGAATTTGGACACCAATTTAAAAGTGCACATGTACCACAAAATGGCTACTGTTCGCCACCTACACGACTCTGGCTGGCTGTTGCTGGGGAAAACCCCAGCCTCGCCATCTGGACAATAGGGCTCCTGTGGCAGGGAGGTGCCAGCACCTCCCCAGACAGGATATGTGGATTGGAACAGGGTGGGTGCACCAAATGTCCTTTCAGAGTTGCACGTAGGCAGCTGCAGAGCCCCAATTCTGCATACACCGCCTGGAACCGGTTCAGGGGCATCCTGCCCCTCGCCCAGGCGGGAAACACACAAAGGGGAGTGGGTGTAGCCACCCTTTCCCGCCTCTACTCTGATTGGTAGGCTCTCTTTTGGACCATCCCCTAATCTTGGGGATATATGGGAATAACTTTGCCCTAGAGCCTTAGATTCGTACAGGACTTCACAGAACTGACCTTCGACGAGCTGCTGCCCAGCTGACTGAAGAAATCTCCCTTGGGATAAAGGAGTTATCCCCCTGCTTGGCAGGCACCTAAAAGACTACAAGATACCCGGTTGGAACTTCGTTGCTCTCACGACCTTCGACGCCTTCCAGCAACCTCGAGGTGGGTCTCCAGTGCATCCCAGCGTCCTGTGAGTGTGCCCAGCAAGTCTGAGCACCCTGGACCACGTGGGTATCGAGATCCCCGCATACCCCGAGACACCGGCCACCTCTTGTCCAGCACACGACCCCGACCAGTGGGGAAGTTGTGCTTTGGCCCATTCTTGAGCCAACCATCAAGCAGCAATTGTGCCGACTCTCAGCTCCCTGGCCCGCTCCGGTGGCCCGTGGGAGCCCTTTTACGCACTCCATTTTCTGCCTTCCACGGTCCCTTGTCTCTCGACTTGTGGGCCTTGACGGAGGACAATCTTCTTTTCCAAGAGTTCCTCTGGTTGCTCCAGGCCTGCTCTACGCTCCCTGCAAAGGAGAGCACCCTCAGACCTCGTGGGTCTGCACCAGCAGCTGCTTTGTTCATCTTGCGTGGGTTGCGGTTGCCAATGCTTAGTGGATCCAGTCGGGACACTAACACCGCAGCGACCTTCAGCCGACGTGGGACAGTCGCCCTCCAGAAGCTGGCCTTCCTTGAAGCCTCCCGGAGCCCGTGACTGCAGAGCCCAGCTGTACCTTCCACACCTGAAGCACCCGACATCCACGAGCTCCTTCCTGTGAGCTCCCTGGTCACTGTGCTGTGACCCAGACTCTGTCCCCTCTGCTTTCAGGTTCATCTTTGTCTTCTCTTCAACTTTAATCTTCACGACTTCAACGACACTTCCAGCTAGCAGCAGTTTGGACTCCTTTTCCATAGAAAATCAGCCCGCGACCCGACACCAGAATCGACCTATGCACCCGGCTTCCCTGGGGCAGGTAACAGTGGTACTTCGGTACTTCCGTGGTGGTGGGCTCTCCAAAGCCTTAAGTCTCAAGCCTTAACTTTGTACTGTTGTTAGAAGTGTCCTTAAACCTTAATTATTCAACCGCGACATTCTCCATAGGCTAACATTGCGATCCCGATAGCAACTTCTCGCACTGCACACGCCTCCCGTGGGTCCCCTTCCTCTTAACTGTGGGTGGATTCTTAAGGGGCCAGCGATCCTGAATGCCCTAGGCATTGCCTGTAGAATTGTCGTGGTTCTTATACCACTATTTTAGTATATGGTTTGGTCCCCCCCTGGGGCCCATTGATTTCTGTGCTATTTATTGTGTTTATAAATGCTTGTTTGAAGTGTAACTTTGCCACTAGCCACATAAAGTGACTGTGGGATTCTGTCTAGAATAAATACATATATTTTATATATATACCTGTGTGGGCTACTCTTTCATTTGGTTATTCAAGAGGTTATTATGGTAAAACAATAAGCTTAACACTCCTTCAAGACTTATCCTGAAGGCTGCTCTCCACAGCTACCACTAGGATAGCTTTCTTTAAAGGTTGTCTTAAACCTATCATCAATAGGAGTCGAATTGGACTGGTGCAAGGTGTCCCTATAACTAGGAACAGCATATGCCAGGCCAACTTCTCACATTGGTGTGCAGCGGTGGGATTCAAGCTTGCCATTGTTTTACCAGATAACAAATTGAATTTCTAAAGTGAAAGCCACAAGGTACCAAAGGTACATATAAATTCAAGCTAGAATACAATAAGTTCTACTGAACTTGGAGTTGTGTGTAGAGGGTTTAGCACACCTTGACTACAACTCAAGAGAGGGTTCAGTAGGCCACACTTAGTGTAGGTAGATACATCACTACACTAAACATGTCTTCAGGTGGCACTAAGGCTATGGAAGGACCCCAGAGGGTCCCAGTAGATAAGTATGATAATTTCACCTTTGCAGAGCTCAGGGAAATGTGCACCCTTAGAAAACTGAAGACAAACAAAGGTGCCAACACAAAACGTCTCAGGGAAATCCTGCTCATAGCAGACTTTATGGAGTCCATAGGGTCCAGAGGGACGGACAGAGTGGGTGGGCATCCTTCAGAAGAGGACACTCCCAGAGTGGACTCTGATGAGGAACAGGAAGAGGATGAAAATCCTGACCTGGAAGAAACAGACCACTCACAGCATGGAGGTGATGGCTCAAGAGGCACTCCCTCCACCCTTAAAAGGAGAGTGGTGGATCCAAGAAGGAACAGATCCCCCTCAGTGGGATCCAACCATTCTAGGAGATCCAAAGGGTCCTCTGCCTCTTCTCAGAGAAGAGAATCCTCCCATGAGAGGAAATGCAGACTGATCAAATTTGAGCAGGCTAAGCTTGAGCTTAAAAGAGAACAGTTAGCATTGGACAGGGAAACCCTGGAGCTTCAGAAAGCTTCAAGAAAGTGGGGTCTAGAGATCCCTGGTGGCAGTAATGAAACCCCTAGAGTTAGAGAGAAAGTCCCTGACAATAGGAACCTCCACAAGATTGTGCCCCCCTATCAGAATGGGGATGATATCCACAAATGGATATCTGCTCTTGAAAGGGCCTGTAGAGTACAGAGGGTCCCAGTAGAGCAGTGGGCAGCAATCCTGTGGCTCTCCTTTTCAGATAAAGGAAGAGACAAGCTCCTCTCTGTAAGAGAAGAGGATGCGGATGACTATTATATCTTGAA
This sequence comes from Triturus cristatus, assembly GCF_964204655.1. Lineage (NCBI taxonomy): Eukaryota > Metazoa > Chordata > Amphibia > Caudata > Salamandridae > Triturus > Triturus cristatus. The sequence continues at coordinate 1,002,019,197 of NC_140590.1, forward strand.
AGATGCTTTTATAGATGGGTTTGGCTTAACCACTGATCAATACAGACTTAAATTCAGAGACACCCAGAAAGCACAAAATCAGGATTGGGTAGACTTTGTGGATTGTGCAACCAAGGCACTGGAAGGTTGGTTAACTGGCAGCAAAGTAGATGATTATACAGGATTATACAATCTCATAATGAGGGAGCAGATCCTTAACAATTGTCAGAACCAGCTCTTACATCAGCACCTGGTTGACTCTGATCTGACCTCTACCCAAGAATTGGGAAAGAAGGCAGACAAATGGGTCAGAACCAGGATTAAGCAGAAGGTCCAGCCCTTGGGAGGTGCAACTAAAAAAGAAGATGCCAAGAACTCTGACAAGGGTGGGGAAAAGGGAAAAGACCAGCAGTCTTCAACAGGCCCCCAAAAAGCAGCATCTGAGACTACCAAGAATAGCAAACCCAAACAACCAAGGAAGCCATGGTGTAAGTACTGTAAACAGACTACCCATTGGACTTCAGACTGTAATAAGGCCAAAGACTCCAAAAACACCACACCTGCCCCTAAGGCTCCTGTTCCCCCTAGTACAGTTATAGGTGTTGGTGCACAGAACAAGGGCATAGTAGGGTTGACCCTGGGATCTGGAGAGGAATCTGGCCTAGTCAGAACTCCTACTCAGGCTGTTCTAGTTTGTGATGGGGACTTGTCCCTGTTTGTGAGCCCCAGTGGTCTGGGCAAATACAGACAACAGCCAGCCATAAATGGAAGGGAGTCACAAGCTTACAGGGATACAGGGGCTAGTGTCACTATGGTGACCAAGGACCTTGTAGACCCTAACCAGATCATACTTGGAGAGACATACCAAGTGACCAATGCTAGCAACGTTAGTACAGACCATGCTCTAGCTGTTGTGAACTTCTCCTGGGGAGGGGTAACTGGCCTCAAGAAAGTTGTGGTGAGTGCAGACCTACCTGTTGAATGTTTACTAGGGAATGATTTGGAGGCCTCAGCATGGGCTGAGGTGGAGCTAAGTACCCATGCAGCAATGTTGGGTATACCAGCAGAAGTATTTGCCCTGACAAGGTCAAAAGCAAAGCTGACAGGAACTGAACAGGCCTTGGATCCTGGAAAAATGGACCAAGGGCCTTCCAAGAGGAGGAGTAGCAGGGGTAAGGCCGAGCCTTCCCCCCAGGATCAGTCTGTAGAGACTCTTTTAGCAGAAGAGGATCTAGCTCCTGAAGAAGGAACTGCCCCAGAGGAACTGGAACCTGATCAGGTTGAGTTCTTGGGGGCAGGGGGACCTTCTAGGGCAGACTTGAGCCTGGAGCAGCAGAGCTGCCCCACTCTTGAACCCCTCAGACAGCAAGCTGCTGCTGAGGCTGCAGGGGATGCCAGTGGGACCCATAAGATTTATTGGGATGAAGGGCTCCTTTACTCTGAGGGTCGAGACCCCAAGCCTGGTGCAGCCAGGAGGTTGGTCATACCTCAGAAGTTTAGGAGCTTCCTGCTCACACTGGCCCATGATATCCCCTTAGCAGGACACCTGGGCCAAAATAAGACTTGGGACAGAATTGTCCCACACTTTCATTGGCCCCACATGAGTGAAGACTGTAAGAGCTTTTGCAGCTCTTGCATTACCTGCCAGGCAAGTGGCAAGGCAGGTAAATCCACAAAGGCCCCCCTGATACCATTGCCTGTGGTGGGGGTGCCCTTTGAGCGGGTGGGGATTGACATTGTTGGTCCCTTGGACCCACCAACAGCATCTGGGCACAGGTTCATTTTAGTGGTAGTGGATCATGCCACTAGATACCCAGAAGCTATTCCCCTTAGGACCATCACAGCTCCTGTGGTGGCAAGGGCCCTCCTTGGAGTTTTCTCCAGGGTGGGGTTTCCTAAGGAGGTATTGTCTGACAGAGGTACAAACTTTATGAGTAGCTACCTGAAGGCAATGTGGAAGGAGTGTGGTGTCAACTATAAGTTCACCACCCCTTACCATCCTCAATGCAATGGTCTTGTTGAAAGGTTCAACAAGACCTTAAAGGGTATGATTAAAGGACTACCAGAAAAGCTTAGGCGAAAATGGGATGTTCTTCTGCCCTGCCTTCTCTTTGCATACAGAGAGGTGCCACAGAAGGGGGTTGGCTACAGCCCTTTTGAACTTTTGTTTGGCCATCCTGTTAGAGGGCCACTTTGTCTAGTGAAGGAGGGATGGGAGCAACCTCTCAAACCCCCTAAACAGGACATAGTGGACTACGTACTTGGTCTCCGCTCCCGGATGGCTGAGTATATGAAGAAGGCAACTAAAAACCTGGAGGCAAGTCAGGAATTACAGAAAGCCTGGCATGACCAAAAGGCTGTCCTGGTGGTGTACCAGCCAGGACAGAAGGTATGGGTGTTGGAGCCAGTGGCCCCAGCAGCTCTCCAAGATAAGTGGAGTGGACCCCATACCATTTTGGAGAAAAAGGGAGAGGTTACCTACCTGGTAGACCTTGGCACTCCCAGAAGTCCCCACAGGGTACTTCATGTGAATAGATTGAAGGCATATGTGGACAGGGCTGACATGGGCTTGCTCATGGCAACAGATGAGGGACAGGAGGAAGAGAGTGACCCTCTCCCAGACCTGCTCTCTCAGAACCCTGACGATGGGTCAGTTGATGGAGTAGCCTTGGCAGGCAGCCTCACTGACCAGCAGCAAGCAGACTGTAGACAGGTTCTACAAGCTTACAGACATATGTTTTCTCTGACTCCTAGTCAGACCACCTGGTGCACTCACGAAGTGGACACTGGGGACAGTCTGCCTGTCAAGAATAAGATCTACAGGCAACCTGACCATGTCAGGGACTGCATAAGGACTGAAGTCCAAAAGATGTTGGAGTTGGGAGTAATTGAGCCCTCAGATAGCCCTTGGGCTAGCCCAGTAGTCCTAGTACCAAAACCTCACACCCAGGGTGGTAAGAGAGAGATGAGGTTCTGTGTAGACTACAGGGGTCTCAATGCAGTCACTAAGACTGATGCTCATCCAATTCCCAGAGCAGATGAGCTCATAGATAGGTTGGCCTCAGCCAAATATCTGAGCACATTTGATCTGACAGCTGGCTACTGGCAGATAAGGTTAGCTGAGTCTGCAAAAGCCAAAACTGCATTTTCTACCCCTAGTGGGCATTATCAATTTATTGTGATGCCCTTTGGTTTGAAAAATGCACCTGCCACTTTTCAAAGGTTGGTGAACCAAGTCCTCTCAGGCCTGGAAGACTTTAGTGCAGCATATCTGGATGATATTGCTGTCTTTAGCTCCACCTGGGAAGATCACCTGATCCACCTGAGGGAAGTTTTAGCAGCCCTGCAGAAGGCTGGGCTCACTATCAAGGCTACTAAGTGCCAGATAGGGCAGAGTCAGGTTGTATACCTGGGACACCTTGTAGGAGGAGGCCAGGTTCAACCTTTACAGAGCAAAATCCAGACCATCATGGACTGGGTTGCTCCAACCACCCAGACTCAGGTTCGAGCTTTCTTGGGCCTGACTGGTTATTATAGGAGATTTGTGAAAGGATATGGATCCATAGTGACCCCCTTGAATGATCTCACCTCCAAGGGGATGTCCAAAAAGGTTCAGTGGACTGTCAGCTGTCAGAAAGCTTTTGATGACCTTAAACAGACAATGTGCTCTGCTCCAGTGCTCCAAAGCCCCAACTACTCCAAAGAATTCATAGTTCAAACTGATGCTTCAGAGGTGGGGGTAGGTGCTGTGTTATCACAACTGAATGAGGAGGGCCAGGATCAACCAGTAGCTTTTATTAGCAGAAGGTTGACCCCCAGAGAGAAACGTTGGTCAGCCATAGAGAGGGAGGCCTTTGCTGTGGTCTGGGCCCTGAAGAAGCTGAGGCCATACTTGTTTGGTACTCACTTCATTGTTCAGACAGACCATAAGCCCCTCCTATGGCTAAAACAGATGAAGGGTGAAAACCCCAAACTACTCAGGTGGTCCATTTCCCTACAGGGGATGGACTATACAGTGGAACATAGACCTGGGAGCAACCATGCCAATGCAGATGGCCTCTCCAGATATTTCCACTTAGAACATGAAGACTCAACTGGTCAAGGTTAGTTTAATGTCCCTGCGTTTGGGGGGGGGTTGTGTAGGAGAGTGGCATCGACTGCATAGTTGCCCCCAACTTTTTGCTGATGTTTTGACTGTTTTTATGACTTTAGCCAGGCTGTGGCCCTGCTATCCAGGACCCCAGCCTATCTGCTTCCTCTGGTAAACTATGTGAGTACCCTAGGTACCAACCAATTGGATGCTGGGCATGCCCTACCAGTCCCTTGTAGATGGTACCCTAGGTACCCAGGGCATGGGTCCCCCAGTAGGCCTACCAGGGCTGCAGCACTTACTGGGACAGCCACCCAAACTGACACCACCAGGCCACTACTGTAGCCTGGGTAAGGTGGTGCTAGCACCCCTTACAGGGATGTAGGTACCCTATGTCCCATACCATACAACACATATACTCTCATAGGTCACCCCTATGGCAGGCCCTGGTAATCCTACAGGGCTGGGTGCTGAGGTATGTGTGAGGGGGGACCCCTACGTGAGTAGGACCTCTCTGCAACCTTCGTAAAATCGTTACTGGGTTGTTTGTAGTGTAGCCATACCATATACTCTTAACCGCATTATAAGTTACTGCGTCATCGCTGTAACTTAGGAATGGCTACACAGAACCATATCGTGTTTGGTGTCAAACATGAAGGAATCATACCCCCAGTCCAGCCATGGGCATGGGGGCACGATTCCCCCTTGCTAGGAGGGTGATATGGGAAAAGCGGTAGAATTTGGACACCAATTTAAAAGTGCACATGTACCACAAAATGGCTACTGTTCGCCACCTACACGACTCTGGCTGGCTGTTGCTGGGGAAAACCCCAGCCTCGCCATCTGGACAATAGGGCTCCTGTGGCAGGGAGGTGCCAGCACCTCCCCAGACAGGATATGTGGATTGGAACAGGGTGGGTGCACCAAATGTCCTTTCAGAGTTGCACGTAGGCAGCTGCAGAGCCCCAATTCTGCATACACCGCCTGGAACCGGTTCAGGGGCATCCTGCCCCTCGCCCAGGCGGGAAACACACAAAGGGGAGTGGGTGTAGCCACCCTTTCCCGCCTCTACTCTGATTGGTAGGCTCTCTTTTGGACCATCCCCTAATCTTGGGGATATATGGGAATAACTTTGCCCTAGAGCCTTAGATTCGTACAGGACTTCACAGAACTGACCTTCGACGAGCTGCTGCCCAGCTGACTGAAGAAATCTCCCTTGGGATAAAGGAGTTATCCCCCTGCTTGGCAGGCACCTAAAAGACTACAAGATACCCGGTTGGAACTTCGTTGCTCTCACGACCTTCGACGCCTTCCAGCAACCTCGAGGTGGGTCTCCAGTGCATCCCAGCGTCCTGTGAGTGTGCCCAGCAAGTCTGAGCACCCTGGACCACGTGGGTGTCGAGATCCCCGCATACCCCGAGACACCGGCCACCTCTTGTCCAGCACACGACCCCGACCAGTGGGGAAGTTGTGCTTTGGCCCATTCTTGAGCCAACCATCAAGCAGCAATTGTGCCGACTCTCAGCTCCCTGGCCCGCTCCGGTGGCCCGTGGGAGCCCTTTTACGCACTCCATTTTGCTGCCTTCCACGGTCCCTTGTCTCTCGACTTGTGGGCCTTGACGGAGGACAATCTTCTTTTACAAGAGTTCCCCTGGTTGCTCCAGGCCTGCTCTACGCTCCCTGCAAAGGAGAGCACCCTCAGACCTCGTGGGTCTGCACCAGCAGCTGCTTTGTTCATCTTGCGTGGGTTGCGGTTGCCAATGCTTAGTGGATCCAGTCGGGACACTAACACCGCAGCGACCTTCAGCCGACGTGGGACAGTCGCCCTCCAGAAGCTGGCCTTCCTTGAAGCCTCCCGGAGCCCGTGACTGCAGAGCCCAGCTGTACCTTCCACACCTGAAGCACCCGACATCCACGAGCTCCTTCCTGTGAGCTCCCTGGTCACTGTGCTGTGACCCAGACTCTGTCCCCTCTGCTTTCAGGTTCATCTTTGTCTTCTCTTCAACTTTAATCTTCACAACTTCAACGACACCTCCAGCTAGCAGCAGTTTGGACTCCTTTTCCATAGAAAATCAGCCCGCGACCCGACACCAGAATCGACCTATGCACCCGGCTTCCCTGGGGCAGGTAACAGTGGTACTTCGGTACTTCCGTGGTGGTGGGCTCTCCAAAGCCTTAAGTCTCAAGCCTTAACTTTGTACTGTTGTTAGAAGTGTCCTTAAACCTTAATTATTCAACCGCGACATTCTCCATAGGCTAACATTGCGATCCCGATAGCAACTTCTCGCACTGCACACGCCTCCCGTGGGTCCCCTTCCTCTTAACTGTGGGTGGATTCTTAAGGGGCCAGCGATCCTGAATGCCCTAGGCATTGCCTGTAGAATTGTCGTGGTTCTTATACCACTATTTTAGTATATGGTTTGGTCCCCCCCTGGGGCCCATTGATTTCTGTGCTATTTATTGTGTTTATAAATGCTTGTTTGAAGTGTAACTTTGCCACTAGCCACATAAAGTGACTGTGGGATTCTGTCTAGAATAAATACATATATTTTATATATATACCTGTGTGGGCTACTCTTTCATTTGGTTATTCAAGAGGTTATTATGGTAAAACAATAAGCTTAACACTCCTTCAAGACTTAGCCTGAAGGCTGCTCTCCACAGCTACCACTAGGATAGCTTTCTTTAAAGGTTGTCTTAAACCTATCATCAATAGGAGTCGAATTGGACTGGTGCAAGGTGTCCCTATAACTAGGAACAGCATATGTCAGGCCAACTTCTCACAGGAAACCTACCAAACCCACACATTTCTGGAAACTAGACACCCGGGAGAGTCCAGCGGGGTATGACCGGCGTGGGTCCACGAACATTCTCTGACCCAGAATCCCCTACAAACCTCAAATTTCACTGAAAAAATCACTTTTTTCTCAAATTTCTGTGTGAGAAAGTTCTGGAAGCTGCGTGGATCCACAAACTTCCTCCAACTCAGCATTCCCGCAGGTCTCCCGATAAAAATGGTACCTAACTTGCATGGGTGGGTTAAGGACCCGCGACAGGCAAGGGCCGAAAACCTATTGAGGAGACATCAAAATTACCTATCACAAACCAAACTAGTTTTGCAAGGGGAGTCCCCTGAGTTTTTGGCTCAGGGCTCGGCGGCCATCTGGGGAAACCTACCAAACCCACACATTTCTGGAAACTAGACACCCGGGGGAGTCCAGCGAGGTATGGCTTGCGTGGGTATCCCAACATTCTCCTACTCAGAATCCCCTGCAAACCTCAAATTTCACTGAAAAAAATCACTTTTCTCTCAAATTTCTGTGTGGGAAAGTTCTGGAATCTGCATGGATACACAAATTTCCTCCCACCCAGTGTTCTACCAGGTCTCCCGATAAAAATGGTATCTCACTTGTGTGGGTTGGCATAGTGGCTGCAACAGGAAATGGCCCAAATCATACTGTGGAGACTTTAAAATTACCTATAACAAAACTACCTGGTTTTGGGGGAGGGTACCTGGGGTTTTGGCCCCAGGCTCGGCAGCCATCTTAGGAAAGTATCAAACCCAAACATTTCTGAAAACTAGACACGCAGATTCCAGGACTTTCCATGTGAGGAAAATGTGTTTTCTTTGACAATTTCTTAGGTTTCCAATGGATTCTGGGTAACAGAACCTGGTGAGAGCCAGTCAAGTCACCCCATCCTGGATTCCCCTGGGTGTCTAGTTTTCAAAAATATATAGGTTTGCTAGGTTTCTCTAGGTGCCGGCAGAGTTAGGGTTAAAAAAAAAACTACAGCTAGGCACTTTGCAAAAAAAGGGTAATTTTTCATTGTGAAAATGTGGTGTGTCCATGTTGCGTTTTGAGCGGTTTCCTGTCGTGGGCACTAGGCCTACCCACACAAGTGAGGTACCAATTTTATAGGGAGACTTAGGGTAATACAGAATTGTAGAGCAACTGTTATTACCTATTGACTTTCGATGCATTTCTGCCTTCCAAATGAAATACAATGTGTAAAAAAGAAGTCCTTTTGAAAAATGACCTATAATTCTCATGCTATTATGGGTACTCCCAATTTCGAAATGTGCAAATATCTAGTGTTTCTAAACTCTATATGTTGTTCCCATTTCAGAAATACATAGGTGTCTTTCATATTGATCTTTCCATGTATACATTTACCCAAAATAATTGCTTAATACCGGGTACATAATAAAAAAACATTTCAAGAAGCTGCTCAGTTATTGGCTCTGGGTTCATCGGGTTCTTGGTGAACCTACAAGTCCTATATATACCCATTACCAGAAAGGTCCAGCGGATGTAACGGTATATTGCTTTCAAACAGCTGTCATAATTAGAAGAAGTTACAGGTGAAAACGCTGGCACAAATGGATTTTTTTTCAACTAATTTAAAATTTTTCCTATATTTAACTGTTAGTTTCTATAAAGAAACCTTTGAAGGATCTACATAAATGAACCCTTGCTGAATTAAGAATTGTGTCTACTTTTCTAAAATGTATAGCTTTCCAGGATAGAGAAAGCACAAAAAATAGCAAAAATAGGCTATGTCCCAGAAAAATGCCAAAACTGTGTAAAAAATGTGGGGTTCTGACAAAAGTCTGCTTGTCCCTGAAAGTTGGGAAGATGGTGATTTCAGCACCACAACACCTTTTTCATACCATTTGCAAGGGAAAAACCAGATGCTTTCATCTGTAGCCCTTTTATCCCAAAAAAACAAAACATTAGCTGTATTATGGCTCATTTCTGGGTCCCCTTCAGGGGAATCTACAAACCCTGGGTACAGGACGCAAATTTAGCATGGATACCTTATGTGGTCAAATAGTTACAGGGGCCTAAGCGCGAACTACCCCAAATAGCCAAAAAAAGGTTTAGCACGGGGGGTGGAGGGGGGTTTGGCCTAGCAGCGAAGGAGTTACCACACTAAAAATGCATTCATCCCTGAACCCTAAAAATCTCTCACAGTCCTTAAACAACACCCATCCATGACCTCTAAAAATTACTCACCACTTCTAAACCCTACACATCCCTGAACCCTAAAACCCCTCACCACCCCTAACATCTACCCATAACTGAACTGTAAATACCTTCACCAGCCCTAAACTCTGCCCATCCATAAATTCCTCAACACTCCTACACTTTAACTATGCCTTAACCCTAAAAACACCTCACAACCCTAAACTCCACTCATCCATAAACCCTAAAAAACCCTCAACATCCCTAAACTTCACCCATTCCAGATACCTAAAATAGATCTCACCACCCTAAAACTCCACTAATCCCTGAACCCTAAACCCCCCTATCTGTGCCTGATCTTTATCAATTCCTGCCCCCAAAAAGCCTTTTTCACTCTGAAAAGTACCTATCCTTGAATACAAAAACCCTTCACTAACTCCACCCAGGTTTTATGTCAATTTTTATTTTTCCTTAAAATGTTCTTTCAATGAAAATGTTTCCTTTAATTTTCGATTTACTTGAATTTCCTTAAAATTGTCTTTTCTTAAAATTGGTTTTCCATAATTTGTTTTTCTCCAATGTGGTTTCTCAGTGTTCGTTTTTCCATTAATTCACATACATCATTCCAAAACAAAAAGAGTGGTAAATAACAAATAAGAAGATTCAGGTATCTTTCCAAGTAGTACTTTAATAAGCAGCACAGCAACAGGAACTGGACTGGTCAAAACGAAGGTCCAGTGCAACTGACTCAGTCAGTCAGTCAGAAAAACTTTATTCGGTTTTTGTTCTAAAACTATAAAAGTTACATAGACATAAAAACTATTTGTGTGAAAGTACATGGTTTAAAATGATAGCCATTTCCATAATTAGAATCAAATAAATAAATAAACAAGCCTGAGGAAACAAACTTTACACATCCATAAAAATCCTGGATTTAACAGAAGCTTTTAAAAACCATACTATAACAAATATACAGTCATCTTTCAGTAATTGCAGGAACATAAGTGCCGGGCGAGCCTGTCTAAAATTAATTCTTTAGAAAATAGGAACCAGAAAGTGCTTGCGAGGAAATTCATATAATTTACATAAAAACAGGAAGTGCAGCGTATCCGTCGCAGCCGCAGGGCGCTGACACTTGACCTCTGTTACAACCCTTGGGTCTAGTGAGCAAAAGTGAAAGAGGTTCAACCGAAACCTAGTTAACAAAAATTTCTCATGTGTTGACAGAGACCCCATAAGATAAGGCTCCGTCATGGAGGTTATCTTGAGCATTATATACATCCGGACACTAGGTTTCAACACCTCCTTAGCTTCCCTTTGCATTTTCCTTAGGAACAAATAGGCTATCTTGATCGATTCCACATCCTTCTTTATGATAACATCAGGATTGGAAAATAGATCACCTCGCCCTATCCTATCAAAACTTTTTTTGATATATCTCAGCCACGTGATACGAGATGAGTTTTCAAGGGACATGCATTCTCTTAGAATCAGGTGGTTGAGAGTTAGATCTTTATTCAACCAATATTTTAGCCAGAAAATCAAGGGTTCCAAAGCAAGGGCATCACTTAAGTAGGGGACCCCCAGTTCCTCGCGGACCGCTAAATTGGAGGTTCCAAGGGGAACACATAATAAGCGTTTCAGAAAATCGTTCTCCGGTATCCGGAGGAATTCTGCAACAGTGTATCCCCAAATTTCACTGCCATAGGAAGCTACGGCCAGGTTTTTTGCCTGGTACACTTGCAACATAGGTCCTGTTGGTTTCATCCCTACTTTAGATGAAAAATTAAAAATTGCTGAGTTAACCTGGGCCAAATCCCCTTTTTTCTTCAGTATTAAGGGGCCCCATTAAAGCTGGTCATCAAAAAGGACCCCTAAGTAAGAGAATACATTCATATGGGGGATCTTGGAGGAGCCTACACTGAATTGGAAGCTCTTTTTCGACGGTAGCCCCACTTTCATGACATAGGACTTGGAATTATTGATTGCCAGGTCCCAATCAGCGATGAATTTGGAAAAAGTGGTTAAAAGAGATTGCAACCCCAGTTCGGTCCTAGATATGAGGACGGCGTCGTCTGCATATAGCAGGACTGGAATACCTCGCCGTCCTACACAGGGGTAGTCAACTCCAGTTGCCCTTAATGCACTATCCAGTTCGTTAATATAAAAATTAAATAAAAAAGGTGCCAGATTGCAGCCTTGCTGGACTCCCTTCTTGATCTCAAAATCCCTTGTAACCTGCAAATCCTTTGAGAACCTAACATTGGCTTTAGTTGATATATACAGGTCCTCGAGGAAATTAACAATACTGTTCTCCACCCCCATTACCCTCATGGACTGCCTCAGCTTGTCCCTGTTGACGCAGTAAAATGCAGATGACAAGTCCATGAAGGCAAGATGGATAGTTCCGGGGCGAGCAACAGTATATTTGCTCAGTATCATAGATAGATTGAGACACTGATCAACAGTGGAACGTCCCAGCCAAAAACCATACTGGACCTCTGACAAGATCTTATGGTCCTCTGCCCAAGTTGATATTCTCTGTAAGAGGACCCGTCCTACCACTTTAACCACTGCGTCAATCAGCAAAATTGGTCTGTAGCAGTGGGTACTATTTCTGTCGCCCTTTTTAAAAACAGGAACTATAGTAGAAGATGCCCAAGACTGACTCTCCAGCTGAGCAGCAATACAGTTCCAAATGAAATTGGAATGAAGAACATAACATGCACAGAGATAGATGAGGTAATGATAGAGCAGGGAATCTCATGCGGTGCATGTGAAGATGTATCTCATCTCCCTTATATGAGAAAGTAAAAACAATAAGGATGGAAAGGGAAGAGGAGGAAAATAAAGACAACAACAGTGGTACATCTATCGTACAAAATTATACAATTTCAACGGTAACTGTCTAATGCGACAAGAATCCTTTACCCTGGAAGCAACAGTATTACCATTACAATTTGTTGCATCAGTAACATTCAACGGTTCAAAGCATGAACTGGTGGCCATATCCTGATTTGTCCTGTGAACAGTATTCTCTATTGTAATTCGAGAATTATTACTAGAATCATCAATTACATTAGAACCACAGGAACCATCAAGACATTTATTAATCCGTTTTACATTCCACAACTTGCTATCTTGCGTGATAACACTGTTTTCAGAAACCTTGATGATCTTTATGGCTCTACTAAATCTATTTGAACATTTGTTAATGAGCCCAGGTTTCTTGATTCTCACCCAATCTCCAACCTTAAAATCATGAATCTTAGTTTTCCACTTATTGTCATACCACAGCTTAGTTTTACCCTGTTTGGTTTTCACTCTTACTGCAGTTCTCTGAACCATTTTTTCCAACATTTCATTTTTCTTGCATTTCTCCTTAAACCACCAGGGACATATTTTAGATGCAGGATCTCTTCCTCTCAACAAACGGAAAGGACTAACTTCAGTGATCGTATGTGGGGTAATGCGATATAACAATAATCTTTCTCTTAAAACATTTTTCCAATCACCCTCCAACTTCATGACATCAGAAATGTAACCCTTCAAACCCCGGTTGAGCCGCTCAACCTTTACCATTTTCATGTGGTTCATAAAGTGACGTGGTAATATGTCTGATGTGTCATTTCAGAAACTCCTCCATCTCATAGGAAATAAGCTGCACACCATTATCAGTAACGAGAATTGATGGGCAACCTTCCTTCGCAGATATTTCTTTGAAAAATTCCCTAACCGTGTTGGTAGTTGAGTGTGGAACAAACTTAACCTCAGGCCACTTTGAATAATAATCCACAAGTACCAAAGCATACCGTGAATCATATGGTAAACACATGAACGGACCAGAAATATCAAAAGCTATTTCCTTCCATGGTTCATCAGGCCACTCAGAACTCTTAAGTGGAGGTACATTAACTCTCAAAACATTTTCACTCGATATACATACATCACATTCTCTGACAGTGCGGCCAACCATGCAATCCATTCCTGGCCACCAAAAGTAATTTCTTACAAGACATTTCATGGCTGACATACCCGGATGTGATTTGTTAGCCTATTTCAAAATTAAGTCTTGCACACCACTGGGTGGCACGCATTTACCACCTTTATACATGAGTTTACCATCCAATTCTAACTCATTTGCAACCTTAAACATGGGCATAACTTCTTCATTTATGTCTTTCTTCCTGGGCCAACCCTCCAAAATGTATTGTTTAACCATTTGCCATAACAAGTCCTCCTTCTCACACAACCTCCACTTGTCTTCAGAAATGTCCTCAAAACCACCAGCAACCACATCTTGAATGGTGGTAACAATTTCAGACTCCTCAGCACTCTCACCACAGATGACGTGACATAAAATCAGCCGTCACATTTTTTTCCCAGGCACAAACTCAGTCTTGAAACAATATTCTTGTAACCTAGAGGTGAGCCTCGCAATGCGAGCAGTGGCATTCCAACCTCCACCTAGTGATAAAATATTAACTGGTGGTTTGTGATCTGTCCTTAAAGTGAACTTACTTCCCCAGACATAATTCCGGTAATGTTCAATCGCCCACACACAAGCTAATAATTCCTTTTCAATGACCGTGTGTCTTCACTCTGTTTCATTTAAAGCAGGGGTGTAACACTGGCCCCCGCATCCCCCGCAGTACGGGGTGGCCCCCAGCTCCAGGGGGCCCCCTCAGCACTGCACTTCGGCTGGGGGCTCCTGATAGAGTCCGGAGGGGGCCCCTCCACGTACCTTGCAGGGGGGGCCCTCAATTATCGTTACGCCACTGATTTAAAGTGCCTGAAGCAAAACAGACATTCCACTCTTTATTTCCACACCTCTGCGATAAAACCCCTCCAATGCCATACAAGCTGGCATCTACAGTGATGATACACTCTTTGTTCATGCAGTATGGTCTTAATGTCGGAGCCTTGACAAAATCTTCTTAGATAGATATAAATGCTTCTTGCTGCTCTTTTTGTCATTTAAACGGTGCTTTAGGTCTTAACAGACTCCTTAAAGGTTCCATTTTAGTTTGAAAATTTCGGACAAATTTACTATAATACTCGCACATACCTGCGAAAGACAACAACTGTTCTTTGTTTGTGGGCGTGGGTGCATTTACAATTCCATCAACATTTGCCTTCTTGAAAACAACACCATTACCTGTCAGTGTGTGACCTAAGTATTCTACAGTATCTTTAAACATTTTACATTTATGTGTCTTAGGGGTCAAACCACTATTCCTCCACCTTTTACATACTTCCATTAAATGTTTCAGATGTTCTTCCTCATTAGATGAAAAAATCAGAATGTCATCTTGAAAACATCGAAAAAACTTGTCTACGTCTCTAAAAAATGTTAAACATGACCCTTTGGAAGACCGAGGCTGCTGAAGCTAGACCAAACGGCATCCTGGTATACTGGTATAAGCCCTGCGGGGTAATAAACGCAGTTAACATTTTAGATTCCTCAGACAAAAGAATCTGGTGATACGCCGATCTTAAATCCAGGGTGGAGAACACCTTAGCACCCTCCAACATGGAAACAACCTCATTTATGTTAGGAAGTGGATGACAATCCAGTACAATTCCTGCATTTAATGCTCTCAGGTCCACACATACTCCCAATTTTTGATCCCGTTTTCGAACCAAAACAATGGGTGAAACCCACTCTGCAGAGTCTATGGGTTCTATGATGCCCTCAGTAACCAACTCACCTAACATGTTTTTTAACTCTTCTCTTACATGAATAGGTACACTTCTAATTTTTTGTTTTACATGGCATTGTGTTACTTTTGAGTTTGATATGGTGTGAGTACTCTTTTAGTTTACCCAAGGATTCTGTGAACACCTCCTTGTATTTTTCCTCGATAAAGTTTTTTTTGTCTTCACATTTAGTAACTGCTATGCTTTTACGATAAATAGTGTCATCCAACATGACTGGGTCTTCTGACTGGAGATTAAGAATTATTCCAAATTTCCACTGATCTTTCCATCCTAGCACATTCACACCTTTCACAGCAATATATAATTTAATTTCTGCAACTCTGCTTTTAAAACGTAACAAAGTATTAAAATATCCATCTAGTACCATCATAGCTCTCTGCTATAATATCCGGTGGTAAAATCTTGTTTATGTTAAAAACCTTGAGTTTTTCCACAAAATACATTTTTGAAATGATTGTCCATGGAGACCCTGAATCTGCCATGAGACTCAAGTCTATCCCTGAAACTTGCACCATACACATTGGTGCTTTTCTTATGGGTTGGTCCTCAGTGTCTTTACATTAGCAATTTTCTCCACTAAAGAAACTACAAAACTCCTGTTGTTCTCAAAACTTGGCAAACAATCGTGTATATGTTTTTCATCACTCTTCTCTGACATACAAGAAAATTTTCAACGCGTTTGTGGTGGAAACTTTCTTTGATCTTTGCACATGTTGGCAAAGTGTCCTATTCTTCCACATTTACTACACTCTCTATTCATAGCTGGACATCCCCTAAACGATGCCATATGCTTTCTACTATCATATCTATACCAAACTGAACCTCTATCATTTTTATCGTATTTTTTAAAACCCCCCCATAGTTGTTATTGCGAGATACATTGAAACCCCCATTGGCAGTGTCACTTCGCTGTTCCTCAAAATGTTTAACAGCATATACTTCCTCATTTTTCTCTGACTTATTATTCACGTCCCTTACGGTGTGCATACATTTTACCGATTGTTCAACTGCTTTGGCTGTAGAAATGGCTTCTGGAAGTTTGGTGTCACCCATCACCCACAAATGTTCTTGTGTTTTCTTGCTCTTCACATGGACAATAATTTGATCTCTTTACATTTCGTCACACATGTTACCAAAATTACACTGCATGATCAAGGATCTTAAAGCAGACTCATTTTCCTCTTGTGCCCTCGTGTAAAATTTGAATCTATTGAGGGCAATGTTTGTGGTAGGTTTAAATCTTTTCTCCATCCTGAGTATTGCTTCCTTATACACATTGGTATTTTCTTCACCCTCAGCAGCCATAATTTGAGATAGTGCTCTGAAAATCACTTGACCTTCTGACCCCAAACAATGTAAGAAAATACTTTTTTTTCTCTCTGCACCCATTTGTTCTGCATCAATAGCTCTCATATAGTTAATAAATTCCTCTTCCCATCTTGTCCACGATATTGGAGGTTCTCCTTTACTTCGCAAAAACTTAGCTGGTGGATCAAATTGCATTTTCCTTTTTTAATTTGAAGCACCTTCAAAACAAATGTCTAATACGTGTTAAAATAAAATATTTTTATCTTGTGGACTACAATTACCAATCTTCCATGTTTTTTTAAAACATATTTTATTATGTCAAAAGTTATACAAGGTGCCGTGTTCCTTAAGCCAGGAAGCAACCACCATTACAAGTAGTACAAGTCATTGTGTTTTGACAAGTAAATTACATAACTAATCGCAAACATCAAAGAAACAATAAAATATGAGCACTATAGACCACCCACCCCCAATGGTGCCCACACTCCACTACGTTGCAGTTAGCCCTGCGTATCCCTTCTTCAATGGCATTGTCCCTCAATACATGTCTCATCCTCTGTCCTCACGACTACAAATCAGGACAGATATAGATGTGTCTACTGAAGGTAATGGGCTAATTCCAGGCCCGATAGTCCGCCCATCGTTTCCAGATTTTGGGATGCTTTTGCGGCCACCCTCTGGCCTTAAATATTGGAATATCCAGCCACATGTTAAAGTCTAATCCATTCTTCCATGCCGAAAGAGAAGGTGGGGTGGCTGCTTTTCACAGCCTTGCTACATCCCTCTTGGCCAACGTCAATCCTAATAGTAAGAGATGTCTCTTGTAAATATTACCGCCTATATCTTCCATAATATGTAAAATTGTCAATTTTGGTGAGGAGGGGAGTTCCCACCCCACCACCTCCGCTGAGCAAGCTAATACCCCTCTCCAGAATTTTGCAAGTGTTTTTCAGTGCCAAACGGTGTGCATGAGGGACCCTTCTTCACGTCCTCATCTCAGACATAGCGGGGATACCACCAGGCCGGCCCTCCACAACCTAAGCCTTGTGTAGTAAACACAGTGGTGGTATTTGAATTGAATAAGGCGCAGTCTCATAGAGATCGCTGCTGCCCTAGGAGATTACAGCGCATTCCTCTGTCCAACTGGCCCACGTTCCCCTCCCAGGTCTCCCTGAGTTTATTTAGTGTGGTGGAGCTATGTGTCACTAGAGATTGATAAATCTGTGAGATCTTATGATCATGCAAGTCCCCCATAAAAACTTTTGCTTCAATTGTACTGAAATCAGGGAGCGCCTCCAGACCCAGAATAGTCGGTGAGATAGCATGTCGAAACTGGAGGTATTTATAAAATTGAATTTTTGGCATGTGGTATTCTTGTTGGAGCTCTTGAAAGGACTTAAGAACCACGCCATGCATTACGTCTCCCAGTGTGAAGATCCAAATGCTATCCTAACCTTTAAGCCGGCGAGCGCTGCCAGCTGTACCAACTGACCATTGTTCCATAACGGAGTCTCTCTAGTGAGTTTGTTCCACCATCCCATCTTGCGAAGAGATTATTTCCAAACTCAAAAAACTACCTGAGTGGCAGCAGGTAGGGAATTGCGCAGCTTTGCGGAATAAAGAATAGTATGTAGTGAGGACTCACCCATAAGTCTCCATTCCAAAGCGTAGGCTGGGTCCTCTCGACCCCTCATACCACCACTCATTTAGTACCAGTAACTGTGAAGCCACATAGTATGACAGAATATCAGAAGTTGCCAGCCCCCCACAATAAGTAGATTGAAAACAGGTCCGTAGTGCCACCTTGGAAGCCCTCCCCTCCCACAGAAACTGTCCCAGCGCTGCATTGACTTGTCGAAACCACGAGGGGAGCAATGGATATGGATGGTTTTGCAGTTGATACAGCAGTCTAGGCTCGCCCACACACAAGCTAATAATTCCTTTTCAATGACCGTGTGTCTTCACTCTGTTTCATTTAAAGCAGGGGCGTAACACTGGCCCCCGCATGCCCCGCAGTGCGGGGTGGCCCCAAGCTCCAGGGGGCCCCCTCAGCACTGCACTTCGGCTGGGGGCTCCTGATAGAGTCCGGAGGGGGCCCCTCCACGTACCTTGCAGGGCGGCCCCTCAATTATCGTTACGCCACTGATTTAAAGTGCCTGAAGCAAAACACACATTCCACTCTTTATTTCCACACCTCTGCGATAAAACCCCTCCAATGCCATACAAGCTGGCATCTACAGTGATGATACACTCTTTGTTCATGCAGTATGGTCTTAATGTTGGAGCCTTGACAAAATCTTATTTGATAGATATAAATGCTTCTTGCTGCTCTTTTTGTCATTTAAACGGTGCTTTGGGTCTTAATAGACTCCTTAAAGGTTACATTTTAGTTTGAAATTTCGGACAAATTTACTATAATACTCGCACATACCTGCGAAAGACAACAACTGTTCTTTGTTTGTGGGCGTGGGTGCATTTACAATTCCATCAACATTTGCCTTCTTGGAAACAACACCATTACCTGTCAGTGTGTGCCCTAAGTATTCTACAGTATCTTTAAACATTTTACATTTATGTGTCTAAGGGGTCAAACCACTATTCCTCAACCTTTTACATACTTCCATTAAATGTTTCAGATGTTATTCCTCATTAGATGAAAAAATCAGAATGTCATCTTGAAAACATCTTGAAAACTTGTCTATGTCTCTAAAAAATGTTAAACATGACCCTTTGGAAGACCGAGGCTGCCGAAGCTAGACCAAACGGCATCCTGGTATACTGGTATAAGCCCTGCTGGGTAATAAACGCAGTTAACATTTTAGATTCTTCAGACAAAAGAATCTGGTGATACGCCGATCTTAAGTCCAGGGTGGAGAACACCTTAGTACCCTCCAACATGGAAACAACCTCATTTATGTTAGGAAGTGGATGACAATCCAGTACAATTCCTGCATTTAATGCTCTCAGGTCCTCACATACTCCCAATTTTTTATCCTGTTTTCGAACCAAAACAATGGGTGAAACCCACTCTGCAGAGTCTATGGGTTCTATGATGCCCTCAGTAACCAACTCACCTAACATGTTTTTTTGTTTTTTAACTCTTCTCTTACATGAATAGGTACACTTCTAATTTTTTGTTTTACATGGCATTGAGTAACTTTTGAGTTTGATATGGTGTGAGTACTCTTTTAGTTTACCCAAGGATTCTGTGAACACCTCCTTGTATTTTTCCTTGATAAAGTTTTCTTTGTCTTCACATTTAGTAACTGCTATGCTTTTACGATAAATAGTGTCATCCAACATGACTGGTTCTTCTGACTGGAGATTAAGAATTATTCCTAATTTCCACTGATCTTTCCATCCTAGCACATTCACACCTTTCACAGCAATATATAATTTAATTTCTGCAACTCTGCTTTTAAAACGTAAAGAAGTATTAAAAATCTAGTACCATCATAGCTCTCTGCTATAATATCCGGTGGTAAAATCTTGTTTATGTTAAAAACCTTGAGTTTTTCCATAAAATAAAATTTTGAAATTATTGTCCATGGAGACCCTGAATCTGCCATGAGACTCAAGTCTATCCCTGAAACTTGCACCATACACATTGGTGCTTTTCTTATGGGTTGGTCCTCGGTGTCTTTACATTAGCAATTTTCTCCACTAAAGAAACTACAAAACTCCTGTTGTTCTCAACGCTTGGCAAACAATCGTGTATATGTTTTTCATCACTCTTCTCTGTCATACAAGAAACTTTTCAACGCGTTTGTGGTGGAAACCTTGTTTGATCTTTGCACATGTTGGCAAAGTGTCCTATTCTTCCACATTTTCTACACTCTCTATTCATAGCTGGACATCCCCTAAACGACGCCATATGCTTTCTACTACCACATCTATACCAAACTGAACCTCTATCATTTTTGTCATATTTTTTAAACCCACCCCCCCATAGTTGTTATTGAGAGATACATTGAAACCCCCATTGGCAGTGTCACTTCGCTGTTCCTCAAAATGTTTAACAGCACATACTTCCTCATTTTTCTCTGACTTATTATTCACGTCGCTTGCGGTGTGCATACATTTTACAGATTGTTCAACTGCTTTGGATGTAGAAATGGCTTCTGAAAGTTTGGTGTCACCCATCACCCACACATGTTCTTGTGTTTTCTTGCTCTTCACATGGACAATCATTTGATCTCTTAACATTTCGTCACACATGTTACCAAAATTACACTGCATGCTCAAGGATCTTAAAGCAGACTCATTTTACTCTTGTGCCCTCGTGTAAAATTTGAATCTATTGAGGGCAATGTTTGTGGTAGGTTTAAATCTTTTCTCCATCCTGAATAATGCTTCCTTATACACATTGGTATTTTCTTCACCCTCAGCAGCCATAATTTGAGGTAGTGCTCTGAAAATCACTTGACCTTCTGACCCCAAACAATGTAAGAAAATACTTTTTTTTCTCTCTGCACCCATTTGTTCTGCATCAATAGCTCTCATATAGTTTATAAATTCCTCTTCCCATCTTGTCCACGATATTGGAGGTTCTCCTTTTACTTTGCAAAAACTTAGCTGGTGGATCAAATTGCATTTTCCTTCTTTAATTTGAAGCACCATCAAAACAAATGTCTAATACGTGTTAAAATAAAATATTTTTATCTTGTGGACTACAATTACCAATCTTCCGTGTTTTTTTAAAACATATTTTATTATGTCAAAAGTTATACAAGGTGCCGTGCTCCTTAAGCCAGGAAGCAACCACCATTACAAGTAGTACAAGTCATTGTGTTTTGACAAGTAAATTACATTATTAATCGGAAAAATCAAAGAAACAATAAAACATAAGCACTATAGACCACCCACCCCCAATGGTGCCCACACTCCACTACGTTGCAGTTAGCCCTGCGTATCCCTTCTTCAATGGCATTGTCCCTCAATACATGTCTCATCCTCTGTCCTCACGACTACAAATCAGGACAGATATAGATGTGTCTACTGAAGGTAATGGGCTAATTCCAGGCCCGATAGTCCGCCCATCGTTTCCAGATTTTGGGATGCTTTTGCGGGCACCCTCTGGCCTTAAATATTGGAATATCCAGCTGCATGTTAAAGTCTAATCCATTCTTCCATGCCGAAAGAGAAGGTGGGGTGGCTGCTTTTCACAGCCGTGCTACATCCCTCTTGGCCAACGTCAATCCTAATAGTAAGAGATGTCTCTTGTAAATATTACCGCCTATATCTTCCATAATATGTAAAATTGTCAATTTTGGTGAGGAGGGGAGTTCCCACCCCACCACCTCCGCTAAGCAAGCTAATACCCCTCTCCAGAATTTTGCAAGTGTTTTTCAGTGCCAAACGGTGTGCATGAGGGACCCTTCTTCACGTCCTCATCTCAGACATAGCGGGGATACCACCAGGCCGGCCCTCCACAACCTAAGCCTTGTGTAGTAAACACAGTGGTGGTATTTGAATTGAATAAGGCGCAGTCTCATAGAGATCGCTGCTGCCCTAGGAGATTACAGCGCATTCCTCTTTCCAACTGGCCCACGTTCCCCTCCCAGGTCTCCCTGAGTTTATTTAGTGTGGTGGAGCTATGTGTCACTAGAGATTGATAAATCTGTGAGATCGTATGATCCTGTAAGTCCCCCATAAAAACTTTTGCTTCAATTGTACTGAAATCAGGGAGCGCCTCCAGACTCAGAATACTCGGTGAGATAGCATGTCGAAACTGGAGGTATTTATAAAATTGAATTCTTGGCATGTGGTATTCTTGTTGGAGCTCTTGAAAGGACTTAAGAATCACGCATGTATTACGTCTCCCAGTGTGAAGATCCAAATGTTATCCTAACCTTTAAGCCGGCGAGCGCTGCCAGCTGTACCAACTGACCATTGTTCCATAACGGAGTCTCTCTAGTGAGTTTGTTCCACCATCCCATCTTGCGAAGAGATTATTTCCAAACTCAAAACACTACCTGAGTGGCAGCAGGTAGGGAATTGCGCAGCTTTGCGGAATAAAGAATAGTATGTAGTGAGGACTTACCCATAAGTCTCCATTCCAAAGCGTAGGCTGGGTCCTCTCGACCCCTCATACCACCACTCATTTAGTACCAGTAACTGTGAAGCCACATAGTATGACAGAATATCAGAAGTTGCCAGCCCCCCACAATAAGTAGATTGAAAACAGGTCCGTAGTGCCACCTTGGAAGCCCTCCCCTCCCACAGAAACTGTCCCAGCGCTGCATTGACTTGTCGAAACCACGAGGGGAGTATGGGCTATGGATGGTTTTGTAGTTGATACAGCAGCCTAGGCAAGGACACCATTTTGAAGATAGCTGATCTGCCATATATTTACAGGGGCATAAGTGACCATGTTTTCATCTCCTCCTTCGTTCGCGCCCAGACTTGCACCACGTTCCTATCCCACGTGGCACCGGGCGAGTCGGAATGAAAGACTCCAAGGTATTTCAGGCCCTCCGACGACTTCCGAACCGCCTCGCAGGATCCCAAGTCTACTGCCTCCCCCAACACCCACATCGTGGATTTGCTCGGGTTCATATACAACCCGGATGTTTCGCCGAAGATTTGCATAATGCGGAGGAGCCTGGGCCCTGTTCTGTTGATATTTGTTAAAAAGAAAAGGACATTGTCTGCGTATAAGGCAATACGATCTGAGAGCCTGCGTTCCCATTCAAACCCGGCCACTTGTGCATGCAACTGTACCCACGCCGCCAGGGGCTCTATAGCCAGCGCAAAGAGATATGGTGACAGAGGACACCCCTGACGAGTGCCCCTGCTCATTGCGAATGTGGAGGACACGGAGCCCGCCACTCGCACCCATGCAGTAAGGTCTGTGTATAACAGTTTAAGGTAGGCCAAGAATCGAGGACCTATGTTGAGACGATCTAATAGCGCGAAGAGGTATACCCAGCTAAGGGAGTCGAATGCTCTATCCATGTTAGCCAATAACAAGGCTGCCTGCACTCCCTGACACCAGATGGCATCTATGGCTATATGTGCCTGCCTGATATTATGGCGCGTGGCCCCCTGGGGCATGAAGCCCCCCTGATCCAGATGGACCAATGTAGTTATGTGTGGTTTCATGCGACTGGCCAACAGCTAGGCTAAAATCTTGGCCTCAACGTTTAGTAGTGAGATTTGGCGATAAGAGGCGTGTTGGTCAGGGGGCCTGCCCGGCTTATTAAATACAACCATCTCCGCATGTCGCCAATCGCTGGGCAGACAACCCTGGGGGCATATCAGCAAGGGCCGGCGATAATTATCGCTCAGCGCTCTTAGCGTGATGATAATTATCGCCGGCCAACTCTGAATTTTATCGCGGAGATAACGTGCTATTAGCAACGCTTTTCTCCAAAGCGATAAAATTCAGAGAGCAAGCTGCTAAATGTGCGATTATCGCAGTAAATCCAGCATAGAGAGTGCTTAATTTGTAAAAGAAAGAGAACCGCTACTGATGCTCTGCTCAGAAACCCGTGGCTGCCGCAATTAAACATCGGTACGCTGAATACCGAGACTGGAATTCTTAAATCCCCCTCATGCCTTGTTAATCTACTATAAAACACTCCCTTCCCCTTTATCTCACACCTGCATCGCCTACATCTCACTTTGGGTATTATTCTGCCTCCTGGGACTGTTTTCATTACAATTCATGATTTTCCTTGTTTTCAGCATGTAGTAGGGACTACTTGGTAGTCAGATTCCATCCTGTGAAAAGAGCTACTCCTATTAAAAGCAACATATTTAGCTACATGCTTGCTTGAGGTAGCCTCTAAGTAAGTATGTAAAAGCAGGATACAATTTTGCAACAGTTACTTTTAAAGAAATTCATTTTTAGTGTGCTATAAAATGATACATGAAAAAATAGCTGAATACTATATTCGAAAAGAACACATTATAGCCTGCTGCCGCGGGCTCTACCAGTTGTTAAAGGCTCTATAACGAGGGTGAGGGCCTTCAACAACAGGTATAGCCCTAGGCAAGAGGTCTATAAGGCTATAAGAACATTCCACCCAATGAGGGTAGAATGTTCTAAATTAAAAAGGGAGAAACGGAAAGACAACCATTAGAATGCTGGAGCAGGTAGCTTATACCAGGGCCTCAGTGGAGCTCTCAACATTCCAATCTTCTAATAAGCATTATTATGAACTACAAATGTATCCAGATGATACTTCAATTACGCATTTCTTGGTATTTACGATGTTCAAGTGGTGACCGGTTTTGGGGTGTTGGGGGGGGGGGTTTGCAGTTAATCGTTAGGCGCCCTGGTGCCATTGTGGTATTCTCCATCTGTTTTTATGGCTGTAACAAAGAGAAAATGAGTCCTGCACTATCCTTCTCTAACCTGTGAGACGCTTGCACCTTATACCGCCGCCGTACCCCCGGGTTGACGGCACAGGGCTGTGTTAGATACGACAAAGTGCATGTGTACAAACTCCGCTGCCAGCCCGAGGGGTTGTAGGCTAAAGCTGTGTATTGTGGAACACTACAATACAAGTCTTTTTTTTAAAAATGGCGCGTACCTTTTGGAATCGATTCTGCCAGGGCTTTTATGCACGCGCCTGCATGGACAAACATGGCTGCTCTTGCCATTTGTCCATAGCAGACAGCATGCCCGTGTCCGTAGGGACTGTGGACTGTCCCACGCCATTTTGTTGCTTTAGCAATGAAAATGCCGCTTCGCACATAGCTCCGAACCAGCGCGCACCCTGCAGTTCCCCCGGGGCACAAACAGACATCCACTTCTGTCTTTTTGCTGACCTGCAGTTCCCCCGGGGCACAAGCAGACATCCACTGTCTTTTTTTAGGTCTCGCCTGGCGAACGCAGCGCGAAGCGCTGCTATCGCCAGCGAGATCTATTGTTGCTGACTTGCCTCGGAAGTGGGACAGGAGATGGGCACGCGCAGGCTTTGGCGGATTTGAGTTGGTGTACGCGCTTGTGAAGACGCGCTTGCAATGATGTGTACACGGCGTGCACATCTCCTGTCCCCCTTCCGTCCTCACCAGCCGCATGCACGTTCACTTTCACTTTCCATTCCGCCCCCCACCCCTCTGTCGGGGAGATGTTGGCCAAGGAACACGTGGTAAATATGATAAAAAAACCCTGATGCAGGGACTGCGGCTGACAGGCGATTCGTTACACAAAGTTAGATTAACCCGTGCACTGCTCCCAGCATGGGGGCCAGAGGTTAAAACAAGGAATACAGTCAGGGTTTTATCTTTCAATGGAAGCCTAAATATAGCGGCGCAGCGCAGCATCTCCTTGGTGACTGGCGGCTCCTCACCTCATCGTGTCCGCTGCTGGGAGTCCGGGCGGGGGCGGCGGGTCATCTGGAGTCCGACCCAGGGTGTCGTGGGTCCCGGGCACCGCGCAGCTACCAGGCGGGGGCCATTAACCGGCTGCAGGGGGCGGCGGAGTGCGGGGCACCGACGTGCAGCTGTGTCCCGACTGGCTGGGGCTCGCGCTCCTCGGGCTCTCGTGTCCTGCCCCCCGCGGCGGCCTCCTCCTCCTGCCACCGACTCTCTCTGCTAGTGCTCTCTCTCTGCCGAAGGGATGGGGAGAGGTAAAGTGGGAAAGAGCGGACGCGCCGACGGTCCTTAGGGGCGGGCTGACAAGTGGGGGTGACGGTCGCGAGCGTGCAAAGTCCAAAGGGAGGCGCTCTCAGACAAGGGGGTTGGACAGCGTCGTGGGCGCGAACAACTTCTTCCACCTAGGGCTGGGAATTGGGATGGGTGAAGTCCAAGAAGTGGCTTGAAGGATAGAGGGGTTGAGCAAGGAGATGGGTCGCTCTGTGTGTGTGCACGCAGCAGCCATCTTTAAGTAATTCGATTACGTTAGGCGAGTTAAAATAGTTACCCAGAAACAAGAGTATTTTTTTGTTGGTGCCAGTCTAATGAAAGCGTGTATTATTTTAAGTGAACTTTAGACACGTAGCTGTGCTTGTTGATTGCACGTAAATTTTTCAATAAAATTGTAATCCGAAATTAATAACAAAAGTGACACATTTACGTTGTGAAAATAGCTAATTATTAATGTGGTTTGAAGGCGGGAAATGCAACCGTCATCATTAATTCAAATACAAGCTCGTGCGAAGTTTTACAAGTATTGTCATTCCAAGATGGCCGCTTGCGGCCAAGGAAGGCTTAAGCACCTCACTCTGTCCCTTAAAGTACTTTGGGGACAACACTTCCATAACTCTTTCCAAGGTTGCGTGTGGGGAAATTTGCTGGGGATAGGGGATACAGTACAGCCTTTTGGAATAGCACGTACATGACTTCACATAACCGGGTCTATAATGTAATATTAAGTTTTTTCCTAAACCACCCCATTTAGGAAAAATGCATGGATCAACTTTGCCTTTGTAATTTAAGAGTAGGGACGGCTCTGACTGTATCGTATTGCAATTTCAATTATTTTGCACTTCATACTCCCCATCAGGTTAGGGTGGTCAACTTTCCATTAACACTTCACTTATACATGCCAGTATGAAGACACATTGCCCCATTGCGAGTTTGCGCTATTGGCATTGTAACTGACAATGCCTCTTTATTATGTTTTGTTTTTTAAAACAAATAAAAGGCATTGTCATTTACAATGCTAATAGCTTAATCTCTTGCAAATGCGAGACCTATTGCATTGCAAATGCTTGTTTTTACTTTCAGCGCATCAGCGAGTCTCTTCTGTGCACTCATGTTCTCACACTGACCGCGTGTGAGCAGGCAATGCGCCCACCTATCCAGGTGCCCGGAAGCATTCACCTGGCCTCAGGACAAGGACTCCTTCGGAATAGTAACGACCACTCTAAGATGATTTACTCTTTAAAAGCAAAGGACGCTTATTTTACGCTGTCTGGCCAGGCCAGAACACCCCGTGTGATCTTTCTGATGCCCGTGATGAGGAAAAGTCTGCGTCTTTAGATCGGGAGTTTTGATCTTTCCTTTCATTTATTTACAAGTGTGCGTTTTTTTAATTATATAATTTGAAGTCACTTTTTCGGCCGTGAAGTGGGGTTTCGTCTAATGGAAGCCTCAGCGGTTGCTAGTCATAAGGAACAGTGCCTGTGGTCCCACTGGGCAAGCCTGGAGTGACCCTGTCACTAGTGCATGGCACCAGGAGTGTGCAAGGTAGCCAATGGTGAACATCATGCACGGTTGGAGAGGTGGGTGGCGCGGCCTGTTGTACGAATGTTATATACGTCCGACTGATATCTGCACGGGTGTTATATGCCTTAAGTACACGCATGGCTGGTCTTGTACATCGCCTAATAGAAACCCATGCCACATCTAGGACGTATAGTGTATTGCAGAAGATGAAGGAGGCGTAATGTTCCAGAATCTCACTTGTTTGTCACCGGGACATGCATTGTAATCTAGCCTTAAAATTAATAAATTTAAAATGTATTTACCTGCTATCTCGTTTCATATATTAGACTGTCCACGTGCTCCTTAATCATTCAGAGTTAGTTAGAGTGTGACACGAGGGACCTAAACCTTAGTGGGGTGTTTCGGCTGCAATAGACGTGGCCTGTAAGGCACGAGAACCAGAGAGTTAAAGAAAATGCGTGCCTTGGGTGTTTGCGATTGGACGAAATGTAAGTTCGTCACATGGTGCTTTATATTATGTTGTGGTGTCAGAAAGGTGGTTAATGGACAGGTGTGTTCCGTTTGTAACCAGTGTCATTTTAGTATTCGTAACTTCTGCAGTTTGAGTCATGTAGCCGTGACTTGTCTGAAGTAAACTGTTGGACCTCACTCTGAAACTTTGCTGCCACCTGTGTGTTTGTGTGTGTCGCTCGTGGTTAACCGGGCACATACGCGTATGGCAATGCTATTTTTTTTCTCATTTAAGTATGACCTATGATTTTGTATCCACTGCATCTATTGCATTAGGAGTTGAACTTGTCTTAAAACGTGTACAGTGTATCCTGCAGATGTTTATGTTTTTCACGTGCAGGTAAGCAGGGCGCATTGGTTTATTAATTTCACTGCTTCCCAGGTCTTGCTCGCATGGTTTATTCCACCACTCAACATTGATGATAGTGTTATGGTAATTCCACCTGTCCTGAAGAGTGAACAGGTATTACTTTGAGTGAGCTGCTACTAACCATTTGAAGCTGGGAGCAGTATACAGAAATCTGCAGCCAGTCATGTACGTTGTCATCAAAATAATGGAGGGGGGAGAGGGTGGGCGGGAGTGGCAGGTTGGGGTCGCCTACCCGGCTCCTTGGTTTGCTGGTTGCTTTAAGACCCAACAGTGGGAGCTAAACTCCACAATCAATGTGGAATGTGATTCTACTTCATCTGTGCTCCCGTGAGGACAGGCGGCGTGAGCTATTGGTCAGAGCTGAGGTCACGTGGTTCTCTGTACAGCACTTATGTCTTGTTCGTATTCCATTAGCTCTCGTTCATGAATTAAATGGGATTATATATAACCATATTTTGTATAAATCTACTTGCTAGTCCACCTGCGTATTCCTAAAGCGGTGCACGCAGCGATGAAGTGCGGTGCTTATTTTATTGTTTTTGGGGACTTTAAGGGTTGACTGACACTGGTGAGCATTCTATGGTCAGCTGAGTCATTCTGCTGGCATCGTATGCCTCTTTGGACAACTAACCAAGTCCTATAGCGTCACTACCGCTGACATCCAGTGGGTCTTGGAATCTGTCATTGGTGTAAAAGCTAAAGTTACCAATGAACGCCATTTAAGTAGCAAAACTGCGAAGCACTTTGACCCGCTCTTTGTGCAGGACATGTACTCTCATGTCCACAAAACCCTTATTCTGCACTTTGATCCTTTAGAACCTATTCTTACTCGGCGCCAGTGGTATAAGTTATGAGGTTGGCAGGATAGCTCAGTGAGTTAAGTGTTAGTTGCTGAGATCTGAGGGTCACAGCGTTTGTCTCATGTCTCCCCTTCCACAGTGGATTACCGGACTATCAGCTTGGATTAAATTGCTGTAAATTCACATGCAGGTCCCGCGTATAGTAAGTAGTGTGTAAAAAGCGTCTATATCCGGTTACTTTTCCAGGGAAGAATACCCACCTAGCCCACTGTGGTGTGCATAGCTGTGGTGGCCAACCTGCCCTGCCTTCGTACCCACTCAAGGTTGCGTGCCTCCGCCAGCTGGAAGTGTCTGAAGCCATTGGACTTGAAAGCTTATCTCCGGAGGGCCCTGGAATCTCCCTCGGCGCGTGGTGTGGAAAAGCAGACTGGGCGGACCTCTCACTGTGGTGTCACTAGTGGGATAACAACCGGTTACGTCTTAGTAGTTGATTGATTTTGCTGCCAGGAATATACTGCGGAGGTACTTACTGCAGTTAGTAACTATCATTGACGTTGGTGTTAATGAGGGTACAAACTGGAGGTTATGATTGGCTTGCGCGGCTGGCTTTCTGTTTGCGCTTGTCAACGCTCGCCTTCGCAGGTGGAGTTGGCGTGGTCTGTCGTGCCCATGTCTGAACCCCATGTTTGTCACCTTAGGTTTGCTTTGCTTTCCTTGCACTGTGGTAGGGGTTGTTCCCAGGTAGCGTGACGGAACTCCACGGCACCCTTTGGTGATAGTTCGTGCATGCCTTCTCAGGAGCAAAGTTGTTGTATCTTCCAGGTTTTAGCTGACTAATGGCTACAAGACCTACATTGTATTACAAAGTACCTTTTGGGTGTCATTTTATCATAGCTTTTTATCGCACCCATCCTCGCGCCGTCCTTCGCCTTCACTTTCTCCCTATCTTCCTCTCTCTACTTTATTATGTCTCGCCCCACCCCGGCCTTCGCTCTCTTCCATTCACCATCTGTCCCCCGTCCTTTCCCTGCCTCTCACCCTTCTGTTAGTTTCTTTCCTACTCTCGCCTCTATCAGTTCTCTTCTTGTCCAGACCTTTCCCTCTTTGCTATCTCACCCCTCCCTACTCTCCTGTCCTCTCCTCCATTCTCTTCATCCGTTCTTCCTCCAATGTCCCCTCTCAGTGCCACTAGGTGGTATTTGCAGCTGTGTCGTTTATGTCCCGTGCCTGGCCGCTCCTTCCCCCATCTCAGACAATATAGTTTTTAGGTCTCGCCTGACCCAGCGCATGCGCTGGTCTGGCGAGACTTATTGAGAGGGCTCCAAAAAGTGCTACCAGGCCAGCCTAGAGCTACAGTGCACGTGCGCGGGCGCGCGCGCCGCGCTTTACCGCAATTACTTTCACTTTCGCGGCTGCACAGCCGCTTTGATGTTTGATCGTGATCCCGATCGCGATCACTTTAACTTTCGCGGCCGCTTTGCATAGCCAATAGGTCTCGCTTTTGGGACCTTATAAGTATTTAGTTATGCAACTGTTGCATGGCTAAACACTTATAAGGTCCCAAAGGCGAGACCTATTGGCTATGCCAATGCTTGTTTTTATTCTATGTCCTTATTTCTAGAGCGTCCCTTGCTGCACACGAACCCACGTCAGTGGCCTGCATATGTACCCTGGGTGCTGTGTGAGCAAGATGTACACTTCACAGCCTCTTACAAAATTAGTTTGCTTTTCCTCCTCACATGCAGTTAGGGTTTCAGTACCATCCGTCCGAAGGTGAAATGTATCAAACAATTTAAGAACAGTAGATGTTGTTGTAGCACCCAGGATAACGTACGTGCTTCATGGCTAAATACTTATAAGGTCCCAAAGGCGAGACCTATTGGCTATGCCAATGCTTGTTTTTGTTGCCTATAATAAAAAAGCCATTGGGTGGGTGGACTGCAAAAGATGCACGTAAAAACTAGACTGCAGATCACCGAAATCAGTCGGCCAAACGTATTGGATGGTGCGCTGAATCCTGTCATGTAAGATGACTGCCCGTCAGTACAGTTTAAAATGATCAAGGTGGGTGTGATGTTTCTCTAATGGGAACGCTTGTAGATCCTCATTTATAGTTGCTGACATTCTAATCAAACCCGTTCAGTATACGTACAAAACATTCCTAATATCACCACAATATAGATACACAATAGTAATATATTGCATTTTAATATGGGTTGTAAATCTGATTCATTCGTCCTTGTTAAATGCCATTGATTTGACGCTGTAGTCGTCTCAGCCACCATGTTAGCAACACAGGCTTTCCTGGCTCCTCCATTTCTGTGGTGTTTTAATCAGAGCAGTCAGTGTCGCTTATCCAGTCTGTCTTCCATGTCTACCGCAGAGGTGCACTGCTCTCATGCTCAGCTCTTCAACCAGCTCTGCCCCCACACCTGCTCTGGGCATCCCTGCCTCTTTATCAGAGTAGAGGGAGTCTGTAGTCAAGGTAGGACCGCTGGTAACAGTAGCAATGAGCAGACCTCCCACTCAACGCAGAGCGCTGGGGGGTGTCACACATGGCAAGGGCTGTCTGTTACTATTAGTTAAGGTAATTTAATTTAACTAATAAACCGCACGAATCACCCCGTGAGCGAGGGTTATCTCGGCGCGGTCAAAATGATCATATGAAGACCCGTTCAAGACGTATCTCCTCATGACCCAGAAATCCAAGTCGTCCTGTGGGAAGGATAGAGCCTCTGGTTGGTGGTAGCAGTACCCATCTGTCTCTCCTTTGCTCGCTCTCTCACCCCATTCTTGTGCTCTCTGCACCAGTCCCTAGTCCATAATGTAACCTTGAACTTCGCACTGCTCTCGGTGTGTCTGTCCCTCTCTTTCTTCTGTCTCCCCTCCAGCCTTTCACTGTCTTCCTTTCCACCATTCTCCTTCACTTCAGTGATCTCTTGTTCTTCCAGTTTGCCTCACTCTCTTTTCAACCTCTGTCTTCTCGTTTCCTCCGGTCTTCTCTTCAAATGTACTCCTTTCTCCAAATGCCTGCTATGTGTCCCTCTACCACTTCGTGTCTCACTTCCCCTTCTAGCTTTATGCTGTCCACTGTATCGCAGTCTGTCTCTTACCTTTTCCACGACAATCTGTTTCTCCCCTGCCCAACTCACCTCTCCTGTTTCACCCCATCTTCTTAATAAGATGCCCTGTGCCTCCCTCAGTGAGACATCTCTCTCTCCTGCCTCACACTTTCTCCTTTGTCTTGTTCCGACTGCATCTTATCTCACACATGAATACCCTGGTCGCCCACTCTTTCTCTCCCTCTGGTCCCCGTTTTACTCCCTCTTTCTCCTGACTCACATTCACCGCGGACACCTCGGTGTCTCTACCTCTGTCTCATAAACACTGGATGGTGCCTCGTGTCTACCTCTTGCTCTCCTCCTCTCTTCCCGTGTTCCCCTCAGGCCCTTGACTCTCACGCAATGGATGCCCCGCATCCAGGTATCTTACCAGTCTTGTCTCCTTCACAACCCTGTGTCACACAGACTATCTCACTCAGCCCAGTTTCACACACCCCTTTCTATTATTTCTCTCTCCCCCTCCTATTTTCCAACATCTACCTATAGTCTATATCCTTCGTCTTTTCTCTCTCGCTCTCTTTGACCCATATCTCACACAGTGGGTGCCCCCGTCTCTCCTTGTTATCTCTCCTGCAGTGTCCAGGTTCCTCTGTCTGGATGTTGGGTCGTCTCCCGTGCCTAGTGACAGTTTCCCACTATGCACTAAGAGGAGACATTGGGTAGAGCATTAGATGGCAAGAGGATGTTGCTCTAGGCGCTACTGAATAAAACGTCCATTTGCTACGCATGCAGGACTCTCCTCATAGCTGTGACTTGTAGCAACAACTTCCAATATTAAAAGATCTTGAAATTGTAATTTTGCGATCCTTGTGGGAATTATGGCTGACTTTGATTATAGCAGTCACCTGTATCTCACACTAGTGACGATGAGGCTGGGAAGCTGAGTGTGATGTCTCTCATTTGAGTGTTGCCCTGGAGTCTGCGTATCCTGATACTTGTGCAACTGCAAGAACAGGAAAGGTGGTGGGAGGAGTGCTTGCATATAATGTAAACTAGTGCCAATCACTCTGCTTTCCAAACTCAACATTTTTCACTACTGGGCCGTTCTAGAAAAAGGCCAACCTTATGCAAATTAGTACTGACCCTCTACTTCCTGCGAACAGACCATCTTGAACTGTCAGGTGAGGCCCCTACAGAACGGAACGCAACCAACCCCAGGCCAGTTTTGGTCTTTTTGGACTTGCTAGTGAGGTGTAGCTTGGATTCTACAGCTCAAAGGGCAAAGGACCTACATCTGGTCATACCTTGGCCACTTAGGGTACATCAAATTCACAAAAGGTAATGGGCAGCTTGAGTCTGAACCACTAGCAATTGTTCTGGGTAGCATTCCAGCCCTTCATTTCAATCATGTCAATGTTGGTAATGGTGGATGATGACAAGGCTATTGGTACGGGTGTACGGGCTACTTGTAAGACTGTGTTCCTAGAGCCACCAGCTCCAACAGTCCCAGTTGTCATTTACTCTATTGCTGGGGTTCCTCCACTATTCAGTCTGTAGACCCCAAGACGTACCGATAGATAAAGGATTTTGTAATCTATACTGGCATTTTGTACATTCAAAGTCTCACCTGTCTTTTGATGTACTGTGTTCAATCGGATGCGCGGGCACTGTCTTCTAATTTGATGAGGCCAAGAGCTTTATATGATGGTCTGAAGCACAGTCTGGTGTCATATTGTCTTTCGAAGAAAAGTGTCAAGTATGAGGAGGCTCTCTGCTCTCATCCAGCTTTGAGTCTGCTGCTAAAACTATACGACATCCTTGCCATATCCAGGGAATCTCGTACTATTGAGTATCAAGCTGAGGTCATGAGTAACCACAAATTAAAACTTAAGTTGATGAGTCTATCAACATTGTTGTATGTGTGCGCCTTGCGGAAATGACTCCAGGTGAAAATGCTTACGTTACGCCTTCCGCTTTTCACACATTAGGGCATGCCCAACTTCGGACAGCATGTGCCACCACTGCTGCACAATGGGCCATTTTCAAAACGTTTGCAAAAGTTATGGTGATCAAAAGGTATTCGTAAGGGACTTTTTTGCTATCAAGGTCACATGCTCAAGGCACAGCAAAGCAAGCGTTCCTCTCTTTCTCACCAACACTTCAGAGAAGTGAGTGTTCGCCTAGGCTCACCATCATCATCAAAGTCCATGTTAACAGACTAGGAACAGTCCAGGAGGGACAAAATCTTCTTGGTTAGAGGTAGTGTCCCGACTGAAGACAAAAATGAACCTGTGGAACTTGTGCTCTTCTTGGATATCAATGGAACTTGGATTCTTGTCTGGTGCACTTGGGTGACTCCATCAACATTTTGACCCATGCTGCCTTTGTCTACCTATCCCATGAGCCAGATCTAATATCAACCAATGGGCCCATTTACGTGTATGGCTGCAAGAAACCCTGCAGATGCCTTTGCGCTTTCCACCATCACACCGCACATGAATCACACTATATTAATGTAACTATATTTATATAATTGAAACTGCTGGCAACACTTTCTGTCTTCTGTGTTTTGAACTGGAACTCCTACTCCTACCAGGTGCTATGTCTAATCATAGACAAAGTGTCAGCTGAAGACCATACTGATGTAGAGAAGCTTTTTCCATAGATGTTGCAGGGCACAGATCACCCTGGAACAGACTGATCTGGCTACATATAGACAACATCATCAAGCCTGTGGCCCAACAGGTTCATGGTATACCATCTGCAAGCTGAAACAAGTTGAACAAGCATTTGCAATGCAATAGGTCTCGCATTTACGCGAGTTTGAGATATTGACATTGCAAATGACAATGCCTTTTATTTTTGTTTTTAAAACCTAAATAAAAGGCATTGTCATTTACAATGCCAATAGCTTAAACTCGTGTAAATACGAGACCTATTGCATTGCAAATGCTTGTTTGTTGCTGGAACCGTAATCCTGCCTTCCTGTCCCTGCTTAGAGGGCAGCTAAGGAATGAGCTTCCCAGAGATAAGCACCTGATTTATGAGGTCTTTGAGCTCCACATGAAGGCCCCTTGATGTTTACAATCCCTTGTGTTCGCACTGAAAGGGGGGGGGGGGGGGGGGGTTTATGGCCTTCACAGTCGCCTGCTAGAAGCTTCTTATATGTTAGCTGTATCTGGGCCCGTGTTGTAATTGTGCTGCATGCAAAAAAACAAAAAAAAAGCATTTGCAATGCAATAGGTCTCTCATTTACACTTGTTTGATCTATTGACATAGCAAATAATAATGCCTTTTATTTTTGTTTTAAAAACATAAATACAAGGCATTGTTATTTACAATGCCAATAGCTGTAACTCTCGTAACTGCGAGACCTATTGCATTGCAAATGCTTGACATCTGTGACACTTCCGCTATCCACCTTTGCTTCGCCCCTTCCTTCAGTGGCACAGTAGATTGCACTCTGGCTGCAGGGAATTCCCGCTGAATAAAGTCACTGTGTGCCCGTCTCCCTCCTCACAGCCACAGAAGAGCCATCTCACTTTAAGAGGGGAGAGGGTGCTGCTTTAGGGCTAGAGCGAATCACACTCCGTGACGAAAACCTCACACGTTCTTGGTGACAAGACGTGAAGTGACATGCAGTTCTTTTGTCCTGGGGTGGGGTTGGGGGGAGCACCACTCGAGATGACATCATGAAAGGAGTAAACAGTTCTGGTTTAAATATACAATACATTCTGCATATTACTGATACAGCTCACTGACACTTCTAGGCACTACAGCCCTATCTGTATAATTGCTCAAAATAATGATTCATACACGTTAGATCAGAGGATGTGCAAAGACGTTATTGGGGTGACAGCAACTCCACAGAGGAAGGAAGTCTATCTGGCAACTTCATAATTTCTAAAAGCTGTCAGTTCAACGATTTTGTATACACGTGGAAGTAACGCACACAGTAAAATGTGAATGACAATCAGAAGCGCAACTAGAGCCAGATTTCGGGGGGGGCTGAGCAAAAATGTCGGGGGGGGCTGAGCAAAAATTTCGGGGGGGGGCTGAACTTTAAGCAATAGGCAGAGTGGAGCTGCAGGGGCTCTTAGAAGGGGTGAAACAACAGCGAGGCCTCATTAACATGCAAATGGTCTTTTAAAGACCTGTGAAGTGCTCGGGTGCGACTGCTTTTTTGCCCGGGAAGGTGTCTCATCCCGGGCTGCCACACACGACGGGGGGGGGGGGCTGAAGCCCTGTGAGTCCAATGGGTGTTGCGCGCCTGATGACAATACAGGCAGTGACTTTTAAATTAGCCCCTTTCAAAATACAACTGTATTTTGCCTCCTGTTTGCTGCTGTGTGTATAGCAGTTGGGGAATGCCACGTCTTAAAATAAATCGCGCCGCCTTGTCTTTTTTTTTTTTTATAGAAACCGCATGTGCGTTTAAGTAACATAAAATAACAGCACTCAGTATGGGTGTACATACTATGTTTTCCTTGTCAGTTTGTTGGAAGGGAACTTCATTTCTAAAAGCTGTCAGTTCAACGATTTTGTGTACACGTGGAAGTAACACACACAGTAAAATGTGAATGACAATACAGGCAGTGACTTTTAAATTTGCCCCTTTCAAAATACAACTCTATTTTGCCTCCTGTCTGCTGCTGTGTGTATAGCAGTTGGGGAATGCCACGTCTTAAAATAAATCACGCCGCCTTGTCTTTTTTTTTTTTAATAGAAACCGCATGTGCGTTTAAGTAACATAAAATAACAGCACTCAGTATGGGTGTACATACTATGTTTTCCTTGTCAGTTTGTTGGAAGGGAACTTCTTTCGAACAACTAAAATGCAAGCCTAAACCGTTTGCAAGTGTGTGAGGGGTAGCCCATACATTAGAACAGAGTACATTCTTTCCCAGAACTGTTTCACCTGAAAACGTTTCTTTGTATGCTGTGGTTGGTGCAAGAGTGTGTTGTAATTTATGTAAAACGCGCACGAGGCACACATTACAGCGTCTTGACACACTGTGTACATTGTATGTTTAGACTGTTTAATTGTAAATGAAGAATATAACGATGCTGTTTTCTTTTAGAGTGCTCTTTGTACACGCAGGCTGCCACAGTGTGAAAGTGATCGCGATCACATCAAAGCGGCCGTGCCACACTTCAAAGCGCGGCTGTGTGACAGGCGAAAGTGAAAGACGAGTGCTTTCAGGCTGCCAAATGGTGCGCGCGCCCGGCACACATGCACAGTAGTTGGCGGCCTGAAAGCTCTCGTTTGCACTTCCAAAAGTGCTTACTATAAGTCTCGCCAGAACAGCGCTAAAGCGCTGTCTCAGGCGAGACCTAAAAAGAGATCAGAATACTTCTCAAACAAGACATTATCAACATACTGAAGGGCCAACTCCGTGGGTCTCACCCGTTGTCCCTTCACGGAAACATCAAGCTATACAATGTGAAAGACACCTGCACTGAGAATTCAAGACATGATGCACCAGCTGAATACACTGCATATTTTCTCATTTGAATTTATTCAAAGATACCACTAACTGTAAGTAGAGGAAGAACCCCACCCAACATCACAACCGTTGCCACTCGCTGCAGTCTGTTTTGATCCAAATGCCTGTGTTTCGGCATCTCTTCAGCCGCTAAGGTGCTCAAGTAAGAAATCCAAAGAATTCAAGCTGCCAAAACTATAGTGACAATTTCCTTGTCTTCAGCAAGTCAAGGTAAGAACACAATGAAAACTGAATACACTCTGCCAAGCCCTTCACAAGATCGCATTTTGCTTAACAAAGCAAAATATGACAACCTCACAGGCCTTGAGGATCTACTCGCCCACTCACTATGGTTTTATCAGGGCGAGCTATTTTTAGGGCCGACTAGCCTGTTCTGACAAGATGACAAAGAACAGGTGCTCTGCACACTCAGAAAGCAAATGAACAATAAAGATGACTTTAAATCTTGTTAAACCTTGTCATATTTGCACTGTGTTCAGAGACAGAGGTGAA
Organism: Triturus cristatus; assembly: GCF_964204655.1. Taxonomy (NCBI): domain Eukaryota; kingdom Metazoa; phylum Chordata; class Amphibia; order Caudata; family Salamandridae; genus Triturus; species Triturus cristatus. Next base: position 1,002,057,124 of record NC_140590.1, read on the forward strand.
ATGTCAGCATATGTCTTCTTACAATGTAATGCCTAATTTGTCCTGGAGGTTGGTGTTTACTTTTCTTTTTCTGACTGCAAATTTGGAGGATTTTATAAAGTAAACTGTTGGACAAAGAGTATGAAATCAAAGTCTGTAGGGTGCTATTTTTTTTTTAACAGTCAACATTGAAATAGCTTGTAAATTAACTGTACAAACATTTCAAAACACATTTCAGTAGTTAAGAAAGCACATTCTTAGTAACTGTGTGATAAAAAAAAGATTTTAATAGGATGAAAACAATATTAGAAGACTTTACTTTTCGGTGTGCAAATGATAAATATTTTTGCTGAAACCCAATTTCCACAAATTATTGCCTATACGCTATATGGTTCTATCAGTAAAACTGCATGTTAGTGGAAAAGCTTGTGGCCATTACAATGGAAATGTGCTGTTTGTACAATCACATTGCACTATCACATCTTGCTTTGGTAATATTTTTATTAAGAGTGAATTTTTAAACATGAACTGGGAAACATTCCTGCCCCCACCCTTATGACAATGCTATTAGTGACCTAGGAGTCAATCAGGTGCCATGTGTACTTTATTTGTGGGCTAGGTTCCTATTTTACTTGGAGCAAAAGTTTAGTCTACTAAATCAAACTAAAGAGATTTTGTACAGCAGAAATGCTGAACTTACTTATTAGAAGGTGCTCTCATAAGTGATAATGAAGAAAAAGGTGACTGTGAGATATACTATTTGCCTAGGATCACACAATTTGAGACCTGTTTACAGCACCCCCAAGATAAGCATGCTGGGAATCAGAAAGCGACTGAGCTATAAAGATTCTTTTAAATATAGTTTTTATTTTATCACATTTGCTGTATGTTCAAAGACAGAGGTCAAATCGTCAGGCTATCTTCTGACAAATTGTTGATTATTCTTTAAACATTTAAATTGGTGTTTACTTTTCTTTGACTGCAAAGTGAGAGTATTTTGTAAAGTGAACTATGTGACATGTTTGTTTGGGTAAAGGGGGTATGAAAGAAAAGGCGGAAGGATGTCATTTTGTTCCTAACACATTTAAATACTTGTAAATGTAATGTACAAAACTGCATCTGTCATAGTATTACCTGAATTGACCTGGTGTGTACTTCCAATAAAAATTGCTTAAAAAAAAAATAAAAAAATGTAATGTACAAATATTTCAAACTATATAAGCATATATGAAAGCATAGATGAAGCTCAGTTATGTTGTTTTGTAATTCTGAAGCATAATGGAAACCAGGGTTTTAATAGATCAATACAAATCAAATCACGTTAACTTGGTAATGTTTCAATAATAAATATTTGCTTAAATCCGGTTTCCAGCCATTAATTTTTGTGTGCTATATAGTTTAATCAGTGAAACTGGGAACATTTAGCAGCTGTTTCAATGTAAAATGTGCTGTTGGTGGATGAAAATGCGCTATTACAACATGCTTTAGTAATATATGTGCAACAGTGTGTTCCAAAATGCACCATACTGTCCTGCTGAATGGGTGTGGCTCATTTGCTACATTAAAGAATACAAAAAAGTGATGGATGGAATGCTTGAACTGATCTCAGTGCCACTGGTAATTACGCGGTCGGCATCCCAATCCATCCCTATTTTGCACTCCATGTCACCTCAGTTTGGACCTAGCCATATGCAAATCAGTCTTAATCTTGCTCGAATCGAAACAATCCAGCTTCAATCTGTAAAGAGGGAGCCTATCAACATGGACCAAGTTCATAGGGTCAAAAATAATGGACAAGAGCATTTAGTTTTAATAGTTTCAGATAGTACATAAATTACATAAAACAGTATAACAGCATTTATCCCACATCTCAACATTGAAGCATATGTCCTTCTGACATTGCCAGCTATGCCTGAGAGGAACCCGAAACTCAGACATGGCATGAACCTCAACACACAATTAGCTCCTCTATAATCTCAAATACTGGAGACAAAAGAAGGACAATTAACAATTGCTTTTCATCTCAGAAATTGTCTGTTAAGTGATAGCAGCATGAGATATTCACGATTGGATTCAATACGCCATGGATATTGGAGAGAAGGTGCAGTAAAGAAGAGTTCTACTGTTCCTCAGAGAGATCTAGTAAGTGGTAGAGAGAGGGTGATCATCATGCATAGTTCAAAAAACGAATATGACCAGAATGACGGGCTGCATTTGGGATACACGGACTGAAACTATGAAGATCTAGCAAGCCAAAAAGGCAATAAGGTTAAGAAATGGTGCCAGGGGTAAAGCCTTTCAAACAGAACAAGGATGCTTCAAATCCTCCTTCCAAGTATACCAATCCCGATATGTATTTTTAGTGAGGTCACTCAAATGTACGTATCTATGAGGATTAAAACTGCTCTAAGATCAAAGTTCAGATTGGTAAAAACAGAGGATCCGTAGGCTGTATGTCACCTACAAAATCACAAAGCACATATGTTTTCCTAAATAATCTGCAAGGAGATTGGAGAACTGAAGAAGATGGTGGATCGGGTCAAAGGATAGCCTCAAAAGGAGAAGACACACCATTGAATAAAATTAAAAAACAGATTTAGCTGAACTGAGAGAGGAAAACCTGATTACATATTAAAAAGTTGCTTCATGGCAATACAAATGGGTTAAAAAGAAATAACAATAGTTTATAAAAGTTTAGGATTCTTTCTAACTTCAGGATAGCACAAAAATACCACGGCATAGAAGATATTCCCGAAAGGAACCAAGCATTTACACCCAATTTATAGTACTGACCAAGTCGTGGTAGCTGTCGTCTTAGAATGCAGTTTGTAATTAACAAACGTAGGATATAGATAAAATGGCAGTGAGAGGCATGGCCATATTTGCAGTGGTGGCTGGTGACATTTGAAAGTAGAGGGGGTAAAAGTTCATAATGAGTGGCCGGTGGCTAGCGAGTGAACTTGACCGCCATAAGGGCGGTTCGGGCGGTTGTCCCCCGAGAACATTTTGAAAAAGATTGGGCAAACGGTGCATTTTCAAGCACTTTTGGGAAAGCAAGAAGGTTAATAAAGCAGTTGTGAAAGTGCAGTAATGACATCAGTAATGTTAACTAATATTACTGCAAATAATCCCTGTGATGCCCTCACATGTCTCATATGTGAGGTCCTGTTTTGATCTAAGAGAAAGCTTTTTTATGGCTGTTGCATGAAACATAAACACATTTCTCTGCAAAATATCTATAATAGCCTCTCACACCACCTACATTCAAAATAAATGAAAGGAAAAAACGTATTTAAAACAATTTGTTTAAGAATTATTCAATGTCATCAGGGCAAAATCGCTTCAGAACAGAGTTAGCTCTATAAGGGCCCCTCCTGAAATTTTAGGGCCCTGGGCCAGAAATGAGCCTAGTTTGCACATGCCTTAAAACACCTCTAAACAGGCCTGGTGTTTTTGTTTGTCCTGACATATGGCTTGCATTTTATTTCTGGCATTGGGAAGCCCTTGCTTTCATCAAACCACTTTATGTAGGCTCCAAGTCATTTGTCAGGCCATAAACAAACAAAGCACACATTCATTAATTACCACTGGTGAGGCACAGGGTTAGGAAGCACAGGAGAGGGAGGGTTCATGGAATAAGCACCCCCACGAGGCATGTGTATGACTCTGAGGGGGATATTCTCAAGAACGTGTGATAGCTACCGCAAAAGTAGCTTAACGCAACTCTTCACATCGCAGTCTATCACGGAAGAATAACTCTGTGTTAACGTGGTATTCACAACACGGCGGCACCATGCGATAGACCCTTGATAACGTGTCAAATAAATGCATTAAAATCAATGCGATGCCGCAAAAATGATAAAACACCAACACGAAAGAAGCGGTGATGATGCCAATCGCGATACAAAAATCAGCGAAAACTAGCCACAGGCCTGCAATCCCCACACGTCATGTGGGAAACTGCACTATAAAAGTTGAAAAATAAAATATATACAAAAGCCTGACAACAGCGAAGCACAATGAAGTCAGCCGGAGCAAGTGCAGAGGACAACCAGAACCCCGCAAGCCCCCCGGATGACCAGCCTGGGACCTCGGGGTCAGGGAAGGGCAAGGACAAGAAGAGTAGGAAGAAAAGGTTCAGACCGCTGGAAAACAGGATCCTGATAACCAAGGTGATAGAACACCATCAACTACTGTTCGTCACCTCTACTGTGTCACTGGCAACTAAAAATGGAATATGGCAGACCATAGTGGACAAGGTGAATGCAGTCGGAGTGCTGAAGAGGACAATGGAAGAGGTCAAGAGGCGCTGGAATGATGTCAAGCGCAAAATCAAGCAGGAACTCGCAAACAACCGGAAGGCAGCAATGCAGACTGGAGGTGGGAGCCCAGCGCCACAGGAGGAGCTGGACGAGATGGAGGAAATGGTGTCCACAGTCATCAGTGGGGAGACGGTGGCAGGAGTTGGGGGACCAGACACTGCTCAACATGACCGGACACAACAGCAACAGCGTGAGTAACGGCCAGGGACTGGGGGGATGGGGGGAGATGGCCACAATGGCACACAGGCACTATTAAACATAGCAAAGCTGGGAACAAACCATGCCCCAGAGTCCCAACTCCCACCAAGAGGCCAATGTACCCAAGTCCGCAACATCCCAGCACTGTATAAGCACAGAAGTCAAAGGCACACCTCATTAAAGGGATAAGGGACATCCGAATCAGAGCTGCAGGGGTGACTCTCCCAAAATGCAGCACACACATATAACATGCAGAGCACAGCAACATTGACAACAATGTGGTACAAACCGCAACACTTCCACAACAGAACAGAGGACACAACTGGTGCCGCTTGTGTGCAGAAACTGGCCAATCACATTTGGTATAGCAGAGAAATGAAAGATGATGATGTACAAGTACAAACACACATCCGTGATGTTGTCAGCACTCAAACACACATGTAGGCGTCTACATGTGGCCCACCCAAGTTCCAATTCCTCAAATTTGAACATATGTCGCCTAATACGATTTTGAATGTTCATATGATTTTGTGTACATATTGAGCCCTGTTCATTAATTGAGTATTCTTTTTATATGTGAAAGTGTGTTTTGAGTGCTGATGTTGTGGATTGATCCCGGTATGAATGTGTAAGTCATTGAGTATTTGAGTACGCCTGGGACCTTGCTTAGTACTTTCATTGTTATTCTGAAAACTCTTTTGTATTAATTATTCATCAGTTTATGTACTGAATTCATTTGTTTGAAATTGATTTAATTCAAAAAATTAAAAAATATTATTATATTTATTAATTTGTTTTCTGATTATGTTCTGATTTAATAGTTTGTTTCTTCCCTTTGTCTTAGTCCTAGTGTTGATCTATTTAAAAACGATACATTGTACGTTTAGAAAATTATAGGTAGAGACCCTCTCTTTGTATTCATTTTGCCTTTTCCCCTGAATCTCTACCTCCATTCATGTTACAGGGGTTCCCCTCGTTGTATAGGGGGAAATCCAACACCTGTAGAGTAGCCCAAACCTCTCTTCTCCGATGACGAAGAGGACCACCACACCTTTGACTCCGACGCCCTCCAACAGCTCATGGAGAGCCTCTGCACCCCACCTCCAGGAGCAGAGCAGCCCAGCTGCTACGAGCAGAACCCACCCCCTGCACAGAACACACAGCAGGCAGCACCCATCACCATGGTTGCCTCCCAGGACCCCCACGACAAACACATGGCCTTCCGACGCCGTGTGTTGGGGTGCCAGGAGAAGCTGGCTGAACAGGTGCAGGAGGGGTTCAACCGCATGGCAGACAAACTAGATGCCATACGTGGGTGTCTAATTCCCATCAGGGACTACTCACAGTCCCTAACGGACACCCACAGTCCGCTCTATGATCTCCAACGGACCATGGCTGACATCGCCAGAGTCCTGACTCTGAGACAAGAACGTCTGTCCAGTCAGAGTGGCTCCAGCGAGCTCGCCCAGGAGTTGGGACTCATGCGGAGGCTCATGGAGAACATAGAGCAGACGCGGGCGGAAAGAGCGGCTGCCACGGCTGCACACCAGCGAGAGGTAGCTGGGTCCCTCAGTGCCCTTAAGACCATCCTCATGGCATTGCTGCCACATGGCCTGGCGCTGATGCATGCCGCTGCTACCACTTCATCCACATCTCTGGCCCCTGATGTGTCAGTGCCACACAGTTCGGCGGACATTCCACCTCCGGCCCCTGAGGTGTCACTGCCACACAGTGCTGGAGACAGAACACCACCACCCACATGTGAGGCACATACAACAGCAGAGGATGAAGATGCGGATGAATCTGCCTCCATGGTCAGAAGGACGCACTAACATGCATCTCCGCCATATGGCCTGTTTCTGCTTTGTTCTGCCCTCTGCATCATCACCTTCCACTGTCCCCCGATGCACTCTGCGACACTCACTTTGGACCTCGACATGGACTGTCATATTCTATTTGGTCGCCAATGACACAGCTATCAGACTGCGGACTGAACTCTGATGTACTTGTCATTCCCTGAAGGACTCTGGCTGGCCCTCCACGGGCCAACAATGCAAGGTGGGGTTTGCATGGCCCTGTACTGCTCCAGCTACAACACTCCACTGAATGTGCATTAAACATTCATTTTCACACCGATGTGTCATGTCTATGATCTTGCAAGTGTGGAGGTATGGATGAATGTCGGGTCAATGATTTCTCCTTACGTCCATGTTGCTCATGTTGTGGGACTTGAGTCACAGGGTGACGCATTGCCGATTGCGGTCCGGGTGGCGCTGACACTAGAATGGAGACACATGCATTAGTTACTTCCTTGTCCAGCCCAGAACGGAACCACGCCCAGAGCCCGGGGGACATTGTTCACACCCTTACGCTGGAATGGCCTATGCCAGGCCATCCTACTCCGCTTACGCTCACAGGAGGGGACGACAATGCTGCAGGTCCCAGGTCTACCCTGTAGAGATCTGCTGCTCACAGGTTTAGTTGTTAGTTTGCCACAGCCACTCCCTCACAGCTGGTTTACACCCACACCACACCCATCCAGCACAGCCGTCAGAGGACACGTGACCCTGCCAATAAAAAGGGCCTGGCGCATGTGCTGGACGCCATTTCCACTCTGTAACTGGGTGTCTCTGTGTGTTTATCATTCATGCCTGATGGCCTAGGGCCCAGGCACAGCACATTGCCCAGTGCCGGGGGTGACATGATGGCGTCCGCACCACGAGACTCAATCATAAAGGGTCCGTGGCTTGCAGTGCACAGACTTGGGTGCCGATTACGATCCGGTAAAAAAATTCCCCGTATTTATTTGTGTATTTTATAAAGCGCACAGCTGCCCCAACGGGGCGTCCCGGCGCTGAGAACTCTGGGAAAGGAGAGCCAGAGATGGAGGACCTGTCTAGGAGGAGAAAAGGTGTGTCTTCAGCAGTTTACGAAATGCTGATTCTGATTGGCTGGTACGTAGAGCTAGCGGGAGCTTGTTCCAGCACTGAGAGGCTCAGACCTCAAAGGTTTTTCCACCTGCACGAACTCGTTTAAATCGTGGAGTGTGCAAGAAGAATAGGGAGTTGGAGCGCAATGTCCTGGAGTGGGCATACGGACGCAAGATGTTTTTCAGGTGAGCCGATCCGGTGCCTTTTGAGGCTCGGAAGGCCAGCGACATTGCTTTGAAGACACTTCTTTTAGCAATGGGTAACCAGTGCAGTTTGCGTAAAAGTGGAGAGACATGGTGTCTAGCAGGAATTCTCTCTACAAGCCGAGCGGCAGCATTTTGGACTGTCTGAAGTTTATGACACAGGCCTGCTGAGATACCAAGGTAGAGGGCATTAGCGTAATCGAGATGGGAAATTATCAATGCCTGGATTACAGTTTTACGGCAATCCGCCGGCAGGTAGTTAATAAGGCGTTTAATGGTCCTGATTTTAGCGAAACAGGAAGCAGCCACTGTCTGTACCTGATTACTGAAACTAAGATGGTTATCCCAACGTACCCCTAAGTTTTTCACTGAGTCTTTAGGGGTAGGGGCTTGACTTAGATCGTCTGGCCACCAAAGGCTAGAGTCCAAAGGAGATGGAGAGTTAAAAAACAGGATCTCCGTTTTTCCTGCGTTGAGTCGGAGGGAGTTAGCGTCCATCCAACTAGAAATGTCCCTGAGGCAGGATTTCAGCGGATCAAAGGCAGAAGCAGAGGGGGTGTCAAAAGTAAAAAGAAGCTGAATATCGTCAGCATAGGAGGTGGATTTAATCCCTGTCTGAGCGATCAGCTTAGCCAAAGGGGTGAAATAAATATTAAAAAGGAGCGGACTCAGGGAAGAACCCTGGGGAACTCCCCATTTAAGTGATCTGGCAGGGGAGGTATAGGGAGGGGTGAAAACCTGCTGTGTGCGGTCCGAAAGATAGGATGTGAGCCATTTCAGCACAACACCTCCCACACCCAAGTCCTCGAGCCTACTCAGCAGGATCTTGTGAGAGACGGTGTCGAATGCTGCTGATAAATCCAACAGCACTAGCACCGCCCTCGACCCCTGGTCAAGCGTCCACCTCACCGAGTCCGCCATTTCAATAAGGGCAGACTCCGTGCTGTGGCCCGACCTGAAGCCATGCTGGGAATCATGGAGAAGTCCATTGGATTCAATATAGTTCGCCAACTGAGAGTGCACCAGTTTCTCCAGGATTTTTGCTGGTGCAGGCAAGAGGGAAATGGGTCTGTAGTTATTAGGTTGGTCGGGATCCAGGTTGGACTTCTTAAGGATAGGGACCAACGAGGCATGTTTCCATTTAGCAGGAAAATAGCCCAGTCTGAGAGAGCTATTCCAAATATGGTTCAGATAAGGATTAAGTAGAGGGGCAAGTTTTTTGTACTGCTTGGCTGGCCAGGGATCATTAGGCGAACCTGATTTACAATTGAGTAGTTCAGCCATAGATTCGGCTTCGGAGACGGCTGCAAAATCGGATAAGATAGGCAGTGGTGGCGAGAGAGTGGTGGGCTTTTCTTCCCAACCTATTGTGTCGAGGGTGGGGAAAGAGGAATATATAATTTCTATTTTATCCTCAAAAAATTTGGAAAGTTTATCACATAATGATTGTGAAGCAGGCTGAGTCCGAGTCAGCACGTGGGGGTCTGTGAAGGATCTGACTATATTAAAAATCTCCCTAGCGCCATTACTGGCGAGCGTGATTCTGGAGGCCAGAAAGTGTCGTTTGTGCTTCTCAATCAGTCTCCTATATTCTTTAAGGGCTAATTTATAGGAGATTTTGCTGTCGATGGTATAGTTCTGTCTCCAGAGGCGTTCAAGAGATTTGCAGGAGGCCTTTTTCTGCCTAAGCTCATCAGAGTACCAGGGTGCCGAAGGTACAGCCCTATAAGTTTTGATGGTTTTAAGGGGGGCCAGAGCATCTAAGGCCTGACTAAGCCATGTGTCCAGGTGGTCAATCTGTAGATCCGGGTCAAGAGACGGGCAGGGTTGAGTATTTTTTAAATATTCCCGGAGCGTTTCAGAGGTGATGCGGCTCCAATTTCTTCCAATTGATTTGGGAATGATAACGGGTCTAATGTGACAAGAAATGTCGATCTCAAAAGGGATAAGGAAATGGTCCGACCAAATGACCGGGGTAGGGGGAGTCACCCGAATAGATGGTAGGTTGGAGCAGATCAGGTCCAGAGTATGACCCGCTTTATGCGTAGGTAAAGATATTATTTGAGCTAGGTTGCAGGCTGCAAGCGTAGAGATGAAGAGCTTGCTGTGCGAGCAAGACTCGTTATCAACATGGAGATTGAAGTCTCCCAAAGCGGTAAAGTTAGCATATCGTGTGCTAAGCTGAGTAACATAGTCAGCTAAAGCAGGTAAGTAAGAGGTATTGGAGTGGGGGGGCGGTAGATGAGAATTCCAGAGCAGGAGAAGGAGGGGGAGATTTGAACAACGAAAGGCATACCCTCTATACATTCAATTTGATTGAATGGAGGGAGGGTAACCGACCATTTGGAATTATGGATTAGAGCAATCCCGCCTCCCTGTATTTTATTAGGTCTATTGGCACAAACAATACTGTAGCCCTCCGGTAAGGCCAGGGTGATTACGGGATTCGTGGTGTCGTTCAACCATGTTTCAGTTAAAAAGAGCAAGTCCCAGTTGTTGTCCCGAAGGGACTGCCAGATGTCAATGGCATGTTTGCTCAGTGAGTGACAGTTAATCAGCGCAGCTCTGAGGGTCAGGGAGGACTGGGCTCCATAAGTGGAGGGAGAGTTCAGTGAGTGTATTGTGTTGGTACTATGATCTGAAGCCGGAAGAGTGAAATTACAGACAGGGCAAGAGTAAACCTGGCTCCGAGCGTCTGAGATAGAAAGCGGGCAGGTCTCACACTGTGGGGGTCTCACAGACATCAGCTCAGTCCAGGAGTATGTTGCAGTAATGTGGCTAAGGGGGCGGGAAGGAAGACCGGTCCCGGTCGCGTCCTGATCGCGGACGAGCGCAGACGAGCTTGCCTTTGGCGCGCCTTCGGCGCGCAGTCGGCGCGCCCGCTGCGCTCGTCCGCTGCGCTTCCGGTACATACACATATTTATGAAGATGTGACGAAGGGAGAGGGCGTAGCCTCGGAGTGGGCGTCTCCCAGTCAGGGCGTGGGGAATGGCGGTCACGAAAGGTCGTCAGTTTCGCCCTAATCAGCGCTCGTTATGCTGCGCGGAAGGGATCCTGCAGACTGCAGCTGTGTAACAGGCAAAATAAGTAAGTTCTTTTAAAAACAAAACTCGTATCCGGTCTTTTTACCGTACGAATCGTACAAGTGCCGTACAAACTGCCAAGTACGATTCGCATGGGAAAAAGTCCATACGAATCGCATTGGGAATCATTCCCCACACGTCCTCGGGTCGGAAAATGTGTCCGACACGTCCTCGGACGATTTACCGTACAAATGTGAAAAGTGAAGTCCGACCGCGGAATCACGATCCATCCTGTGCGTCCGATGTTACAACCGTATGGAAAAAACACCGTCCGCACCGAACTCCCATAGCAACCATGGAGACATGTGCCCGCATACGCGCCGACCCCCCCCAGCCCCCGTACGTACGCGCCGACCCCCCCAAGCCCCCATACGTTCGTGTCGTACCCCCCCAGCCCCCGTACGTTCGAGTCGTACCCCCACCCGTGTATGTACCGTGCGTACCCCCACCCGTGTATGTACACCCGTGTACGTGTCGTACCCCCACCCGTGTATGTACACCCGTGTACGTGTCGTACCCCCGTGTATGTACACCTGTGTACGTGTCGTACCCCCGCATAGCGCTGGGGGTACGCACCGTACATACACGGGTGGGGGTACGACTCGAACGTACACGGGGGGTACGACACGTACACAGGTGTACATACACGGGGGGTACGACACGTACACGGGTGTACATACACGGGTGGGGGTATGACATGTACACGGGTGTACATACACGGGTGGGTGTACGACTCGAACGTACACGGGTGTACATACACGGGGGGTACGACACGTACACGGGTGTACATACACGGGGGTACGACACGTACACGGGTGTACATACACGGGTGGGGGGACGACACGTACACGGGTGTACATACACGGGTGGGGGTACGACTCGAACGTACACGGGTGTACATACACGGGGGGTACGACACGTACACGGGTGTACATACACGGGGGTACGACTCGAACGTACACAGGTGTACATACACGGGGGTACGACATGTACACGGGTGTACATACATGGGTGGGGGTATGACACGTACATGGGTGTACATACACGGGTGGGGGTACGACTCGAACGTACACGGGTGTACATACACGGGGGTACGACACGTACACGGGTGTACATACACGGGTGGGGGTACGCACCGTACATACACGGGTGGGGGTACGACTCGAACGTACGGGGGCTGGGGGGGTCGGCGCGCACGTACGGGGGTGGGGGGGACGGCGCGTACATACGGAGGCTGGGGGGGTCGACGCGTACGTACGGGGGCGGGGGGGGACGCGCGTACATACGGGGGCTGGGGGGGTCGGCGCGTACGTACGGGGGCGGGGGGGTACGGCGCGTACCGGGCCACCTACTCTGGTCGTTTCGCGCCGTACTTCGCTTTTCCGGCACTTTTTGGGTCCCGTGAAAATATCGCCGTCCGGACTGCTGTCGGTCCGAATCGTACTTCCTGGGTCGTGAAACGCTGCCTGACAGCGTCCCGACGTCACGTCGCAGCATTCCCGGATCACATTTGTACGTATATTTTCGTCGGTCGGTGTTTTTTACGATTCGTACGGAAATGGTGTTTCCGTGCGAATCGTAATTCCATGTTTGTGAAGTTTTCCGACCGGGTACGAGTCGGACGGAGAAAACTCTCCGACCGACGGTTCGTACCCGGTTTTTACCGGATCGTAATCGGCACCTTGGTGTCACCAGACACACTGCGGCAGGCACAGGCACACCGCCACGGGACGGTGTCTTTCGGTGCACTGAGGTAGGGGCACCTTAAGTTCTGAGCGGGTGTGCAGCCTGCGATGATGCTGTGTGCACAGATATGTTCTCTGCCATAGCAAAATCAAGACCCAGAATCAAGTGTGTGACCTGGTGGTCCGCAGTGCGGAGCTGCATGATGTGGAGGGTGCCATGGTCGCAGGCCCCGGCCATTGAGCTCACACCGGCATTTGGTGGTCCCTCTTGGAGATGCGCCGGTGGCGGAAGGTGAGCAGTGAGGCCTGGTTGCGCAGGGGCGGACAATCACTGCTGGGCGGCGGGAGGGGCTGGGGTGCATCTGCCTGTGTGCGCAGGGGCGGGCAAGCGATGATAGCATGTGCTACTGTATGGACTCTGCCATTCATGTTTCTGGAAACTGTTTCAGATGAGGGACCTGGGGGACTGCAGTGTGTACCGGCACGTGGTTGGAGACACACCGGTGGCAGCAGGTGAGCAGTGAGGCCTGAGTCTGCAGTGTCTGCACTCTCTCTCTCCTTCTTTCTCTCGCTCTCTCCCTCTCTTTCTCTCTCCCTCTCTCTCTCTCACTCTCTTTCTCTCTCCCTCTTGCTCTCTCCCTCTCTTTCTATCTCCCTCTCGCTCTCTCCCTCTCTTTCTCTCTCCCTCTCTTTCTCTCTTTATCTCTCTCTTTTTCGCTCTCTCTCTCTGTACTTTGATGAGCGCATGACACACCTTCTTATCTAGGTTTTTTAGGTTTTTGTCTTGCAGGCTGTGACTTACAGAATGTCCTGAGAAGACCCGACATGACTCTTCCAAATTGTTGTTTTGGGTTTGTTCTATGATAGTCTGATTATTTGAATATTCTAAGATGAATGTATGATTCTCCTTTTTCTGACCACACATGTATGTTAGGTGTTGTGATTGTGGGACTACAGGCGAATTGTGTGGTTCATGATTTCGTGGTGTTGATGTGCAATATCATTGTCCAAAGGGGGATGGGGTGCCCGGGGTAGGGTGGCTATGGGCGTTGTTGCCCAATTGGGGCTCCGGGCTGCATGTTCAGTGTTGCTCCATGGCATCTGTTGTTCTGGCTCTGGGCTGTGCTCCCTTGTCTGGTGCCGGTTGTCGTCTGACTTTACAACAGGTCAGACCAGGTGTTAGTTTCCTGCTGCAAACGCGCCTTATCACCTGTTTTGTGATCTTATCGGCGATCTGGCTGGTCGTTGAGAATCTTGCGACACACACACTCGGTAAAACTTTTTTTTCCTTTCCAGGCGATCCTGCTCTGGCGTTGCCCCCTACATCTCGCCCAGATCTGCACTGTCATGACCAGCCAGTCCTTTGATCCTGGACATAAGGTGCGCTGCGCGAGAGTGGAAGTCCATAATTTCAGGCCCGAGGTCTGTATAAGAACGCTAGTGTACCTGCACACCAAACAATACATTTTTCAAGCCGGCAGCCCTGTTGGGGCCGGGACATCAGCTAAAAGTGTCCGAGATCAGAGCCGGAACAACCTCTGACATCCGAAACAGGACAGTTCCTGACTTATCAATAAATAGGGGGATTGTGGGACTGACAGACAAGCTGGTGCGGCTCGTCATGAAGTACCTAATAAAAATGTGTTTGTTTGGTTTGCGGGTACACTTGCGCTCTTATACAGACCTCAGCCCTGAAATTGTGGACTTCCACTCTCGTGCAGCGCACCTTATGTCCAGGATCAAAGCGGTGGCTGGTCATGCCCACACACTCCGTGTGATTGACAGTGCAGATTTGGGCGGGATGCGAGAGGTAAAGCCAGAGCAGGATTGTCTGGAAAGTAAACAAGCATTTGCAATGCAATAGGTCTCGCATTTATAAGAGTTTGAGCTATTGGCATTGTAAAATTACAATGCCTTTTATTTATGTTTTGGTTTTAAAACAAATAAAAAGCATTGTCATTTACAATGTCAGTAGCATAAACTCGCATAAAAGCTGTGTGTGGAGTGCAGCAGTGTGCGGCGCGCAGCACTGTGCAGCGTGCAGCAGTGTGTGGCATGCAGCAGTGTGAGGCGTGCAGCAGTGTGAGACGTGCAGCAGTGTGCGGCGTGCAGCAGTGTGTGACGTGCAGCAGTGTTTCGTTTAGCAGTGTGAGGCATGCAGCACTGTGTGGCATGCAGTGGCGTGCAGCAGTGTGCTGCGTGCAGCAGTGTTGTGCAGCATGCAGCAGTGAGTAAAGCAGCAGTGTGCAGCAGTGTGTGGCGTGCAGCAGTGTGTGGTGTGCAGCAGTGTGTGGCGTGCAGCAGGCTTTCGTGTAGCAGTGTGCGGTGTGCAGCAGTGTGCGGCGTGCAGAAGTGTGCGGCGTGCAGCAGTGTGCGGCATGCAGCAGTGTGTGGTGTGCAGCAGTGTGTGGCGTGCAGCAGTGTGTGGCGTGCAGCGGCATGCAGCAGTGTGTGGCATGTAGCAGTGTGCGGCGTGCAGCAGTGTGCGGCGTGCAGCAGTGTGCGGCGTGCAGCAGTGTGAGGCGTGCAGCAGTGTGAGGCGTGCAGCAGTGTGGCGTGCAGCAGTGTGTGGCGTGCAGCAGTGTGAGGTGTGCAGCAGTGTGAGGCATGCAGCAGTGTTTTGTGTAGTAGTGTGAGGCGTGCAGCAGTGTGCGGCGTGCAGCAGTGTGCGGCGTGCAGCAGTGTGTAATGCAACAGTGTGTAATGCAGCAGTGTGCGCAGCAGTGTGTGGCTTGCGTTAGTGTGCGGCGTGCAGCAGTGTGCGGCATGCAGCAGTGTGTGGCGTGCAGCAGTGTGTGGCGTGCAGCAGTGTGTGGCGTGGTTTGTAAACAACAAGAAAAGCGGACATCAAAGGAAGGGTGGGAGGGAACGAGCATATGGGGTGTGAGTCATAACGAAAGTTAATTGTTGTAAGAGGGGATGCAGGAAGTGAGGCCGAGCGCGCACTGGCGAAAGCAGTCTGCTGCTGTCAAGTCCGATGCCAGATGCCAGCTTCGCACTTGAATGCCTCACATGCACTGGCCATAAACCGCATTCCTAAGGTCTTGTGCCCCTTACTAAATCTCTCTGAATGCGTGAGGCGGCGCACGCGCAGGAAGTAGCTGGTGGCAAATGGAATGCGTGTGGTTGTGCGCATAACCGCCACCCGATCCGCCTGGGAAGCCTTTGGGAGCATTTTCGGAAGCCCCTACATAAGTCTCTCTGTGCGATCGCTTACGCGATAGCCAGGCGAGACCAAAAAAGGAATATGCTACTTACCAGTATGCATCTGTTCTTGTCATGTAGAGCTGCAGAGCCACACACTTAGGATAGGCGATCGCCATCTGGTGTTGGGCTCGGATGCTTGCAGGTTGTTGTTGTCTTCGGAAGAAGTCTTTGGTCACGAGATAGGTGACTCCTCCCTTGGACTACAGTGCGCATGGGCATCCACTCCAACCTCAGATTGTTTTTCGCCATGTATGGGAAATGATGGAGTTTGTAAAAATAAAGAAAGGATGTCCATGTGTAATGTCTAAGTAAGACGATGCTGGAACAGATACGGGTCCCGGGGAGGTGGGTGGGCGTGTGTGGCTCTGCAGCTCTACATGCCAAGAACAGATGCATACTGGTAAGTAGCATATTCCGTTCGAGGCATATGAGCTGCAGATCACACACTTAGGATAGACCATACAGCAGTGTCTCCCCTAGCAGTGGTCACCTGTATCAGTTGCAGCAGTTTGGAATAAAGTTTTAAGGACAGCCTGACCCACAGAAGCTTGTTGTTTCGCTTGCACGTCAACACAGTAGTGTTTAGTGAAGGTGTGTGCTGTAGACCATGTGGCTGCCTTACAAATATCTTCTAAGGGAATGTTTCCTAAGAATGCCATGGAAGCCCCTATTTTGCGTGTGGAATGCGCTCTAGGGGGAACTGTTAGAGTGCGTTTAGCCTTGTGGTAGCATATTTGGATACATTTAACTATCCACCTGGCTATTCCGGATTTGGAAATGGGGTTGCCTTTATGTGGTGGAGAGAAAGCAACAAACAATTTGGTTTTGCGAAAAGATTTGGTTCTATCAATGTAATAAAGCAGGGCTCTTTTAACGTCTAAGGTATGAAGAGCTCTTTCAGCTACAGAGTCTGGATTTGGGAAGAACACTGGTAGCTCGACTGATTGGTTAAGATGGAACGGAGAAATGACTTTTGGTAGGAATTCAGGATTTGTTCTAAGAACCACTTTGTTACGGTGTAGCTGTAGGAATGGTTCCTGTATGGTTAAAGCCTGGATCTCACTTACCCTTCTAAGGGATGTGATAGCAATAAGGAACGCTACTTTCCATGTAAGGAACTGTAGTTCGCATTGATGCAGAGGTTCAAATGGGGGACCCATGAGCCTTGTGAGAAAAATATTTAGGTTCCACACTGGAGAGGGTGGTAATCTGGGAGGAATAATCCTTTTAAGACCTTCCATAAAGGCTTTGATCGCTGGTACTCTAAATAATGACAAGTGTTGTCGATTTTGTAAGTAGGCTGCTAATGCTGCTAGTGGAGACGTATGGAAGAGTATGCTAAATTACATCTTTGCAAGTGTAGTAAGTAGCAAATGATGTTCTGGATGGATGCATCCAGTGGGTGTATATCATTGTTAGTGCAGTAAATGGCAAATCTTTTCCATTTTGCAGCGTAGCAGGCTCTAGTAGTAGGCCGTCTGGCCTCTTTTATAATATTCATGCAGTCTGGTGGTAGGTTGAGGTAACCGAACTCTAAGACTTCAGGAGCCAGATCGCTAGGTTCAGTTGATGTGGATCTGGGTGTCTGATTTCTCCATGGTTCTGGGTTAATAAGGTCGGGGAGAGGCGCAGTTTTCGGTGTGGAACTAGAGAGAGTTCCAGCAGTGTTGTGAACCAGGGTTGACGCGCCCATGTGGGAGCTATTACTATCAGCTTGAGAGACTGTTGCCTGAGTTTGCGTACCACGAATGGAATGAGTGGGAGAGGCGGAAAAGCGTACGCAAATCTGCCTTACCAGTTCATCCATATTGCATTGCCCTTCGACTGTGGGTGGGGAAACCTGACGGCGAAGGTTGGGCATTTTGCGTTTTCGTGTGTGGCGAACAGGTCTATGTCTGGTTGGCCCCATTTTTGGAAGAATGGGATTAGGACTTGTGGGTGTAATTCCCATTTGTGGATCTGTTGAGATTGTCGACTCAACAGGTCGGCAATCTGATTGTGAACTCCTGGATGGTGTTCTGCTAGCAGGTATATGTTCTGGGGAATGGCCCATCTCCAAATGTTCTGTGCGAGCTGGGACAGCTGGAAAGAATGTGTGCCTCCTTGTTTTTGTATGTAGTACACGGCTGTCATGTTGTCCGTCCGGATGAGGACAGTTTTGTTCTGGAGATGTAATTGGAATGATTTTAGTGCTAGGAATACCGCCAGTAGATCCAGGTAATTGATATGGAGCCCTTTCTGTTGAGTGGTCCATGTGCCCTGAGTGGTGTGTGTTAGGAAATGGGCTCCCCATCCTGTGAGAGATGCGTCGGTTGTCAGCACTATTTGTGGAAGAGGCTCTAAGAACGGCCGCCCTTTGGCTGTCCACCAACACCAGATCTGCCAGTTGTCCGTGAGCCTGATTCCACTGACGTACTAGACATTCTTGCAAGGGACGCATTTGAAGTCTTGCATAAGGCACAATGAAGATGCATGACACCATCATGCCTATGAGTTGCATGAACACTATTGCTGGAAGAGAGTGTTGGGTTTGAAATTTTAAGATCAGAGCTTGTATTTTGGCTATCCTGGCTGGGCTGGGATATGCTAGTGCTTTGGAGGTATTTATGGTGGCTCCTAGATATTGATGTATGTGGGAGGGTTGGAGTTGAGATTTGGGATAGTTTATTGTGAATCCCAAGTTGTGTAACATTTGAATAGTTTGGTGAGTGTGTAGGATGCATTTGTTGAATGAATTGGTTTTTATGAGCCAATCGTCTAGATATGGGAAGACATGAATTTGTTGTCTCCTGAGATGTGCTGCTACTACTGCTAGGCATTTGGTGAATAATCTGGGCGCAGTTGTTACCCCAAATGGAAGGACTGTAAACTGATAGTGTTGTCCGTCCACCACAAATCTTAGATACTTCCTGTGAGCAGGATGCATGGGGATGTGAAAATAGGCGTCCTTGAGGTCTAATGTGGCAAGGAAATCGCCTTGTTGTAGTAGGGGGAGTACTTGTTGAAGAGTGATCATATGGAAATGATCTGAGTTTATGTACTGATTTAGGAGTCTGAGGTCCAGTATTGGTCTGAGCGTCTCGTCCTTTTTGGGGATTAGGAAATACAGTGAGTATACCCCTGTACCCTGATGTTGTAAGGGAACTGGTTCTATTGCGTGTTTTTGAAGCAATGAGAGCACTTCTTGTTTGAGGAGCGTAAGATGGTCTGGTGACATATAGCGTTGCTTGGGTAGAATGTTTGGGGGGGTAGTGGTGAGTTCCAGGCAGTAACCATACTGGATAATTTGTCTTACCCACTTGTCTGTTGTGATGGAGTTCCAGACCGGTAGGAACTGTTTGAGTCTTCCCCCCGACTGGAGTGGAATGGTCTGGGGGGAGTGGAGGAAAGTCACTCTTTTGTGGCGGGAGAGGTACGAGTGTTTTGGTTCTGCCTCAACCTCGTCCCTTGGTGTTGTTTCCTCTATATCCTCCTCTAAAATATCCTCTACTGGGGGATGTTTGTGTAGAGGGTTTGAATGTGGAGGAGGTGTCTGCTCCAATGTTTTTGGAGGCTCCTCTGTAGAAGGAGCGTCGAAAGGAGCCACGTGGTTGTGGAGACTGCAATGCTCCCATGGATTTAGCAGTCTCTGTGTCTTTTTTCATTTTCTCAAGTGCAGTTTCTACTGCTGGTCTAAACAGTTGTTCTTGATTAAATGGTTGGCTACGTATAGTAGTTTGTACTTATGGCTTAAAGCCTGAAATGCGTAGCCATGCATGGCGTCTAAAGAGTACACTTGTGTTTATTTTAATTTTTTTTTAATTTTTAATTGAGGCATTTGAGATAAGTTTTCCCTCTTGTATAAGGTCATTTGCCTGGTATTGGTCTGGTAGGTGTTGTATCAGATCTTCTAACTGATCATAGTGAGCCCTATCGTAGCGTGCTACTAGGGCTTGGGTGTTGGTGATACGCCAATGATTAGCGGCTTGTGCTGCTACTCTTTTGCCCGATGCCTCTAATAGTTTGGATTCCTTGTCGGGGGGCGGTGTATCTCCCGTAGTTTGGGAGTTGGCGCGTTTCCTTGCGTTGGAAACGACCAGAGAATCCAAAGGGAGCTGCCCTTTGATGTAACAAGGATCTTCTGGGGCCGGTCTATATTTTTTCTCAATTCTTGGGTTGAGTACCCTGGCCCGTACGGGGTCTTTAAATACTTCTGTGGCGTGTTTTATGACCCCTTTAATCATGGGTAAAATTTGAACCGACTTCTGAGACTGTTCAAAAGTGTCTAGGAGGAAGTCTTCCTCGGGTGCATCGGAGTGCATGGTGACGCCATGATAAAGTGCTGCTCTGTGTACTAGTTGTCCAAACCCCAGGTGGTCATCTGGAGGTGATGGTTTGGAGGGATATGGTGTAGGGTCAGGCATATCTGGTAGAGGGTATGCCCAGTCGTCCAATGGTAAGGTATCTGGATTTGTGAACGGATTATTAAGATCATCAGTATCACCCGGATCACCCCCTCCCCCTAGGTCATCATCATTATCCTGTGGGGGTGGTGTATGTGATGGAGATGGTAGAGGTAATGGTGGTGTAGGTAGAGGGGGTAGGGTAGGAGGTGGTACAGGAGAGGAAGGAGGAATTGGTGATGTTGCCGAGTCCTTCTTCTTTATAGGAACTGGGGCAGGTGTTGTATCCGGTTTCCGTTTCCTACAAGTCCAGTTTTTGGATTAATCTAGATCCTTTTTAGGTCTTGCCTTGCTATCGCGTAAGCGATCGCAAAGCGAGACTATTGTAAGTGGGTTTTAAAAGTGCTCCCAAAAAGCGGATTGCATGGCTAGCACGCGCACAATCACGCGCATCGTGCCGCCATGCAATCCGTTTGGCAACGCACTTCAAAGGGTCCGCTCCCCCGCCTGGAATGCGCTCCCCCGCCAAGCGCTCGCGCCACGCTCCGCCGGGCTTGTCTTGTTGTACTTTCACTTTAGATCGTATTTTAACGAGTAACGTGCAGGAGAGGGGATGTGCACGTGTAGGGCTGGTGCCGCGTTTTTTTATATATAAAAGCTTCCATGTCAATTGCAAGCAAAACAAAGCCGTGGCTGGTAACACGCAAGACAAGCAGCGATACAGGACCCAGCTATAGAGGGCACCCCACCAGCCGATAGGCAACCCCTCTGTACAGAACCCCCCCCATACACACATACTTGTATGAGAACCCTCGCGTCCAGGCACCCCCTCCTACACCCAAACGTAAACTGCCCAACACTGATCCAGATCACACATTAGGTGAAGCCTAGGTGTACAACCCTTCCCATCTGAATACGGGTCACCCCAATACAGACACCCTACTTTTCCAAGAGCTATGACAATCTGAAAAAACACAAGAATCCCTGGCTTCACTCTGCTGCTCAAGAGCCCTCTACGGAGACCCAGATAGTATAGAACACCCCCAAAAAAGAGCCATCGGCCTGCTGCTGTAGGGCACGCGCGCCAATCCCCCAGGAAACTGAGCCGCTTGGGGCCCACGATGCACTCGGTTTCTCATGGATCGATCAACTGCACAGTCCCCTTCAGCCCGGTCCTCCATTACCCTAACAACAACCCAATCTGAAAACACAATCAAAGGAAGCATAACAGCAGAAACCAAACGTCCCCGAGCACTCCCGCCCTCTGGCACCCCAGACCGAGCAAGGGCACCCCCACCCTTGCAGATGAAAACTATACGAGCAATAGCGCCCCCACACCTCCTTCACGGCGGCGAGCCACCCGCCCCCACCTGGTTTATTCCCCCCCAACCCCCGGAACCTACCCTCATATCGGCGCACCCTCCCCCCGTCCGTCCCGAGGTCTGAGCAACTTACCCCACCCCCATCCACAGGTCACTTCCTGCACCTTCTCGTTTCCTGCAACACCGTTTCCTCCTTTTCCCATAAATCTGTCTCTTATTTTCCCCCATTTGTTTGTTGCTTGTTTCCTGCGGCTCCCACTGACCTGCTGTCTGCAAATGGATCCCTTCTCCCTCCTTCTGCCCCCTCCCCCCACATCCCCTCCCCTACTCCCAGCCGTGACTGACTCCATTCATTACAAAAGCCCTTGTGCTCCTCTCTTTGGGAAGGAAGCCGAAGCCTTCCCCCGGCCAGCCCCCCACTCCACAACGAGGGTACACCCCACCGGCAAACACACCAGGAAACGCAGAAAAAAGTTCTCTTTCCCCTTCCAGACTAAAAACCTGGCCCGCTCGCCCTGCACCTGCTCCCAAAAACTTAACAGGCACACACATATAAATACAAGAATACACAAACATGCTCTTCCTGTATCCCCGTTTTATTCACTGCCCACCACCCATATAAAGGCGCAGCGAGGAGGAGGGCAGTACTCACACTCGGGCCCAGATGAAGGCTGCTCTGCTCCCATCTCTGCTCAGGGACAAGAAGCGGAGCTTCTGCTGCTGTTGTTTTTCTTTTTTGCTTGAATTAAACACAATTTTAAAAAAACGAGCATTTGCAATGCAATAGGTCTCGCATTTACGCGAGTTTGAGCTATTGACATTGCAAATGACAGTGCCTTTTATTTTTGTTTTCGTTTTTAAAACATAAATAAAAGGCATTGTAATTTGCAATGTCAATAGCTCAAACACGCATAAATGCGAGACCTATTGCATTGCAAATGCTTGTTTGTGTTGGATCTGGGTGGAAAAGTTCTTGGTCTTCAGGAACAGACTTTGGCACTGATTTTTTCGGTTCTGATCGAGGTTTTGGGTGATCGGTAGAGTCTTTGGCTTTAGGAGTTGTATTATAGTCCTTAGCCGGTGGTTTCGGTGCCGATGAAGGTTTCGGTGCCGATGAAGGTTTCGGCGCCGATGAAGGTTTCGGTGCCGAAGTTGAGTCTTTGAGCTTGGGAGCTTTCGGTGCCGGTTTGTCTATGGGCCTCGGTGTTTTCGGTGCCGAAGGCGCCGGAGCTTGTTTTGATGCCGAGAGGTCTTGTGTCTTCGGTGCCGAAGGTGCTGGTGGCACAATGATATGTGGTTTGCTGGGGCCCGAGCCACTGGAAGGCTTGTGTTTCTTCGGATCCGAGCCCGAAGGCAGGGCTTCTGAAGGGTGTTTTCGGTCTCGACTGGGGCCAGCTGGCGAAGTCTTGACCAATGCCTTTGGTTTTGGAGGGGTTGGGGTAGGGGCAGTGGTACTCACGCGTTGCCCCGGAGTAATGGGGTCGTCTGAGTCGTCTGCTTCTGAGATAATTTGAAGTTCCTCGGAATCTTCTTCCGGGACATCGGGACCCTCATCGAAGATGTTTTCTGGTTCCGGGGCTGGTCTGTGTGCCATGATATGGCGTCGAGCTCTTCGATCCCGAATGTTCTTTTTGGATCGAAATGCGGCGCAGGCTGGACAGCTGGACTCGTTGTGTTCCGGCGACAGGCACAGGTTGCAGACCTTATGATGGTCACTGTGTGGGAATTTTGCTCCACACTGGGGGCATTTTTTAAAGGGCGTTCTTTCCATGAGCCATAGGCCTCACGGAGCGGATGGCTCCAATCGCCCGCGTCGACGTCCGGAACCGGTCCGATGAATTAGATGTCGAGTGAAGGTGCCTGGATGTAGTTTTGTAAAAGTTTTTCGCTTCGAAAGCTTGTTTTTGAAGTTTTCTACCAGAGTGGAAAAGTTACATCCGAACCCAATGGCGGAAAAAAACAATCTGAGGATGGAGTGGATGCCCATGCGCACTGTAGTCCAAGGGAGGAGTCACCTATCTCGTGACCAAAGACTTCTTCCGAAGACCACAACAACCTGCAAGCATCCGAGCCCAACACCAGATGGCGATCTACTAACCTAAGTGTGTGATCTGCAGCTCATATGCCTCGAACATAATGTTTTACCGCGTGGTGCAATAGCGACGTAAAGGGGCTCATAAATATGCCCCAACATATTTAGGAAGTACCATTGCATTGCAGGAATATATGCAGGGCCGGACTGGGAACCAAAACCGGCCCTGGCAAAGTGCTCTGCTGGCCTACTGGGGGGTTGGGAGTGCGGCCGAGCTGTCTACCACGGCCGGTTTCGGCAGATTTTGTTACAGCACCCGATATTGCAGCTATGCTGCAAAAATGACCAGGTAACAAAATTGGCCCCAGGGGCACAAAACCGGCCCCCAACTCTGGCCGCACCGGGGAAATGCCGGGTGCCCGCTATGGCCAGTCCGGCCCTGAATATATGTCATAATATGAATGCTATATCTTATCATATAATACATGGGAGTTTGTAATGTGTGTATATTCCACTGTCTCTAATTTCTTCATAATGTATGGGATTCTGCAATCTCTGTATAAATCCCTGTTTCTAATTTCTTCATAATCTGCTACTTTTGTCGCACCCAGTCTCAAATTATAAAGACAAGACGTCAGAACTTGACTGTAATAAGTTATTACAGTCCAGTTCTGACAACCCAATGCCTGCTGCCAGAGACAACAACCCAGATGAACGGCCGGTCAGGTCAGGAGCATAATTGAAGCAGCTATTTAAAGAAACAAAAAAACAAAGCATTGCTTTTCTTCATTCTGCTGTATTTCAGTGACAAGCAGAAACATGTTAATTTTTTGTACTCCTTGGATAATTATAGAAAAGTTAAAGTTAGAATCTTTAAGCATGTTTTTACAAATTCGAGCTATTGCTGTTTAGAAAAAAAAAGAAATGACTGGTATTGAACTGTTTCTAATATCTGTTTGCAACAAATATCTAACAGGTTTTGATGTGTTTAACTTTGCACAAGATGTTTTATTTTTATTCTTCATGTTTGAAAACATTCTCTCTCTTTCATAGGTTTTAAGGGGTTTGTTGGAAAGGTGATGGTGTGACCATATGGGATAAAGTCCCCCCTGGCATACATGATAAGGATACTGCAGGTCACCTCAGAGTTCCATAACTTCAGGCCCATTCCTCTATATGGTCATGGAACTCCTCTGTGACTTGCAATATACTTATAGTGTATGGCAACGGGTGCATTATACATTATATAAATATAATACCTTATAATATGACTCAGGTTCTTCTTATCCTTTTTCAGCTTCTACTCTCGTCTTATCTTTTTCCCCCCGATGATTCATTTATCTTGCTCTATGCAATCATCGTTCTCACCTCTCCTCCTTCTTTATTCTTTCCCTCCTTTGTTTATGCTGAATGTACTTTTTAAAAAAAATATATCTTCCATATTACAATTCTTTTTAAAGTGCTCAAAATCCTTCTGGTACAGTGAAGCTATAGAAAATTATTATTTTTGAAAACGAAAAATGGGGGCAAAGTTTACAATCATATTGCTGCCTCCAATGAAAGAAGGTAGGGGCATATTATCAAGCACCGCGTTAAAATTATCGCCGCTTTAGCGGCAGAAAACTGCCGCTAAAGCGGCGATAATGGGCTTGATAATATGCCGCAGAGAATTCCCATAGAAGCCCATGTTGACACCAGAACATGGGCTATTATTGGAATTTTCAAGGGCATATTATCAAGCCCATTATCGCCGCTTTGGCGGCAGTTTTCTGCCGGTAAAGCAGCGATAATTATAGCGCTGTTTCTTGATAATATGCCCCGTAATTATGCTGTCAACTGTCTTCAAGTTGGCTATCCCCAAGTATCGTTTGACAGTCCTGAAGAATGCTGCACTGTCAGGACATGTCAGGTACCATAAATCCTTTTCATCTCTAAGAATGGCACATACCAGGTTTCCTTTTTCATCTTGCATGATATTTCTGAAATGTCCAAAATGTTCACAAATGCGTATGGTATTTTTAAACCAGGTGCCACACTTCTAAATGCAACATTGACAGTGTGGTTTTCCACCAGAATATCTGGGTTAAAATATCATGAGACCAAATAATTGTGGCCAAATTATCTATTTTCAAAATATTGACCAGGCAAGTATAGGTTTACTGTACTTAACTCCACATATATGTACCTTGAAGACATGTATACCTTCAAGCTAGACAAGTTAAGAATAGTACGTCTATGCTTACCTATATGCACTCACCTTCAAAATATTTTGGTTGGAGAGATTTAGGTCTAGATATATTTTCTTGTATATTTTGACATGCAATGGGTCGTGTAGTGCATCAGGCACAAGGGGTATTGCCCTGTGTACTGCGTACACTATCATGAAGCGCCAACAGCAGAACACAGGGCCACCCTGCTTTAATGTGCCAAGGTGCTTCTCTGTGGTCTGAACCACAGTCATGAGGGTGAAATCTCATGTTTTTAGCTGCCGATTGGCCGTCCCGCCGTCTTTCAGTGTGTGTCTCATCCCCCTAAAAACCTTGGCATGATGTGCCAGAACGGATGCAGGCAGCAGAACCCTGCATTTGATGAGCAAGAAAGAAATCCCAGGTGTAAACTGCCCGAGGGTCCTTAGGACTCTCAGGGACTTCTACTAATTGCCCTGCTTGGTGAGCACATATTGTAGAGCACACTAAATGGGTGATCGACACTGCCAAAGGATATACTGTACGAGCAATCAAGGAAATAAGAGGACTTCCACTTTGAGTATTCCTGCATGTTTCTAAGCTGGCGCACTTTAATATTTATCGTCGCCACACTTACAAGGCACTACATAACACTGGCCCAGCATACCTCAGCAATCGCATTTACTTTCGCAAACCTCCCAGACACTTCAGCTCGGCTAGATCCCTAATAACACACATCCCACGCATACGAAAAACCACATCCGGCTGTCAAGCCTTCTCCTAAAGCACTGAATGACTTTCCACTACACATAAGAGTCTCCTCCTCCTCCTCACTTCTTGAATTACGCAAGAAGTTAAAGACCTGACTTTTCGGGTAGTCCTGCTAAGCCCTGGGTTTGGCCGGACTCACACCTGCTCAGCACCAGAATACCGTCCAGGGGGATAGTGCACTCTACAAAACTGCATAGCATAAAAATCTGAGGGTCTACCTTATTGAGGTGAACAACCTTTACAACGCAACTATTACAACGCACTACACTTACAACGCAATTTTTACAACGCAACATCCACTACAACGCATTCCATTACATCGCATGACACTACAACGCATTTTTAAAAACTACCTTTACAACGCATTCCATTACATCGCATACTACCTTTACAACGCATACCATTACAACGCATAATATTACATTAAAACCCCTACACTATCCAACACTTACCCTACTGTTGCACCCCCTGGAGTTAGATTAGTAATTTTTACCCCCATACTATCCAACACTTACCCTACTGTTGCACCCCCTGGAGTTAGAATAGTAATTTTTACCCCTATACTATCCAACACTTACCCTACTGTTGCACCCCCTGGAGTTAGAATAGTAATTTTTACCCCCATACTATCCAACACTTACCCTACTGTTACACTCCCTGGAGTAAGAATAGTAATTTTTACCCCTATACTATCTAATACTTACCTTAAATGCAATGTAATATTATGCGTTGTAATGGTATGCGTTGTAAAGGTAGTATGCGATGTAATGGAATGCGTTGTAAAAGTAGTTTTTAAAAATGCGTTGTAGTGTCATGCGATGTAATGGAATGCGTTGTAGTGGATGTTGCGTTGTAAAAAATGCGTTGTAAGTGCATGCGTTGTAAAAGTGTGCGTTGTAACGACATACATCCCCTTATTGACAAACTCTTTTGCACTATATTGTTTCTTCAAACCCTATGCTACACACTATACAGTCTGACTAGAACAGTCTCAAAATGATTTAGCTTGGGCGTGTGAGGCTTTTAGGCCAGCTAGCTGCCCTAAACATAGCCATCTTATATTGCATACATGGAACCGTGGGTACCCTTCAATCATTTGTTTCTTCCACACTTCAGATGGTAAGATCTCATTAGTTTTGGCACCTGCACAATAATCGTATCAGTATTATGAAATGATGAATGTTCCAATGGTCAACTGGGGTTACACTGAATTCATCCTTCTTGTTCTAATTGAGGTAAGAGAGGGATCCTGAAACTGAAAGTATGCCAGAGCCCATCTTCATTACTCGGGGCAAGATCTTTGTAAGCTATCAAAAATAGGAAATCCTTGTTTTCAGTAAGAATAGTTTAGTGAGGTATGATTCCAATGTGATGATTATGAATCTGCACATGTCTGATTCCACTGAGTTATAGGTCCTTAATATGCCATCTAAATATGTCTGAACGTAAATTATGTTTTTAGGGTCAGGCCTGCGAGAGCATGTGCTAGCTCATGCCTCGCGCTTGCAAGACACTTTTGTTAACTAAAAGGGCTTGCAGCCCACCGGTTTCTTACCACTTGTCTGCTTCTGCGTCACTCTTTGCAGCCACCTTTATTGGGCAATGCAGCTAAAATGTCACTCCAGATGCTTGCTGCGGAGCAGGGACCATGCACAAATTAGGTAACTTATTCAGTGCCTGTCCGCTGCTCCAGACATAATTGAGATACTATTTGTTCCCTTCGCTACCCCTGCCTGCTGCTTCGTCTTGCATATATTTGAAATTGCTCTCCCCGCTCTGCATTTTTTCTTGTCCTGTCCTCCATTCACCCTCCTCCCACTGTCGCTTGGTCCCTCTCCCCGCTCTGCATTTTTTCTTGTACTGTCCCCCATTCACCCTCCTCCCACTGTCACTTGCTCCCTCCCACACCATGTGCCTGCTTGCCCAGTGCCTTCCTGACCGCTGTCATCTTGCATATATATATTTTGTTTACAACCAGATTTTATTGGTTTCAAAAAACATTAGCTACAATTATTAATCTTATGCACTTTCAATCTAGTACATAGTACATGCTATTGACAATCTTGGTGCATTTATTTAACACTTAATACCAACAAAACTATGCCCCCTCCCTCCTTGAGTTGCACCTATGTATATACAGTCTGATCACTGAGTATTCATGGGTTCCTAGTTGCCGAGCGTCCTTCCTAGCACACTACTGCATCTGCCAATCTTATTCATGGTGCTCTCGTCCGCCCTTCTCCTCTTCTGGGTTTCCCGGTGGTGGGGTGCTTGCCCCGCCATTATCTTGTCCATCCTCTGCTAATTCCCTACTAGATTTTCCCAGGCTCTTGCCCCATCTATCTTACCTATCCCTCGGTTAGCCTCCCTAAGCAGCAGTCTGCCTTATCTTGCTTGTTTATTTGTGAGGCACCTGTGTGACTCAAGCTACACCAATCAGAGCAGTAAAAGGTAAATACCCAGAAAAATGTAATTCAACATCCATTCCTGCTTCCCTCCATATCTTCCTAAATATATATATATATATATATATATATATATATATATATATATATATATATATATCAAACCACTCCTCTCCCCATCATATATATCTATATATATATATCTATATATATCTATATCTATATATATATATATATATATATATATATATATATATATATATATATATCCACACGAAAAGCAAGTTGAGTGGTGCGCTCTCAGTAAGAAACAGGTAAGCAGCGAGGTAAGTAATCCAAGTGTTTAATTCACACTATGCGTTTCGGCGACAAGCCTTGATCACGTGTGAAAGTGTGCGCTCCAAGCAGTCATTAATAAAGCATTGAAAGTTCGAGGTCATCACAATCAAGAAAGGACTACACACATCAACTGGTAGCGGCCATCTTGGAATGGTCATATCACAAAATGTCAAGAAAAAGCATCATTATAAACGTAAACATTGCGTGCTCAAATTTAAAGCAGATAAACAAGGATACATGTTATAGCGAAATGAAGCAATGCAAGCCGCCAACCCAAATTGCCAAAGGGGGTAAGATCCCTTAGAATACAGTACGTGCAATACTAGGCTAGTGAGTAGTACCCCTAAGATTACAACTGAGACATATTGGGCTAGCATCCATAGTGAAAGTACGGGGTAGTCGCCAAAAGCATATTGTACAAAAGTAAAAATGCCACAAGGTAAATATCACGAAAAGTGCGTGAACTTACAAAAAGGTCATAGTACTTAAAAGTCTACGGGCAAGTGCCCAGACAACCTACTGGTATGCTTAAGTCACAGGCTGGGCTAATGTAGTGAAAGCGGTCAAGATAATACTAAAGTAGAACTACTCACAGACCTTAATCGTAAAATACATGTAATGACCATAGGTCAAAAGGACTTATCTTAAACCAAAAAACGTGCTTGTATGCTTTAACAAGGAACCGCCAGTGGAGAAGATGAGGTGATGAGCTAGTGAAGAGTGATACCATGGAGGAAAAGGGTAGGATGCCCGTGCTGGTGAGTCTAAGTGAAGGGCTCCTTCCTTCTCTTCTGTAAGAAATACAAGAAAGATATATATGTCAGTACAAACGAATAACATAGCTCATGAAAATTAGCAAAGAAGTAAAGTGCAATACAATCTCATGGAACAAGAAACGAAATAGCTAAAATACAGAAAAGCAAAAATTGCTAAAAATACTTAGGGCAAGTAAGTATAAATACATAACATGCAAGGAAATGATAGCAGCAACTAAGAAAATACCAAATGCCTGCTGTAATCCCTTATTTAAGGTGGATTGACATTTCTTCGTCCATGTTCAACCCACCTGGGCTTTTTGTTTGAAAATCTATAATGTACCTAGATTCCCGCTGTCTGAGGTTAAGAGTTCTGTCCCCACCTCTGGGATTCCTAGGTATGTGTTCAAGAATGAAATAGCTCATGTCATTAGTATTGGAACCATGTTTTTCATAAAAATGACGTGCAACAGGGTATTTTTGGTCATTGTTGGTAATAGCTCTCAGATGCTCCATCACCCTCTTTTTGGCTGGACATGTTGTGCTCCCAATATACCAGAGTCTGCACGTACACTCGATGGCATAGATCACAAAACACGTGCTACAAGTAAGGAATTGTGTCATTTTCTTAGACACCCCTCCATACGCCAGACTGTCTTTGAATGTGCTGTTTCTGCAAGCTTTACAGTGGCCACATGGGAAAAATCCCATGAGGCCATGTCCAGTGTTAGTAGTGCGATCAGTGATGTCATTTCTTACTTCTATGTCCCGTATATTCCTATCTCTCCTATAGGTTATCCTGGGCCTGTCTGGAACCAAGTTGCCAACCACCCCATCAGATTTCAAAATATCCCAATGTTTGGCAAAGATGCGTTGGATTCTATGCGCATCAGAGTTATACGTGAGAATCACACGGACCTCATTAGTGTTGTCTTCAGTCTTTCTCTCTACTTTGTCTTTAAGGGTATCAGCCCTACTGATCCCTTCCGCGCGTTCTCTCGCTTTCTTGAGAACCCAGTTAGGGTAGCCTCTAGTTTGGAATCGACTGACGATGTTATCCCTCTCAGCTAAGTAGGCATCGGAATTGTTACAGTTTCTCTTTGCCCTAAGCAGCTCCCCGTAAGGTATGCTCCATTTGAGCGTATCAGGGTGGCTGCTTAGGGCATGCAGGATGCTGTTGCCCGCTGTCGCTTTCCGAAAAAGAGTGGTGCATATCTTGTTCTGTATTACTTCCAGTCCTACGTCTAAAAAGTCAGTTTTGGTGGCATTGATACTCCCAGACAGAACAATGTTGTAACTATTGGTATTCAGTTTCATGATAAACTCCTCTGCATCACCTCTGGAACCATTCCAGACGATGAACAAATCATCAATGTAGCGACGCCACATGACAACTCTGCGGAGATCGGTTTCCAGGGTACTGCTAGCTGTTATTTCTTGCTCCCAGTAGCCCATGAACAGATTGGCGAAACTGGGAGCAAAGCAGGAACCCATGGCAAACATTGGGATATTTTGAAATCTGATGGGGTGGTTGGCAACTTGGTTCCAGACAGGCCCAGTATAACCTATAGGAGAGATAGGAATACACGGGACATAGTAGTAAGAAATGACATCACTGATCGCACTACTAACACTGGACATGGCGTATGGAGGGGTGTCTAAGAAAATTACACAATTCCTTACTTGTAGCACGTGTTTTGTGATCTATGCCATCGAGTGTATGTGCAGACTCTGGTATATTGGGAGCACAACATGTCCAGCCAAAAAGAGGGTGATGGAGCATCTGAGAGCTATTACCAACAATGACCAAAAATACCCTGTTGCACGTCATTTTTATGAAAAACATGGTTCCAATACTAATGACATGAGCTATTTCATTCTTGAACACATACCTAGGAATCCCAGAGGTGGGGACAGAACTCTTAACCTCAGACAGCGGGAATCTAGGTACATTATAGATTTTCAAACAAAAAGCCCAGGTGGGTTGAACATGGACGAAGAAATGTCAATCCACCTTAAATAAGGGATTACAGCAGGCATTTGGTATTTTCTTAGTTGCTGCTATCATTTCCTTGCATGTTATGTATTTATACTTACTTGCCCTAAGTATTTTTAGCAATTTTTGCTTTTCTGTATTTTAGCTATTTCGTTTCTTGTTCCATGAGATTGTATTGCACTTTACTTCTTTGCTAATTTTCATGAGCTATGTTATTCGTTTGTACTGACATATATATCTTTCTTGTATTTCTTACAGGAGAGAAGGAAGGAGCCCTTCACTTAGACTCACCAGCACGGGCATCCTACCCTTTTCCTCCATGGTATCACTCTTCACTAGCTCATCACCTCATCTTCTCCACTGGCGGTTCCTTGTTAAAGCATACGAGCACGTTTTTTGGTTTAAGATAAGTCCTTTTGACCTATGGTCATTACATGTATTTTACGATTAAGGTCTGTGAGTAGTTCTACTTTAGTATTATCTTGACCGCTTTCACTACATTAGCCCAGCCTGAGACTTAAGCATACCAGTAGGATGTCTGGGCACTTGCCCGTAGACTTTAAGTACCATGACCTTTTTGTAAGTTCACGCACTTTTCGTGATATTTACCTTGTGGCATTTTTACTTTTGTACAATATGCTTTTGGCGACTACCCCGTACTTTCACTATGGATGCTAGCCCAATATGTCTCAGTTGTAATCTTAGGGGTACTACTCACTAGCCTAGTATTGCACGTACTGTATTCTAAGGGATCTTACCCCCTTTGGCAATTTGGGTTGGCGGCTTGCATTGCTTCATTTCGCTATAACATGTATCCTTGTTTATCTGCTTTAAATTTGAGCACGCAATGTTTACGTTTATAATGATGCTTTTTCTTGACATTTTGTGATATGACCATTCCAAGATGGCCGCTACCAGTTGATGCGTGTAGTCCTTTCTTGATTGTGATAACCTCGAACTTTCAATGCTTTATTAATGACTGCTTGGAGCGCACACTTTCACACGTGATCAAGGCTTGTCGCCGAAACGCGTAGTGTGAATTAAACACTTGGATTACTTACCTCGCTGCTTACCTGTTTCTTACTGAGAGCGCACCACTCAACTTGCTTTTCGTATGGATATTATCTTCACCGGCGTGCTCCGCCGGCGCGTGCGCCACCTCTCTTGGGTCCCAGCAGTTCCGGAAGGAGCTTCTTACTCTGTGGATATATATATATATATATATATATATATATATGGTCGCCAGTAGATAGTTATAGTTACAACCTAGTTTCCATAGGAAATCTCAAAATTCTATTTTGAATAACTTTGGCGCCGGTTGACGAATCCTCGCGAAATTTTCAAAACAAATGGGGCGCTCCGTTCAGCTCCTACCCTGAAAGTCTCGGGGTGATTCGTCAAGCGGGGGCCGAGAAAAAGGGGGGGTCCCAAAACGCGTTTTCCCCATGCATTTTTCCATAGGACCTTTAGTCGAAGGTACAGCCCGAACGGCTGAACAGAATTACGTGAAATTTGGCAAAGAGGTAGTCCCCAGGTCAGGCATGTGCCTTTTGCATATATGGTGTAAATCCGTTCAGTAGTTCCTGTGAAAATCAAAAGTAAAATCATATACATATCTGGGCGGAGCCTAACCACACATCTCATTGTGAGATCTGATTGGCTGTCAGCACTTCATCCAAGAAGTGTTGGCAGCCATCTTGGGACCAATATACTTGATAACACCTCATTAAAAAGCATTGCAGTTAATAGAAGGTTTTAAGACTTTAGTTACATTATAAATCATTTGTTGATGGTACCGTACTCATTTTAGGAATTGTGGTATGTTCTAAGGTGATTTTACCATGTGAAAAAGCCTTGTGCTGGGATATCATGAATCATGTTTGAGAGAAAACTATTTTCACATGCTTTTCCCACAGAGGTTTGGAAGGTGATCTATAAGCTAAACTGAGAGCATATTTTCTGTAAATTCACATTATCTTTCTCAGTCATGTGAGAATGAAGTCTGACATTCTCAGTAAAACATGTACATCCAACAAGGGCAGAGACTGTCAGTTGATTCCTTTGTGTTCTACTGCAGCTTCCCAGAGTGTTCCAAAGAACAACTAGAGCGCTAACAGTCTTACTTATGACAAAGGTATGGCACACCTGAAGCCATCTTGATTGGAATAAAGTGGTAACATTTAAAACATTTAATTTAAAAAGGAACAAAATGAGAGGGTTCATTTTGCCATAGAATGTATGATTAGTGCTGCAGAAAGAAAAATTAGGGCACATTTTGAGTGACTTCTCAAATCCTCTTCTATTTCATTAAAGAATTCTGACATGCAGACTGAAACATGCACTTTCAATACCAGCAGCAGACTTCCCTGGTGAGCAGTAGCTTTACTACAGTGATCTAATGAGCGACCAGAGTGCTAACATTTTGAATTTATGGCAAATGTGTGACACATCTGAATGCCTTCTTCATTGAATCAAAGTAAAAAACTGACAGTATGCCTACTGAGGAGACTGCAGTAAATGAGGAAATTAGGAATCTTCATAACAAGGTTCCCAAGATGGCCACCAGAGACAAAAGAGCCCAAATGTA
This sequence comes from Triturus cristatus, assembly GCF_964204655.1. Classification (NCBI taxonomy): domain Eukaryota; kingdom Metazoa; phylum Chordata; class Amphibia; order Caudata; family Salamandridae; genus Triturus; species Triturus cristatus. The sequence continues at coordinate 1,002,091,506 of NC_140590.1, forward strand.
GCACAAATATCACCGAGATGTAGCCCAAGTATAGCCCAATGACAGAAATCCCAGAGTGTTTTAAAGAACAACTAGAGCGCTAACAGTCTTACTTATGACAAAGGTATGGCACACCTGAAGCCATCTTGATTGGAATAAAGTGGTAACATTTAAAACATTTAATTTGCAAAGGAACAAAATGAGGGGGTTCATTTTGCCATAGAAATTATGATTAGTGCTGCAGAAAGAAAACTTAGGGCACATTTTGACTTCTCAAATCCTCTTCTATTTCATTAAAAAGTTCTGACATGCAGACTGAAACATGCACTTTGAATACCAGCAGCAGACTTCCATGGTGAGCAGTAGCTTTGCTACAGTGATCTAATAAGGAACTAGAGTGCTACCATTCAGAATTTATGGCAAATGTGTCACATCTGAATGCCTTCTTGATGGAACCAAAGTAAACAAGCATTGAAAATGCAATAGGTCTCGCCCTCGTTTAAGTTAAAGCAATTCTGTTTATAATTAGGTGGCTTTTTAGCTTTGCTTTTATTAGTGTTTTTCAAAATTTCATATACATACCATGCATATGTATGCATATATGCATATGTATATGTTTGCATGAATTTATATTTATATCGATATGCAGATTATAAGTTTATATATGTATATATATATATACACATACATATATAAATGCATATGCATATATATGCATATATATCTGTGCATATGTGTGCATGTACAGAGAGGTAGAGAGGTAGAGGTGTATAGGTAGAGGTGTAGAGGTAGAGAGGTAGAGGTAGAGAGGTAGAGAGTAGTAGAGAGAGAGGTAGAGAGGTAGAGAGTAGAGAGCGAGTAATAGAGAGTAGAGAGTGAGTAGTAGAGGGTAGTAGAGAGTAGTAGAGAAAGTATCAGAGAGTGAGTAGTAGAGAGTAGTAGAGTGAGTAGTAGAGTGAGTAGTAGAGAGTGAGTATTAGAGAGTGAGTAGTAGAGAGTGAGTATTAGAGAGTGAGTAGTAGAGAGTAGTAGAGAGTGAGTAGTAGAGTGAGTAGTAGAAAGTTGTAGAGAGTAGTAGAGAGTGAGTAGTAGAGGGTAGTAGAGAGTGAGTAGTAGAGAGTAGTAGAGAGTGAGTAGCAGAGTGAGTAGTAGAGAGTAGTAGAGAGTGAGTAGTAGAGAGTAGTAGAGAGTGAGTAGTAGAGAGTGGTAGAGAGAGTAGTAGTGAGTAGTAGAGAGTAGTAGAGAGTGAGTAGTAGAGAGTGAGTAGTAGAGAGTGAGAAGTAGAGAGAGAGTAGTAGAGAGTAGTAGAGTAGTAGAGCATGAGTAGTAGAGAGTGAGTAGTAGAGAGTAGTGGAGTAGTAGAGAGTGAGTAGTAGAGAGTAGTAGAGAGTGAGAATTAGAGTGAGTACTAGAGAGTAGTAGAGAGCGAGTAGCAGAGAGCAAGTAGTAGAGAGTGTGTAGTAGAGAGTGAGTAGTAGAGAGTGAGTAGCAGAGAGCAAGTAGTAGAGAGTGTGTAGTAGAGAGTGAGTAGTAGAGAGTGAGTAGTAGAGAGAGTAGTAGAGAGTGAGAAGTAGAGAGAGTAGTAGAGTAGTAGAGAGTGAGTAGTAGAGTGAGTAGTAGAGAGTAGTTGAGAGTGAGTAGTAGAGAATCAGTAGTGGAGAGTGAGCAGTAGAGAGTAGTAGAGAGTGAGTAGTAGAGAGTGAGTAGTACAGAGTGAGTAGTAGAGAGTAGTAGAGAGTGAGTAGTAGAGAGAGAGTAGTAGAGAGTGAGTAGTAGAGTAGTAGAGAGTGAGTGGTAGAGAGTAGGAGAGAGTAGTAGAGTGAGTAGTAGAGAATAGTAGAGAGTGAGTAGTAGAGCGAGTAGTAGAGAGTAGTAGAGTAGTAGAGAGTGAGTAGTAGAGAGTGAGTAGCAGAGAGAGTAGTAGCGAGTAGTAGAGAGTGAGTAGTAGAGAGTGAGTAGTAGAGAGTAGTAGAGAGCGAGTAGTAGAGAGTGAGTGGTGGAGAGTGAGTAGTAGAGAGCAAGTAGTAGAGAGTGAGTAGTAGAGAGTGAATAGTAGAGAGTGAGTAGCAGAGAGAGAGTAGTAGAGAGTGAGTAGTAGAGAGTAGTAGAGTGAGTAGTAGAGAGTGAGTAGTAGAGAGTAATAGAGAGAGAGTAGTAGAGAGAGAGTAGTAGAGTAGTAGAGAGTGAGTGCTAGAGAGCAGCAGAGAGTAGTAGAGTGAGTAGTAGAGAGTAGTAGAGAGTGAGTAGTAGAGAGTGAATAGTAGAGAGTAGTAGTAGAGAGTAGTAGAGAGAGAGTAGTAGAGTGTAGTAGAGAGTGAGTAGTAGAGAGTAGTAGCGAGTGAGTAGTAGAGAATGGTAGAGAGTGAGTAGTAGAGTAGTAGAGAGTGAGTGGTAGTGAGTAGTAAAGAGTGAGTAGTAGAGAGTGAATAGTAGAGTAGTAGAGAGTGAGTAGTAGAGAGTAGTAGAGCGTGAGTAGTAGAGAGTGAGTAGTAGAGAGTGAGTAGTAGAGAGTAGTAGCGAGTGAGTAGTAGAGTAGTAGAGAGTGAGTAGTAGAGAGTAGTTGAGAGTGAGTAGTAGAGAATCAGTAGTGGAGAGTGAGCAGTAGAGAGTAGTATGGCAAATGTGTCACATCTGAATGCCTTCTTGATGGAACCAAAGTAAACAAGCATTGAAAATGCAATAGGTCTCGCCCTCGTTTAAGTTAAAGCAATTCTGTTTATAATTAGGTGGCTTTTTAGCTTTGCTTTTATTAGTGTTTTTCAAAATTTCATATACATACCATGCATATGTATGCATATATGCATATGTATATGTTTGCATGAATTTATATTTATATCGATATGCAGATTATAAGTTTATATATGTATATATATATATTCACATACATATATAAATGCATATGCATATATATGCATATATATCTGTGCATATGTGTGCATGTACAGAGAGGTAGAGAGGTAGAGGTGTATAGGTAGAGGTGTAGAGGTAGAGAGGTAGAGGTAGAGAGGTAGAGAGTAGTAGAGAGAGAGGTAGAGAGGTAGAGAGTAGAGAGCGAGTAATAGAGAGTAGAGAGTGAGTAGTAGAGGGTAGTAGAGAGTAGTAGAGAAAGTATCAGAGAGTGAGTAGTAGTGAGTAGTAGAGAGTGAGTATTAGAGAGTGAGTAGTAGAGAGTGAGTAGTAGAGTGAGTAGTAGAAAGTTGTAGAGAGTAGTAGAGAGTGAGTAGTAGAGGGTAGTAGAGAGTGAGTAGTAGAGAGTAGTAGAGAGTGAGTAGCAGAGTGAGTAGTAGAGTAGTAGAGAGTGAGTAGTAGAGAGTAGTAGAGAGTGAGTAGTAGAGAGTGGTAGAGAGAGTAGTAGTGAGTAGTAGAGAGTAGTAGAGAGTGAGTAGTAGAGAGTGAGTAGTAGAGAGTGAGTAGTAGAGAGAGAGTAGTAGAGAGTAGTAGAGTAGTAGAGCATGAGTAGTAGAGAGTGAGTAGTAGAGAGTAGTGGAGTAGTAGAGAGTGAGTAGTAGAGAGTAGTAGAGAGTGAGAATTAGAGTGAGTACTAGAGAGTAGTAGAGAGCGAGTAGCAGAGAGCAAGTAGTAGAGAGTGTGTAGTAGAGAGTGAGTAGTAGAGAGTGAGTAGCAGAGAGCAAGTAGTAGAGAGTGTGTAGTAGAGAGTGAGTAGTAGAGAGTGAGTAGTAGAGAGAGTAGTAGAGAGTGAGAAGTAGAGAGAGTAGTAGAGTAGTAGAGAGTGAGTAGTAGAGTGAGTAGTAGAGAGTAGTTGAGAGTGAGTAGTAGAGAATCAGTAGTGGAGAGTGAGCAGTAGAGAGTAGTAGAGAGTGAGTAGTAGAGAGTGAGTAGTACAGAGTGAGTAGTAGAGAGTAGTAGAGAGTGAGTAGTAGAGAGAGAGTAGTAGAGAGTGAGTAGTAGAGAGTGAGTGGTAGAGAGTAGGAGAGAGTAGTAGAGTGAGTAGTAAAGAATAGTAGAGAGTGAGTAGTAGAGCGAGTAGTAGAGAGTAGTAGAGTAGTAGAGAGTGAGTAGTAGAGAGTGAGTAGCAGAGAGAGTAGTAGCGAGTAGTAGAGAGTGAGTAGTAGAGAGTGAGTAGTAGAGAGTAGTAGAGAGCGAGTAGTAGAGAGTGAGTAGTGGAGAGTGAGTAGTAGAGAGCAAGTAGTAGAGAGTGAGTAGTAGAGAGTGAATAGTAGAGAGTGAGTAGTAGAGAGAGAGTAGTAGAGAGTGAGTAGTAGAGAGTAGTAGAGTGAGTAGTAGAGAGTGAGTAGTAGAGAGTAATAGAGAGAGAGTAGTAGAGAGTGAGTAGTAGAGAGAGAGTAGTAGAGTAGTAGAGAGTGAGTGCTAGAGAGCAGCAGAGAGTAGTAGAGTGAGTAGTAGAGAGTAGTAGAGAGTGAGTAGTAGAGAGTGAATAGTAGAGAGTAGTAGTAGAGAGTAGTAGAGAGAGAGTAGTAGAGAGTGTAGTAGAGAGTGAGTAGTAGAGAGTAGTAGCGAGTGAGTAGTAGAGAATGGTAGAGAGTGAGTAGTAGAGTAGTAGAGAGTGAGTGGTAGTGAGTAGTAGAGAGTGAGTAGTAGAGAGTGAATAGTAGAGTAGTAGAGAGTGAGTAGTAGAGAGTAGTAGAGCGTGAGTAGTAGAGAGTGAGTAGTAGAGAGTGAGTAGTAGAGAGTAGTAGCGAGTGAGAAGTAGAGTGAGTAGTAGAGAGTGAGTAGTTGAGTGAGTAGTAGAGAGTGAGTACCAGAGAGTAGTAGAGAGCGAGTAGCAGAGAGCAAGTAGTAGAGAGTGTGTAGTAGAGAGAGAGTAGTAGAGAGTGAGTAGCAGAGAGCAAGTAGTAGAGAGTGTGTAGTAGAGAGTGTGTAGTAGAGAGTGAGTAGTAGAGAGAGTAGTAGAGAGTGAGAAGTAGAGAGAGTAGTAGAGTAGTAGAGAGTGAGTAGTAGAGAGTAGTTGAGAGTGAGTAGTAGAGAATCAGTAGTGGAGAGTGAGCAGTAGAGAGTAGTAGAGAGTGAGTAGTAGAGAGTGAGTAGTACAGAGTGAGTAGTAGAGAGTAGTAGAGAGTGAGTAGTAGAGTGAGTAGTAGAGAGAGAGTAGTAGAGAGTGAGTAGTAGAGTAGTAGAGAGTGAGTGGTAGAGAGTAGGAGAGAGTAGTAGAGTGAGTAGTAGAGAATAGTAGAGAGTGAGTAGTAGAGCGAGTAGTAGAGAGTAGTAGAGTAGTAGAGAGTGAGTAGTAGAGAGTGAGTAGCAGAGAGAGTAGTAGAGAGTAGTAGAGAGTGAGTAGTAGAGAGTGAGTAGTAGAGAGTAGTAGAGAGCGAGTAGTAGAGAGTGAGTAGTGGAGAGTGAGTAGTAGAGAGCAAGTAGTAGAGAGTGAGTACTGGAGAGTGAATAGTAGAGTGAGTAGTAGAGAGAGAGTAGTAGAGAGTGAGTAGTAGAGTAGTAGAGAGTGAGTAGTAGAGAGTAGTAGAGAGCGAGTAGTAGAGAGTGAGTAGTGGAGAGTGAGTAGTAGAGAGCGAGTAGTAGAGAGCGAGTAGTGGAGAGTGAATAGTAGAGAGTGAGTAGTAGAGAGAGAGTAGTAGAGAGTGAGTAGTAGAGAGTAATAGAGAGTGAGTAGTAGAGAGCGAGTAGTAGAGAGCGAGTAGTGGAGAGTGAATAGTAGAGAGTGAGTAGCAGAGAGAGTAGTAGAGAGTAGTAGAGAGTGAGTAGTAGAGAGTGAGTAGTAGAGAGTAGTAGAGAGCGAGTAGTAGAGAGTGAGTAGTGGAGAGTGAGTAGTAGAGAGCGAGTAGTAGAGAGCGAGTAGTGGAGAGTGAATAGTAGAGAGTGAGTAGTAGAGAGAGAGTAGTAGAGAGTGAGTAGTAGAGAGTAGTAGAGAGTGAGTAGTAGAGAGAGTAGTAGAGTAGTAGAGAGTGAGTGCTAGAGAGCAGCAGAGAGTAGTAGAGTGAGTAGTAGAGAGTAGTAGAGAGTGAGTAGTAGAGAGTGAATAGTAGAGAGTAGTAGTAGAGAGTAGTAGAGAGTGGTAGAGAGTGAGTAGTAGAGAGTAGTAGCGAGTGAGTAGTAGAGAGTGGTAGAGAGTGAGTAGTAGAGTAGTAGAGAGTGAGTGGTAGTGAGTAGTAGAGAGTGAGTAGTAGAGAGTGAATAGTAGAGTAGTAGAGAGTGAGTAGTAGAGCATGAGTAGTAGAGAGTGAGTAGTAGAGAGTGAGTAGTAGAGAGTAGTAGCGAGTGAGTAGTAGAGTGAGTAGTAGAGTAGCAGAGAGTGAGTAGTAGAGAGTGAGTAGTAGAGAGTGAATAGAGAGAGAGAGTAGTAGAGAGTAGTAGAGAGTCAGTAGTAGAGTAGTAGAGAGTAGTCAGTCAGTGTCAGTGTCAGTCAATGTCAGTCAATGTCAGTCAGTCAGTGTCAGTCAGTCTGTCAGTGTCAGTCAATCAGTGTCAGTTAGTGTCAGTCAATCAGTGTCAGTCAGTCAGTGTCAGTCAATCAGTGTCAGTCAGTGTCAATCAGTGTCAGTCAGTGTCAGTCAGTCAGTGTCAGCTAGAGCAGCTCTGCTGACCTGGTTCTCTGGCTCTAAAGCAGCTCTGCTGACCTGGTTCTCTCTCTCTAAAGCAGCTCTGCTGACCTGGTTTCTCTGGCTCTACAGCAGGTCTGCTGACCTGGTTCTCTGGCTCTAGAGCAGCTCTGCTGACCTAGTTCGTATGCTACAGAGCAGCTCTGCTGATCTAGTTCTCTGGCTCTACAACAGCTCTGCAGACCTGGTTCTCTGGCTCTAAAGCAGCTCCGTTGACCCAGTTCTATGGCTCTGAAGCAGTTCTGCTGACATGGTTCTCCGGCTCTATAGAAGCTCTGCTGACTTGGTTCTCTCCCTCTAAAGCAGCTCTACTGACCTGGTTTCTCTGGCTCTGCAGCAGCTCTGCTGACCTGGTTCTCTGGCTCTAGAGCAGCTCTGTTGACCTGGTTCTTAGGCTCTTGAGCAGCTCTACTGACCTGGTTCTCTGGCTCTAAAGCAGCTCTGCTGACCTGGTTCTATGGCTCTAAAGCAGCTCTGCTGATTTGGTTCTCTGGCTCTAGAGTAGCTCTGCTGACCTGGTTCTCTGGCTCTAAAGCAGCTCTGCCAACCTGGTTCTCTGGCTCTAAAGCAGCTCTGCTGGCCTGGTTCTCTGGCTCTAAAGCAGCTCTGCTGACCTGGTTCTCTCCCTCTAAAGCAGCTCTGCTGACCTGGTTTCTCTGGCTCTACAGCAGCACTGCTGACCTGGTTCTTTGACTCTAGAGCAGCTCTTCTGACCTAGTTCTTAGGCTCTAGAGCAGCTCTGCTGACCTGGTCCTCTGGCTCTACAGCAGCTCTGCTGACCTGGTTTTCTGCACTCACGACGCATGCACCCGACTTCGCGAAAATATATTTAAAAATAATATAAGTTTCTTATAAGTACAAATATATTATTTTGATGAATATCTTACATAATCTCTTGCCTTAATATGTATATTAAAGACACATACATATCATTTTGGAACATAATTTTTTTTTGCGGGAGTCGCGCACCCAGCGCGCCCCAGCACGTATATGATGTCACGCGGGACCCGCAAGCGCGCAAACATCTTGTACCGTAATGCGCATGTGTCGCGAATGCGCGGGAGCAGGAGTCGTAGACTGGTCGCATACCAATCGCGCATATCACGTGATATTAAATGTATATGATGTAACTGAAAAACACGCAGCCGTCGCACACCATACGCGGATCCTTCATGACTTTTCTAAAATGGCGGAAAGAATGCGCGCACCCACCGTGATGTGTACACTTTGAGTGCGCGACTGCAAAAAAAAAATGATTTTTTTTTTAAGAAAATGATATAAATATATTAAAATAAAAAATGAAAACAAGAAAATTAATCAATATTTCAGTTTTAATTAAAAAATGTTTTTTTTGCAATTTTCAGAAAAATATATGTTATTTAATGAATAAAATATTTATAAATAAACAGTTAAAAAACTGTAGAAAATCAGTACAAAAAAATAGATATAACTACTATCACACTTAAAAGTTAGCATTTAAAAAACCTTTGAAATTCACTACAAATAAAACATAGGTTTCAGAGACGTTATAGTTAGAAATTAGCATTTAAAAAACCTTAGAAATTCACAGAAAAAAACATAGGTTTCAGGGGTGTTATAGTTAGCTGCCCATTTCACTCGTACAAAACCATAGAAATTCCTCCGTTATAGTTAGTTCTGCTAACTATAACTCACGCGCCCTCAATGCACTGCTGATGATGTCACATATTGCATCATTCATGACATGGTCAGTGACATCACTGATGACGTCACTGATGACATCTCAAATGACATCACTGATGACATCATCCACTTGACAATCCGATACACCACATCATACACTATTATAACCTTTCATCACTCACTGTAAAATACAGAGTACCATATTTGAAACCTTTGACACACCAATACCAGTTACTACATACCCACTCACTGATTCCTAAGTCTACACACACAACTACCCATTCAACAACAGAATCATCTATACATGCAGTCATTAATTAATAGAACACTATCAAATGCACTTATACACATATATAGACATTGACACATCGGTAGTCATCTTAGTCGGTTATGCAGTCATCCTACTCACTCATGAAAAAAATGTATCGCACTTAAATTTACTCACTTACACAATTATCCAACGACACCTCATTTATTCAAACACATAGTAACTCATCGTTACTATGTTAAAAAAGCACCATTACAATTATACACTCATTCATATATTTACTCTCACAATCACTGACTCTTGCACAAACTTATTTATATACACCAACTCTCACATACAATGCCTTTTATTTTTTTACTTTGTTGAAGATGTACAACTAAACATATATTCGCTCACCAACACACAAATAAATACACTCAGTCACCCAAACAACTGTTTCCACATGCACTCTTAAACCCATACACCTAGTCAATCCACCATTCACACATCTATGCATGGAGTTACACACACCCCATCCAACCACACAGAAACTCAGTGTCCCATACAAATACTCACCCAACTAATCAATAACTAATATACACACTCATGTAGTTAGTGACCAACTGAGGCAGCATGTTATACAACAACAGAGACAGTGCTGCACACATTCACATAGTTTCGTTACTAATCCATGTATTAAGTGAGACACTTTTAATTACTCACTTAAAAAGACAGTCAGACAGCTACTAAATCCTCCATCCAGACAGTTATATATCCACTCAATCTTCAATACAGATTGGTATATATATAATACATATTTAAATTTCAAACTAAACCACATTCAGTGGATGATGTCATCAGTGATGTCATCAGTGATGTCATTTGAGATGTCATCAGCGAACAACGGTGGGTGTTTCGTATCAAAAGTCATTTGACAGGTCTTAATGAGGACATCCCCTGGGGTTCTGTCTACCTTTGCCTTGTCCCCCACAGTTTCTAATTTATGGATGAGTACCAACAGACATATGGGATTGACGACACCATCCTATATTGTGTGGGCGACACTATGACATATTTTGTTACTTCTGATGGAACTAGTGCCAGGTCCTTGTTGAAAATCTTGCTTGAAGGTTATGTATCTACACGATAAGATATGCAATAATATAATATATACATATTTATTTCCCTGTCCATTACACATGTTGGTTCTAGATCTCCAGATGCATTAGATACACCATCACTCTATTATGCACTGTGTACTAATTGTTTTTATTGTGTAGTTGGGGCTCTGTTCCACGCGTAGAAGTATATGTATATATTCTCTTTTTCGTTTGTTTGGCGATACGACTAAGTTGTGTTGCGTAGGAGTGACTAGGCTATATCCCTGTCAAGTTCACATTTTCAAACCGATAGATTCCATTACACTGTGGCCATATCGGTTCGATTTTAGTGTGGTGGCTATTTACATGTGGACTTGAAATACAGAAGAGTGTTCACGCTATCCTCGCCAGTCTCTCTACAGCGTATTTCACTGTCCTCACATGGTAGAACTACATCTCCCTTGATCCCCCGTAACCCGGACGTCAACTGTTTGACTTCCGGGCAGACGCACTCACGGAGTTGCGTGCGGGGATTCAAAAGCATTCGGAGACGCACTGTCTCTCCCCCTTCGGTTGGTGCCCTGAATGGAAGGACACAGATTAACACAGGGTACTGGAGGCTGGGAGTGTGGGTAGCTGTCATTGACATGTGCGCTGCGAAGATAGGCTGAATGTATACCTTACACATTAAAGGTCCCTACACTGTTTTGTCGACACCATCTAGTACACGCTTCACATCTTTAAAGCTGGATGCCCGCATTGAGTGACTGTGTGCCACTCGTTTTTAACGCAAGGTACTGTAGGCTGGGAGTGTGGGTAGCTGTCATTGAACATTCCATATTGAGTAATTTAACAGACTTTTGCTTGCTTCATATCAATTGCAGAAGCGCTAGGCTAGACTCTCACTTTATTTGTCCAGTTATGTGCAAAATGGGAGAATCAGTTTGAGCTGTTCTTTTATCTTCTTTTAGTAATTTGTGATCTGAGGCATCATTCCTCGAAAGGTAGAGGTAAATTAACATTACCCCTAGGTGAGTTTATTATGTACACTTACCTGAATGTTGTTTGTTCCTTTTTAACCACGTGTCTGACACATATCACGTGTGTGGGGTTTGATTTGGTGTGTGGTGTGGTGGGAGACGTTCTGGAAATAATAACAAATTTGTCAATTATCTTTATTCTTCAGAGACACTGGACCGGACTGCAGCTGGTGCTGTTGTCACAAACACCTTATCATTGAGTATGGTTTTTATTTTATTGTTTTTGAAGCAGAGTGATACTATAGGGAGGTCCTGATGAATGCCGCGAACGAGTAGTCACCTGGCAGAAACATGTTGACCACTAATTACTAGGATATTATTTCAATCCTATATCACCTCGTTTTAACCCTAGCTGATGGGAACTACTAATAAATTGAATTTTGTTACCCTATAGCTAGTTTTATCTATTCACAACTTTTTTTTTTTTTGACCAACACTCTGCCCCTTACTCCCCCTGCCTAAGTTGGCATCCTCATAAAACACCTCACGCTCCTCTCTTATTTCCCTCTGAGAGTTGTAGCCCACACTGTATACCTTGCGGTTGCAGTGTGCAAGAGGGGACCCAATGATGAAGCATGTCACCCTCGGGTGAGTGAGGGTTCTCGTCTTTAAAAGAAAAGATTTCCTCCCCCCTTTTTTCACACACACTGATTTTTCCTTTTAGTACAGTAGCATTCCATCACTTTTTGTGAGTTACATTCATTTGGAGTTAGTGATGCTTGATGCTTTGTTTTACTCCACCTTCAGAATCCTCTAGTGTGATATATATGTCATCAGTGATGTCATCAGTGATGTCACTGACCATGTCATGAATGATGCAATATGTGACATCATCAGCAGTGCATTGCGGGCGCGTGAGTTATAGTTAGCAGAACTAACTATAACGTGGGAATGTCTATGGTTTTGTAAGAGTGAAATGGGCAGCTAACTATAACACCCCTGAAACCTATGTTTTTTTCTGTGAATATATATATATATACATATTTTCACGCTCCGGCTTGTTTGAGTCACTCGAATACCAACACGAGCTGCAAGCTTCAACTCCTTTATTAGGGGTACGGAAGATGCCAGCCCCCTGATCTCTTTTACAGCCATGTCACGGAAGGAAGTACGTTCCATTTTCAAGTGCAAACATATTCTGCTGAGAAATTAAAAGCCCACTGATGGGCCTCAACGGGCGGCCTCCTCCTCAATCCTTTGTTGATGCCCCACGTATAGAAGCTGGTAAATACCAACCCCTGTGGCCCCCTGTCATCTCGGGGTAGTGCACTCTCGGCGGTCAGAACACCGCCTAATATTCACGCTCCGGCTTGTTTCTGTTAGCGAGAGTCACTCGAATACCAACACGAGCTGCAAGCGGTGTTTTGATGCAACTTGTGTGAGGATGTTTTAATTGTTTTGCCGCAATTCATCCTGTTGGGGGAGTCATATTTCTACTTGTTCTTATTTGAATTTGTTTGGACTGAATACATGTATGTATTGTTAATTGTTTTGCTTTAATTTTCATGTACATCGAAAACAATCAAGAAATGCATTAAATTTACTGAAATTGTTATACTTTGAACTTATTAAATCCTCTTTTGTATCATTTACCCTTGAGCACGTTTATTAGGTACTTCTTCTAAAGGCTAGTTGTGTTTTTAATTCTGCTCCCCGTACTAGAGATCCACTTGTAGCTATTTAGAGATGCAGTGCGCCCTTAACTATTCTTAGGCAGGTGACACCTTTTCCCTTCCTGTGAAGGGTTTTGCTATCAGGAAAAAGGACAGTGCCCGTCAAGCTTGTATTTCTGGCTAACCATCAGTTCCATCGATTTAAGGGCTGAGTCAGGCATTTAGCTAGACCCAGGCTCGAGCCATGCTAACTCGTCCACTTCTATTGGTGGGCTCTTCTGCTTGACGCTGATGTAGGTGAAAACACAGAGTAAGGCAACACCCGCATTTCTTTCTTATGCGTGTGAAAGCTAAAATGGGGAGCTGGCTTTGCCACATGGAAGGGAATGGAACCAAACCGTACCACAGGTCCCAAAGGCGAGACCTGTTTATTTTTTGCAGAGTTTTATATAGCGCAAACTTGACCCGGATCCAATCAGGTATCAGAGCGCTTTACATAGCACCAGTTACGTTACATGAGGACATACATTCATGTTTTTTGTTAGGCACAGGGAGATTAAGTGATTTGCCCAGAATCACAACATGTTTAGCATCGTTACCGAGACTCAAACCCAGTTCCCCAAGTCCGAGGTCGAGCGCCCTAACCGTTAGGCCAACTCCTTTCCCCTATGCTTGTTTTGTTACTTATGCATGGTTTTTGTTTAGAGATGAGGGATGAGTAAATCGCCAGAGAGCAGGAGGATGGAGGTTGTGTTTTAAAAGCAGGGGGGTTGTTAAAAACAATGGCAGCTAGGGGTGAAGGGTTAACCCAACGAATGCATGTGGAAGGCAGAGCTTCCGACCTTGGCGCATGTGTTAAAACGCAGTGCTCAGTTATGCAAGTGGCACAGTTCAAAAACAAATAAAGGCACGCTTAAAGTAATAATGAAGTAATAACAAACAAAAACAAGCATTGGACGCGAAAGTGATCGCGATCACGATTGCAGTGAAAGCGAAAGTGATTGCGATGACGCGCTCTGTGGAAGCTGTGCACGTCGCACGCGCTTGTGCGCGTAACAGCAAGCTGGTGGCCGGCAAAAGCGTCTGGGTAGCACTTTCAAAACCCGCTTACTAAAATATCGCCGGGGCAGTGCATGTGCCACCTCAGACGAGACCTAAAAATCTGTTAACGAGCCATGTTTGAGAGCTTTGGCATGGAGCATTGAGCCTAAAGCCATTGTAATTTATTACAGTGCCTGTCACTACGCTCTCAGCTCTCGATGGAGTCGACGCCTCTCCACTGTTCAGGGTCACCGACCGCCACTGCAGTACTGCCTCCAGCAATGTTAGATTAATTGCTACACTTATACAAACAGAACAGGTCACAGATGATAAAATAAGATAAGATACTAATCACAGGACACAGACACTTTACAATGTATGACCAGACATGTTTTTTTTCTCCACCTTTTGAAGTGGAGCGCTCTGCTCTTCAGTATTCATTGCTACAACTTCTTTTACCGCCCTGTGTTATAATATCGTAAATGTATCTGTAAAATTAATGCTGCCCCACAAGGGTATTTTGGCACAAAATACTATATGGTTACTGTTTGTTACCCATCTCAAGGGTACTCGTTTTGTTGACCTCAGAAAGATGAAAGCCATAGTGGACACACCAGAGTCTAAACCTGTTACTATGAGGTCAAGCGCAGACCCTGCAATGGATGCATTATTCCATTGTGCTACTGTGACCTCACTGCCATTTGCAGAATATATGTTCCCTTTTGGACACTTTTTTTGTGCCTTTCATGCTCAGTGCTCTCAGCATTAGGTCAACCCCCATATTAAAGGCCAAACACATTGGCTTTGCCAGTGCCTATGTCTTCTAGCATCTATAGCAGTATTAGATCTATGGGAGACTATGTGTCCTGTTAATAGTTTCATTAACCCTTCCTCTAATTTTTATTAGGGCAATGTTCTTTGTGTATTATACTTTAGAATCCACATATACAATCCTACACAGCATGTATACAGCTGCGTACCGGCATATACCACCACCTGAATAACACCCTGCACCAGGCACCACCTCCACATTACACTGGTACTTTCTTTTTGCTCTGGTTTGAACATTACCTTCACCATCTACATCACTAATTTGTCCTACCAGTACACAGATGCTACCACAAATACCCTACATCACACCATACTACAGCACCCTACACAACGATCCTACATTCACGTCAACTACATCCACACAGCTGCACCAACACATGCAGCTGCACCACTATTTCGCACCTACAGAACCCTAATTCGCCAGCAAAGTACAACACCTTTAACTTAAAACCCCCCAAAAATGTCCCGCCATCTCATTCCCTACACCTACCACAATACATCCACCTACCCCTATATACCATATAACGCCACCCATATTTTACACCACTACAAGCACCACCCCCAAATAAATGACATCATAACTTACCACCTATTACACAATGCCCTACAATCCACCACACTCCAAAGTAAATGTGTTGGGGGTGTCACATTATACATTGGAGGTAAAGCTGATGCAGGGAATAAGCATAGAAGACCAGTGTCTTGATGTATGGAAATAATAGGAATACATTTTATAGACACATACACACAGATATAAAATCCCAAACCGCAACACACAGATTTCGGGTGAGGGATAGTTTTAAACCTATATAAGTAGTGAACTGGCCTAAGCTAATACATGGACGTACTGAAAAAGTTAACTGTGGGTTCTGCAGAAATACATATGTCATAGTGCACATTAGTTTTAGGAAATACACATAAGATGTTTTATGGTCAATTTAGCTTCCCCGAAACACATAAATGGGTTTTATTTCTTTGCAGATTCAAACTTGACAGAACATCAATAATTGGTATAGATGTTACAGAAAAGGTGACCACATTTCCATCTGTTAAATAGTGAGAGGCTGACAGTAGGAATTGTTTTTGCACTGTCATTGAGCATTGAGCACAGGGTGCAAATAAGGGTGGATTCTGCCTTAGCGCAAGCCTGTTGAGAATATGTGAAGGTCAGATAGGCTGGGCTGGGCCCAATGACATCAAACAAGTAATAATCACTCGCTATGCAGGAATACAAAAACATTTTTTATGAATCTGACCTTTATTCTGAGAACTAAAAAAAACACATTCTTGGAAATATTTACGTATTTTGGCAATATCTTATCTGCCCAGCTTGCAATCTGCGTCATGTAGGAATTTGTGACCCATTTTTTTTGTGCCTTTCACAGTACATATACCACTGTGTGTAATCCAGAACTTGGGACTTCAAACTTTGGTCTCTTTTTGAGACTGGTTGATTTTCCCAATTGATTGATAGATTTTACACAATATTATTGGGTAGAATTGTTCTGTCTTACTTTAATAATAGAATGTTCCTACAACATATTGGCGTGACCAACCAGGATCTCTGCTTGACTTCACCAACTGTCAGCCCACAATACTGCCTGTCCCCCAAGAAGTGACGTACAAACCTTTGAAAGGTAAAAGAGACACCGTTGTTCAGTAAAAGTCTCTGCATTTCTAAGGGGCAGGTAGTACTTGGGTGTTTGGTGTTTTTAAGGTGGAAATAGTATGAGGTCTGTTCCTTTTTTATATGTAAAGACATTAACAATTTTTTCAATAATATATAATGTTATTGTTTGCATGTAAGATTGTGTATTGACACAATATTAAGGAATCCCGGTGTAAAGTCCAGAAGATAAAAGGGACCCAACTAAACAAGTTGAAAGTGGTCAAGGTAGAACAGGGTTCGAGGCTGAGCAATCAGCATATGTTCTGAAGTGTGGCAAAGGGTCAGGTAAGAAACCCAGTGTTCACTGGAATTTCACTCCGACCAACAGAAGAACACTCAAACTACACAAACCTTAATTCTGGGAATTACAATGTGTAGTTGCAAATAGTGAACAGTTGTGCTCTCTACGGATCCAGAGAGAAGTGAACAGTAGTGTTCTGTTTGCCCTAGTATGTAATTTAGAAATTATGCAGTAGTGTTTTGGTTGCCTTAGAATGTATTTTAGCATTGATGTATATGTAAATGTATGCGTAAGTAGAAATGTGACCACAGATTAATGTCATTTTTTTTAAATGTTGTGCTATGTAGTGTATAACATAAGATTTCCTATTCTGTGAGGAAGGTGGTATAATGTTACGAAAGAAAATTTAAGAATTTGACTGAATTAGGAAAATGCCTCAAGAGTCTACGACTTACAACTGATTCTAATTGAGTCTCCCCCTGTGACCTTGTCACAGACTAAATAACCAAATTGAACTGTAGGAAGATTTTGAACTTAATATATTATATTAAATGACCCTATTAAATATAACAAAATAGAAAGGCTCTCTATAGGGAATTAAATATATATAATAGTCCCAATATTTCTGAAGGACGTACCCTTCAACATGGCACCAAAAGTTCCCATTAATCTTGCACTAAAATTGACCAGGAGTAAATGATAGACATACAGGAATAATACAAAATTAACAAAAAATTGAATTGACAGTTGTCTTTGAATATTCAAAGAGACATGTTGCTCAGGGCTAGAAATTGTAACAAACTTAGAAATAATGTTAATAGATGCATTATAGGCAGATTTATGGACAGTGTTAATAACAGACAGTTCGTAATTGACAACATTCTCCTATCGCGGTACTCAGTAGATTAAAACTGCAGTATAAAACTTTTGGGGCATATTCACGAGGAAGTGGCAGTGAGAGGCGTTAGCCTCCTTGGCTTAACGCCTCTCACCGCCAATTCGGAAATGCCAGGCTGCACCCTATTCTCAAGAATGTGATGCAGACTGGCGTTTCCCCCTGCGACGGCACTAAGTCTCACGACTTAACGCAGGCACCCTTGTACCAGAGTGCAAGGGTGTCTGCGAGCAGGGAGGTTTGTTTATGTACACGAAGGTGTCCCTTCCTGCACATAAACAAACCTAAAATGCCGTTTAGTAACTTACATGTGTGCTGCTTCATGCAGCACTCATGTAAGTTACAAAACTGCATTTTTTTAAAGGTTTGTTTATGTACAGGAAGGGACACCTTCCTGTACATAAACAAACCATGTCATTTTTGCTATTTCCATGTGTGCTGCACAAGGCAGCACACATGGAAATAGCAAAAACGAGGAGAAATTTAGCATTTCTCATCGTTTTGCCACCTGAAGACCAGGATTTTTCTGGTCTTAAATTTGGCGCTGCCACCTATTATCACCGCCCTTGATAATAGGTGGCAACATTAAATTCAATGGGTGTTGCAGTGGTACGCCCACCGCAAAACCCACTGCATGCCCTCTTTCACACTAAGTTTAGCGTGAAAGAGGCCCTATTCGCAAGGCAGCGTTAAGCCACTTAAGGTGGCTTTAAGCCAGGTTAAGTGGGTTAACGCTGCCTTGAGAATAGGGCACTGGCCCTATCACCACGGGAACGTCAAAAAAAGTGACGTTCCTGTGGCGATAGAGGCTTGAGAATATGCCCCTTTGTTTTTTTGTGATTGCAATCATATTTAAACATACATATAAAAGTAAAATCTAATATTTGTCTTATATCTGTAGAGAATATAGGCTGTTAGAGACTTACCGGACCTTGCCACTGTGTCCATTTCGTGGTCCCTGCAGCACGTTTTACTTCTCCTTGTTGCTGTTCCCGTCTCCCGCCGCCGCTTTAACACCCCCTGCGGTCGCAGAGCGGAGACGGGGACCACAATCCCCAGCTGCCCTAGCACCAGGAAAACTGCTCACGACGCTGTATCCGCGCAAGGAGGCGCATAAAGGCCTGCACCAACCCCGGCAGAGCGGGCGTCCGCTAGAGACTTACCGGACCTTGCCACTGTGTCCATTTCGTGGTCCCTGCAGCACATTTTCCTTCTCCTTGTTGCCGTTCCCGTCTCCCGCCGCCGCTTTAACACCCCCTGCGGTCGCAGAGCGGAGACCACAATCCCCAGCTGCCCTAGCGCCAGGAGAACTGCTCACGACGCTGTATCCGCGCCAGGAGGCGCATAAAGGCCTGCACCAACCCCCGCGTCGCGGGACCGCGCACGGGCCAAGCCCGGGCAAAGGGCGGGCAGTCTACGGCCGTCCAAGGCCGAACGAGGCTGGGCTGGGCCACGTCCCTTGATTGTCGGCTGTCGAGACCTTGTAAGACTTCCGTGTTCTTCATTTATTTTCTGAGTTGACTGCTTGAATTGTACTGCATTGAGGCTTGTTACCGCTCAATATTATACTGCCACATAATGACTTCCAGTACCAGTAAAGCTAGGATATCCCTACTGGGGGGTTCAGTTAGAGGGACATTAGATCACTTTATCCCCAGGGCCTCCAATGTCCTAGAGCAGGAGATAGCTATAACAGAGCGCCGCCTTTCTCTGGATCCTTTGTTTCATAAACGATCATCTTTAGGTCACATTGAGCATGCTCTTTCACCCACAACCTCTAACATTGACTTGATCCCTGCCTCTGACGTGGGTTCTATTCTGCAGCCTTATGATTTAATAGACACACCGGTTGTGCATAAGGCTGTTATTTTGAATACTTCAAATATCCAACTCACAACGGATACCTCCTCTGCGGACCAGATTCCAATAAAACCCCCAAGAAAAAATAGGAAAAAGGTTACTAGAAGCAAATCCTCTGCCCTTAAACCTCCAGTGAAGACCATAGCCCAAAAAACAAAAGGGAGGAAAAACCTTCACCCAGAGTCCCTTAAATCCACCCTCTCAACCCAGCCGATCCTAATACGTGCAGAACCCCCACAAGATGGTACTCAGACGCCTACGTCTTACCCTCTCAACTTATTACATGATATAGAGCATCTAGTAAAATCTTTACTCTCTCCCCTGGTGGAGAGGATTAAAAATATTGCTCTACAGCTATCATCTCTGGAAACATCATTTGCATCATTCACTGCAATTAATAGGGACTTGAACACCTGTGAATTAAATAATCCGACTGTCTCTTCCAACATTGGGCTTTCCAAACCTGACCATAGAACTAGTCAGTCAACTTCATCAAATAGAAAGCTGAATACCCCCGCCGCCATACCTATACTGGAGAAAAGTGCCCCCGGCGAAAATCATAGCAGACCAATGTATACACCTGCTGAATCTCACCGTGATAGTGCAAATATGCAGCCACCTGAGAATAGCCGGGAGGGATCGACTCACCACATCGATCTGCCTCCAGAAGCAGCTCCATATGTGGTGATACTTTCAGGCGTCCTGGAGCTGGTTACGGGCAAAGTAGAGGGCTACCAAGAACTAAAAAATAAGGTAATGAGTAAAAATCGGCCACTTCCCAATTACATCAATGGGGAAATACTTCATGTTAGGAGGCTGGGCTGGGTGGGTTACAGACCGAAGGATATCCAGGGAGATGCGATCATCATAAATTTTAGAGATCGTAGGGTATTGCACCATATAGCTGACTGGTATACTCCAACTAGTGGCGCTGGTATCACGACACACACCCTAAGCTACTTTTACCCTCGTTCTCTTTTATTAAATCCACCAAATTTACATTCATTTTTTGCGGCTAATACAAAAGCTCACTTTTCTCCATTTCCAACTTCAAACAGATATGCTATCCTTTCTGGCCTGGACGACTTAGATTGACTTCTTCCCGTGCACGAGACTGGTAATACTGCAAGTGTGAGACCTTTTCAGACCACCTTAGACTTCGATCTTTTTTATCATAAGATCAACCCTACGAACTCTGGCAAAGCCGAGATAAAGTCAAAAATATCCTTTGATTCCTACCCCTCAAACCATGAGCTTAATCCATCAAGTAATAGTTTAACATTTAATTCTCCGCCGATTCATCACTCAATGAGCGATATTCTACGCTCATCGACTGCCTGTAAAGCTCAGGAAATTACTGAGACTCCAAAGGGCGTTACAAAAGGTAAAACCGGTATCAATAATACTATGCTGGATGTCGGCCTTCTGTCCTGGAACGTTGCAGGTCTCCTCGACAAACTGACTAACCCCCTTTGGGTACAAATTGTTTCCACATACAGCATTATTTGCTTGCAGGAAACCTGGAACATAGATGAACTTCACCTTGTGGGATATAAGACCTTACATACCCCAGCTATTCTAGTTTATTCGGCAGAAACAAGGGTGGTCTTGTGACTTATATATCTGTAGAATCTGGACTATTAAACACAAATTTCATCGGGACTGAAAACTATCAGATTATTTCCTTGATAGGGGGCCGTTTTAAAAATATTACTTTGATTAACTTCTATAATAACATCCCCTGCTCCCGTTACGAACTGGTCCTTAACGGTCTAAAGGCGGACTTAATAAAAACTGAGACCAACCTTAAAACCGATATGTTGCTTATCTGGCTTGGGGACTACACTAGTAGTGACGCCTCTTTCCATTTTTTGCACACTAAATTAGGAGACCTATTAAACGGCTTATTGTCTTATTTTAATTTATCTTATGTGAATGAGCTGTGCTCCCACCAAAGTGCTTTAAACCTACTTACAACGGGAGAGGCTGTGACTCTATACTTGATTATGCCCTGTTATCCTCCAGGTATTCAGAGATCATATTAAACTGGGAGACTCTCGATTGCGCCATCAGTGATCATTATCCAATTGCGGTGACATTAAAACTAATCTCACCTTCTGACACTGACATAAGGGCGAAACGGCCCCATACCCCGCCACTTAATCTGGGAACTACCACTGGGCTTTATTTAAAATGGGACAAAGTAGTCCCCCCAGCTTTTCTCAGTTCCTTGATTAATAATACATATGACCACATACAGATATGCTTGTCCACCACCGAAAGCTCTCAAACTATTATGCACTCTTTTTCTGTCATCTCATCGGAAATTAAAAAACTACTCTCAAGAGCTCCAAGGAAAATCTCACAAGGCAGCACAGGCTGGTTTAACAGGTCTTGCTCTAAAGCCTTGAAACATCTAAAAACCACTTTAAAAACTAACCCTAAAAACCAGTCAGAAATACGGCAGGCTAGACAAAAGTACCGTGCAGCCCGGCTAAACAGAAAAAACCAGCTGAAAGCAGAGGCCTGGTCAGCTTTACAGGAAGCTTCTAGCAACAGGGATAACACCGCTTTCTGGAAAGCAGTTAACGCACCGTTCCTGCAGTGTACCCAGTCAACAAAAATAGATATGGCTATAACCGCTGATTCTTGGGTTAATCATTTTAGCAACTTATACGATCTACCGGATCCTATTGTGCACGCGGGTAAGCCGGATACTCATTATAACCCTCATCAAGAGCTGAATGTTCCTAGTTCTTTTCCTTTGGACCTTACTTTTGATTGTGCAGAGGTATTAGTGGCACTAACAGAAAGCCCCTCCGGGAAGGCCCCTGGTCCGGACTGTATACCTATTGATGTTTTTAAATCACAGTTGGACTTATGGGCTCCCCTGCTTACCAATGTCTTAAACTCCTTGAACACCATAGGTTTTATTGATACATGGCCCGAGGCGGTTGTAGTGCCGATTTTTAAAAAAGGTGACAGGAACAACCCTTCTAATTATCGCCCTATTTCTTTGTTGGATTCTCTAATGAAAGTCGCAGGGCGAATTATTTTAAATAGAATCCACGATTGGATGGGTGAGCAAGATATAATTTCCAATTTACAGTACGGCTTCAGACAGGGTAGAGGCACTATTGAGCAAGGTTTGAATCTGACCCTTATAATCGCCAAATACACCCAGGCAAAAAAGGGGAATCTCTTTGTGACTTTCGTAGACCTTAGCTCCGCATTTGACTGCGTCGACCACGAGCTTCTTTGGGAATCCCTTGCTGAGATTGGTATTGAGCCCCCTATTCTTGCATTTATTAAGGAGCTCTATAGGGGTGCCTCAGCACGTGTTAGATACGGTAGACAGGGAGAGTGCTCCGACAGGTTTTACATCAGGAGAGGTGTTAGGCAGGGTTGCATTTTAGCTCCCCTGCTTTTTACCCTTTACATAAACGCTGTCGGCCACTACCTGAACAGAAACTATTATGACTACCCCACCATAAATGGGAAACCCATACCCATACTTCTTTATGCGGACGACGCAGCAATAATGTCACAGACTCGAATGGGCCTTCAAAGGGCAGTAAAAGAATTCACCGAGTTTATGTCACAAAGAGATTTAAAAATCAACGCCTCTAAAACCTTTACTATGTCTTGTGGGCTAGGAATTGGAAAGAAACAATGTCCCATTTTTATAAACGGTACTAAGCTGGAAAATGTTGATAGGTTTCCTTACCTTGGTATCACCTTTGACAAGAAGGGCACTTGGCAGCCTGCCATTCAAGCTAGAGCAGCTGCATTCTCCAAAGCTTTAGGCGCATTAACTAACTTCTCAAATAAATTGGGGGGACGCCCGATTAACCCCTTATTACAGATCTATATGGCCAAGTGTGTCTCGACTGGCACATATGGATCTGGGATTTGGGGAATCGAACAGGCTGAATGTATGCAGCGCTCAGAGAACCTTTTTCTTCGATATCTTTTGGCTACCCCATGCGGCACCTCAACATATGCAATGCATAATGAACTTGGCCTGACGTACATTACGGACATTATAAAATCTTCCCCAATTATTTTATGGCATAAAGTCTGGACAACTCAAGAAACACATTTTAATAGGGAAATTATTAGCGACTGTCTCTGCCTGGATGAGGCTGATAATATCAAATGGTTGAACTACGTAAGAAACCTGTCACTTGATATAGGGCATCCACAATTTTTTACTGATCCTTCTACTTTACTCAAAACATCTAGAGCTTCATTGAAACGATTGGTCGCTATCCACCTGGCCAATCATCGCTGGTCCCTTGAAAAATCTAAGTGTATGGTTGCGGAGTACCAACAGTGTACTATTGCTGTAGGGATGCAACAGTATCTATCTTTAATTCCATCCCCTTTCATCCGCATGCTTGTGACTCGTTTCCGTACTGATACCTTTTTTAGATTGTTAACATTTCCCAATCAGAATTGCTGGTCCAGAAATCTGGAGAAATGTCCATGCGATGGCCTGTCTTCACAATCCAACATCCATTGCATTTTATTTTGTACATTTTATACATTTCCAAGGGTCACTTATCTGAAACCATTGCTTAAATCATGGTGGTTACATTCTTGCAGGACAGCTTACCATAAATTGAAGACATTAGATAGTCCACTAGCTATAGCTGTGGTCTTCTTTTATTTGAAAGTGATTGTCAGATTAAGGGTTTCTATGCAGCCTTAGACGACAACTGTTCTTATGTATGTTACGTACTTTTCTCTCTGAAATGTTTATGACAAGGGCTGCTAAAATATTGAAATTACGCTTACTGCAATCTTCTATCTTAAAGTTTTATGCCATTTTATGATATTTTAAACCATGATTTTTATTGTACTTTTTATGACTATGTTTTTACATATCGAATAAAGATAATATTGATTGATTGATTGACTAGTATCTGCTTATAGGTTTACCAGCTAAAAGAAACTGGATTATTTAGAAGAATGAATGAGAATATGTGAGTTGAAAGGGAAGAAAAAGTCCAGGCAATGACGGCTGTCCTCACCATCCTTTAGGCCACAAGCCAATTGCGTATTTTAGTGGCCTACTTGATTCTGTCATGAAAGGCCATTACCCTTGTGAACAATTACTATCTATGACAGCCTTTGTAGTAAAGAAAAGTGACTCCATTGTTGTCAGTGAACCTCTGACATTTTACGCTGAACATGCCATAATAACACAGAGAGCATCAGGCTATGAAATAATATTATCATCGCCATCCCTAAAAATAGTTAGGTGCTATACAGTCAATCTTGCTACCTTCTTTACACACCCCATTCAAGGTATTGTTGCATATTTTTGTAGATGGGTTTTCCACAATAGATTCGGACATGGGATTGAGATACACAGGTGCAGTAGTGGTCAAAGTCATGTAACTTAACTCTTCAGGTATATTGTCGATAACAGATCAAATAACTTTGACACTTGATTACTTAGCCCATGCTACTGAACTAGTAACTTTAGTGGCAGCCTTGAAACAAGGGAAGGAGAAACAATAATAGTATACTCTGATCCAGCCTAAGTTACCACAACAGTGCACTCTGGCATCATGAGGTGGAGCAGACGCGGATTCCTTAAGTCTGATGGAAGTCCCGTCATGCACCGTCCCCTCTTGGAAGACTTGATACAAGCCTTAACACTGCCACATGCAGTCGCAGTGGTGAAGTGCGCAGCCCACACTAGTGCTCAGGATTTTATATCCAGAGGAAATGCCCTTGCTGATTGGGCAGCCAAAGTTGCAGCAAAATGCCCTTTTAGTGACACAAGCATCACAGTTTTGGTAGCTAATGAAACATCGACACCATCAAACCCTTTGGATGCATCCAGTCATTACATTGAAACAGCTTACCTGCACCTTAGAGAGGTACAAGAAAGTGGCCCAGAGCATGAGAAACAGTTGAGTGATGGACACAGACAGGAACAGATTTAATATATAGATAGATATCCACAGGGAAACCTGTCATGCCCTAAGCATTGCTACCAATAGCCCTAAACTAGCTACATCTCCTTTTACACGCTGCCAGAGACATGTTCTTCCAAATATGCCAAGATAAATTTCTAATGTACATATTCACCTATATTGTGTACCAGCAGTATTCATCAAGCACCTTTATGGTAATAGTTTCCATATTACCCCGACCACAAGTACCCTTTAAGGAACTGTACATTGATATGATTGACAGATGCAATCATTATCGCTATCTCATAGTTGTAGTCTGTCCGTTCTTAAGGAGCCGGACATTCTGTTCACTGTGATGTCAAGTTTGCTGCTAAGTTTCTGGTCTGTGAGGTAAATACCCCAGTGAGATGTTCCTGAGATGGACCAAGTCGGACTTTGGAAGCCATGTCCTCAATAATATCTCCTCCCACCTCAACAACCTGTTAGGAATAACGCACAAACTTCATCAATTTATAATCTCCAAGGACAGCCTCTTAAAAAAAAATCTTCCACTAGAACTGTTCACCTTAAGAAACACATCAACACCAGATTACCATTTGACCTCACATCAAATTGTGACAGGGAGAGTAATGAATATATATGTGCCACTAAGTAGACATAAGTTGCAAACTGAGAGTGCACTTGAAGTAGTACCAACTGAAATGTCTGTCTGGATGTCTAATCTAACATAGCCACATGGTCCTTCTCTAAACAGGTTACAAGTGTAGCTGACGGGTGCCAACGTACAGACACCCTTGCCATTGGGAACTACAATTAAAATTGAGAAACGTTCGCAAGTGAAAGACCCCTAAGTTCCAAGGACCTTTCCTATAACAGACAGCACAGCTACTGCAATGAAAGTCCATTGCCACAAACTATTGATTCACCTCCGCATAATTCGCCTGCCCCAAGCTGTACCATCTATGCCTTCAGACACCGAGCAGGAAAAAGAGGGGGGAGAACAGGAGAAGCAACCGGAGCAAAGCCTAGCCTACCTCTATCGTACCAACAATAGACAATACTTCTTCCAAGTTATGTATTTCTCGTTTGTTTGCTATTCGTAGCCATAGTGCATTTTTATTCCTTTGCTCAACTATTACACGCATGCACAGAACTGTTGCTAATGATACTGACCATCACCCTCTCCATACTTCTTTATTTGAGGATATGTGGTACCATCACATGCATAGTATAGGCACATTCACATCAAACACCAGTTGTTGTGTATGATCCTTCATCCCCCATGCTGCTGCAATGGACAGATTGCATCTCTCTAAAGAGGGCTCACACAGAGTGGGAAAAAGGGATATTACACTGAGGCATTTTTGGATGGTCTTACTCCTTGTCCGAATGTAGTAATTATTTAGTTAACCCTCCACCCCCTGTTTTGCGAGCAGACCAAGTCTTAGCATTACGGGATCAGTATTTGCCCATAAGAGATGGCACACTGGAGCTAAGTTCACATGTACAGCAATATCATTATGGGATGGTACCAACACAAATGGTCACCTATGATTTGATGAGATAAGAGGCCAATGTCAAGAAATATGGGACGCAAACATACAGAGATATACATGGACAGGAATTACCACGCACCCTAGAATAGCAATGAAATTAACAAGGTTGTCTCTTTGTTTTAGAGGAAATGGGACTGTAAGGGTGGAGAGCAACCTCCACTACATGATCACCACCTACAACGCCAATATGTAGGGTGGCATCTCCAGCCTGATGGATCACTATTGGATGTGTGGGGCCCAGCTCCCCTTGCAACAACCCCCGAACTGGAATGGCCTGTGCTCCCTCGTGATTCTACACACCCCTCCCTGGTAGTACCAGGTGTGAATATCTCCAAGTTACATGACGATCCCATCCAATGACATTGCTTCATCAGCACCGGACAAAAAGAACTGCTGGATACTATTGTACTGCAGTTTGGAAAGAAGTCCCATGAGAACATAGACTATTCAATAACACAAGTGGCTGTAGGTAGCATGGTGGCAGTTGTTAGTGGTTGCCACCGGAGGGTTGAGCCAGGGGGAAGCGGAGATGGTCTGGCTGGTGCCAGATGCGGTTTGCAAGCCCTGTGTGAGCTCCCTCACACTTGATTTTGAAGAACTAGAATTAAAGTTGATAATGACGGCCATGAAGGGGTAGTGTGTACAGGTGGACGATGGGACTTGTGGCTGTGGCCATTCGGATACTGCATAACCTACAAAAGAGAATGGTCGAAGAGGAGGGTGCCCCTGATGAGTGGTTCATGGGTTGGTTTGAGTGGGTGCCGCCCTGGATGTCGGGGTTGTTTAAGGCCTTGTTACCCTTGATAGTGTTATAGCTCTTGACGTGTCTTATTTTTCAGGTGATAATAGCATGTTGTAAAAGGATGACAGCTAAAATGGGAGAAGCCTTTTTGGTTAGGAAAAGCACTAAGGATGTCGAGGGATAGAGTAGTGAGTATATAGTGATCCCCCTAATAGATGGAAAGGTGGAAATGATAAGTTGAAGAATCAACTAGAGGGGGGACCCATGTGGGGGAAATAATATGAAAACATTATAAACACATACACACAAATATAAAATTACAACCCCAATACACACATTTCAGGTGAGGGAAAGTTTTAATCCTATGTATGTAGTGAACCAGCCTAAGTGAATACATGGGCGTGCTGAAAAAGATAACTGTGGGTTCTGAAGAAATACATAGGTCATCCTGCACATTCGTTTTAGGACATACACATAAAATGTTGTATGGCCAATTTAGCTGCACTGAAACACATAGATTATATTTTGTTGCAGATTCAAACTTGACCACATCAATAATTAGTATAGATGTCACAGAAAAGGTCAGCACATTTCTATCTGTTAAACAACGAGAGGAGGACAGTAGAAATTGTTTTTGCACTGTCATTGAGCAGTGAGCACATGGTGGAAATAAGGGTGGATTCTGCCTTATAAAAAGCCTGTTGAGAATGTATTAAAGTGAGATAGGCTGGGCGGAGCCCATTGACATCAAACATGAGATAATCACTCACTATGCAGAAATATAAAAATGTTTTTCTATGTTATCTCCTTCTTATTCTGAGAACTAAAAGAAAACCCCAAAAGAGGGGCCTTCTGCTAAACACAGACAGGTACACAGTTCTTGGAAATATTTACATGTTTTGGGAATATCTTATCTGCCCAGCTTGCTATTTGCGCCATGTAGGAATTTGTAACCCATTTTTAGGTCTCGGCTAGCGAAGGCTGCGCTTGCGCAGTCTCGCTCGCGAGATTTACTGACTTGGAGAAGAGGGGCTTGAACCCGCCTCTCTTCTCTCCTCTTCTCCATTGGCTGGCCTCTTAAATGCTGGTCAGCCATTGGAGAAGAGGTTTGTCTCTCCAAACAAGCCCCGTCCTTTTCGGATTCGTGGGCGTGTTTTTCGATTCTTTCTCTCCTCTGGAATGTAAACATTCCAGCCAATGGCAAGAGGAGAGAAAGAAAACCACGCCCCCGAATCCGAAAACGCCGCTGCGTTTCTCCGAGGCATTTCTGCTTGACCTCGGAGAAAGGCAGTGGTGTCTGCGTAGAGCGAGTGCTAGCCAGAAGCTTCTGCCATCGTACTGATGCCCGGAGGCATGAGCTACAACGCGGAGCAAGCGGGTCTGTCTGCCAGGGGGGCCCGCGTCACGGGCAGCCGGGGCATCTTGGACCAGGGCATAAACATGTACCTGCAGGACACCTACCATCGGGAGAATAACCCGCAGGTGAGGGAGGGAAAGACATGGCAAAGTAGATAACGGGGCAGGCGATTAAAGATTAGCCCGCGGAGTGTTAGCCACTAGGAGACATGGTATAGAGAGAACATCGAGAAAATAAACACTTTACTTTAATTGCAATTTTTGTACTAATGGATGGCATGTGGCTTATCTCTTTACCGCCAAATTATTTGACAGGTTGTGGAACCCCATAGTCGAGGTTTATGAATGTTGTGGTGTATATCCTTATTTAGTGTTCCACTAACGTTAGATAACGTAAATTATGTGAAAACCGGTATTATAATAGGAAAGCCGCATCGTGATGCGATATTTAGGGGTACCTATTATTTCCATTATGATCCCATTAATGTATTATCTCTATATTTTACATGCATGTAAAATTCTCACCATATGCCTAATTAATAATGAGAAACGGCCTTACCGATTTACTTTGTTGTTATCCCCACCCACTTGTTTAATTGGAAATTGTAAGGAAACCGTATTTAAACAATATAATAGAATCCTCTCAACCTACTTTAAAACGTGCGACGGAGTGACTCCCCTCTCCGAGTGGGTCTGTTTCCGTTTGTAAATACGCTGCGGGTGCCTCCGGTCGGCGGGCACCAGGTGCAGCCCTCCCGGGTCAGCAGACTGTTAAAGATGGAACATTGCCAGCAGGGGGGAGGCTGTGGAAATATGGATTTTTATGGTCGGTCATGTCCCCTATCTTGGACCCCAACGGTTTCGTGTATAAATCACAAGTACATGTATGTTCCCTCCAGTTCCAGTTATGAAGACGCAAACACATGTGCGTCCACCGTCAACATGTCCTCTTTCAGATCCGCCATGAATGGGCCGGATATTCTATTCCTAAGTATGAAAGGCCGCCGGCTTTATATGGTTCATTTATCCCATTTTACAGTCCAGGCGAGTAGGCCCTGATTCTGCCATTAAGCCTTTTTCTGCCTTTCTGCCTCTGAAAGCTCCAGTCTGAGCCTGCATCTGTGACCATGAACTTTGTCTTACTCCCTGCGCGGCTAACGGTGCCTGACTCGGCCTGTCTGCCTGCCAAAAACTGTATTTCACCTTCAAGATTATCTGCTCTGCTCCGCTCCTCATCCGATGCATTCCTGTCTAGTAGTTTAGGTAAACATTCCTCCAGCTACCGTGCAAAGGACCAGGCCTCGCTGCCCTCATGCAAGTAATTCATAGCCCTGTTACCATGGAATATTCCTACCCCCTCGCATCTAGTGTAGACACTTAGACGCTTGTACACGCACTAACAGTCAGTATAGTCAGTATAGAATAAGATTCTATCCTAAGAGACCTCTCTTTTTGGATAACACAGTTCTTTAAACATAGGATATTAGATATGATTTGGGATTAGGTTGACATAACCCCAGACTTTTGTCTCCACATGTAGAGCTAAATGTCAAGTCCCTTTCACCCTCTAGTTACACGTCAATCACACGTCATGCTGCTACGCGCGCATCTCTGCCAAGTATTTTTGCTGACATTGCGAAATTCTTTCATGGAACCACCCATTTATGACATCATATCTAATGACGTTCTCTAGTTACGCCTAGTTACACCCATTTTAGTTACGTATGTATGCTTTTATCTCTGATATCAACTGTTACGCCTCCTGCATCTGTTTCACTGTAATGCCTTTTCTATAAAAATGATTACCTGTCAATAATGTATTGCTCCTTCCTTCCTGAACTCTCGTGGTGATGGAATAGAAGGCCCATAATTCGAATTATGTTCCTTTGTATAGGAATAAAGCCCGTTCCGAACCTCTAATACCACGGATTCTGCCTCTTATTTTACTGAGCTATTGTTATAGATTTTCCGCATCAAATTAAGTACCGGTAATTAAATTATTTACCACATGTATGGCGCCCGAATAGGGACACTTTCTCATCTCACGCGCCGGAGGTGCGTTGCAGGCCCGGTCTCCTGCCACAGCTGGACGGACAACAACGCGTACCCACAGGATTTCCTGTATCTCCCTCCTGCCGAGCGGGGGTAACTGAGGCTGCGATCAACACCCAGACGAGGCGGTGAGAAGTGCGAAGTATCCCGACCAGAGCCTAGCTGAGAGAGCAAGATCCGAGGTATACAGAGGCCCACCAGGTTCCGAAGTTCCGCAGTTTCGAGTCGAGTCCAGTCTGGTCCGAGTCCAGTTCAGTTCAGTTCCGAGGCCTTCCGTTCCGAGCTACCCGGTGAGTACCATTGTCGGGGAGGCGTTCTGACGTGCACATAGGTTGTGCCGGTCAAGACGGGTTTGGGTACACAAATCCGGTCTGCACTGTTTCAGCAGTGTATCTGTACTGTTTAGCAGTATATCTAGTATGTCTAGTATATAATTCAGAATTACCTAGTTAGTGTCGAGTATCATGCTTAGTGACTAGTTCCCTAAATGGCCATCATTGTTGTTCATTAAATGTTAAATGTTTTAAATACGTTCTGCATATTGTGGTGTGAATGACTGTTCATTATTGTGTTTTGTTGTATTAAACGTGTTCAGAATTAGGTATCAGATCAGTTTTCAATATGCCGCTCTTTTCGAAATTAAGACAGATCAAAACTAGAAAAGGGGTACTCGAAGAAGCTGTTCCCATTCCTCCTAGGGACACTCCAGGGTACTTCATGTATCATAAACATGGCCTAGACGCCATATTATTTCTTGATTTATGGGTAGACTACACCAAGGAATTCCCAGAAAGTCAGAGGTGGCCCGCAGCTGGGACCTGGGATGCAGATTGCATCATGAAAGTAGAGGAAGAATTATGGAAAAAGAAAGCTAGACAATCACAGAAAGATGCCATTGAATTATGGCGTAAAGAATCGTATAGACGTACAGAAAAAGCACGTAGACAGGAAGAGAAGAGTAAGGAGAATTCAGATAAAGTCCGAGAGAATCTATTAATTGAAGAAGGTACCCGAGCAAAAGCAGAACAAGTAGACAGACAAAGAAATGCCCTTATGAATGGTATGTATCCTCTTCTGGCCGAAGGGTTACCTAAGGCTACTCTGGAGATACCCAAAGACTTGCCACCCCCATTGTTTCCGATAAAAGCACATCCCAAAGGGCATCCCAGAACCGCAGAAGATGTTTTCCTTTCCTCTTATTTAGACGACGCAGCTCCCGAGTATGCTAATACTGCACCACATAGACCGCCTGCCGAGGGGGTTCAACGCCAAGACCCTCCGTCTGTACCTCCGCAACAACAAATTCCGACACAAGTTCCGGCAAGCACATCTGTTTCTACAGCTGTACCCACACCTATGGTTGCTATATCACGTTCAACGAATCCTTTCACACCCAGCACCCCAGGCGGTGCTACAGGAGGTACAACAAACATTTTTTCCACGCCACCCAGAGTAAATAAACTTTCCTTTCAAGAATTAGCTCACCAACGTACGCCCAAACTAGTAACTCCAGACACGCTTAAGGAACTTCTAATAGATTGTAGATATGACCCTGTGCCCGGCAAAAAGGATGAAATGCTGCTGGCCTCATTACGTATCCGACGAGCTGCAATATATTTAGGGAGGCTACCAGGAATGACTACACATTTAGAAAATATATATCATTTTGTCCAGTCAGGGCGAGATTCTGAAAGTATTAATAGAGCCATGGAGTACCAGAAAGTGGAGATACAGGGAGAACTGTTACGTTTCCTCATAAATTGTGTGGTCAGAAATCAAGACCGACCAGGGGTAAATCCGGAAGAAATGCAAATTCTTACCACATGGAGTCGGAATATATCAGAAGGGAGACATGATAAACGATTAAGTATAATAGCTATGTGCCGAAAAATCCGCAAAGAAGTAGAACGAATACACGAAGAAAGATTAGCAGTAGACCAGCCTGAACAAACCGAAGAGGAGGAAGAATTAGAACTGCCCACAGGACAGTTAGAAACAATGGCCTATGTAGGTAGAGGAAGATCTTGCAATAATACTAGATGCTTTACTGATCCGATACGTCCGATACGTCCAGATAATAACAGAAATTTCCAAACACCTATAATAAATATAAGGTCTCCCGAACATTCGTTCCAAGCCGCTGACAAATTACTCCGAGAACGAAGGGGTTATCATATACTCGATTCTATGGACGAACAAGAATTAGCCAGGTCAGCCGTTCACTGGGTTGACAGTCCCGGAAAATATAGTGATGATACACTAGCACACACGTTTTTGAACCTCAACCCAGATGAACAGCGTTTAGCTGGTATCTACATGATTCAACAACTCCTTACATTATATAAAAGCCAACACTCCGATCCTGGTCCCTTACCTGATATATTGACTGAATTACTCACGAATAAATGGAGAGGTTCAGGTACTGAGTTAATTAGAGAAATACTAGAATCCAGAAAGCAGTATATTCTTTTTGTATGCCCCGAACATGTCTCACTGCCCATCAAGGAAAGAACGACGTATTATATGGATAGACAGAATCCCTTACGCGAAGTCCACCCGATAAAAGGTGATGACAATCAGTTTAAACGTGTGTTTGTATACACACCCATATCTAAAATGGAACTATTAGAAATGAAGAAAGTGGTACCCAGTCATGACAAAGACCCAGCGGGTTTCCACCGTGAAATTAAAGACATGTTGCTCATGGGAGAGTATACCTATCCCGACATTATGAAAATATTAAAGGTATTAATGCCTGCGGGCATTTATGAAAAACTGAAAGAAAAGGATTGGGAGGTGGGAGACCAAAAGATAGATTGGACAGCATTAGAAAACGAAGAAACAGCTCGAGGTCCAGGTTTAGGGCTTGGGGACTAGACCAAAATACTACCAGGTTTACTAGTACAGGTACTGCCACGTTTATTAACTACGAAAAAGGAAGACTGGGGTGCAATCTCAGCCTGTAAACAAAAGCAAGATGAAGACACTAGTGATTTTTATGCCCGATTCGAAAAATGTTTTGGTATAAATAGGGGAATAAAAGCAAGTAGCGAATCGTATCCACATCTGTTTGTGACAAAATTAGTTGAAAATGCCCTGCCCCAAGTTAAGAATAGAGTATTGAAATTCGAGAGTACCTGGCAAGGTAACACTCCGTCACAAATGTTACAAATGCTACAGTACCATCACAATAGAATTAGAGAGGAACAAGAACATGAACAAAGACGCATGAAAGACACGAAAATGAAAATGCTAGTTTCCCAGACAGTTCCAGCTGACGGTCATAAAAAGGGTATGACACAGTCCAGTGTTTCAGCAGGTTCTGTAAAGGGGACATGCAACTATTGTAAACAGCCAGGTCATTATGTACACGATTGTCCAGTTTTAAAACATAATATCGCCATAGGTAATACAAAAGAAAGACCACGACCACTTAGACAGGATCAGAACCAACAAGGAGCTCCGCAGCATGCACAGGCCATGCCAGCTCCGCAACAGTCTATGCCAGCTCCACCACCGCAGCCTATTGCTGCCACACCAACAACGACACGACAGATGTACCAGACTGCACAGTATGACTATCCTGATTATCAACGATACTCATGAAACAGCCTAGAGAGGGAAGTTGGCTTACCCCTTATCGAGGTCCCTATAGATCAAGAAGGACCTTATGTACACAGTGAACTATTAGGCCAAGATAGAAAATTTTTACTTGATACAGGGGCAAGCCGAACAACCATAAAACGTAGTGAAGTTCCAGGGGCACCCCTCTCAGGCTCACAGAATATTTCCCTTGGTTTTTCAGGAAAACCTATCATTAACGAAGTGTCACAGCCTCTTCCACTTACGATTGGTCCCTTGACACGAACTACAGATTTATTGCTTACTAAATCATGTCCAGAAAACTTGTTAGGTATAAAAACATTGAAAGCTCTAGGAGCTATAATATGTTGTTCTCCGGAAGGAGTAAGATTGTTTTTACGTGATTTCAAAGGGCACTACGTGTCCCGAGATATGGATCACCGACTGCAGACTTTACCCACACATTTATGGGCACAAGGCCCTACAGATGTTGGTTGCATGAACATTACACCATATCGAGTCACACTAAAGACAGGAGTGGTACTACCACGAATGCGACAATACAAGTTACCACCAGATGCTGTAGTGGCTTTACTGCAAATCATTGACGAGCTTATTACCCAAGGAGTGGTTGTGGAAACCGGCTCCAATGTATGTAATTCCCCGATAATTCCGATTCTTAAACGAACTGATCCAAAAGCCCCGCCAGTATATCGATTGGTTATTGATCTGCGCGAATTAAATAAATGTATTGTACCACAATACCCCGTAGTTCCAGACATTTCTTCATTACTGACAGCCATTGATTCCGAAGCAACATTCTTTACTGTAATTGATCTCAAGAATGCCTTTTTCAGCGTCCCAATAGATCCGGAAAGCCAATACTTGTTCGGATTTAGTTTAAATGGACGAAGCTTTAAATTCACACGCGCACCTCAAGGATTCACAGAAAGCCCCAGCATCTATAGCCAAGCACTGAAACGAGAACTTGACAGTATCCACATGCCAGTCAACACTGCCCTGCTTCAATATGTCGATGATCTGCTGATCACCGCTAGAAACGAACCTGAATGTGAAAAAGCTTCACTGACGGTTTTACAATTTTTGGCCGAAAAGGGGCACAAGGTGTCCCCTACTAAGCTGCAATTCTGTGTCCAGCGAGTTGTTTACCTTGGGCACTCGCTGTCCAAGGAGG
Source organism: Triturus cristatus (assembly GCF_964204655.1). Lineage (NCBI taxonomy): Eukaryota > Metazoa > Chordata > Amphibia > Caudata > Salamandridae > Triturus > Triturus cristatus. The sequence goes on from NC_140590.1 coordinate 1,002,126,630, forward strand.
GAAGGCAGCTTACACCCGACCGCATACAGTTAATTGATAACATGTCAGTACCCAAGACACAAAAGGAGGTGCGGGCTTTTATAGGCCTCACTTCATATTGTAGGCAGTGGATCCCTCAGTATGCATTTCTAGCAAAACCACTCATTCAGTTGACAACACAGGAGGCAGCCACATCGACTGTCCTCCCTTGGACTCAAGAACATACACACGCCTTTGAAAGTTTAAAGAAAGCTTTATGTCAAGCACCTGTCCTAGCAACACCATGTTACAGTAAACAGTTTACACTCTTTGTTACAGAACGCGAAGGTACTGCCTTGTCAGTACTCACACAGGAACAAGCAGGATCACACAAACCATGTGCTTATTTTTCTAGTACATTAGATCCCGTAGCTCAGGCTCTGCCTGCGTGCCTGAAATCAGTGGCAGCGACAGCTTTAGCAATCAGACAAAGCGATGCCATAGTGTTAGGACATCAATTGACAGTACAAGTACCACACGCAGTAGAGGTTCTCTTGAACCGCACGCAAACACAACACTTGACTATAGCGAGACTCACCGGTTACGAACTGACATTGTTTCAGCCACACATAGAAATCAGACGTTGTAGTACATTGAATCCTGCCACACTTTTGCCAGTAAACGGAACAGACCCACTAGCACATGATTGTATTGAAGTTATTACTATCACGACGAAACCCAGACAAGACTTGACAGACGTCCCATTGACAGATCCAGACCTGACGTTGTATGTAGATGGTTCATGTATGAGAACAAGTACAGGAGAGCTAGTGGCCGCGTATGCAGTCACAACAGACACTGAAATTATTGAAACAAATTGTATCGATACCTTGTCAGCTCAAGCAGCAGAGCTCATCGCTCTGACACAAGCCTGTATTCAAGCCACAAATAAGAAAGTCAACATATACACTGATTCACGTTATGCATTCGGAGTTGTACATGACTTCGGCGTGCTGTGGCGAGAGAGAGGTTATTTAACTTCTCACGGTGCCCACATTCAGCACGGACCCCTCATTCATGCCTTATTAGATGCAATACATCTACCCACTGCAATATCAATTATGAAATGTAAAGCTCATACGAAAGTTACTGATATCATTTCCCAAGGCAATGATCTAGCTGACAGAACAGCTAAACAGACTGCTCAAACTCACACATCTGACATGACAAAGACAATAGTTCCTACACCAACACACTGCATGATGGTTAAGGATCCCGCTCTTGACGTAATTGACATACAGACACATGCTACAACAGAAGAAATAAAGAAATGGACTGAATTAGGAGGGATCCAAACCGATCAGGGATGGATGACGAAGGAAAAATCTATATGGTTTCTTCCCGACTCAATGGTCCAAGTTATCATTAATACAATACATAGTCCAGCCCACCTAGGAGAAAAAGCTATGCTAGACAGCATTCAACACATTTGGTTCAACAAACATTTACGAGCAGCAGCTAAACAAAAAGTTCGTACCTGTATGATCTGTTGTCAGTTTAACCCAGGTAAAAGCATTCCTGTAGAACAGGGTGGATTTCAGCCTCCTGATCACCCTTTTGAAGTCCTCCAGATGGATTATATCCAGATGGAACGATGTCGAGGATTCAAATATGTTCTTGTAGTTGTTTGTGCTCTTTCCCGTTGGACAGAGGCATACCCGGTTTCAGATTACACTGCCCCGACTACTGCCAAACAGTTGGTTCGAGAATTCTTCCCACGGTACGGTTTACCACGTGCTGTCTACTCAGATAACGGCCAGCCGTTCTCATCCGAACTAATGAAACACGTTTCACTTTTGTTAGGTTATCAATGGAGATTTCACTGTGTCCGACACCCCGAGGCAGCAGGTCTCGTGGAACGACATAATCAAACTCTGAAAATTAGATTGTCCAAAATAAATAGAGAGAAAGGTGTCGACTGGGTAGTAGCCTTACCAGTTGCACTCTTTTACATGAGAATGGTAGCACATTCTCGAACAGGGCTATCCCCTTATGAGGTGATCTTCGGTAGACCACCAAATATGTGGGGGACGCCTATACCTCGTAAAATCACTGACGTTGACTGTAATATGCTGACAGATTACCTGGCTTCCTTGATGTCTGCACTACAATCTTGTCGTTCACAGGTAGCTGCAGCCTTTCCCGACAACACCGAGGTGAAACCCCACGACGTAGTTCCCGGGGACTTGGTGTTAGTGCGGAATTTTGACCGGAAGACTCAGCTGGATCCGAGGTGGAAATCGCCTCAACTTGTACTGCTCACCACGAGGACAGCCGTTAAGATCGAAGGTCGCAAAGGTTGGATACATTCAAGTCATATCAAGAAATTTCATGGACTACCATCCGATATAGAGACTAAACCCTGTATTTCCTCAAAGACAGATTCAAAGCTCCCTTTGGTTGAGCAAACGAACTCAGAACTATATAGACTAAAATTGAGGTCCAATAAGTCAGACAATTTGATTGTTTAAGTCCTCTCCAAGGTGAATCGGTTGAATTTGTCTCTGACATGTATCCTCTGGACCGGAATAGAGAAAGAAATAATCAAATGCAGTTGAAAAAACATGCGTACTGTAAATCACTGCGTAGTCATTGCACAGTGACGTTATTAATTTTGTTTTTCTTATGTCTTTTAATAATCGCTGCAAGTATATTGTTGCACACGTATTATCCTATTTTTAAACATGTTTACAATGTTACTGCTGAACATTCTTTTAGTGAATTACCCCCGCATGAGTTGTCATATAGATTTGCGCTGCGCAACAACACTTTTATTAGTATGTTACATCATTCCCATCAGACTAGCAATGCTACAAATTGTTGGATATGTGGCCGACTCCCTCCCTATCAGAACTATAAGGGAATTCTGCCTCTCTTTCCATATCCATTCACACACAATGGCTCCTGTGGAGCATGGTTTAGTTTAATTAATTCCTTAGATACAAACTCAGCAGTTTATCAAGACAACTGGGTATGGGGAAACCTGAACTTAGTTTTGCTTAAAGTCTGCTACCCTAACAAGGAGGGACTTCCCAAAAGAACAGGAACTGATCTAGAAAATGAGGTATATGGATTAGGTAATTTTACACTTAACCTCATGATCCTGAACGTTGAATCTGAAGCTACACCAATCTTGTCCGCCATGTCCGTATTCCCAGTTAAAGGGGAACTATGCATAAGAAAGAATGGCTCCATATACATGGGCCATAGTAAATGCACCACTGTGATAAAATTCAGTGATCAAGGCAAGTCTACATTTAGAGCTTCTCGTCATTCCTACTTTATATGTGGACAGACCGCATATATACGCCTACCTTTAGATTGGGATGGTACCTGTTACATAGCATTCCTTCTACCACCTGTTTTCCTAGCTCCTCCTGATTATCATAGAAATACTCATTTAGTACACAATAGACAGCAGAGAGATCTCCCAATAGTCGATTACACTGAAACAGCATGGGAAAAATACACAGATTTCAATAAAGGTTTCTTTCCCTATATAGGTACAGTCACTAATAGTAAGTTGATACGTAGATTAACCAGAACCCTTGAAGCAGTAGTGAACGAAACTATTTCCGCCTTAGGCAATTTAACAGAAGAGCAGTCTGCTATGCGGATTGTTGTGCTTCAAAATCGTCTTGTCCTTGACGTCATCCTGGCCGATAGGGGCGGAGCTTGTAGGGTCATCGGATCAAGTTGTTGCATTTTCATACCAGAAAATTCACCGTCAGTATATAAAGCCATAACCCGCCTTCATAAGATTGTAAGCCAGATACACCAGAGTCCAGGCACCTGGACTTGGTCCAGTTGGTTCTGGGGCGTGTTGTCAGCCTGGGGATGGAGAATGCTCTCCTTCCTAGGTATTGGCTTTCTCATACTATTCAGTTGCTGCTTATGTCTACAATGTGGGCCAGCGATTTGTGGTCTATGTGCCACCTCGTGTATCCCACATCCAAGTTTTCGTTCAAGATCCCGGAAGAAGAAAGAAGAACAAATGATGTTATATGAACAGATCGATGGATTGATGAAGATTGATATCTCCTAAGGGCAAGTAGGGGACAAGGAGGGAATGTGGAAATATGGATTTTTATGGTCGGTCATGTCCCCTATCTTGGACCCCAACGGTTTCGTGTATAAATCACAAGTACATGTATGTTCCCTCCAGTTCCAGTTATGAAGACGCAAACACATGTGCGTCCACCGTCAACATGTCCTCTTTCAGATCCGCCATGAATGGGCCGGATATTCTATTCCTAAGTATGAAAGGCCACCGGCTTTATATGGTTCATTTATCCCATTTTACAGTCCAGGCGAGTAGGCCCTGATTCTGCCATTAAGCCTTTTTCTGCCTTTCTGCCTCTGAAAGCTCCAGTCTGAGCCTGCATCTGTGACCATGAACTTTGTCTTACTCCCTGCGCGGCTAACGGTGCCTGACTCGGCCTGTCTGCCTGCCAAAAACTGTATTTCACCTTCAAGATTATCTGCTCTGCTCCGCTCCTCATCCGATGCATTCCTGTCTAGTAGTTTAGGTAAACATTCCTCCAGCTACCGTGCAAAGGACCAGGCCTCGCTGCCCTCATGCAAGTAATTCATAGCCCTGTTACCATGGAATATTCCTACCCCCTCGCATCTAGTGTAGACACTTAGACGCTTGTACACGCACTAACAGTCAGTATAGTCAGTATAGAATAAGATTCTATCCTAAGAGACCTCTCTTTTTGGATAACACAGTTCTTTAAACATAGGATATTAGATATGATTTGGGATTAGGTTGACATAACCCCAGACTTTTGTCTCCACATGTAGAGCTAAATGTCAAGTCCCTTTCACCCTCTAGTTACACGTCAATCACACGTCATGCTGCTACGCGCGCATCTCTGCCAAGTATTTTTGCTGACATTGCGAAATTCTTTCATGGAACCACCCATTTATGACATCATATCTAATGACGTTCTCTAGTTACGCCTAGTTACACCCATTTTAGTTACGTATGTATGCTTTTATCTCTGATATCAACTGTTACGCCTCCTGCATCTGTTTCACTGTAATGCCTTTTCTATAAAAATGATTACCTGTCAATAATGTATTGCTCCTTCCTTCCTGAACTCTCGTGGTGATGGAATAGAAGGCCCATAATTCGAATTATGTTCCTTTGTATAGGAATAAAGCCCGTTCCGAACCTCTAATACCACGGATTCTGCCTCTTATTTTACTGAGCTATTGTTATAGATTTTCCGCATCAAATTAAGTACCGGTAATTAAATTATTTACCACAAGGCGAGCCCCCGCAGTGGGCCGGATTCTGGCAGCGAATTCACGGGGAGGGGGGCGTCACCTTGCGAATTCTGAGAAGCCGTGGTGACGCAGAGCGGAAGCGCTGCTCCGACCGGATCAAACAGGCTCACTCCGGCTGCTGACGCCCTGCCGGTAAAAACGAGGCCGTCTGGCAACAACAAGACTTATTTATAAAATCCTTTGGGCTGCAATGGTACCTAAGACTGCATGCGGTATTTCCCCCATTGTTTCCGTTTACCCTAATGTTACGCCCACTTTTGTTGTTCTGCAGTTCATTTTATAATCGTATTACTACATGATGCATTTGTTTCATTCTTGCCTGTGTTTGAGACCTATATATTACACATTTATTTTTTAAATATCTTGATTTGTTATCTTTACGCCCCTTTGCATGCCACCTTTTAGTATTCATGTTTAGTTCAGCCAACACTTGAATTATCCATTTTGATTTGTTTTTTGTAGCTTGTTAGATTTTACATTTATATCCATGCTTGTTTTACCTTTCTTGTATTCTCTTTTTTTCGCACTTGGACCCCTTAGCTATTCGTGCCTATGTATCGAGCATGTCTTTGTAATGTCTGCCCCCGAACGGTTCAGAGGCAGGATGTGGCTCACCTGTTTGTTGAGTTTTCATTAATGACTCGCCAGGTCATGCTTGCGGCATTTAAATGTCCTATACATAGGGTTTATATATCCATTAAAACAGTAACTGCAGTACAATACACCATGGCCGTGAGATAAGGTAATATTAAAGACAACGCTCACCTAATGTTTAGAGGAGGTCTACACAAACGCGAGAAAGTGATACAGGTATATGGAGACAGCCACAGGTCATTCAGAAAACCTGATCATACGGGTTTATTTCATGTACCTCACAATCATGCGGTTGATAAACACCCCGTTCATTCTTTATTTTTCAGGTAGGATTGTTTCGCCCCTTTCAAGTGATTAAGCTATTGACATTGTAAATAACAATGCCGTTTCTTTAAATGTTTTAAAAACAAAAACATAAACAAAAATAATGTCATGAGCAATGCCAATAGCTCTAACTTTAACAATGCCGAGACTGTTGCATTGTAAATGCTTGTTTGTGTGGCTTTCACGGTATATATACTACTGCGTGTTATCCAGATCTTTGAACTTCAGATTTTAGTCTCTTTTTGAGACTCACTCATTTTTCAAATTGATTGATTGATTGATTAAAACAATATTATTGAGTAAAATTGTTCTGTCTTACTATTAATAGATTTTCCCTCGAGCAATCTGCTGCACTAAATCACAAGAGGTTTGTAGTTTGTGGTAAAGGCATACCTGCATAAGACCACAGGGAGGAATATGCTGGGCTTTCTGCTCTCATAGACCACGGGGCAAAGCATCCTTGAATGCCTGACAGCGCAAGACTGTGAGACTCCATATGGCCTGGTACTCCCTAATTTCCCTATTTACCTTTTGGACCCACAGCAGTCCTTGTACGGATGAGGTCCCCCTCCCTCCTTCAAGGCAAGTAATAAGACCACACCATTTTTGGGATTAGGGGGTGTAACCCCCCGGCCGTATTTATTACAAAATAAAAAAACACATTACTTATTCACATTATGTACAATTACGCAGAAAGTCTGGATACATTGTTAGACGGATGATGTAACGTGGCTAACCTTAAACTCTAATACACACGACACTCCTACCGTAAATCTAACAATGCATATATTTGCTTTCTCCGTGTCCCCTCTAGAGCCTACGGCAAGGTCAATGACTGGCAGCCTCTAGATCCCAGCAAACTACAAATTACTCCGCCGGAGTAGGTTTGCGCAGGGGGTACAGATTATCAGATGGATATTCTCCCCCGGGCCCCTCATACGCCCTGTGCCTTAAACTCCATAAACTGGGGCTGCAAAATTCTGCATACTTGCGCCCTGATGCGCATGTGGGGGTGGCCACAGGCTCACTGGAAAGAGTGTCTCCCCCGGCCCCCGTAACCCGACAGCCTACAGGCTACCTACCGGCTGTCACTGTCCCTAGTTACATGGTTTTGACCGCTAAGAACCGAAGACTATGCTTACCAATCATGACCTTACCGCCTGACCAGAGACACACAACTAAATACGACATTATTACCGGCAACCAATTTCATGTACTGACATTTTATTAACTGTTACACATTTCAACTACATAACTCAGCATTAAAAAGTCCTGTACTGACATAAATTAAAAATATTGACACTTTTATTCAAATCAAATCAAAATAAGCTTTATTCGGAAAGTTAATTTCAGTCCATAAAAGCAAGTACAATATTATATTTCAACACTAATACATTAAAAAAAAGGATCTCATGTGAGCAATACTATTTAGAATATGTGCAAAATGGCACTTTTATTACAAAGACATAATTACAAATATTGACACTTTTATTACAAATTCACCAAATCATCATATTTACAGTAACCCCTTTGGCGCTCATGACGAGCTGGACAAGGGTCGCGCCCCTTTATGGGAGGATGATTGTGGTCATTTCTGCCCTCTTTGGGTGGCAGAATAGCAGCATGTTTTTAGGCCCATCTGCCATCTAGGGGGGCAGAAGCCACTAGACACCATTTTTTAGGTCTCGCTGAGCCCCAGCGCCTGCGCTGGCTCGAAGAGACATTTTGTATGTGGGATTTTCAAAGTGCTGCTGGCTGGCCTAACGCTTGCGTTCACGCGATCGTGCACGCGCGCAGCCGGCCGCCAGCAGCACTTTGAAAACTCGTGTGCATCATCGCGATCACTTTCACTTTCAGAGCGATCGCGATGACGCACGCGCACACACAACTCCCGCTTCTCCCCCTCCCCCACCACATTTTGCGTCTCCGGCCGCTCGCGTGCGGCCAACGCTTGTTTTTTTTTAATGTCCTCGCGAAGCCTGCTCCGTGTCCCTCACATTTGCATGCGGGTGAAGTGACTGCAGGCTCGTTCATCTCCGGCCGCACATCTGCACAGTCAGTCTAAGAACACTGACATCTCCCTCTGCTAGCACCCTCCCGCGATCCGTGGACAGAGAAGGTCTTCAATGTTTTTTTTACTTAATTACTATGGCATCCCTGCGTGATTATGCACTGCTTGTCTCTTTTTTTCGTCCTTTTTGAATGTCCTCGCGAAGCCTGCTCCATGTCACTTACATTTGCATGCAGATGAAGTGACTGCAGGCTCGTTCATCTCCGGCCGCACATCGGCACAGTCAGTCTAAGAACACTGACATCGCCCTCTACTAGTGCCCACCCGCTCCACCTGTGCTCCTTGGACAGAGATGTTTGTGGGTGTAAGTGCTGTGGTTGTATTACTTTTAACCACGCTTGTGGTGGTGACGTGGGAGGACTTAGGAGAGTGTGTAGGTAAATCACAGCACTCCTTCGCTTGCACCTGGTTTCTATATGAGGATGACATCAGCGGTGACCTCTAGCTCATGAGGTCGAATCTTTTACAGGGCCAACTTATCCGCTTATGCTTCAGAGGTCGACACACTGAATAGCTTTAAATCGGAGTAATAGTATATTGGCCAGCGCAGAGCACTTTCAAATGGGTAAATGTGATATTATGAACCTACATAAACTAATTGCGTACGGTGACCTTTATCAACCTCGGAGGATGTGTTTATCTAGCGTACCACAGTCAGTCTAAAAACACGGACACCTCCCTCTGCTAGTGCCCACCCACTTCAGAGGTGCCCCTGGGGCACAGAAGGGCATGATTGCAAGTGCTGTGGTAACAGTACTTTTAAACACACTTGTGTTGGACGTGGGAGGATGTAGGTAAAACGCATCATGCCTTCATTGCATGGTATGATGACATCAGCGTTGGCCTTCACACTTCTCGGGCTTTACCACTTCTGCTGGAGCACACGTTTATTTTTATTCAGTTTTCTATAGCGCGGACACTATAGCAAGGACACCCACGCAGCTATCATTTTTGTTCGAAACATCGAACATATTTGAGCCCAACTATTGTATAATTTCAGCCCTGTGTTACTCAACTAAAAATGTTTTCGCTAAAGTCTCATTTAAGGCGTGAGTTCATCTATCTGTCTTTGCCTTTCACTGCTTACCGTATCAACAAACACTGCTGCCTGGTTCACAAGCATTTTATATGCTCCACAAATTACTTTTGGGCTCTGTCATTGCCATGTTCTATCTTATCAGCGAATCATACCAGTTATCTTTACAAAATACAGAATATCTTGCTGAAAGAAATGACCATTGTTTACTTCAGTTTTTTTTTTTTTTAATAGCGCAAATCAGCTTAGATTTGCTTCTGAGAGCTAAACAATGTTAAGAAAAAAAAATCACAGGCGTAAAATTGTCATTATTGAATCTCTCCCATGAGCTGAGACAGAATAGTCAATGTTAACAAAGACATAAGTTGTCATCAATTCCAAAATCTGGTACAGCTGTGTAGGTCTCAGGAAGCTAATGTGGTATAAGGAGTCAAACGAAATTGACATTAATATGTGGAATCAGCGTCACTTAAGAAATATGGAGTAAAATATGGTTGGACGGTTAGAGAGCGCTCCTACAACCTGTTGCGTTATGGTATCTTATAAGAGCTGTTTTATGGGAGACATTAAATACAACCTGATTAGCATGCTTTTGTTGCCAGTGAGTTACCATCATTGACTCAAGATTATATCCCCAATCTTCACCTCCAACCTCGGTCATCATGCAGCAACCGCACATTAAAAAATAATAGACAGCGTCCCTTTTACTAGGAGATAAAGTGTACAGACAATGCCCTATAGTAACTGACCCAAAGGTGGCGATCTGCATAACCATGCTCAGTATGGGGAACTTAAGTTGCATAACTAACTGCGAAATGGACACATGCTGCTAGGTAAGAAGAGGGCTCATTTGTCATACATACACCAATGATTGGGAATGATAGAATGAAAAGAACATAGACATGATGCATTTAAAAATCTTTTATTATGATAATGCATCAGATCATGCTGCAATCACTTTCACTATCAGGGCTCAGTACAATCAAACTTTTCTCATCATATTTTTCAGTCAACAGTCGTTCATTTCCCTGTCACTTAGCTTCTTACAACAGAGTCTAACAAGCATTAAAAATGCAATAGGTCTCGCCTTTTTATTAAGTTAAAGCCATTTGCTTTGCTATACAATACCATTAGCAAAGCAAATGGCTTTAACTTAAAGGCGAGACCTATTGCATTTTCAATGCTTGTTATTTTTTATTTTTGTTTTTTGGGAGTGGCCTCAAGGGCAAGGGTTTCTCTTCTTTTACGGGAGTGAATATTTGATTTATACTCTTAGGCCCACCTACCCCTTAGCTTGGCTGTTGGATTGTGTGTGGACTGGTGCATTATTTGCATATGTGATTGTAATGTTTTATTCTCTTTTTCATTCTAGTGTAAAGCTTTTGATTCCTGTTTGCAATTTCGACAGTGATGTTCTGCAGTTTTGCGCAGTTGCATTTTTTTGGCAAGAAAAACATTGTTGTTGTATTTTCTCCAAATGAGTATTTTTGTCATGTATGGATGAATTCTTTTGTAAGTGGTGTCATAATGGCAGCTTATTTAGTTAGTGTTTTGTGCATGGAATTCTTTGTGATGTGTTTTGCATTGTTTTATGTGTAATTTTCTTTTCTCTTTCTTTTTTAGTGGGATATTGTTGATCCATACTGTGTCTGTGCAGAGTTGGTGGTGGTAAATTTAGCTGCTTCTGGCAAGTGAGTGGTATCGTTTTGGAGTATATAGGTATTTCTGATAAAGGTGCATTTTGTTTATTACTTTTCCAAGTGTTTGTTGTTGTTGACTTGTTTGACAAGTAACTTTTATTAGTAAGCAGTATGGCTAGCCGTAGAATGGCTGCTCAGCAGGTGGTTGGTATGCTTCTTGAATCTTCCTCTGAGCAGGATTATGAGGGAGAGGAGGGAGGGGAAGATTCAGGCAGTGAGTTTTCTCTCCACATGGAATCATCGATGATGAAGATACTCTAGTGCAGATGAAGCTACTCTCAGTGTGGATGAAGTGCCTGTTTTAGAGGAGGATACTGCTGTGCCGATGGTGCAAGAGGCATCTGGATTGCAGCCTGAGGCTGCTAGGCTTCCTACTGGAAGTGCTGGACCCTGGGTTGATCCAAACATGGTGCAGCCGGTGTTGCCTGCCTTTAGTGGAGATGCAGGGTGTAGAGTGGATTATGAATTTTTTTTGCCTATACAGGGGCAGATTTACAAGCCCCTTGCGCCTCTTTTACGCCGCCGCTGCATCACTTTTGCGACGCAGCGGCGGCACAAAACCAGTGCCATGCTGTGGGGTATTTACAACGTGACGCATCTGGGAGATGCGTCACGTTGTAAAGCCCTGCGCCAGAAGTAGGCGTTCTTGTGCAGGGGGGGGGCGTTCCGTCGCAGGAACGCCTCCTAAGAGTGGCTGGGTGAAATCTACAAGATTTCACTCCGTCACTTTTGAGCCCATGCTGCGTCAATACCCTGCGCCTGCTTGAAGCAGGCGTAAGGATTGACGCAGCATTGTGAAGATAGGGCACCACAGAACCTTGCTGGAGCTGCAGCGCGCTTGCGACGCAACTCCAGCAATACGCTGCCTATATGGCACAGATGCGTCACGCATCTGTCCGTTTTTGCCCCATGGTGCGCCGCATTGTAAATGCGGAGCATCCATGGTGGCGGTGCCGTGACGCACAATAACTGGCGCATCCCTGCCGATATGCAGGGATGCGCCAGTTATTGTAAATCTGCCCCACAGTTTTTTAAGTTGTTTATGGATTATGTATTTTTGGGTGAGATGGTTGAGCAGACTAATTTGTATGCTGAACAGTTTTTGAGGGACAACAGTGACAAACTTCCGCCCCACTCTAGAGCTACTCGGTGGACTCCCACAAATTTGGAAGAGATGAAGAAGTTTTTGGGTTTGACTTTATTGATGGGTTTGATAAGGAAGCCGTCCATGGCTTCATATTGGTCTACCAGTCCCTTGATGGCAACGGCCATATTTCCTGCAGTTATGACTCGTGATCGGTATTTACTTTTGCTACGGATGCTGCATTTTGTTGATAATTCTTTGGCGTTGCCACGAGATCACCCTGAATGTGACCGTCTTTTTAAGATTCGGCCTGTTCTTGATCACTTTGTAGATCGATTTTCAGAGATCTATACTCCAGGGAAAGAAATATCTATTGATGAGACTTTGGTCTTGTTTAAGGGCCGTTTGGTTTTTAGGCAGTACATCCCTAGCAAGAGGGCACGCTATGGAATTAAGCTGTATATGTTGTCTGAGAGTAGGACAGGATATGTTTTTAATTTCCGTGTGTACACTGGTAGGGATTCCACTATTGACCCCCCTGGTTGTCCGTCCACTCTTGGAGTTTCTGAGAAAATTGTGTGGGATCTTGCTAGAGGACTGTTTAACAGAGGCCACCATTTGTACCTTGATAACTTCTACACTGCTGTGCAATTGTTTAAGGAATTGTTTAAAGTGGACACTTTTGCTTGTGGCACAATCCGCTCTAACCGTAAAGGTTATCCAAAAGAGCTTGTTTGCAAAAAACTTCAGAGGGGACAGTGCAGTTCCTTGCGTAGTGATGAACTACTAGCTGTGAAATTTGTGGATAGGAAGGATGTGTACATGCTGACTACCATCCATGATGACAGTACTTCACCTGTGGCTGTTTGGGGTCAGATTTCTGAAGTGCGCAAACCTGTGTGCATTTTAGACTACAATAAGCACCTGGGTGGTGATGATAGAGTAGATCAGAGGTTGGAACCTTACACTGCTATTCGTAAGGCTTACGTTTGGTATAAGAAGTTGGCCATCCATCTCTTTATTTTAGCAACTTTCAATGCTTTTGTTGTGTTCAAGGAGTGTTCTCCTGCATTCAAGTTGACCTTTGTTCAGTTTCAGCTATCTGTGATAGGCAGCCTTGTTGTTGTGGAACAGGCAAGTGTTCCTAGAGTTGGAGTGGCGGAGGATGTGGCTCGATTGAAAGATCGCCACTTTTCTGATTTCATTCCTCCCACATCCTCAAAAGACTTTCCCACTAGGAGATGTAGAGTCTGTTGGCGAAGAGGTACGCGGAAGGAGATTCGTATGTACTGCCCCAAGTGTCCTTCTAACCCTGGGCTGTGTGTCCCTGCTTGTTTTAGAGCGTACCACACGCAAAAGAATCTTTGTGAGCATCCATGAGTAGTAAAGTGAACTGCCTGGTCTGTATTCTTTAAAAAATTTGATTCTGTTTCAAGGTTGGCATTAGTGCAATGTATTTAGTTTCAGATTTTGTGTTAGTAGATTTGTATCTATTTGCAATTTGTTTGTGTTTTTAGTTTTGTCTAAAAAAAATCCTAAATGTGATGGCGGTGTGTGTAGGCTGGCGCTTGGCTGGTGGTGTGCGTGGACTGGCGCTTGGCTGGCGGTGTGCGTGGACTGGTGCTTGACTGGCGGTGTGCATGGACTGGTGCTTGGCTGGTGGTGTGTCTGGACTGGCGCTTGACTGGTGCTGTGTGTGGACTGGCGCCTGGCTGGTGGTGTGCGTGGACTGGCGCTTGGCTGGCAGTGTGCATGGACTGGAGCTTGGCCGGCAGTGTGCGTGGACTGGTGCTTGGCTGGCGGTGTGCATGGATTGGCGATTGGCTGGCAGTGTGCGTGGACTGGTGCTTGGCTGGTGGTGTGCATGGATTGGCGATTGGCTGGCGGTGTGCCTGGACTGGCGATTGGCTGGCGGTGTGCGTGGACTGGCACTTGGCTGGCGGTGTGCGTGGACTGGTGCTTAGCTGGTGGTGTGCGTGGATTGGCGCTTGGCTGGCGGTGTGTGAGTAGTGACTTGCTGCTGGTCACTACACACACTGACAAACATAGAAAAGTGGCTGGGTTAGTCATGCGCACAACCAATGATTATGTATGAAACACAGAAAAGAATTGCTCAAGGGAACAGAAAGGGAAACGGCCACCTGCGTCCCAATAATCCTCCGTTACCATAGGTAAACTGAGGATAAGCCTAGAGCAAGATATCGTTCCCGAGCACAAACGAATAAATGTTCAGATCAATAATATCAATGTCTCAGAAAAAAAGTTCAGTCCATATAATCAGGAAACAGTCTTCTTTATTCTCTTATTTCCTAAAGTCTCTCCTTGAGGTCATTGCATGACAATTCATAGTAACAGGTGAGCACAAATGTTGCAGCCAACACATGTTTCGTCATGGGTAAATGTCCCAACGACTTCCTCAGGGCAAATATAATATTAAGCAGGTAATACACCACACATTAGGTAGGGCCTATACTCGATTCCATATGGTTAGTGTCTGATAATCACTCGTATTCGTCCAGATTCAATGGTAAAGCATATATAACTGGTTTGAACTATTGGTTAACTGTTTCAAAACCGTCTCAGAGGTAAAAGGATTGTGTATCGCTAAACGGAGAGTGCTCCAGTCATTATCGTATGGGATTCGTGTAATCACCTCTGAGACGTTGTTGAAACAGTTAACCGATAGTTCAAACCAGTTATATATGCCTTACCGTTGAATCTGAACGAATACGAGCGATTATCAGACACTAACCATATGGAATCGAGTATAGGCCCTACCAAATGTGTGGTGTATTACCTGCTTAATATTATATTTGCCCTGAGGAAGTCGTTGGGCCATTTACCCAAGACGAAACACGTGTTGGCTGCAACATTTGTGCTCACCTGTTACTATGAATTGTCATGCAATGACCTCAAGGAGAGACTTTGGAAAATAAGTAAATAAAGAAGACTGTTTCCTGATTATATGGACTGAACTTTTTTTCTGAGACATTGATATTATTTATCTGAACATTTATTTGTTTGTGCTTGGGGACGATATCTTACTCTACACTACACACACTGCTAGCTGAGTGCCACTCCAAGCAATCCATCAGCTTGTGTGGTTGCTGTGTCAGGAATGTGGGCATGTGAAAGTGATGGGCCCTTGAATGGCGCTGTCTGCTGGTGTGAGTGTTGTAATGTGATGGGCCCGCGGCTGGCGGTGTGAATGGTTTTGTATGTGTCACACGTATGAAAGGTGTATGAATGGCCTGTAAAGAGGTTGGTGCCTTGTCGTGGCTTTACAGCTCACGAGCTGTGAGTCAATAGTTCAGTTTCTCGCCCTTTCAATTATTTACAGTGCATTTCATTTTTGGGAAATCACTTGCTAATACAATTGTATATACTGAACCATCACTCACCCTCGTGCCAAATCCAACCAGTATGTGTGTGTGCTTGAGGATTAGATGGCTATGCAGTAATATTTGTCTTTCTGAAGCAGGGTGTACCTTGTCCCTTTTTGTGAATGTTGTAATGTGTTGTTTTTGTGCCTGGTGGTGTGAATGGTCTTGTGTGTATCATGTATGAAAGGTGTGTGAATGGCCTGTAAAGCGGTTGGTGCCTTGCCGTGGCTTTACAGCTCACGAGCTGCGAGTCATTGGTTCGTTTTTTTTTGCATTTAATTATTGACAGTGCATTTCATTTTTGTGAAATCTCTTGTTAATAAAATTTTATAAACTGAACCATCACTCGCCCACGTGCCAAATCCAACCAGTATGTGTGTGTGTTTGAGGAATAGATGGCTGTGCAGTAATCTTTGTCTTTTTAATTTCTCTGCCAAGGTGTACATTCCATCTAAGAATAACCTACCAACTATAGGTATTGTCGGAAACCCATGGGAGTTTATGGTGATGTCTCTCTTGTGAATTCCAAAAAGTTATTTTATCCACAATGTCCTGCAAACCTCAAAATGTCTGTCCCATTTTCCTTGCAATATTGTGCAGAAATTCTCACACTGTAGAAACAAACAACTAATTATGTCAAAACTATCTGGTTTTGCAAGGGGGTCACCTGTGTTTTTGGCCCCGTGCGCGGCGGCCATTTAGGGAAACCTACCAAACCCACACATTTCTGAAAACTAGACACCCGGGGGCTTCCAGGGAGGTATGGATTGCGTGGATCCCCTAACGTTTCCTTACCCAGAATCCCCTGCAAACCTCACTTTTAGCTGAAAAAATCTAATTTGTCACACATTTTTGTGTGTGAAAGTTGTGGCATCACCGGGCTCACAAAAATTTCACACCACCCAGCGTTCCCCCGGGTCTCCCGGTAAAAATGGTGCCTCACTTGTGTGGGCGGCCTAAGTACCCGTGACAGGCAAGGGCCCAAAACGTAGTGAGGCGACATCAAAATTGCCTATCAAAAAATGTTTTAGGGCAGCACAGCAAGAAGGCCTGTGGCACTGCTCTATGGCAAAAACTCATAAATGAGGTCCGCAGCATTTAAACTGAACTTGACCCCTTTTAAAATATTTGTTTAATTCCAAAGGATGGTGTCGGTCAAAAATGTTTTATTTTCCTTATATAGATGTTTCAGCTTTTAGCTACATCATTGTTAGAATTGAATACACTTGCCATATTATAAGGTTAGAGATGTAGGTTAATAAATGGGAAAGTAGACCTAAATGGGAAAAAGATTAATATGAAACCTAGTAATGATAAAACATAGTTTAACAAATTTAGAGATTAATGTATGTGGACTATTGGATTTCTGTATGAAGATGGTAAGTAAATGAGTTACCATGATAGTATCAATCAATCAATCAATCAATAGTTCTTTATTCGGATGTTAAAAACACCATAAAAGCACATGTACACAATACAGAGTCTCGTTCATTCTTTTTTTTAAAAAGCAATTAAATCAATCAGAAAGAACATTTGATAAAGATAAAACAGAATAAAAAAAAAATCATATCACCTAACAGATACATCACTTCTAAACGGACGCAGTTTAAACCTGATCTTTAGTTAATCTTAGTCTCAGTGCTACTTTGATAAAGTTCAATATACAACACAGAGTCAGTGGGTCAGCTGCCCTTTGTAAAAACAATAATGCTGAATTCGCCTGAGTCAATTTAGCCCTTTTCAGTATATCAATTAAAAAACTTTGCCTGGGTGTGGAGTAATAAGAACAGAAAAATACAAAATGAAGGGTGTCCTGCGGAGACCGATTGTCGCAGCCGCAGGCACCCTTCTGCTCAATCGGTACCGTGTACCCTTGTGGGTCCGCCAATAAATAAGGTAAAAGATTGAGCCTAAAACGGGATATTAAAAATCTATCCTGTGCATTATACAATAAACAGAGATAGGGTTCCATTCCCAATGTGTTCTTGATCTGACTGTGCAAATTCACTGACCTCTTGGACCCTTCTTCCATCATTCTAGTTGAGTTCCTTTGGGCCACAAACAGACTTTTTACCATTAGTTTGTCCTGGGCTCTAATCACTGATGGATTGGTGAAAAGTTCTAAGTGACCCAGCTTCTCTAAGGTAACCATTACATATTTAAACCAGGGTATCTTCATACATTTCTCTCTTCCTAGACAGTCGCTCAATATTAGTCTACTTAACTTCGCTTCTGTGTTTAACCAAATATTGAGCCACGCCAGGATCGGTTTGAGCTTGACCGTGTCTTCGATATATGGTCTCCCTAGCTCTCTATGGGCGATGATCGCTGGGGTACTCTGCGGGATTTTAAGTAAGGACCGCAGTATTTTATTTTCCTCCCGCTGTAGTTGTGTGGTGTTAACAAAGCCCCAGACTTCAGCTCCATACAAAACTTTAGAACAACAGATGGAGTTATACAAATGCAATACTTGTTCTGGGGACCATCTACCTAGTCTGCGCCCATAGCTGGTCACTGCACCATTTGAAGATATCAGTTTCCCACATCTCTCTTCTACCAGGGATGTCAATTTTAATCTCTCATCAAACAATATCCCTAGGTAAGAGAAGAGTTGTACACTTTCCAGTGTATGAGACCCAATTCATTGTATAAATGTGGTCCAAGATTTTTTCCCTGCCCTCATCACGAATGATTTGCCCAAATTTACTGAGAGGTCTAGGGATCCCATGAACTTCACGAAGCCATCGATTAAAATCTGTAAGCTTTTCGGGGTACGGGCTAACAATACGGCGTCATCAGCGTATAGTAAAACTGGTATTTGGCGCGTTCCAATTCTCGGGCAGTCAGTGTTTAAAGCAATCAGGGTCTGCTCTAGCTTATTGATATAAAGGGAAAATAAAAAGGGCGCAAGAATGCATCCTTGTCTTACCCCGCTTGAGCACCCAAAAGCTTCAGTAAGGCCCCCTTCATTGTTAAAGCGTACCCTAGCTGTGGTGTCTCTGTGTAGCTCCCTAAGAATGGTGATCAATCCCTGATCGATACCAAGTTGGGTCATCATTAGCCACAATTTCTCCCTATTTACATGATCAAAGGCAGCCGCCAAATCCATGAATCCCAGATAAATGGATTTGTTACTTGTTATGGTATACTTGGCGACTAGCATGTATAAATTAAGACATTGATCACTAGTGGATCTCCCAGATCTAAATCCATATTGAATGTCCGAGACAATATCATTGTCCTCGGTCCATTCAATTAATCGATTGAGGATTACCCTTCCCAAGATCTTTGCGGAGACATCAATGAGAGAAATAGGCCAGTAGCACTGGGGGTTATCCCTATTACCCTTCTTAAAGATGGTAATAATGGTAGCAGTTGACCATGATCGCGGCAGACCAAACCTAACTGCTACATTTATTACCCTGGTCATTAACGGGGCCCACAACTCCACATTGCTGATAAACAAGTCAGGGGGGACCCCATCGGGGCCTGGAGCCTTATTTTTTGATAGGCCCTCGATTCCTATGGTGATTTCAGCTAGGGTGAACTCGACCATCTGGGTCTCTAATGTGGCATCCTCCACAATGACAGTGGTCGTCTTCTCGTGATTGTACAGACTCTTAAAGTGTGCGACCCACTGCTCCGGGAGGATGTTTGCACTGATTTCGGGTGTGTTGCTTTCATGAAAGCAGGGTTTGTTAATAATACTCCAAAATTTAGAAAGATCCCTAGATTCAGCCGCTTCCCTTAAATCAGCCCACACTTCTCCCTGTAAAACCAATTTTCTTCTTTTTATTGCAGCCTTGTATTTTGCTCTACACTCAGTAACCCTGTTGTTATTCCTGGGCCTTTGTTTTAAACAGCTTTTTAGCTCTCTGAGTGCGCGAGAGCAATCATTATCAAACCATTTCGGTCGAATTGGGGTTCTTTTTACAGATCGAGTGGTCAAAAGCTTATCCACCAGGCTGGTGATCTTCCCGAATGCACACAATAATTGAGGACCCTCAATTGCTAAATCAAGACAATTGGTTGTTTCCCTTGGTCAATCAGATCTCTATAGAATGCTACACCCTCAATCTTGGCCCACTTGAGCCGCCTTCCTTGGTCTGTTGCCCTCTCATGAACTCCGACCACTGTGCCTATCTTGGCTACCGCATGATACTGTAATTTCATTATTAGGGGATTGTGGTCACTGAATGGATTCCACTCTATTCCAACCGCTATGACCATGCGCTTAAGGGATCTAGACACCAAAAAATAGTCAATAATTGACGAGCACCCTCTACCTTTAAAGGTAGGGGGAAGGGAGCCATCACTTCCCATAGCCATCATATCCATGGTATGCTCCATGTTGTGGCTAATCAGGAGTTTGCTCAATTCTCTACCTGCTGTTGTGTGGGCAAAATGAGGCCCCTTAACCGAGGGGCAGCACAACCAGTCTGAATTTATGGGAACCAGGAAGGAGCATAAGTGGGTATTTAGGTCACCCATAATTATATAATGTGGATACATTACTCCATTTGCTTGTGAGTAATCCTTGCTCAATAAGGTATCCAATATTCCCACAATATCCTCTTCCTCGTTTGTTTCACCCGGGTTATATATGTTAAGTAGTATCAGGCCAAGACCCTGCCCCTCAAACCTTACGGCCTGTATATTGCGAGATGGGCTTAATATATTTGTCCACTTGCCTTTTATCCTTAAATCCACGTATAAGGATAAACCCCCAATGGCTCTGCCAGATCTTGATTTTAAGGCTGGGGTAAAAAAACATTTAAAACCCTGTATATGGTAAGGGCTATTTTCGGTTACCCAGGTTTCCTGGAAGCCTATTATCTTGAATTCGGTGATATATTCTCTCCACTCCTGGATATGAAATTTGCTTGCCAAGCCAGCCGTGTTCCAGGAAATAACATTTAAACCACCCTCTGGCTTCCATGCCTGGTCCATTTGTTGGGGAGTAACTTGTAACCTGTCAAAATCACCTGTCACCCTTAACTCCTCGCTTATACCCTCCTGACCCTGGGGTGTCCCACCTTCATCTAGCTCCCTTGCCACTTTGTTAATTCCCAGCAAGTCACCACTGGTAGCAATTAACTGATCGGCTGGGTCAGCCTCTCTTCTTTCTTGGGGCAATACCAGCGGATCTGAGTGGATCATTTGGGAGTTACCTTCTGTGGGTGCGACCTGTGCAATGATCAGTTCGTCCACCCTATCTCCCAGCTTATTGGCCTTACCCTCCTTACATCTGTATAACATTGTCGACTCGGAGTAGGTTAGTCAGTCATTAGCTTCTAGTGACATAAGGGGGGCATACCTGTTTTCCCACCTGACCTGGTCAGCTTCCCACAGCCTCAGCCTTTCTCCCTGACAATCCCGAGGTTCCTGGGGGTTTGAACGAGTTAACTCCCCTTGGCCACCCTCATGTTGACTTCCTATGTGTTGGACATTTAGGCGGGGATAGAAGTAGTCTAAGGGTAATGGTTTTATGATTCTACTGGTAACCCCTATATCCTCTCTGAGTATGTGTTTGACTACACTACTATCCCTAAAATTGATAATTATACAGTTTCCTGGAATATCTTTATTCCTATTTCCGAGCCAGTTCACCCTTCTCACTAGAAGAATCTCTCCATCTTTACCGTGTGGCAGGGGTTTATGGCAGCCCAACCAGTGGATAACCTTATTTTTTAATTCCTGATGGGACTCCTTCTGGTCGACTTTAAGTTCTGGTGCCCCAGCCAGGATAACAACTAGTGGGCATGCTTCTGGCGGTAGATTTAACGTTGGGAGGGAAACTGTGTCAGCTGACCTTAATATGCTCGTTGATTGTTGATTGATCTGATTCATGTGAGCTGTGCTTCGAGGGTTTGGGTGGTTCCTGGATGACACATTGGAAACTTGCCCTGGCACTTCCTCTTGTTGAACCTTCCCCTTAGAATTTGTGGGCTTGGTCTGCGGCAATGTGTGAGTCTCACGTGCTAGAATCTGCGTGACTCGGGCTTGGTTCACCTCTGAGTTATTGAATTGTCCCTCATTCGCAGGGACACAACTGATGCCACTTGCGCTAGGGGTAGAGACTGTTTCTGGAGCTGACCTAAATACCCTTTCCCTGCTTTTTATTTCATTAATTATCTTGTCCAGTCTACTGGTAAGTGGTCTAATCTGATTAACTATAAAAGTTTCTAATTGAGATTGGAAGTCTGCCATTATTTGAGATAACCATAGTGGTGGGATTGAGTATTGTTTAGGCTCATCATCCCTCCCTGGCCCTGTGTTGGTTATCGTTTTTTGGGGGGCATTGCGACTTTTTGATTTGATGGGCCTACCTTTCGCTGGGCCGGCTTTACGTTTCCTACCTGTCTCTGGTGGTAAACTCCTGATATGGGCCCCACTATCCCTCTCCACAGACCGCTGAGCACAAGGGAGATCCGAAGCGTTCATTTCTGGAGGTGGGGGAGGGGAAGAATCCAGATTATCACTCACTGTTATTTGGGCCGAGGTTGGTGTGTTTATTAGTGGTGTAAGGGATAAGCGTCTCTCCGTGCGTTCAATTTCGCTAGAAACCGCCCCTATGGCTTTTTGCAGCATTCGGTCAATTGCCGTTGGATGAATCTGCTTTGGCAATAGACCCTCTACCGTGGGGGGTGATCTGGCTGGGTAGGTTGCCTCAACCTAGATTTGGTAGAGCGTGTTCTAACTGTACCTGCCATACCTCTGCTATCCTTTGGTGAAACTGCCAGGTGACCAAATCAACTTGACACCCACAACTTACTTCACCCTACCCCTTGCCTACACCAACCATTAAAACCTTCTATGCCCCAAGGAGTCACCAGCTCCTTTACTTAATATCGTTAACCCCTTCAAGAAAATCCCACAGTACTAGAAAGGACAAATGAGGCCTCAGGGGCTTAACGCGTCCGTAATGTCAATCCAGCCACCTTGCCTCTGGAGTACACTGCCACCGCGTTGACCCCAGTAAACAGAAAACAGTGTTAAATCTCCGATCAGGGGTAATTCCAACTGAGACTGTTCTGCCGCCACAGTACTTACAGTTCTCAGCTTACACGCTGCGCGATGATCGTGCTTTGATTGTCAGTCTTCCTCGTCACAAGAACGATGTGAGGGGGGTGGCCCAGCCCTGCCTCTTCCTGGCGATGACGGGCAAGGACGGGCCCGCCCTTGGCCCGGGCTTTGCCCGGGCGCTGCCCGCGCGCGTCCCGCGCTGCGGGAGACGTGCAGCGAAGATGTAGGCAGGTGACGCCTGCCACTGACGTCACCTGCTGCGCCGCTCCGGGGGACCTGGGAGATGAAGTATTGCGCCAAGCCGTTGCCCTCACGGCGGACCTGGAGGTCTAATTACAGGTAAGTTCCCCTTGCTGGTAGCTGCCGTTGCCCTCACGGCGTCGGGAGGAATGTCAGGCTCGCGCCCCCTTGATCTGTGTCCCGCGCTGCGGGAGGCGTGCAGCGAAGATGTAGGCAGGTGACACCTGCCACTGACGTCACCTGCTGCGCCGCTCCGGGGGACCTGGGAGATGAAGTATTGCGCCAAGCCGTTGCCCTCACGGCGGACCTGGAGGTCTAATTACAGGTAAGTTCCCCTTGCTGGTAGCTGCCGTTGCCCTCACGGCGTCGGGAGGAATGTCAGGCTCGCGCCCCCTTGATCTGCGTCCCGCGCTGCGGGAGGCGTGCAGCGAAGATGCAGGCAGGTGACGCCTGCCACTGACGTCACCTGCTGCGCCGCTCCGGGGGACCTGGGAGATGAAGTATTGCGCCAAGCCGTTGCCCTCATGGCAGACCTGGAGGTCTAATTACAGGTAAGTTCCCCTTGCTGGTAGCTGCCGTTGCCCTCACGGCGTCGGGAGGAATGTCAGGCTCGCGCCCCCTTGATCTGCGTCCCGCGCTGCGGGAGGCGTGCAGCGAAGATGTAGGCAGGTGACGCCTGCCACTGACGTCACCTGCTGCGCCGCTCCGGGGGACCTGGGAGATGAAGTATTGCGCCAAGCCGTTGCCCTCACGGCGGACCTGGAGGTCTAATTACAGGTAAGTTCCCCTTGCTGGTAGCTGCCGTTGCCCTCAAAGCGTCGGGAGGAATGTCAGGCTCGCGCCCCCTTGATCTGCGTCCCGTGCTGCGGGAGGCGTGCAGCGAAGATGTAGGCAGGTGACGCCTGCCACTGACGTCACCTGCTGCGCCGCTCCGGGGGACCTGGGAGATGAAGTATTGCGCCAAGCCGTTGCCCTCACGGCGGACCTGGAGGTCTAATTACAGGTAAGTTCCCCTTGCTGGTAGCTGCCGTTGCCCTCACGGCGTCGGGAGGAATTTCAGGCTCGCGCCCCCTTGATCTGCGTCCCGCGCTGCGGGAGGCGTGCAGCGAAGATGTAGGCAGGTGACGCCTGCCACTGACGTCACCTGCTGCGCCGCTCCGGGGGACCTGGGAGATGAAGTATTGCGCCAAGCCGTTGCCCTCACGGCGGACCTGGAGGTCTAATTACAGGTAAGTTCCCCTTGCTGGTAGCTGCCGTTGCCCTCACGGCGTCGGGAGGAATGTCAGGCTCGCGCCCCCTTGATCTGCGTCCCGCGCTGCGGGAGGCGTGCAGCGAAGATGTAGGCAGGTGACGCCTGCCACTGACGTCACCTGCTGCGCCGCTCCGGGGGACCTGGGAGATGAAGTATTGCGCCAAGCCGTTGCCCTCACGGCGGACCTGGAGGTCTAATTACAGATAAGTTCCCCTTGCTGGTAGCTGCCGTTGCCCTCACGGCGTCGGGAGGAATGTCAGGCTCGCGCCGCCTTGATCTGCGTCCCGCGCTGCGGGAGGCGTGCAGCGAAGATGTAGGCAGGTGACGCCTGCCACTGACGTCACCTGCTGCGCCGCTCCGGGGGACCTGGGAGATGAAGTATTGCGCCAAGCCGTTGCCCTCACGGCAGACCTGGAGGTCTAATTACAGGTAAGTTCCCCTTGCTGGTAGCTGCCGTTGCCCTCACGGCGTCGGGAGGAATATCAGGCTCGCGCCCCCTTGATCTGCGTCCCGCGCTGCGGGAGGCGTGCAGCGAAGATGTAGGCAGGTGACGCCTGCCACTGACGTCACCTGCTGCGCCGCTCCGGGGGACCTGGGAGATGAAGTATTGCGCCAAGCCGTTGCCCTCACGGCGGACCTGGAGGTCTAATTACAGGTAAGTTCCCCTTGCTGGTAGCTGCCGTTGCCCTCACGGCGTCGGGAGGAATGTCAGGCTCGCGCCCCCTTGATCTGCGTCTTTTGATAGTATCAAAAGCTGATTGAACAAGAGGAGAAGAAGAAACATGAAGAATACAATATTATTTTCGTCTATTTATAAAAGTGCATGTTCCTAGTGTGTCGTGTAGTTTCCACTAATCAGTAGGGACTTCGCTTTGTGGACGACATAAACCTTGGGATGATGTCAGACTGATTCCGTGCACCCCCACAGGGTATGTTGCCCCTTGGACCACCTCGCTCACAGTGCCACCATAAGCCCCCCTAAAACATAGACAGGCAGCGAACAGTTTTGGCAAACACTGAACATGACAACCCTGTTCCATCAGGAACCATGGTGACGGACCTAGAACCGTTTGCTCAGACCTTGTGCTCTCGTTACACAAATAAGGACCTTTTCAATATTTATTGAACCAAATCGATTCTTGTATAGAATATAAGTGCTGGAATGATCAATAGACAGAAGCAGATGTAAGTTATAATAAGCATCAGGACAGTGAACATAACAAAGAGTTCCACCTTTGTGCTGAAACAACGTATATATGCAAGTATGTAAAATAATATAACGATCTGGTGTACTCCTATTATGCAGACCCTAACCTAGGCGTCTAGGGTGTATGTGTATGTTCTGCAAAGAAACCCCCTACTGGATGATCCAAGCCCATTACCTAGTGGGTAAGAATGTAGGTCTCCTTCTTGGTCACAAACCAGACACCCCTCACAGAGATGTCAGTCAGCTACTGAGCAAAAGCTTCAGCATGTAGGGACCTCTCAAAGTCAGCAGAAGCGCCTCCTCTGATTGTACCCGGAAACAGATGTTTATTTATGGATAAAGGCATCCTTGCCTTGGAGAGAGATTGTGATCAGCCTATTATTGTTTATATTTTTCAGATTGCTGTGTTGCCATATGAACGTAAATAACAAACACATTTGCACAACGCAAGTGTCACAAATGGAAATATGTGTCAGAAGTTGATGTGGAAAGTGAAGGCAACTTTAGGAAGGAGCAGTGTGTATGTAAAAATGGCAACATTTACTACTAGGCCCGACTGCGACACATGACAAGAGTAGGCTATCACTTGCCACACTTCTCTTTACCCCATTGCCATTGCTGATCCCTGCTGCTATTGCTGCTGATCCATTTATCTGTATCCTCATTCCAGGCTGCTTTGAGACTCTACTGAGTGTCTTGAAACTCACTTTATGGGAAGTTCTGCTTTGATTGATCCTTGTTTTATTGAACTGATTATAAGCTTTATGCTTGAACTCTCACTCTCTCAGACAAAAACTCTTTATGGGTTCTCCCAGAACACCTATTTCTCCCCATTCTTGGAATAGGGGTTCTTTCCTTAATGGAACATGCTAAATGCATTCTATTACAATTTATTGATTGACTAATATTGACTTTTGATTTCTGTTCATATTGATTATTAGGTTTAATAGGAATTAAACTTGGAACCTAATGAAGATGACTTACTAGGATTTTGAATAATAAAACCCTTTAACTCATACCAAACTCTCATTAATGACTGAAAATATATTAGAATGTGTGATTATAATTTATGTGATGTACAGCTCTTGATCTTCTCTAAAACAAACAGCAAAGGTCCACCGACATAGTGACAGCGGAAATTAGCCCGGATGATGGTAAACTGAGATTTTAATTTAAACCGATTCCTGTGCTCCTGCAGACTTTAAATTTGTTTTGGGTTGTCATCTTTGAAGAAGCAGATTATTTGTTATTTGGATCTCAAAGAAAGGTTTCCAACAGATTGCAGCCGAAGTATAATGGAGTTTGTGGAAGGGCATGACCATGCTTGGTATAGTACAGCTGTAATTTTGATTTACGAGGCCTGCGCTGTTAGTGTAGTCCTGAGACTCTCAACACAATGTCCAAGCTGGATCTTGATACAGATGTGTTTGGACACTAACAAACTGAGTTGTAGACCCCGCTAACCCTATGACTACGTCTGTGAATGAAACATATCTTGTCTGAG
This sequence comes from Triturus cristatus, assembly GCF_964204655.1. Classification (NCBI taxonomy): domain Eukaryota; kingdom Metazoa; phylum Chordata; class Amphibia; order Caudata; family Salamandridae; genus Triturus; species Triturus cristatus. Next base: position 1,002,153,364 of record NC_140590.1, read on the forward strand.
ACTACCGGATCATTGTGGATGGGAGAAGCTGAAAATGAGACTGATTCCAGATGTTGCTGCAGAGGGCTAAAGATTATTACATTGTATGGCAACATAATTCACTTACATATTCATGAAGATGAATTGTCAGAGGAATGCCTAAGTTGAACAGTGGCAGCTCCCCCTTTTCCAGCTTCACCTCTGCTGCTCTGTTGCTCGCTTCCAGTGGACAGCTTTTGAGTTCTCTCTGTGTATCGCCACCCGTATTCTTTGCCTGCTTTTTACGATTTTACTGTTTCCTATTACATTGCATCCCATTATCAATTTTATCTGTGTTAACTCATGTTGTTTGACTTTACGGTGAGTCTGCTGTTTTTTGCTGCTCCCCCGCCGCCGCTCGTTTCCCCCGCTGTTTTCGCTGCTCCTTCCCTCCCACCTGACAGCACCCCTCCCAGAACCTACTTAATGGAGGCCACATCACGGCCGTGCCACCTGCGCACCAAAGGCTAGCCTGCCTGTGCCTGTCCATGCCCAGAAACAGGAACCCTGGCTCTTCTGCCCAGAGCAGATACACCACCACAGACCTCCGAGTCCTGATCCCAGGCACATCGACAACTGCTGACCCACATCTCCACTCACCACCACAGGACCAGCAACACCAAAGCAACCACCAATGATAGAGACACCGCAAACACAACTGCATCCACCACGCCGACCGCCACGGCACAACTCCAGTGCATTTTACTCAATGCACGATCATTCAGCAAACATGCCATGGAGATCTGGAACACGATCTCATCCCTCACCCTGGATGTCATCTTCCTCACAAAGGCCTGGCTGAACCCCACGTCTGCGCTGGACATCACTATAGCCACCCCCAAAGGCTACAAGATAACACAATGGCACTGAACTAACAAACATGGAGGTGGAATTTCCATCATCTACAAAGACACCATCCACTGCATGAACTTCCCAGAGGCCTCAACCCTGATAATGGAGCATCTTAACTTCCAACTACACACAGATGGGAAAAGCACCATCAGACTACCAAGACCACGCATCGCTTTTGGAACGCTATCGCTGACCTCATTGGCCCGATCGGTACAACTCCGTGCACTACATCTTCCTAGGGGATCTTAACTTCCACCTCGATGAACCCAGCAACAGAGCATCTTCGAGGAGGTGGTGATTAACGCTGTTGAGAGAAGCCATGTAATCCCAATTGGAATCTAAGACGTGACATGAACTTATACTAAGCCCTGATGAAGACCTGGTCCGAATGACCACATAAGGGCAAAAAACATGTTGGCCTTTTCAAAGTTCCTTTGTTTTACCATGCAATGAATATTGGACAAATAAGCAGATATATAATCATAACCAGGACCTAGTGAGCATCTCTTCATCAAGAATGAACTAAGAAATGGTAAAGGAGCTACTCGCTTACTCCCTAGCAACACAACCGACCTCCTGGAAAGCATGAGCAACATCGGCCTCAAACAACTTGTCACCGACCCTACCCACATCGCAGGACACACGCTAGACCAGTTTTCTCATCCGCAACAGAGTCAATTACAACCAAGTCTCACAGCTCACCTGGACCCACCACTTCAGCGTCCACTTCAACCTCTCAGGGCCTACCAACATTGGCACCATGTCTCCCCGGGCTCTATGCACAGAAATTGGATAACGATATCATAAGACTAGTGAATCAATTCCCACCCCCGGGACACAATATCCAACCCAGAAGAGGCTACATAGAATTTTTCCCAGTGGATCACAGGATCCGCTGACACAATCGCCTTCGCCAAGGCAGCCAAATTGAAAAGGCCTGCCAGAAGAGTCAGCTGGCTCACTGCAGAGCAGAAATCCACCAAATGCAACTGCATGCAACTAGAAAGGAAGTGGCGCACCAACAAAGAGACAGGAGACCATACCACCTTCGAAATAGCACTCAACCAGGACTACCACCTCCTGAAAGAAGAACACTCTGGCAGACTGCATAGAAGCCAGCACAAACCACAGCAAGGAGCTCTTCATCATCGTGAAGGAGTTCTATAACCCAACAGCCTTTGAAAACGACATCACCTCCTCCCAAGAACTGTGTGTCAACCTGTCAGACTTCTACTACGAAAACTTCAAACCCCAACCCCCACGCTGCTAACAGCATCAGCCTGCTTACACCAATGAACACAAAAAACAAACACCTGCTCACCCTTTGGAGCACTCTCACAGCTCAAACCACAATCACCTTCATGTACTCAATGGACATGTGAGCTCCCATGGATCCCTGTCCCTACCACTTCTTCAACTTCGGGAGCGAGACAATTGGCGATGAGCTCAATAAAGTCCTGAACAACTCCATCACCTCCGCCTCCTTCCCTGATGTTGCAATGTAAATGATGTTATCGAAGTGGTAGATCCAAGTTGATGTTTATTAGTTGATTTCAGGATGATAGTTACAAAGTAGATGAGTTAGATCAGGTAGATATATGGTCCCACCAGGAACTGCATCTCTGCTGCTCAGCCCACTCTCTCCAACTGTCATACCTCCCAGTCAGCCAGACACACCAACATTCCATACAATCATCATGCATTCCATCATTCCATTCACATACCCATGCATACTGGCTAAGCAGCAAGAAATGTAGATACAACACATCCTCTTCCTTTACGAAATCAAAAACAAAACTAATATAAACAAGCCTAAATGAGAGTAGCCCCAATATGCAGAAAGCTCGTTAAAACATTACATTCAAAATATACATCATAATTGAAGAAATGATGTATAATGACAAAAGATAGTGAGAATGCGAAGTGAGTGAAGATATATATAGAAAAGAATTAAAGATAGTGAGAATGCGAAGTGAGTGAAGATATATATAGAAAAGAATTGAGTGCAAAAGAGAATATAACAATTTTACACAGCACCCATCCCCTTTCCTTGGAAAAAAATAACCTCAAGAAGAATACAGAAAATTAGAAAAGGTAAGAATGGAAAAATATGACACGAAGAATTGAGGAAAAGAAAGAAATTCACATGGAAAGAAAAATTTCACCCTGAAAATGAGAATATGACAAAACCACCATATTAAATTAAATAAAATAATACATGTCCATTAAGCACTCAAAATTTTGACAATTCGACCATTCAATAATAAATTGCCATTATGCATTCAACACTTCAATATTTCAACAATTTCAATTATAATTTAAGTATCGGGAACACTGCCCATTGCGCATCAAAACTTCAAATAAAGGGAACACTGCCCATTGCGCATCAAAACTTCAAATATAGGGAACACTGCCCATTGCGCATCAAAACTTCAAATATAGGGAACACTGCCCATTGCGCATCAAAACTTCAAATATAGGGAACACTGCCCATTGCGGATCAAACCTTCAAATATAGGGAACACTGCCCATTGCGCATCAAACCTTCAAATATAGGGAACACTGCCCATTGCGCATCAAACTTCAAATATAGGGAACACTGCCCATTGCGGATCAAACCTTCAAATATAGGGAACACTGCCCATTGCGCATCAAACCTTCAAATATAGGGAACACTGCCCATTGCGCATCAAACTTCAAATATAGGGAACACTGCCCATTGCGCATCAAAATTTCAAATATAGGGAACACTGCCCATTGCGCATCAAATAATCTCTATAAATAAATAAAATTGAGCACCCCAACATAAGTTGAGCACATAAGTGGCTCAATCCAATAAAAGTAAGTTAACCCAGCACATCACTGAACTCCAAAAACTGACTAAGATGCAATAACCGCCAATGAATGACAATACCATAAATCTGTTACATGTGAAAAGACGTAAAGATAGCATAAATGTAAATTATGTCATCAACAATGCAATAAGCAAATTAGTCGATACAAATAGCAAAGCAGATTACAAAGTTTTCAAAATAAGAAATTAAAACAACAAAAGTAGTCACCGTAGTCCGAACGTTGAAATGCCACAGTCACAGTCATCATAGATTAGCAAGTACAGGTGAGTCATGTTGTCCCCTCTCACCAATGAAATCGAATGACTGTAGGTCCCAGACGATATCCTCAGAAACATCCGTCTTGTACTTCCATGCCTTTGTTGAGACAAGTCACGTGCAAGTTGAAGTACTTCTTTCACCTGCATAATTTGCTGCGGTGCAATGAAGAGACAATGACGGGAGCACATTTTGCTTGGCAACGTCGGTGCAGTGACAGTAAATGACCAGATGCCCCAAAATGGCAGCACGTACGTGACGTCTAGACGGGTGGCTCACGGCACACTTCAGCAGCTCTCCACAAAGCAAACAGGAGGCTGCGCGAGTTGATGAGAGGACTCACGAGTTGATGAGAGGACTCGCGCTGGCAGAAAGATCGAAGGCACGAGCAGAATATGTTGGTGAGTGACAGTTTGTTCTTACTTCCTTTTAAACTCTTAGGAACGGTAATTAATAAGTTTCATATTCACCAACACTCACAGGCACCCTATCAAAGGTGTGAGCTGTCAAAATGCCTAACAAGGGAAATAAGCACTCAGTGATTCCCGTGGCATGAATGAAATTAATGTACACTCAACAATCTGTGCTGACGATCGTAGCAGTGCACTTAACTGCTAGATTTATGACTGTCAAAGACTGCCAAAGTATCCAGATAGTATTCATTTAGTTTGGCAAAGTTCAAGGGTCCCGGTTCCTCTCAAGTGGGTTGCAAACAGTAGAATCCTAAAAAGTTCACAGCAGGCAGCGCTTTCCAAACAAAACAAGTGATCTCAATATCAGTCACAAAAAGGTTGGCACCAGGCAAATTAATTTCTTCGAGTAGGCTACGCAGATTTCAGACTTCGACATACTTTTGAAGGTTCAAATTAATCAAGTCACATAACATCTAATGCCCAAAATATAACTTACTTATGTAGGCTGTCTTTCTTGTATGTTGCTCGTAGCTTACTGTTGTTAATGCTGTGTCTTTCCAGCATATGTCAAATAATTATTTCAACTGTTGAGATGATTTTCCTTAAGGAGTGTGAAGCACCCAAAATAGGCTGTCCGGTTGATGGAGGACACTGGTGGGACAAAATTGGGTGTTCTTCTCCTCTTTTTCAAGTGTAATTTCCTTCAAATTTCTTTACAATTAGTCTTTTGCTTGTAAATTCAAAATCTTTACTTCAGGTATGCAGGAAACAGTACACGCAGGTTTTTTTTTATCCAGATCGTCGCCAATGTTGCAATGTAAATGATGTTATCGAAGTGGTAGATCCAAGTTGATGTTTATTAGTTGATTTCAGGATGATAGTTACAAAGTAGATGAGTTAGATCAGGTAGATATATGGTCCCACCAGGAACTGCATCTCTGCTGCTCAGCCCACTCTCTCCAACTGTCATACCTCCCAGTCAGCCAGACACACCAACATTCCATACAATCATCATGCATTCCATCATTCCATTCACATACCCATGCATACTGGTTAAGCAGCAAGAAATGTAGATACAACACCTGAGTAATGGAATCACGCTGAAGTGAGACCCCCCTGAAGAAACCATCGGCCAACACAGCAGAACCGAAGAACTACCGACCCATCTCTCTGCTCCCACTGAAGGCCCTCGAGAAGGCAATCAACCAGCAACTCACCGAACACCTGGAATATAACAACCTCCTGAACCCATCTCAATCCGGATTCCGAGCCAACCACGGCACAAAGACATCCCTGATCGCAGCCACCGACGACATCAGGGCCCTCCTTGACTGCAGCAAAAGGGCAGCCCTCATTCATTCTGAACCTGTCAGCTGCCTTAAACACTGTCTCCTATCACATCTTGATCAACAGACTCCACCACATCAGAATGCAGGGAGACACCCTCAAATGAATTGTCTCATAACTCACTGGAAGAAACCAGAGAATATGTCTCCCACAGTTTACCTCGGAACACAAGAAGATCATTTGTGGCATCATCCAAGCTCGTCCCTCAGCCCCACCCTCTTCAACACGTACATGACTGCCCTGGCCAACCCTGTCAGATCGCACGGACCTAACATGATCTCTTACGCAGACAACACTCAGCTCATCCTCTCGCTGTCAGAAGGCCCCTCCACCACCAGAGCCAACTTACACAAATGCATAAAAAAGTAGCTGACTGGATGAAGGACAACTGTCTCAAGCTCAACACGGACAAGACAGAAGTCCTCATCATCTGAAACAACACCTCTCCATGGAACGATGCATGGGGGAGCTGAGAAACTCGGCCAATCCCCTTTCTTGACAGCCCACGCCTGCAACACCTTCATCATCTTGGACAACAAGCTATCTATGACTAAACAGGTAAATGCAGTTTAATTTGCCTGCTTCCACACCCTACGTATTCTCTACAAGATCTTCAGTTGGCACCCAGTCCTCACCAGAAGGACTGTCATGCAGGCCCTGGTCACCAGCAGACTGGCTTACGGGCACACACTTTACAAAGGAGTCCCTGCACACCTCCTGTAGAGACTACAGACAATACAATAATCAAAGGCAACACTCATACTTGACCTCCCCAGACGTACCCACATCACACCCCACCTCAAGAAGCTACACTGAGTCCCGATCCAGAGGACATGCCAGTGCAAGATGTTGTCCAACGCATACAAAACCCTGCACAGCAAAGGACTAGCATACATCAACAAATGCATGACCTTCCACCAACCGACCCGACACCTACGATCTGCCTCCCTTTTCCTCGCAGACACCCCCCAGGATTCGCTGAGGCAACTGCAGAGGACACTCCTTCTCACACCTGGCGGCTAAAGCTTGGAACAACCTTTCCCTGCACCTCAGGACCACCCACTCACTCTGGTAATTCAGGAAAGTACTCAAGACCTGGTTGTTCGAATGAACAGATCACCATGCAGCATTTAGCAGCCCCAGCTCGAGACCCTCACGGGTGATTTCCCATGCTTTTTAGATCCATGATTGATTGATTGAACAAAGCACACAGAGTACTACCCTAGCTTATATTTCGGAGATAGGCAGGGGCTGCTTTCAATCAGGAGAGACACTTAGACAGCTTTGAGGGAAACAATGTTACCAGGCTACCAGGTTACCAGGGGTTTGCTGCTAGGGATAAGGCCTGTGTCCCTTTTAAGAAAAAGGACTGCATAAATAAAGAGGGGAGTTATGGCTAGATGGAGCACCCTATTTTTTGATATGGGTTTGGTTTAAGCACCTAGGCAGTGCTTCCCAAACTTTTTAGAAACCGCGACCCAATTTTCAGAACGACTAACTGTCATGACCCACCTAGCTTTAATGGTCATGAGGCAGGCAATTTTTAATGCAACTAAAGTATCATTTGGTAGTGCACTCTCATTTACATACAGCCAATTTTCCATTGAGATGGCCATTAGATTTAGACAGACAGAGTTTTATTCATTAAACGATATTGCACACAAATGATAATGTGTGAAAATCGGGTTTCAGCAAATATTTATCATTTGTGCATCACCAAGTAAACTGTCTTGATTTGCTTTGATTCTATTAAAATCTTTGCTTCCACAATACTTTAGAATTACAAAAAGATTTGCTTCATTTTTCCTTTCCTAACTGCTGAATGAGTACATTTGTGCTTTTTTTTCATACTCCCTGTACCCCAGCAAGAGTGTCACATCATTCACTTTACTTTTCTTTCACTTATTGCATGGACTTTTGGGACAAACTAAAAATCAGCTGGGGGCCAAACAGTGGATTGTAACCCATAGTTTGAGAAACGCTGTCCTAGTGTATAGCTATCTGGGTTCCTCAGGCTGACAGTAGGTCTGCTTGCATGGCATAATACACGTGTGACGCTGTGGGATGGAAGTGTCAAGTGTGCAGTAGATTTATCATTTAACATTTCTTATCCCCCTGTGACAACTACAAGCACTGAGAAGGAAGCAGCGGATCCCATGCAGTGGTTAGCTAATTGGGGATGGTGTATATTTTGGAAGACACCATCTGAGGATATGAGAATTTCCATAGTAACCCCCAGTGCATGACCTGCAGACTAAGTTGGACATATTTCAGAGCAGATAAAGGCAGGGCTTGACACTGAATGCTGAGCATATAGGGAAAGCCTAGTCAGACAACAACCCTCTGCTTTATGTTGTAAGATTAAGGTAAACGTAAATCAAAAAAGGGGGAGGGAGAGGCCAGGATACAGAGGACTCAGCCTCCTGTGCTTAATGTAACAACCAAGAGTCCCTCTGCGCTGTTTGGACTATCTTTCCAACCTTCTTCATAGTTTGAAACAGAAAGTTTTCTTAAAATAACCCTTACCCACCAAGATTTCCCATGGTGACATGCTTCATCATAGGGTTCTTCCCGTCCCGTGACTTTGAGATATACACACATAAAAGCGTGTCTCTCATTGACCCCTTTTTAATGATACCAGCAAGAGGATTGAATAAAATATTTGTTCCTTAACTATTTATTTTTTAACCCTAGATTAGACCCTCCTACCCTTATACCACCCATCTCTTTATAGCATTTGACTAAAAGTGCTCCCATGTCTTCGTTGGTCGCAGCACGCCCGTCCTGCAGCGGGAAATAGTTGAAAATGAAGACTCTCTTAGGGATATAGGAATAAGAACCGGAAGGTTTGAAAGTGATGGTTAGAGGGGCATATATAGCAGTGTCAATAGGATTCAGGGACATATTACAGAACACCTTCAGTACCCTGAATAAGAACATAGGAGTACTGGAAAATCTGTTGTGGAGCCCGACATAGTCATTGAACTGATGAAAGAAGAGGTCCATATTGGTTCCACGTTTTAAAAAAAGTCGAACTGGAGGCAAAACAGTTGCCTTTCTGGCCTCTAAACACTGGAACTCCCTGCCAGAGGTTCTTCGGAAATGCTCTAACTTGATGCGTTTCAGAAAACTCCTCAAGACGGAATTATTTAAGATTTGAGCTTTGTAAAGCCTTGTCAGCCTGCTTTGTTTTCTATGCTAGCGCAGAGATACCTGCATGGGGGTGATTCCTGCGCTTTATAAATTCCATACATACATACATACATATGTAACTTTTGGTGAGAGATGGAGAAGTCCAGGTTATCCAACCTGTAGAGCCAGCCAAACTTCAAAGGGTGAGTGGGACTGCTAGCAAGATTGGTTAGGACTTTCTTTAATAGATATTTGCACAATATATTAGTAGCTTAAATGCTCAGGTGGTAATCCCTGACAACCCTTTTTAGCAGAATTCCTCGTTAGAGTCAGGCTCGTGAACCGGTCCCCAGGAGAAAGCATGTTCGTTGAGACTCCAATCATATCCGTACCTTGTCCAGTACAATTCTACGACACATATGAGACACAGTTAGTTTGTTCGACCAGTCCGAAAAGATATGGGGTCAGATGTATCAAATAGTTTTGCCCATTCTGTGTCTATGGGGATATGTGTTGGTACATATGGCCCATGAATTTTAGTCCAAGATCCATGGGTTATTTGTCACTTCAGCACACGGTTTCCATGACACAAGTACATGCTAGCCAAGGGGCCTCCTCCCCTTTGATAGTGGAGTAGGGCACCAAGTAGGGATGCCTCTTCTCGTCCCTGTTGTTTGCCCTGCAGCGTTTGAAGCATGTTTCCTTCCAGAGACCTGGGGTTTGTAGAGGTCTTCACGAATTAGTGCTGTACGTGGACAATTTACTCCTGCACATTAGAGATCCCAGTGACGAACCTCCCCCTACAGGGGGCCTGGATGACAACTTTAGAGCCTGTACATCAATTTTTAAAATGTGCATATTTGCACTATTTAAAAGAAAAGTCACAGCAATAATTAATGTCCCATCGAGACTGCTACAATAGGAGTCAAATACTTTTCACCTCACCCCAGGGCCGCTTGTCTTCAAAACAAAGCTGTCAGTTTCTGCTCCCAGGTCAGAAATCACTGCTGGAGACAGTCGCCGCCGTTCTCGTTCTGTCCCCTTAGTGCGTCACTGTTGTAAATTAAACATATCTGGTTTAAATCCAGCGGCTCTAATGCACAGTAACCGATGCCTACCTCCGTGTATTGTGAAAAGCAAGTAAGGAGCGGGGACAGCGTTCCCCCTGCAACGGCATGAGAGGTATGTGCAACATGACCTGCTGATGAAGTGTGTTCATATTCTGGCAAACACTGAAATAATTGTGATTCTCTCAGTGAAGACACTCATTTTCCTGTCAGCTGTCTTCACGCTGGTTTTGACAAGTGGTGGTTGCATTTCTGAATAATGCAAGGCCACAAAAGAGCAGGCGCCCTAGAAACAAGCCGACCTCGGACCTCCGCGAGGCTCGGCAGCTCTCCCGCACGCATTCCCCGCGCGGACATTGCTGCTTCCAGCCGAGGGGGGGGGGGGGGGGGGGGGGGGGGCTCGCTCTTCCTGCAGGTGTAACTAAGCGCGGCACTCAGGGCCAGGCGGGAAAAACTCTGCTTTGGCAAATGTATGCGACGCTGGAGACCCGCAGCTGCTTTGCAAACGAAGGTTTACCTACTTTGCATGGCGCGATTGTGAGAGGATGTTCCACTTTACACCCCGAACTACAACATTCGACACATTCTCTGCTTCTTCGAAAACTTGCGGCCATTCCATTGCATCAAAGCTTACCGCATTTTACTGTAAATACTGCACACTAACCTTTTTTTTTTTACAAGAACGCTGTGGTTGGCTCCCTCTGATTCGCTGAAATTGGGACATGGGTTTAGGGCAGGGCTAGGAGCGTGTCTGAGCTACAGACTACAACACCCCCTAACTGTACCATACGTCTACACGCCTTTCACATACAGCACTACGTACACCACCATCCATGGTTGTAGCTACCATTGGTGCAGCAGGTGCAGTGCACCGGGCCTAGAGCCCTGAAGGGCCCAGTGAACCGTGATAATTGCTGTATTTTGCTACCCCAACAACAGTGAAATGGGCCATTTTCCGTGCTTGCACCGGGGCCCGTGGCATCATTGCTAGGCTACTGGCACCACCATCAGTTCCCTCCACTTACACCCAACACAAGAATTCATACTCTATACCACTAACTACATCCAGCAGCCTCACCCGATACCTACACCAATGCCTACACCTAATGTTAGACATACATACATCACATACATTTAGATGACTACCTGTAGATTTAAGTTGTTCTTGCTATATGGCACCACACTGCTCAAATCTGGCAGCTTTCTTTGTAACCAACTACATCACAATAATTCAGGACTATGAAAATCTAATATTCTGCATCATAGTTTTATAACTCAACATATTGGTAACCAGACAGTCTTTCTGCATTTTTGACAGTGAACTTACAGCGATTGGTTTTTGTACGCCTTCCTGTGCTTTGCCACATAGAACCCAGACCACCTATGAGAGAAGACCTGCCATAGTTGAGGATATATTACAAATGATTATTGTGTAATTTTAAGTAGATTAAATGTTGCTCAGTGTGTTAAGCCGGCCTCAGATCACATTCAAGCCCAAATAAAAGGGTCCAGAAGCAATGAACTAAGGATTTTTATCAGGACACTTGGAGCTTCAGACAATATCTCGCAATGACATATAAGATATTTAGCACAAGCAAAACAGATACCAGGTTTTAGTTATCCTCCAACTTTAAATGTCAATTGAGTCTAGCTCACTCTAACACAAATATGTTGGGTAGAAGGCACCTTTAATGTATTGGGAAATGCCATTTTCTAATCACACCGTGTTTGGGATCTCACTCTCGAGTGTTGATTAATAAAAATATTTCTCAATAGTACGGTTCGGCTCTCTCGAGGCCACCAGTGTTATGGTGAGTTTACAGCAGTGTGTAGCAAACCTTCCGATGGTGACAATGCACAAGACCCTCTATGGTATTCTGGCGCACACACACACAGGGCCGGTTCTAGGATTTTTGGGACCCGGGCGAAGTGGAATGTGTGAGGCCCCTCTAATTTATATAAGTGACACCTTCAAGGCTCCAGAAGCTGCTTTGTGCAGACTCCTCCTGGGCCGCAGCTCCCCTCTCTGCCAACTACAAGCACCTCTTTCACAGCTCATATCGGTCTGAAGGTGTGGGAATAGCTTGGGGTCTGAGAGTTAAAACAGTGCAGACTGTAAAGTGCTGACAATGGGTGTCCCGCAGTGTCTCTCAATGGGCAGCCATGCAGGAGGCCTAATTGCAGGACTAACCTGCAATTAGGTCTCCTTGCAACTGGCACAAGATGAAGTGTCCCCCTCCCTTAGGCCTCCCTACACCATTCCTGAGAGGCCCAGGGAGGAGGCCCCCTCCAGTAAGCCCAATTGCAAACAGACATCTTTCTTCAATGGGATCGGCAGGGGCACAGGAGGTTTGTGGTGTGTTGAACTGGTGCGGGACCCCATGCAGGTAGGCTGATAGCAAGGCCCTGGGCAGCTGCCCATACTGCCCATGCCTAGTGCCAGCCCAGCACACACCCTCTTTTTACAAGCTTGCAAGGGGCATTATATTTCTGTTGAATTACACTCTTCAGTACCTAATTTGAGCCAGTGGTTTCCGGTGCTCAGCACCAGCACTGACAACAGTCTCCACATGGTGGCACTGTTTCTCTAATTTGGAGATGAGCAAAACAACAGTTGTTCAACAATTCAATACATATAAAATGCCTATTGCATGCAGCCCAAGTCTTTCTTTTAGCTTTGAGAGCCTGAAATTGTGGGAAGTATCACACTTGAAGGAGTGTGATGGTTAGTAGTTGTGTTGATATTGATACATGACAGGGGCAAGGGTTGGTGCAAGCTGCAGTGGCCTCCTGACAAGGACCCTGGCACTTTGTTTTTCAACTTAAGCACTGTACTCTATGAGAGGATTATTTACAAGCTCATTGGGGTGCTGGTGCATCACATTTTTCAAAGCGCCAGCGGTGCAATGGGCTTGCCTATATTTACAAGGCCACGTGAAGTCACCCTGCGTGATTTTTCATAGCCTTGTAAATATGGGCCCCTTTCACGTATTACTCTGCGTGAATGGGGCGTTCCATGGGTGTTGCTGGGGGTGTTCCCATGCAACATCCATGGAACTTGACGCATTTCCAGATTTACAACATTTTGTAAAACTGGGGATGCGTCAGAATCCTGCGCCCCCCAGGGGAGGCTTAGGAATGGCACAACAAGGAGAAATTATTTTATTTCCCCTCGCTTTTTCCTCTTTTTATGCGTGCAGCATTCTGCAGCACACATAGAAAGAGGAAAATGCCATTAATTATTGTTTTGCAGGCACCCTTGCAAAATGACGCCTGCGCTGCGCATGGCGGCCAATTATGCAACAGCGCAGGGGAAAGCACAGGCTTGCAATGTATTGTTGTTAATACGACGCATTCCTGTGCTTTGAAAATGACACAGCATGGCAGAGGTATAGAGCTTGCGGAGCAGCGCTGCGTCATTTTCTTGTAGATGAGGTCCTGACTATTCAGCACTATTCTGCCTGCTGTTGAAGAAAACATGTGGCAGTGTAGGAAAGTGGTGCATGGGCCAGGATTGCCAGTGGCTCTTCAGTGCAGGAGCAGCTGTGAATCTTCTGCTTGTGCATTGCTCCCGATTTCTGCTCATAGTGTGACACGTGTACAATGGACAACCACCGTGCCATAATGAAAAAACATTTTAATGCATAGCAGTGAAATCCATTCTCACGGGATATAAGCATCCATGCAGTTCCTGTTAACATTTTGGGGACTGCTAGTACATTCCCAAACTATGACAAATCAGTACTGGCGTGTAGAGTGCCAGAGGAAACATTTGCTTGGGTCTGCAGTGCAGTTGCACCTTACCCTCAGACTCAAGCATTTGAAGTTTATTGTAGGCTGGCACCCTATGCCTTCAGGTGGTTTATCTGAATGACACTTGCTGCACTTACTGAACAAAACAACAGATATTCACATGTAAGATGAGAAGCAGTTTTGACACACAACACTATCTTTGCCACTCCTATCACCTACATGCCGTACTTATCACCTACATGACGTACACCCCTTCAACATCAAACTACGCATAGAACCATCAACTATTGGGGGGTGGAGCTTGCCCGGCTTCAAGATGGCCGCTCGATGAACGAGCTCCGCCATCCACCCTAACTATCCTGCACAATTAGCTGCTTCTTTAGCTCCGATGGGCAGCGATACGGCAACCGAAGAATCCACCGCTGACTGCTGATTCCGCTGAGGGGATTCGGTCCGGTCTGGTGCCATCGAATCGGTGAATCTGAACCGCTGAAGCCTACAGTGGTGCGTGGCCTGGAAGCGTGGCCGGCGTGTGCGCCTCGGCGTCCCGCTGGAGCTGGTGGCGGCTGCGACTGGAGGGTGCGCCGTGGGTCTTTAGCGCTCCCCTGACGGTGCTGCCGTCCCGTGGTGTGACGCCGCTGCGCTTCTGTGTTCAGTTGGAGGCCAGGTGAGCTGAGTGCTTGGTGGATCCACGGCCCACGTTTCTGCGGTGGGGATTCAACTTGGGGGGCGTGCTCCTGCTGTCCACAGCGCGGCCCTGCCTGTTTTCGGTCCCCCGTTGCTGCCCACATTGACTCGCGACGCTGGCTCCCTGGGATGCCTGTCCCACACTAGGGTACGGCACTGTTTTCAAAGCCCTGGGGGCCGGACTTGCAGATACGCCGCATTGGCATTACATCGGCAGATTGTGGCCTAGCTGCTCTGCGTGTAGGAATGCGCCCTGCCGGCATCATTGCTGGCGCCTGGCTGGGCAGTGGACGTCCCTCGAGGTGGCATTTGCAGGCTGGCAGCGCGGCTTGTGACTTTGCCCCACCCCCCTCAGCGTATATAGAATTCCTGGCTTACAGTGCCTCTGAACTGCTGGGTGGTGTTTCTTGGTCCCAGATATACACCCACTGTCGCAATTGTGTACACCACTCGAGCAATTATGGGCAAACCGGATAAATCCCAGCCAAAGATTAACCTCAAGCAGTGCAAATCGAAGCGCCATGAGGATGCGGCGGACTCAGTGATGGCCGACTCAGATAACCCTACTGAGGACCCCGTGAGTGACATTAAACAAATTATTGAATCCATGCAGCGCGGTCTGACAGCTATAGACGCCAAGATAGACACGCTTGCCTATAGGATGGACAGAATGATGGAAAGAGCTGATAAGCACGCAGAGCGCCTGGATATGGCGGAGCGCCGTATTACTGAAACAGAGGAAGCCCAAACCGATACCAATACTGCCCAGCGACATGTAGAGAAGGCTGTGCTGCAGGACAGGGCTGAGGATTTGGAGGCGCGGTCGAGGCGGTGTAATCTCCGTATCACGGGCCTACCTGAATCCACAGCTACAGGCCCCCTGGAACTGTTCATTGAACAGCTCCTTAAAACACTGATTGGGGCCGAAACCTTCTCTGCCATGTTTGTGGTAGAGAGAACATACCGTTTTCTGGGCCATAGACCCCAACCAGGCGCTCCCCCACAGCCCATTATTGCTAAGCTTCTCAACTATCGCGATAGAGATGCTGCACTACGTAAGGCAAGAGAACTGGGTACGTTGCACTACGAGGGTTCCTCACTCTCTCTGTTCCCTGACTTTCCCATCAAAGTGCAGGAAAGCAGTTTCTCGAAGGCAGTTTGTTCCCCTTAAGTGCAAACTGCAAGATCATCAAATCGAGTATGCCATGCTATACCCTGCGAGGCTGAAGGTTCTCTTCGATGGCAAATCCAGAGTTTTCCCTGATCCACAGTCCCTACAGAGAGCTTTGAAGGCCTGGGAGGTAGCTGGCAAGCGTAAGACAGATCATGGGGCAGATGCAAGTGGTGCTGCCTCGTCGCATAATCTTGACGAAAACGACTGAATAACAAGGAACTGAGTCCAAACAGTTTCTTCTTTTGTATTTGTCTATGCCATTTAATGTCATTTATCATATTGTCGTTGCTTTGTTATCACTAGTGCTGCGGTGGGGGGGGGCGGGGTTCTTGCCATTGATGGACGATGATTATCAGTAGTTGTTTGGTTACCCGGGTGGATGTCCTCAGGGTTGTGGTTCTCATAATGAGGTGGCTGATCTTAGCCCCCCCTCAGAAGTTGATCCTGTGCTACTGAAGCTAAGTACATGCTGTATGGTAGCATGGCGTTGGAGAATGTAATTTGTGATTGCTGGGTAACATCCGCCCCTAAGCGTTACCCCATGTTGTTATTGATGTTTCAGAGTTTGATGTTTGCATTTTTATTTTTTATGAGATTGTTTTGTCATTTCTGGTATTGGGAGGGTTGTATGTCGCCTTTGTACAGTTGGGGCAAGCATGGCGTGGGAGGGGTGCGTCAATGTGGGGTTCTTTTGGGGGGTAGATGGGAGGGCGTATGCATGTCCTTGCAAAGGTTTGGGTATGCAGGGTGTGGGTGGGGGGAGATATGTTTAGCTGGATTGTTTTTTCCTTATTCTTTCCTTTTATGGATCACATGTTTCATTCTTGTGTACATGATGCGAGGGGTGGGTGGGTGAGATTTGGACGGAGATCATATTTTGTGCAATTTTTATTGTCATGACAGAACAGCAGGCTAGGGAAAGCTTGCCCAAACAAATGACCTTTATGACATGGAATCTCCGTGGTCTGAATGACCACCGCAAGGTGCAGAAAGTTATTGCATATGTGAAACGAAAAGAGATTGATGTTGCGTTGTTGCAGGAGACGCATCTGCCTCAGGGATCTGCGCTTCTTACTGGTGGCAGGTTGGTGGGGATTTGACATGCGGCTTGTTTCACTTCCCATTCTAGGGGTGTTTTGACATGGTTTAACCCTAAGGCAGCTTTCAAATCAGACCCATTAATGACAGACTCTGCGGGCCGATATGCACTGTCCCATTGCTATAGCCCAGAGTGGGAATTTCTGGTGGTCAATTCATATGGTTCGAACTATGACGATCCGGGGTTCTATCGGTCCTTGCTTGCCTTACTCAAAGATCGCTGTTCCCTTCCGATATAAAGGGGGGGGGGGTGATTTTAATTGTATAATGGACACAACGCTAGATCGCTCGAGGGGCCCTATTCGTCCCCTTTCAGCCTCGGCAAGGGCGGTAATGGACATTGCTTTACAACTTCCTCTGGCAGATGTCTGGCGGTAACGTTCGTGAGACCGTGGGGGGTACACACATTACTCCGCGCAACATGATATTTATACACGCATTGACTACTGTTTTATTTCACAATCCTTGCTGCCCAATGTAGAGGCCTATTCTGCCCTGCCCTGCTCATATTTGGACCACTTCCCGCTCACGATCATTCCCCTCATCCTTTTTTGTTGCGCTTCCCTCCCTATTTGCTGTTAGATTCCGTTTTCCACTCAGAGCTCAGTGGTACGAACTTGGAATATTTTGAGATCAAAGTGGGATCGGTCGACTCCTTTATCACAGTATGGGAGGCATTTATGGTCTTTATCAGAGGCGTAGCCATTAGTAAACACGCGGGGGTTCTTCGGGCTATTCGTGGTCGTCTTGCTTTGCTAGAGTCCCATATTGGATTTGGAAGCACGCCTATTGATCACCAACGACCCTGAGTTGCGTGAGCAACTTAAGACCACATTGGCTGAATTCCATGAGGAGGCTGACAGCGAGGTCAAACATATGGGCAAGTATGCTTCTGCTAGAGCGTACGGAGAGTCTGATCGGCCTGGCTCAGTGCTGGCGGCTATGGCCCGTCGCCGACTTGCTGCTGGAGATATCGTCAAATTAGAGGGGAAGGACGGATCGCTCCTGACGCGTCGCAAGGACATTAATGCTCTGTTCCGCTCTTATTATCAGGAGCTATATAGCTCTAAACTTGCCCCCAGTGATGAGGATATCTCTAACTATCTAGAATATATACAGCTTCCCTGGTTACAGAATTGGCATCGGGAGTTTATGATGTGCCCTATTGAGGCTGCAGAAGTTTGCCTCGCATTGGGTTCGATGCGGCAGGGCAGCATCCAAGGACTTGATGGCATTACTGTTGCATTCTATAAGGGCTTTAGGGATCTTCTAATTCCGCATCTAATTCCTCTATTTAATGAGATGGCTACGGATGGTATTATGCCCCCGTCCATGTGAGATGTGTTGATCATTAGTATGTTAAAGCCCAATAAAGACCCCCGTAAATGCCCCTCGTATCGTCCGCTCTCCTTAATCAATGTGGACACTAAGCTGTTTGCGAAAGCCTTGGCCAATCGTTTATCGCCGCTTCTCCCTCAGCTTACAGGTCCTGAACAAGCTGGGTTTATCCTGGGTCGCACGCTCTCACACAATCTCCGCACGGTTTTTGGGGCTCTGCAGCACGTCGGCCCAGAAGTTAAGGCCGCCGCGGACTTTTTAGATGCCGAGAAGGCTTTTGATTCATTCGAATGGAAATTTATGCACACTGTGCTGCGTCGCATGGGTGTCGGGGAGGTGTTTCTGCAACTGATTTTGGTACTCTATAATTCTCCAGTGGCTCGGGTTCGCATGGGTGACGCGGTCTCTGTCGCGTTTCCTATCATGCGGGGTACCAGGCAGGGGTGCCTGCTGTCACCGTTGTTTTATGCTATCGCTGCGGAGCCTCTGCTGTGGGCATTGCGAGAATATCACGGGCATAGAGGACTTTGTTTTCCTCAGCACAATCTCATTACCTTTGCTTACGCAGACGATACTCTTTAAAATATCAGAGATCCCGAGATCTGCGCTTTGGTGGCCTCTCAGGCCTTAGGATAAATTGGGATAAATCTATTTTGTTTCCGCTGACTCCCTCCACTAAACAGTTTCCGCTAGATTTTTCGCTACAATGGACCACTGAACCGGTGCGGTATCTGGGCATTCAGGTGCACTCCGACGCTGACCAGATAATTAAAGCTAATTACGGTAAATTGATTAATAAGCTTGGGGATGATATTGATTGATGGATACGACTCCCATTGTCCCTGGCTGGTAGAGTCTCTTTAATGAAAATGATCGTACTTCCTCGCCTGCTCTTTCTCTTTACTAATATTCCGATTTGTGAGCTCCGTTCCCTGATGATTAAATTAGCATGGGCTGGTAAGTCCCCTAGAGTCACCCTGGACACCCTCATGTTTCCGTACACTGCTGGCGGACTGAATGATCCGAATTTAGAACTGTATTACAGGGCCACACAGGCTTTTCATGCGCACAGGTAGGTACATGTGCCCCACGATTTTCCCCATTTTCACATTAAGAAAGTAGCTGCTGCCTCGCACTCCCTGCCTCGCTTACTCACCCAGACTCCATTGAGGCGCTGCGGGATAATGGACTCAATTAACTCCGACGTCCACACGTGGAACGCGTTACTTAAAATGTATGACAGGGCGCAATTATACTCTCCCCGAATGCAAGTTGAATGGTGCCAATGGTTCGTACTTAGCTTGGAGAAAGGGACCCTGGATTCCCTAAAAAACTAGGCATACAGTACATAGGTGACCTCTTCAGACATGGGCGGTTGGTTACGTTGGAGGAGTTGGCGGGAGCAGATAGTACGCATTTGCCCCTGACTAGATTCCACTTCTTTAGAACCCGACACGCTATGCGGGTGTTACTGGGGGAAGAATTGCAGGAGCCCTTGGTCATCCCTCCATTAATGGCTCTGTTGAGTGCGCAGTCCCCATGTAAGCTGATTTCCAAATTATACGCTTCAGCCCTGAATGCGAAGACTTCCTCCCTTAGCAAGGTTAGGCAAGCCTGGCAACTAGGTGTAGGCGTCCCCATTACAGACGACGTATGGTTCTATTGTTGCGAGGTCACTCGTAAGATCTCCATTAATGGTCGTCATCGTCTCGCCCATTTAAAAAATTTAAATAGAGTGTATTATTCCCCTCTACGTCTATTTGGATATGGATTGAGGGACAGTGATAATTGTGAGCGGTGCCATGCGCCGCAGGTGTATTTTTTTCATCAGGCTTGGCAGTGCCTGCAGAGACAACACTATTGGGGATTAATATTCCAGATGCTGAATGACATTCTTGGGTTATCCCTTGCTCCGGATCCTCTACTTGCACTCCTGGGCTATACTAAACCTCTTTAAAAAGTGTACGTAAATTGGTAGCAATGGGTCTTCTCCTTGCCAAGCGTCGGCTAGCGATGCGTTGGATGAGAGCTACGGTGCCTACGGTGGCAGAGTGGGAACATGATATGGTTTACTGTAACACCCAGTCCGATGTTTATAACAAAATGCTTCCTCCTAGCAACCGCCCGAAGAGTTTCTGGGGTATGTTTACTCAATATCGAGCGGCACTACAGGTAGCAGCTGACTCTCCTGATGATTAGTGTATTACTGTATACATCTGTTGTTTTCTTTTCCCTGCACAATCAATGTTTTAGAATGTTTCCGCATACTAACTGTATTATCTTGTGCTGTTCTCACATCCATCAGCATTCTTTGTAATAGAATTGACTCCGCCTGAGTATCACACTGGCGGTTTATCATATCTCCGTTCACCATGTCTCATGCTCCTCACATTCCCTCCCATTATTTGTCGACATGCTTTGTTTCGATATTGCCATGGTTACATTTGCTTTTGTTGTCAGTGATCCATATTGGTGTTATGTTATTTTTTCATTTTTATCATTTACAGTATGTATGTTGTTTCATTGTATTTTCAAAAAAAGCAATAAAACACAATAAAAAAAACCCAAAAAAATCAACTAGCACTCCTACTGTGTACACAGAGCCCCAGTCTTTTTAACCTGTACGTCACCCCCTTGGCTTCGGTTTCTCGCTGGTGTCCTACGCTGATGACACACAGATTATTGTGTCTATCAACAGCTTGGCTATCGATACAGGTTCCCGGTTTCAATACTGTATGGGTCATATAGGGTACTGGATGCAGGCTACCTGTTTGAAACTAAATACGTCAAAAACAGAAGTCAAACTGTTTGGCATCACACCAAGTATCTGGTCAGACAGCTGATGGCCAAGTGACATGGGTTCTCCTCCAATACCAGCCAGAAAAAAATTCTCGGTGATCTCTTCGACTCCAAGCCCTCCTTTGAATTCCAGATTAATCAGAGTACAGCTGCTTGTTTTTTTATTCTTAAAATCCTAAAAAAGGTATCCCATTTGAACTAAGGAAAACAGTGGTCATGGCCTTAGTTGGCTCTAGGCTGGACTACTGCAACGCCCTTCTTACTAGCGCGAGCAAGCGCAGTATACATAAACTTCAGGTGCCGCAGAATGCCGCTGCCAGAGTATTGCTTGGGCTTACCCGCTTTGACTCAGCCTTTAAAGCTCTTGCCGAGTTCCATTGACTACCTATCACCAAACGCATTCAGTTCAAAGCCCTATGTATTGCCTTAAAGGCTACGCACGGCAAAGGCCCCAGGCAATTATCGCAACTCTTGAAGCCCTACCTCCCGGCCAGATCACTGAGATCCTCAGGCAGTGTCAACCTGATTGTCCCCAAGATGCGTAAAGTAAAGTGGGGAGGCAAAAGCTTTGCATATACCACCACCACACTCTGGAACTCCCTGCCTACCTCTCTTAAAAATAAACCTACCCTGTTACAGTTTAGGAAGCGCTTAAAGACCTGGCTTTACTAACTTACTTTACTAATCGACCTCTCTGCCTGCATGTCTATCCAGCGCCTAGATACCCTCAGGTCTGTGCAGTGCTTTATAAATTCTTCATTTCATTTCACAATGACATACACTCTTCACCACCTGCACCACCTATACCTTACTTTATCTACAAGCTGCACCCTCCACACCCTGCACCCTAACTCGCCACCTGTACCTGAGGCCACTTACATAGCGCACCCTTTTACCAGATAGCACAGCCTGTGCTACACTCAACACCAGCTGCATTCTTACCACATAATAACCATTACTGCAAAGGTGAGCCTCAATAAATTTAAATAGTCATTGAACCCTTCGACATGAGGTATGGAAATGTTCCCTTTTCTGTTTGGGAATACACAATGTTCATAATGCAGACTCTGATGGAGGATGGCTGGCTTGCTTCTGCTGAGGGCCGCACCTGGGGGCATATTTACAAGGCGCTAGTGACGCTGCAGAGTCATTTTGTTTAATGTAGCAGTGGTGCAATCAGTGCTCCACACTGCTCTATATTTACGAGAAGACGCATTGGGCCCTATGCGTCAGCTTGTAGAGGCCTGCGTCACATTATACCCGCGCCAGGTATAATTTATGCAGGATAGGCATTTCCACGTTAAAAGCCACTTAGAACTGATACCTTCTCAACCAGGGCATAAGTACTGGCACAGGAGTTTTAACATGGGGGTTGCCTTTGTGTTCTGATGAATTGCTGATCAGTCTTATGACCAACTCCAGCAATGCGTCACTTTAGCGCCAAAATATGCATCAGGATTTCTGATGGATCTGTGAATCCTTCCACCATGGAGCACTGCGTGCGGCTGCGCTGGGACAGTGCATTTATTGTGATAGGGCACGCTGACCCGGATTGCTGCTATGCACCCAGTTTAAGCGCTCTGCGGCACAGACCAGAGCAGTGCGCCCTATTTTAAATGTGGGCCCTGGTTGCCTCCATATCATAGCAGGCATTAAGTCTCTGGGTAGACCAGGCTTCTCCAACGAGTAGTACGTGAGCTACTGGTAGCTCGCCAGCTACCTGTAAATAGCTCTACTCTCTGAAGCCTATCCTACTAAATAAAAAGCTTTAGCTCTTTGAATTAATGCATGTATATCAAAATTCTGTTATGAAGACAAAAAAGTGTTTATTTTCAGAACTCATAAGCTGTTGTTTGGATAAAAATGGCAGAATTTTCAAAATAGATTGTAAGGTGATATTTGATTTTTTTTTAGATCCATAAAAGTACATTATTAAAACATTATGTCAAAAAATAATATCATAAGTTACAATTTAAACATTTCCAACAAAAAAACAATAGCTAAAATCCATCCCTAAAAACCTCCTATAATCCCAAAAAGATAAAAACTCATCGTTCAGATCCTAGCTTTTATTCACCTTCATGAACCAGTTTATCCAGATGTGCAAGCTTTGTCCTTCTTTTTACAGCCCGAAGAATATAACCTACGGATGCTTGGCAGACTGTTTCGCTTTCAAGACTACATATAAAGTTCATTGCGTCCTTATAAAAAAAAGGTTTATCAGTTACAAAAAGTGATCATAGGAATGTCTGTTTAATAGCTTGATAAAACCTGCAAAAGAGTATAAAATGTACCGTAGACTGGGATGTTTTCTCATCACATGGGCACCTAGGGATAGTTTTCTTCCATGTTTCAATTTTTGGAAATGCCACAAGTTGGTGTAATGTGCCCAAATGCAATCTAGTCAAATAAAATCTTTCTTGCACATTTGTTACTTTGACTAGGTATTCTGGTAGACCTGAAAGAGTTGGGCAGGCACGTATCTTAACACACTTGTTTTGTCCCTTACTCTACTATCTTGAACATGGCCCTGTTTCTCCAAGAAAATCATTTTCAACTATTTTTTGCCATATTGCAATATGCTTGCAGGGTTTGTAACTGACAGATCTTCATCGACGTCTTTAAGTAACTTATCCATATAAGCTAGCCACGGGATTTTACTGTACTGTTCCAGAGCTAAACAGTCCTCGATTATTTCGCAGGTAAACATTGTACCCTTCTTGCATCAAATATTGTACCAGGAACTTATTGCTCTCACATGTATTGTGTTTTAAGAAAAACAAGGGTACCCCAAAACGTGAACCTGGGGTGAAATATGCGGTAAAAAAAGAATGGTTCGGGTGTGGCCAAAAGGTCCAATAATAAAGTGATCCTAAGGAGAGCACTTATGGTTAGAGAGTTGAAGATTAACTATTTTAACGGAGCAACAAAATTAATAATGTACATAGGGACATAAGTCAGGTCATGTGAAACATTTATTTCCACAACAATAGAATTCAGGTGCTCACACAGTAAGTGAAAGAGGCGTGACGTGCAGAGTGATGGTGAAGTTTAAAATAACGGCATTGCATTGACAACAATAGTGTAAAACTCCTCAAGCAACTTTATAGAATAGGAAGAGTTTTTTTGTAAAGGGTCAACGGCGTTTCGATCTCAACTGTTCGAGATCATCATCAGGACATATAACGGGTGAGCAAGCTGAATTGATGCAATTATTCGTAGCGCAAGGGAGAGCAATTGAGGGCTTCAGAAAACAGCTGAGGGTAGACGAGTTCACCCAGATTAATTCGCTGAAGGTACGAGCGTGAGAATATCACATGTGTGTAAACTTGAAAGGCAGGGTCAGCTGTATAAATTGCGCTTAATGATTTGCTGCCAATAAGTTTAGTTAAAGTCACTCCCAGTTCATATTTGGAAAGTCTTGGGAGAGGAGCTCAGCGCGTCATGCTGCTTGGGCTGTTCCTTGCGCTACGAATAATTGTATCAATTCAGCTTGCTCACCCGTTATATGTCCTTATGATGATCTCGAACACTTAAGATCGAAACGCCGTTGACCCTTTACAAAAAAACTCTTCCTATTCTATAAAGTCGCTTGAGGAGTTTTACACTACTGATGTCAATGCAATGCCGTTATTTTAAACTTCACTATCACTCTGCACGTCACGCCTCTTTCACTTATTGTGTGAGCACCTGAATTCTATTGTTGTGGAAATAAATGTTTCACATGAACTGACTTATGTCCCTATGTACATTATTAATTTTTTTGCTCCTTTAAAATAATTAATCTTCAACTCTCTAACCATAAGTGCTCTCCTTAGGATCACTTTATTATTGGACCTTTTGGCCACACCCGAACCATTGTTTTTTTACCGCTCACATGTATTGTGTCAACAACATAAGGTACATTTGTTTCTCTATGTAAAATATACACAAATGTATATGTACAGCTAACAGACGACAAAGAAAAGCATTTTCACAAGTTTGAAAATATGGATACATTAGCATTAGCCCCACAGTTGCCCCATATGTTGTAACTGGGATACACTTGCTACTATATAATTTAAGCATATCACGTACAGGTCTATTGGCTATCTTACTGGAAGATCTAAAAATGGCCTTCACAACTCTAGTTAGTTTTCATTAGGTCAGTTCTATGTGCGGGCCCCAGTTGCACTTATAAGAAACAAGTACACCTAAGTAAGAGAATCTTTGGACTTCGGCCAGTTTGAAGTTCCTCACAAAGTGGTTATTTTTCTTGGCCCTCCCCCGTCCACAGACCATTACAAATGTTTTCGTCAGATTTAATTTTAAATCCCTCTGCTCCACGTATGCGAAAAAGGCATTGATCAGCGGTTGCAGACCATTTACAGAAGCAGAGGGGTTGGGTGGGGGCCAATTTTCGGGGCATCAGTGTTCAACTCTTGTAAGGTTTTGTCTATCCCATTAATATACAATGAAAAGTGGAGAGGTGCAAGGACACAGCCTTGTTTAATACCCCTAGAGAACTCAAAACCTGGGGTACACTCACCATTCATCCCAAATCTTACTCATGTACTCAGGGTTGAATATAGTTGTAACAATTGCGATATTTTGTCAGGGGGAGTGCCCATTTTGGTCATAGTTTCCCATAATTTGGCATGGTTTATGCAGCCGCGGCAGGTATGAGCAGTGGGTCGGTGGGGCCAGGTGAGGGGGGATTTCGAGAGACGACCACGACAAAAAATTAAATAAATAAATCATTTTCCCTCTTTGGTCGTCTCTCAAAATCCCCCCTCCCCTGGCCCCACCGCTCTTACCTGCAGCAGCCGCAGCTGGGTTTACGCAATTGAAGGCACAGTTGAAATCTGCAAAACAAAGGTGGATGTGTTCCTCTTTGGTTAGCATGTATTTGCCAATAAAGAGGTTCAGATTAATACACTGTTCCACCCTCCATATATCCCTCCTGAAACCATATTGGGAGTCCGCTAAGATATTATCCGCGGCACATACCTCCACTCTCTTGAGTACTATCCTCCCCATTATCATTACAGAAAAGTCCAAAAGGGATATAGGGTGGAAGCATCTGACATCCCCACTGTAGCTGTTTTAGGTCTCACCTGAGCCAGTGCATGCACTGCTCTGCGAGACATTTAGTAAGTGGGGTTTTCAAAGTGCTACCCCATGCTTTTGGTGGGCCAGCACTTGTGTGCACGTGCGCGTACACACGGACAGCCGCCAGCTTTCAGCACCCGAGGCGCCATCTGGAGCGTGATTACTTTCACTTTTGCCGCTCACGTGTTTGCCGGCGCTCGCACGCGCACCCATGCTTTCACTTTTGCCGTCTTGTCATTTTATGAAGCTCCCCCGCATGCATGTCACTGCTGAATGAATTCCAAGCTTTTGCGCCCTGTCTCAAGCCGGGTCCAATTTACCATTTGCCTGCAGGCATTTACAATTAAGCAGCTGCACATTGCCGATCAGCTGAATCCTATTTATTTCAGCTCCCGCTCCAGGCGCATGCTTCTCAGTTTCAGAGCAGCGCCATAGAGGTAAGATGTGGCCATCCCTTACAGCACATGAATACTTTACATTTTCCAATCCAGTCTGCGCTTTCTGCTCAATCACGTTCTCTTTCCCGATCTACTGAAATATCTTTCAACATTCGTGTGTTCGTGTGTTTTCAAAGCACCGTTAATAATTTCATTCCCTTAACCAGTCCGCGCTTTGTGCATAATTCACTTTCCCATTTCTGATTGCACTGAAGCGTTTTACACTTGGATGCACTGAAATATCTTTGAACACTTGCCGTCCTTTTAAAAAAAAAAGCACCATGAATATTAGCGAACCCCTATTCATTTTCGCGTTTCTGATTGCGCTAAATCGATTTCAATACTTACAGCACCATTCTGTTTAATAGAAGACCAGAGGCACTCCGAAACGAGCACACATGTAGCATGTTTTTAAAAGACGGTCCTGTCTCTTGTACTGCTTGTGCCAGATTTAGATTATTTATTTTAATCTCTGACTTGTACAGGCATACCGACGTGAGATTGCTTCTACCTCTTATTATTAGCAATCTGTTGCACGCTATCTCTGTGCGAGCTGCCACAGATAGCAATGCATGAATAACAATTCCATTATTGCTGCATGAACCACAGTCACCACATGGATATTAGTAATACTACCGCCCTCTTGTCACCCTGCCCACTAGTGACTCACTACCACTTCGGTTATGGAATGCATATTGATAGCCTGAATTGGGGCAACGTTCAAATACAATCTAACATTAAGTCACCTTACCATCAGCTACAGAACTGTGATGCCCCATTGATGTGATTCATTACCATCAATGCATAGCCAATAGGTCTCGCTTTGGGGACCTTATAAGTGTTTGGCCAGGCAACAGTTGATGTTGTTGCACCAAGGATATTGTGCTGCGTAACTAAATAATTCTAAGGTCCCAAAAGCGAGACCTATTGGCTATGCCAATGCTTGTTTAAGGATTGGGACAATATTGCTATCCATCAATGTGCGTGGGCACAGCCTTGAGTGGCTGCATTACAGACCTGTGTAAGTATTGGCGCCCATAACGTCATGTGTTCTTTGTATGCATCTACAGGGACCCCGTCAGGACCTGGGGCTTTACCACACATCGTTTTATTTATTGCCAATATGACCTAATCTAAGCTAACTTTCTGCAAAGGAGTAGGGTCTTTGGGGACCGGCTCTCCTACATTTGGGGTGTTTAAGATTTTTTCAAAATATGTTAACCAGTCACACAAGGCTATAACAATTTCGACCCTTGGATCGTGATCTTTTTTCAAGAAAGGTGAATTTACCACCTTTCTTTTTAGAATTGGATCCCTTGTGTCCACGGCCTGGTTCACTTTAGACCATGCCTGCTCTTGTACGTCTTCCTTTCTACGTTTTAAGACTTGTTTATATATTAGTCTATACGCTTGATTTGAGAGTTGAGAGGGGGCCATAACAGTTTGAGCAGGACACTGATGGGCCCTGGCTAGAAATATTTTGGCAATGAGACCATGTATTATTGGATGATCTTGGGTAAACAACGGTGGGTTTGTAAAATTGAGTAATAAGTCCTATGATGTTAGGGGACTTACTGCTAACATTATACCTTTGGTGCCAGGGGCATAGCAGCCGTGGCTGTTGTGTATTACCCATGTAGAGGCATTCCAAATTGACAAAGACTTTTTTTACATTATTTCTGGCAACCCTGTCTGACGTGCTGTGGTGATCACTGCTAGTAATCTTGCATATGGTGGCCACTAATGTAACTGTGTCTGATGTGGTCACTATACAACACTAATAATATTATTAACTTGCAATGGTTTTAATTGACCATAAGTATCAACAAAAGGTTGGAGTTCCCTGGCCTACACTCTAGGGACCAGATTTACCAAGGCAAACTTTAATCGCTACACTAAGTTGCATAATTTCCAAATAAATGTTGCCCTAAATGTGGGTGAAGCCATTAGGAGGTGATCACAGCTAAGAATCGCAGGATCCAGAATGGCCGTACATTAAGGAAGGGAATTAACATCAGTTGTTGTATGTTTGGCACACCCAGTGGGAAGCTATGGCTGAAATATCTGGAATCAAACTGATTAGAACGAAGGTCAGGAGAAGCTTCTCTGAGGGAAACAGGTAACACAGGCCTATTCATCTGTCTACCCGTTAATGTCGTCTTCTGTTCGTATAACAATAGCCAGTTGCCACCCTCAACCTTAGGTGGCTACCCATTTGGTCCACCCCCTGATCCAGCGTTGCCTTGTGCTGTGGTGCTGGAGTAATCAAAACCATGAAAAATATAGAGGAAGAAAATAATTTAGGGTGCCATCTCTCCCCTCAGTTCAAAGAATTTCATCCTGGGTGTTGCAGCTCAAAAGTCAGTGACATGTGCCAATATAGTAAATTCTTTATCTCGGCATGCTAGATACCTATTTGTAGCAGGTACAAATGTGCATTGTTACTCCAGCTACACCTTTGGTAATCTAGAACAGCTCATAGACGCACTCTGGGTTCAAGCCAATACAATGTGTGCTTAAAGTTAGATTGTAATTAATTCTATCTTTAATGTTACATGTTATAGAGCAAAACAGAATCCTAGAGGGACGGTCTAGCCAACAGGGCAGTCATGCAGTAACCGATGGTCTTACATATAGTTTGTGGGCCGGTTTTATAGCAGTTTGTAGGCCTGTTTTCTGACCAGATGGGCCGCTCTTTACTATTGATTTCCCTGATATTACCACAAGTATTACCTGCAGCAAACACAAATGCATTAAGCAACCTGCTCGGCAGGCCCCCCCAGGGGAGGGGGGTGGTGCGGCCGAGCTGTTTGCTACAGGCGGTTTCAGATGATTTTGATACAGGGGGCCGGTATTGCTGACCCCGGTAACAAAAACGGCCCCCAGGGACCCAAAACAGGCCCTCGCCCTGGCGGCCAACTGAGGAAACGCCCGGGGCCCGCTATGGCCAGTCCGGCCCTGGCATTAAGTCTCCTTGAGCCCGTCAGAACCACAGCGGTTGGTCACTCACACATGCAATCGTACCGACAGCATTGTAATACAGCAGTCTGACCGCTGCTTCAGATGTCGGTTGGGCCCGACACCGACGTACCATCGGTGTCAGTTTCACCGACATCCTTATGAGCCCCTATGTCTTTTTCTCCAGAAAATTTTGGGACATAGACATAGATTTTCAAGCTATTGATAGTGTTTTTAACTACCATAAATGTTTAAGCTTTTATATTAGTATTGCAAAGAGGTTAAACCAGAAAAGTATTTTAGATTATCACTGGATGCATCTCATAGGATCAGGTGGCTTTAATACATCAAATTGTTATTCAATGTGAACAAAATCTAAAAATAAAGCATATTTATTATTTAATTCTAAAATATTTTAATAACCTTTTTACATTAATGTAACATTTATATTAACATAGAATTACATTATTTGTAATTCATTCTATGTATCACTTTTGATAATTATTAATGCACAATCATTTTTTACAATTTTTATGTGGAAATATATTTTTGAATTTAAACTTCAGAATAATATTTTTCGTTTCATTTAATATATTTAGATTTATTAAAGATTTAACTCAAAATTAAGTTAACAGTGCAATGGGCTTAATCATTTGTGGATGGATGCATTTCCCTCTGTAACCCTCCCTATACAACCTTCCTTACTCCTCTCTAAACCCCTCTCATGTAGTAGCAAGTAAGCTCCCTTTTTCAGCCATTCCCCTGTGCCCGCCCACATTTGCTACTAAGTAATAACCTTACATGTGTGAGGATCGTCCCATAGAAAAAATAGGAGAGGTGGCAATTTACACTCGCAGGTTTGTGAATAGCACTTTGTAGTACTTTATTAATACTACTTTAGTACCACTAAATATACTACAAAATGCAATTTGTGAACAGGTCCCCTAGTGTGACATTGTTTATTATGATCAAGATCAGTCTGGTAAAGAAACTTGCTTAAACTTACATAACAATAAATGTCATCTTAATTTGATAACAAGATTGGAGCTGTCGCTGAGAACCATTTGTTGTATTTTCCTAAATGCTGGGCTTCCTTTAATTTGGTCAGTATATGTATACGTAGCAATGTGTCAAAACAATCTCTGACGAATTGTATGTGATATTTACAAATCTGATGGCATGTTGTATGTAGTATCATTTGTGAAAAAGGAAAAATTCACAAGATGCAAAGCTTTGTTGATGTTTTTAAAAATGATCTCCTCTCCAAATATATATTCTGCCATGCCCGTCTTTCTGCATAAGGTGATTAGACAGAGATTGTCATGTCCAGACTGAATTTATGTTTTTTATTTACATATGTAAAATGTGTTTTTAAGGTTATGTAACTGTTAACCTAAATTAACTAATTGATTGATCAAGTTCCCCAAACAAATATCTTAAAACGCTTGATGCCCCACCAACAGGCCTATGCCTCCATCTCAATTATTGTGAATGTATTCTCAGCTCCAATGAATGTCCTTGATGCAAATGCAACTACCTGTTTAACCCCTATTTTGTCTTGCATCAATGCCCCACCCAGACCATAAGACCTTGCCTCTGTTTTGCTAACTTTATATTGCAGTGTATCAGCTTTCTTTGAAGCTATGACAATGGTAATCATCAGTTTTTTTAACAAATGTTTACAAACTTCTGACCATTTGTACTCAGAATTTGTTTTCACCAGTGCTCTCATTTCCCTAGGACAACCAGCAATATGTGTTTACGTAGGGCTTGCCCATGCTTACAAATTAACACAATTGTTCCTTGTTCATTTGGTATGGAGCATCCACAATTGTCACTACCAATTTAAGTTTCTAATCTTCACCTTACATTGTGCGTCCCAGATACTCCACCTCTCATAATGCAAATATACCTTTTTCTATGCCGACCATCAACACAGCACTATTCTGTCTTTTTAATTCCTTTCTTAACTTCTCATCACCCACTCCTTCATCAGCTTCTCACACCAACATGTCATCCTGAAAGTACATTTCGTGTGGAAAACATTGCATGGTTCACAAGTCCACTGAAAAATTACAGAGTAGGTTGCTAAACCAAATTTAAGAATGTATAAGTATACTTTGCCATGATGACAAATATTGAGAATGGGGACACATGGCAATTTGACGATCAGTCTTTATAAAAAAAAACCCTGCTTCTCCAACCAAGGCCACTATTTCTTTAGGGTTCTTTAGAGGATGTCGGACCGCCTATGTGCTTATGTCGAGATCTCTTATGTGCACGTGTGTCTTCACACTGTCATTGTACTAATGTGAAAAAACAATTGGACTCAGCCAATAGGGCGCTTAGATTTGGCTCAATGATCAATGATCCTTACATCACAAAATCTCTTCAAATGTTTGCGTGAGGCAAATCAAATAGCCAATGATAGATTTCTAACTTTTTGTACCCAAGTAATTGCACACCACTTGACTGTGATCCAGTGAGTGAACCCTCTTAGAAATCTAAGTTGTTCTGAAAAAACCTCAAGAAATTGTTTCCTCTCACTGTCCATGTATACACACTTCATCACAGTATTTAATCAGGGTGATTTTGGTTGAGAATAATACTCATTTCTTTTTGCTTCTTTTATCCTTAGAACACTTTTCATTCATCTAGGGGCATATTATCAAGCCAGGCGATAAAATAATCGCCGCTTTAGCGGCAGAAAACTGCCGCTAAAACGGCGATAATGGGCTTGATAATATGCTCTATGGAATACCAATTGAAGCCCATGTTAGATGTGAAGGACATCTCACATGGGCTTCAATTGGAATCCCATAGAGCATATTATCAAGCCCATTATCGTAGTTTTAGCGGCAGTTTTCTGCCGCTAAAGCGGCGATAATTTTATCGCCTGGCTTGTTAATATGCCCCTAAGTACATAAACTTTTCCGCAGACCAGTGGTGGCTGTTACTTAATGGGGGTGGCGGGCGGGGGGAGGGAATGAAAACATTGTTTAAAAAATCAAAATACCTACATGTCGGCTGCCACCACTCCATCCCCTTCGGGCTCTTCGGTCGAGTCCAGTACGCCAGGAGCAGGAAGCACAGAGACTCCCCTAGCCAATCACAATGCTGCATGACAGCAGTGTTGTGATTGGCCTGAGCGCTGTGGCTCGGTGCTCAGACAGGGACTGGGAGCTTGTGCATGTTCTCCACCCAGGCTGTGACAGCAGCGTTATGATTGGCCTGAGCGCTGTGGCTCGGTGCTCAGACAGGGACAGGGAGCCTGTGCATGTTCCCCACCCAGGCTGTGACAGCAGCGTTATGATTGGCCTGAGCGCTGTGGCTCAGTGCTCAGACAGGGACTGGGAGCCTGTGCATGTTCTCCACCCAGGCTGTGCAATACAGCAAGGTGGAGAACATGCTCAGTGTGCCTAACTTTTTGACCGGTTCCTGTGACAGCCCATCCCCATCTCGCCATAACCAGCTGAGCCACCATGGTAAAATAAAATTATAATAAGATTGCGTTATGATTACTTTATTTTTCCTTTATAAAATGCTCACAGAACAGTGGGGCGACGCTCCTCAGCCTTAGCAGAGGAGCCACCGCTGCCCCAGCCCTTTCTTTTAAAGTTAATTCTGTCTCAAACTATCTAAAATTTGGCAATATGACACCGCAGTAGCCCTCTGGGATACATTCCGATGTGCTCAACTCAATATTTGTATTTTTTTTTTTTAAGTCTTCTAAGCAATATGGAACAAGAATTAGCCAAATTCACTAATTTCATGTTTTATTCCAATACTATGAGGACCATATCCATTACCTACTACATATACTTTACCAGACACATTATCATTATGAGCAATACCACTAATACATCTTCGTCTTCACTACTATCCAGATCCTTGTACAATATCCTATTAACACTCTTTTCTTAATATTTATCTCATCTTTCTGTCCAGCATTGCAAACACTTCGACGGCCATTACTCCGTCAGGCCGTCAGAGAAGACTGACCATGGCAGAGTCTGAAAAGGCTCTGCCGTAGTCAAACTATGGTCCGCCCACATCTAACCCAGACAGGAAGACCATAATCTTGGCAGGGACGAAACTCTGTCGCCACAAGATATAAATTGGGCCCTTAGCTCTGCCATATGCTTTTGTAAGCAGTAAGTTGGATCTCAACTTTTATATAAATGACATACAACACAGAAATCTGGTTGCAAAGAGTGATAACTTCTTTAATCAAAGTTTCATAAACTCTCTATTTCTTGGATCGCGTGTTCAGGAGAAATCACAGACAACAACACAGAGGTCTATTGGCAAAGTGTGGTAACTTCCTTGGTCCAGAGTTTCAGGCAGTTCATATATGAATTGCACACACACACATTGTACAAAGAAGAGATGGTGACATGCAACATGGTGTCATTATGTGTGTGAAACGCAGCGTCATAGTCATTGACTGCATTAGATGTTGCCTTGATAGTAACATTCAAGACACTGCTTCAACTGTGTCATTTGTAAGCAAAAATGATGCTTAACAGACTTTGCCTGGATTGTAAGGCTGAATATGCATTTGCAACTGTGTTACACATTTCCTGGCTGTTAGTGACTATGAAGCCTGTCCTTATTAAATTTCAACTGCTAACCCAATCCACAGTTGATTGACAACCTGATGGACCATGCTGCAAAAAATCGTTCACATTCACAATTCGAAAAGATGAAAACACTTCTCATCAGCGTCGCCAAGAATTTATTCCACAGTTAAACACCACCTCTGTCAACTAGGTGCAACACGGATATCCTTCATAGCACAGACCATCATCAGGCGCGCTGCCTTCTGAGGAAGCTCATAGTCACTGTAGCTTCCACTAATTCCCAATGAAAGGAACACGTCTTTCTCCTTGAAGTAGAGGATGCTTTATTTAAGTGTACAAACTGCGACTGCTAACCTCTTCTTCCACCATTAATCAATCAATCAATCAGCAGATTTGTAAAGCGCGCTACTCACCCGAGAGGGTCTCAAGGCGCTGGGAGGAGGGGGAACCGCTATTGCTCGAACAACCAGGTCTTGAGTTGTTTCCTGAAGGAGAGATGGTCCTGGGTCAGCCGTAGGTGGGTGGGGAGGGAGTTCCATGTCTTGGCCGCCAGGTAGGAGAAGGATCTTCCTCCGGCGGTGGCTTGGCGGACGCGTGGGACGGTGGCGAGGGCGAGGCTGGCAGAGCGGAGCTGGCAAGAGGGAGTGTAGAATGTGAGGCGGCTGTTAAGGTATATGGGGCCAATGTCGTGGAGAGCTTTGTGTGCGTGGGTGAGGAGTCTGAACATGATCCTCTTGCTGACGGGGAGCCAGTGAAGGTCTTTCAGATGGGTGGAGATGTGGCTGTGGCGGGGGATGTCCAGGATGAGTCGTGCAGAAGCGTGCTGGAGTCTTTTCTGGAGTTTGGCTGTAGTTCCCTTGTAGAGGGTGTTCCCGTAGTCCAGTCGGCTGGCGACGAGGGCCTGGGTGACCGTCTTCCTGGTTTCGGTGGGGATCCACCGGAAGATCTTTCGGAGCATGCGTAGAGTGTTGAAACAAGATGACGAGACGGCGTTGACTTGCTTGGCCATCGTCAGGGAGGAGTCCAGGATGAAGCCTAGGTTGCGTGCGTGGTCCGTTGGCTTGGGGACGGTGCCCAGGGCAGGGGGATACCAGGAGTCGTCCCAGGCGGCGTGGGATGGTCCCAGGATGAGGACTTCCGTCTTGTCTGAGTTCAGTTTCAGACGGCTGAGCTTCATCCATTCCGCGACGTCTTTTATTCCTTCTTGGAGGTTGGCTCTGGCGGTGGCGGGGTCGTTGGTGAGGGAGAGGATCAGCTGGGTGTCATCGGCGTAGGAGAGGATGTTAATGTTGTGTTGGCGTGCGATGGTTGCGAGGGGGCTCATGTAGATGTTGAAGAGGGTGGAGCTGAGCGAGGAACCTTGCGGGACGCCGCAGATGACTTCGGTGGCCGCGGATCGGAATGGGGGGAGGCGGACTCTCTGGGTTCTTCCGGTGAGGAACGAGATGATCCACTTCAGGGCCGTTCCTTGGATTCCGGTGTTGTTGAGGCGATGTATCAAGGTGCGGTGGCATACGGTATCGAAGGCTGCTGAGAGGTCCAGGAGGATGAGGGCAGCAGTTTCCCCGTTGTCCAGCAGGGACCTGATGTCGTCGGTAGCTGCGATGAGGGCGGTCTCGGTGCTGTGGTTTGCTCGGAAGCCGGACTGCGAGGGGTCGAGGGAACCGTTTGTCTCGAGGAAGTCAGAGAGTTGTTTGTTGATGGTCTTCTCTATGACTTTGGCAGGAAAAGGGAGGAGCGAGATGGGGCGGAAGTTCTTGAGGTCGGTGGGGTCCGCGTTGGGTTTCTTCAGGAGGGCGCTGAGCTCGGCATGTTTCCAGCTCTCCGGGAAGGTGGCGGATGCGAAGGAGCTGTTGATGCTGTCCCGGAGTTGGGGTGCGATGATGGAGTCGGCCTCGTTAAACATGTGGTGTGGACAGGGGTCTGTAGGGGAGCCGGAGTGGATGGTGTTCATCATGCGGGTGGTGTCTTCGGTGTTGACCGGGGTCCAGGTGCAGAGGGTGGTGGTGGGGGGTGCTGGTTCGGTGGTTGGGTGCGTTGTTTGTGCGTTGAAGCTGTTGTGTATGTCGGTGATCTTACGGTGAAAGAATGAGGCGAGTGAGTCACAAAGGTCTTGAGAGGGTGTGATGTCGTTGTTGCCGGCGTTGGGGTCGGCGAGCTCTTTGACGATTCTGAAGAGTTCCTTGCTGTGGTGGGTGTTGTTGTCCAGTCGTCTGACCGACTCCATCTTACAAGTGATTCGGAAAACAATTCTGTTGCATACACAAACAGGAGGCAGAAAAAACCTGTGTTGGCTGCCTCAGGAAAAAAAATTGATGTTGCTGCATCCTAATTTTGCTTTTGGTTATCTCTTGGGCACAGATGCTGTTATATTTTTGTTGTGTTTCTTGTTATGATACTTGTTATATTATTATACTATCTCATCACATTAAAACATAACAGGTGTCTCAGAGGAGGCTGAACTTCAGAAATCACAGTTTTGTCTATATCTGCAGCTGAGAGATGCCCTGGAGCAGTACAAGGCAAGTACAAACTATGTATGAGTTCAGCCCTCTTGAGGATAAAATTGTGCTTGATAATCTGAGAAGACAGGCCATCTCACACACTTAGGTTGACAACCCCCCGAGATCAGTGCTTAATTTGTGCCGGTGCTTTCCATTTTTTTTAAAAAAAATTTAAATTTATTTTAGAAATACAAACAAAGAAAAAGAAAATAACACCAAAAAGCAAGGCGGAAACCATCGAAAAAGGGGGCGTCTAACCACATCCGGGGAACTGCACAATACAAACTCCACCCTCAGGTGGACAATGAGGATGAGCAAGAGGGAGGTGGGGGCGACGGGAGAACCACAACCGTCTACAGGTAAAATGTAATAGTCCGGGAACCTCAGGATCAGGGGGACAAGGCAGCATCAGATGTGTCCACGAGGGGGGGCGTGCAGATGTTCCCTCGGTACGCGTTCCACTGACCCCAGATTCTACCCCACGCCCCCGGCTTACCCCGAGACACATACACCGTCTTCTCTCTGCACATGCACCAATCCATGCTCTCCTTCCATACTGACACGGTGGGAGGCCGTCGGGAACCCCAACGCTGTGCGATGTCCCTCTTAGCAATCATGTTCCCAAGGGCCGCCCACCGAGTCTGAGCCGCATTATAGTCATTAGGCTCCCACACGTTCAACAAACATCGGCGAGCCTCGGGCAACAAAGCGACCCCAGTGACGCATTCCATGACAGCATGCACCCGGCGCCAATACTCCGCTACCTCACAGCACTCCCAGAGAACATGGAGAAAAGTGGCGCTGAGCCCACAGCCGCGCCTACAGAGCCCGTCTTCAGAAAAACCCATCAAAACTAAACGAGGGCCCGTCACGTAGACACGGTGGAGAATTTTAAGCTGGACAAGACGGAGACGCGCGGGTATGGCCACTTCCTTAGGGGAGGACAGCGCAGACTGCCAGTCCTCATCGTCCAGTTCCACACCATCCCCGGTCCACGCCTCCCTAAGGCGCACGAGGAGATCCACCCGCACGTTTATTAGTTTTTTATAGATAAGGGAAATAGTACTGTCGGGCAAGTGACCGTCAAGTATGCGGTCCTCGAGTGGCGAAGACACAGGGACTGCAGTCCCAGCCCCGAAGGCCGAGAGCAAGGCGTGCCGAACCTGGACGTACCGAAAGAACTCCCGCTCACTCAATTCGTACTCACTCTGCAACGCAGCAAAGGATTTAACCGCACCCTTCACCCAAAGGTCACCTACTCTACTGATGCCAATCGTGTCCCAACGCTCGAAGCCCTTCGTCGTCCAGAGGCTTCCCAATCTTTCAGACGCAAACAGAGGGGTCGCACCCGTCAAACGCTCATTCCAGCCCATGGCCACATTTGCAGCCCTCCACACGCGCACCGCAATCTTAGTGGGACCGGTTAAGTTCCTCCCAGCCGATCGAGAGTAAAGTGCTCTGTTAAAGTTGCCGCCAGGCAACAAAAATCTATCCATTTCGAAAGCCGGATTCGGACCAGGTGCGTACGTTGCATGGTTAATAGCAGATAGCTGGGAGGCCCAATAGTACCTCCTGATGTCCGGGAGCGCAATGCCCCCGTCATACCAGGGGAGAGTCAGTTTTGCAAGAGCAATACGTGCACGACCATCCCACACAAG
The DNA here is from genome assembly GCF_964204655.1 of Triturus cristatus. Classification (NCBI taxonomy): domain Eukaryota; kingdom Metazoa; phylum Chordata; class Amphibia; order Caudata; family Salamandridae; genus Triturus; species Triturus cristatus. The sequence continues at coordinate 1,002,191,383 of NC_140590.1, forward strand.
CCTCCTCTGTAAGCTCTCCACCTCCCGGAAGTAGGCCGCCGGAATAATATCAAAGGAGTTCTGAAGTGCGTAAAGGAATCGGGGAAGAGACATCATTTTAAAAAGCGCCGCACGACCGAGGGGAGACAAAGGAAGCTTACACCAACGGGCCACGTCTAACCTCAATCTCCGAAGTGGAGAGAGGAGATTATGCTCGTAGCGGATCGCCGGGTCCAATGAGACGTACACCCCCAGGTACGTAACGCCGGAGTGGGACGCCTTAATAGGAAAACGAGAAGGCAAGAGAGGAAAGTCACCGGATATAGCATAGACACAAGATTTGGACCAGTTAATAATCAAACTAGAGTTCTTGCCGAAGGAAGTAAGGATGTCAAAGAGCACATTGAGTGACTGACGTGGTGAGGTGAGGTACAAAAGAATGTCATCCGCGTACAACGAAACTCGATCCTCGAAGCCAGGGGCCCACCGGATCCCTCTTATCGACGGTTCCCAACGAAGCCAAGCAGCAAGCGGCTCCAAAGCCAGAGCGAAGAGCAGGGGAGACAACGGACACCCCTGCCTAGTGCCTCTCCCAAGAACGAAGGGCCGGGAAACCCTTCCATTAACGACAACCTGAGCCAACGGAGCAGCGTATAAGAGTTTAACCCAACTAATAAATCCCGCCCCGAGTCCAAACTTTGCCAGGGCGTCCAAAAGATACGGCCATTCTATCGTATCAAAGGCCATCGTGGCGTCCAAGGAAACCAAGATGGCCGGCTCTGAGAGATATTCCGCCCTTGCAAGTACGCCATGTAGGCGCCACAAGTTAAGGGCCGTATTCCGGTGCGGGATAAAACCGGATTGGTCCGGATGCACCAGGTCACAGATAACAGTAAGCAGGCGATTAGCAAGAACCTTGGCAAGGATTTTCGGCTCAGCGTTCAACAGAGAAATAGGCCTGTACGAGGTGCAACGGTCCCGAGGCTTACCGTCCTTGGGAATCACGACTATAGTGGCCAAGCGCTGGTCAGCAGGGAGAGAACCAAGTTCAAGTGACTCCGAAAACATACGACGGAGAAATGGCGCAATTTTATCCGGTTGCAGTTTGTAAAGTTCAATAGGGAGTCCGTTGGGGCCCATAGCCTTGCCTGAGCGAAGGGAACGAATCGCGGTAGCAATCTTGTCGACCGACAACGGGGCATCTAACTGCTCACGCTCATCCACCGACAGGCAGGGCAAAGCAATATCCTTCAACAAGTGACGGGAGTCAGCCTCATCCCTATCAGACACCGGGGAGTACACAGCACGGAAGTAATCAGCGAAACACTCCACAATCTCACCAGGGTCAGTCACACTCACTCCCTCCGACGTCTGAAGCACGGGGACCACTCGATTCACTCTCTCCTTCTTATCAAGCCAAGCAATCAATTTACCCGCCTTATCCCCAGCATCATACAGTCTACCCTGCTGTTCCCTATACATTGTTCGAGCAGCCTCCGTAACAAGGGATTTATATTCGAATTGCTTCAGGCTGAGAGCGTGGAGCCCGTCCTGAGTGACAGCCGTCTCCAAGGCAGCCTCCAACCCCGATATCTCGGCCTCCAACGCAACCACCTCCCCGTTCTTAGCTTTCTTGGCCTCCACGATCAGGGATAGGGCGTGTCCTCGGAGAACCGTTTTGAAAGCCTCCCACAAGGACACAGAGGACAAGACGGACCCCTCATTCTCAAGAAAATACTGGTCAAGCGACTTAATGAGACCCTTGCGGATCTTGGGGTCACGCAGGTACCAGGGGTTAATGGGAGCGACCCGCCCGGCGGATCGCATCCCAGTATCGAAGAGGAGCCACAATGGGGAATGATCGGAAATGCCCCGGGCCAGGTGCTTAACCTCCCGGACCCGGGTGGTCTGGGCCGCTGGCATAAGAAAGTAATCTAGTCTGGAGAGACTCCCGTGAGCCCCGGAGTGAAATGTGTACTGACTCTGTGTTGGATGTATCAACCTCCAGCAGTCCACTAGGCCAAAAGTGTCCAAGAACCCGCCCAGCCACGCCTGGGCGGCAGAGAGGGCTCTGGGAGGGTAACGATCCAACTCGCCAGAAATCACGGAATTAAAATCCCCACCCACAAGCAAGAGACTATCAGGAAGTTCAAGTAACATACGACCCACATCAGAGAAAGTGGAGGTCTGGAGGCCCGGGGGAACATAGACCGAGACCAATGAAAGAGTCTGACCCTCCCACCGTCCAGTCAAGGACGCATAGCGCCCTCTATCATCAAGAGTAACTTTGTCAATCTCAAGCGGGAGGGAAGATCGCAGTAAGATGCCCACCCCTCTGGATCCAGTGGTGAAGCCAGAATGCGCAACCAATCGGTAGCCCCCCCTGTTCATGGCATGAGATACATTACCCACCAAGTGCGTCTCTTGAAGGAATACCACATCAGGGGCCAATCGGCGCAAAAATTGCAACACCACCCCACGTTTGATACGGTCCCCCAATCCGTGCCGGTGCTTTCCAGTGCTTAGCACCGGCACTTATTTATCAGGGCCAGGTTTACATACCACCACGTGTCTGCAACTCTGCACGTCCTAAATTACCTCACTTACTCGGAGCATTACATACCGGTCCAGACCGTCTGACTCGTAATTTGCATGAATCAATCCAATATGCAGATCAGATTGATTCAGTCGTGATGGTCACGATGCACATTTTGAATTTGTTTTCTGCAATTAGGCGGCAGCCGTTGCCGGTGGGCGGGACACTGATTGGGAAGGGGGCTGGATTTGGTTCTTCTGGGGTAGGGCTGTGCGGTGGCATCGTGCGTAGATTGTTTTCAAAATGCCCCGTCCCGGCACACCCGCACGTATGCACCCGGCCACGAGTCATCAGCATTTGAGGTGGTAGCCTGGCCCCGACAACGTCGTAGTGCAGGAAGCAACGGAACCATGGACTAGGTTGCCTATCGAATATAAAGGCAGGCAGGCCAGTGTCCGTCCGCCCACCACCACCATATTAGTAACCGTAAGTAACAGCCATAATATGCTATTACCAACGCAGCTTTTTTAGGTCTCACCTGAGCCAGCGCATGCGCTGGTCTGGCGAAACATTTAGTGAGTTGGCTTCAGAAATCCGACCACAATCTTTTGCTTGTGGCCTAAAGCTTGCGGTTACGCGCGCGGCACAGGCACTGCTACCATCTGGCTTTCCTCTCTTGCTCACAGGCATTCGCGGGACGCTGCAGCTGCTTTCACTTTTGCCACCGCGCTCGCACCATTCACGTGTTTTTTTAATTCCCTTTTAGCGTGCGCACACACAACTCCCGGGCTTAGTGCTTTCACCTGATATTGTCCGATTACATTACATTAGGCCACACCCGCTTGCCTGTCCCGCATAATTATAGCGCAAACTTGAACCAAGGGCATTATAGCGCTTCACACGGAAATCAGCTCCCCTTACACAACAGTTTTTAAGCACAGTGTAACAAAGCGATTTGCACGGAATCACAAGATGCTGCGCCTGAGCCGAGATTCTAACCTAGTTACCCAGTTCTAACATCCGCAGCCCTAGCCGCAACGGGTGTGATATTAGGAGATTTGTCATAAGAAGAAGCACTCTCTGAGCTGTGAATACGTAGTGCTTTCACCTGATATTGTCTGATTACATTACAATAGGCCACACCCGCTTGCCTGTCCCGCATAATTATAGCGCAAACTTGAACCAAGGGCATTATAGCGCTTCACACGGAAATCAGCTCCCCTTACACAACAGTTTTTAAGCACAGTGTAATAAACTCAGTGCCACCACAGCATCACTCAGCACCACTACAGCCTCACTCAGCACCACCACAGCATCACTCAGGGCCACCACAGCATTACTCAGCGCCACCACAGCATCACTCAGCACCACCATAGCATCACTCGGCACCACCACAGCATCACTCAGGGTCACCACAGCATCACTCAGCGCCACAACAATATCACTCAGCACCACCACAGCATCACTCAGCACCACCACGGCATCACTCAGCGCCACCACTGCATCACTCAGCGTCACCACAGCATCACTCAGCACCACATCAGTATCACTCAGCATCGCCTTTGCACTAGTACACTACCACATCATCATCACTCAGCAAGACCCGAGTATCATTCAGCATCACCTCAGCATCGTCTCTGCACCAGTCACCACCACTACCACCACCACCACCACTACCACCTCAGCACCACCTCAGCCTGCTCTCGGAATCTGGCATCTGTTGTTTCTCCCCTAGCGTCTAGCCGCTGCTAGTGTTATAATACAGGTACTAATTCCCAACCTTCACCCTCCGATTGTTTATGCCCCCTCAAAAAAAAGCTTTAACAAACAACCATTGGAATAGGCAGAAACAAGTTGCCAGCATTGCAAGAACAAAAGTAAACCGAGGATATTTTTTATTGTAAATACTTTTTTTAATATGGTCGTTCAGTTGTACATAATGCCTTCTTGGTCATATATAAGGTAACAAAAATGCTGCTGACACTTTTTTATTACAAGTTTTCAGCAAGCTGCACAGCAGCCACACTTCTCTACAGCACAGCTTAAAGACATTGGCAAAGTCAATAACTCTGGCTCAACACTTATAAGGCCCAAAAGGCCAGACCTATTGGCTATGCCAATGCTTGTTTTGGTGGGTCGTGGATTCGTGGGTGGCATGACGTGACGGTCATCGGCGTTGGAGTGGTAGCTCCGGCTCCCGCTCGGCTCTACATGAAATCTGGGGTTAAGGAAGTTGAAGCGGCTGGGTGGCCCTGCAGTGCACGGCCCCCCCTGCCCTCCTTTTTCCGACCTTCTCCTCCTGGCCCGGGCCGGTCAGTGGCATAGTAGAGGTCAGGTGTCCCGTGCCTGGCGCCGGAGGCTTGATTGCTCAGGGCAAGCCTTGGACTCGTCACTCGGTGGTTCACGCACTTCACAGTTCACTTCATGCGTATGAAGTGAACTGTGGAGTTAACCACCGAGTGACGAGTCCAAGGCTTGCCCTGAGCAATCATGCCTCCGGCGCCAGGCATGGGGCACCTGACCTCTACATTGCTACTGACCGGCCCGGGCCAGGAGGAGTAGGCTGGAATAAGGGCAGGGGCCATGCAGGGCCTTTAACTTTACTTTAACCCGGACTTTAAAAGCGCGGCTGCACGGCCTAGTCTCCTACTGAAGTTTTTTAAGGTATCATCAATATTGCTGTATGAAGTGCAATCCTATAAAATCCTCCTAACCTGCC